>NC_056687.1:121599899-122803649 GCF_018350215.1 Panthera leo
GCAGTACATGGCTTGCAGCCCAGAGCGTTTTCACTGGTCTCCAGACAGCAGAGCCAGTTTCCATTGAGATACGCAGAGGGATGATAAAAACTGAGCCTGTTCTGATTGCATCGGCTGACCCTGCAGAGTACGTCTATCCATTCATTAGCTTCTACACAATTATTTGCCTGGACATAGAGCGGTTTCTCCATATGTATTACTTGGAACATCTTCATAAGCAATTAAGATAAAAAGTTAGTAACAGAGTCTAAAAACCAACACAGTACAAACAGAAAAAGTTATGTAAAAGAAATATAGTTTGCTTGGCTAGATAACTGCTATTCAGGTAGCTTATGAATTGTTATTTTCTTTTTTTTATTTATAATTTTTTTTAACATTCATTTATTTTTGAGAGAGTGTGAGCAGGGGAGGGGCAGAGAGAGACAGAGAGAGACAGAGAGACAGAGAGAGAAAGAGAGAGAGACAGACAGACACAGAATCTGAAGTAGGCTCTAGGCTCTGAGCTCTCAGCATAGAGCCCAATGAGGGGCTCGAACTCACGAGCCACGAGATCATGACCTGAGCAGAAGGCAGACACTTAACTGACTGAGCCACCCAGACACCCCATGAATGGTTACTTTTCAAGTAAGTGAGTTCCAAGGACAATCTGAGTCACGTGGTACTAAGTAGTACCACAGAATATAATTTTTAGAAGCCACACATGTCCAAAGAATGGACTCTATCATATAAACACTAATAAAGGGAGGGAAATGCAGATGGAGGAAAAAGTATGACTAAGGACAAAGCAGTGGGGAAATACAGAGAAACAGGAAATCATCCTGACTGGTTTGAGTACACAGTATATCCTGAGTGGTCGCAGGAGATAAGATTGCACAGATTGGTTGGGACTATATTATTAAAGACTTGAATGTAAAAAAAAAAAAAAAAAAAAGACTTGAATGTCAAGTTGAGAGGTCAGATTAGGCACGTACTGAGAAAGTACCTTTAATAGGCTAGACAGACTATATAAGGCATCAACAATAATGGACAATTTATTTATTTAAAAATATTTTTTATTTGGGGCGCCTGGGTGGCTCAGTCGGTTGTGTCCAACTCTTGATTTTGGCTTAGGTAGTGATCTCAGAGTTCGTGAGTTTGAGCCCTGCATCAGGCTCTGCACTTCCAGTGCAGAGTCTGCTTGGGATCCTCTCTCTTCCTCTCTTTTGGCCCCTCACTCGCTTGTACTCTCTCTAAAAGATAAACCTTAAAAAATGTTTTTTATTTGAATACAATGGACACATGATGTTCCATTAGTTTCAGGAGCAATAATGGACAATTTTAAGACACAGTTCTAGCCAGCAATTATAAAATACTAATGATTAATGGCAAATATAAAAACAATCTCTTAAAAATTTTCAACCAATACATTTAAAACTTTAAAAATAATATTTATGTAACTTACATTTTTCTTGTTGAAAGAGCTCTCTTCCAGTTTTTCTACAGCAAGAATGTTTTTCACTGGAATTGTATAAATTGCATCTTTGCCTAAATTATTAATAAAAGTAGAACAAGATTAAAATAATTTCCATCAGAATTATGTGAGAGGTTAAATCTGTGAAGTTTAAGCTCATCTCGTCATAGCAGGAATATAATCTGAAGATTTCTGAATGATACACATTTAAGTATTCTTTGTTTTATGGAACAGATGAATTTTGCTTGTTTTCTATAAAGTGACTTCCTCTTTACTTTTTTCAACATAAAGTTTAAAAAATTTTTACGGAAAAATGTGGGAAGAAATTTGATCTCAATGTAGAAAATTGAAATGTTACTATCTTTTGAAACAATTATATGGGGGCTGAAAAAATATTATACTTAGCAGTAGAGGCCTGCTCAAAACTTGCCCAGACATGGAATTTTCTTTCAGGGAGTTCTCACATAAGGAGTGACTCAGACTGTTCCTAAGTAGATTTTTCTGTTTTAATAGTGTAATATTTAAGGGGTTGACCCTGAAAACTATGATTGAAATTGAAAAATTGTTCATCACTATCATATACTGGCTGGTCAGATGACTAGAACTACCAAATTTACTCTAAGAGATATAGGGAACAAGAGTAAAGTTTTTATTTGGAACAGTGAATCCTTCACTTAATTTAAGAATTTGGAAATCTGAGTTTGCTAAAGGAGCTCCATTATAACATATCATGATGATATGATGTATTTCGATTTATAATTTACCAGAATAGACAGTATCTCATATATTTATAGAAACTATAAGCAAATATAGTTATGACTTTTCCTGGCCATTCTGTAATGTTGGTCTTAGTAAAATCAAAGCTTTGCTTTTATTCTCACAGAGTTTAATGACATATGTATTTAAGTGCTGGAGGTTAAGACCTTTACACTTTGTACTGGTCCATGGATTAATGTACAGCTTTCTAATCAAAGACAGTTATTTGGTTAATAAAGGTTAACCTAAAATATTTGCAGAGAGGTTAACCTAAAATATTTGTTAAGCCTGGTTGCTGGTGTAAAATCTAAAATTTGTGTAATTCAAGCAGATGTGATGTAACATTTTTTTAAAAAGATAAAGTTACTTAATTCAACTATCATACATTTAATGCCTACTATATACCAGACACTGTTCTAACCACTTTGGATACAGTAGTAAACAGAATATCTAAGACCCCTAATGAAGTTTGCGCTTAGGTCTAGAAAGACTGGTAAAAGACAAATATTAGGTCGAGATAAATGTTACAATGAAAATAACCTGAGGTGATATACTAGAAAGCAATTGGGAAGTGACTTAATTAAATTGGGTAGTTAAGGAAAACTTTTCTCAGAAAACATTTAAATTCAACAAATACAAATCATAAGTGCAAGAGAAAAATAAGAAAAGACTATCAGCAGTTTCCTGGAAGCAGACAAGATCAAATTTATGGCAGCGGGGGGGAGGGAGTGGGAGGGAAGAGTAAACTGAAGGAAGCCACAGCCGGAACCAGATGAAGGAAAAGACATCTGCAAAAGTAGTAGTTAGAAGAGAGCTTCAAGCCAGAGTCAAGGGACACAGACAGCTGGGGACTGGAGACACAAGGATGGACACACACACACACACACACACACACACACTCAGACACACATGGAGATGATTAATAGGTAAGCTGCATCTGGGAGAGCTCCCCCTCCCTCAGACTGTACTAAGCAGCAGTCAACAGGGGTGCATGTTCCAGGCTCTAGCAGTAATGATGCCTACTGGGGCTGCAACCACAGTACTATGTCACAGGTAGTCGCTGACCCTCAGAGGGAAGGAGAGCATCCACACCAGAAGACAAGCACCAGCAGCCTTGCCCCTTGGCAGCTTGTCCTGTACTTCCCTCACAATCATTGGCAGGAGGCTACTGAACACTCAAGCAGGTGAACAGACTGTAAAAACATAAAGATGAGCAAATCACCACAAAGATCACCAAACAATGAGGAAAATCAGCACCCTGAAGGAGACACACAGACGCAACAAAGAGGATAACATTTAAGGAAATGAAGGGTATAATAAATTTCCTTTGGGTACTGATCTACATGGAGTAGCACCATAGAAATTCCAGATAATTTTATATTTTTGCAGGAAGTTTCTATCTTTATTTTATACATAAAGCATTCACACACCCTGGAATTAATTGCTGGATTTGTTCATTTCTGGGCAAACTATAACAGCATTTGTAGAGAAAACACATTGCTCCCAGGCACACATACTATCATGATGTCGTTAGAGTTAACTTCATAGTTAGCAATAGTAACTGAAATGAATTGCAAGTTGAATTAGTAAAAGAGGAGATTTCACTGAGGGCTCTCCAAAAATACAGTACAAAAGAACAAAGACACAAAAAATTAAAAGAAGAGCCATGATGGACAGATTTAGAAGTTTCAATACCTGATAAGAATTCCAGAAGCAGAACGGAAAGAGTGTTCCGGAGAAAATTACCAATGGAAATGTCCCAGAGATAAAAATAGCAATCTTCAGATTGAAAGGACCCAAGTGCTGAGCAGGATGGAAAGAAAAAGACCATTACCTCATACTAGGGAGTCAAATATTAGAACTTGAAGACTAAAGAAAGTCCTAAAAGTTTCTAGGGAGAAGAATCAAGACAGAATCAGATTGATATCAAAATTCTCACCAGCAAAAATGTAAACTAGGAAACCATTAAGTAGTATCTTCCAAGTTCTGAGGGAAAATTTTAAATCCAGTCTCACTATCATTGAAGAGTAAGGGTAAAATACATGGTTTTTTAATGCGCAAAGACCCAGAACAATTATCAGCCATAAGCCTATTGAAATAATTCTTTGAGGAAGCACTCCTGCAAAATAAAAAATAAATGCAGGAAAAGGCAAATATGTTATGCAAGAAATATTGCTGGGTAAAGAAATCAGCAAAACTGTTAAGCATGGATAGAAAATCATTAAAATGTAACATATAAAGTTAAAAGAAAAATGAGAACCTAGTATTACATTTTGGATGACTTCATTAGGGAGTCATTAGCTTTCCCATTAGTTTGGGAAAATAATGAATTGAAAGCATCCTACGGTTCTTTTCCTGAGTGGGGACTTTGATTAACTGTAGACATTAAGATAAACATGGAAGTTTAAATTTGTCTGTTAACAACTGCAGAGTTGAAATATGATGCCCAAATTCTCTCATGAGACAGAGTGTACGAGCACGCAATCGAGAACGTGCATGGGACTGATTATTACAATAAAAAGGCAGGAAAAGGAAAATAAACCCAATAAACAGAAAAGCCTAGTAAACAGAAAGCACAAAACAAAGCAGTAATCATAATAATCGTAATAAATGTTAGTGCATTAAGTTTCCCTATTAGATGAATGAAACCCGGTTTCAGTTAAAATCTCCATTATTTCTACCAAAAAGAGTTACCATATGACTCATCAATTCCATCTCTAGGTATACACACACCCAAGAGAATAAAAAACATATGTCCATACAAATGTTCACAGCAGAATTGCTCATAATAGTAAAAAATTGGGAACAATCTAAATGTCCAACTTATTAATGGATAAACAAGATTTGGCTTATATCCATACAATGGATTTAGTCATAAAAGGAATAAAGCACTGACTCAGCCTAGATCATTGATGAGCTTAGAAAACATTATGCTAAGTGAAAAAAGTCAGTCACAAAAGGTTATATATTTTATGAGTCCATTTATATGAAATCCCCAGCACAGGCAAATCCATAGACACAGAAAGTAAACAGATAGTTGTTAGGAGCTGGGAGAAGGGAGGAATGATGAGTGACTTCTAATGGGCATAGAGTTTCCTTCTGGGGTGATGAAAATGCCCCAGAATTAGTGATCTTACAACTTTGTGAATATGACAAAAAAAAGCTTGCTGAGATTTGGAGTAGCACTGTGTTAAAATCAAGATGAATTGGAGAGGTAAATTTGAGAAGTGACTTCTTAAAAAATACTGAATCTTCCAGTTCACAAACATGATGTAGGTCTCCTTTATGTCTTCTTTATTTTATCTCAGTAATGTTCTGTTGTTTTCAGTGCATAGGTCTTGTACTTCTTAGGTTAAATTTATTGCTAAATAGTTTTTTTTGGGGGGGGAGGAGGGGAGCTGCTACTGTAAATGGTATTTTTTTATTAAAAAAATTTTTTTTAAGTTTTATTTATTCATTTTGAGAGAGGCAGAGAGAGCAAGCGAGGGAAGTGCAGAGAAAGAAGGAGAGAGAGAATTCTAAGCAGGTTCCATGATGTTAGCACACAACCTGATGTAGGGCTCGAATTCATGACCTGAGCCAAAACCAAGAGTCCAACGCTTAACCAATTGAGCCACCCAGACGCCCCTGTAAATGGTATTTTAAAGATTTCATTTTCTAGCAGTTTCCTTCTGGTTTATAGAAATACAATTGGTTTATATATATGAATCTTGTATCTCAAGGCCTCCACTTATTGGTTCAAGTATTTGTTTTGAAGATTCCTTAGGCTATCCTATGTATGCCTTTTATTTTAATGTTTATTTCTTTTTTGAGAGACAGAGACAGAGAGACAGAGTGCGAGCGGAGGGGGAAGAGAGAGAGGGAGACACAGAATCGGAATTAGGTTCCAGGCTCTGAGCTGTCAGCACAAAGTCTGACATGGGGCTCGAACCCACAAACCAAACTGTGAGATCATGACCTGAGCCAAAGTTGGATGCTTAACCGACTGAAACACCCACCCACCCCATTTTCTCCTTTAAAAAAATTTTTAAAACATTTTTGAGAGAGAGAGAGAGAGAGCGAGAGCACGCAAGCATGAGCACACCAGTGGGGGAGAGGCAGAGAGAGGGAGACAGAATCCGAAGCATGCTCTACATTGTCAGCCTGACATGGGTCTCAAACTCATTAACTGTGAGATCATGACCTGAGCCAAAATCAAGAGCTGGACATTTAACTGAGTGAGCCACTCAGGTGCCCCTGCCTTCTTTCCCTTCCTTTTTTTTTGGCCTTACTACATTACAATCTCATTGTGTTGTACAATCTTATTACAGCACAATGTTGAATAGAATTGAGAAAAGTAGATAATCTTTGCTTTGCTCCTGATATTGAATATGTTACATTTATTGTAATTATTGATAAGGCTGTGTTTAAGCTATCATTTTGCTATTTTTTGTTTCATTTTGTTTTCTATCTACTCCATCTGATTTTTGCTCCATTGTTCTTCCTCTCCTGCCATATTTGCTTATTTACTTTTTGGGTAAGGGAGAAGGGGTGGGCTATACTTTTTTTAAAAAAGGTTTTTGTTCTAGAGATTATAATATACAGCCTTAATTCATTACAGTCTACTTAAAACTATGTTGTCATTTCACATAAAATACAAAATCCTTGCAATAATTTAGTCTATCCCTTTCCTTTCTGCTACTCCTGTCCTATATCAAGATTTGTTATAAACTGAGTAATTCAGTGTTATAAATTTTGCATTAAACAATTGCTTTTTATTTATTCATTTTGAGAGAGAGCATGAGTGGGTGGGGAAAGGGGCAGAGAAAAAGGGGAGAGAGCATCCCAAACAGGCTCCATGGGGCTTGATCTCATGAACCACGAGATCATGATCTGAGCCGAAATTAAGAGTCAGACACGTAACTGACTGAGCCACCTAGGTGTCCATAAACAGTTGTTTTTTAAAGAAATTGAGAAAAGAGAAAAGACATTCTTACATTTACCTACATATTTACCATTTCCAATGCTCTTCATTCCTTCTTGCACATCTAAGTTTCTATGCGGTGTTATTTCGCTTCAGCCTGAAAATTTTCCTTTAGCATTCCTACAATACAAACCTGTTTGCAATGGAGTCTCCTGGCTTTCATCTACCCTAAAGGATATTTTCATTTTTAAAGGAAATTTTCGGGGCACCTGAGTGGCTCAATTGGTTAAGCGTCCGACTTCAGCTCAGGTCATGATCTCATGGTTTGAGTATGAGCCCCACATTGGGCTGCCTGCTGTCAGCAGAGAGCCTGTTTTGGAGTCTCTGTCCCCACTTCTCTCTGCCCCTCCCCTGCTCGTGTGCACTCTCTCTCAAAAACAAATAAACATTTTAAAAAAATAAAGGAAATTTTCACTAGGATTCTAGGTTGAGAGCTTTTTTTCTCCAGCACTTTAAAGAGGTTATTATTCCATTGTCTTTTGGCTTTAGTTGCTTCTTATGAGAAGTTAGCTGTCAACTGTACTGTTGTTCTCCTGCATGCACTCTGTCTTCTGTTCTGCTTTTGAGATTTTCTATATATCTCTGGTTTAATTACTATATAGGCCTAAGTGTGATTTTCTTTATATTTATCAGGTTTGGAGTTCAGGGAGATTCTTAGATCTGTAAAATAAATTTTTTCACCAAATTCAGGAAAATTTAGGCCATTATTTCTTCAAATAATTTTTCTGCTCTACTCTTTCTCTACTCTCCTGACATTAATCATGCATTTACTAGACTGCCAAATATTATTCCAAAAGCCACTGAGGTTCTACTGTTTTTTTCACTTCCAGACTTTTTTCCCTGTGTTCCTAGATTGGATAATTTCTACTAATCTATCTTCAAGTTTCCTGAACCTTTCTTCTTCAATATTTCAGTTGAAATATTTCACTTCTAGATTTCCATCTGATTCCTTTTAAGTTTCTATTGTTTTCTTTTACTGAAATCCCTCATTTCTTTACTCTTAACTGTCTTACATTGTCCTTGAAGTACTTACAATACCTTTAAAGTTCATGTCTGTAATTCCAACACATAAACCACATAGGGGACTTCTTAGTTTAATGTTTCTTCATTTTTTGAGAGAGACAGAGAGAGAGTGGGGGTGGGGGGGCAGGGCAGAGAGAGAGGGAGACATAGACTCTGAATCTGAAGCAGGCTCTAGGCTCGGAGCTGTCAACACAGACTGATGTGGGGCTCAAACTCACGAGGTCGTGACTGGAGCTGAAGTTGGATGCTTAACCGACTGAGCTAGCCAGGCATCCCATAGGGGTCTACTTATAATGATTCCTTTTTCTCTTAGCTATGTGTCCTATTTTACTGTTTCTTCTCAAACATGTTAACGTTTCATTGTATACTGGACATTATGAATGACACATTGTAGAGAAGGTGGATTCAGTTACCTTCCCTTGTACAGTTACATTAGTTGATTGCTCTGAGGCTTGGTTTTATATTTTATTCTGAATCTTAGGACACAGTCTTCACTGCTGAGTCACTGCCCTTTTGATATTTCAATGAAAACCTCAGTGTGTTTAAGCCCATCTAAAATCCCAAACTGTTTCTCCTGAGGAAAGAAACTGAAATCTGTTCATATTTTTAAATCTTTCCTGTTACTGCTTTTCAGTAACTTCTTTGAAGTTCCCCAATGCAGAAGCAGTTGAAGAGTCAGCCAAGGATTTCATGGGAGTTCATATACAGAGTGGAAGGCTCATCCTTTTTTTTTTTTTTTTTTTTTTTTTTCTTCTCCTCAATTTCCAGCTCCTCTGGCAGTCCTGAACTGTATCTTTCGATACCTCAAGCCAACAAAACTGTGGCTTTCTGCTTGAATTTCAGCCATCTCCCATTGCACTGGCCAGGAGTGCTTTCAGAGAGAAAAGCCATATAATCATATATTCCATCATGGCTCCCAGTTTTTGAGGGTCAAATCCTTCAGAGAGTTGTTTTATATATTCTTCCAAGTTTATATCTGTTATCTATGAAAGAATGAGTCTAAGACTGACATCATTTTATTGTGTGCTTTTTTATTGTGCTTCACAGATACTGTGTTTTTTATACATTGAAGGTCTGTGGCAACCCTGTATCAAGCAAGCCCATTGGTACCATTTTTCCAACAGCATCTGTTCTCCTCGTGTCTGTGTCACATTCTGGTAATTCTCATAGTATGTCAAACCTTGCCATTATTATTGTATTTGTTATGGTGATAAGTGATCTTTGATGTTACTACCGTAATTCTCCTGGGGTGCCACAAACTATGCCCACATAAGACAACAAACTTAATTGATAAATGTTATGTGCGTTCTGACTATTCCACCAACCAGCCATTCTCCTATCTCTCTCCCTCTCCTTGGGCCTCCCTATTCCCTAAGACCTAACAATACTGAAATTAGGCCAATTAATAACTCTACAATGGCCTCTAAGTGTTCAAGTGAAAGGAACAGTTGTACGTCTCACTTTAAATCAAAAGCTGGAAATTATTAAGCTTAGTGAGGAAGGAATGTTGAAAGCCAAGACAGGCTCAAAGCTAGGTCTCTTGTGCCAAACAGCCAAGTTGTGAATGCAACAGAAAAGCTCTTGAAGGAAATATAAAAAGTGTCACTGCAGTGAACACATGAATGAGAAGAAACTGCAACAGCCTTACTGATGATATGGAGACAGTTTGAGTGGTCGGGATAGATGATCAGACCAGCTACAACATTCCTTTAAGCAAAAGTCGAATCCAGAGCCAGGTCCTAACTCTTTCCAATTCTATGAAGGCTATCAGAAGTGAGGAAGCTCCACAAGAAAAGTTTGCAGCTAGCAGAAAAAGAAGGAAAGAAGCCATTTCCATAACACAAAAGTACAAAGCGAAGCAACAAGTGCTGATGTAGAAGCTGCAGCAAGTTACTTAGAAGATCTAGCTAAGGTAATTGATAAAGGTAACTACACTAAACAAAATTTTCAGTATAGACAAAACAGTCTTATATTGGAAGAAAATGCCATCTAGGACTTTCATATCTAGAGAGAAGTCAATGCCTGGCTTCGAAGCTTCACAAGACAGGTTCACTCTCTTGTTAGGAGCTAATGTAGCTGACTTTAAGTTGAAGCCAATGCTCATTTACCATTCCAAAAATCTTGGGGCCCTTAAAAATTATGCTAAATCTACTCTGCCTATGCTCTATAAATGGAACAACAAAGCCAGGATGACAGCACATCTGTATACCACATGGTTTACTAAATATTTTAAGCCCACTGTTGAGACCGCTAGAAAAAAAACATTCCTTTCACAAAATATTAATGCTCACTACAAGGTACCTGATCACCCAAATACTCTGATGAGGATGTACAATGAGACTAATGTTTCATGGCTGCTAACACAACATCCATTCTGCAGCCCAGGAATCAAAGAGTAATTTTGACTTTAAAGTCTTGACATTTAAGAAATACATAGCTATTAAGAAATACATAGTGGTTCCTCTGATGGATCTGGGCAACATAAATTGAAAACCTTCTGGAAAGGATTTACCATTCTAGATGCTATTAAGGATATTCCCAGTTCATGCCAAGAGGTCAAAATATCAACATTAACAAGAGTTTGGAAGAAACAAGTTGATTGCAGCCCTCACTGGTAACACTGAGGGGTTCAATACTTCAGTGGAGGAAGCAACTGCAGATGTGTTGGAAAGAGCAAGAGAATTAGAAGCAGAGCCTAAAGATTATGACTGACCTCCTGTAATTTCATGATAAAACTTTAAATTCCATGACAAAACTTTAATGGATGAGAAGTTTCTTGTTATGGAGCAAAGAAAGCTGTTTCCTGAAATGGAATCTATTCCTGTGAAGATGCCATGAAGACTGCTGAAATGACAACAAAGGATTTAGAATATTACATAAACCTTAATTGATAAAGCAGAGGCAGAGTTTGAGAAGGCTGACTCCAATTTTGAAAGAAGTTCTACTGTGGGCAAAGTGCTATCAAACAGCATCACATGCAACAGAGAAATCATTCATGAAGAGTCAAGTCATGTGGTAAACTTCACAGTTGTCTTATTTTATGAAACTGCCACAGCCACCCCAGCCTTCAGCAACTTTAACCCTGATCAAGTCAGCAGCCAAACACTGAGGCAAGATCCTCTACCAGCAAAAAGATTACGACTGGCTGAAAGCTCAGAAGATTGTTAGCATTTTTTAGCAATGAAAACTTTTTTGGTCAATTTTATTTTTAACTTTTTTCTTCCAAATTTTAAAATTCTAGTTGGTTAACATACAGTGTGATATTGGTTTCAGGAGTAGAATTTAATGATTCATCACTTACATGTAACACCCAGTGCTAAACACAACTGGTGTCCTCCTTAATATACATCACCCATTCAGCCCATACCCCACCCACCTCCCTCCATCAACCCTCAGTTTGTTCTTTATATTAAGAATCTCTTATGGTTTGCTCCCCTCTCTCTCTTTTTTAATCCCCTTCCCAGATGTTCATGTTTTGTTTCCTAAATTCCATATATGAGTGAAATCATATGGTACTTGTCTTTCTCTGACTTATTTTGTTTAGCATAATAAACCCAGGCTCCATCTACATTGTCGCAAATCGCAAGATTTCATTCTTAGCAATGAGGTAGTAATTCTTTCTTTCTTTCTTTTTCTTTCTTTCTTTCTTTCTTTCTTTCTTTCTATCTATCTATCTATCTATCTATCTATCTATCTATCTATCTAAGTTACTGTCAAGTTGGCTGACATAAAGTATATACAGTGTGCTCTTGGTTTGGGGGGTAGATTCCTGTGATTTATTGCTTACATACAATACCCAGTGCTCATCCCAACAAGTGCCCTCCTCAATGCCCATCACCCATTTTCCCCTCTCCCCCACACTTCCTCATCAACCTTCAGCTTGTTTCTGTATTTAAGAGTCTCTAATGGTTTGCCTCCCTCCCTCTCTGTAACTATTTTTTCCCCTTTCCTTCTCCCATGGTCTTCTGTTAAGTCTCTCAAGTTCCACATATGAGTGATAACATACGCTGTCTTTCTCTGACTGACTTATTTCACTTAGCATAATACCCTCCAGTTCCATCCACATTGCTGCAAATGGCAGGATTTCATTCTTTCTCATTGTCAAGTAATATTCCATTGTATATATAATAGCACTATGAGGAATTTATCTGAAGGATACAGAAGTGCTGATTCCTAGAGGCACATGTACCCCAATGTTTGTAGCAGTGCTTTCAACAATAGCCAAATTATGGAAAGAGCCTAAATGCCCATCAACTGATAAATGGATAAAGCAGTGAAGTATTTTTAAATTAAGGTATGTACATTGTTTAGAAATAATGCTATTGCACACTTAATAGACCACAGTAGAGTGTAAAGATAACATTTATACACAATGGGAAGCCAAAAAACTCATTTGACTCACTTAATTGTGAACTAGCTTTATTGTTGTGGTCTAGAACCAAACCCACAATATCTCTGAGGTATGGCTGTACAAGTTTCTTCACTATTGAGAACTCATGTGTATATTTTCTAAAAAGGCAACTTCATCAGTGTAGTTGTACAAGCCCAAATCCTTGGAGTTATCCTTGACTTGCCTTTCTCTCACTCTTGATAACTCATTCTTTAGCAAAACATCTGAGTACTATCATTCAAAAAGATCCAGAATGTGATCCATTTTTATCACCTCCACTGCTACCAACTGGTCCAAGCCATTATCTCTGTTCCCCTGAATTACTGCAATACCCTTTTTTTTTTTTTTTAATGTTTACTTATTTTTGAGAGAGAGAAAGAGTGTGAGTGAGGGAGGGGCAAATAAAGAGAGGAAAGACAATCCCAAGCAGGCTCCGCACTGTCAGCACAGAGCCTGACATGGGACATGATATAACGAAGCATGAGATCATGACCTGAGCCAAAATCAAGAGTTGGATGCTTAACTGACTGAGCCACTGAGTTGCCCCCTAGCCTCTTAACTAGTCTCCTTCCCCTTTCATTCTGTTCTCCATATGGCATAATGATTACTCCTATTAAAACATAAGTCTAATAATGTTAATTCCTCTCCTTAAAGCTCTCCAATGCCTTTCCATCTTTGAATCAGAGTAAAAGTTTTAGAATGGCTCACAAAGCCCTAACATATCTAGCTTCCCCATGACCTCTTTGTTCTAAGTTCCTATGATTACCCCTTTATGTTTTCTTTCCCCACTAACCAGAAGAGCTTTCTCTTATCTCTTGAATACTCTAGGCATGCTTCTGTTTCAGGGCCTCTGTACTGGCTGCTGTTAACTACGCATCACTATTAACCCAGATTTCCACCTGACTTACTCTCTTATCATCTTTAGGTCTTTGCTCAAAATGTCATTTTCTTAGCGAAGCCCTCACTGGCTAGACTTTTTAATACTGCAACTCTCCTCATAAGCCTATCATCCTCTATTCTCTTTACCTGCTTTATTTTTGTCTATCTCATTTATAATCATCTAATATAATACATATTTTTTTTATTTATCCCTTTTAAGCTATGAAAATCCATAAGGGCAAACATTATGGTATGCTTTATTCACTACTGTTTTCTCCAGAGCCAAGGATCTGGCACACAGTAGGCACTCAATAAAATATTTATTGAATGAATGTATGACTGCAACAATGAAGTGTTCATTAGCTATCAAAGAAAAAATACTGCAGAACCCTGAGTGTAAAAACATGAACAGGTGAAAATCAAGTCAACCTAAATGTATTATTGAGGTTTATGTTTAAAACACCACGTATGGGCGCCTGGGTGGTTCAGTTGGTTAAGCGTCTGACTTTGGCTCAGGTCATGATCTTGTGGTTCGTGAGTTTGAGCCCTGCATCGGGCTCTCTGCTGTTAGAACGAACCCTGCTTTGAATTCTCTGCCTCCCTCTCTTTCTGCACCTCCCCCACTCACTCTCTCTCAAAAATAAATAAAGATTAAAAAAAAAAACACCATCTAAGTTTCTTTTATATTGTTTGCAGATATATGAACTGGAACATTTGATATCACATGGAAGTTGTGTAGGCTGTATGTATCTGTGTATATCAGGTCTCCAAGAGTGGACAATATCTAATCAAGTTTGGAGAACACAAGATGGAATTTCAGAGATGAATTTGCTAATAATCTATTATTAGTATTCTTGGTGGAAATTTTAGAAACCAAGAGCAGTGGTTCTTAACGTAATTCAGATGGTAAGACATGGCATTCTTCGAAGAACACCATTTATTAAAAACATTTACTCCATGTATTAATGAAGGTAGTAAAAATGTGGTCCCCCGACAGAGGCTCTTAAAGACTAGAGGAAGAGACAGACAAAAGTAAGGACCACACAGTGTGACAGGTGTTACT
Source organism: Panthera leo (assembly GCF_018350215.1). Classification (NCBI taxonomy): domain Eukaryota; kingdom Metazoa; phylum Chordata; class Mammalia; order Carnivora; family Felidae; genus Panthera; species Panthera leo. The sequence goes on from NC_056687.1 coordinate 121,614,424, forward strand.
CCTAAGGTGATTAAAAAAGCACAATAAGGGAAAAGCTCAACTGAAGTGTCTAGAAGCTTATAAATGACTTCCATAAAGAGCTCATACTGGATCTGAGGCTTAAAAGACAACAAATCACACAGGTAAAGAAGGAAAGATGGGAACTTCTAGGAAGAGCACATGCAAAAGCACGAAGGTAAAAGAGCACAAGTTAAAGCAACTGCAGCAGCTAGTCTGGTGAAGCGCAGCTGAATGGCTGGATGAAAAAGGAAGAGACCGGAAGGTCAAGAACTCATCTGATTTCAGTATACAGCTAGAAAAACTTCTACTTATAGAAGATGACTATACTGCAACATAGCATATAAAACCAGATCACAAGCACACGTGCATAAAAAACTGTCAATATAATCATGACTGATTGCTGAATGTCATACAGTCTCATTAATCTAGTTGTAATGAAGATAAGTTGTATACTATCTCGTTAGCATTTATGTAAAAAGGCATCAAAAACTTAGTAACTTACTTAGGAAAAAGCCTTAAAATTGAGAAAATTCTATTCATTCCTTTTCCAGTAAATTGGGAAAAGACTACTGTTTGATTCTAAGTGGCAGAAATATTTGATTCAGAATACTAGTGTCCATATTACAGAAAATTTGGGAGGCATTCTTTCACACACTAAAGTCATATAACAAGTGGAACTAGCAGTCTTGGCTATCCAGAAACAGCAAAGAAATAGAAAGGTAAGCAAAACATTTGCTGAACAACCAGAGAAATCCAAAGCCCATGCATTTTCTTCAGAGAGCAAAGTCCTGAAGTCTTCCATCAAAGCCTTTTAATTTTAAGCATAATTTTAACAAACACAGTACCTGTTTTCTCAAAGTATATGTGTAGTAAAAAATGGAGCTGAGTGATGGAGGTGGGAGTGTGATGTTACATTATGGTTCACTGACAGCACAAGAGATTTAAGGTAACAGCCTAAATATAAAAGGGATAGAGAAAAACCATATAAAGCAAACACAGGAACACAAAAAAGCACAGCAGTCCAAGGCATTTTAGCTGGGGAGTAAACAGCTGCACACACTCATAAGCGGCCCTGAAAACATCACTAAATCAAAGCACTACATAATAATTAATATTATCAATGGCAGCCGCAACTCATCTAGAAAATGTTCACTTACGTTCAATGAATTCTTTTTTAGAAGGCAGGGAAGCATGTAATACATTTTGGAAAAATCCATCAAAATAGTTAAAACAAAAAGCATGGATGCTTAAAACTGTACGCTTTGGTAAATAATCTTTAAACTTCATGTAAGAGAGCTTATTCCTCCAAAGTCATTCCAATAGGTTAAATTTCTTAGGGTCTGAAAACAATGTAATTTCTATGTGTCTATTTTATACCTACGGCAGCCTAATCATTCTATAGAATTTTGTCCTCATAGGATCACTAGCTAGAGCAGAGGTTCTTAAGAACCGTAGATGAACTCTGGATCTACAGACTCATTGAAATTATATGCAAAATTCTATGTCCAGTTTGTATGTGTATTTTTCTGGAGGAAAGAGGCCAAAGCTATCACCGGATTCTTAAAGGGCTAAACCCAAAAAAGGCTTTAGAATACTAGTTTAGATTAGAAAATACTTTAAATGAGGAAAAAATAGCTAATTTATTCATGGAGAACAACTAACTTACCTTAAATTTTATTTCAATGTACTAACATAATTAGCTTATTATGACAGTTATTTTTTACAAAGCTGCTATGTATGTGAGAACATTTACTTAGTATTCAACATAAGCTGTAACTTCTAAAACATTCAAAACATATTTAGCTTAAAAAATGGTCTGCAAGGCTAAGGATGTAACGTGTTGCTCTTTATGCCATAACAAATTATGACTGACTATTGATATGCCATAACAAATTATGTGGGTGACAAATAAAAATGCCTTTGGTTTCTTCTACCTTACTAATACAATTAGTCATATGTAGTCATTCTGGTTGAGCCATAATAAGGAATTATGAAACAAGTTTTCTTATCACTTTACTCTTTAAGAATCTCCACAGAACCATTCTACTTAACTGAATCTACGTTCTCTTGAAAGTATCCTACGGCTGTTGTTTGTTTTACCATTTCAGAATTTATAGCGGAAGCTCTCTGAACAGATCTTTACCTAACAGAGCTAATGGATTAACAGAGACTCTCCATGTCCTTGTGAAACATTAACAAATGATGCTCATGGGATGCTGAATGCTTGTGGTTGCTAGGTTACTATCTATTAAGCCTGTACTCTATTGTTTCCACTGGTTAGGCTGTTTTGTTTGCCAACCCTGTTGGGTTTGTTTTCAAACCTGTTTAAGCTATTTTTCCATGTTCTAATTATAATTTACTTAAATATATGTAAAGTGACAAAATAAGTGCCCCTTACTAAGAGGTTTATTGTTTATTTGAAAATCAGGTGAGTGCTTTGAAAAACACCAAAAAAGGAGACCCACACCTGTATAAATAAAGCTGATTTACATGGGGGTGAGACATCTGTAAAAGATTAGGGGTGACTATCATGAAATCTAATAAAATTCTGTACTTGGATTACTTTTCAAGTATTTAAATTTGGAAAAACTTTGGAGAAATCAACCAGAAAACTGATACAGTATAGGTATATTTGCAAAATAAAGACAAAGGGAAATCCAATCTATAGATCCATATTCAAAGAAAAGATCTTGGTTCTCTACCAGAAGATCTGGCAAACAAATATGTAAATATTTAAGATATGTATGCACATTTTTGTCTGTTTTAAAATGATTCTTCCTTTAACTGGCCTTTTTGGTTAAGTAAATTTCTTTGTATCCTGATCACCTTGAATAAATGGGTTCTATGGAATATGGTCCATGATTTAGATATTAAGTTCTTCTTGCTATGATACCAGCAGGAGCTAATGGCCTTCTGTGGATCATGTTTGACTCCAAGGGAATGAACTTAAAAGGTGGAGGTTTTAAGCACTGTGTCAGTCCACTGAAGGACAAACTTTGCTTCTCTGAATCCCTCAGAGATGGATTTCTTTATCCAAATAGCCCATTTGTGCTTTCTCAGGAAGTCAGTCACTAAAATTTCCATTTTGAAGTTAGCTTGGCCAAAAGACTAGAATGAATGTGGTATCTGTACAGGAATCACAATCTGTGGTGTGACTGTGGAAAAACTCTGGCTGATGTTATCCAGCAAACCACTGAAATACTCTCATTTATTAAGTACTGATTCTTACCAATTTGGCTCTGAGAGTTAAAGAAATTTCCAAGTTCTAGATGAATCCTGGGATTTACCAGGGATTTTTTTTTTTTTTTTTTTTAGACAACAGAGCATATGTGAGGAAAAAAATGGAATTTACATGGTGTCATTTGTCAAATATTTACTATATCTTTAGTGTGTATGCATCACTGCGAGAAACTATCAACTACAGTAATAAAGTGAAAAGGTTCACTGGAGTTACATTAAGCAAAAAAGAAATCTTCACCGCGGACCAGGAAAAGACCCCACAATAAAGCATAAACACAACTACCTGGCTGTTTGTGGTAGGTGAGCTCTCTGCTTGTTAAGCAGAACCACCGTTTCTTGAAATTCTTTTTCCCAATCCGAGTTCTTCCCTGAGCTCTTTTATACATCTCACTGCCAAAACAACAGATGTAAAAATTTAGCTACAAATATTAAAGTAGTTCATCCAAAACAAAGAATTGTTCTTTGATTTTAAATGACATGAAAGGCTGAGTAAGATTGTATTACATATATGAAAATGTCTTTGTCATCCATAACTTTTGCATTTATTTTGGCCGTGCTAAGGGAATAAAGTTTTTAACTAATTTAATATTTATAACTGTGCTATTCAGACCTAAAAGGGCCAAACTCACCTGAAGTTTCCCTTTAACTTCCAATGATAACACTACTTCAAGACTGAAGTTTTCAAAGTACTACTCTAATACCTGTAATTTCATTCTATTTGAAAAACTACTCGAGGAATGTATGGACAAGGAATCATGCCCATTTGGCATGAGGTTCATATGCTACTGTAACTTACCTGATGGATGTTACTTAGGCAGTTCTAAGACGGAACAAAACCCGGATTTCCTCACTTCCAGACTCCTGCTTTTTGTACTTACGTAACGTCTATACTGACACATGACTTTAATCTCTAAATTCATTAAATTACCCTTCTTTCAGGTGCACAGGCTCACTCGTACCACTGGACTCTTTAGTTTCAGTAGATGAAATTTCATCCAAGAACTAAACAGGGAAATGGGCAAAAATTATACTTTGTGATAACATACATCAAAAATTCAGTTATCTTAAATATCACTAATAATATTGTAAAGTTCTTTACTGAGGAATACATATAATTATAACTTCTAAAACAAAACACATATTTAATTGTACAGGAAATCCTAAGTTACACATTGGCTACGTATTTTAAAAAGTTTATTCTCAAGTTACTTAAAACTCAGAATACATTTCTCTGTAAAAATAGCTCAATCTACGATCCCTAAACTATGACTCTGAAATCTATAAAGCTGTGAATAAAAAGAGTTGTTTTTATTTTGTTTTTGATTTACAGAAAACTCATTTGAGGGTACAACTTAACTTGAACTAGCAAAGGCTATTAATAGTCTGTATTTATCCTACTTACTGTGAATATTCACACACTGTACTATATAGTATGCTTGATTATGGGGTGCTACCCCGGGCCACACTAGGGTGTAATATAATACACAGTATATACCTATTATCTTTTAAAATTCTGAAATATTTCTGGTCCCAAAGATTTTAGATATAGGATCGTGAACCTATATTTTAAGTCAGGGATCACCAAATTATGGTTCAGTGGGCCACATTCAACCTGCAGCCTGTTTCTGTAAGGCCTATGAGTTAAGAACAGTTTTTATATTTTTAAAGGGCTGTAAAAACAAAAACAAAAATAAAAGCAGAGAAGAATATTTACTCTTTTATAGAAAAGACTTTGCTAACTTCTATTACATATAACTGACTTTAGCCTGGAGAGATAGTACTCCATAATTATGACTGAAGTGTAACTGGGTTCTCTGGAATAACCTGGAAATCTAATCTCCATTTATAAACTTCCTAGGGGGAATGTGAGAACATGGTGGCTCAAGAACATTGGAGTACCCATCTCTAGCAATGGCAGGCCACCCCTGTGAAGAGCAGTTAGCTTCATGAATATGCTACCCTGACTGGTCAAGAGCTTCCTGGCATGCGGTCATCTCTTCATGGGAAAAAGAAATTAGTATTTCAAGGAACAATCCTTGTTCTTAGAGAGGAATCCTATCTTGCCCCATAAATGAATTACCTACTTGTTTAGTGCTTGCTTTTTCCTTTATACTGTTCTATGTTGTCTCACGTGGGACAAAAAAACAAAACAAAACAAAAAAAACAAAACTTACATTCCAATAGGGATAACACTGAGGTACAAATGCCTAATCTAAAGTAGAATTGTGGGCAGTCATATTTTCTTAAGACTGGCTATAGACTGCCCACCAGAAGCCACACTTATAATTTTTTCTAATGTTTACTTCTAGCATGTAAGAAGGAAATCTTGGTAAGTAAAGGAACAAGAACAGTTTCTTTTGCTTTATATGTGGTGATACAGAACAAGTACACAAGGGAACTAAAGAAGTGTCCTATCCTATCTCCAGTTCTCAAAAGAGGGACTGTTCACTAATGGAGTCACAGACTTACTTAAATTGGTCACAGACTTACTTAAATATTTCATTTCTCAGTATTTGCCTGAAGGCACTGATCTATTTACTTGAAAAATACTTATTATTTACTTATGACAATTATTACATCTAGTATTTGTTATATTTATATGGAGCTAGGAGGTAAATACAATTATATCAAGTGAAAGAAAACACAATAATTAAGATGGACTACAGGCAGGGTGAATATAGGTATTTGCTCAGGGCCATCCCTGTCTACAGCTGTGATCCCAACATTATCCACAGTGTTCATTTTCACTCTTTAAAGTGTCGAGGTTTGCACACTAAATTATATGGTCACTCTGTTTATAGAACTATCCAGGTTACCCTTGCTAAACTCTGTGGGAATAGTACACCAATACAAAATGAGAAACTGGGCTTCAGAGGCTTCTACAATTTCTAGCAATGCATATATCCAGACTTAGTAAGTAAATAATAAAGAAAACTTAGATTAGGGCAAAATATCCTATGCTGGTTTAGGAGTCTAGAACCAAATCTGACATAGGAAATGTATTATGGTGATAGCCCAGGAGACTGCGAGTGGGTGACACAGGACAGACAGATCAGGAACAGGCTAAACTCCTGGGACTCTTAACTACTTTCTCCACTGACATTATCAACTCTACACATTCTGATTTTATCAGGGAAAAAAAAAAAAATCAGCTGCTACCATAACCTAGGTCAAAAAAGTGGGAAAACAACCCTAAAACAAAAGACAGTATATCATAATCTTGCCAACAAAAGTCTGCCTACGCTGTCCCACAGATGTTTCAACAATGTCCTACAAATAAAAGGGCAGTTTTTCCTCCGCCTATCCTTTTGAAAGCCTTTCTCCTCAAAAGCCTTCAGTGATTGCTTAAAAAGACTTTGATTGAACTTGCACAATTCTAGATGAAAAATTCCAACTGGTTTTATTTTTTAAAAAATCATCATTTTCATCTACTGACTCCCTATAAGAATTCTAAGCACATACACAAAAAAGTGCAAACATACACTTCATCAAAATAGACCCCTGGCAGTCAACTGTGAATCAATCATGCTATAGAAATTGAGTGACATCTTCAAAATTTGGCCTAATTTTGATTCATTAAATCAAAATTGTGATAAATAAAATACAGTACTTCCTTCAAGCCAAGTTTAGATTACCTCAAAATAACTTTACAAATTTTAGGGTTTTACAATAATGCTACATTTTATTTAGAATGATTTAGAACTCAAGACTCAAGAAATCTGGGTGCCTGGGTGGCTCAGTTGGTTAAGCATCTGACTCAATTTTGACTCAGGTCATAATCTCACGGTTTGTGAGATCAAGCCCCATGTTGGGCTCTGTGTTGACAGTGCAGAGCCTGCTTGGGATTCTCTCTCTCCCTCTCTCTTTGCCCACCCACCAAAATAAATCAATAAGCTTAAAAAAAAAAAAAAAAGACTCAAGGAATTACAGATCCTTTCAAAACATTATCAGTTTCTAAGTACAGCAATTTTTGTATGTTATAAACCTCACGTTAGGATATTAAATACTGTAGTCTTCTGTACATTTTAATTTACAGTAACTTGCCTTAAGTTACTACCATAAGCCTACTATATTTTATAAAATGGTTGATAATTCATGTATTTTTTTACTATACAACAAGCATCATACTAAGCCTTTATCCCTAGATCAGAGGTTCTCAATCAGAAGCAATTTTGTCCTTCACAGAACTTTGGCAATGTTTACAGACATTTTTGACTGTCAAATCTAAGAGCATCCTACCAGCGTCTAATCGGTACAAGCCAAGGATACTGCTAAACAGCCTACAGAGGCACAAGACAGCCCCTCATAATCAAGAATTATCTGACCCAATTGTCGATAGTGCTGCTGGTAAGAAACACTAAATCTAGCTTAGTAACACTAATTTGTGTTACTAAGACACTGGCAATAGCAGCTGTTGTTAAACATTTAGGTATTTCCACAGCTAAAAATCCCATAGTTTTTTACGGGAGAAGAAAGGAAGAAAAAGATAGCTTTTCTACATTTGATGTACAATTTAAACATTATTTTTTTAAACTGAGGGTTAACTTCTAGGAATAATATGAAATGCTATTTCCCCAATGCTATTATGATAAGAAATGTTACTATTCCCAGGGTAAAACAATCATACCTTTTTAACTGCTATAATATATCGTTCTTCTTGAAACATTTTGAAAAATTCACACATGAATGTCTCTTTGAAACTTGACTAGGAAAAAAAAAAAACCACACAGAATTCACATATGTTAAGTAGAGAACTAAGAATATAATGAACTGTATTTTTAAGCTGAGGATTAAGGCCTAAAAGGAATCAATCATATATTTCAAGAGAGTTATAGGACTTGGAGGGGGATTTCTTTCAACAGCTATTAGATGATATGGCACGAACAGATCAATAGAGGTTCTTACATCTGTTCACTAGACTCTCTCCTCCACTTAGATATATTAGTTTAAATGAAACTTCTTTAACAGATGACTAAGACACAGCAGCCATCTAAAAGACAGCTACTGCATCTGTGTATGTGTATTTTAATTTGGAAGGGAATGAGTGAGAGAGGGGGATAAGGTATAACAACATTTAAAAGTGTGAATACAGGGGCGCCTGGGTGGCTTAGTCGGTTAAGCGTCTGATTCTTGATTTCAGCTCAGGTATGGAGCCTGCTTAAGAGTGTCTGTCTGTCTGTCTGTCTGTCTCTCACCCCCTCCCTCCCTCCGCCTCTCTAACTGCTCATGCATGTGCTTGCACTCTGTCTCTCTCTCTCTCAAACTTGAAAAAAAAAAAAAAAAAAAAAAAGCAACAACAGAAGTGTGGCCACAAAGCAGAAGATGTAAAGACTTACCTTGCTTTTGGACAGACTTCCCCAGCTTCCCAATGTTTGAATGGTTTTTGAGATGAGAGTTAATGTTCTAATTGTCTGTGCATCCTAAAGAATGTAAAAGAGACACAAAACTGTTAAGTTTTTAGGAAACAGAATTTGTGTAAAAGGTAGAATAGAGTGAATAGGCTACGTTGCTTTAAAACAGTGATTCAAAAATGTTGATTCAAATCACTAATGTAGTAAAAATCTAGCTTATGATGGGCACAACTCACCAGTAGTGTATATGTTGCTTTGCACAACATGGCAGGTTGGATTACCTAACAAACTGCACTCACTCTTGAAAGGTCAAGCAGGTCTACATTTTCTACATTGGAACTTAAAATGACAGTTTCCAAATTTTCTGTACTCCACCCATCTTCTAATCCTACTCAATAACAGATATAGCTTCTACAATCAATTATTTTCATCATGGAAGCAATGACCTAACTAAACTTAGGAAATGAGAAGTCACCTGGTTCATGTAGGATCTTAGCAGAGGATAACTACCCGGATCTGTTATCCAAGCTATTTTTTAGCCTGTCTACCAGAAAAAAGTAAATATAAGTAAAATTAATTAAACAGTTCCCTGATGAGTCCTTGTCTCCTTCCTTTTTTTTTTTAAACTGAAGTATAATTTACATATAGTGAAATCACCAGATTTTAAATGTACATAACCTAATGAGTTTCCACCAAACCATGTATCTGCATAACCAATTTCCTTATCACATAGAGAATATCTTTATTTTGGAGATTCAAATAAACAAGTATCTTCCATCAAAATTTACATACAGAAATGCTCTAGGTTTTTGGTTACATTCCTCCATATTTTAGAATTCCCACACTGGAAATAACAGTGAATGTGAAGGATAAGAGACGACCAAGATGTAAGGCAAACTGGAAAAAAATGGAGCATCTGGGATATGATCATTATGATATATTTATGAAACAGTTACACACCTTATAGTTATTCAGAAATATTTCAGCTAGAACATGTAAGATTCCATTATATGTATAAAAGGTCCCTAAAATTTTCTGCCTTTGAAGAATATAAGATTCTTAACAATGGCTAATAAACTGAATTTGAACTGAATTTCATCAAGACTTCCCTGTTCAAATTTGTTGTTTTTTTTAAGTTTATTTATTTATTTTGAGAGAGAGAGAGAGAGAGAGAGAGAGAGCAAGAGTTGAGGAGGGGCATAGAGAGAGAGAATTCCAAGCAGGCTCCGTACCATCAGAACAGAGCCTGATGTGGGACTCGAATTCAAATCTGTGAGATCATGACCTGAGCCAAAATCAAGAGTCAGATGCTCAACCGAGCCACACAGGTGTCCCCAAAAATTAGTGTTTTTAAAAAATTATTCAGGGGTGCCTGGGTGGCTCAGTTGGTTGAGCGTCTGACTCTTGATTTTGGCTCAGGTCATGATCCTAGGGTCATGGGACTGAGCCCTGCATCAGGCTCTGTGCTGAGTGTGGAGCCTGCTTGGGATTCTCTTTCTCTCTCCCCACCCCCCGCCCCCAACTCACACTCTCTTAAAAAAGAAAAAAAAGAATATTCATTCATGTATATGTATACAAATGTACATGCTTAAATTTGTGTATATCTTTAAGCCATGCGATGGCTTTAAAATGTAAAAACTACATTTACCTATTTTTTAATCTTCTGCAATCTGATTTTCTTGTACTCTACAAAAACTGGCTTCTCAAAATTCGAAGAACTTCTAAATGTAAATCCAACAACCTTTAACTGGTTCCCCTCCCCAACCACTCTGTAACTTTCAATACTAGTCTTGACAATTCCATCACCCTGAGGTCCCTGGGATTACTCCTTGCTCTCAACTTCTGTAGTATGAATTGTCTAAACTACTTACCTTGGTACTAATCAAGTACTAGTTTAGATTATGTACCTTATGTATTTGCCCTATTCTCCTAATTAGAACGAAAGTTCTTAAGAAGAGGGGATAAGTTTACATTTAAAAGCAAACTAAATAAAGTTACATGATACAGTATGAACCAGTCCTTCTAGCACACTGATTGGAAAAGTGACCCAAAATACAAAGTTTGTGGTTAGAAGGACTTTATTGCAACATCTGTTACAGAAATATGCAAATCCAAGTCTGAATACAAGGGAGGGTCACAAACTCAAAGGTAGGAGTTCTGTTTATACCCAGAATGCCGCTGCTAACTTTTTGTGGCCTAGAATTCTGCACAGCTTTAGTAACAAGGCCGGAGAAAGGACAGTCCTGTGAACGAAAGGACACTGACCCACTCTCTGCTGCAGCTACTCACAGCCTGTTTGTCCTTTGGCAAGAAAGGGTGTGCTGCTGCAACAGCAGCAAGGTTCTACTCAGTTCTCAGAGTTAAATGAGTGAGTGGGCAATGTCATGCAACTGTGAACAGGAAGGGTGGCCTTCAAAGCCCAGTTTAACTCTAAAACCCCTGTGCCTTCCCTACCCTGTATTAGTGAAGTTTTCTAAGGGCAGAGAGTGTCTTCCTCATCACCACATCATCAGCATTGAGCACCAGTGTGTGCTACATTATAGGTGTTAGAACACCTTAAGTGCCCTTGCGGCAGGAAAGAACAGGGGTGAGCTCAAAGACTGGGAAGATTGAAGGAGACGACAGCATTCCAGTCTAATTCAGTTCAAATTGAGTGAGATCAAATCCTATTTCATCAGCTGTGTGACCATGGAGAAATTACTCAATTGCAATTTTCTTATCTGTCAATGGGGATGATAATAGAATTGACCTTACAGGGAGGACTAAGTAAGTTAAAACACAAAGTACTTAGAAGAAGGCCTAGTACAAAGCCCTAAGTAAATGTTGGCTATGACTATTACTTGCTACACAAATTAGCAATGAAAGCAATTAGATAAGATTATAAAATAGAACATAAAGGGTTAAAATCAATCAGCAAAAATATTCTGTATGACAAGGAAACAAACAGCAAAAATAGGAGTTTTAAAATGTTAACACATAGATCTACACAGTACACATTCAGATATAAATAAATAGGATTTCAGAATGTTTTTAAAGTTTTAAATCTCATATATTTATAATATCAGGTGGATAAAAAGTAAAAATGTGGAGATACCAAACAAATTATATTCCAAAGTTTCTACACCTTTCAGAAATAAATCTCTTCAAATTTCTGTGAGATTTAAAAATACCTTTAAGATTAAACTAAACCTGTAACTCATGGAAAACAAGCAAACAAACAACCCTACTACTATGGAAATTTACACACACACACACAATAGCAAATATAATGGTAAATATAATGGATCTTCTCTGCAACTATCATCAAGCTTCAACAACTATCCACATTTTATTACTTTTGTATAATATCTTTTTAATAACAAAAAATAGAATTTTTAGCCTTCTCTGAAAGGCTGAAATGGCTAAGAAAAATGCCAAGTAAATTTAAGTACCAGTTACAAGAAAGCCAAGTGAAACTGGCTTGTTATTTTATCTTTTTTAAATAAAAATAAATAAAAATGGAATAAAGCTTTGAGAAGAACAACACTTACTGGATGATGAGGTCGCAAATGAAAAGTATGAGGTGATACTACGGCTACAGCAAAGAAACGAAGAAATACAAAGCTGCTCACTGCAGAATACTGAACATGAGGGTCATCTGCAGGAAAAAAATGGTGAAATGTCATGCACAAAAACACTGAATTAAAAAACAAAGATGACAAAGTGAAAAATATTGAAAAAAACAAACTAAATAGGAGATCAATATAATTTGTCTAGTGGGGATTGAGTTGATGAAATGGTAGTAATGATTATGACTAAATTAAAGTAATGATTATGACTAAATTAAACCTCTGGCTAAAAAAATCAGAAAGGAACAATAAAAAATAATTAATTAATAAAATGAAAGGCAAAGCTACCAGGTCTTCAGAAATATTTTACTTTGGAAAATACCTCTTTGCTCATCTGCAAGAAGAGGCTCCTGAAATTGCAACAATACAAGTGGTATCTAGCACTACTACCTCATGGTTATACTGAAACCCTTAAGACTAGGATACATTATTTTCAGTTCTAGGATATTGTTTCAATTTTCCCTCAAAAGTCTTGATAACATCAAAGATGATGCAATAAAAACAACCAAGTGAAAATCTTTCCTTTAAAAAAGATATCAATATTCCATATAAAAATGAAGATGAACTGAAGACCATTTTTGTTTTTTGTCATTTCACCTACAGCTTTTGTTTCAGACTGGAGTCAACACTTAACCTGACAGTGAGATGACAGATGCAAGTGGTGAGGGGGGAGAAGGTCTGTATTTGGTTTAACTCTTGTAAGTCACTCAACAGGTAATCATGGGCAAGTCATTTAACCTGTGCTGCTTTAGTAATTGCTGTCCACTCATTGTCTCCTCCCTGACTTTCCACTCACCTTCCTAAGGTAACAGAAGAACAAATGGGAAAATATGAAATGTTTTCTAACAACAAAACTATCACTACTGTAGTCTACTGAGAATATGAAAACATACGAACATTTAAGCCAACAAAAAGAATAGAAGACACATTTGCATTTATAAAAAGCCATAAAATGTGTTTTAGATCATTTCTATAATCATAATTAAACATACTTTAAGGCCAAGATCAGTGGGTGGTGTAGAGTACAATGACTATTGTATGCTTTGTATTCTTTGGAATAAGCCAGACTCAGGTTGGAGACCCTTCTTTCTGCTGGCCATGTCTTGGACCTTGGGCAAGTTACATAACTTTTCTAAATCTCAGTTTCATTATTTACCTAAGGGGAGCAGTACCCATGAGTGAGTGTGAGCGTGAGAACAGGAGATCACACATATGGTGGTTGTGAGCATGAGAGCAGGAGACAATGCATATGGTAGTGTAGGCATGAGAGTAGGACTGTGTGTGTTCACAAAATAAACACTCATTGTGTTTGTCATGATTTAACTCACTATTTAAAAGTATAATTTCAGTGAGCATCTTGCCATATGTTTAATGTCTCTGCTCCCCTTATTTGTGTTGTAAAAACTAGATTTAGTATACTTATTTGAAGTTGATTATGTCTTTAGTAGAATTAGCAAAGACATCCAGGGCTGAATTTATACACGTTAGTTAGACAATTCAGTCCCATAACTTTACCACTGGGTAAATTTAGTGGAGGGACAGATAACTGTATACACTGTGTGTGCACATACATACTCATACACTTGAAAGAGCATGGTAAAATAGCAAAATTTCTTCAGATGGTTACAGAAATACGCTTATACTCTCACACGGCTGGGTAAGACTAATAATTTAAGTAGCTACCTTACCTCCTCTCCCCTCCCCCTATTACAGGCAGATCTGGAAAAACAGCTATAGCAAAGTTATTTACTTATCAGATATGCATAAAAGTAGAATAACTCCAAATATTGACAATCAGAGATAGCAACGTTTCTAAACAAAGCCTTGACATAGCCGCTTTTGCAAAATTAAAGCATGTGTTGATTAACATATGTATCTCAAAATTCTAGGTCTATTGTAACAGAGATGTTTCTAATGTCTCCAGACATTTCTATAAAATTGTAATTTCTATAAAATTTCTATGTAATTTCTATAAAATTGTCCTACCACCAAAACCTTAGCATTCACAAACTGTCAAATCCAGTCATAGTTGTACTGAACTAAAAATTCTCATTATTTAAATGCACACAAGTGACAAAAGTAGCTGGTACAAATTACAAAGGTGTTTTTGTTTATTACATTTAACAATCTCGTAAGTACCTAGTATAAATGTTTATTATGTTACAGTTCTAAATGTTTGCCTTTCTTAAAAATAATGGTGATTTTTTATTTGTTCTTTGTATAAAGTTGTCATTATATTGAAAGAAAACAATTTGTTTTGAGACTGTAAGGAAATAAAAGTAGATGTTTCATTAAAAAGCTGTATTTATTTTGAAAAGATTGTACCTATAAACCTTAAACATTGTACATAAGCCAAATCCACAGTAAATCTACACAACAATATCCAATACAGAAAAAGAAATGGCATGTTTTAGTAAAACAAGGCACTTACTAGGAAATCGCTGAGTAGCCATTTGCCTTAGGGAATAAAAGGTATCACACATTACAGTGGGGCAGCTCATACTTGATTTTACAATCGTACTGAATAACTTGTCTACGTAGTAGCGCAGATTCTCCTGTAGGATTTAACAAGGGAAACATCAGGATTTTAACTTTTATACATTTTCCACAGCCTTTACAGAAAACAATGCAGTGAAAATGAGATTTGGCAGCTACTATCTAGTATTCTAAAGTTCTGCTTCCCTTCTCTAAACTCACTTAGTTAAAGGACAATTTACATCCTGACTTCATTTAACAAATGAGATTGAGACTAGCTAAATATAACTGGTGAATGTATGGAAGAAACTTCACAAGAAGCAACAGAGAATAAAATGATCTGAAGAGAAATCAGGGAAATAACTCAGATATGCAGGCACATGGACACTGTGGCAATTTTATCTACTGCAGAGAAAACTTGTGACTCTCACATCATTGTTTTCCCAGAGACAACGAAAATGCTGATTGACCAAGTCATTGTGCCACTTAGCCTGATCAGTCTGACCCCAAAGGAATGGCTAGAATGGAGGCTGCAACCGGATACAGCCTTACTCCACTACTGTTCCCAGAGCCAAAGAGAAGATAATCAAGAACAAAAATAAAGTGAATCCTAATGAGGAAATAACAATATTCTAAAAACGAGACATGGGAAATGCTGCTAATAGTATGAGCATTAAGTAAAGAATAAGAAGCACTACATCCTTCCAGAGAGCATTATGGAAGATCACATATGGGAGAAGGCCCATTTTAATGTAGTCATAAAGATCACAAGGACTTACCTTATTGTTTTCTACATTATCTCCCTCTTTCAACTTAATAGGATCAATTTCACAGGATTTTGAGGATTCACATATCTGGAAAATCGATTAATTTTTCATTTAATTGCTCTTTTCCAAATAATTTTGCAAAGTGAAAAGAACTATTCTTTTTCTGATAATTTTAAAAAGTTAAAATTGTAACAAAGTTTATAACCCCCATCCAGAGATAATGTGTACAATACTCCAAAAGAACTGTTAAAATGTATTTCTCATGTATCTGAAACTAGCTAAAAACAGAAATCCAGTAACAACAACCATTATGTAGATTATATTCAATGTGCCCTTCAAGTAAAAATCCACTGATGGAAAGGTAAATCATTTATCCTGCTTCTGAAGTGTTCACCCTTATTCTTTCAGTAATACATGAACGGGTGTATCATTCCTGTCACTAGGTTACTTCATGAAGGGAACACTATTTCATAAGGCCACACAGACTATTATTATCAGAGGTATATTCGGTACCTCATCTAGAATAGGTTTTAATGTTACTTTCAGGTAGTGCCCTCCCACTATTTTCATCATCTCATCCAGACATCGGGTAGCCAAGGAATTTCCTCTAAAAATTGTATTTGCATCTCTGAAATACAAACAGAAATAAGGTGAAACCAAGTGCAGTAAACAAAGGCTAGGAAACCAATAATATGAGATATGTGACTCTGGTTATACATACAATTTTAGTAATTTTTATCATCCATTTAAAAGCTTGTTGCCATTAGGATTTTCAAACTTACCCAAACTACTCACCAAAAATATTAAGTTAAAAAAAAAAAAAAAGCAAACTATATTTATGAACTACAAAAGTGGAGTATGTGCGTGTGTGTAAGACAGTACTATGACAGGAAGGGGAAGTGACCTGACTGCTTTTCATAATGTCATACCTGTGTATATAAGGGTGATACATAACGGGTGAAGGGAAAAAATAACCCTGGAATTTTATTTGTGACATGTGAATCATTACAGGCAGCAGCAAAGATTAGTAACAGGAAATTTCAATACTGAATAAAAAAAAAATCCTTCATTAACTGTCAATGTTGCTGTTGGTGGATGCCATTTGCTAACTTGAACTGCCTTTTATTTCTTGCTAAGCAGTTCCTTTCAGACTCCTATCCAGTGAGGGTGGTCAATACAAAAGAACTCAAATTACAAAAACAATTTGGCAAACTCAGATGCAATTTTAACAAACATAATTAACATTTGAATATAACTCTTACTGTGTATCCTTCAAGTCTAATTCAGCCACTGCAGTGGCAAAAGGAACAAGTTTATCGTGATGCAGCAGCAGTCGGACAAGGGGCAAAACAGCGTCATTTTTATCTCGACAAATTTCACCCAAAATGTAAGCAGCTGAGGCAGATATCGGCTAGAATATAGAAAGGCAGAAAACAAGCACAAAATCAAGGAAATATGACTAAATGTTCAATCACTAGCCTGTAAAAGCAACTCAAGCATATTCATTGACTATTACTGTTGCATAGAATATTTAACTTTTTAAACTTTTCTCAGAGATGAAATTTTAAGCATTTACTGGAATCAAAGTACTGTGGTTCAGATAAATGTATATACTGACTATTTTAATAAAACTTGATACTGTGAAATCTTTTCCTAACTACTTACAGAATTACTTTAGCCTTTTCATATTAAATTATACACTTAAGATTTTTAAAGTACCTGAACATCTGGTGACTTTAGCAGCAAAGTTTTCAAAGGACCATAGTACTCTGAAGGAAGTACGTAGTCTTCTGTATAACATATATTTAATCTAAGAGACCCCAGATCATCAGTTTTAGATGACTTGTTTCCATTGTCTCTTGGTTGTAGCAAGTACCTAAGTAAAAACACAATCAATTCCATGAGATGAGAATGAGCATCTAAGTCAACGAGGTAAACAAACAGCTAAGCTATGAAAAGCCTAAACCAAAAAAGTGAACTTAGTACTTAAGTTCACTTAAGGTTAGGACACTTTATAAGTAGTCAACTACCAATCTTCAGGGGTTTAATACTGGTTGTATATTGAAATGGAAGGCTTTATATAGATTTTTATCTGGGAAACAAAAAGTACAGGTAATATAAAAATTAAGATCTCAAAAGCACTGAATGAGAGTTTGATTAGTTTGCAGATTTAGGAAAAGATGATAAAAAGTAAAACATTTAAAATCCAATGCATAATCAAAAATAACAACTGAATTTAAGAAATACACATTTAGCTGAAATAGGTAAGACATACGACAAGTAGGCATAAATGATCTTGTTTTAAAGTAAATCTTATAGGGGCACCTGGGTGGCTCAGTCAGTTGAGTGTCCGACTTCGGCTCAGGTCATGATCTCACGGATTGTGAGTTCGAGCCCTGCATTGGACTCTGCTGACAGCTCAGAGCCTGGAGCCTACTTCTGATTGTCTCCCTATCTCTCTGCCCCTCCCCGACTCGCTCTCACTCTCTCTCTCAAAAAAAAAAAAAAAAAAAAAAAAAAAAGAAAACCCACACACAAAGTAAATCTTATATATGTAAAAATTTGAACTTATTTTTTATATTATTAAAGGAGTAACAGTGTAACTACACTGAAAATATTTTTATCTGCAGAAATCAGATTTACACGATTTTTTTTCAGGTAAGTAGAAGGCAAAAAATATATATGTAAATATATATGCAAAAACAGAGACAGCTTTAAAGTTTTCCAAGGAAAGAGAACTATTTAGAAATCAAGAGAAGTCGAGCGCCTGGGTGGCTTAGTCGGTTAAGCATCTGACTCCTGGTTGGAGCTCAGGCCATGATCTCATGGTTCGTGGGTTCGAGCCCCATGTCAGGCTCCATGCTGATAGTGTGGAGCCTGCTTGGAATTGTCTCTCTCCCTCTCTCTGACCCTCTCCTGCTCACATTCTCTCTCTCTCAAAATAAATAAATAAACTAAAAAAAAAAAAAAAAAAAAAAAGGAATCAAGAGAAGTTTGTAGGACCAAAATCATAAAACTATTAGTTATTTTTAAAGACTTTGTATCATGGAAATTTCAAAATACATACAAAAGTAAAGAAGGTAACATATACTGAACCTTCCATGTACCCATCATCTGGCTTTAGTTATATCACTGATTCAAGGCTATTCTTGTTTCAGCCATACCTCTCTCCACTCCTCCCCATCCCATTCCTGTCTCATTTTAAAACAATTTCTAGGCATCTTATAATTTTATTTATAAATATTTCAATATATATCACTATACATAACTTTAAAAAACCATCATTATATAGTAAGTGTTCAAACTCTCCTAACCTTTATCATAAACAGTTTTCCACAGTTTGTTCAAATCCAAGGTCCATAGACTGTAACTGGTTGACACTTAAGTTTAATCTATAGATTCCCTCTACCCCCTAAGAAATTGGGTAGTTAGAATTTTCCACATTTGGGATTATGCTAAATCTAACTCCATCTCCATGATGTCACTAACATGTTCTTTGCCCTCTCTGTACTTCCTGTATAATGGCAGTTAGATCTAGAGGCTTGGTTAGATTCAGATTTGATATTCTGGCAAGAACATTTCACTGATTGTATAGTGTTGTATAGTTCTACCAAAAGTCACTAATGTCTGCTGCTCCTTTTGTGATATTAGCAGTCATTAATGAGCACTGCCTAGAGTCAGATTGCAAAATGATAGTTTTAGAATTCTATCATTCCTCCTTTGCCTACTACCTGGAATGCTTTTTATAAAGGTCTATCAGTAATTTTGATATTTACTTTTGGTGATATTTAGATATTTATCATCTATGGCCTTCCCATAGTTAGATACACTAACTTGTTTAAAAACAGAAGGTAGCAAGGGTTTAATAGAATATTCATTAGTTCTGAGAAAGATATAATTAAAGACATAAATGGGAACCAGAGAACCAAGCAAGCAAAATTTATAAGATGAGGGGATGATAATAAAGGGAGAAGAAATTATACAGAAATTATATCACTACCCACAAAAGAGGAATCTCTATCTCAAAAGACCAGCCTTTAGAATTTCTACTCTCCCATTTGAGAAATAATGACTTAAAGATTTGTCTGAGAAAATAACTGCAAATAAGCCTGTTAGCAAAAGTTACCCAGAAGTACCTCTACGGAAAAGTCTAGTTGGTTGATCACCCAACATTTTGACAAGGGCATTACTTTGGTCAATTTCCACAATCCAGTATATGTTTTGTAGACCTGTAAATTCAGATACCTTGCTTTATTTAAATTTAACTTGAACTCCAATGATGAGCACAGAGACTGACATATTTAAAGCAGAAAGCCAATTTCTAAGTTTAAGAAAAGAAATACAAAAGTCAAGCAGCAAAAATACCTGTACTTTTTATTGCAACCAATATGTTTTCTTATGCAAATGTTCATTCACAAAAGTAGGGAGAAGACTGATAATATTAATAATGAATACCCTCGACTCACCTCATTTATCACTTGTCTTCAACAATTATCACCATCTCCCATCTGCAACTAATATACTTTTTTGTATCTGTTAACACAATTTTTAGTCAATTTGACTAACCCATTTTTTACCTTTTGGTAAGCTATTTGGAAAGCCATGTTATCAGAAGGTACTATGATGAGTACAGGGATACAACAGAGAGATTGAAATAGTCTTAATATCTCAGCTAAGACAGTAGTTTTGCTAAGGAAATAGTAATACTTCTAGAACAGAATCTCCATCCCCCTTGACTGTACTTAAATGGGCAGTACCTACCCATGTTTGCCTCTTTGAAATCCTTTCTTATTGTTCTAAAATTCCCCTTCTATTTTAACTAGTGTTTTTCATGTGTAGTAGAAAAAAATTACCTGTACTACACTTACAACTTGGTTCTGCCTCTCTAAGATTGTATCTACCCATCTTAAATCTTAAGCAATGTCCCCATATTCAGTCTCTTTTATATGTTGAATCATTGAGAGGAAAATTACTGTACCAATTTTACAGTCATAAAAAGGTTTTGCACACGTTAATTCTCTGACATGGAGGGGACTGGTGAATTGAGATTGAACAAGACTGCCTCTAAGGTTCTCTTTATAACATTCCAAACAATGGAATACTGGTGTGAAAACAAAGGATGCAGACAGAAACTCTGTAAGTACTGCTGTGGAGGAATGGTGACGACAACAGCAATCACTATAATGAGGAGAGCATGAGCTACACCCACGGCCACAGCACTCGTAGCTTGCTTTCATTTATGAGGATGAGTGCATTTCATCCTCTAACAACTCTGGGAGGCAGGTACTATTTGTACAATCCCCTTTATAGCCAGAGAAAGCAAAGCCAAGGTGGTGGAATAACTTGTCCAAGTTATGACAGATGTGGGATTTGAACCAAGGCAATACATTTCCAGAGTCCATACTCTTCACCACTACCAGGGGTCTACGAATATTTACTGACGTTCTACTAAACTGCTAGGTGAGGAAAGCAAGGTGCAGAGCAGGATACAGTATATGTACCCATTTGTGTAAAGAAGGGGACAAAGGATATATATGTATTGGGTTGTATTTCATAAAATATTTCCAGAAACTCAAAACCGTGACTGCCTCGAAAATGTGGAAATGATTAGCTGAGGGACTGACACAAGGCACAGATTTCTACCTTTTGAACTGTGAAGCATGTGAGTAATTACTGATTCAAAAAAAATCAAGTAAAATTCTATTATCTACAAGGTTAAAGTTGAAACTAGCTACTATCAACACTAACAAGCTACTCACATCTGACAGAAGTTTCAGAATAAAGAACACACATCATCACCAAGGAACTGAAAGCTCAAGATATGAATGGGGAATGATTGAATCATGCTGTAATTTGAAAATAAAACTAAACTGGAACCATTACAATCAGTTTTCAAGAAAAACTACAATAGACAAATACTAACTGGAAATTATGTGAAAAAGGAAAGCAATTTGAAACTTTTCAAATGATAGGATTACATTATTGGTAATTATCCTCTTTCCTACTACCAAGATTAGAAAGAATATGCCTGAAATCCTAAAGGTAAATAAAGCTTTTCCTGTGTTTTCATGCAGTTACCATCAATCCCACAAGGGGGTGCCAGAGCTCTACCAATGACAAAGGAGCCTAAGAGTTTAATTTCTAATTTAAAAAGAAATGGCATTCACATTTTTATATTTCCTTATATCTGTGGAAGTATAAATGAATTGGCAGATGTTTCTATTTCACGCTATATAAATTTCAGCACTTACACTTTCGGCAGGTAACTTAAAAATATTTTAAAATACTATTGGCAAAAAAAAAAAAAAAATCTACTGGAATAAAACTAATTTCTGTTAGTGTTCTTTACAACCTGCCAAAGTAGTTGGACAAAGTTTTGCCAAACTTGGAGGGCCTGTCTGGAAACAGTCTTACTTAAAATACAGGCTGGGTTGGGGCACCTGGGTGGCTGAGTCGGTTAAGCGTCCGACTTCGGCTCAGGTCACGATCTCGCGGTCCATGAGTTCAAGCCCCGCATTGGGCTCTGTGTTGACAGCTCAGAGCCTGGAGCCTGCTTCCGATTCTGTGTCTCCCGCTCTCTCTGACCCTCCCCCGTTCATGCTCTGTCTCTCTCTGTCTCAAAAATAAACTTAAAAAAAAAGTTAAAAAAAAAAAAATACAGGCTGGGTAGCACATTTCAGGTCCACTTTGAGGGGTCCTGGGCGGCATAACAACTCACTTTTTATTTTGTACCAAGTGGCATACCATAAAGTTTTAAAGACTTGACAAACTGAGTGTAGACATTTTCATTTTAAAATGCATGCTACTTTATGGAAGGTGAAAGAAGACATGGGATGTGGGGTGGGTGATGTGACAGGCCTCAAAGGCTATTCGTCAATTTTCAAAGTGAGTAAGTTTAACCCCCCCCCCCAACACCACTGTGGATACATTTTAGAAATTATACAAAATGCCACCAGAAAGACCCATAAATCTTAGATATGTATTAGCAAGAGGCAAAAATAAAGTAAAAATTTTAAGAGTCTAAAAATCCATCTATAAGGGATAACTGCTTGAGGACAACAGAGTTCAAAGGGAAGAATGTCTGACAGTCAATATGGAGAGGCAGGCTCTTTTAAACACAAATGAGACTGATGCCAACAGTAACAAACACCTAACCACTCAGTTTCAACTCCTCTTCAGGCACTGAAACGGAGTTCTAAACAGTGAACCTTAGAGGCAAATGAGAAAGGCCTGCTCTCTTATGCTAAGTAGAAGCCCAAGTCTAGCATGAGGGTTACTGGCCAACCTACTGGAAGAGGGCAGGAACAGGCATGTTTGTAAGTACTGTAGACAGAAAAAAATGATAGTTTCACATCGATTCTCCTAAGGAAGCTAACATCAGTTTAATGTGTGAACATGAAGTTCCATCTACCATCAGTTTAATGTCACTGTAACAGACATAATGAAAATAATACTGTAACCATGGTTGAGCCACCAGAGCATCTGAAAAAAGCGTTCACTGAATCAGCTTAACATCTGGACCCTAGACATTTAGAAAATAATAGCAGGGCCATCCATAGTGCATTTCAGCGGGGTGTGGTAAAGGAAAATCACTGGTAAGATCCCATAAACAGCTGATTCTCTACCATAAACCCTTTGCTTTCAAACATCCACAGTTCCCACAACCATTAATAAAGCTTCTGTACTGCAGATGCTGATCTGTGACCAAGCATCATCTCACGTGGGCAACTCTCATGTTTTAAATGATTTCCAGTTTCTCCTTAGAGTTAAGATTTAGTTTTCGAACAGAACAATATTCCTAGACAATTCAGTTCTTGTATCTGAGTATTAGAAGTCAAGTCATAAAGCCATCAATGTACTTCTATTTCCGCAAAAATAAATAACCAAATCAATTAAAGTTAATGACTCCTGGCTTATTCCACTACAAATTTAAAAATATGCTTATTGTAAGCATTTATTTGCATGTACAGTGTATTAAAGGTGATGACCTACTATGGAGTTCACTAGAATGTGTCTTCTTACCAGGCCTGATGAGAGGAATCATTTCTTAACACATTCACAGGAACCTTAATCTCCCCTAGGAAAATATCCTGGACCAGGTTTCCATTGTTCCACAAGTCGATCCTGAAAATTTTAAACTGGCTTTATTTTTTGCAAACAATGTTTAAGAGAATGCACACCACCAGGTAGTTTCAAATTACTTTGGTTGTATTATAGCATTAATTTTACATGCTTTAAGAGTAAGAGATGTTAGCATTGTCATATACCTCACTATCTAAACTAAGAAAACAAAATATTGCAGTAGCTTTTATTGATAAGCACAGAAAGTAAACCACTTTAAATGGTCTAAAAGAAAGCACTTATGTTTCTTAGTTTCGAAGTCTAGGCTTCATTTTAACCTGTGGCAGGGGGAACTAGAGTTACTTTGTTGAATTTGAGAAAAGAAACCAACACAAGACTATAGTTTCTTTTTCAACTGGAACCAGTTAATATGAAAAGATAGGTGATTTAGAAAAATACATTACCTGATCATTCCAAACATGTGACTAATGCACCCTTTACCACACTGTTAACACCACACCTAAACATGCACTTATCGAACTTTCCCCTCCCAAACAGCATATACTTAAGACCTAAATAACACAAACTTCAAACACATGCACCTGTTGAATTATCTTACAAGACTTCTTACCTCACTGAAATTTCTGTTAGACAGCAGATATGTTAAGAAGAATAAAAAAATTATTTCTAAATTGGCTAATATATAATTACTTTTCTATATACTCTTTGCATCCATTATGCTATGATTTAGAATTTTAAAGAACAATTATATTTGTGAAAATTAAAAATATAATAAACTAGGTGAAAACTAGGTCATCTTTGGTTTTAAATAAATACACCTTGACTATTTCTGCAAAGCAATCAGATTTTGAGAAGATAATATGAATTTAAATTAGAGTTTCATCAAGCAACTTGCTAAAGAGAATTCTATTAAGCTTGGTTCACCTTTTTCAATTAAATTTAAGATTTTCTTCTGGCACCAAAAAAAGCAATTCTGTAAAACTCCAAGACATATACCTAATTTCTAGCTTTTCGATGTCCTCCTCTTCTACCTGGAATTGGGACTTTCTGATATAACTACTGGATCTTGTTACCTGCAAACAAAATATTTTAGTTGATAAAAAAGTTTGAAAATTTTTTTCCTACATGAACTTCAAAAACTATCATCCCTAAAATGTTCAATTTTATTTATTATAAACAGACGAAAATGCGTAGGTAATAGTTTACCCAAAAGCTAAAGACAAAACCAGCTATGAAAGTAGCAGGGAAGTGAGAATGAGGCAGTATAAAAATATCAAAAGCAATCTTTCCTCCAAGCCCCCCCTTATCCACTCAATATACAGCAACATTAGGTTCTCTGGCTCACATGCAATCTGTTGGTGACTCAAAGAGCAAAACTGTTCTATTTTGGTGAAGCTGCGCATACCAAGAGCTGTTTGAAGACTGTCCCACATTTCTCAAGATACCAACTCTATCCTTACGCTTCCATCTCACATTTTTACTGAAAATATCAAGGCCACTGGCAGGCACTTCTTCAGCTACTGTCCACCTGAACAGGTCTGTTCTCATGTAGGTCTTTCTACTTGATTAAGTTTTTTCATTGCTTCTGAACAACAGATGAGATGAGCCTCCTCTTTTCTATGACTACTCCACCCACACATGATATACAGTAAGCATTCGATCTATTTTAATTACAGCTTTCTTCGCCAGCTTATTCACCTCACTTAAGTCTAAGAAAAATTCTCCACTTAAATTACGGTCTTCCTATCTCCTTCCTTTCACAGACCAGTATCTCAAAACTGCAATCCACCCTTACAGAGCTGCCACTTCCTCACACCCACTCACTACAGTAACTCCTTATAATCTGGCTTCCTCACAGCTCACCCTCCCTAAACCCCTCTTTTGATCACCAAGTCTGATGGTGAATTCGTAGCTCTCATCTTACTTGACCCCTCTACCTGAACACCTGAGTACAACTGTGCGTCCTTTTCCAGAAACACTCTTTTCTTTGAGTTTACCCAGGCACTCCCCTGGCACCTCCTGATCTCTTTGCTTCTTCCTCTGGGACATCTTCTTCCTCAGAACCTATAAATATGGGTTTTCTCCAAGGTTTTATCTTTTATTTTGCTCTAAGAGCTGCAAAGTGTTATACAGTCTACAAGGCGCTTTCACATCCATTATCTTCTTTGTTCATCAAAATGTCCTGCTCTGAAGCAGGATTTATCTGAAGCTAGATTTATTATCCTCATCTTGAAAATGAGGAAGCTAAAGGGACCAATTAAGAGATGTGCTCAAGGCTGAATACCTAGTAAGTGGCAGAAATGAGCCTCCTTGCTCTTCTCCTATATTGTATATCTCTATTCTTTTGGTTTCCTTGACTCCCTGCAAGCAAATCTTGAGTCTTTATCTACAGTCATCACCCATCTTAAATTTCAGTCATGAACTGCCTACTGGAGGGTTTTCATGTCGGACCTCAAGTTCGTTATGTCTCAAACCAAACCACTTATGCTTTCCTTAACTTTTTTTCCTCTTATTTCAGATTTGAAACCATTAGGACATCTGACTGCTCCCTTTGTTTTTTCTTCTATAACCCATTTGTTATCTTGCCCTTTGCAGTTTCTTTCTCATCTGTCCCTTCCTTTGTTTCTTTGTTTTTCCTTATTACTCTCTTGGATCGGACTCCCATTGTCCCTTTTTTTTTTTTAATTGTTTTTTATTTAACAACTTAATTATAACAATCTCTTGATCTCTGTTCTCAGACATATGACCCACAGATCATGGTTAATTCTTCCCAAAACACTGCATTACTCCTATCATTTCCAGGCTCAAAACATTTTCAATGGCTACTATGTAAGCACCTCCGTCAGGTACTCAAGGCCTTTCACAGTTGGTCCTACTCTAGCTTTTAAATTTTGTTCCAATTATTCTCTTTCAGAACGCTCCAGTTAAATCACTACTTGCTATTCTGTGGACTAACTTTCTGCTTTTCTCTATGTCTCTGCTCAAAATGTTCTTTCTAATACTCCTCTGTTCTGACTTAACTGGAGCAGAACTTACCTGACCTCTTCAATATCTACTGCATTTTACTGCTCTGTGTAGGCATGCATGTGTGTGCTTTGTGTCTCTTACTTTAGCTCGAGGACAGAGATTGAATCTTTATGATCAGCTCAACAACGGGGCCTTTTGAATGAATGTTCTAGGCCTCACAGGTTTGTGTGGATGGAGCAAGGAAGTTAGACCCTGCCTTTCCAAGGGCCATCTGCTTGCTGCAAGCTGCCCCATGTTTTCTGCAGGCTAGCTGTAACAGTCATTGATAAATGTAGAACCACCAAAGTCCTTAGCCAGGAAATGGAAAAGTGTCACACTGGTAGATTTTTTTTTGTTTTTCTTTCTCCCTTCCCTCCAGCCCCACAATTTGTCTTATTTCAATTCTGGTGTTTTCTTTAACCTATGTTTCTTTATTAAAGTACAATCATCAGGAATGGCAACATGTGCCCTCACCCCACGTTGAAATATTAAGAAAACATTAAGAAAACACACATACAAAGAGGAAAAAGCACACAATGTAACTTTTTTTCCAAATCTTCCCTACATGTTAATCTCACTTGCAACATGTTGTATGGTTGGAACATGATCTTTTAGAAATCAGAGGTTGACTTTTTTTTCCCTATAGTTTTCAAATGATATGAAAAATGATTTAACAAATGCTCCACAGTAAAGAACTCCAAAGCACTGTATTTTGGGGCAACTTCAAGGCAGCTGAAGATCTCTATGAAAATAAGCATGTGTCCATAGAGGGAACTAGCTAAAAAGAACTTAATAATAAGGACTTAATCATATAGCACTTTATGGTCTCAAAGCATTCTCACATGTAGGCCTCCTAAAAATTCTATCAGGTAGGGTGGCTGGTGTTTTCTCTCACAAAATTATCCTTTCACAAGATAAATGTGAATTTCAGATTTAGTGATTTATTCCAAGTCAACTGTGACTAGAACTCCGACCAAGTGATATCATACTTACTTTACTACTGATTTTCATACAGTACTGTGCACAAGAGTCTGGTGCCCACTGTGTGTCAGGTGGGGGCTGGATAAGGTAGGGAGGGTGTTTGGAGGAGGGTGTAATATTGAGGATGACTAGGGAGTAGGTGTGGCCCTAGTCCTCCTGTCCCCAGATCAGTCACAGATCTACCTTTATTTGTTTTATATATTGGGCCTCCATCATATTACATCATGATTCTACTGCTTTCAGAATAGAAAGGCTTTGTTGTATTAGTTGATTAAATGATTACTATGGCTATAGTTTAAAAAAAAGAAGCCAGCATTCAATATTAAATATTCAATGTTAACATTTATATAAAACAAAAAGTTACCTCAAAATAAAAGATTTCATTAAACTGCGGATTGCTTGTTTTCTTCTTTACTTTTGTCTTCTTTTGGTCATTCCTGTTCCAATGTGGTAGAGTTTTACCTTGTAGAACTTAATAGTACACAATTATAAAACATGCTATTTCCAACCAGGGAGCCTGACCTCCATTTAGCTGTTAAGATGACTCAGGGAAAACTATACTTTTAAATATTACTTGGAGAAAAATTTTGAGGTATCTTTAAAGACTCAAAGAATATACAAGTTTGTATATCCAGATATGACAAGATTGTATTATTCTTTCTATGGCTATACTACACTGACTGACAAGCTTACTTTATAGAAGAAACTTAGAATGGTAGAAGGAAGACAATGAGATTCAGACTACCTGTATGCTGAAAAATACTCAAGAAACACAAAAAGCATACTAAACTCAGTTTACTTCTTGGGGCTCAGCTACAAAGTGGCTTTTTAGAAAATCTTTTATTTGAAAAAATTAGAGAAGGTTGAAAAGAAATGTACAGAGAAGTCCTATGCAGTCTTTCCCTAGCCTCTCCCAATGTTAACATCTTATACAACAATAGTACAATATCAATACCAATAATTACTTTTAAAACCAAATTCATATGCCAGTTTCCATTTGTATGTTGCTAAATGATTATACTAAACAATGTGTCTTCAGCTACAGATTATGAGCAAAAACAAAAAACAGCTCTACTAGGTTAAACATTTTTAGCATACACACACAAAATTCAGTCCCTCTGATAGCATGCATGTTAAAGGATTGAGTATCTGCTTTCAAATTTAAAACCATCTATAGCAATAATAGCACACTGTTGTTTAAGCACCCAGTAAGTACTAGGCAAGGTGCTAGGTACTTTATAGACATATATATATATATATATATATAAATACATTTCTTAAAGTGACTTAACGGGTGACTTCCTAAAAAATAAAAATATGTATTTGTACATCTGAAACTAATATAACATTGTATGTTAACTACACTGGAATTAAGAAAAAAATAAAAATAAATAAATAAAAAGAATACCTAGAGAGCCTGAAGGTGGGGGGAAGGGGTATGTGTCTGTGTATGTATGTATATGTTTGGTGTGGAGGGAATATTTTGCTGTTTCCTGATTAAACCTTCAAGTTGTAGGCAAATTTCAGTCTAGTCAGGCTCTGAAAGAAATCATAATGAAGTTATAAAATATAAAATATACAAAGTGCTATAGGTTTTTCCATAAATTATCGTAAATAATTTAAATCAATGATATGGTGCACTTTACCATGTTCTGGTACTTCAGCAGTCTGTCTACAGCTTGGAATTCTTTCTGTAGAGCACAGATGCCATGAGTAGAAAAGGCATTTTTAGTTCTGAACCACTTTCCAGACAGAAATATGGAAACTGTCTTGCTATTCTGGGCTAGCATTTCTTGAAACAGAATTTTACCTGCATAAAATCTAAGATATTTGAAGGTAGGAAGGCCAATGATGAATGAAGAAGGCCACGTTTATGTTTTAAAGTATATTTTAACTACTATAAAACTCATGTTGTTCCCCACAGTCTAAGAGTCTAGCAGATCCGAAATGGCAACCATCTTCTTTCTATAAAAACAGGACTTGGTTGTTGCAAGTGTATAACAGAACTCACTAAAGAGCTTTCTTTCAAAGCATTCATTACTTTGTGTCATAAATATCTATTTAGGATTTATTCTTAGAACCTTAATTTTGTAATTCTTAAGTCAACTTTTAAAACTTAAAAATCTAATAATAATTCACTCTCCTATTCTGAATTCTGAACTCCAGGTTACGAACAGAAGCCAACCACTGATCATTTCAGTGTAATGAAGCACCTACTGTCAAAGAAGGAGATCATTTGTTAAGTCCATATACATACTGAATCTTCAGATTCAGAGATGTTTACATTTCTGGATAAAAATCAGTGTACTTATGGAAAATAAAGGCATGTTTGAAAACTGTTTAGAGGTAAAAAAATAAAATCTAATAATAATTCAATAAGCATTACCTACCAATGATGTGAATGTAGCTACAAAGTATTATGCTAAGTGAAATAAGTCAGTGAGAGAAAGACAAATACCATAATGATTTCACTCACATGTGGAATTTAAGAAACAAAACAAAAGGGCAAAGGGGAAAAAAAGAGACAGAGGCAAACCAAGAAACAGATTTGTTAACTATAGAGAACATACTGATGGTTACCAGAGGGGAGGTAGGGGGGCAGCTGGGGATTAAGGAGTGCACTTATGATGAGCATATACAAATATGTTGTATGGAAGTGTCGAATCACTATACTGTACACCTGAAACTAGTAACACACTGTATGTTAACTAATTGGAACTTAAATAAAAGCTGGGGGAAAAAAAAACACATTACCTAGAAGGGCCCACTAGAGAAACTGTTGCGTAAGGGTCACAGCTTTGTCCATTTATGAGAGGCAACCCGTGACATGACACGATGCTAAGAAAGAATAAAAGAAAATTAATAGTATATTTAAGTTAAACAACATAAAGCATTATCTTTAAATACAAATCAATATATTCAAAGGGTTAAGGCTTTTCCACAGGTCTGCAGATGTATGCCTATATACCACCTACCTCAAATACATCTATTGTGCACTTATTTACTTATGCTACATTTCTCAAATAGGACTTAAAACCAGAATGCCATAAGCAGTACTGAGACTACCAAATAATATTTAGCATAAATCCCCTGGCTAAGTATGCAGCAAGGTACATTTTGTGGTTTGATAATATACTAACACTGCTGTGGCTTCTCAACAGGAAAAGAATGTGTTGTGAACCTTAAAGGAGAAACTACAAACCAAGCTAGATCTATGGCATCACATCCTCTGCTGAAGCATGAATGAGAAACAAGGAAATGACTGTGGTTTCCACTTCAAATCTGATTCATAAATAGAGGGCAAGTCTCCCACAATTCTGTAGTCTTTTATTCTGATTCTCAGTAACAGCTCCTGTATCATTCTGTAGAAAATGTTTTAGACCTTAAAATCCAACATCTTCTAATCCACTCCATGGATAAAGTCACTGGTATTTACAGAGGACATAGAATCTAACCTAATGGTCTGCTCAATTTCCTCACTAAATATTATTGAGTCCACAAATTTAGTTTAATATCTAAGGGTTTGCATTCCTTAATGCCTAAGACAAACTCATGAGAGTTGCTGAAAGCATTCTTTGTAGAAAGATGTGGGCTACTGAGCAACATCCTTATTTCTCTCCACAACCCACAGATCATATATGTGGGTGAAGTGCATATGGTGTGCTGAGTCAAGAAGAAATGATAATGACTCATTCGATTAAATTGGGTATAAAAAAATCAAAATTTAAAAATTCCCCTAACTAACCAAAGAAAGCACAGACCGAGATAATAATTCTGGGTATTAATGTTAGACTTAGGACAGTCAAATTTTCCAACTATGTTCTGTTTGAAACTGACAATCCTCAGGCTAACCGCAGGCTAATCCTCAAAATGATACCTGATTTTTATGTAGCATTTGCACTTTATCCACTATTTTCATAAAATGTATCTAACTCCCACAACTGCCTTTGAGAAAAAACACCTTAAAGAAGAAAGTAAGGCTCAAAAAGATTATGTAAGAAATTAAAAAATACAAAATAAGGCTGAAGAGGTACTACAACTTGTACAAAGTGGGCCAAGACTTAATTTCTACTTTCTTAACTGCTTCCCAAGTCCAGCATCTTTGTATGTTCCCTACTGCACCTTAATATATTGATTGTATTACTCTCTTCGTAATACCACATGTATCTCATGTAAACACTAATTATGAGAAACCTTAATTATAGAAAAGTCACTATAATTTTATGAGGTAGAAAAAAACTGAGAAAAATAGTTCATTATACACAGGCTTCTATAAGAATACTTCACAAAACAAAACAATGATGCCCATTAATCCGGAAGTATGAATTTATAAAAACCATCAGAAGTGGTCTTTTAAATGTAAGACACTTTTAAAATTGTTTTCTGAGGGGCGCCTGGGTGGCTCAGTTGGTTAAGCATGCGACTTCGGCTCAGGTCACGATCTCGCGGTCCGTGAGTTCAAGCCCCGCGTCGGGCTCTGTGCTGACAGCTCAGAGCCTGAAGCCTGTTTCAGATTCTGTGTCTCCCTCTCTCTGACCCTCCCCCGTTCATGCTCTGTCTCTCTCTGTCTCAAAAATAAATAAATGTTAAAAAAAAAAAAGCATTAAAATTGTTTTCTGACAAACAGAAGTAATATTATTAAGTACAAATTATTTTATTTGCTACATATGTTATGAAATATTTTTACAACTATTCTAATCGGTAAATCAAACAGTCTCCTATCATAAACATGAAGGAGTGAAAACAAATGCTGAAAATGAGCTTAGTATACTGAATTATCTTACATTTTGTTACTTTTTTTTTTTAAGTTTATTTTTTTGAGACAGAGAGAGCAAACAAGCAGGGGAGGGGCAGAGAGAAGGGGACAGAGAGAATCCCAAGCAGGCTCCATACAGTGCAGAGCACCGTGCAAGGCTTGAACCCACAAACCATGAGACCATGACCTGAGCCAAAATCAAGAGCCAGACGCTTAACTGACTGAGCCACCCAGGTGCCCCTTACGTTGTTTATATATGACATTTGATATTAATGCATTTTCTAGAAATTGCAAAGGAAAATATATTTAGTCCAAACTTGTTTAAATACAGAATGACCTGAATCTTTTCCTTGAGGCTCTTTTTTTTTTTTTTTTTTAACTAAAAGACAAATGCTAATGTCTACATACAGCCAAGATGGAGGAACAGAGAATGGAATAACTGGGAGAAAAAAAAAAAAAAAAAAAAAGAACAAAATCAGCAGTGCAGGACAGTCATCTCTGAAGGGAAAAGAAATGAAATGAGTCCCCAACTGTTCCTGAGAAGAAGAGGGAGAGTGGTCAGCTGGGGAAGACCAAAGTAACTAGAGTTCCCAGACAGAATACTGGAGGAAAGAAAGCTACAACGAAACAAAGAAACTTCCAGAGAGCTGTATGAATCCCCCTGGAGTGTTCAGATGAGTGCTGATAAGCCTGTGAGGAAACTACCTGAAGATGGGGAAAGAATCATTTGATTAAATTCGAGGGAATAATTCCTGAAGCCCACAAGTGGCTAGCATGAGGCCCCACCAGCCATAGTATGAAACTTGGTAATTCACAGATGCTGTATCATTACTGAGAAAATATAATTCCTAGACTAAAGGTTGTATTTATTCCATCTAACAAGGTTTAAAAGCAAACCTCAAAGGAATCATATTGTTTCCAAGTAACTTGACTAGGTCTTCAAGCACACTGATAGAAATAATATCCAGAAACTTCAAAATGTCTACAATCCAACACAAAATAACTAGGAACACAAAGAATCAAGAAAACATGCGCCATCAGAGGAGAAGTAAATGAAATAGAGACTTAAAAAACAATAGGCCACATCAATGAAACCAGGAGATAGTTCTTCAAAAAGATCAATAAAATTGATAAACCTTTAGCCAGACTCATAAAAAAAAAAAAAAAAAAAAACTCCACAGAAATACAAAGGATTATACAAGAATATTATGAAAAACTATATGTTAACATGCCAACAAACTGTACAACCTAGAAGAAATGGATAAATTCCTAGAAACATATAACATCCCAAAACTGAATCAGGAAGAAATAGAAAATTTGAACAGAATGGTTACCAGCAAGGAAATTGAATCAGGAATAAAAAAAAAAAAAACTCCCCCCAAAACAAAAAAACAGGATCAGAGGGCATCACAAGTGAATTCTACCAAACATTTAAAGAAGAGTTAATAATACCTATTCTTCTCTATTCCAAAAACAACAAATTCATTCTATGAGGCCAGCATTACCCTGATACCAAAACCAGATAAAGACACTAAAAAAAGAGAACTACAGGTCAGTATCTCTGATGAACACATAAAATCTGCAAAAATCTTCGACAAAATATTAGCAAACTGAATCCACCAATACATTAAAAAAATCATTCACCATGATCAAGTGGGATTTATTCCTGGGATGCAAGGGTAGTTCAACATTTGCAAATCAATCAATGTGGTACAACATATCAACAAGAGAAAGAATAAAAACCATTTGGTCAGGGGCGCCTGGGTGGCTTAGTTGGTAAAGTGTCCAACTTCAGTTCAGGTCATGATCTCATGCTTCATGGGTTCAAGTCCTGCCCACATCTGGCTTCGTGTGGAGCCTGCTTGGGATTCTCTCTCTCTGCCCTTCCTCCTCTCATGTGTGCTTTCTCTCAAAAATGAACATTAAAAAAAAAAACAAAAAAAAAAACCAGAGGCTCTGATTAAAAGAATGGGAAAAATATATACTAATACTAATCAAAAGAAAGCTGACTGATTCTCTGGATAATAACAACCCAAAAGTCCATCAGTAGGGGTCTGGCTGAATAACTGAGAGTAAATCTATATGTTAGAATACTATGTAGTTGTCAAAAAGAATAAGATAAATCTCTACTCTCTAATTACTTTGATATGGAGGGTAGGGGGTTGGGAATGAATATGATACTTCTCCAAACACACTTTATAGAAGTTCTGACTTTAGAAACAAAAAATCTTTTACATTTCATAAGTAAAATTAAACTTAAGCAATTCTTAAAAGGAAAAAATTATGAGAAACCACTAAAAAAGAAAGAATTATTTCAATAGACTGGAACATAGTATTTGACTCTGTACCCTTAGAACAAATAGTACAGTAAGATCTCTTAAACTTCATTCAGCAACCTCACTGCCAGCAGTAATATTAGCATTATTATTTTGAATCTATTTTCTTTATTATATAAGATAATGACAGTAATTGTTAGTGTTGTCAGGGATTAAGATTTTCAATATAATAAAGTCAAAGTTAGATTAAAAATCTTATAATATTAAATTTAAATTAGAAACATAAAAGAAGGAAGGAAAGAAAGAAAAGAGAGAGAACAAAGGCAAAAGAAGGAAAGAAAGAAAGAAAGAAAGAAAGAGAGAGAGAGAGAGAGAGAGAAAGAGAGGAAGACTGCCATCCAGAGAGGCTATATTAATATCAGACAAAGCAGATTTCACAACAAAGAATAGTCCCAGGGATAAAGATGGTCATTTTATAATAGCGAGGAATTCAATTTATTAATAGGATATAACAACCCTAAATGTTAAGCTCCTAGCATCAAAGTTGCAAAAGCAGCAAAAACTGACAGAATTACAGGGCGAAACAGACAAATCCACAAACAGTTGGAGATAGCAACATCCCCTCTCAGTAACTGATAACCAACATGACATAATTAACATTTACTAAAAAAAATTCTACCCATGCAAAGCAGAAAACATATCAATTTCAAATGCATATGGAACATATACCAAGATTAAACAATACTTTGTGGACAAAAACAAGTCTTGGAAAATTTGTAAGTATTCAGATCATACAAAATTTGTTGACAACAGCAGAATTAAATTAGAAGTCAACAGCAAAAAGATATCTGAAAAATCCTCAAACACCTGGGAACAAAATAACTCACAAATAATCCGTGGGCTGAAGAATAAGCAAAAGAAAAATTATACAGCATTCTGAACTGCATTAAAATGAAAACTCAGCACATCAAAACTTGAAAGGTGCAGTTAAAACAGTACTCAGAA
The DNA here is from genome assembly GCF_018350215.1 of Panthera leo. NCBI lineage: Eukaryota > Metazoa > Chordata > Mammalia > Carnivora > Felidae > Panthera > Panthera leo. The sequence continues at coordinate 121,649,971 of NC_056687.1, forward strand.
GAAAATGGATAGCACTAAACACCAACATTAGGAAAGAAGAAAGATTTTCAACCACTATCTTCAGCCTCCATCACAAGAAACTTAGAAAACAAAAACAAATTAAACCTAAAGTAAACAAAAAATACAGTGGGAATCAAAATAGAAAACAAAAAATATACAAAAGTCAATGAACTCAAAAGCCATTTCTTTTCTTTTCTTTTTAAAAAATCTTTTATTTATTTTTGAGAGAGAGAGAGAGAGAGAGAAAGTGTGAGCAGGAGAGGGGCAGAGAGAAAGGGAGACACAGAATCTGAAGCAGACTCTCGGCTGTGAGCTGTCAGCACAGAGCCCGACACAGGGCTCGAACTCACGAACTGTGAGATCATGACCAGAGCCAAAGTCAGATTCTTAACCAACTGTACCACCCAGGCGCCCCCAAAAGCCATTTCTTTCTTTAAAAAAAAACTTTAATGTTTATTTATTTTTGACAGAGAGAGAGAGATACAGAGCATGAGCGGGGGAGGGGCAGAGAGAGAGGGAGACACAGAATCAGAAGCAGGCTCCAGGCTCCGAGGTGTCAGCACAGAGCCCGACACAGGGCTTGAACTCACAGACCGCAAGATCATATCTGAGCTGAAGTCAGACGCTCAACTGACTGAGCCACCCGGGCACCCCCAAAAGCCATTTCTTTAAGAAGGTCATTAAAATTGATAAACTTTAGCTATACTGATTAACAAAAATAGAGTACAGACACAAATTACCAACTTTAGGAATGAGCAACATGACATCACTATTAAGTCTACAGATATTAAAAGAGTAACTTGAATTACTTTATACCAAAGAATTGAACAACTCAGATTAAATGGTCAAATTTCTTGAAAGATACAAATTACCAAAGATCACTTTTAAAAAATCTGAATAGTGGGGCGCCTGGGTAGCTCAGGTGGTTAAATATAGCATCTGACACTTGACTTCTTCGGCTCAGGTCACGATCTCACAGTCCTGAGATCCAGCCTATCTTGGGCTCCATGCTGGGCGTGGAGCCTGTTTAAGATTCTCTCTCTCCCTTTGCCCCTCCCCATCTCATGTTCCCAGTCTCTCAAAAAAAAAAAGGGGGGGGGGGGGCTATGTACCTATTTAAAAAAACTAAATTTCTTGTTAAGAACCTTCCCACCAAAAAATTAAAAAAAAACCAAAACACTTCAGGCCCAGATGGCTTCACTGGTGAATTCTTGTAATATTCACGTAAAAAAGAAATTATATCAATTGTATACAAACCACCAGAAAATTGAAAAAGAGAGATTACTTTCTGATTCATTCAATGAGGCCATTATTCTGATTCCAAAAACCAGACAAAGCCACTACAAGAAAACTATAGAGCAAAGTTCTTCATAAATGTAAATGTAAAAAACCTTAACAAAATTTTAGCACATCAAAGCTAACTATATATAACAATGATAATATTAACATGACCAAGTGGAGGTTGGTTTAACTTCAAAAATCAATCCACAAAATTTACCATATTAACACATGAAATCAGAAAAAGCAGATCATTTGAAACATTCTCAGCAAACTAGGAACAGAGGGGAATTTTCTCAACCTGAGAAATACAGCTAACATCATACTTAACGGTAAAAAAAAAAAAACAAAAACAAAAAACTGAATGCCTTCCCCTTAAGAAATAAGACAAAGATATTTGCTCTCACATCTTCTATTCAACATCCTACTAAAATGATCAGGCAAGAAACAGAAATAAGCAGAACCCAGACTAAAAAGGAAGTAGTAAAACTGTCTATTCATAGATGACACAACTGTCCATGTACAAAATCCTACAGAATCTATAAACAAGCTAGTAGAACAAATCAGTGAATATAACAAGGTTGAAGAATACAAGTGTTTTTTAATTTTTTATTTATTTTTATTTTTTAATTTTTTTTAACGTTTATTTATTTTTGAGACAGAGAGAGACAGAGCATGAACAGGGGAGGAGCAGAGAGAGAGGGAGACACAGAATCCGAAACAGGCTCCAGGCTCTGAGCTGTCAGCACAGAGCCCGACGCGGGGCCCGAACTCACGGACCGTGAGATCATGACCTGAGCCGAAGCCAGATGCTCAACCGACCAAGCCACCCAGGCGCCCCTACAAGTGTTTTTTTTAAATTACTATATACTAGCAACAAACATCCTCCTATTCATCTTGTTTCTTCTTTCTTTTTCTCTTTCTCCTAAAGTTCTTTTTCTCAGCCTGTTTCTATAAAATAAAAATCACTGCCTGGACTTCATGTCACCCAGTACCTAATTTTTCTGTTTGTCTTTCCAAATGTCTTGACTTCTCTTTCACTCCCCACCCTAATGAAATCTAGTTTTTTCTACATTCATCATTCTATGGAAACTCTCCTCATTAAAGTCCCCTGAGTGTTAAGTGCTATCTCTATTTTTCAGCGCTCTTCTTACTGGATTTCTTGGCTGCATGAAACACTTCTGACCACTCCTTCCCTCCTTCAAGACCTCTTCTCTCTTGGTTACCTTTGTCTTCATTCTCCTAATTTTCCTCATATCACCTATCTGTCTCCCTCCTATTTACATAACCTCCCTGTAAGGCTGTTGTTGTTGCTGTTATTGTTAATCACATCCACTCCTATGGTCACAACTACCATCAGCCTTACATTTCTATGAGATCTCACCAGAGAGTTTAAGATTTTTATATTGAAATGCCTGATGGAAATCCCTACCGAGACGTTCAAGAGCAGCTAAAACTCAACTCATTACCATCTCTTATTAAAGAAGTTCCTCCTTCAGAATTTTCTCTTTTGTTGTAAATACCACCACCCACCTAGTAACACCATCTAGAAATCTAGGAGCCACATTTAGATTCTTCTTGTCCTCACTTTCTATATATAATCAGTAAGTTTTGGTGATGCGACTCTTTAAACGTTTCTTCATTTGTCCTCTTTTCTCATTTTTGTAACTACTATTCTGAATCTATAATCTCTTACTTGGATCACCCTAACACCCTTCAAATTCATCTCTCAGTTTCTGTACTTACCACTGTCACAAATCTCATCTTTCTAAAATGCAAATTTGTCCATATTACTCTAAAGTCTTTCAAGAGTTTCGTAAGTTCTTATAAGTTTCAGAAGTTCATATGATATATTAAGAGCCTTCAAGATCTGGTTCCAGCCTACTTCACTGGTATCTGACCAGTCTCTTGAGTCAAGCTTCATATGCTAGCAACATGAAACCGCTTTTAATTATTCTCCCTCCCTCCCTCTTACCATGTTTCTTCCTCCATACTTCTACCTATATTGTTCTTTCCTTCTGGAAAACAAATCTCACTTTTTCTAGGCTAGCTACTTTCTATTCATCCTTTAAGAAGAGGTGAATAAGACAAACAACATTCTTGCTCTCATGGACCTGACAGTCTACTTGAAATAAGAGATAACAAGCAATAAAGCAAAAAACAATAGCAAGTGCTATGAAGGAAAAAGAATAGGGTATCTTATTTTAAAGTGATATTTAAGCTGAAACTTAAAGGATGAGAAAACCAGCGAGAAGCAGGATAGGCATTCCAGGCAAAAAGGAGAGCAGATGCTGATCTCTGAACAGGAAGAATATGTCACATTTGAGGAACTGAGACAAGGCCAGTGAATATATGAACAAGAGGAAGCAAGCCACAAGATGAAATCCAAGAGGCAGGCAGGGTCGGAACATGCTGCACCATGTGGGCCAAGTCAAGGGGCTTGGATCTTATTCTAAATGCAAGGGGAATCACTAAGTGTTTGAGCAGGAGAATGACATGATCTAATTTATGTCCTAAAAGATTACTCTGGGCTGCTACGAAGAGAATGGACTGCAGAGCAGAAGGCCAGCTAAGAAACTACTACAATAGTCAAGGTAATAAAAGGTTGCTGGTTTGAAGTAAGGACATGTCAGCAGATGATAAAAATTAGAAAATTCAAGAAATATTTCATATAATCAATAAGAAGTGGATCCAATGTGTGGAGGGAGAGAGGAGAAAAGACTTTAAATGATTCCCAGGTGTCTGGCTAGGGTAAAAGGTGGATGGTGGTTCCAACTGCTAAGGCTATGGGAAGGAGCTATACAGATATGATAGTCAATGCTTCAGTTTTCAGGTGATAAATCTGCAATGTTGTGAGATATCAAAGTGGAGTTGCCAAAAAGGCAGGTGAACATCTGAGAGTGGAGCTCAGAAAAAAGACATGAATTAAATGTATAAGGTATAGACAATTTTTTTAACTTACTTTGAAATGATTTCTGACTTTCAAAAAATTGCAAAATAATATATACAGTTTCTGTATACCCATCACCCTGTATTAACATTTTGTGTAACCAGAGTAAAACTACAGAAAGAGAAAAATAACACGGAAACAATGTTAGTTAATAATTATATTAACTAATCTTACAGACTTTACTCAAATTTTGTCAATGTCCTTTTTCTGGTCCAGGATGCAATACAGAATCTCACATTGCATTTAGCTGTCCTGTCTTCTTAGTCTCTTCCATCCTAAAACAGCTCCTTAGTTTTAATTCTTTGCCCCTTGATTCTGTCAGTACTAGCCAGTTCTTTTGTACAATATTCCTTAATTTGAATTTGATGTTTCCCTGCGATTAGATTGAGGTTATCTATCTTGGTGTCCTTCTCAATGTAGCATACCAGGTAGCCAGATGTTTATTACCAGTGACACTAACTTCGGTCACACAGTTAAACTGGTATCTATCAGACATCTTATGGTGGAGATTCTTTGAGACTATACAAGTATGCTGTTTGTCATCATGTTTACGCCCACTTATTTAGCATCCATACATGATGATTTTCTATTTCCATCATTTGTCCTACATTAATTAATGAGAATTCTATAAGAAAAAGTAGTCCTTTCTCCCCAGTCCTTTCTCCCCAATATAGCAGCACTGGCTCATGGATATTTTATTCTATAGGCTTAAAACATTGTTTTTTAATTTTTAGTATTTATTTTTTGAGAGAGACAGAGTGTGAGCAGAGGCAGGGAAGAAAGAGAGGGAGACACAGAATCCAAAACAGGCCCCAGGCTCTGAGCTGTCAGCACAGAGACTGATGCGGGGCTCGAACCCACAAACCATGAGATTATAACTGGAGCCAAAGTTGGACGCTTAACTGACTGAGCCACTCAGGTGTCCCTAAAAAAGTATTTTTAATGTTATTTGTTTTGAAAAAGAGAGAGACAGAGCACAAGCAGGGCAGGGGCAGAGAGAGAGGGAGGGAGACTCAGAATCCGAAGCAGACTCAAGGCTCTGAGTGTCAGCAGAGAGCCCAACATGGGGTTCGAACCCACGAACTGTAAGATCAAAACTTAAGCTGAAGTCAGACATTCAACTGACTGAGCCACCCAGGCATCCCTATACTATAGGTTTTGATCTGTAATTATTATTATTATTTGATTTGATGCTCAAATTGTCCCAGTTTGGTTACGTGGAGCTCCTTCAAGTTGGCTTCAATGTCCTTTCTACATGCCTTCATTATTTATTTGTAGAACTTTCTTACTTTCTGACTCCACATATGCTCTGAGCTCATCTTGTATTTTCCCTGCTCAAGTCCTGAAATCAGCCAATACTTTAAAAAAAAGAATCAGGTTCTCTTTATTGGAGCAGGTCTGAAATAACAGAAAACACTAATACTAATACTAGAGCCATTAGCCACATGTGGCTATTTAAATTTAAGTTAATTAAAATTGGAAAAAATTAAAAATTCAATTATTGAGCTCCACTAGCCACATTTTAAGTTTTTAATAGCCACATATGACCAGTAGCTACCATACTGGACAGTTAAGTTATAAACCATTTTCATCATCATTAAAAGATCTATTGGACCATACTGATTGGAGAATGATTATTTAGATGCTAAGTATGTTCATTGCTGCTGGGATGACACTGCTTCCAGGTCTTCTGCATGAATAGAGCTAACATACATACACACTCACACAAACAACCCTGTAGCTATAAGACAATTTCACTCTGAGAATTCTGCCTTCAAAGGAGAACAGAGAAATGGGGATGGCAGCTAGGGGAGGAGGGTGGAGATAAGGTCTGGGGAGGCATGCCTTTTTAGGATAGGAGATCCTAGAACACTGTTTTACATTTTGAGGAGAACAATCTAAAAGAGAAGGTAAAGCTGATGAAACAGAAGAAGGAATAGGTGAAGGAGCAAAGTCCTTGAGTAGGGGAAACAGATGGAAATTCAGAGACCAGATAGAAAAATTCACCCCCAACAAGAGAGGGGCACCTCCTCTACTAGAACATAAAGACAAAACGATGGATGCCAATACAGGTTTGCAGATTTAGATTCAGGAAAATGTGACCAATTTACAGATTGTAATGATGGAGAATCTCACAGTTGTTGTTAGAGAAGCAGAGTAAAACTCCAGGGCAGTTACAAATACCCATGCAGGGTTTATGATCATGAATTTAAAGTACAATCAGTCTTTTTTATTTTCTCCAGCAATAATATTCAGGTGCAAACTGAACACAGAGAGACTAAGTTCATTTATACTAGGATTGTTCCAGATAAATAAGAAGGATGAATAAAGAGCAAGGAAGTTATTGGAAAAGTGCAAGAAAAAATGATTACAGTGATAGATCATGGAAAACAACCTAGAAGGAAGTGAAAAAATAAAAATGGGTAAGAACGTGGTAAAGATCAATGGGTAGAAGTCTTACTGAAATTTCAGAAATGTTGCAGTGAGGAGCTTCCAGGTCTTGGAAGATAATAGTAACTGCTAGGATATGAACCTTTCCACACATTACCCCCCACCTGTAAATTCAGCAAGTAGCACAAAGAAAACAACACATAATACTATGCTTTCAGTGGTACTAAAAACCAGAATACCACAAACCTCTAAAAGTTGAGAAATCAACAATAAATTCTGCAAAGTTGCTATTGGAGCTCTGGTGTTGCAGGCCAAGGAGTATGGACTGTGGAGGTTCAAGTGAAAGAGAACAGAAAGAAGAAAAGAATACAGACCATCATGTGCCCATACAAAGACCTACTTGTTAACATTTATAGCAGCTTTCTCTATAATCACCTCAAACTGGAAACAATTCAAATATCTGCCAAGTGATGAACAGAGAAACAAATTCAATACAATGGAATACTACCTGTGAAGTAGCTTTAAAAGCAATTTTTTTTAATCTTTATTTATTTTTGAGAGAGGGACAGAGTGTGAGCAGGGGAGGAGCAGAGAGAGAGACACACACACAATCCGAAGCAGGCTCCAGGCCCCGAGCTGTCAGCACAGAGCCCGACACAGGGCTTGAACCCATGAACCACGAGATCATGACCTGAGCCGAAGTCAGATGCTCAACTGATTGAGCCACCCAGGCGCCCCGTGAAGTAGCTTTAAATGAGAATAAACAACCAGCAGATGACACCACAGAATAACATCGATGTTGGAGTTATCTGACAAAAATGTGAAAGCAGCCATCCTAAAAATGATTCAATGAGCAATTACAAACACATCTGAAATATGAAAAGTTTCAGCAAAAAAAATAGAAAGTCATTAAAGAAAGAAAAGATATAAAGAAGAATCAAAAGAAAATTTTAATACTTAAAACCAAAATAAGAAGCTTGACAGATGGGCTTAACAGTAGAATGGAGGGGACGGAGGAAATAATCAGTGAGCTTAAAGACAGAACAGCAGAAACTACTCAATATGAACAAGGGAGAGAAAATAGACTGGGGGAGGGGAAGTGGGGGTGGGAAAAGCAGAACCTCAGGGACCTGTGGGACTATCATAGAAGATCTAACATTTATGCCATTGAAATCTCAAGAGGAGAGGAGAAAGATAGCAAGGCTGATGGAGTATTACAAGAAATAATGGCCAATAATTTCCCAGTTTGGCAAAGGATGCAAACATACAGATTCAAGAAGCTGACTGAACATACCAAACAGGATAAACTCAGAGAAATCTATGTCAAAATACCTCATAGTGAAACCGAAACACATAGAAAACTAAAGGCAAAGTCTTCAAAGTAACCAGGGAGAAAAAGTGCATTACCTGCACAGGAAATAGAATTACAGTGAATTCAAAAAACCACAGAGGCCAGAAGTAAGTGATATATTTTTCACGTGCTGAAAAAAAAGAGCTATCAACCAAGAATTCTATATCCATTGAAAATATCCTTCAGGAATAAAGAAAAAAATCAAGACATTCTCAGATAAAGGAAAACTAAGACAATGTATCATTTATAGACCTACCCTAAAAGAACAGTAAAAGGAGATTCTCTAAACAAGAAGACAGAGATAAAAGAAGTAATCCTAAAACAACAGGAAAGAAAAAAGAATATGGAAAGAGCAAAAATATGGGCAAATACAACAAACTTAGACTTCCCCTCTCTAATTTTTCTAAATTGTGTTAGATGGCTGAAGCAAAAATTGTAATACTGATGTGGTTCTTAATGTTTTCAGGGGAAACATTAAGATAATTATACTATAGAATGGTGGAGGGTAAAGGGATTTAAAAGAAGGTAAGGTTTCTACACTTTATTCTAACCAGTAAAACAGCAATACCAGTAAACTACAATAAGTTATACATGTATAATGTAATCCTAAAGCAACCACTAAAAAACTACACAAAGAGATAGAAAAACAGTACAGATAAATCAAAATGGAATTCTAAAAAATGTTCAAGGAACTCAAAGGAAAAAGAAAACAGTAAAAGAGAAGAGAAAAACCAAAAAGTGGCAGATTTAAGCTTAACACATCAGTAATTACATTAAAAGTAAATGCTATAAATTCACTAAAGAAAAGACTGGCAGAGTGGGCTTTAAAAAGTGACACCCAACTATATTCTATCTATAAGAAACTACACAAAATTGGATGGATCTGGTTGAAAAAGCCAATCTCAAAAGGTCATATATGATAAGACTCCATTTACATAACATTCTTGAAATGACAAAAATATAGATATGGAGACAGATTAGAGGTTGCCAAAGTTACAAATGTTAGTGGGGGAAGGAATGGGTGTGAGTATAACAGGGTAGCATAAGGAAGATATTTATTGTGACAGAAAGATTATGTATCTTGATTGTGGCAGTTACCACAAATCTACGCATACGATAAAAGATATACAACATACTGTACAGTATACAATGTCAATTTTCCAGTTTTTACATTGTATTATAGTTATATAAGATGTAATTATTGAGAAATACTGAGCGAAGGGTACACAGGACCTCTCCATACTTTGTAATTTCTTATAAATCTATGATTATCTCAAAAGCAAGAAGTTAAAAAAAAAAATCAAACTGCCGCAGTTCAAATCCAGGCTCTACCACTCCCTGTACAAACTTGGGCTCATTTAACCAATCTGTGTATTGTTTTATCACCTGTAAAATAAGGACAAGAGTATCTACCAAGTTATAATAATAAATAAATAATACCTAAAAAAAAGATTGAACTCCTGATATATGCAACAACGTGGATGAATCTCAAAAGCATTATGCTAAATGAAAGAGGCTAGTCACAAAAGCCTACATATTATATGAATCTGTTCATATGACATTTTGGAAAAGGCAAAACTATAGGGACTAAAATCAGATCATGGTTGCCTGGAACTGAGCATAAGGAGAGGGGACTGAACACATCTCTGAGTAATGCGTTTTGTTAAGAGTTTTGACTTTTGAAGTTGTGCTAATATTCTACATATTAAAAAAATAAAAGTAAACAACAAGAATGGGGGCAAAATCCCATTAACCTGAATGCAAACAAACCAAACCAAATGAAACCAAACCAACTATTTCAAATGTTATGACATAACCAAAGTGAGCAGGGGAGGGAGTGGTAGAAAGGGACTACTCCACATACTTGCACTATATGCTTCTCAGTCTAGGGGGAAAAATACTGCAAACAAATCTTGAGCTGTTTTCAGTAAGTAAATCCAAACTGAGGAACATTAAAAAAACAAAAACAAAAGGACTTCAAAAATCTCAATACCATGAAAGATAAAGGAAAGCTAAAAACTATTACTGGTTGAGGAGATTAAAGAGACATGTAAACTAAATGTAATACATGATCTTGGACTGGATCCTTTCTTGGAGAAGAAAAAAATACTTTAAAGGGCGTTATCGGGACAGCTGACAAAAGTAAAATATAATAACTGTAGGTTAAAGTACTGGAATATAAAAAGCATACATTATACTTTAAAAAAATTTTTTTTTAATGTTTTTATTTATTTTTGAGACAGAGAGAGACAGAGCATGAGCAGGGGAGGGGCAGAGAGAAAGGAAGACACAGAATCTGAAGTAGGCTCCAGGCTCCGAGCTGTCAGCACAGAGCCCAAAGTGGGGCTCGAACTCACAGACTGTGAGATCATGACCTTAGCTGAAGTCCAGCACTCAACCAACTGAGCCACCCGGGCGCCCCATACATTATACTTTTATTGTAACAATGTTGAGCTTCCTGAGTTTGATAATTGTATTACGGTTATTTAAGAGAATATACTTACTCTTAGGACCATACACTGATATATTAAGGATCATGATATATGCAACCTTCCTTAAAAGAGTTCTACGGGTACCTGGGTGGTTCAGTCGGTTGAATGTCCAACTCTTGATGGCAGCTCAGGTCATGATCTCACAGTTCGTGGGATCAGGCCCCATGTTGGGCTCCATGCTGATAGTGCACAACCTGTTTGGGATTCTCTCTCTCCCTCTCTCTCTGCCCCTCCCCTGCTTGCACTCTCTCTCTCTCTCTCTCTCAAAATAAACTTAAAAAAAAAAAAGAGTTCTAAAAAAAGTAATATTATATATTTAATAAACATAAATAAATAGAGAGAGGGAGGGGAAAATGCCTCAAAGGGGCTGGGGTGTTCATAATAAGGAGAATAAATTATAGTCTAGAGAGTAACACTCACCCCACTGTAAGGTAAGTGGGTATGGGAGAAAACAGCATCTAATTGAGAAGGCAGTAAAGGAAACAGTAACTCAGGGGATATTCAGATTATTAGTTAATACAAAGAGAAAAAGAAGTCAGGGATATCCAGTAGTTTGTTGATAACACATAGGAAAAGTTTGGGTGGAAGAGAAAAGAGAGAATTAGGCTTGAACAGATTTCCAGAGCAGTTAGAAGATTAGAGTCTGAACCACAGAAAATGACTTGAGGGCAAAACAGTAATTTTTAAGTAGGTGAGAATCAATACATTCTCAAGGTAGCCATTTAGTTTTTTAGTCCCAGGGTTCCTAATGCTCAGCTCTGTGGTATCAGTCTCTTCTCTAAAGGCCCTCTAATAGGAAGCCTTTCCAATTCTCTTCTGCCAGGTAGTTAGACACGTTTATCCATGATCCTGTTAACAGCCCCTTGCCTAACTCTATCATTTAACCCACATTCAATAAATAAGGCTGAATGAATTAATGACTTATCACAACCTGAGTAGACTAGATATAAGAAAACAAACTGGAAATCAACTTAATAAAGGAACAACACAGCAGAGTTTCATTTTTCAAAAAAGTTTCTGAAGTATATAAAATAAGGTGTGGGCTTAAGGTTCAAAGAATACAAAATGGAGAATTATTTCCAGTTGATTTTAGTAAAAGAAATATGCTTACTGTACAACAAGCTGCTGGCACACAGTTCCATTCTCTGTTATCAGTTCATTCAGTTTTAATTCAAGGTGAACTTTACCCTATAATGAGAAAAAAAAAAAATTGGCAAACTGAGTAGTCTATTTTGCTGACAAATTATTAAAGGTATGTACTTTTTCAAATGGTACCTAAAATATTTAGTTATTCACTAAATTTGTGATCCCTAGCACATGGCTTTGCCCATATTAAGTACTTGTTAAATGACTAATAACCAACGATGTAGATCTAGTCAAATGCTTATATCAGACACGGCATTCAAATCTAAGAATGCAATCACAGTTCAAAAAGTATTTATGAATCTCAATTACCATAGATTTTTTAAAAAAGGTAGCATTTATGTTTTAGGAAATTTTGAAATGAAAGCAAATTATAAAATGTAGAATGCTTTTTCCAGAAAATCTAAACCATCAATAAGGATAGAGGCAGTATCATTATACGTCGAGAGAAATCATACAATTCTGAAAAATAAAACTAAGTTAAAGCTAGTAAGACTCAAGTTGTCAACACTTCTCTGAAAATTAAAGACTTATGGAATATCTACTATATTTTAATAGTCACTCACTGTAGGGCTGGGTAGGAATCAATAGATATATAAGACAACAATCACTGCTTATAAGAAGCTCGCAATCTAGTGCGAAGACAATAAACAAAAGATAATATAGGACCAAGAGCCCTAATGAAAAAAATGGGATACCGAAAATAAATGAGTACTTTCTTAATTAGCTGTTAATAAATGGGAGTTGTAAAAATCCAGTACTACATATAAATTTAAAGCAAACTCAACTTCTCATGAAATGAAGGCTTAGGGACAATACAATCTGGAGCTTGATATTTTCATGCTGCCACCAGTGATGAGCAATTCTAAACTGGTTATGAGCAATTCTGAAGTGGTTAAGAATCAGTCTTGGATTACCTCCACCCAGCTGACATGACAAATTCTCACAGTAGAGATTTCAGGGGTGTGATGTCTAGGGGCTGATGACGTAAGTAATTTCATCAGAGGTAGGAAAGTTCATTATCAAGTCACTGTTCCTCTTTGGAATGACCCCTTTCAGACATTCTTTCACAGTAATCTAACCTGAATCGGCCTCACTATCTTATAAGGGTTTGCTCCGTAAGAGTGAATCTGAGGTGCATTAACTACAAAGCTCAGGGTTCGATGGGTAGTGAGGAGCAACAACACTGATTGGCGGATCTCAACACAAAAGTCTGCATGAGAAAGCTAAGTTCTAAAGAAACAAAAGCATCAGCAGTAGTAAAATTGGAAGTTAGGTGGAACTGGAATTAAACTAAGCCAATTTTCCACTAAAAATTCAGGCACAACTATCGATAAATTCACATAAAATTTATAAAATTGGTCATTAATTCTACTTTAATATTCACAACCCCTACTACTAGACAATGACCCAGAAGAGGTTCATGATATTGTAGTCATTTTTTTTTTAATTTTTTTAATGTTTATTTTATTTTTGAGACAGGGAGAGACAGAGCATGAACGGGGGAGGGTCAGAGAGAGAGGGAGACACAGAATCTGAAACAGGCTCCAGGCTCTGAGCTGTCAGCCCAGAGCCCGACGCGGGGCTCGAACTCACAGACCGCGAGATCATGACCTGAGCCGAAGTCGGACGCTTAACCGACTGAGCCACCCAGGCGCCCCTGTAGTCATTTTTAGTATTACTCAACTCGAATTTTGAATCATCTTTGCTGTCAGGCCAGCATACATGTGTCACTTACTAAGTGAGCCTAGCCAACTGCATCAACATTTGCAGCTCAAAGCAATTTTACTATTTTAACATGTATGCATTTAATGGTAGAAACTGTATGCTAACAAGGCACTCCCAACAGTCTCTCAGGAAATATCTAGGATCTACCCTAGTTCTAAAACAACTGAAACTATTAAAATAAGAGTAGGAAAAAAAAGTACAATAGTTTCATTCACAACTAAAAATCATAGCACTGCATCAAGTAAAGCCTAGAAATAAAAAATGTATATATTTAATGGGATTCTACTAGGAATCATTATCATTCAGTCAGAGCCTACCTAATACGTTCATTATTCCTACTGGCTGTTGAAGAGACCATTCCTTTGGTATTAGTCAGCAATAACATAATTGTGTATTTAACCTGGTCAAGAAAAGACTGGGGACAGAATAGGTAACCACAAGACATATACTGTCAGGGTGGAACACTAAAATTAAAAAGCATTATGAATTAGGGGCATCAGGGTGGCTCAGTTGGCTGGACATCTGACTCTTGATTTTGGCTCAGGTCATGATCTTGTGGTTTGGGGTCGAGCTCTGTGCTGATAGCAGGGAGCCTACTTGGGATATTCTCTCTCTCTCTCTCTCTCTCTCTCTCTCTGTCTCTCTGTCTCTCTGTCTCTCTGTCTCAGGGTCAAGCCTTGTGTACGGCTCTGCACAGATAATAGGGAGCCTGCTTGGGATTCTCCCTCTCTTCTTCTCTCTCTCAAAATAAAGAAATAAACTTAAAAAAAAGCATTGTAAGTTAAATCAAGGAAATTATCATTTCTAAACTATGAAACACTACCTCATTGTATACTTTAACATGAAAGTATGTACATGATACTTAGCAAAAGAAACAAGTTAGAAAATAGGTTGTATAATGTTCATTTGGAAAAATGAAACATACTATATATATTACTATATGAATTTACTACAAGTCATCTACTAAAACACTGACAGAAGTTATCTTTGGGTGGTAGGATTTCAGATTTTTTTGCTCATCTAGATTTAAAAAATTTCTACTACCAAAGAGTCCTGTTTTTTAGGAAAAATAAAGTTTTAAAAAATTACTTGAAACTACTTTTCAGTATTAGAAACCCAAATCTATGAACATCTTAGAGAAAATATTTAGTATTCCTTAATACATTCATACAAAAGTTTGGTTTTATTTACATCTGTCATCATTTTATAGATTTGGATTATAGCAAAACAAGTTAGGTATTTTTTGTTTTGTTTTGTTTTGTTTTTGGAGAGGGTAGTTTTGGGTTCAGCAAAACATTTCCTAGTCTCCTCTGAAGCCAGGTGATAGTGGCTAAGGACAGCCATATGATACAATTTTGGCCAATAATATATTAGTAGAAGTTGCTGGTGGGGCATCTGAAGAAGCTTGTTGAATGGGACTCCCTAACTGCAGCAGTGGCTTGAGAGGCTGAAGAACTTAAACAAGGCAGTCTACAGTCTCATGGTGCTGGGCATATAAAAACTGGAGCCCAAGGCCCAACAAGGTAGAGTGCCACTGGCAAATACACAGGCTTTCTGTTGGAACCTCGAAGGACTATGCCTAAAGAGTAAGAGTGAACAACACTGACCAGCCTTTACAAAGACCAAAACTGGGGTGCCTGGGTGGCTCAGTCGGTTACGAGTCTGACTCTTGATTTCGGCTCAGGGCACGATCTCACAGTTAGTGAGATCAAGCCCCATGTCAGATTTTGTGCTAATAGCAAAGAGCCTGCTTAGGATTCTCTCTGCCCCTCCCCAGCTTGTGTATGCATGCACACTCATTCTCTCTTTCCCAAAATATATGAACAAATGTTAAAAACAAAACAAAACAAAACAAAACAAAAACAAAGACCAAAACCTAGCCTAGAATCAGCCAAACCCCTAACCTCTAGATATGCCAAAAGTAAAAAACTAAATCTTCAGGGCGCCTGGGTGGCTTGGTCGGTTAAGCATCCGACTTCGGCTCAGGTCATGATCTCACGGCCCATGAGTTCGAGCCCCGCGTCGAGCTCTGTGTTGACAGCTCAGAGCCTGGAGCCTGTTTCAGATTCTGTGTCTCCCTCTCTCTCTGCCCCTCCCCTGTCCATGCTCTGTCTCTCTTTGTCTCAAAAATAAATAAACGTTAAAAAAAAATAATTAAAAAAAACTTTATAAAAAAAAACTAAATCTTCTCTGAAGGAAAAAAAACATCATCATCCACAGCTTCAAGTTATATATAAACTATTTCATATTTTTCAATGTCCAGCATTCCATCAAAACTTATGAAGCATGCCAGAAGACATACACCAAAAACAAAAATGAAAATAAAAACCAACAAAAAGCAGTCAATTTATAGGAGGTGCAAATGTTGGAGTTAACTGACAGAGGTCAAAAGAACTGCTTAACGGGGCACCTGGGTGGCTCAGTCGGTTGAGCATCCGGCTTCAGCTCAGGTCATGATCTCTCGGTTTGTGAGTTCGTGCCCCGTGTTGGGCTCTGTGCTGACAGCTCAGAGCCTGGAGCCTGCTTCAGATTCTGTGTCTCCCTCTCTCTGCCCCTCCCCTGCAAACGGTCTGTCTTTCTCCATCTCTCAATAATAAATAAATGTTAAAAAAAATTTTTTTTAAATAGCTGCTTAAAATATTTACTAAGGTAGACAACAAAATGAAAAAGCCAACAAAACACTGAAAACTATAAAGTGTATCAAATGAAAAATTTAGAATTAGGCAATAAAATAACCACAATGATGTATTCAACAGCAAATTAACCACAGCTGAAACGAGAACTGGTAAGATGGGAGATAAATTAGTCAATGGAAAATATCCACAGTGAAGCACAGAGAGGGGGAAAACATAAGAGACACAGGAAAACATAGGAAAATGGTCTATTATTCATGTAATTGGAGTCCCAGAAGAGGAGACAGATAAAATAGGGAAGGAGAGAAAAAAAAGATAAAGAAATAATTGCCTGGAATTTTCCAAAACTAAAGAAAGACATCAAGGCAGAGATCTAAGAGCCCCTATGAACACCCATAGGATAAACATAAAACCATATGAAGGCAGAGCATAGTAAAACTGCTAAAAGCAGATCAAAAGAAAATCCTAAAAGCAACTAGAGAAAACAGAGACATTAGCCACAATGAACCAACTACAAGACTCTGATAAGAAACTATTTTTGATGATAAATATGCAATGTGATTTGGTCCATTACTGCTTTCTTATTACCCAATCTCCTAAGGGAGGTTCAATGACATAATAGTATACTTTTCATATATGTCAGAAAATATTGGGAAGATTAGATAACTGGCAAGGTATTTTCTATGTTTTATTTAAAGTAAACCAAATAAGGGGTGCTTAGGTGGCTCAGCCAGTTAAATGTCTGATTTTGGCTAGGTCATGATCTCCCTGTTCGTGAGTTAAAGCCCTGCATCGGGCTTTGCGCTGACAGCTCTGAGCCTGGAGCCTGCTTCAGATTCTCTGTCTCCCTCTCTCTCTGTACCTCCCCAGCTCATGCTCTGCTTCTCTCTCTCTCTCAAAAATAAACATTAAAAATTAAAAAAAAAATAAAGTAAACCAAATTCTTGGGAGCTATTCTATATATATCTTGTAGCAATGATTATGTTAAGTTGATATATGCAATTATATCACGTTAATTTGTACTAGGAAGCATATTTAGGAACTTATATTACTCTAGGATTATATGAAAGCTGAATATTTTATATTAAATATAGCTAACTTTATTTCAATTACTTTTACAAAATTTCACACAAAAATCTGTATTTTTATAGAAGATATCATGAGAATTTCTGCATACAGGTTCAGAAACTCAGGTGAATTACAAGTATTTGGGCAAAACCCAATGCACATACTTAAAAACTTCTTTAGTCTAGATTTTTTTTTTTTAGTTTTTATCACAAAATACTACATTATAACAACCATTCCACATAAAAGAACTCAGTATATTTTAACTGGTGGTAAGTTTTCTTTATATGGGGGGGAGGGAAAATCCCAACTTCTTGTTATCTGACAGATATTTTCATATATAGTAAATCATTTTGGACACAATTAGCTGTCAGATGAAAAACAAAATAAAGGTTTTACTTAATCTCTCTTATTTATGGGTAGATTTGTTCTTCTCCTTAAAGAAGTATTTATTGGGGCACCTGGGTGGCTTGGTCCGTTAAGCGTCCGACTTCAGCTCAGGTCATGATCTCACGGTCCGTTAGCTCGAGCCCCGCGTCGGGCTCTGTGCTGACAGCTCAGAGCCTGGAGCCTGTTTCAGATTCTGCGTCTCCCTCTCCCTCTGCCCCTCCCCTGTTCATGCTCTGTCTCTCTCTTTTTAAAATAAATAAATAAATAAATAAATAAATAAATAAATAAACAAACATTAAAAAAAAAATTTTTTTAAAAAGAAGTATTTATTACAATCTAGAATGGCCCCTGTTATTTCACATTTACGATTTTACAAATGAAGTTTTTACAAAATTAACCTGTAACAATGAATTATACCTTTATGTTCACTGTCTTTTAATCAAGCATGTAAAAAACCCCAGATGTATGTACTATTAGGTATGATCATCGCATTTATTATTTGTAATACTTGTTTAAAGTGTAGGGCAGAGGCCATATTAAAAAAAAAAACCATAAAACAATCAATAGCTTATGGCATGACCCAGAAATTCAAGATAAGCTTGTTGGTAAAGACTTATTAACTAAGTCATTACATCAAAAAGACATGATTGACAGCGCATCTGGATTTACTGCTTGTACAAGTTGTATGAGACAAACACCCTTAATTAATGAGAGTACCAACTTCTCCAGATAACAGATATGGTTTAATCAGTCTTATGTAAAGGCATACTCTTTATCACAGCACCTAAGAACTAAAGAAAGGAAAAATACTTCAAGTTTGTTGTGAATTCTAGGACTATATAGCTAAGAGCATGGCTGCTGATCACTGAAGCCAAAAAGAGGATTTATAGAAAGAGGCACCCACAGAATCCATATTAACTTTACTTATGTGGAAAAAAGTAGGAGAAAGAACATTAAGTTTAGTAGGATGATAACCACAACCAGAAACTGAGGAAGAGAATGCTTCAAAAACGAAGAGTGGTCCACTGTATCAAAGCTGCTGGAAGATCATGTAAGAGGGGGACTGAAAAATGTCCACCAGACTTATTGATACAACGTCATGGATAACATTATGGAGAGTCTTTTGTGTTCTCCCTCTGGCCCATTGTGGGGTATGAAGGCAGATAAGAGAGGGTTAGGAAGAGAATGGTTCAAATGGAGGGAGAAACTGCAAAACAAAAACAAAAAAGAAACAGAAAAAAAAAAGGAAAAAATACATTCATGAAATATTAATAATATCTCAAATGTCTGAAAACTGAAAATAATTCTCATTAAAAAATTTTTTTTTAACATTTATTCATTTTTGAGACAGACAGAACGTGAGCGGGTGAGGGGCAGAGAGAGAGGGAGACAGAGAATCTGAAGCAGGCTCCAGGCTCTGAGCTGTCAGCACAGACTCCAAGATCATTACCTGAGCCGAAGTCAGACATTCAACCGAATGAGCCACCCAGGCACCCTGAAAATAATTTTCATTTTTAATGGCAATAATAAAGCATCCGGGAAACAATCCAAAGTAAGAGGTTAGTGTTCTTTGTAATTTTCAACTGTTTTGATATAAAACCCATCTTACTACTACTGGGATCTTTTCATTTGAAGGCTAAATTACATTTCTGCATATTACTTCCCTACAACTTCAGAACTGAAGGGAATCCTATACAATGAAGTTCTCATTTCACAGATGAAGATTCTCAGACAACAACAGGTTAGCAACTGTTTTGGGTACAAATGCCAATTAGTGGTAGAGCTGGGAAACAAACATCTTCCCCTCTGAGGGAGAGATGCCAATAATTTCTTCCACCCAAACCCTTTCTTAGGGGTGACTACCCAAAGTCCCAAAATAGACTGCTTTACAGTAACTTTGCCCCAATCATACCAATTAGAATGCAGTGGACATATGACCCAAGTTGGGCCAAATTCTCTAAATTGTGGCAGAGAACTAAATCAGATCTTAGAAGGTGAGGGGTTGTAGGGTCACGTAAACTCAGGCTGATGTGGGCATTTTTTTAGCTGTCAGGAAGAGATTAGAGAGAAGCAGAAGTGAGAAACATGTAATCTCATCAGATATACAAATGAATACAAGGGAATCTCATCATTAAATAGTGGGTTTTGTTCCTTTCATTTTGCAAAGTGAATAGTATTAAAATGAGAGTACAAGATAGGAAATATTAACTATTCATTTTACAAAATAAGAGGGAAGGAAAAAACACTAAACAGTGAGCACTTATACTCAACGAGCATAGTGAGCATATGAATAAGAAAATATGAATCAGTGGATTCAGTTCCCAAGTGCCCCTTGCAGTATCTACTGCTGCACTGAGTGAAAGTCCACAGTTTAAAGATACAATATAGGGGCGCCTGGGTGGTTTGGTCAGTTAAGTGTCCAACTCTTGATTTTGGCTCAGCCGTTCATGGGACTGAGTCCACGATGGGCTCTACACTGACAAAACAGAGCCTGCTTGGGATCCTCTCTCTCCCACCCTCTCTCTACCCCTCCCCCACTCACGTTCATACACTCTCTCAAAATAACTAAACGTTAAAAAAAGATACAATACATATTTTTCATTCACCATGGTCCCGAATGCAAGCCAACTATTTTATGTAGTAGTCAACCAAAAACAAACTACCCAATATTTTAGTGCACTTTATGAGAAGTTAAAATCTTTTCAAAAATAATTTTGACTATGTAAACTGTATCTAGATTATTATTGTAAGAACCTGATCTCCACCTAAAAAGGCAGCTCCTCTTAAGTAAATGCCTGACAACTTCCAGCTCTCACTGGCCATACCAAAGTTCCTGTAATTATACTCTAAGAAGTTCCCTAGGAACTTTCAAATGCCCCTCCCTTTTTCTTTAAGCTACTCTGAGTAGGCTTCTGTTCCTTATACTCAGATGTTCTCTCCTAATAACCTGCTGAAGCCTTTTCATGCCCAACAGTACGAATAGTGGAAAGCAAGAAAGCTTTTTTAGAATCAGACAAGATCTCTATTGGAACCATGGTTCCATCACCTGATAGTTCTATGACTTTGGAGATGTCATTTAACCTCTATGAATCCATTTTCTATATTTGTACAATGGAGTTATTAAGGCTACCTACATCTCATAATGCTTTTCTGAAGATTAAATGAGAAAATGTATATTAAGTACTTGGTACTGTGCTTGGGATACACCATCTAATCACTAACAGTAACTACTAGGCGGAATCCCTACTGAACCCATTCCTTCTCGGGATGGCTCCATCAACTGCTCTTATTTCCATGGTATTTTGTAAAATTCAATAAAATGTATGCAAGTGAACAAATCTATTAACAAAGTAGGATTTGTATGAAACGTAGGCTACTCTTCTTTTCTAGGCTCACAAAGTTAATTTAGTATTCCTGTATCAGTTTTGGGGCCAAACAACAGTATTTCCAATAGTACCATATTAACCTGAAAGGTGTTCTACATCCTCCCAGCCACTAATGTACTCTTCTTTCTAAAATGCGTTTAAAATTTTGGGGCGCCTAGGTGGCTCAGTTGGTTGAGCGTCTGACTTCGGCTCAGGTCATGATCTTACAGTTTGTGGGTTCGAGCCCCGCATCAGGCTCTGTGCTGACAGCCTGCTCAGAGCCTGCAGCCTGCCTCAGATTCTGTGTCTCCTCTCTCTCTGCCCCTCCGCGGCTCATGCTCTGTCTCCCTCCGTCTCTCAAAAATAAATAAATGTCAAAAAAAAAAAAAAAATCTAAAGTGTGTTTAAAATTTTTTAAAAATGTTTATTCATTTTTGAGAGATACTGAGCATGAGAAGGGGAGGGGCAGAGAGAGAGGGAGACACAGAATCTGAAGAAGGGTCCAGGCTCTGAGCTGTCAGCATAGTGCCTGATGCAGGGCTCTAACTCATGTACCATGAGATCACGACCTGAGCTGAAGTTGGACACTCAACCGACCGAGCCACCCAGGCGCCCCTAAAGTGTATTTTAAAGAGACCTTACTAATTATCATTTAAGCAAAAAACTTGTAAAGGTTAATAACTCATGGTCATGAAAATCATTCATAACAAATAAAAAATGTTGACATTATCTCTAACAATGAAATGCTATTTCCAGGATTTTATGATTCAGAGATGAGTTTTACACACTCAACTGAATTAAATCCGGTTATCTAATACTAATCTCTAATGCCATCTCCAAGAATTACATATTCCAGAGAGATTTCTACTTTTTGAGAGTTGGGGGACTTAGATCTTTTACCAAACTTATACTGGCCATAAGAATGAATTTTAATAAATTACATCTTTAATATAAAACTCAAATTTCATTTTATACCAAATTATCAAAGCCTTTTCTTGTCTCACTTTTTGTTAAAACTATTAAAAAGGAAAACCTTTAATAGTTTTAAATTAAAAACTTTAAGACTTTCATATCTGCCTTTTGGTAAAGGTATATTATGAAAATGGCCACCTGAGTGACTGATGGTAAACAGGTATTTTATATTTGTGTAGCAATTAACAGTTTTTAAAACACTGTTAAAAATATTTCACTGAATTCTCACAACCATAGGCATCAACATGGCAACTTTTATTTCGATTTTATAGAAATAAAATTCAAGGTCAGTAAAGCAACCACATATGAAAATTAGGATCTAAATTTTCTGACTTCTTGTGCAAAAGCCTTTCCATTTTGTCACACTGTCTTCCACCTGTGTGGTATACAATAGTGGCTAATTGGAATCTAACAGTTACTGCCAAATAGAATGAAAAGAACATTAAAATGAGGTAGAGTGAATAAAATAGGAAAAGTTTCAATTATATTTTGTACTTAAGAAGGGGTTTTATATACAAATACTTAAGTTTTTGAGAATTTAATCAAAGAGAATGCTTGAGAGGTTATGAGGAAATAGAGACACACGCACTTTATTTGCAAATATCTGTGGGTGCACGTAAAGCGCTTTTTCTTGTCTTAAACTTCTGTTTGAGTCACAGCGGCAAATTATAACTTCTTTTAGAGAGGAAGAATCCTGCTTACAGTATGTCCTCGGGAAATGGTTTCACAATCCTTACCATATTTTATATATAAACAGAGTTACAAAAAAAGGATTCCCTTCAGATAGAAATAACAATTTCTAAGAGAAACTCAGACTTTTCAGAAAGAAATAGAAAGTTAAGCTACTTGGCTGAACATGTATTTTTACTCACATATAGAATCTGTAAGAACTCTTACTCTGGCAAGAGGAAAGAAGAGCTTTAAAAAGGTAATAATACCCTTCCAAATAAAAAGAAGGGTGAACAACAGGAAGGGCGGGTGTGGGAATGAAAGGCTCTGCAAGGTGGGCTCAGGCATGGTTTGAATGAATATTTTCCCAATACTAGTTTATTAAGAGAATAAACAACATCCTGGTCAAAACAGATAAAATCACAGACTTCTGGGATTCTCTTCAAAGTTAGAATTAACGTAGCTTTTCTCTTAAAAAAAATTTCCCAACCAAAAAAATTAATAATTTGCCATTGCGACTCGAACAAAAGAACTAAAACAGGAAAAAATGTCCCCCTAACATAACTTCCCCAAACTCTCTCTCTCTCTCTCTCTCTCTCTCTCTCTCTCTCTCTCTCACACACACACACACACACACACACACATTATTCTTGAATTCAAGGCAAGGCATTTCTTTCCAGCTATATATTACCTAAAGGTCTATAATATTTGGTCCCAGAATTTAAAATAATGTGTAATAGCGCTGTCTGTATAAACTAGAATAGTTTGTTTTCCACACACTTTCTGCATGCTGACAATCTCTTATACCACTTAAGCCTTAGTATTTACCTGAACCTCTGAATTGGAGTCAACAGGCTGTAGTAAAAACCAAGTTTCTTTGCCACTGTGGTTACATAAGTCTTCTTTTTTGATGGCTACTTTTCCTATAGGAAACAATGTAAGAGAAACATATTTTGTATAATCATTAGCACTGCTAAAAAAAATCATTAGCACTATTACATGTAATACTTTTAGAAAATATTTTAAAATAATTTGTACCTACTGATATTAAAAAATCCACTTTTTTTTTCTCATTAAACTTTTGCTTTAATGGTTCTAAAATTCTATTACAGATTTTTGGTCAAGTTGTTTTCTATATCCTAAAGAATGAAAAAGTGCCTCAGTTCCCCCTGCCCCCTGGCAGACCCTTTTCTGGGTCATTTTGAATCAGGGGATTAGACAAAAATTCAGTTGTATTTACATGCAAATGAATTTTTTAGTACTTACTCAATAGATTCACAGTTTTACCCGAAGTTCATTCCATGTAAAAAGCAATGTACATTGACAGTGTAAACTAATCCTCCCAAACTTTTAACACTATGAATAAACCATATGTTCTATCTAGACAGACATATTTGCATTTAATAAGAGTTCACAAGTTCCAATTAAGAGAAAAAGATAAATACCATATATCACTAACAATTTTAAAAACTGACTTGAAAATTACAGATTAAGACAATAATTTTCTTTAAAATCTGCTTTTATCAAAACATTATAAACACTGCTTATGTTGCTTCAATGCATACCAAAAAATAACAATGATAAATAATAATAATAATCAGGGCAGTTCCCTAAAGAGTTTCTACCTCTTAGAGAAAGATACGGTACAATGAACAAAGTTGTATGAGAGAAAGAAACAGAAATGTTCTTATTATAATGAAGTATTTGCCATGTTGGTACAAAGCATTTCCTTCCTCAATTCAAGTTTTAAGAAGCAGACCCAGTTTTGCATATGACTGACAATTTATTCCAAGACTCTACACAAAAGTTTCAACAAAGAATATATACTAAAGTCAAAGTTCACTTTCTTTCATCAGGTAAGAATTTCACTTTAAGTGTCCTAATTACACTTCGTGCCCTTTCTCTTCTGATCTATCTTGGTCTTTTAGTTCCACATTTGAAAACTTTTAGGAAACAGTAAAAAGTTTTCTATCAGGATTTAAAAATTGTTCTGTATCAAGTGGTAAGGAAAGGTATGACAAGAAAAAAAAAAACACAAAAAAACTTTCTTTAAAAATTTGGAATTAGGTAGTGGTGATGGTTGCACAAATCTGTGAATATACTAAAAACCACTGCAGGGGTGCGTGGTGGCTCAGTCAGTTAAGCGCTTGACTTTGACTCAGGTCATGATCTCACGGTTCATGAGCTCAAGTCCCGCATCAGGCTCTGCACTAATAGTGGGATTTTCTCCCTCCTCTCTCTCTGCCTCTCCTCCCCTGCTCACGTTTTCTCTCTCTCTCTCAAAATAAATAAACATACATACATACATACATACAATAGTTAGATGATGGATGAATGAATGAATGAATGAATGAATAAATAAATAAATAAATAAATAGGATGAAGTCTAATGTAAAGGCCAAAATCTTCTTGTGAATATATGGAATGTATAATTCATTCAAATCTTGAGGAAATCGCAACAGGAAAATAATATATTTCAGTGTTTTTTTTTGGTTAAATTTAAGACACAAAATGATGGGAAAACAAATTCTTCCACTACTGGATATATTGATTAAAAGACAAGTACAGAATTTAGGCACTCAAATATTCTTTACACTGTTGAAGAAGTTTAGGTTAAGAGAGAAATTACACAAATCTCTTGATATGTTTCACCTATGGATTATAGCAAATTCCTGGCAAATCAATATTATACCAAGAATGGCTTAAGATACAGAATTATGACAAAGTATTAAGTAGTGCATGTCACAAATGATTATGATTATCAAAAGTCTATCGAGTGGCTCCATTTACCAATGAATCTACTCCAGATACGAACATTAAGGCAATGTATAACAGTTTGATACACACACACACACACACACACACACACACACACACACACACAGAAATAGACCTATATATCCTGTATCTGAAGTTCTTACATTTTGAAAACAACTCATTTCCCCCTTTAAGAATCTTGGTATCTATGCACCATTTATGTTCTCTTTCCAGAAAAATGCAGATATTATCTGGCATGTAATTTTAAGAGAGTTTACTCACCATCCAGTAACTCGCTGAGAGATTCCTGGTTAAGGCCTGATAAGACAGTTTCTAGGATTTTTATACATAATTTATGCATATGTACACAAATATACATGTGTGTATATATTTTCATATTTACAAGTATCACCAAAGCAAGCCCCCAACTTGAAAATAAGGTTTTTGAAAAAGTTTATTTTGAAGTTTACTGGATTAACTGATTCATTTACTCATTCAACAAATAATCACAATACCACTGTGCTTTAAATGGTGATATGATTTCCAGACTCCACTAACCAAAATCTATTTAATCAGTAATGCTTCTAAAAACTAGAGAGTAGGAACTCTACTCAGATCACTGAGTATCCATCTTTATCACATGTGTCTTCCCAAATGAGAATTCTCTTAGTTCACAGGTAAAAATTCCCAGAAGCAAGTACCTTCTTCCTTCTACTGCATATCTTGTGCATCCCTGGCACTCACTGCCATGAAAGAGTTGAATGATTCTGGTCTTCTGAGAGAGAAGCCCTTCTCTGATTAGTTGTAAAAATTCTGTGCCTCTAATGGTCCCAAATATTATCTTAGGTTAGTGTTCACCATTTTGAGCAAAGTTAACTCATCACTTTAGTAGCCATGAAATCACCAACCTCAAAAAAACAAACAAAAAATCTCCCAGGAACAAACTACTCAACAAATTATTTAAAGGTACTATTTCATTTCCCCACTGTCCTGACAAACTCATAGACAGAAAAAGCTCAGACCCAACACACACACACACACACACACACCCCAGATGCTGTATTAGTTCCTTAAAATAAAACAAGGAGAGGAAACACAAAAAGAAATGAAGGAACTGTGGGCACAGAAACTATCTTTGTTGGTCTCAAAATAAAAAAAAAAAAAGTATTCTCAGCTTTCCAGCACCACTTCTAAACAGCATTTTCTTGCCATCTGTAAAAACTGTGTTATATTTGGGCGCCATTTTTAGATACAACATATTCTTAGAAATTTCATCCTCATACAGATCACCAACTGGCAAATCTTGATAGCCCTGCTCCTACATGGACGCTAGTAGAAATGGATGAAAAGAGCAGATATAAGTAGTGACAACTGTGACTGTCTATACAGGATGAAAATGGATCAGAACACTGAACAAATTCTGGCACACAGTCAACAACAGCGATTCAATCACAAAACTTTAATGCCCTAGTGTATAGAGTTTAGGGTACATTTTGTTCTCCATGGTAGACTGGTATATTAATGGTCCCCAAAAATCATTCTTCCTTGGTCTATGCCATCGTGTGGTCTTCTCCAGCACAGACTCTGGTTTGGCCATGTCACTTGCTTTTGCCCAATGGGACATCAGCAAATGTGATGCAAGTAGAATCTTACTAAACACCTGTGCAGTAGGGCTTACCCTCTTAAAACCCCAAAACCATATGGAAAGGAAGGCCCAGATAACAGCCAGCACCAGCCACCAGACATATGAGTCAGGCCATTTAGTCCAGTCAATCTTCTGGATAAGTGCACATTAGTGATCCCAGTTGAGACCAATGGAATAACCACCAGTTGAGCTCAACCCAAATTAACAACCCTGAGGATCATGACCAAATATATAGTTGATGTATTTAGCCACCAAGTATTGGAATGGTTTGTTATGTACCAACAGATAAGTGATACAGGCCCTATGCAAACAGATATGAAAGTGTCAACTTAGGCAATTTTGACTTCAGAGCTAAATGCCAGCAGAAATTACAAATTAAAAAGTCTGAAAAGATCTTAGCAATCTTAAACTCAGACTTATTTTATAGATACGCCAGGCCTAAGAAGGTAAAGTGATGTGTTTAAGGTCACACAGCCAGGAAGTGACAGAGTCATGAATGAATTCAGGTTTCTGATAGCCTAGTGAAATTCTCTTATACTGTTCTGAAACAAGGCGAAAGAAAAAAAAACTTGCCTAGCTCAGATAACCACAGTTTAGTTTTTCAGCCTAGATGCCCCTCAAACTAAAATACCCAGAAAATACACACTATAAGATAAAATATATGTTTTATTTTTCTATTAGAATTCTCACTGGAAATGGAAATACATTCTTACATAAAACTTTTCTTTTTTCTCTCCTTTTAAGAGAGGACACTATACCTTACGTCAATATATCACAAAATAAAATAAAACCTTAACTTTGCAACTTCCTATCTTTTTATAGCAAAGTTCCTAGGTCTCAAGTTTTTAATTCACAATCAAATTTTTGTACTAACTACCTGGCATACGAAGATGACTAACATAAAATATTTTGCCCCATATTGATAACAGTTATTACTTCTGGGAAGGGGACTGGGAGGGAGTCAGTGGTCAAAATGAATTAGGATTATCTGCAGTACTACAATTTGAAATTTTTTTATAAAAAGACAAAAATTCATGTATTACTTACACAATTAAAAAACAAACAAGCTCTTAAAACTGTACTTGGCTAGTGCACATTCTCAGAAATTCTTAAGTTTCAAAGATGGGTCTTTCAACTTTAGCTCAAATTTCATTTGAAAATGCTATAGTACTGTTTAATCTACAACTTGGCAACTAAGAATTATAAAATAATTAAACTCAATTTTCAATAGCTGAAATTTAAAAAACAAACAAACAAACAAAAAACAACCCCAGGGTACCTGGATGGCTCAGTGGGGTAAGACTCTTGATTTCCGCGGGTCAAGATTCCAGAGTTGAGCCCCCAAGTTAGGCCCTGCGCTGAGCATGTAACCTACTTAAGATTTTCTACCTCCCCCTCTGCTCCCTCTGCCTGTCTCCCCCGTGCTTAAAAAAAAAAAAAAAAAAAGGCAACAACGGAACTTTATGAGTTAGTGACAAAAGAAAATATGTTAAACTACAAAAATGTAAAGATTCATAAATAAAAACCATTTTCCAACTTTAACAGGTACATACATGATGCTGAGTTTACTTTAATAATAATTCCTATGTGTAAAAGGAAAAAAACTGCCACTAAATGCAAAAATTTTGTCTTAATAAAAATAAAATTATTTGAAAAAAAAGTTCTCACACCAAGTTATGGGTTTCTGATACTGTTACACAAAGAAGTGATATTTATGTAAAATTTTTTTGTTTAAAAGTGCAATTGACTTTTACTTTAAAAACAAAAAAACTTAGCACAGGGAACTTTTGGAAATCATAATTATAAACCTCAACTAAAGGCCTTTCAATGAAATAATGTATGACTATAGTATTATATGCAAACAATGAAAATTACAAAGTTTTCTTAAAAAGACATGATAGACACTCTCTCTCAAGGGTCGCTCATAACCACCAAGAGCCTTTATCTAATCCTTACCCTACTCTGCTCTACTCTAGTTGTTGACATTAAAAGATCTCCTGGCCTTCTGAGATGTGAATCTCTCCTATCTCTGTTCCTACATCCCTGATAAATTTTATCAATCTTCATTGAAGCCTCATTTTCCCTGTGTTTTCCTTATCTGCTCCCAGGGCAATTTCATTGGTTCCTGCAGAGTCTTCAAGTATCACTTAATGCTCATGACTCTCAAATTCACATCTCAAGCCCTTCTCTCTAAGCTTCAGATCTGTATTTCCAACAGTCAACTAAAGTGTCCACCAAGATGTTTCCCAGGTAATACAAGTTTAACTTGTTTGAAATCAAAGTCATCCTTTCCTCTTCCCATCCTGCTGTGTTCTTTATCTCAGTTAATGATGGCCATAGAAACAATACCATTTTTAACTTTCCTTTCTCACAATCCTTCATCCCCTTATAGCCCCTAAACCCTACTTGAAGCTTCTTCACTGAAGTACATGCACTCATTCACATTCCCACTGCCACTGCCCTTTGCATCTCATTTGATTATAGCCTCCCTGACTCTAATTTCTCTACTCTAAATCATAAACTACAGATCACATATGTAAAGTGTGTGTATATATACTTTAAAAGAACATATATACATATATATACATTTACATATGTAATCTATAGACACTGAGTTTGTATTTTGGAAGTTACTGCTGTAGGCCATAAAAAGTTGTTAAACTACAAAAGTATTCATGTATACATAGTCATATATAATTTTTAAAATGTTTTTCTTCCTTTTTTTTTTTTTTTTTAAAGTTTTCTCATTCTTAAAAGGTTCAACATTACTGTCTATAGGATGAAGTCCAAACTTCTAAGCACAGTTTTTAGGGTCCATCACAACTTGGTCCCAATTTATATTCCCAGTTTCACTTCTACCACCCTCTTCCTAAGTAATTTATATATTCCAGTAGATACACCACAAACATGATTTGTTTTTTCTCCTCTAATTCTGCGAATCCCTATAACCTGGAAATTTCTTACTTTTCCTACTTAGGTAGTCTGTTAATCCTCCACCAAACAAGATTACCTGTTGTCTGTGTTCTCAAGTACTTTGTTCATATCTCTAGCCCAGATCCAATTACAATAAATTAGAATTAGAGTACAAGTGTGCCTCTCTGATAGCCTGGGAATAACCTGAGTTGTCTTCTTTGTATGCCACACAGAAGTGTTTGTAAATGTTGGTTTCACTGAATTGAGGATGGGACCTCAGGGGTCTGCTAGAAAGAAAAGAGTCTGCATATAAATAAAGAACTCAGAAGAAGAAAGACAACTAGGATAATACAAAGTCATTAAACTGTATTTTCTCTGGCTTTCAACAAGTTGAATAAGCAATCAAAAAGAGTCAAATATGACAAAGAGGCAGATAAGGATTCAACACTATGAAAATGCCTTTTGTGACAAAGAAAAAGTATTTGTTATGTGTACAGCTGACAAAAGTTAACATATTTAACAAAATAAGTACGCATAAAAGTAAACAAATCCATCCAAATGAAAAATGGGCATGACAATGAAAAACTAGTTTATAGAAGAAAAATATAAAAGACTAATAAACATACAAAAAATTCAACAAATTGATAATCAGAAAAATACAAGTCAAAAAATATTATTTTTCACCTATCAAATTGGGAGAAACTTTTTTCAATGCTAATATCCAAGAATATCCATGATATGGTGAAATGATTATGCCCAGGCCATGTTTGGGGGAATTTAAATTACCATAGTATTTCTGGGGGCCAATGTAAAAAACACAGAGAGAAGAAATTTTAAAAATATTCATATCTTGGGGCACCAGGGTGGCTCAGTCAGTTAACTGTCCAACTCTTAATTTTGGTTCAGGTGGGATCAAGCCCAGCATCAGACTCTGTACTGACAGTGTGGAGCCTACTTAGGATTCTCTCTCTCCTTCTCTCCCTGCACCCGCACCCCCCCCCCCCCACCAGCTTATGCCTTTGCCTGTGCATGCACTAAGTAAATACATAAACTTTAAAAAATAAATAAATAAAAATATTCATATCCTTTAACCCAGTATTTTCACTTCTAGGAATTTATTCTAAGAAAAAGAGACATACTAAGATGTATGCAAGAAGGATGTTCATACCAACACCATTTTTTTTTTTTAAGTCTATTTATTCATTTTGAGAGAGTAAGAGAGCACAAGCAGGGGAGGGGCAGGGAGAGAGGAAGAGAGAGAGAATCTGAAGCAGGCTCTGCACTGTCAGCACAGAATCAGATGCAGGGCTCGAACTCACAAATCTTGAGATCATGACCCGAGCTGAAATCAAGAGTCGGATGTTCAACCAACCGAGCCACCCAGGTGCCCCAGGAGCTCATAGCAACACCATTTAGAGAAATCAACAATCTGAAAATGTAAGTGTTCACCAACAAAGAGGTGGTTAAAACAATGTATTTCTTTACAGAGGATATTTAACAAATAATTTTAAAAAACACTTAATGACAAGGGAAAAGGATCATTAGATGAAAAAAGGAAAAAACTGAATAGTGCAATGTAATAATACAAATACAGAAAATAAAGGGAAGAAATATACAAATTATTAACTAGTTATTCCTGTGCACAGCCACTACTGATCACTAAGAACATGTAATAGCTTTAGAATTAAAAATATATATACTGTTTTTAAAGGTTATTTGATTTCCTCTAAAAGGATTCTAGCAAACTTCAAAAAAGGTTTGTCAGGAAAATATAGAAGCCAGATTACAAAGATTTAAAAACAAAGTAGCAGTAAGCAGAAGGATACAAACCATTTGTTAAGAAGTTCAACAGCAAAAGCAGAAACACATTAGATGGTAGTTAAGAGAGGACAAAGTCAAATAAATCATTTAAAAAAGTCAAATTAACCATTTAAACTGTCGAAGACTTGAGCATATTTCCAATCAGAAAGGTGAAATGGAAATGACGAAATTCACAATACTAAAAAGCAAGAGGATAATACATGCAAATTACAGACTTCTACCTGTTATTAAAATACAGATAATGGTACAAAGACCATGAATCTGACACATACATGTCCATTTAGCTTTGTTCTACTCCATGCCCACAGAGCATACCCCAGCCTTAGACAATTATTTAAGAAATAGAGTTCATGGTCACCAATAGAGCCAGAGAGAAAACATACGTCTACATTAAAGCAAATTATTACTTCTATTAAAAAAGCTTCAAAAATAAATGTTCTTTGGGAGATCAAATACTGCGATCTTTGTATAAAAACATTCTTTGAACCATTCAGCAAATACTTACCAAGATTTTACTAAATGTAAGGCACTCTGTGAGTGATGGTCTCTACCTTCATAAATACCCTATTAGACAAGATACTAAACAAAAAACTGATGAACAAGTGTAATGAATACTAACGAAAATGGCCCTACAGGTACTTTGGAAGCATGACTCCATGATTAGGGGGAGATCAGTCATGACACCTCCAAAGCATTACCTAAGCTGAGCATACAAATTAAAAATAAGATTCACAAACAAACATGAAGAGTAAAGGATTAGAAATATTGAACATATATTATTTTGTTGTTCAATGCTTTATATTTGGAGAAAGAATTAACAGAAACACCAACACTGTGATTAAAGATAATTATGAATAGTACATACCTATACGAA
The DNA here is from genome assembly GCF_018350215.1 of Panthera leo. Lineage (NCBI taxonomy): Eukaryota > Metazoa > Chordata > Mammalia > Carnivora > Felidae > Panthera > Panthera leo. The sequence continues at coordinate 121,682,408 of NC_056687.1, forward strand.
GGTCTCTTTGTAAAACATTCTTATCATAAACATAGAAAGACAAATACTGGAAAGTTCTTGGAATCTCAAAGTAAAATTCTTCACTGAAAAATGGGCTAGAGAGAAAGGGGGAAAATCTCATTAAATTTAAATTTGACGGTGTCCTCAAACAGTATTTTCAATAAAATAAATTACAGACTAAAACATCATAGGGAAAAGCTTCAAAAGCCCAAAATTATTCTCTATGCTAAGTTCCAACTAAACCTTATACAAACCAAACTGAACTCTGAGAGGACCTCAATTGCTAGGCTGAGCTCTGAACAGCTTTTCAGAAGTCCTATGGACAGAAGACCCAATTATTGCCTAGGGTCATGTCCACCTCAAGTGGACACAATGAGCTGAGGAGAGTGTCCTTCACAACATCATCATCTCAGAAATATGTATAGCTTTATTAATCGCAATTGACAACACAAAAGGATAATGTTTTGAAAAGTATTTTTTTTAATATATTTAAGAAATTACAATGGGTTATTTTGAATCAACTTAAGTTATACATTGCATATAATGAAATCCAATTTAAAGTACAGAGGTTAATGATTTGACAAATTTATAAACCTGTGTCGTCTCCATCCCAGTCAACACGTAGTAACACTTCTGTCTCCCAGAAGGTTTCTGTATACTCCTCTGCAGTTATCCCACCACACCTGACACAGGCAACCAGTGATCTGATTTCTATTATACAGATCTGTCAAAGAATCCCATATAAATAGAATTAAATAGTATGTACTCTTGTGTCTAGCTTCCCTCACTCAGCTTAACAACTGAGATTTTTCCATTTTGCTCATGTGTTTTAATTGCTGCATAATATTCCCTTCATGAATATTCCACAATCTATTCTCCCAGTCATGTCATGCAAGTTGTTTCTAGTTTGGGCTGTTAAAAAGAAAGCTGCTATAACATTTTTATAGAAGGTTTTTTCTGAACATATGCTTTCAATTATTTTGGGTAGACAGCTAAAAGAGTGGAATTGTTAAGTTAAAAGGTAGATGAATTTTTAATTTATAAGAAACTGCTGTCAAACTGTTTTCCAACACCTGTGTCCCAAACAAATGTGTACCGTTTACACTTTTACCAGCAATGTAGGAGGGCTCAAGTTATTTCATTGTCAAATTTGCTATTGAAAGTCTTTTTAAAATTAGCTATTCTAGTGAATGTGATATGATAAATTTTTACACCTGTGAAATTTCTACCCCAGTCAAGATACAGAACATTTCTATCTCCCCAGACAGTTCCCTTGTGCAATCGCCTCCTCCATACTGTCACAAAAACCAGTGATCTGATTTCGATCATGACACATTTGTTCAAGAATCTATAGTGACAGAAATGGTCTTAAACTGCATTTCCCTGATGGCTAATGATGCTGAATATTTTTCATGTGCTTGTTGGCCATTTGTATATATTCTTTTGGGAAATACCTATTCGTGTTTTCTCCACATATTTTATTTTATTTTTTTTAATTTTTTTAACGTTTATTTATTTTTGAGATAGAGAGAGAGACAGAGCATGAACGGGGGAGGAGCAGAGAGAGAGGGAGACACACAATCGGAAGCAGGCTCCAGGCTCCGAGCCATCAAGCCCAGAGCCCGACGCGGGGCTCTCACGGACCGCGAGATCGTGACCTGAGCTGAAGTCGGGACGCTCAACCGACTGAGCCACCCAGGCGCCCCTCTCCACATATTTTAAATGGGCTATCTGTCTTATTGGTTTTGTTTTCATTTTTAAATAAGTTCTAGATACAAGTCCTTTGTCAGAATATTTTCTCCCAGCTGTGGATGGCCATTTCATTTTCTCGATAATGTCTGTTGAAGAGCAGAAGGCTCTCATTTTGATGAAATCCGGTTTCTCAATTTTCTTCTCTTATGACTAGTGATTTCTACATCCTAAGTTAAGAATTCTTTGCCTATCCCCAAGTTGCTAAGATTTTCTCCTATGAAACCACTTATTTTTTTAATGTTTATTTAAACTTTTAAAAAATGTTTTTATTTATTTTTGAGAGACAGAGACAGAGCATGAGTATGGCAGGGGCAGAGAGAGAGGGAGACACATAATCTGAAGCAGGCCCCAGGCTCTGAGCTGTCAACACAGAGCCCGATGCGGCACTCAAACTCACGGACCATGAGATCATGACCTGAGCCAAAGTCAGACACTTAACTGACGGAGCCACCCAGGCGCCCAATGTTTATTTATTTTTGAGAGAGAGAGTACCAGCAGGGGAGGGGCAGAAAGAGAGGGAGACACAGAATCTGAAGCAGGCTCCAGGCTCTGAACTGCCAGCACAGAGCCTGATGCGGGATTCGAACCCACAAACTGAGAGATCATGACCTGAGCTGAAGTCAGACACTTAACTGACTGACTCACCCAGGTGCCCCCCAAACAACTCATTTTTATAAGTTTATTTTAAGAATGTTATTTTGATGTTTAAATTCTTCTATAAAGACATGAATCTCTGAAATGTTAGTAAATGTCTTTGTCAAGATCACTTCTTTCCTAAGAATGTTTAAAGAAATAAAGGATTCTTTGAAAATGTCACCAGAAAAATGCAATCTCTTTAGGATGTCACAACTTAAAAAAAGAAACTGAAATACAAAGGAAAATACTCTTACAGAAGTTATTTCTGACCTTGTCCAGAAAACAGCTGACTCAGCTTTTTAGCTGTTTATAACGCCTGGTTAACTTTTGCCAATATGTTTCCCACCTCAAATGTAATAAAAATAAACTTTTAATAGTTGGTCTATCAAAATAACTGGAGTCCTCTAATTAATCTCAACATAAAAACTGATACAAAAACAACTATTAGGCAAAGACATGACATGTTTAGGTATTTTCTCCTTTGCATCATTTTATAAACAATTATAAAATTGAGGATTTCCTTTATATGTCACATGCACGCACTCAAATGTTATTTTTAAAATACATTATAAAACCAAGTAAGAATACCACAGAACTATCCACTAAACAATCTGTTATCACTATATCACCACAATTGCAGCAAGTTAATCCCCACATCTGGGTGCCCACATCTTTAATTAATTAACTAATCAATCTATCTGAAGAAAACTTTTCAATGAGATTGGTAAGCAGCAATGACTAGACTTACACAGTTTTTAAAACAACACTCTATTGCTATCATTGATGTATGATCATGCATATGACTCTTAAGGAAATTCCTGGGATGGGAAAGAAAACCACTAGGCACAAGCAGTATTGCTATTTCTCAGTTTGTTTATACCATTCGCTCTTCAAAAGGATTTGAGGTAGAAATGTGGGAGCTATAGATTTCATATAGGACTCTTCCTTACCCATTATGAAAACCTGTATCCAGGCTGCCTATAAAAACTGTACTATTCAGAACCCATAAGATCTAAATGGTATCTACTGACTTATCAAAATAAGGGGAAAAAAACACTGACATGAAAGCCAGGGGGGCAAAGCTTTATATTACAGATTCTTTCACCTTATTCCACAAGGAAAATGCTAGGGGGCACCTAGAATCCAAGAAGCACCTAATCTAACATGTGAAATAACTAAGGTAACCACTGTTAGTCTTAAAATACCTTCCAAGTTGCTATGCATCTAGAAAAATAATTTAAGATGGATAAAAATAATTGGTTTCATCATCTTTCCACAACACAAATATCTAGAAAGGCAAGAGTTAAAAAAAAGAGTAAGCTAATTTTAGTCACTAATTTACAAAGCTACATATTTGAAACTACCACAAGTATTCAATTTATGGACAATTACTAGCTCTGTATATCACTGATTTTTGTGCGATATGGAATCAGTGTACATTGAGTAACAAACTAAGAGTTGTAACAGTTTCAGGTTCCAATCTCCAGTTTGCTTCCAACTTCCTATATTATACACACAAATTATTCAGCCTTTTGGTGACTCGGTTTCATCATGCATAACATATAAATAACAAAATTCTAATACAACAGGGACAGATGATTTATGACTAAAGACATGAAGTATATTACTTTAAATTTTGGGGGGGTTACTGAAGTACTTTCAGCTTTACACAATCCTTTCCTATGAAGAACACTAGAGACATTCAAAATTATAACCACTGACAATAAAGATAAAAGGGAAAAAGCCTCAGAGAAAAAAGGGCAAGTTTAAAGAAAATAGATTATGAAAAAGAACACCAAAAAATAGATTCCCTAGGGGTGCCAGGGTGGCTCAGTCAGTTAAGCATCTGACTCTTGGTTTTAGGATCTCACAGTTGGTGAGTTCGAGCCCCGCCGCTGGGCTCTGCTCTGACAGTGCAGAGCCTGCTTGGGAATTCTCTCTCTCCCTCTGTCTCTATCCCTCTCTTGCTCATGCTCTCTCTCAAAGTGAATAAACTTTTAAAACCAGATTCCCCAAAAAGTTTACAGGAGTCATGACACTTAGTAATTCATTCATCACACGTTCATTCCAACAACTCCCCATGCCTTTATTTTGACTCTTATCTCTGTCCAAGACTGCGTCCTGTCAGCACAGCTCTGTGCTAGAATTATGCCCACAAATGCTATTACAGGGCAGACGTGGCACACTCTAATTTTATGAATTAGAATTTATTATGATACTCTCAAAGTGCTATTACACTTAACAAAAATGAGAAATTTACGTAAGAATCCATTCCCTGACAATGACTTGTGCAACTCTCAGAAGTAATTTATTCTCAAGAGAAATAAAATAATGAGGTACTCTGAGAAAAGTTCAAATAAATAGGCAAAATTTAGCCTAGAGAACAAACTGAGGTGTATTGATAGTTGTTTTCAAAAACTTGAAAGATGTCATGTCAAAGACAGATTAAGGTGTTTTCCAGAAATCCAAGGGAGGATTAGGAACAATTAAAAGGAAGATATATTTTGAAGCAATGAAAAGCCACATGAAAGCCAGCACTGCATCTATCTTGTTCTCATGAATATAGGAATAAACAGCACCCAGCCAGCTCTTGGCATACAGTAGGTTCTCCTTTTGATAGACATTATTTGACTAAATGTAAGAGTTTCCTAAGGATCAGAATAGTTCTAAGAACAAATAGTCTGCTTAAGAAGCAATGAACTCCTTGGTCACTGGAACAAACATTATTAAGCAAATGTCAGATGACCTCTTGTCAACGATAATTGTCAGAAGGAACAAACCGTAAGGCAGTTGATTAGTCCAGCTCAAAAAACATTAAAGCTCCCTCAAACTCTAAGATTCTGTAATTCTAAAAACAAATCCAGGGGCGCCTGGTGGCGCAGTCGGCTAATCATCCAACTTCAGTTCAGGTCTTGATCTCGTGGTTCATGAGTTCAAGGCCTGCATTGAGCTCTGTGCTAACAACTCAGAACCTGGAGCCTGCTTTGGATTCTGTGTCTCCCTCTCTCTCTGCCCCTGCCCTGTTTCACTCTGTCTCTGTCTCTCTCTCTCTCTCAAAAATAAATAATAAACATTTAAAAAAATTTTAATAATAAAAATAAAAATAAAAAATCCAGAATGTAAAAGAAAAGTTTCAGGGTCGCCTGGGTGGCTCAGTCGGTTAAGCGTCTGACTTCAGCTCAGGTCACGATCTCACGTTCTGTGAGTTCGAGCCCCGCGTCGGGCTCTGGGCTGATGGCTCAGAGCCTGGAGCCTGCTTCCAGTTCTGTGTCTCCCTCTCTCTCTGCCCCTCCCCCATTCATGCTCTGTCTCTCTCTGTCTCAAAAATAAATAAACGTTAAAAAAAAAATTTGTTTTTTTAAAAAAAAGAAAAGTTTCAGATAAACGAAGTATTCTTGATGATTACAGTCTGGAAAAAGTATAAAATTTATTTATTAATATATATCATATGAAAGATAATTTATGAATTTTTTACAAACCTTAAAGATTTTTCAACAACTTGGGTACGATAAACTTCTTCCTGGTCCAAATTTATGGTGCAGAAACAATCTCTCATTTTGTTGGGTCCAAGATATGGCAATAAATTTTTTGCTTCACCTGTTGGCACAAAAATTAAAATTGGTGTTAAATACCACCAGCTGCTTCATGCTAAGCCTTATAAAGGATGAATTCAATTCAAAAGAATATTCCAGAGGTAGCACAAAAAAACTCCTGATTATAGAAAGAAGCTGATCAATTTGGGCGAAAGGCATCCAGTGATGGGGCACCTAAGCGGCTCAGTCAGTTAAGCACTGGACTTTGGCTCAGGTCATGATCTCACGGTTCATGACTTCGAGTCCCACATCAGGATCTCTGCTGTCACCAGGGAGCCCACTTGGGATCCTCTGTTTCCCCCTGTCTGCCCGTCCCCTGCTCAAGCACACATGCTCTCTCTCTCAACAATTAATAAACGTTGGAAAAAAAAAAAAAAAAAAGGTATCCAGTGAGACTGAAAAGAGGAGCTGGGTGTAAAGGGGAGTGTGAGGTCATATTACATCATGGTGTCCCTGCTCGTGGAAAAGGGCAACTCCCCACTTGTCCTCTCCATTCCAATCACCAGTGCCACTTCAAAGACTTGACTCCACAATTAATCCCTCTTTCCTGTATCATCAATTCTCCTCTCTAGTGGATCATTCCCATCAGAACAAAAACAAGCTTTAGTATTTCCCAATTTTAAAAGAGCACAAAAAGAAAAAAAATCTCTTGTGATTCCACATCCTTTCTTGTGGTATCATTCCATTTCTAGACTCTCTTTCATACCAAATCTTCTCAAAAGCAATCATCTCTAGTCACTGTTGCTAATTTCTCACTTTCCATCCATTCTTCAACCCTCTCCCCAGTCAGCCAGCTTCTAACTCCATGATGACACACAGCAACTGTTCTAGCTAGGGTTATCAATGCTTTCCATGTCGCCAAATCCAGTGGTCATTTCTCTGCCCTCATCATACCTGATCTGGTGGCACTATTTAATAATAGTGAACACTAACATCCCTCCTTAAAATGTCCTTTTCTTGGCTTCTCCAACACAATTATTTCTGGCTTTCCTCCTACATCCCTGGCCCTCTGTTGACTTCTTTCCCTCCTCACCTCTAAATGTTGCAATGCTTCAGGACTCAGATCTGGACCACCTTCTCTTCTTTGCCTGTGCAAACCCCTTCAAGTATGGTGTTAATGCAATTGCTTCCTAGCTCTGCATTTCTAGGCCTGATCTCTCCTCCTCAACACTGTGAATATCCAACTGCCTCCTTGGATATCCAGTAGGCATCTCGGATTTAACAAGTCCCCGACAAACCATCTGACTTCCTCCCCTAAAACATGCTCTTCCCCCAGTCTACCACCATCTTATTCTCTTTTTCTCACCATCCTCCCCAAACCTCCCCCACATCCAACCCATCAGTAAATCCAGCAAACCTCCAAAACACATCTCAAATCCAACCACTTCTCCTTGCCTTCACTGGTATTCCCCTACAATCTACTTTCCACCAGTGTGATCATCTGAACATATTCTTCAGGTCGGTCACTCCCCTGCTCCAATACCATTCCATTTCACTTAGAATACAATCTGACTTCTAAATTCCCATTCTCATGATCCACACAGCCCTACCATTCTCTCCTCTCTGACCTCTTTTCTTCCCGCTCTCTTCAGTGTTCACCCTTTTTTCATTCACCAACCATGCCAAACTTGGTCACATGGAGGGCCTCTGCCTGGAATGCTCTAACTCTACAGCATCCCATGGCTGGCTCTGCTTTTCCTTCAGGTTTCAGCTTAAATTCTCAGAGAAACCTTCCCCAACTATTCTGTCTCCAGTAGATAACCCTGCTACCATAGCCTACTTCTGTTTTCTTGAAAGCATTTATAACTATCTGAAACTGCTAATTTTTACATGTTTATTTTCTGGTTCTCTCATTCTTGAGGCCTGAGAACTTGTTGATCCCCAAAATCTAAAATAGTGACTGTCATACAGTAGATATTTGAGAAATACTTGTTGAAGGAACACTAAGGAAGCCAGGGAGTCTAATTTTGAAGTTCTTTTGAGATACTCATGGTCCAAAAGCACACACAAAAGTGTGCACTGAAATCAGACACCAGTGTACTAAATTCAGAAAGCAAGGTAGTTGGCTTAAGGGAAACAGCACTGCCGTAAGAATTATGAAATCAATGCTCCTGTTTTACCCCTGCTACTAGGTATCTAAATGGCTTCACACAAATCACTAAAGCACAGCCTTCCTGATGGAAATTTGGGCTAGATAAACTCAAGTCTCTTTCTGCTTATCACTTTAAAACTAAACGCCACTTAGACCAATATATTTTAGCATAGTCTATCAGAAACTTAAGAAGCACCTATGAAAAATTCAATAAATAATTTTTTTATTACAATGAGAAAATCAATGAAAAGGCACCAGTAAGATACTCCTTAAACTTGTCATTGAGCCAACAAAACTAAAGGGCAACTGACAGAATGGGAAAAGATAGGACATAGCGGACAAAGGGCTAGTATCCAAAATCCATAAAGAGCTCACCAAACTCCACACCCGAAAAACAAATAATCCAGTGAATAAATGGGCAAAAGACATGAATAGACACTTCTCCAAAAAAGACATCCAGATGGCCAACAGGCACATGAAAAGATGCTCAACGTCCTTCCTCATCAGGGAAATACAAATGAAAACCACACTCAGATACCACCTCATGCCAGTCAGAGTGGCTAAAATGAACAAATCAGGAGACTATAGACGCTGGCGAGGATGTGGAGAAACGGGAACCCTCTTGCACTGTTGGTGGGAAGGCAAACTGGTGCGGCCGCTCTGGAAAACAGTGTGGAGGTTCCTCACTGTTTTTTTAATTAAAAAATTAAAAATAGACCTACCCTATGACCCAGCAGTAGCACTGCTAGGAATTTACCCAAGGGATACAGAAGTACTGATGCACAGGGGCACTTGTACCCCAATGTTTATAGCAGCACTCTCAACAATTGCCAAATTATGGAAAGAGCCTAAATGTCCATCAAATGATGAATGGAAAAAGAAGTTGTGGTTTATATACACAATGGAATACTACTTGGCAATGAGAAAGAATGAAATATGGCCTTTTGTAGCAACGTGGATGGAACTGGAGAGTGTTATGCCAAGTGAAATAAGTCATACAGAGAAGCGTTTTCACTCTTACGTGGATCCTGACAAACTTAACACAAGACCATGGGGGAGCAGGAGGGGAGAAAATGTTACAGAGAGGGAAGGAGGCAAATCGTAAGAGACTCTTAAAAACTGAGAATAAACTGAGGGTTGATGGGGGTGGGAGGGAGGGGAAGGTGGGTGATGGGCAATGAGGAGGGCACCTGTTGGGATGAGCACTGGGTGTTGTATAGAAACCAATTTGACAATAAATTTCATATTAAAAAAAAAGCTTGTCATTGAGAGCTTAAAAGAAATTAAGTTACTACTTAGAGTAAATATATTCATCTCAACTCAGAATCAGGAATCTTTTAAATGATTCCAAAATTGCCTAATATGGGTTGGCCTTTACAAATAAACCAGTTTCCTAACAGGAAAAAATTATATGTTTTTATTTGTATCCATCCAGTCTCTTCCTGAAGCTAGATGTCGCTTCTCTTATCCAATCTCAATCCATCTTGCCGAGCTCTCTCTACCCCATTCCCTCTCATTCCACAACACTGCCTACCAATTCTGATTGAAGCAGGTTGATTACTCTCAACCTTCTTCTTTTTTTTATTTTTTATTTTTATTTTTTTATTTATTTTTGAGAGAGAGAGACAGAGACAGAGCGCAAGCAGGGCAGGGGTAGAGAGACAGAAGGAGACACAGAATCTGAAACAGTCTCCAGGTTCTGTGCTGACGACACGGGGCTCAAACTTGGCAACAGCGAGATTATGACCTGAGCCTAAGTCAGACACTCAACCAACCAAGCCACCCAGGCGCGCCTCTTCTCCTTTAAGTCTTTTCTTCTTTGATGTCTCCTCTCTCTGTAAATCCAGAAGGTATTTTCTTTTTAAACCCCAAATCCAAGTAGGTCACCAAAGGGCCTGGAATGTAAACAACTTTTAGAATTAAATCATAATAAATATGACCTATATCTAATGAGGGAATTTGGAACACTGAATCACTGCTCTTGAATATGTTCCCGTTTCATTCACATAAGTGCAGTTTGAGAACTATTTTGTGAATGTACATCTATTCCACTACCTGCCTTTTCAAGGGGGAGATAATAGCGATTACTTTGTGTACAGAATCCAATGAATGGTATCAGATATTTACTAAGAATAAGTAAAAGCTTAAGGTCTATGTAATATATGAAACACACTCAACGTTGCTTCCTGTAAAAGCGGTTATCATAATCTGTATTTGTGGAATATCTGTCACTAACTTATAGTCAAATAAACTACACTGAAGGTGAATTCTTCTGATCAATGCCCAGCTCATTAATCAATCATACAAATATGTTGGTAGATTCAGCTATCAAGACTTTAATTCCAAACTATATTGACACTCAAAAAAAAAAAAAAAATCAAAATAATTAACTGCTACTCTATAAAAAAAATAATCAAAAGTAAAGTAACTAACAGTTTGAGAATAAAAATATTCTACCCATGGTATCTCTAAGCAGAAAAATTATTTTAATGGTACACACTTTATATCAAGCTACACAGAGACAAAAGTGAGGAACTTTGAAAGACTGTACTTGTCTTGTGTGTGATATTTGTATAGGACCTCCCCTATGTTCTAATTATGGTATATAAGTAAGAACGAAGGGAGGTAGGGAGAAAGAGAGAGGAAGGACAGAAGGAGGGAAACACAACTATTGCTCTTTGAAAACTTATCCTATAACCTCTACTCCAATCCTTTCCGTCCTACTCACAGCTTGAACCTGCAATTGCCTTCTGATCCTATTTCTTTATTAGAACCCTAGGGGTGCCTGGGTGGCTCAGTCGGTTAAGCGTCCGACTTCAGCTCAGGTCATGATCTCACGGTCCGTGAGTTTGAGCCCCGCGTCGGGCTCTGTGCTGACAGCTCGGAGCCTGGAGCCTGCTTCCGATTCTGTGTCTCCCTCTCTCTCTGACCCTCCCCCATTCATGCTCTGTCTCTCTCTGTCTCAAAAATAAATAAACATTTAAAAAAAATCTTTTTTTAAAAAAAAAGAACCCTCAAGGACAGTAATATTAAGTGCCACCAAATCAAATGATTGCTTGTTAGTTTCCAACTTATCTGACCATGCTTCAGCATTTGGTAACGCCAAACTTCCCTCAGTTTAGATAACTCATTCCAACAGTTTTGTTACGCCCTCTTTGAGACTTTCCATCCACTATCAACATTTTCAATATGAAGAAACTTTTGGCATCCACAGACCACTGAATCCATAGGTGGAGCACAAATTTTAGGTATTTTTTTAATGTCATTATAAAATAATAAAAATATACTGAAAAACAAATACTTACGTTTCTCAAGATTATTTGATGGTATTATTTGTAATCTTTCTCAATTTATCTATATAGCCCATTTGATAATGGCTAGCCTTAAGGAGAATCGGGGTTTATATCTGTGGTAGATACGGTGGATCAGTGGTCATCACCCATTTCAACATCCTTTGGTATAGGACTTCCTGTACTGCAGATACTAGAAAGCTAGAAAGTACATTCCCCAAGCTTTCTTACAGTTAGGGTTGTGGATATGATTTAAATTCCACCTATCGCACTCGCTAGAAATCTGGAGAGCAGAAGAGAAGGTAGGTTATATTTAGGCTGCTACTATGAAGTACGGTCACGGACATGTCCAAGTTTTGTGCAGCAGCGTTTCCTGAAGTCCTTGTATCCAGTCACAGGTTTCATAGGTATCAAGAAGGGCACAAGGCATCCATTCCGTCATACAGGTTGTGGCCAGTGTGGCTTGGCTCTGGAGCCAGCTGCAGTGACAACAGCTTACTAATGAAGATGGCTGCTTGGTGAAGGCTCTTTCCTAATAGTGGCAGGTTCCTAACCACAGCAGAAGTGGTAAGGTTCTCAGACAAGCAGCTAAAAGTTACAGCTTCCTAATTCTGTAGGTACATTTCTGACCCTATAAGAGGTAGTAACTTCCTTGGTAGCCTAGCTGCAATGTGACTTTAGAATTTCATTCGTGAAAGTTCAACGTAGAGTCTGTTTCTTCAGTCAGAACTTCCAACAATTCCATAAACCACTTAAAATAAGGGTAGCTCAGGCCGTTAAGCGCCCAACTTCAAACCAGGTTATATCTCACAGTTTGTGAGTTCGAGTCCCTCGTTGGGCTCTGCACAAACAGTGTGGAGCCTGCTTAGGATTCTTTCCCTCTCTCTCTGCCCCTCCCCGACTTGCACACTCTCTAAATAAATAAATAAATAATCTTCATTAAATCTCTTTCTGCTTAAACTAGCTGGAGTTGATTCTGTAACTTAATTCTGACTGGTTTGTTTTCTTGCCCTGTATTTCTAACAAATTAGAAAATCCCATTTCACATTACTGGTCATCAGAGTATGGTAAATCTTTCAGCTACATGTGCTACCTGGATCACACATGGACTCGAAAATTATAAAGCAATACCTCACCAAAAACTACTTTCATTGTTCCATTAGATAGTGAATTGAGTACCATAGCACACTCAAAAAGTGAATGCTTCAACTTGGGAAATGTAGACAAACGGATCTTTTTTTTTTTTTTTTAATAAGTTAAATTTTGCTTTGTTTTGTATTAATTTAAATCCAAGTTGGTTAACATATAGTGTAATAATGACTTCAGGAGTAGAATTCAGTGATTCATCACTTACAAACAACACCCAATGCTCATGACAAGTGCCCTCCCTAATGCCCATCACCCCTTTAGCGTAACCCCCCACCCAACACCCCTCCAGCAACCCTCAGTTTGTTCTCTGTATTTAAGAGTCTCTTATGGTTTGCCTCCCTCACTGTTTTTATCTTATTTTTCCTTCCGTTCCCCTATATTCATCTGTTTTGTTTCTTAAATACCACATATGACTGAAATCATATGTTTTTTGTCTTTCTCTGACTGACCCATTTCCCTTAGCATAATATACTCTAGTTCCATCTACACTGTTGCAAATGGCAAGATTTCATTCTTTCTGATTACTATGTAATATTCCATTGTATATTACACACACACACACACACACACACACACCTTCTTTACCCATACATCAGTCAATGGACATTTGGGCTCTTTCCAAATTTGGCTATTGTGGAGGCAAATGGATCCTAATTCTCTTATTTCTGTAACTGCCTTTCAAAAATTTCTTCATTTCCTACTGCCGTATTTGGATGTCATTTTTTAAATATGCTCAATAATACAGTACCATGTTCATCAATTTGGGAGTGCCAAATTCTCAATACTGAAACCATGTAGACCATTTTGGGCACCTCCAGCTCATCCTTAAATTTACACATCGGATCTTGACCCTAAAGAAGTAAGATTAAAGTATTCAAGACATTCAATATATTACTAACATATGACACTTGAGCAAGACAACTGAAAAAATGGAGATGCGTTTTACTTGCATCTGAATGAAAAAAGAAATGTTTTTAGGTTATCCCTCATTTTAAAAGTGCTATGCATGCCAGGATGCAGGATGCTGCAATATGCAAAGGCACATTTGTCACACAAAGATAGCTGTATTGGCCCTACAGCAAACAGTACAGATCTGGTTATATGTACAATGATCACCATTTCCTTCAACAATGAATCAAGATCAGGAAGTGTATTTTTTTTTTTAATGTTATTTTGAGAGACAGAGAGAGAGAGAGAGAGCCAGCACACACAAGAGTGGGGAACAGGCAGAGAGAGAAAGAGAGAGAGAATCTCAAGTAGGCTCTGAACTGTCAGTGCATGGCCCAACACAGGGCTCCATCCCACGACCATGAGATCATGACCCAAGCTGAAATCAAGAGTCCGACGCTTAACTAACAGCCATCCTGGCACCCCAAGAAGTACATTATTGACAAAACAACTGTTCCTCTATTAAGAAAGAAAGCTGGCCTTCAAGCACAACATCTTTTCTTCTGTAACATCATTTCTTGTTGAATTCATAACTGATAGTCTAATCCTCCAGTGGGCATTTCTTCTCCCTCACAGATGTACTGCAAGTATGCCAAGAAATGAACCTTCACAATACACATCAGTGGTTTTATCCAACCATAAAATGAAATAGCCTGTTGCCCATTCATGTGATAGTCATGGTCTCTCTGCATCACACATATCTTGCAACATCATATATATGTTAAATGCTGAGTTTAGCTTAGATCTCCATCCTTCACACAGTTGCCTTTTTAATATACAAAGCATTCCCCTTTCTCAAAAGTCTTCAATGATTCCACACTACCTACCACTGCCCTTCTTGCAGGATAAAAATCTAAAATTCCTTTGGCATAAAGATCCTTAATGGTGTACCACTGTCTACTACATGTTTGGCCTCATCTACTTACTGTTATGCTCCAACAGTACTCTACTTTCGGTTCCTTGAACACACAGTGTTCTCTCATGCCTTTATCTGCAATGCTATTTTCATTATATGGAATGCTCATACCTGGTTTTTTTTTTCCTCCAAAAAGCTCTGCTTAAAGGTACCTCTGTTTGTAAATTCTTCCCTCAATTCCTACCTAGTCATGTCACTCTTTCCTCTATTTCCTATTGCATCTTATATGTATTTCAACTACAATGATCATATTGTATTGCACTTGTTGCACTTCATTCAACAAATAAAATTTACCTACAACATGCCAGGCACTTTTTTAAATGCAGGAAATAGAACAAAGAATAAAAGTAGGTCTCTGCCCACACGGAACTATTGTACAATCTAAACAGGGGAGACAAACATCATAAACTCTTAAGTAAGTATATAATATTTACTGCCATAGAAGAAAACAAAGTAGGGTAAGAGACTTAGGGAATGCCAGGCCCAAAAGATAAAGAGAGAGAGGAGAGCAATGTTACTTTATATAGGGATCAAGGAAGGCCTTTCTATTAAGACATTGGTTTTTTTAATGTTTATTTTTGAGAAAGACAGCAAGCACAAGTGGGAGGGGGCAAAGAGAGAGGGACAGAGAGAGAGGGAGACAGAGGATCTGAAGCAGGCTTTGCACTCTCAGTACAGAGCCTGATACAGGGCCCAAACTCACCAACCATGAAATCATGACCTGAGCCAAAGTTGGACGCTAAACCAACTGAGCCACCCAGGTGCCCCTCTATTAAGATATCTGAACAGATACCCGCATGACGTCAATGAGGGAATGAGTCATGCAGATAGATATCTGGGGAAAGAGATGGATAGGCAGAAAGAATAAAATATGCCAAGGCCCTAGAAAGGACAGTTTGCACACTGAAGAAATAGCAAGGATGCAAGTATGGCTCTAAAACAATAAGCAAAGTGGGAAGAGGGAGGAAATGGTAAGAGATGAGGTAGAGGTGAGGAAGCAGATTAAATAGGGTCTTGTAGGCCATGGAAAGTCTGGAGTTTTTCCTGAGTGACATGGGAAGCTACTGAAAGATCTAAGCAGAAGAATGGCATGATTTAACTTTTGTTTTAGAAGAATCACTTCAGAGGGAAAAGGGTGGAAGCAAGAAAGTAGAGACAAGCAAGGTCACTACTGCAGTGATCTTGATTAGAGATAATCTAGACCAGGGGAGCAAACCTGGCATGCAGAGAAGTGGTCAACTGGGCATGTATTTTGAAGATTGAGCCAACAGGATTTTTTATATTTTGGATGTGGGTATAAGAGAGGAAAGGGGTTAAGGAAGACCTCTTAGAGTTTCAGCCTGAACAGCTGGGTGAACAGAGATGCCACTTCCAGAAGGAGGAGCCTCTTATTAGAAGAGGGATATCAAGAGTTTTTCCTGGGCATATTAAATCTGAGATGCCTATTACACATCAAAGTGCAAATGTCAAGAGGACAGAAAAGTCCTGGCTGGAGTAAAACTTGAGAATTATCAGCAAGTACATAATAATTATAAAACCACAAGACTATACAAGATCACAAGGAGATTAAATATGGATAGGAAAGAAAGGAGATTTGAAGACTGAGCCTTAAAGCCTTCCAACCATTTTTAGTGGAGATGAGAAGGAACCAGCAAAGGAAACTACTATGTATCTTTCCACCAAACTACAAACTTAAGGGAAGGCACCAGTTCTTAGCACCATGCTTAGCTTATAATAGATAATCAAATATCTACTGAATAAGTATGAGTGTGCGTGCGTGCGTGTGTGTGTGTGTGTGTTTACAATTTACCATAGGCAAAAGGAGGTTCTACTATCCCATCACAAATTATAAAATTGCATTTATCTTTTTTCCAGTTGATACAAGTTGATCTATGTCAATTGCTCTAAAAGTTAAAAAAAAGTTTCCTGTATACAGTTATCAAAAGCACTAAATACAAGAATCTTTACAGTGTTAACACAGATATCACATTGAAAACAAACCAATCCTGAAATTCACACACTCAAATATTTACTGAGTATGTATAACTAAGATGCTAGAGATACAACAGTGAGAAAAATAGATAAAACTGTCATTGAGCTAACACAAATGGACAAACAATAAATAAGTAAGTAAAGAGGATGTGTTATGTAATAACTGTTAAGAAGGAATGAGCACCACACAAATGGTGGGGGGGGGGGCAGGGTGGAAGGTTCCACTGAGAAGGTAACTTCTGCATAAATACCTGAAGGAAGCAGGAGACAAGTAAATATTTTGTAGGAAAAAAAAAAAAAAGAACGGTGCTTTTAGTCAATGGCAAAAAGTAAACAGTTTAAACCAAGAAGATAAATACCACTGGGAATCAAAACTGGTAACTTAGATTAACAAAAATAAAAAGATGACCAACTCTCTGTGCACAAATTCATTGGTTCTACACAAAGGTCACCAGACAGTAACCAGATCCTACCATACAAATTCTACTTAAGACTAGAATTCCAAATACCAAGGTGGCAGGTAGAGATTCTGCTGTATATGCTTCTAGACATGTACTGAGTTTGCACATATGTGCTTATGCGTATGTTTGAGGGGGCTGTGTGCATGCATTTATACCTGTAGGTCTGTATGTGTTTGTGTGTCCTAGAGGAGGACACTACTGGGATAAGTAAGAAAAAAAGCCAAATATTTATCTAATTGGATCCTCCAAGACAGTGCTAAATATTTTCTCAAATATCTCATTTAATGTTTACAACAACCTTCAGAGGTAAGCATTACTGTTCCTTTTTATAAATTAACAAACAAAAACAAAAAACATTCAGCTACATGGCTGGAAAGGTGATTTGACAAATCAAATTCCAAAGCCTAGTCTTTCCTTTTCACTCTTAATATCTTCCTGAACACAGCAGTGCTGAGAGGAATAGAGAAAGCTGTTCCTTTCTGAAATTACCCTCAGGTACCAACAGATCCAAGTCTAGTTCAAGGGATTACAAAGAACAAACACAGATCCCAGTGGGATTAATCCCTAAGACACACTACAAAGGGCCAGGGTCCTAAACCAGATGATCCTAAAATAAAGATTATTTAGGGTGGAAGGAAAACTAAATCATAATAGTAACTACCATTTACTGAATAAATTAACACATTACACATACACATTACACATAGCAGATGTTTTTTAAGGGCCTTCATATAAATTACCTCACAATCTTATGAGTGATTTTTTTTTTTTTTTTTCAAAATACAGATATTGGGGTGGAGGGAAAACATTCCAGGAGTAAGGCACAATGTAAACAAGTTCTGAAGGGGGGGAACAAGAGCAGCACCTTCAAGGAGGCAGTGAATAGCACAAACTTGCTAAAGCATAAAGGGAGATGAAAGTAGAATAAGCAGAGATAAGACTGTAAAGAAAAGGTTGAATCAACAGAATCTGAAATGCCAAGCTAAAAAGTTTTAGCTTTCTTCAGTAGGCAACAAGGAACACTAAAGGTTTCTGTGTGGTCAGATTTTATGCTTCAGGAAAATTACTCTGACAGTTAGAGGGCCTAAACTAAGGTACTGAAAGAGCAATGGGAGGAAAAGAAAACTGGAAGAAATACTACAGAGATATAATTCACAGAACTTGGCCTGAGTGACTCAGGATATGATGTTCTAATAAGAAGAGCAAGCTGAACAGACCATTAGAACTTTAGATGGGGAAAAGAAAAAAATACGCAAACTTTATCATGTACATTCACAACAAAAAAAGTGAAGAATGGACATTTAAATACACAGCCTCACTGTTGACAAGTTTAGTGTAAAATTAAAATGTGTTATGCCATTTAATTATATGCAATAAGATAATCCTACATGTTAACATATCATAAGGTCTTTCAAATTTTCTTATAAGGTCCAATTTTAGTTTCTGCAATAAAATAAAAGGTACACATAAACTGTTCATCAACAAAACCATGAAAATATACTTTACCAAATACCACTATTGTTTATGTTATAGCCCAGTTAACCGCACATTGTGCCAGGCAACACCCCAAGTCATCCAATCTTTTCACAACCTCTTTGAAAGCTTGGCAAAACTATAATTTCCAATTTATATTAGAGGAAACTGAGGCTCAGAGAGATTAGGTGATTACAAGAAAAGTAGCAGAAAACAACGCTTTCAACATGCTACTTTACCATTTATTATTCATCTGGTTTCTGCACATCTAATAAATACTTCGTATACAACAAAGAAGTCTTACATGAGAAGAACTGCCATAATCACACATGACCTTCCAAAGAGTCTCTTATTCATCCTCTACAAAGTATGTCAGATTGCCGTAGGTGTATGATAACAAAAAGCGGGGGAGGTGCCTAAAAACTGCCGAGAAAAGTTATGTAGCTGCAATTTCCCTCCTTGTCACCTTGAAAGCACCGCTGGAAAGTTATACACTTGTGATATTATTCAAGCACAGGTTGAGAAATGATACCAACAGACAATGGTGACTGCTGGACTACTAAGTAGGGTCAGGTTTTTCAACGCATAAGTTAACATTATCAAAAACCTGGATTGTCAAGCAGTTTTTCTCACTCCCAGTAAATGATAAATTATCTTTAAAATATAGAACCTTAGGGGCACCTAGGTGGCTCAGTCGGTTAAGCATCCGACTTCAGCTCAGGTCATGATCCCACAGTTGGTGAGTTTGAGCCCCGCGTCAGGCTCTGTGCTGACAGCTCAGAGCCTGGAGCCTGCTTCAGATTCTGTGTCTCCTCTCTCTCTGACCCTCCCCCACTCACACTCTGTCTCTGTCTCTCTCAAGAATAAACATTAAAAAAATTTTTTTAAATATAGAACCTTAGATTCTATAAACTCATTTAACTGATAATCCTAAAAAACCAACAGACTCCACAATTCCTAACAGGTATCTATTCTGCTTAAGAATAGGCACTGTAATATTAACATGGAACCTGGAAGGTTAAAGAAATCAGGAATAATAGTTTCACTAACACTGCACTCCTTTTCCATTATGAAAATAAGGTACTGTGTAATCATCAATGTGCCTCTGAGCAAGCCCTTGAATGAGCAAAGGACTCCAGGAATCCAGCATAGTTCATAGAGGGTTAGCCTAGACTCTGTGAGCAAAGAACTGTTCTGTGGCTATAAAACACCAACAATATGTAAGTAAAATCTTGAGAAGGCATAAAGTCAAAGTTAAAGCATAAACTCCAGGGCAACTCCTCAAAAATGTTCTAGTAGGTAAGATGTAACTCCTCAGTGGGAAAGTCTAAAGAATATAATTAGGGGCCTCTTGTTTTACACAAGTCATATGCATGATAATTATCATACAGTTATCTATATTACTATCATATTAATCACCTCTCACTGAAGCTTAGTCCAGAACAAGAAGTTAGGAAACTACTGTACATAAAAAGGCAAGTTTCGCAAGGTACTGCCAGGAAGCGTCCACGGGTTCTACAGATACGTCACCAAGCTGCGGGCAGGATCTTCCTGTGGTTTGTCTTGCCCACTTCAGGTTTCACTTTTGAACGTGTGCTGATCCCTAAGCTCCCTGTAGCCCCTTTCTCAAGCAAACCAAACCATGAAGCACATATGGTAGGAATCTCTCCAAGATAGGCCAATCTTCATGAAGTTGAGCAAGTCTGGTAGCTATTACTGGTAACGGCATCCTGGGGACCAAAATGGGACTCATTATGATCTAGTAGTTTAAAAAAAAAAGATATAAATAAGCTGCACCTACAAATGTATACCTACAAGTGTGTGCATGTGTGTGCGTGTGTGTTTGTTCTAGGAGAACCATTTACGAGCAGAGACAAAGCACAACATGAGCACTGTCAGGCAGACAGAAGAGTAACATTTTTTTTTTTTTTGGTAAATCCCCTAAACAGTACTAAAGATAAATTTTTATAGCATTCCAACATTCTAATTTTATTGAATATCCATCACATTAGACCATAACCAATTTAGGGATAATTATCAACTTCTTGACAACAGAAATATATTCACCAGTTCTTTCCAATATACCATCTGACAGGCAAATTGGTAGACATAAATGGACAGCAGCAACTTTGGTAACTTACAGACTTGAAAACCTGGCTCTGCCTCTTTAAACTCTAAGCATAGGGGCGCCTGGGTGGCTCAGTCGGTTGGGCGGCCGACTTCGGCTCAGGTCATGATCTCACAGCCCGTGAGTTCGAGCCCCACGTCGGGCTCTGTGCTGACAGCTCAGAGCCTCGAGCCTGTTTCGGATTCTGTGTCTCCCTCCCTCTGACCCTCTCCCGCTCATGCTCTGTCTCTCTCTGTCTCAAAAATAAATAAACGTTAAAAAATTTTTAAAAAATAAATAAATAAACTCTAAGCATATATAACCGTTTTGTCAGCATGCAATCTTTTTCATGAATTTGGATTAAATGAAATAATTTGCAAGTATACTTACATAGTACCTGGAAAAGAGTAAATATAATAAAAAAACATTAGTTCACTTTCCCCTACCCACTAAGAAAATTGTATACAAAATTGTTCAAATTCAAAACTAAGAGGTTCTGCACCACTCACACAAATGTTGTAATATTTTAAAGGATGAAAATTATTCTTTTTATCTCACTCCTCTGAAACAAAACAGAAATTTTTAAAAGTCAACTTTTTTAACACAATTGGAGAAAACAAGCAAAGTATATGGTAATTCACTATATTGCTCCTGCAAATTTTTGTTTGAAATTATATAAAAATTAAAAGTTACCAAAAAACTTGACAGAAAAGTAGACTTTACTTGTAAGTGCACTCAAAATGTTACCAAGCTTAACATTTGGCTACCCTTAATTTTGTAGATAGGATAGTCTTCAAAAGTAGAGCAAGAAAGGCTCTAGCAGCTGAGGACTAATATTGTATCAAATTTTTATACAAAGTCATTTTTCATAACACAGAT
Source organism: Panthera leo (assembly GCF_018350215.1). Classification (NCBI taxonomy): domain Eukaryota; kingdom Metazoa; phylum Chordata; class Mammalia; order Carnivora; family Felidae; genus Panthera; species Panthera leo. Next base: position 121,703,696 of record NC_056687.1, read on the forward strand.
AATACATAATACATAAAGTTTTATGTAGAAAATTAAACCACTGTAAGTAAAGCTAATCCCCTTTGGCCACCACTGATACAACCAATGTTGTACATCCTTGCAAACCTCTTTCTGTACATTTTCCCAGGTACACTAGAAAAAAACATATCACTCTAACAACTTGCTTTTTTCACTCAACAATACATCTTGAAGTTTTTTCCTTTCATACTCTAGATACACCTCATTCTTTTTAGCTGCTATAGAATATGTATATTAACATTTTATTTAGCCATTTTCCTACAATGGACACTTAAGTTGTCTCTAGTTGTTTTGTTTTACCAACACGGCAACATGAAACACCTTTGTATATGCCTCTTTTGCAAATGTCCAAGTGTTTCTGTACGGTAGATATGCAGTAGAAATACATAGGAAATATACATTTAGATTTTTAACAGATATTGCCAAAATGCTCTCCAACATTACTTCATCCATTTAAATTCACAGCAACAGTGAGGAAAGTTATCTATTTGCCTAAACCCCCACCAAATACTGAAATTAACAAGCTTTTGTTTTCACAAACTGATAGCTTTTAAAAATTTGCATTCCCCTGATTAACTATTGTTAAATCTTACCGGTATTTTCTTATGTTTACTGGCCTTTTTTTTAAATCTCTTTCTATAAAATGTCTATTCATATCTTTTATTTTTCTAATGCCCTTTTCCTGTTTAAAATCCATATGAACTTTTTATATATTCTGGACACTAACAAATAGAGAGGCAGTAGAGCAGAGCAGGACAGGAGCAACAGGATGGACTCTAGAGCCAGCCTGCCCAGTTTGAATGACAGCTCCACCACTCACTGGTCTGATCTGGGTTAAGTTACTCAGTTTAGTTATTCTATGCCTCAGTTTCCTCATCTGTAAAATGTGGATAATGAATGTTACAGAGTTACCATATGGACTAATTATTTGATATGCTTAAAGGGCTTTAAAATAGTACCTGACACAAAGTAAGTCTTAGATAAGTATTTTCTTTTTGTCTGTAGGATTTCCTGCAAATATTTTCTCCCAATCTATTCTTTGTCTCTTAATTCTTGTTTATAAATCTTTACTTACTTTTTCCCAAAAAGTTATTTTTCCATCTCTCTTCTCGTATCAGAAATTATATAAGTACATGAAACCAACAACTGACTGCCCTCACGGGATCTCACAATCAACTTCTCAAGAATAAATGCAGGCATCAGCCAAAACATCTAAATTTTTAAACATCTTTCCCTTACTGCACAAAGCATTCCCACAAATCAGTAAGAAGACTGATAATCCAGTAGAAAAAAGGACAAGCAAAATAAACAAGTTCACCAAAAAAGGGAAATAAAAATGGCTCTCAATGGGGCACCTGGGTAGCTCAGTTGGTTAAGTGTCCAACTCCTGATTTCGGCTCAGGTCATAATCTCTGCATCGTGAGATTGAGCCCTGCATCACTGGGTTCTGCGCTGGGCATGGAGCCTGCTTAACATTCTCTCTCTCAGGGTGCCTGGGTGGCTCAGTCGGTTAAGCTTCGGACTTAGCTCAGGTCATGATCTCGTGGTTCGTGAGTTCAAGCCCTGCGTGAGGCTCTGTGCTGACAGCTCAGAGCCTGGAGCCTGCTTCAGATTCTGTCTCCCTCTCTCTGCCCCTCCCTTGCTCATGCTCTCTCTCTCTAAGAATAAACATTTAAAAACAATTTTAAAAAATTCTCTCTCTCCTCTCTTAAAAAAGGGGTGCACCTGGGTGGCTCAGTCAGTTCAGCGTCTATCTCTTGGTTTCAACTCAGGTCATGATCCCAGGGTTGTGGGATCAAGCCCCACATCCGTACTGGGCATGGAGCCTGCTTAAGATTCTCACTCTCACCCTCTCTCTCTCCTTCTGCCCCTCTCCCCCTGCTCGTGTGTGCTTGCTCTTTCTCTAAAAAAATTTTTTTAAGACTCTTAAAAATATGAAGAGATCCTCAACCTCATTTAGAAGTGCAAATTAAAACTACAAATCAGATGTTCCTTTCCATCTTAAGAGACCAGTAAAGATCAAGAAGTTTTAAAATATACTCTATGTGACTAAAGAAATAGGCATTCATTCATTGCTAGTGGGAGCATAAATTGCTGTAGTTACTATGGAAAGCAATATGGCATTGTCTTTCCAAATAAAAATACATATACCAATTCATTCATTCTTTTTTTTTTTTTTTTTTTTTTTTTTTTTTTTGAGTGGGAGCGGCAGAGAGAGAGAGGGAGACGAAGGATCTAAAGCAGCTCTGTGCTGACAGCAGAAAGTCTGATGCAGGGCTTGAACTCATAACCCATAACATCATGACCTGAGCCGAAGCCAGAGGTTTAACCGACTGAGTCAGGCGCCCCCCAGTTCATCAATGTAACATCTAGGAATTTATCCCACAGACACAAGTACTCATATTTAAAATGACATAACTACAGGGGCACCTGGGTGGCTTAGTTAGTTAAGCATCTGACTTCGGCTCAGGTGGTGATCTCACAGTCCATGGGTTCGAGCCCCGCATAGGGCTCTGTGCTGAAAGCTCGGAGCCTGGCCCCTGCTTTGGATTCTGTGTCTCCCTCTCTCTCTGCCCCTATCCCGCTCACACCTCTGTCTCTCTCTCTCTCTCTCATAAAGTAAATAAACATTACAAATTAAAAACACACACACAAATAAAATTACATAACTAAGTGATTTACTGCAGTACTCTTTGTAATAGCAAAGACTGGAAACAACCTACACGTCCATCAATAGGGGACTGGTATACCCAGATGATGCCATATCATGCAGCTGTTAAATAAAAGAGGCAGCTCCCCATTCTTATGGATATGACAGATCTCCAAGCTACTATTGGCAAGTGTAAGAAATAAAAAAGCAAGATGCAGACAATGTATATATTTTGCTACAATTTGCATGAGGTTAATATTCATATATTTATGTTTGTAAATACTTAATCTCTGTAAGCGGCACAAGAAACTGGTAATGCTTGCTTCTGGAGAGGGAATCGCTAGGGGCAACAGAAGTAAGGAAACTTCCTTTTCAATGGATACTCCTTTGTACCTTTTCAGTTTTGTACCAGGTATGTGTATTATCTAATCAAGCAAATAAATGCATCTTTTTAAAGAAATAATCAAACAAATTAAAACCTCCCCGTGATCACACTAAACTTTCTATTGGTACCCTTTAAATAGTCATGCAAAGCAGGTTGCTAACATTCAGGTAGTTTGTGGCTAGTCTGTTCAACTGGCAAAAGGAGAGGTTCACCATCCCAGCGACCCATTATCACTCCCTAGGGAACATTTCAAACTCAGAAATGTCCCAGTACCAACCAAGAAATTCTGATTCAGTAGGTATGGAGTAGAGCCTGAGCATCAGAATTTAAGTTGACAGGTGACACTGATGGGCAGTCAGAACTGAAACCAGCTGAGTTACAACATGACACAAATAGGTAAACATCCAGGCTCAATCTCCATCTAGGTCACAAGCATAGTTTCACCACTAATCCTAATCACTTCACAAAGTTCTCAGGAAGCAACAGATGAGAGCGTGTAGATGCCACAGTGAAAATGTATTACTACTTCTGGATATATTACTAGATACGCAGTGTAGTCCTCATCTATTAAATGGAGTACATTCACAACATTCATACTAATGATGAATTCATTCCACCTACCATTTCAGAAAGAACTTTGATAGTAATGGACTAGTGCCGAAAAGGCATAGGCATTAACTGTGTTAACACCTGGAGTATATGAGTGTCAAGTTCTTCGTTTGTAAAATGAGGGGACACAATATGTTCCCTACATTCCAGCTCTAAGCTTCTATAATTCTCTAAGAATACAGGCATCTAAAAACAACCATTGTTTAGTATAGACTGTAGGATAAACTAGTAAGGGCTTTTTCATCCCATTCACAGCCTAGGCTCAATCCACACACTAGGGGGCTAATGCCCTAATGGACATTCAGATATTACATACTGCTAAATAAATTAGCAGTCACAGAAAAAACTTTTTATTTATTTATTTATGTATTGCTATTATTATTATTTTAGAGAGAGAGAGAGCAAGTTTGCACGAGGTGGGGGGAGGGTGGAGAGGGAGAGAGTCTTAAGCAGGCTCTGTGCTCAGCATGGATCCCACGACCCTAGGATCACGGCGCCCCAAGATAGTTTGAACCTTTTTTTTAAATTTTGTTTTAAACGTGTATTTATTTTTGAGAAAGAGCGTGAGTGGGGGAGGGGCAGAGAGAGAGGGGGACAGAGGATCCAAACCAGGCTCTGCAGAGGGCTAGAACTCACAAACCATGAAGGGGAGCCTAGATGGCTCAGTTGGCTAAGGGTCCCACCTCGGCCCAGGTCATGATCTCGTCGTTTGTGAGTTCGAGCCCCACGTCAGGCTCAGTGCTGACAGCTCAAAGCCTGGAGCCTGCTTTGGATTCTGTGTCCCCCACTCTCTCTGTCCCTTGCCCACTCACGCTCTGTCTCTCTCTCAAAAAAAAACAAAAAAAACAAAAAAAAAAACAACTCACGAACCGAGATCATGACCTAAGCCGAAGTCTGATGCTCAACCGACTGGGCCACCCAGGCACCCCAAGACTGTTTGAATCTTTAAAAACAAGTTTTTTCAGGGTGCCTGGGTGGCCCAGTCGGTTGAGTGTCCCACTCTTGATTTCAGCTCAGGTCATGATCCCAAGGTTATGGGATTGAGCCCCACCAAAAATTGAATTTTTACTACTAAAATTTCAAACCTTCCATGGCTAATAAACAAATTTACTGTATAAAGTATGATTATGAGACTTTTCTTTTCCAGGCTCAGGACCAATTAGTAAAAATATTGTGCTGAACATGGGGCCTGCTTAAGTTTCTCTCTCTCCCTTCCTTCTGCCAATCTCTCTCCTCAATTTGTGCACTCTATCTCTCTAAAAAAAATTTTTTTTAAAGATTCAAATAAGTGTATCCATTAAATCTTAGACAAATGTCTCAAACAGTGCATCTTATGCAAAATAGGTATATGAAAAATACTTAAATATTAAAATAAAAGTATCTGATGTAGTGTCTTAAAGCAAATGGTTCAATTTAAAAAGCAACAAAGATTAGTGCTAGAAGGGATTTTAAAGACCACATCCAAACCTCTCATTTTACAAGTGAAAAAATAAGGAGTTGGCAAAGTTAAAGAATTTGCCCAAAGTCATTCTGTCATTAGTGATATTCTTAGAGCCAAGCTCACAATAACAAATTTGTCAATTACTGTTCATTGATGTTTGCATGTACATTGGTATAATGTTATAAAGCATATTATTTTAGCTAGTGATTTTTGATGACTGAAATAACATACAAAACCAAAGACATATCATAAAAAATTCTTAATATAAAGTGTCTTAGTTTACGTTAATTGATGACTACACAACAAAACTGTTAGCAGCTCTCAAAACATCATACAGAACTTCATAAAACATGTAATTTGATATTATTGTCAAATAATTTCATAAAGCACATTAAAAAGGGAACAGGATTGGTATCTAAGATAAAAGGATAAAATGATACTTTTATTTCAGCTATATTAGTTCCAGTCTCTTAGAGGCTATTCAAAGAGTTCTAAGTTAAAAAAAAAAACATTAAAAAACACAACAAAAACTCTATGAACTCATTGAGGTTTACCTCCTGTCTTTCTCACAGCAAATGATTAGCAGACTGCTCTGTGAACTTTTACAAAGAACCCTTTTCTCTCATTTCTATCCATCTGAAAGATGGATTCTTCCTCGATCCTAAATAACTCATCATCTCATTTCAAATTTTGACAATGAATGCATAGTATGAACAAATCTTGTAGTAATCTTTGCCTCTATTAATTTACTAAATAACATCTCATTTGAAATATCTAACAATAATACATTCTTAGCATGAATAAACTCTTTTTAATCTCTCCCTCTTAATTCTATTGCATGATCAATAAAATACCTTATTACCAAAAAATTCAAACCTTCCACAACAAATAAAAATATTTACTGTATAAAATATGATTATGACATTTTTTTTTTCCAGGCTCGGGGCCAATTAGTAACAATATTCATGGAGTACAGTCAAGTAACAATATTCAAATCTCCTAATAATCAGCACTCAGAGCATTTAGAAAAATTTAATCCTTTTCCTAATGAGGCAACTTTGGCATCAGTTCAAACATAAGCTCAGTTGGCACTGTGATTTTGAAAGGGATGAACTTCCTGTCACAGACTCATGTAGTTTTCATTTAACAATACTATCATCTCCTAGTTTATGTGTAAAATTTACAGAACAGTTTCACATCTAGTATCTCAAATCCTCCTCAGGACAGTGTGGTGAGAAGTAGGGCATTTTCTAAAGGCCTATTATGCTGACAGTGGGATAGTTTAAAAAAAATAAAGAATGAATTCTATACTGGAAGAGCTCGTAGTCTAATGGGGAAACAAACAATTTCTACAAAATGTGCTAGAATAAGAAAATGGACAAGGAATTACAATTCCCAACCAGTACAGGGGCCCAACACCTTCTCTCCAGGGATGGGGGTGGTGGTGCCCCAAACAAGGCTTTGGTCAGGAGATCACATGGAGCAGGGTTTTGAAGGATGTGTAGAAGTTCCCTGACATAAATATGGGGTGGAGGAAAGGAGAAAAACACTTCTAGGCAGAACAACATATATAAAATGGCTAGTGATGAAGCATCACTCGCCATTTTAAAGATGAGGAAGATAAGCTCAAAGGTAAGTGAGCTGCCTAAAGTCACATTAGTAATAATCAATGTGTGAAACAGAATACAGTACATGCCCGCTGAGTTTAATCAGCTTTGTACAGAAAATGCTAAATGTCGACAAGAATATTAGATAAAGACTAATTTCTATCTACTTACTCCTTCCCAAAAGATGGTCCAGGGCTGACAGAGCTCCCTCCAGGGCTGAGAGGAAGGAGGAAATGACTGGAGAAGATTTATTTAGCCCTCTAATCAATCTTGTGAGATAGGTGTTTTTATTATACCCATTATACATGCAAGAATATAAAGGCACAAAAAGGTTAATAAAAGTTAGAAATTAAGATTCAAATTAAAGCTAACCTGGACAAGCCTCTAAACTAAAGCACTTAACCAGATCCCACAGATCCTACTTTGCCAAAGAGTCCTACATCATTCTTCATCTGGAGACACCAGGGAGACCAACTGAGTTCTGGGACTTGTCATGATTCCGCAGATCTGGCACTGTACTGCACATCTCAATATTCACACAAATCATCAGATTCAGTTCTCTTTTATCAATCTGGTATCCCTAGAACAGGTAAACCCACGACCGAGGTGGCATGGGCTCTTTCATCAACATTTTTACATTCTGATTTTATAAGCTGATTTAATTGGATGAGAACTTAACAAAAAGTATAGCCAAAAAGGGAGACATCATGAAATAATAGCAAGAAACCCGAAAGTATAAAGAAGAAAGCTCCTTGGGGTGCCTGGGTGGCTCAGTTGGTTGGGCATCCGACTTCGGCTCAGGTCATGATCTCGCTGTTTGTGGGTTTGAGCCCCGCGTTGGGCTCCATGCTGACGGCTGGGACCCTGGAGCCTGCTTTGGCTTCTGTCTGTCTGTCTGTCTGTCTCTCTCTCTCTCTCTGCCCCTCCCCTGCTCATGCTCTCTCTCTCTCTCAAAAATAAATAAACATTAAAAAAAATAAAAAATAAATAAAAAAAAAAGAAGAAGAAAAAGAAGAAAGCTCCAGGGGCACCCGGGTGGCTCAGTTGGTTAAGCATTGGACTCTTGATTTTGGCTCAGATCAAGATCTCATGGTTTGTGGGACTGGGCCCTGAGGTGGGCTCCATGTTGACAACCCAGAGCTTTCTTGGGATTCTCTCTCTCCCTCGCTCTCTGCCCCTCCCCCACTCACTCATTTTTTTTCTCTCAAAAAAATAAACTTTATAAAAAATAAACTTTAAAAAAAACCACAAAAGCTATAAAATAAATAAATTAAATATTAAGAAGAAAGATCCAATCCCCCTCTTTGGCTTGTGTGTAGGGTAGTTTGTTTTGTTTTGTTTTGTTTGGGGGGGGAGGGGATGCAATGCAAAGGTGCTTCAGATACTAAGCATACCTGCCACTCACTGCATGCCAGTTCATACAAAGGACGGAGTCTGGACTACCTTAATTTCCTTTATCAAGGGTTCATATGACAGCTCCGGGACTTCCAACAATCATGCCTACCTGTTGAATATTAAAGAAGTTGACCATTTGGAACTTCTATGGCTTCCTAGAGCACTAAAATGACTTCAGGGTATTGGGGATCAGCACAGAAAACAAAATTCAATTAGCAACACTGGATTTGCTAGTGTCAGTTGATTGAAACTGACCACAAAATGGGTTTCCAATCCCTGGATCTGGTTATTTCACCTTGTGAAGGATATGGAAAAATTAACAAATATTAGAATACAACCCTTAAATGAAACTGTAGACTATTACCTCCAGAACTTTAAAGATATAGAATTCAGGGTGCCTGGGTGGCATAGTTGGTTAAGCATGTGACTCTTGATTTCGGCTCAGGTCATAGTCTCACAATTCATGAGATTGAGCCCTGCGTCCACCTCTGCACTGACAGAGCAGTGCCTGCTTGGGATTCTCTCTCCCTCTCTCTCTGCCCCTCCCTCTCTGTCTCTCTCAAAATAAATAACAATAAACAAAAAAAAAAAAAAAAGAAAGAAAGAAAGAAAGAAAGAAAGAAAGAAAAGAAAAGAATATATAAACCAATTCATCCTCACTTTTTTGCTGGTAGGATTTGGGGTTGAAGAGTCCTACCTCAGTCTAGGAAAAAGGATGTTCCTTTGAGGCTCACTTTGAGCCCTACAGAGCTCTAACTCTCCAGATCTGAGGCTCTCAAACAGCAATCTAGAATCTGGCAGCAAATCTCCAGTCTACTGGGCACTATCAGGCTTTCCTCTGAGGTCTCCCAGGATGGTGAAAAGGAAAAGGTGACATGGTTACCTACACCCCCAAGCTTCATTGTCAGATGTACCACCATCCCGTCCCTGTGACTTTAGCACCTGCTAATGATTCCTCTAGCCCCCCAGCCCCCACGCTGTAAAACCCACATGTCAGTTTCAGGAAAACAGAAAACAGCATCTCTTCACAGGGTTGTGAAGGTCAACCAACTCTGGACTATACTGGCCTTTAAAAGAACGGCAAAAAAAATAAGAGAGGAAGGTGGGGAGAAGCTTCATGTATACGTATCCTAATACATTTTTTCTAAAAAGCAGACACTCAGTGACCTGACCTATACACCAAGCAATTCCAAAAGTAAGAAACTGACTGAGGTAACAGTTACAATATTTCCATTATGGTTAAAGTGGTAATGTCACTCCCAGCTGATCAATCTTCAAATCTGGGTAGTGGGGTTGCTCTAAGCCACAGAAACAAAGTTGTAATTTTGTATTTGTAGGTCCAAGTTTCACTCATAATGATATCTCCTACTGTGATAGTTTTGCTATGGAGCAGGTGAAAGTGCAGAGCAGATAAGTCCTTCTGGAAACAGCCCAACCCTAACTCTCAATTCCAAGAAGTGTATATGTAGTTCCATGGCATAACCTGCAACTATGTAAATCAGTGAGGCTCCAATGGACAGTGCCTACCATCAAGTGACACTGAAATGTAAAAGTGGTAAAGTTTGGAAAATTATATCAAGGGGGGAACTCTGGCCCGTTTACAGTTTTCCCAAGTGTTAAAAAATTAGATGTATGTGAATATTAAGTATAAGACTTAATCTGAATTTTGAACAGAATTTATACCCCAGAAAGTAATTTTAATATTGGGAACATAGATATAGACAAGATCTATTTCTCTGATGTCATTTTCTAGGTTTTAAGAACTGTACTCAAGATCTCAAATTACCCATGACCACTTCTGGGAAAAGATGAGAAAAGTTAATATGTCTGCCTCGGAGATTTAATAACATACCAGTACTTGAAAAGAGGCGCAACTTGAAAAAAGGGGGAGAATCCAAGCTCAATTATTAATATCACTATCCAGGAAGAGGAAAATTTTACATCTCGTGCAACAAAGAGTATTGTTAGCCATTTTATTGCAATTCGATTTTCTTCTTACAAAGTAAAAAGTACTCCTCAGAACTAAGGGTTATTTACATGAAAGATGAAGCACGTTTCCAATCTGAGAATACTGAACAACGAAAATAAAGCTGATTTTTGACAAAAGCAAAAATAAGTTTTACTGATAGATCTCACAAATAGCAAAAAAAAAAAAGGGGGGGGGGGAACGTTTCCTCTGAATAAACTACTGTGAAAAAATTGGCAATCGACGCCAGAGTCACTTTTAAAAAATAAATGTCCAAATGGCTGAATTCAAATGGTCTACAGCAACGCTTAGAGCTTGTGAGCAAAAATTTTGTTATTAAGCCAACCAGTGTGGCTCGCTCACAAAAGTACCAATTAAATGCATGAGAAGGAAAGGAATTAAGTGGGTTAAGTGCGGGCTGGATGACTGTTTTGAGACCTGCTCACAGGAAGCCACTACATCCTGTCTTAAGTCCCTGTCAGTCACGCTGTCTCTCGATCCAAGTCCCCGCCGCAGCGAGGTGGGGCTAGTACAGGTGTCCGGCCCGAGCCCCTCCCGGCGCGCTCATTCGCGAACACCCCGAGCGGCGGCCACCCGAGTCCCAGGGCGGCCTGTCTCCTCAAGCTCAGGGCGCCTTTTTCAACCTCGCAAAAGCTCCAGAGCCCAGGAGGCAGGCAGCCCCCTCCCCTCGGGCCAGCCCCACTTCCCCGCCCTCCTTCTCCTCCTCCTCGTCCTCGTCCTCCTCCTCCTCCGGCCGCGCCTCCCGTAATTACCGCTGGGCTCCCACCTCGGGGCAGCTCCCCGGCGCCCGCACCGCCCGGAGGCCTGCGTCCCTGGGCGGCCGGAAACTCCTCACGCCCCCGGCCCACGCCCCCGGCTGGGGCGTCCCCACGTCCAGGCCGCGCCCCAAAGCCGAGCCCCTCACGCCGGCGCCGCGCCGGGCGCCCCCCTCCTTGCAAATTCTCGGCTCTCCACTCCCTCCCGACCCGGGCAGCCCCGGCCCACGCCGCCCCGTCGAGGCTACGCCTCCCCCAACACACCCCCCTTCCAGCCTCACCCGTGCCGGCCCTCCCCACGCGCCTCGGCCGGTCCCGGCGCGGGCCCCGGCCCCCGCCCGCCCAGGTCCCCTCTCCGCCCCGCGATCCCAGCGCGGCTCGGCGCCGCCACCCCCCGCGCGCCCGCCGCCCCCTCAGCCCCACGGCGGCTCCCGCCGCCGGCGGGTGGGTCCCCTCAGCCCTGCCCCCGCTTACAGATCTTGCCCCGCAGGCTCTGCAGCACTCGGACCTCGCGACTGTCCTCGTCCCCGGCCTCGGGCTCAGCCGTCCCACTCGTCGCCGGCGCCTCGGAAGAAGCCGCCGCAGCAGCAGGCGCCGCCGCCGCCATGGTGCCGCCCGGCCCGTGCCGCAGCCCCACCGCCTGCGTAGCCCGCGAGGCGGAGCCCAACGGCGGCCTAGGCTAGGGCGAGTCGCGCGCCTGGCCCCGCCCCCGGGCCTCGGCCTGGCTCGCCCCGCCCCGCCGCTGCCCCGCCCCCGCCCCACCCGGTTCCTGCGGTCGCTGTCTGTGCCCCCCCCCCCACGCTTGCCCCGAACCCGGGCCGCTCGGGCGCGGACCCAACTCCTGGCTTGGCTTGCCGGCTCTTTGCCCCATAAAAGCCCAGGCGCCGGACAAGTGTGGCTCCTAGCTGTGGCTCTGAGCAGCTTTGAAACCCCGCTGAGAGACGACCCCGGCCCTCTCGAGATCCCCAAATCCTCCTGGAAATTAGGCTCCCTACCACGAACGGGCTTCCACCGCTGCTACAGCTCAGGGGAACTCCCCGTGGAAAGAGAACAGAAAGGAATTTGATGGTTGGGAGGACCTCAAAACTACCTTATTCAAGAAGAGCCAAGAGGTGTATTCCCCCAGTAACATCCACACGCCCCCTTACCCACAAGCCACACCGCCACACACATAAATCTTTGCTTTTAAGTAAAAACACTGCCCTGCAAAAGCTGATTAAAAAAAAAAAAAAAAAAAAAAAAAGACCAGAGCCCCCAATTGCAAAATGAGAGCGGCGCCTGAGATCCTCCCATAGAAAAATTCTGAAGCTTTTACCACCACTTTTTGTGTTTTGGAAACAGCCAAGTAGGGTCAGGTCCCATCCCTTCCCTCCTCCCCCACCCCCCCCCCCATGAATGGGCTGGCTAAAAAGTTGATTGACATAGGACATTAGTAAATCTTTGACTAGTTAGCTTTATTTCAAGGGAACTCTTTACAGTGAGTAAACTGCATGAATAATACCCTGGTATGAGGTCAGGAAGATGATTTCCTGGTCTTGAGGTTGTTAACTGCACTGCCCTAGGAAGAAAGAAACTGTGACTTAATAGGGCAGGTTCCTTAATAGTTCCTTTCTAGGGCAACAATAGGAATCATTCAGTCTGTCAACAAATATTTTTTGAGGGTCAGACAAAATGATAGCCTCGGGGAGTCCCAGCCCTCCAACAGTTCAGTCTGGGAGACACAGAAAAGGGCTGAGGCACTGGAGAAAAGAACTAAGATGAGGAAACTGGAGGGTCAGGGAAGGCCTTCCTGGGAAATGCACTGAGGGGTGAACTGGAGATGAGGGAGGAGAGGCACAAATGTGCCAAGGGGGTAGAAGTCACTTGTGCAAAGCCTGGACAGCCAGGACCTTTAGTATGCATCTGTTGATGAGGAGTGATGCTGCTGGTTCCACATGGGTGTTGTGGGTGATCGCTCAGTGATTTTTACACTCGTTGGAGAAAGTGAACCTACCGCCTCTTCTTTGGATGTTTTGCTGTCCTGTCAAACAATAAGTCCAAAACTTAATTCCCTAGCTTCCTTTTCAAACGGGCTGTTGTCTGGGCTAGAAACTTTGACCACTTTTTAAATCCCTTGTCCCCATACTGTTTTCAGCCGCCACATCCTTCTGATTCTGCCAATATATACATCTCTTCTCTCTCTTCTTTCCTTTCCATTCCCTGTCGTTGTACTAGTTAAATCCATCCTCACTTGAGCAGTGTCAACATGTTATCGGGTTTTTGTTTTTGTTTTGCTTTGTTCTGTTTTTTAAAAGGCATGAGCTTCTGAGGCAGACAGACTTGGGTTGGAGCCTAGTTCTACCACTTTTACCTGTGAGACATTGAGCAAATTACTCAACCTTTCTGAGCCTGGGAATGCTCTACTTACTCTTCCTTCTTCAAAGCGTTACTGTCAGGATTAAATAATTATTAAGAGTATGTGTGTGAAGCATCTAGTGGAATTCTGGGCACGTGGTAGGATTAACTCAGTAAATGTTGCCTCATGCTCTTGACTGGAACTCTTCTAATAGGTATTCCATCTTTTCCATCCCTCCTACACATACCACTTAAATTAATCTTCCTAAAGCAAAAATTGGAGTTCATCACTTCGTCTGCTCAAAAAACCCTCACTGGCTTCATTCATCCATTCAGCCAGCCAGCAAGCTACGCCACAGTTGTGAAGGGTGCTATAAACAGCTAGAAAATAAAGTTGAAATTTCTCAGGCAGTGGTTCAGGGGTGAGCTTGGACCCAGCCTATCTAACTCCCCTAACCCCTTATATCTCTCTGGCCACACTGAGCCACTTTTCCCACCAGTCTTAGGACTGACCTTCCTCCAGCCTTTCCAAATGCTGCCTCATTCATCTGTCTCTGTCATAGACAGAGGTTCTTGGTCGTTTTCTGCATAGTAGTATATATCTGTGTACTTGTTTATCTCTTCTTCTAGAATTGTTGCTAACCCCCTTAATAAATATCTGTTGAATGAATGGAGTGAATCATATTAGTTCACTTACTTTTTCCACCCTGCAGACCTTAAGTTTTCCTGTTTAGAAAATTCTGTTTTCTATTTATTTTTCATTATCATACCTGTCCAAATGATTAAAATAGAATGGGAAACTCTAATAGGAGTCTAGAAAGCTAGTGTTTAAAGGTTTGTTCCTTTCTTCAAAATATCAATATCTGAAAAAAGTAAACTAAAATCTCCATATCTGTACCAGATTCTCCTCATTTCTCTTCTTTTTCACTAGTTTAACTCCAAGTCCATAACTCTATTATTAAGTTGTTACTAAAGGTATGAAAAACAATTTTACATGAAGTGAAACTCCACTTTTTTCCTCCAGTCTTCCTGTTGCAAATTTCAGAATTATCATACTGTTTCACTAAAACCCAGAATCTCCATTTTTCCTCCATCTGAAATCATTCCTAACTATTCTAATTCTGAATAAACATTTGAGGAGGTTAACATTCTTTTACTGATACTGGCCTGCTCTGCAGAAATCTTTAGCAGAGTTAGTGTTTCCTTCTTTTTTTTTTTAACCACTTTTTTTTTTATGTTTATCATTTATTTTTTGAGAGAGAGAAAAAGACAGAGTGCGAGCAGGGGAGGGGCAGAGAGAGAGGCAGACACAGAATCCAAAGCAGGCTTCAGGCTCTGAGCTGTCAGTGCAGAGCCGCATGCAGGGCTCGAACCCACAAACTGTGAGATCGTGACCCGAGTTGATCGGATAGGGTCGGCTTGCCTGACTGAGCCACCCTGGTGCCCCAGTGTTTCCTTAATGTAAAATATTCAGGAAATAAAGTTTTGTAAAGATTAATAAGATTTAGTCACAGTAAATTACAAGAAGGCCATCCCATCTCCCTCCCTTTATTGCCCTTACATTGTGTTTTAAATTCATCTAGAGTTCCTCTCATTTCTTCATGATGTTTTGTAACTGGAACAATATTGCATCATATACAAACTTGCACTTCACTTCCTTCCTCAAATTATTAATGAATGTGTTTAAAGGCTGTCACTCCTATCTCTACCCCCTCCATTCTGATGAGCAACCATTCACTGCTATGTCTTTTCCTATTTCTTCACCAGCTTTTAACCCATTCAGTCATTTTCACCCACAAACTGGCTTGCTTCATGGTGGCTGAGGTAGGAAAACTCCATTGCTTCTTAATAAGAATATATCTGGGAACTAGAAACTAATTTCAGAACTTGTCAGTTACACAGCATTGGTTTGAATCAGCGCCCACCAATCTATCACATGACAGTATGAGGGGTATCTCCTGGTCCTGAGTTATTAATCACCTTCTTTCCGGCGAGTCGGGGAAGAAACACGTGCTTGCTTTGAAATATTTAAATGTAGATCATTCTCATCGGTCTGTACACTCATGAGGCATAACTGTTTCCGGTAGGCTGGTGGGAAGGCAAGTTCTTTTGATCATTCATGATTTGATTTCCTCACTTCTCTCGTTAGAGTGCTGTTTGTATATTAAGCATTATGCACTCAGTTGCACTGTACCAGCAGCCTCTAAACCCAATAAGCACTTAAAAAAATAAAATAAAATAAAGTTGGACAAGTGGAAGGTGAAGGGAAAGGTTAAATATTCAGGGTCATTTGCAAAATATTCAAAATATACCTTTAACATTTTACCTTAAAACCAAACAGGGCTATAACAAGGGTAGGTCCAAAAATATGGACAAGTCTTTATCCTAAAGCCTCTAGCTCCTGCATTAAAAATATTTTCACATTTGCTCAGTTCCTAGGGGACACTGAAGGCCTGAATTTTGGAGCATGGGATAGTCTATGCCTTTAGGCCAGTCTGACTTCAGACTCTCAGCCTCCCTCCTTTTGAACTTGGTGGCATATCCACTCCACCTCCACTGCACTTCTCCTGTCAATTTTGACTGATTAATCAGTAGGTCTGAGAAGAACATTGGAAAAGTTGGGCAATCATGTACTTGTTTCATTTGCTACTCTGTACGTACTTGAGAAATTTCTATATTTGTGTAGGCAGATTTGTCGTTTCACTGTGGACCCTGGAGACATGTTCCACAGGGTTGGTAAGAATCAAGCTAGAGGACCTGAGGTCATGGCTCAGTTGATTTTCATACACTGAAGATGTAGTTACAGACTCTCATGACCAAGAACTCTCTCTCTCTCTCTCACCTGGCTGGCATATAGTGGTCAATGAGGCAGGTTGGGACTGAACACCCATCTGGCTGTACTCATGGCAGGTTGGAGATTGATGTCACCTTTCAGTCCCCTCCCCAGTGCCATCAGAGCCCACTGGGGTGGTGGTTGGGTAAATGATGCTTTTGTGTTCTAAACTCTGAGGAAGAAGAAAGGAAATTAGAAGGAACTAGAAAGGAGCTGGCTACAGAGCTGGTCCAAAGCCCCTTCTTGAAGCAAAGCTCAGGGTGGGAAAACATCAATGAAGATAGAAACACAACAATGCAAGCCCAAGGGGTCTTCTCTGAAAAGTATCTCCACCCTCAGACAAAACCCAGGAACTAAGAGTGCCAGACTCTTCGTGTGGGTTGATATTGTTTATGGTTGGTTTTGTTGTTGTTATTCCTATTTTATAGATTCTTATTTTCTGATCTCAGAAAGGTTAAAAGACTTCTGCAGGTCAGCCAGCTAGTAAATAGGATATCTGGGATTTGAACTGATTCAGTCTGGTCCAAAAGTCCTGTAAGACTTTTCTGTCCTCTTTGTGCTCCAGGTCAGAGTGGGAGATGATAAAACTAGCCCACAGAACGGGTCTCCCAGACTCTTGCAGATCCTGCAAGGGGGTCTGATCTCTCATATTAGGATGTGAGAAGGCACCTACAGTACTGTCCAACCAGGGAAGTAAGAAGGGAGAGGCTAACCCTGCACGAGAAAGAAATGGGCCTTAAAGGGGACTGGTTGGGGAAAGTTTTCAGCTCTTGGAAGGGAGTGGTCCAAAGACCCTCGCTCACTTCCTGAAGGGAGGATAGTCTAGGAACAAGAAGTACAAGGGATGATAAGTTGCTAAGGCAGGAGCCCTGAGGCTGGAACAGAAGGGCATCATACCTGCAGACAGCAGGGGAAGGATGCTCCCTCCAGGAGGGCCCTGGATCCAGGGGACTCTCATCCCCAGCGCTCATGAAGCCTCAGAAGTTGAATGATGGACTGTTCCTGGGGAAAGAAGAGTGATGGCTGAGCTAGTATATGTCTCCCAGGCAGGCAGGTGAGGCCTACAAAGGCACCAGGGAGAGAGAGTGAAGGTTAGATGGCCTGAACTGAGGAGGCAAATTTGCTAAGAGCTTATGCTCCAGGAATGGAGGGGGAATGCTAACCCTTATTCAATAAAAAATACACTGAATTCTGGGGTGCCTGGATGGCTCAGTCGGTTAAGTGTCTGACTCTTGGTTTCGGCTCAGGTCATGATCTCACGGTTTGTGAGATCAAGCCCCAAATCTGGCTCTGTGCTGATAGCGTGGGGCCTGCTTAGGATTCTCTCTCTCTCCCTCTCTTTCTCTGCCCCTCTCCTGCTCCCACTCAAAATAAATAAATAAACTTAAAAAAATACACTGAATCCCAATAATCCCAAGGACCTACACCTAATTTGTAAAGTCCAAAAATGTATTCTTTCATTTTTTTAAAGTTTTATTTATTTAAGTGATCTCTACACCCAACATAGGGCTTGAACTCATGACCCCGAGATCAAGAGTCACACGCTCCTCTGACTGAGCCAGCCAGGCAACCCCCAAAATGTATTCTTTTAAAAAACTTTTTTAAAAATGTAATTTTAGGCTACATATACCCTTTACCCAAGTCTCCAAATGTTAACATTTAAAAATATTTTGCTTTGCCATCCTCTCTCTTTGAGAAGATAATTGAGAATTGCGAATGCATGGGCCCTTTACTCCTAAATACTTTAGTGTGTATTTCCCCCAAACAAAAGTTCTTTATAGGAACTAGTGCATTTATCAAACTTAGGAAATTAACATTGAAGCAATATGTTAGCTACTCTATATCCTTTATGCAAATTTCACCAATTATCCTAGTAATGATCTTTATTGCATTCAGTATCCATGCCTTTACTCTCCTTTAAGCTGGGACAATTCTTCAGTTTCTCCTAGTCTTTCACAAGCTTATTATTCTTGAGCGGGGCAGGCCAGTTACATTGCAAAATTTTCCCCAATTTGTATTATGTATTTTGGGCAGGAATAATTACATAAGCAATGCTCAGTTCTTCTCGGTACATCTTTATCTGGGAGCTCATGTGACCATCTGTCCCATTACTGATGATAATTCATTTTGATTCCTTGGTTAGCCTGGTATCTGCCAGATTTGCCCCCTGTAAAGTCACCGTGTTCCCATAGAATTAATAAGCATCTTGTGAGGTGATACTTGAGATTTTGTAAAAGTGAACTCGCTTTTCTCCCTGCCTGTGTTCCTCCCTCCATATTCTACCTGGATGAATTGCAACCTCACATATGCCCAAGCCAGAAACTGGGGAGTCGTTACTCTTTCCTCTTCCTTGTATTTCATGTTCAAGAACTAAATCCTGTAGGTTCTGCCCCTTTGATGTCTTTCAAAGTGATCTTCTCCATTTCCACTGCCACTCTTAGCCTCTCATCATCTTTCCCTTGACTTGCTGAAAGACACCTAAGTAGGCTGTCTACTTCCTGTCTGTTCCTCTCCCCACCACTCCCCGCGTTGCCACCAGAGTTGTGTTTCAAGAATGCAAATCAGCATTTTCTTACCTAAAAACCTTTAATGAAGAAGTTGCAAAGTGGAGGTTTTCTGGCACTGATAGGGACCACATGACACGTATGCTACAATTCTGTGGGCAGCCTGAGCTGCCATAACAAAATACCAAAGACTGGGTGGCTTCAACAACAGAAAATTATTTTCTCACAGTTTTGGAGGCTAGAAGTCCAAGATCAAGGTTCTGGTTGATTCAGTTTCTGGTCAGAGCTCTCTTCCTGGCTTTCAGATGGTTATTCTTGCTATGTCCTCACATGGCCTTTCTTTGATGTGTTCACATGGAGAGAGAGATGAACTCTCTGGTATTTCTTCTTTTTTTTTTAATGTTTTTTCATTTTTTTTTCTAAATTTTATATTTGAGAAAGAGACAGAGACAGAGCATGAGCAGGGGAGGGGCAGAGAGACAGAATTTGAAGCAGGCTCCAGGCTCCCAGTTGTCAGCACAGAGCCCGAAACGGGGCTCCAACTTACAAGCTGTGATCTGAGCCAAAGTCGGATGCTTAACTGAGCCACCCAGGTGACCCTCTGGTATTTCTTCTTATAAAGACACTATAATGATCAGAGCCCCTCTCTTATGATCTCATTTAACCTTAATTATTTCCTTCAAGGTCCTGTCTTCAAGTATAGCCACGTTGGGGGTTTAGGGCTTCAACATAAGAATGAGAGGGACACAGGGGCTCCTGGGTGGCTCAGTTGGTTAAGTGTCCAACACCAGCTCAGGTCATGATCTCACGGTTCGTGAGTTCATGCCCTGCATTGGGCTCTGTGCTGACAGCTGGAGCCTGGAGCCTGGAGCCTGGAACCTGCTTCAGATTCTGTGTCTCCCTCTCTCTCTGCCCCTCCCCCGCTCACGCTCTGTCTCTCTCTGCCTCTCTCTCTCTCAAAAAATGAATAAACATTAAAAAAAAGTGGGTGCCTGGGTGGCTCCATCTGTTAAGCATCCAACTTCGGCTCAGGTCATGATCTCACAGTTTGTGGGTTTGAGCCCGTGTGGGCCTCTGTGCTGACAGCTGGAACCTGGAACCTGCTTTGGATTCTGTGTCTCCCTCTCTCTCTGCCCATCCCCTCCCCCCCCGGCTCTCTCTCTCTCTCTCACACACACACACACACACTCTCTCTCTCTCTCTCAAAAATAAATAAACTTAAAAAAAAAAAAGAATGGGAGGGGCACATTCAGTCCATAATAAGCTCCCATACCTCCCTTTCTCATCCCCATGGCACATACTGCCAATCAATCACGGCACTCTTTCCTACTGAACTTGAATGAACTTCAGAACATTGTGTCCATCTTTCTCGAGGTCAAAGTCTCTCTGGAAACTAGGATGCATACATTTGACACAGTTTCCCCCAGGGAGTTAAAGCCATAAGAGACTTAAATTCAGAGGAGAGAATAATTGTTGTTCTTGGATGAAAAAACAGTTCCAACTTGACTCTTTGACCCTCCAAGAGATTCTTAGTTACCTAGTACCTTTTTTTTTTTTTTAGTTTTTTTCTTTATTTTGAGAGAGAGCGCGCGAGCATGAGTAGGGGAGGGGCAGAGAGAGAAGGAGAGAGAAAGAATCCCAAGCAGGCTCCACACTGTCAGTGCAGAGACCAATGTGGGGCTGGGATGCAAGAACCCGTGAGATCATGACCTGCACTGAAATAGAGTCAGACGCTTAACCGACTGAGCCACCCAGACGCTTAACCGACTGAGTCAGACCTTAACTGACTCAGGTAACTGAGTCCCCAGTTACTCAGTACCTTTAATGCATTTCTTTCCTGCTTAAACTAGCTAGGATGCATTCTGTCACAGATACAACAGATACATTCCTACACTTTATGTGCTGATATGCTTGGCTCTGTGTAGTTTCCTAAATGTGCCAGGTGGTTCAATGCAGATCTGCTGTGATCCAACTTCTCCCTTTGTCTAAGGTTCGCTCCCCACTCTCTCCTCCATCATACCAATTAGGAGGCTTTGGGCTGCAAGTAACAGAAAAACTGTCAGAAAATGGCTTAAACAACTACAGTTTATTTTGTCAATAAAAAAGAAGTCCTTATGGGTCTTAAAACTTAAACACAGAATTACTACACGATCCGGCAATTCTCCTTCTGGATATATACCCAAAAGAAATGAAAGCAGGGTCCTGAAGAGATTTGTATGCACATGTTCATAGCAGCATTATTCACAACAGTCAACACGTGGAACAAACCCGTGTCTATTACAGATAAGTGGATAAGCAAAATATGGTATATCCATATAATGGAATATTATTCAGCCTTACAAAGGAAGGTAATTCTGACACATGATACATTATAGTTGAATTCTGAGGATACGCTAAGGGAAATAAGCCACAAAATGACAAATACCATATGATTCCACTGCTATGAAGTGCCCAGAGAGTCTAAGATTGTCACAGACTGGACAATATTTTATTTGTCTTTGACTCATTAGTGCACAATAAAACACAGAAGAACATAGAAGGCACTTACTAAATGTTTGATGAATGATGAATGAATGCATGCATGAATGAATGAATGAGCAAATGAATGAGAGATGGCCTGTTCAGAGAAGCTGCTAATAAATGAGCTCCAAATGCTGAATCTAAAACCCACAAGGGAAACCAGAGTAGACCACATAACCATACTGGGCTGAGCCTGGGCTTTGTAGAAAGCTTAGGTGCAGAGAAAAGGCAACAGCTCAGAAGTCAGATGAGGAAGGAGAAGGGGAAGGAGGCAGGGTGAGGGGTTTGCAATCCTCCCCCTGGGCTGGGGCTGTGTACATAACAAGCAGCTGATTTGGGGCAGAGATAGCCAGGAGAGCAGAAGTTCATAGGTCGGGAACTGGTCTACTAGTGGGCTAGATTGAAACATTTTCAAGTTTTTGTAAGTTGTAGGAGCAACAAAACTTTGATTTCAAAGTTGCAAGTTGTTTTCATTTTTGCTATTATGATCTAACTTCCAGGCAGCCACATCAGCCTGCAGGTACACATGAAATCCTATTAACATCACTAACTCAAAAGTTCTTGGTCTTGCCTCCATCTTCCACTTGCCCAAATAATTTAAACTCTCCCCAATTATTTATTTCCAAGAGTGTCCAAGGGATGTTAGACTTACCATTGGTAGAATGGGGGTTTCTGGGTTTGTTATGTCTTTCCTTTCCTGCCCTAGCTTCCCTTTGTCACTGTGTCTGCCCAGGAAGTAGCTTGAGGGACTTTTGCCACTTTATGGTGCCTGCTGTGAAAATCTCAAGGCCCAAGCCCAGAACATTGTCCTTCAGAGCTCACAAAATGCTTCTAGCGGTCAGCAAATCTGGTAAGAATGGCCACCTCTCCAGCTAGGCCCCTAGTAGCACTGCTTGGGCTCAGAATCTCTCATAAAATCAACTCTTAGCCCTAGTCCTCATCTCTTTCCTTTGGGCCTCCAACTAGTCTAAGATGCCAGGTTGGAAACAGGAGAGTTTTATGTTATAGTTAACTCAACAGATACTCCCCACCTCCTTCTCCTTTGCTGCCTCCACTATGGAGGTCAATAAAGTTAAGTATTGCTTTTCTGGCCACCCTGGCAGCCAGGGTTGGTTATATGACTCAATGAGACATGAGAGGGAGTCTTCTTTGTGCTTCCAGAAGAAAAGAATAGTTTTGCTTTTCTTGTTGGGAGAATAGATGAGTCTGTTGCCACACCTTCTCCCTGTGTGCCCCCCCCTCCACCACCTTCTTCTTTCATTGAACATGGATACAATGCCTGGAAATGCAACAGCTGTCTTGTGACTATGACCGAAAGACCAAGTGAATTCTTGTCCCTGAAATATTTGAGCCTCTGCAACCAGCTTTGAATTTCATTCCTCCAGGCTTCTGGTGAGAGAAAAAAAAAATAGATGCCTATTTGTTTAAGGTACCATTTGTCAGTCAGTGAAGCCAAAAGCATGATCCTAGCTGTTACAAATTTGACTTTTGCACATCATGTGCTGACACTATGAAACCATCTCTTATAATCCAAGTTGTTCATTCATAAATCACCTGATGCACACTGCTCATCACTTGGTGGCTGTGCATGCCATTTGCTGCTACTGGAGGAAGGAGTCAGGTCTCCACCAAACTGGGGGATATCTAAAGGCAGTTATTTAGGTGGCATTTTTGCTAGGATCAGGCCTGGTGGCAATCTCTCTCTGGCACTGTGTCCTGTCTCTGACTTCTTGACATGGCCCTACAGAAAAATGTAGAGGTTAAGGACAACCCAGCGCTGTATTCCAGCCCTCACAGTGTGGACCCCAATGAAAGGACAGATGCCTGAATTAACCTCCCAAGGTCAAGGGTGTTGGTAGTCTTCTCCTAGGTCACTACTTCCCATTTAAAATTAAAAAAAATTTTTTTAACGTTTATTCAATTTTGAGAGACAGAGAGAGACAGATCATGAGTGGGGAAGGGGCAGAGAGAGGGAGACACAGACTCCGAAGCAGGCTCCAGGCTCTGAGTCGTCAGCACAGAGCCCGACGCCGGGCTCGAACTCACAAACTGCAAGATATGACTGGAGCCGAAGTCTGTCGCTCAACTGACTGAGCCACCCAGGTGACCCCCCCACCCCATCTTCAATTTAAAATAGAGTGAGATTGGGGGCGCCTGGGTGGCTTATTCCGTTAAGGCTCCAACTTGGGCTCAGGTCATGATCTCACGGTTCGTGGGTTCGAGCCCCGGGTCGGGCTCTGTGCTGACAGCTCAGAGCCTGGAGCCTGCTTTGGATTCTGTGTCTCCCTCTCTCTCTCCGCCCCTAACCCACTCGCATTCTGTCTCTGTCTCTCTCAAAAATAAATAAACATTAAAAAAAAATAAAATAGAGATCAGGAATGTCATGAGAGAATAAAGTCCTCTCCCCTTAAAACATTTACAAGTAATATTTTTGTTGTTGCAAACTGTATTTTATGTAATTTTGAAGACTTTGGCATTTATTTCATAAAACTGAATTCCAGGGAAAAAACATGGATATTCAGCCACAAAAGAAATAGGAAGTGTGATAAGCTGGTGACCTATTTGAAATAATTGAGTCCATATGGCCACTAAAATGGAAGCCTCTAGTTTGCTGTGTTGTTGCTTTAAGCCACGTGAGGTCATCCTTATGAGGACACTCTAGGGCTATCTGTGCAGATATGGAGGAAAGGCTGATGGAGAGGGGCCAGGAAGAGTGGAATCAAAATCCAAAGGCATTTACTACTGCATTTGAATGGAGAGCCAGATGTACCACTATCGCTTAACACCCTTACCCCAAATAATCCTTCTTAGTAGATGTCTTATCTGCAGCCACACCAAACAAATACTTTAGTGAAATTGCTGGGGGCAGAGGGGGGCAGCTCTGAGGATCTTCTAGTAGTGAGCAAAAGACGGAGAGAAGCAATAGTTGCTCATACTGATCACACCTGAAATGTAATAGCTATTTTGTCTGGTGTGCTAGTTTGGTGTATATTTACATTGAGAGTAGAAATATGTGTTAAGGCTTTTCGTCAATTTTCTGGAAACCTCCGAATATTCAACTTTATTTTTCCATGGAGTCTGGAATTCTACAATAGGAACTCTCCTAACTTAAAGGTTTTTAGGAACCCAAAATCTATGATTTGCATAATAGTACTGTATGTATTTAGTGCTGTTTAAGAATTAATATCACAGGGGCACCTGACTGGCTTAGTTAGTAAAGTGTGGTGACTCTTGATCTGGGGGTCGAGTTCGAGTCCCACATTGGGTGTAGAGATTACGAAAAAAAAACTAAACTTAAAAAAAATTAATATTGCCAAGCTTGATAAAATGTTTAAAATGAAAAAAGCTAGGGCACCTGGGTGGCTTAGTCAGTTAAGCGTCCGACTTCAGCTCAGGTCATGATCTCATGGTCCGTGAGTTTGAGCCCTGTGTTGGGCTCTGTGCTGACAGCTCAGAGCCTGGAGCCTGCTTTGGATTCTGTGTCTCCCTCTCTCTCTGTCCCTTCCACGCTCACACCTCTCTCTCTCTCTCCCCTAAAAGTAAATAAACATTAAAATAATAATAAATAATAATAAAATGAAAAAAAGCTG
This sequence comes from Panthera leo, assembly GCF_018350215.1. NCBI lineage: Eukaryota > Metazoa > Chordata > Mammalia > Carnivora > Felidae > Panthera > Panthera leo. The sequence continues at coordinate 121,728,324 of NC_056687.1, forward strand.
TCTTTCATGTAGTGTTTGGGAAGAGAAGATATAAGGAGACAACAGCTCCCTCCTCCATTTTTCTATACCAGGTCTTCTCAACTGTGGCACTATTGACATTTTGGCTGGGATAATTCTCTGCTCTTGGGGACTGTCCTGTACGTTGTAGGATGTTTAGCAACATTTCTGGCCAACAGCATCTCCCGGTTGTGATAACCAAAAATGTCTCCAGACATCGCTGAGTGGCCTCTAGCCACTCCCATGATCACCTCCCATTGAGAATCCGTGCTCCATATGAATACATCTTCAGTAAAATGGCAGGTGTCTGTGTTTGTAAACCTGCCAAAAACTGCAATCCATGTGGTGCAGACCCTGAGTAGGTAGGGTTCAAAAAAGCGAAGTCCTGGTAAGAATTCTACTTTAAAAAAATTTATTTATTTGTTTATTTTGGTGGGGGGCAGAGAGGCAGAGAGAGGGCGAGAGAGAGAATCCCAAGCAGCTCCACACTATCAGCGCAGTGCCCACCACGGGGCTCGATCTCACAATCCATGAGATCATGACCTGAGCTGAAATCAAGAGTCGGATGCTTAACCGACTGAGTCACCCAGGTGCCCCAGGAATTCCACTTTTAAATCTCCAGGAATGTGAATGGGATCCAAGTATGTAATCCACAGCATCTTTCACCAAAATAATTTTCCTCTTCTCTAATATTCAACCATTCCATTCCTCACTCTCGTTCCCCTCCAGTAGTGTGCTCTCCCATCCACCCACTCTCTCCCTTCTTCTCCCTCTCCTACATGATGCATCTGAACACATTCATGCCCCCTGCTCTCCGTGGCCTCTTTTATTCTTTCTCCTTGCAACCTACCCGTGTGGCTTATACCACTTCCATCCCTCTCCCCTCCCCCTGGTTGTGTGGTGGAATTCCCAAAGATCTGGTCTGGACCCTGCAAGCTCTTCTCCACAGTTGGGTGTGGGTGGATGGGAGGAACTGAGCAGCTAAGCGGCACCACATTTAGCAACGGGGAGGAGGACGGGAAGAGCTGGCGACACTCCTGAGTGTGAAGGGTTGCAGATTTTTTCACCCTCCTCACAAATGCACAAGAGAAGATGCAGCATTTTCATGTCTCTAAAATAGTTTTTGTCTTCCTGATGAGCCTCTAACCACCGAAGGGAGAGAAAAGTATTCCGGCACATAATTTAAACAGACATTTTAGGTAAATGGTCCTCCTTAGGTAAATGCATCCTCCTTTTCTGTCTCTTCGAGATGGTGGAGTTGTGGCTAGCAGACCCTGCAGGGACAGAGAAAAGATAGGATCCTCAGGTCCATGCAGAAGCTTGTGCATCTTTGTTGATTTCTGCTGTGGGTCGGTGGTCTGGACGCTTCCTGGGTTGTATCCAATCCATCTCTGGAAGTTCTGTGAGCTCTGCTCGGGCTGTAACTACAGTACCTAAGGCCTGGTCCCTCCTGCCTTGGAAGGCCTGCTTCTGCTCCCTGATGACTCAGTCTCTGCTCTGGCTGCTGCTGCAGACCCCACATCCTCCATCTGGCTCTTGCCTAGGGTGTCCACCCCCAGTCTTACTGCTGATTCACCTTTTCCTTGGCCTATGCTTGGAGGCCTGCTGGCTCTCGATTCAGCTACTTTCCAGGCCTCTTCTCTGGAGCAGATGGGAACTCCTTGGTCCAATTTATTCCATACTGGTCCTGGAGGCAGCCCAGGAAATCACATTTTGCTTCTCTACCAGCAGAATGATGCTATGCTGTTGAGGAAGCCATTCCCGGGGTGATGCCAATCACCTGCAACGTCAGGCCCTCTCAGAGTCCCAAAGATGAAGTCTTCGGAAACCCCTAACCTTTCCCCCACCCACCTCACAAACCTCCTTGCTTTGGGTGGAACCAAGAGAAGGGAGATTAGGCTCACCTCTGAGGGCTACGCTACCTTACTTCCCCTTCTTTCTTAGATAGTCCACTAGAACTGATAGGGTAGGCATTCCTCCTTCTCTTCCTCTTTACTCCAGGACTTCCCTTCATAAGAACTCTATGATCAAGTTGGCTTTTGATATGTTAACAAGAGAGAGAAGAGAATCTAGACTATCTTTTCTCTTTTACAAAGTCTAGTTTTAAGATAATCTGGCTGAAAAATTCAAAAATCTCATTTGGAAACAGACACTTAACTTTTGCTTTCTCTGTTTCTCTTTTTCTTTCTATTCCTCCTGTAACAATCCTAAGCTTCCCTGAACAACTGGAAACCACTGGAGGTATGGGGGTGGAGAGAGGTCAGCATAAGGAAATATACAAGAAAACAGCATCTTCGTCTATTTCAAAACTATATTATCACCATTATATACGTTGATAATTTTTCATGCCACATGTTATGTTCTAATGTGGTTGTTCCATTGAGGCCTGCAAGGCTGAGACCGCAGCCCTGTGGGTAGACCACATCTGTCCAGTGAATGGCCGGAAGAAGACGTAGGTCCTCAGACAGGAAACCAGACTCTGAGGGCAAATCTTAACAGAGAGAGGAGAAAGGGCTCTTTGCTATCCTTGAACTCACAGGAGCCTCAGGACTAGGACAGTTCTCCTATTTTCTCTCCATGGGGTCAGGCCAGGACTTGCAAAAGGAGACTTCTTTGTAGGGCTGAGCTTCTCTGATTCTACAATTCACAAGTTTGCTGTGCTAACATGGTTTTAATGGGAGGGCCAACATAGGGCTATCAACTTTTTATTCTGCAAAGCAAAATGTTAGAAACAAGTCACTGTTTATATCATCAATGATCTTTTTTTTTTTTTTTAAAGGACCTTTAACACCTAAAAAGTTGGTGATTTTGTTTTAAGGAAGGCATCATTTATTGACAAGAGAAAAAGTCACTTCAGATGCCTGGAATGGCAGGCGGGGAGAGGCATTGAACAGAGGCAGGAAAGGGAGATAGGCAATGTCTCGTCCAGGGGTGGACTTATACTTCTTTGCCTACAGGATTTGCACAAAGACAACTGGGGAGCAAGACCGAAAGAAAGTTACAGCATGTCATGGAGAACATGAGTGACAGAGAGTGAGAAACTAGAATGTCAGCTTTGAGAGAGCTAGAGTTTCTGACTGTGTCATGAGAAGGGAATTACCAGGAAGAAAACCATATTTGGGAGATTGAAGTTAAAGGTTTTGTGCAGCCTCTGATGAAATTACTGCATTTTGAGAGAGAGAGCGAGAAGAAGGAAGGGCATTTTGAAGAGAGAGGATGGAACCCATCCCAGGCTTTGGCTGAAGTGTAACATTTCATGGGAGATGAACGGAGCACTTTCCCTCTGTTGGTTATTTTGTCTGTTGGATACCACGGCCGGGCTGATTTTAAAGAGTGCCACAGATACTCCTAATAACTTAATAGATATGCACAGGATAGATTTTAACATTTTAGACAATTTCCTTCTTAGAGAGAGAGAGAGAGAGAGAGGGAGGGGGACAGAGAAAGAGAGAGAGAGAGAGAGAGAGAGAGAATGAGTGAGGGAAGGGCAGATAGAGAGGGAAACAGGATCTGAAGCAGGCTCTGTGGCACAGAGCCTGATGTGGGGTTCAAACCCACGAACCATGAGATCATGACCTAAGCCAAAATTGGACGCTTAACCAACTGAAGCCACCCAGGCACGCCGCCCCCCGATTTTTGCATTTTTAAATTTGGCTTCATCAGCTAAACTTACTATTTTCTTACCTTTTCTCTATTAAATACTAGCTTTGTTTAATGCCATTGTCTACACTTCAGATAAGAGAATCTACATTAAACTGTAGTCTAATATCTGTTACACAAGCATTGTCAGGGAATGCTGGGAATGACAGGGAACAATTAATAAAATTACCTTGTGTGCTCTGCATGAGTCACTTGCAGACACAGACATTTGTGATAGAAATACATTCTATAGTGATGGTGTGGTGATTTCATCAATAAAAGATTATAGAAAAGAAACTTCAGGAACCTGAAGTTCCTTAGTCATTATTGTAAACATCCGTTATTACGCTGGAAAAGAAAGCATGAACATGATAGCTAACAGAATCCTGGCCAAAGATGTTACTAATTATGCTTCATAGGGACACATATATTTTTAAAGGCTATGTGTCAAACACATATGCGCACCTTGGTCTATTCGTCCATTTTAGGAGAAATTCTTATTGACTTCATAATGTTGAGTTCCCTCATCTCTTGTCAGTGGTTTTATTGTGCCAGTGTTAAAACGGAGTTGTTGGCTTGCTTATCTCTACTTCTGGACAGATTTCCAAACTCTTTAAAAAAATTTTTTTTTAACATTTATTTATTTTTGAGAGACAGAGAGAGATAGAGCATTTCACTCTTTAATTCATTGGAAATTAATTTTAGCATATGGTTGGAACCAAACTTTACATATTTCCCCCCAATAGGCAAGAATCTCAACACCATTTGTTTAATAGGCCATTTGCTTTTCATTGGTTTGTATTCCTTCTTTTATTATAAACTACACAATCCTATATGTAATTACAATTTTATGACTTTCATTTCTGTTCCCTTAATCGGCCTGTCAATTACTGTGCCAATACCACACATATTTGACCACAATAACTATTTAATAACTTTTAATATCCAAGTCTTCCTCATTGCTAATTGCCTTTGGAATTTTTCTCATCTTTTCTTGTTTGCTTTTTCTTCCAGATGAACTATTAGAATCATCTGCCATTTCTCAAAATGCAATGAATAGAATTTTGATTTTCCCCTTACATCTTATTCAACAAGTATGTATGTATGTATGTATGTATGTATTTTTAAAAAGATTTTTGTTTTTTTAAGTAATCTCTACACCCAATGTGGGTCTTAGACTTACAACCCCAAGATAAAGAGTCACATGCTCTACTGACTGAGCCAGCCAGGCAACCCTCAACAAGTATTTATTAATTGATATAAAGGAACTCATCAATGTTGACCAAATAATAACGGCAGTAACATTTGTAAGTCTATATTTCCTTATATTTGGAAAGTGCTTTAAATGTACTAGGGGTGCCTGGGTGGCTCATTGGGTTAAGTGTCTGACTTTTGATTTTGGCTCAGATCATGATCTCACCGTCCTGAGATAGAGCCCAGCATCAGGCTCCCATGCCCAGCTTAAGATTCTCTCTCTCCTTTTCCCTCTGCCCTTCCCCCACATGTCCTCTCTCTCCCTCTCTCTCTCTTTCTCTCAAAAAAAAAAAAAAAACAACCAAAACCATATTGTTCATCAAGAAGTTTCAGAATACTTGAAAACAAGATAATTAAGGCAGGTGTAAAGAGGGGGAAAAAAAATCTCTTCAATGTAAACCCGGAGGGGAATAGGCTGGTTGATTATAAATAGGATTCAGAAAATCAGAAAATTGAAAGTTATATAAGAGGTCAAGGCAGAAATTGGGGAAAAGGATACATGGGCTTAGACAGTCACATACTCTAAAAGGAGACTCAGAGTATTAACAGGTACTGGGTTAACATCTCAGTGGAGGGCATCCTGAGTTCTGGGTTCATGTTCCATGGATCTGAGATAGCAGCTCTGCAACTGGGTTGGATAAACTGTCTTTGTAGGAAGATAGGGAAAAAAGTTTGGGTGTGAAAAAGTAAATCAACCATACTATTAAATGCTAGAGTTAAATATAAGTTGCATAATCATCATTATAATTTATATTCGTTATTTGTTCTATTGGATAAATTAAGAGATTTTAATTAGAAACTAAGATAATGTAATTAAATTTGTAAACAGAGTTTGAATGTTAAGTGAATTTGATTTCCTACATCAATAAGTAAGTTTATTTATTTTTGAGAGAGAGAGAGAGAGAGCATGAGAGAATGCAAGTGGGGGAGGGGCAGAGAGTGAGGGGGAGACCGATGATCCAAAGCAGGCTCGGTGCCATCAGCACAGAGCCCGATGCAGGGCTCAAACTCATGAACCGTGAGATCATAACCTGAGCTGAAGTTGGACACTCAGTGACTGAGCCACCCAGGTGCCCCAACATCAATAAGTTTCATTTCATGTATTTATTACTTTTTGATGGATTTAGCAAGATTTTTTTTCTAGTTAATATCGTTTTAAAAGTTTTTAAAGTTTTATTTTAATTCCAGCTGGTTAATGTACAGTGTTATATCTCAGGCGTGTAATATAGTGATTCAACACTTCCATACAGCACCCGGTGCTCATCACAACAAGGGCACTCTTTAGTCCCCGTCGCCTATTTCACCTATACCCCACCCACCTCCCATCTGGTAACCATCAGTTTGTTCTCTATAGTTAACAGTCTGTTTTTTTGGTTTGCCTCTCTCTCTCTTTTTTTTTCCTCCCTTTGCCTATTTGTTTTGTTTCTTAATTTCCACATATGAATGAAATCATATGGTATTTGTCTTTCTCTGACCTATTTGGCTTAGCATTATACTCTCTAGCTCCAGCTATGTCACTGCAAACGGCAAGATTTCATTCTTTTAAAAAACTTTATTTTAGAGAGAGAGTGAGAAGGGGAGAGGGGCAGAAGAAGAGAGAGAATCTTTAGCAGTCTCCATTCTCAGCACAGAGTCTGACAAGGGGCTTGATCCCATGACCCTGGGATCATGCCCTGAGCCAAAATTAAGGTTTGGATGCTCGATCAAGTGAGCCACCCAGGCGCCCCAACATATTATTCTTTTTTATGGCTGAATGATATTCCATTGTATATATCCAGTCATCAATTGATGGACACTTGGAATGCCTCCATATCTTGGCTATTATAAATAATGCTGCTATAAACACAGGGGTGCATGTATCCCTTTGAATTAGTGTTTTTTGGGGCACCTGAGTGACTCAGTCAGTTAAGAGTCTGACACTTGATCTCGGCTCAGGTCATGACCTCACAATTCGTGAGATCCAGCCAAGCGTTGGGCTCTGTACTGATAGCATGGATCCTGCTTGGGATTCTCTGTCTCTCTCTTTCCCTCTCTCTGTTTCTTCCCCCCTCTCTTTCAAAAAATAAATAAACATTTGAATTAGTGTTTTGTATTCTTTGGGTAAATACCCAGTAGTGCGACTGTATAAGGCAGTTCTATTTCTAACTTTTTGAGGAAACTCCATACTGTTTTCCAGAATGGCTGCACCAGTTTGCATTCCTACCAACAGTGCACTAGTGTTCCTTTTTCTCCACATCCTCAACCAACACTTGTTTCTTGTGTTATTGATTTTTGCCATTCTGACAGGTGTGAGGTGATATCTCATTGTATTTGATTTGTATTTCCCTGATGGTAAGTAATAATGGACATCTTTTCATGTGTCCATTAGCCATCTGGATGTCTTCTTTGGAGAAATGTCTGTTCACGTCTTCTGCCCACTTTCTAATTGGATTATTTGTTTTTGGGGTGTTGACTTGTGTAAGTTCTTTGTATATTTTGGATACTAACCCTTTATTTGATATGTCATTTGCAAATATCTTCTCCCATTCTGTGGGCTGCATTCTAGTTTTGCTGATTGGTTGGATTTAGCAAGATTTTGTTTGTTAAGTTTATAACTGTTTTATGAGGTAACTGAAATGCCTGAGAGGATTTGACACTAAATTTGTAAATGTTGTCTTAGGGGTGCCTGGGTGGCTCAGTCAGTTAAACAGAAGGACTCTGGATTTTGGCTCAGGTCAGGATCTCATGGTTCATGGGTTCAAGCCCCATGTCTGGCCCTGTGCTGACAGTGCAGAGCTTGTTTGGAATTCTCTCTCTTCCTCCCTCTCTCTGCCCCTCCCATGCTCACATTCGTTCTCTCTCAAAACAAATTAAAAAACTTAAAAAAAAATTTTTAAAAATTCTTGTAAGAAAAATTTGTAAATGTAGTAAATGCTTAAGGGTATTTAGTTAGGTCAATTAAAAAAAATGTTTAATGCTTATTTTTAAGAGAGAGACAGAGTCAGAGAGTGAGCAGGGGAGGGGCAGAGAGAGGAGACACAGAATCTAAAGCAGCTCCGGGCTCTGAGCTGTCAACACAGAGCCCGACTCAGAGCTTAGACCCGCGAACCGTGAGATCATGATCTGAGCCAAAGTCGGACACTCAACCGACTGAGCCACCCAGGTGCCCCAGGTCAATTTATAGAAATAGTTATTGTTGGGGGCGCCTGGGTGGGTCAGTCAGGTAAGCGTCCGACTTTGGCTCAGGTTGTGATCTCGCGGTCCGTGAATTCAAGCCCCACGTCGGGCTCTGTGCTGACAGCTCGGAGCCTGGAGCCTGCTTCTGATTCTGTGTCTCCCTCTCTCTCTGACCCTCCCCCACTCATGCTCTGTCTCTCTCTGTCTCAAAAATAAATAAACGTTAAAAAAAAAAAAAAAGAAATAGTTATTGTTAGGAGAATATCACCTCTCTCAAGGGTGAGAGAAAATAATTATTTTTATTTTTATACTTTCGAATGTATGTATTTATGAATAAAACAACTCTGTTTACAAGTGACTTTAAGCTTATTTTTCTAACTTAAATGAACTAAATATTGATTCAGACGCATGTCAACCTGTGTATTTCTTCCTGTGCTCCAAAATCTACTTTGGACCTTAAAAACTCAATTGTAGTAAGATACCCAACTCATCTAGGTTTTCTGGAGACTACTTTGGTTTTAAAACTGGGAAACGTGGCAAACGGGGGCAGGAGGTCACTGTTCTTGGCAGACAATCCTCTGACCTTCACAACAGCCCTGGGGCAACCCGGTGTGAAACCTGTGTGCAGGGTTATTATTCCCATTAACAGAGGCAGCAACTGGGCTCAGAGAAGTTAGCATGGTTTGGCCAAGGCCATAGTTTGGTTTACAATTTATCCACCTTTCTCACGTCCTTTTTCTACTTAATGTGATTGGTTGATTTACTTCTGAGGTCTTTCCTTCCTCTCCAGTGGAGAACTTAGTTTCTTCCTTCTAGAATAAATGAGTTTTATTTTCACCTGGAGGAGTCATGGTCTAGGATTAACTTCAGCAATAACCCCTAGAAATTCTTTTGTAGAGACATTCAGGGAGGTTGCCTTAGTCTTTGTAAGATGGGTAGAAACAAAGGTTATGAAGCTGTTCAGTGCATGGATTACAGGGCATTTTAAAAATAATTTTGTTTGTTGATTATTTAAAATATGTTACTACTTATAATTAGCTTTTTAAAAAGTTTTTATTTATTTAGAGAGACAGAAATAGGATGAGTGGGGGAGGGCCAGGGAGAGAAGGGGAGAAGGAGAATCCGGAGCAGGCTCCCCACTGTCAGCATAGAGCCCAAACTGTGAGATCGTGAGCTGAGTTGAAACCAAGAGCCAGATGCTAAACCAGCTAGGCCACCCAGGCACCCCAGTACTTCATTCTTTCATATGGGTGAATAATATTCTGCAGTGTGGCTATACCACATTTTATTTATCTTTTCATCCGTTGATGGGCATTTGGATTGTTTATACTTTTTTGGCTATTACGAATCATGCTGACGTGAACACTGGCGTACAAGTCTGTGTGTGGATATATACTTTCGTTTCTCTTGAGTATTTACTTAGGAGTGGAATTGCTGGGTCCTCTACTAACTCTATATTCAATATTTTGAGGAACTTCCAGACTGTTTCCAAAAAGGTTGCACCACTTTACATTCCCGCTAGCAATGCATAAGGGTTCCAATTTCTCTACATGATCCCTAAATCTTGTTATTACCTGTTTTGTTGTTGTTGTTGTTGTTGTTGTTTTGTTTTTTCGATTATAGCCATCTAGTGGGTGTGAGGTGGTATCTCATTGCGGTTTTGATCTGCATTTCCCTGATGATTAGTGGCGTGGAGCATCTTTTCATGTGCTTATTAGCCATTTGTATATTTTCTTTGGAAAAATGTCTGTGTAGATCATTGGTCCATTTAAAAAATGGGTTATGTATCTTTTTATAATTGAGTCGTAATTGCACTTTATATATTCTAGATATGGCCTTTACCAGATATATGATTTTAAAATATTTTCTACCATTCTTAGGGTTCTCTTTGCATTTTCTTGGTGATATCCTTTGAATCACCAAAGGTTTTAATTTTGACAGTGTCCAACTAACCTATTTTTTTTTCTTTTGCTGCTTTTGCCTTTGGTGTCATATATAAGGTATAATTCACTTTTAAAAGTTATCATGATATGAAAATAGTATTCATTATGTGATAAAAATGAATACATGCTTTTTGTGCATATATATTTGATATAATATATTATATATTTTATATTGTAAAAATATTTTATAATTTTATACTTTTACATAATACATATATTTTGTACATGTACTAAATAATTTCAATATCTTGAATTTATATATACATACTCATTGGCTAGAAATCCAGAAAATAAGGTGTGACCTTAGCAGGCCATTGAAGAAGAGAGGAACTTTCTTTTTTCCATTTAGCTAGGTTACTATTTATTATTAAAGAGTACAGTTAGGGAAAGCCAAATGGAAGAGATACTTAGGGCAAGAAATGGGGAAAAGGACATGAAGCTTGTGTGCCCTCCTTGGGCACGTGCCACTTTCCCTGCATATCCACGTTTGCCAACCTGGAAGCTCTCCAAGTTCTGTGCTTTTGGGTGTGTTTGTTCGTTGGTTTGCTAGAGAGGCATCTTCTATCTGGGGCAATTGCTAAAGAAGTTGGAGGAGGAGGGATGGGATCAAGGGGATGGATTTTATCCATGTAAATGGCAACACGGTTGTAACAAGAACAGGAAATTTGAGAAAACTTTTTTGAGTGTCTGCGATCTGAAAACAGTTTTCACCTGGAAGAGGGTTAGGCCCAGGAAGCACCACAAAGAGGTTTTCTAGAATTAAGGAGGAGAAATTCATAGGTTTACTCACAAGTACCATCAGATTTGGTGAATTCTTTAAAACCAGAATTGGTGGAAATTTGTTTTTCTTAGGACTGGACACTAGATGTCTCAGTTACCTTGAGTCTGCAATGAGAAACGAGAAGTTTATAAAAAAGGTTGGCACGGGGGCGCCTGGGTGGCTCAGTCGGTTAAGCGGCCGACTTCGGCTCGGGTCATGATCTCGCAGTCCGTGAGTTCGAGCCCCGCGTCAGGCTCTGTGCTGACAGCTCAGAGCCTGGAGCCTGTTTCAGATTCTGTGTCTCCCTCTCTCTGACCCTCCCCCGTTCATGCTCTGTCTCTCTCTGTCTCAAAAATAAATAAACGTTAAAAAAAAAATGTTGGCACAGGAACTGAGCTATTTAATCTTGTGTATGATGTGGCTTTTTATCTGGGGTATTGGAATTTCATTTCAATTAAACTTTTTTTTTTGAAACCTGGCTACAGATAGTTGTTACCTTTGAAATTCTTAACTAAGAACTCATTAAAATATCGGTAATGTACTGTAACTTCCTGGATGAGGAAATTAAATGAAAGATATTTAAAGATCTGCTGAGAGACTTAGATGAAAGTGGAATTGGAAATCAGGGTAGAACCAGAAATTACCAGCTCCCTACATCGTCCTCTAGAAAGCAGTTATTTCCACTGAGTAATGTACAAGATCTTTGTTAATAGAAAAAAAGAAAATGCTCTAGATGAGACAGATATATTTAACAGACGTATGATGTGGAGAGAGAAGCACTGGATTAGGAGCCCAAAGATGTGATTTTTTAAGAGTTAAATCACTGCTTTTATGTTCCAAGATGCCATTCAAATTCTCTCCATCTGGGCCTTGTTTTCCTCCAGCCTCTAGAGAGTTCAACATTCTTTTCCTGGAGGAAGAACTCAAGAACCAATGGAATTCTCATGGCCAATATACAACTTACTATTGTTTTTGGGAATGACAAGGGTCAAGAAAGGCATATCCATTAAACTATAAAACGTTTGTCTATGTGTCCCTGAAATTATCTTCAGTGCCTCTAATGGTACACATTTCCTGTTCTTGGGGGAAGTGGGCTCCAATTATTGCAGGCAAGTGTGGAGACAAGGAGAAAGGATGAGGGTAGCGAAACACTGAAGAAAGTAGAAAAGAGGCCAAGAGAGCCCATGAGAGTGATTATGATCCAGCATACACCAGTTCTTTCACTCAGTTGGTCCCAGGCACTCCTCCCAAACCTGGGAGGGAGGGAAAAGAGTGCCACCATGTGGACTCAGGGTGATCCCTGGGGGTGAACTGATCACAACAGGTACAACTCACTCTCTGGCCCCTCTGGCCCTGCCACTTCTCTCCTGCTCATTCACATATGCTAATCCTGATCTCTCTCTCTAACACACACACACACACACACACACACACACACACACACACACACTACATCCAGGGTAGCCTTGGTCCTGCCCGCATAACTGCAGAGAGAGGGTGGGAATAAAAGGCTAATTGTTAGTACATGAGCCTCTTAGGTGACATTTTTGGTACTTCCTGGGAAATCACCCCTTGCCCTCGGTCTCTGGCCCTCCCAGGGTCATTGCCCACCCCCACATGCCTCCCTCACAGAGTCATTTATCCAGGCTCATGTGGGTGTGCTCTTGAGGTGGAGCTAGCAAGGGAAGCTGAAGGGTACTCAGTCCTGGTCCCAGACTGCTGAGTTTCACTAAGAAGGAACAAGTGATGGCTGTTCTGCCAGGCCACACAATGAGCCGCTTTCTCCGAGAGCCATGACCTTTACCCAGGAAGAGGCCGACACACTTATCAAGTCTCTACATTTGCTGGAGAGAATCTGTGGTAAACAGAGCAAGAAGGCCTTCATTGTCACCGATAGCCTGTAGAAGCTACTAGAGCTTTATATGCAGGGCCCTTGGTTGCCTGGCCAATGGCTATCATCCAATTTTACTGTGGAAATGGATTATTTAAAGTTAAAAAATAATTTATTTAGTTGAATTTGGATCGGTCTGGATGATCGCCAGTGACTGCCAATGTGTCCATGCCATAGAAAACATGCTGGTTGCTCCCTCATAATTTTTGTCTTCACTTCCCATGCTCAAAGAACCCTGATTTTGTACAGTTATTTGGTGACCATGAGTCAATCCCAGAGGCTAACCCTTATTGCAGCCATGCTTTTCTTCCTTGCCGGCGATTGGCCTAAATTGTGGACTGCTGAGGGCCTTTGAGGCAGGGAGAAAGTGCTGCCATGCTGCCCTTTCTTCTTGCTTTTGGACTTGTGTGAGGGTCTGATGCTCTGGCCATCTTCTGAGGGTAGGTACCATAGGCAGAGCTGACAGATGTGAATAAAGGCCCAAGTCCTTACTGATACAACTGAGATTTAGAGATGCCTACTTGGGGACATCTTGCTAAGCTGGCTTTTCTATGGATTGCTGTCCAAAGCATCTTAAATGATACACATGCTTTCCCCCTACCTGATTTAACATTATCAGGCATAACACAAACCCTTCAGCCAACAATTTAGAAACACTCTGCTTTCCTCGTGGCTTAAAGCAGTATGCTGGACTCCAGAGGGTTTCTAAGCAGTTTGTGCAGTTATACTACAGTGGAACCGGAAATTGATTTGAACAACAAGCATCTGGCTGGATGGCCAGGGAATCTTCTTTCCTGTCAAGACAACAGCCCGATTTCCTCAGAACCAGCTTTCTTCTTTGTTTAGTTCTTTTTCTCTCCCTGAAGGATTTGGAATTGAGACCCATCCACCCACTCATCGATCCATCCATCCATCCACCCCTCCAGTAAGTATCTATTAAACCCTCTCCACGTGCTCATTTACCAGCGCGTGCTGAGGACACAATGATGACCGTGGCAGTGCTGTGGGCCATGGAGGCACCGTCAGAGGCAGTCCTGAGGAAACTCAGCCTAAAAAGATTTAGCCGCGGCCAACCACGCAGAGCCACTGCATCAGGTGTGGGGTGAAAGGCACACTGCAACAGGGATCTAGGTGCCACTGCATGGAAACATCCAGAATGGGGTCACTGGCTTGGAGGAAATCTCTGGGGATTGCTGCCTCACTAACAGTCGCTTGACAGATGAGGACACAGACCCAAAGGGAACAGATCATTTGTTCTACATATGAAAATCCATCAAGCTGTACACTTAAGATTTGTGCTCTGTGCTGCGGGCATGTTTAACTTCAGTTAAAAAACCCAAAAAGGATCAAAAGCAGAAATGATCCCTAGATACACTTTTTTAAAAAAATTTAACGTTTATTTATTTTTGAGAGAGAGAGGGAGACACAGAATCGGAAGCAAGCTCCAGGCTCCGAGCTGTCAGCACAGAACCCGACTCGGGGCTCGAACTCACAAGCCATGAGATCATGACCTGAGCCAAAGTCGGATGCTCAACCGACTGAGCCCCTAGATATACTTTTTTAAAGTTTACTGATTTAAGTAATCTCTACACCCAAGGTGGGGCTCAAACTCACCACCCAGAGTCGCAACTTCTACCAGTTGAGCCAGCCAGGCGCCCCCCCACCCTATTTTTTAGCATCACTTAAGGAAGGGAATAAAGGCAGAACTTTGAATAAAGAAAGGGGAAAGCAGTGATACTTTACACATCTAAATTAGTGATTATGGGAATGATCCAATTTCTCATCTCTCTCCTGCTAGAAGCTCTTCTACATCTAAAGTCGAAGTTTTAGGGGCACCTGGGAGGCTCAGTCAGTTGAGCTCAGGTCATGATCTCGTGGTTCGTGGGCTCAAGCCCCGTGTCGGGCTCTGTGCTGGCAGCTCAGGGCCTGGAGCCTGCTTTGGATTTTATGTCTCCCTCTCTCTGCCTCTGTCTCTCTCTGAAAAAAAACAAACAAACATGAGAAAAACTTTTAAAGTTGAAGTTTTAACTTCAACGTCAATGAGATGCTTGTAAATGTGTATTGTTTTCTGTAGGTGATATGCAGTGGGAATGCTGGTACCCCTGTGTTGATCTTAAGAGTTCAGATTCATGCCTTGAAGTTGTTGGCTCCCACTCTGGAGCCAGGAATGGTCAGAAAGATTCAGAATAGTCCAGATGTTTGTGAGGGAGCAAGCTTCAGGGGACTCCTGAAGCGGGAGCAGCTTGCTCTGGCCAATTGGGAGCAGCTTGCTCTGGCCAATTGGGTTTATCTCGGATCAACCTCAACACAAAGAACCCTAAGGGTATCAGACGGCAGAAGTGGCTCCAAGAACACTTACCTCATCTCTTCCACCCCAGGGGGCACGGGAGTGCAGTTCTAATCGACACAAAGGGAGTTTGTTGGCACACGGAAAACCTAGGAGTAAAATTAACTTCAGGTATGGCTGCGTTCAGGGCTCAAACAATGTTATCAGCACCCAATTTCTCTCCACTTGAGGTTCTTACACCATATCAGTTATAAATTCAGGAGCTTCAAGGTGGCCCCACAAAGCTCGGCTGCCAAGAAGAATCCAGTATCTCTGGACTCTATCTTTTCAGCTCCAAGTCTCCCCGGGGGTAGAAACACACCTTCTCTCCTACAACTTTCCCGGGAATCTTAAGTCTCATTGGCTCTGGGTGAGTCACATGCACACTGCTGAGCCAATCGCTGTGACTGCGGAAAATGCAATTGATTGACTTAGGCCTAGGTCACATGCTTCTTCCTCAGACCTCTTCCCAGGCTAGTGGGCGGCTTCCTTCCTCTCACTGGGGGTTCCTGCTGCCACTGTACCCCTGTACCTCCTTCTGGTTTTTCAGGACCATCACACATCTGTGGCCCGGTGGCTGTGAGGTGCAATTCCATGGCTGCCGGGGTGGAGAACAGGCCATACGATGTATCTTAATGGCTTGAGAAGTTAGTATTCTCACTTGGCCTCTGAGGCTGGCAGCATCTTAGCCCCTGCCAGTATATAAGGTGGGTGCTGTCATATGGCAGGTCAATAGTTTGGTTTTTTTTGTGTTTTTGGCCCTACTATTCTCTCCCCCATCCTATAGATGCAGTTTCTTCCCCTCTAACCTTAATGGACAGATGACCACTCGTAGCATCTCGTGCCACTACAGAATGCTGGCAAGTAGGTCTGATGTATGCAGCTAGTCCAAGGCTAGCTATAGGCCCATCGGCAGCTCCTAAATGCCCCTCATTCTTTGCAGGCAGTCAACAGGTGCCTTCTCTTTTCACCCCTCTCACTGGGTTGTCTGACTCCATGCCATACCACAGCACCCATCCCTGCATTACAGGGGTCTTTGCATATTACCTCAGGCCACTGTGTGTGTGTTTACCTGTGTGTGTGGTGGGGTCGCTTCCCAGTAATTCAGGCAAGAGGCAGATATTAGTGGTTTATGGGATGGGCTACACCTGGTCAAGTGCAAACCAAGGTTGAAGCAGAACCTGATGTTCTGTGTTTCAAGTTATTGCCCGTCTTATCCTGAGTATTAACTTAATGTTAAACTAAAAACTCTTAGGTTTGGGATATGAAAGGGTAGGTACTACCTAGGAAAACTGTTGACAGCATGCACACACTTTTGTTATGGCAACACTGACCATTACTTCCTTCAATATGCAAAGCAGGGAGCAAGTGAATGGACAGGAGCTGGAAGAAGAGTGGGCACAACCTTACTGGGATTGGCCTCCTGCCTGGGCTGCTGCTAAATCGCAAGCTGGAGCGTCAGTGACCTCTGCTGGCAAGATTTTTTCCTCGGCTCTGCAGAAAGGATGGAGTCCCCTCCACGGTTCGTGTGTCCGGTTCAGTGTTCTTGAGAGAGAAACCATGAGATTTATGTCTATTGGGGGTAGGGCAGACTGGGCTTTCATGCTAAACTTTTACTGGGGGTTGGAGGCTACAGCAGGCAGCAATCTAGGCACAGATCCTACCCCAGCCTCCATCAGCCCTCTGTCAAACGCTGACAGCTTGTTTACGTTACTCGCTTTCCAAATATAAACATGCTTTCTTTTTTAAATAAATATGCTTTCAAAAAGAACGCATTCAAAAACAAGTTTCGCATAAACAGGTTTATAAACTGTCTTAAGAACATGTTTGCAAATTGGCAAAGGGAGGTGGAAACAACTGTCAAAACAAGTTCACTTTTTAATGTGTAGTATGTGTCGGGGTGGGGGGTGTGGGGGTGGGTTGAGACATCCTTTCCCAGCACCTTCCCAAATCGCACACCTCGCCACGTGCCATCTCATGCACAAAAACATGTGAAACGCTGTTGTGGGACAAGGCCTGAGCCTGCCTCTAAGCCAGGCAGACCTTTTTACAACTGTCCAGGTACGTCCGTAATTGGAGACTTGGGGCTGGAAAGCTGGATGGCGAAGTCGAAGCCATCATGACAGGTCTCGAGGGTCATGCTGATACAGTCACTGACTAAGCAGCTCTTGCCCCTGCAGGACCTCGTGGTGGGCACTTGACCTCTCCTAGCCCACCCTCCCTTCTCTGAATGTTGCGTTTCCGGTTAGGATCGGGCCTCTGCAGCTATCTTCTGACAGGGCTCTGTCCCTTTAACCAGAGCTAATTGGATCCAGACTAAACTGACCAAAGGGAACCAATTTCTTCCACGGGGGTTGGGGGAGGGCAGGAATCAGATATTCTTTTCCAGAATTGGCAATTAGTGCACAGGGACGGCAGTCAGTCTCTGATAGACGCTTTGTGAGGTCCTGTGGGCCTGGCCAGCACCTTGCACTGTGGGCAGGGAGACACAGAGAAGGCTGGGAGCACAGAGAGAACGAATTAAGGTGGCACGAAGGGGGCTCAGAGATGAGGTGGAGGGCTTCCTGGTTCCAACTTTCATCCATCCATCTTAGGTTCTTCCCTTGTTTCCTTCCCACATCCCATTTTTGCCTAAACAACAAAAGACCCTGAAGACAGAGGCACTTCTGTTTAGTTTGCATTGAATACAGAGCAAAATGTTCTGAAGACTTATGCTTGAGAGCTCAGAATTTGAATTATGTTGATTCAAGCTACCAGGAGACTCAGAAGGGATTGCAGCTTCTGTTCATTGGATTTTCTAGATGAGAGTTAAGCAGAAAACTCTCTTCCTGTTTGTTTCCATCTTTGTTATAAAAGTTGGTCTAAAATGTGCGAATAAAGAAAAGATTGGAAACAAATGTAGGACACTTATACAATACATACAATAGAGTACTCATACAATAGAGTACAATGTAGGCATAACAATACATACATTAGAGACTCATACAATAGAGTACGATATAGGCATAACAAGAAGAAGACAGACCCCCCTGTCCCCCGAAAGGCTCTCCATGATATTGGAGATTATTGGATATTATTATTGTTAAATAAATTAAGTACTGAATGCTATGTGTAGAGTTCTCACATTTGTGTAAAAAAGGAAGGAAACAAAAATATATAAGTTCATATAATATATATAGCTAATATATAAAATATACACATATGCTTGGATATGCATAGGATGTCTGTGGAGGACTACCCAAGATCTAGAACAGTGCATGCCTCCTGGGAGAAACCTTGGGGCAGAATGCGAGGATAACTTATTTTTCTCTGTGTCCCCTTTCACTGTATTTGAAAAAAAATTTTTCTTTTACCATGTACCAGCTCATTAAATACGTACATAATGAATAAACACCTACCAATGCATTAGCCTGCTTTCCCCTTTTATTAAGCAGAGAGCAGTCATTTCTGTTAACCAAGAGAATTCCTGGGCTCACCTATTCTGATATGTTTGCATTCATCTGTAAAAGTCATTGAATGATCAAACATAAGCGGTGAGGAGTGAAGGGTCGGTGTTCCTCGGGCAGCACGAGTGAGGCGGGGAGTGGAACAGGCAGGGGTGTAGTTGCAGAGGAAACAATATCCCAGCTTGAGGATCTGCTAGTAAACTGAGTTCTCATTTCCTATGTAGATTCTCATCACTGTGAGTGAAGTCCTTGGGCGCGGGCCTTTCTGCCTCTATTAAATGGTGAAAACAATACCTTCTTTCCCGGTTCTTGCTCAGATGAAAGCATTTGGCACAAGTCCCTTGCTCAGTTAGTTTTAGCCAAACACAGTGTGTTCTGTGGTCATTTTGATGGACTTTTCTTCAGCATGTCCCAGAAGGAGGGGCATAAAACCTCTATTTGTAGAGATTATGATGATGTTGGATGTTCTGGGTTTGAATTCAGACTGCTGTTTAGAGGAAGTTATTATTAGATGTGTCTCGGGGCGCCTGGGTGGATCAGTCGGTTAAACGTCCAATTTCGGCTCAGGTCACCATCTCGCAGTCCGTGAGTTCGAGCCCCGCGTCGGGCTCTGCACTGATGGCTCAGAGCCTGGAGCCTGCTTCAGATTCTGTGTCTCCCTCTCTCTCTGCCCCTCTCCCGTTCATGCTCTGTCTCTCTCTGTCTCAAAAATAAATAAACTTAAAAAAAAAGTAAAAAAAAAATGTGTCTCTGTTCTCTTTGGAGATTTTGCGGGGAGTGGGGACTTTATTCCCTTCAGCATAGGCATCTTTGCCGTCAGTTGGAGAGAACCAGTCTGAGACTGAAGCCAGTAGAGAGGAAAGTAGAGCAGAGAGAAATGGGAGAGATAGGAGAGACAGAGAGAAAGAGAGAGAGAGAGAGAGAGAGAGGAAAGAGACAGTACCATTTTTCTTAAGCCCTCATATCCTGCTTTGCTTAAAGCCAACTATTCTGTCCGTGGCAGCTGAGAGGGTCGTGGCTCAGTTTCCTTGCCCTTGTGATGAGAAGTAGAAATCCAGTATACTAGAACAAGGTTATGTGTTGCCCACCTACCAGCCACCCCCAACCTGATCGATATGGTCTGAAGGTGGGGCTGAGAAGCGAGGGAGAGGTGATTTCTAAAGGAAATTCAGGTGCTTTCACCATCAGACTAGAAGAGGACTCAGCAGGAAACCCCAGAGATGTCCACCAGGAAAACCCAGAGCTATCCACCACACTTAGCAGGACAGATGGGGGGCTTAGTTCTACTTCTGTTGTGGCTGCTGATGCCCCTTCCCATTCTGAAGAAACTCTTCCCCATTAGGGTGACCAGTCATCCTGGGTTTTCCAAGACTGACCTGGTTTAAGCACTGAAAAGCCCCGCCTCTCGGGAAAACCCTCCTTCCTGGACACACAGTGACGGTCGGTCACCCTGGAATGGAGAATCAGCACCCTTAGCAGAGGACTCATGTTTGCATTGCTGTGCTGATGCTGGAAACACAGCTAAATCAGGAAGCTCTGGACTCTGCCTGGAGGAGCGTGCCGTCTGAGGGAATTGAAAGGTGGGAAGGTGGAATTGAAAAAGGATTTTGCCAGAGAGCTGTGGGGCCGGACTGAGGCAAAGGCAAGCCGAGGTCTGAGGGTTGGTCTCACAAAACACCTCAAGGAAGAAGCTTTCTTTAGAAGGGACTTTTGACCTAGACATTGAGAAATGATCATGTCTGTGGGTGGGGGCGGAGTGGCGCGAGAACGGACCTTTCAGTATTGCTAGGAACTTGTACTCAGACACAGTGTGATGAAAAGCCAGATTCTCTGGGGAGTGGTGACAGCCCCCCGAAGTTCAACAAGGTCAAAGGCAAGAGTACAGATGGAAGCCTATGCAGTGGACTCTCGAACAATGCAGGGACTGGGGACCTGACCTGTGTAGAACCTTTGACTCCCGAGAAACTTAACCACTAATAGCCTACTGTTGACCAGAAGCCTCACTGATAATATAAACAGTCAATTATGTATATGTTGTAGATGTATTACATACTGTATTCTTATAATAAAGTAAGCTAGAAAAATCTTATTAAGAAGACCATAGGAAAGAGAAAATACATTTATAGCACTGTACTGTATTTATAAAAAGAATCTGCATATAAGTGGATTCACACAGTTCAAACTCGTGTTGGTTGAGGGTCAATGGCAGTATATCATGTATCTAAATTTGAAGGTTATAAGTCAGGTGAGTAAGCTCTTAATTAAATATGCTCTATTCTCTTCTTTCGGTAAACATACCTTCCTAACAATCTGGGAGGCCAGGTTTGGATTTAGAGGACCCAGTCTGTGGTGTTCCTGACTGGGGTGAGACAGCATGAGAAAGGCTGGGCCCAGGGTGTCCTTGTATTTCTTCTTACTCTCCGCCCTGCTCCTTCCCACACTGCCGGGGCTTTCGGCACATACACGTGTGATCCTGAAACTTCATCACAAACTCCGTCCACATCCCTTGCAAACACCTGCTCCTTGCCTGTCCCTCGGGTCTAGGGGAGTGACCCTGGCAGGGAAGAGACCCGAGCAGGCCCTGCAAGTGGGCAGAGACTTCTCAGGTCCTGAGCACTCTGGGTGGGCACCTCATTGTTGGCCCTGCGTGCAGACTCTGCCTGGAGAGAGGGGGGACCTCCGGAGGAGGGCCAGGGTGGGGCCTTCCTGCTTAGGTGTAAGGATGCCACTGAATGGTGAGGAGTTCCCAGTGGCTGGAATGTTGCCACAGTCCACATGAGCACTAGCAGAGGAGGCTGGTTCCCATCATGATGACAAAAATCGTGGCCCTGGGTTTCTCTTCAGGAAGAGAAACATCAGAAATGAAGGGGTCTGACCTGGGAAATGGCTTGCTGCTCTTCCCACTATAACCACATTTACACAGATATTGGGCATGTTCCAGTCAAGGTGTGGGATGTGGCCTTTTAGCCCCGTAAAACTGAGAAGCTAGAAATGAACAGCACCTAAGCTACACAGTATCTCAGCTGGCCAGATTTCGGGAGAGAAACTGGCCAAGCCTCAGAGCTGAGTCAGCTTCTCTCTGGCAGTAGCCTATTGCTTATGTGAAGTGAGTAAATTTTTGAATTAGAGATGGCAATTTCTTTTAGATGGCCTTCCTAATGGAAGATGTTCTTCCATCAGAGGGTCTGCAATGTATAAAAGTTAAGTGATGACCTAGATTTTCAGAGCATTATACATTAGACATTATACAACGGGGGGCACAGAAGGGGCATCAAGATCCTTTCGGGGGCCAGTCTATATCTCAGATTCGAATTCCTTGGTCCAGTCATAGGCTCCCCCCATATTTTACCCTTTGGAGTAGCTGACTAAAAGTTTCAGATTTTGATTAGTTATAAGAAAAACAAACAAACAAACAATACACCCCTCCCCCACTCCTCGCTATACTTCTATTCTTTCCTGATTGGGTAGAGGCAAGCAAAAGTATGAAGTCTCCCATTTGCTTTGGGCCACACAAGACCCCATTTTCACCCCCAACATGAAAAGAGTCTTGTTTAGATAGTCCTTGAAATTTGACTCAATTTGTACCCTCCTCATTTATTTCCATTTAAAGTATTTTCAGAGTTTCTTCCGCTCTCCCAAATCCTTGACAGCTAATCCCAGGAACTCTCCAGTTCTACTACAAATAATGCTGTGCTCCTACCCACCACAGCTTTGTGGTGAGAGGAGGTCTGTGCTCTCAGGCTTCAGTGCCATTTGCCTCTATTAGCCGGCTCTGGAACTCAACTGCCAGGGAACTCTGCTTCTCCACATACCAGCTGTATGACCTTGGGTAAGATAACTTCTCTGTGCTTGGTTTTCTCATTGGGGATTTTCTCTTGTAGAATAGCTTGTCCCTAAAGATGCCTGCCATCAATCCCTTCCCTCGTTGTATGTGCCTACTACTCCCCCATCGAGAAGTATAGTCCATCCCTCCACCCTTGAATCCAAGCTGGGCTGGGACTGCTTGGATGCCCAGGGTGGTCAAGACTTTAGATGATGCCACCATCTGACTATACCTGCACGAGGGGCCCGCTCAGCTGATCCCAGTCAAACCACAGAACCATATGATCTGAGAACACTGTATATGGCTGTTTTAAGCCACTAAGTTTTGTGGCACTGTACAGCAAAAGATGACCACATTAAACGTTGATGGGGATGATAATATCAACGTCTATCTCACAGGATTGATATGATGATTAAATAAATTAACATTAATTAGATGCTTAGAAGAGTGCCTGGTCATACAGGAGTACACCTTGGAGATATTGTGGGTTTGACTCTAGACCAGCACAATAAAATGAGTATCACGAAAAAACAAGTCAATTGAATTTTTTTGGTTTTCTAGTACGTGTAAAAGTATGTTTATACTATACTATAGTCCATTAATTGTGCAATAGCATTACATTTAAAAAACCGATATACAGGGGCACCAGGGTGGCTCAGTTGGTTAAGCGTCTGACTCTTGATCTTAGCTCAGGTCTTGATCTCAGGGTTGCGAGTTCAAGCCCCACATTTGGCTCCATGCTGGGTTTTGTGAAGCCTACTTAAAAAAAACAACAACAAAAACCCAAATCAGTGTCATGCCTTCATTAAAAAAAATACTTCCTTGCTAAAAAAATGTTAAGCCTCGGGCGCCTGGGTGGCTCAGTCGGTTAAGCCTCCAACTTCGGCTCAGGTCACGATCTCGCAGTCCGTGAGTTCGAGCCCCGCGTCAGGCTCTGTGCTGACAGCTCAGAGCCTGGAGCCTGTTTCAGATTCTGTGTCTCCCTCTCTCTTACCCTCCCCCGTTCATGCTCTGTCTCTCTGTGTCTCAAAAATAAATAAACGTTAAAAAAAAAATTTAAAAAAAAATGTTAAGCCTCATCCGAGCTTTCAGTGAGTTGTAAACACTGATCACAGATCCCCATAACAAATATAATAATGAAAAAGCTTGAAATATTGCAAGAATTACCAAAATGTAACACAGAGACACCAACAGACTTGCTCAGTGCTGGGTTGCCACAAACCTTTAATGTGTAAAAAAAAAAACAAACCCAAAAATGCAGTAAGTGCAAATCACAGTGAAGTGATGCGCAGTGAAATGAGGTCTGCCTACACGAACTGCCACAGAAGAACACATTGACCAAAAAACAAAAAACAACAACAAAAAAAGAAAGACATGGGACTCGGGGTATTCGAGTCTCAAGTTAATAAACACTCATTTTGAAGAAAGCATAGCAGTTGTCATTGGCCCAGTCCCCCACCTTCCAAAAAATCTTAGTCGATGTGGAGTCAGCTGGTGGTGGTGAGAACCATGTCCTGAAAACCGACAGGTGTTGGCCCTGTCTCTCTGGGCCCCTTGGCTTCTCTATGCTCTGTGCCCACAGCCCTCAGATGAAGACAGTAATCACCGGCAACACAACAGGATGATGGTGAGAGACAAATATGAAAGTAGTTGTAAAAGAGCCTTCAGGCCTCCTCCATTTGTGTGTGTCTATCAGACACTGAGGTCTGTACTTCCTTATATTAAACCCAGGCTTTCTAGTTCTTGGCTACAACTGAGTCTCTCGCCAATACCCTCAACTTTCTTGCCTCCTCATCCTTTGTTTCACCCCACGTGGTGGAATCCTGGTCTCCAAGCGTCAGATTCCACTTACAGCTCCTTTTCTCTCTCCTCTCTCCTTCCTAGCTCAGCTTCTGGAAACAAGAACCCTTGCTGACTCTCTTCCTCTCTGCTCCTGCATCTGCCCCCCAGTTTCCACCTGTACCACCACACTGAAACCACTCAGCAGGCTCATTCCAGCTCTCATGATCCAACTGGATGTCTCTCTTCTCAACTCCGCATTCAGTGACATCACGCTGGCAGCTTAAAATCATCTGTGGCAGGAGTGTTTACACGACAGACATTGGCAAGTACTATAAATCCGGCTTTCCTGCTCTCCAAGGTGATGGTTAACTGTTTTACCAGTATATCGCTCCCAGTGACCTTCTAGTTGCTAAGTGCAAAAGGGCACTTTCCAGATTTTCTTTACTTGGCTTTATCTTCACTTGACACAATTGATGATTCTCTCCTTTCTGAGAGGTTCTTCATCTCTGGCTGCCTAGATGCCATTCCTCCAATTTTCCTCCTACTTCTCTGTTCCCTTCTCTGTGCCAGCCTCTTACAGACTTTTATTTACTCATCAAATATCAATCACCAAATATTGGTGTTTTCCAGGATTCGGTCTTCTTTTGCTATACAAGCTTCATAGGAGACATCTTACATTCCCATAGTGTCAACAAATAGGAAAACAAAAGGTTATCCTTGACCCCTCCCCAGCCCTCACTTCTCCATATCCATCCAGTATCAAGTTCTGCTGATTTTGTCTCCTAAATAGCACTCATTCTCTCCTCTTTTCTCTCATCTTCACTGTCAATACATAACCCACACCACCATCATCTCCAGTCTGGACCACTGCAACAGATTCCTGCCTGCTCTACTTCTGGCCATTATTGTCCTCTGTGTCATTCCCCACAATTCAGCTTCAGTGACATTTCACAATACAAAACTGATTTAAAAAATTCTTCTTGTCCCAACAATCCAATGGCTCTCTGCTGCTCTTAGTGTAAGATCCCAATCCTTAGCATGACCTGGGGGTACTGCAGGGTATGGCTTTCAGCCTCCAGTCTCCTCTCAGACCCACCTCTCTAGCACTCTGGTCACCATTGGCTTCCAATGCACTGTGTTCCCCTAGAAACAGACTTTTGTACGTGCTATTCCCTCTACCCGGAAAGTCTTTCTTTTTCTTTTTCTTTCTTTCTTTTTCTTTCTTTCTTTCTTTTTCTTTCTTTCTCTTTCTTTTCTTTCTTTCTTTCTTTCTTTCTTTCTTTCTTTCTTTCTTTCTTTCTTTCCCTTCCTTCCTTCCTTCCTTCCTTCCTTCCTTCCTTTTTCTTTCTTTCTTAAGTTTATTTACTTATTTTGAGAAGAGCAAGAGAGAGAACAAGCAGGGCAGAGGCAGACAGAGAGGAAACGAAAGAGCATCTCAAGCAGGCTTTGCACCGACAGCATGGAGCTGGATGTGGGGCTTGATCTCATCAACCGTGAGACTATGACCTGAGCTGAAATCAAGAGTTAGACACTTAACCCACTGAGCCACTCAGGCACTCCTCTCCTCTTTCAACTTTATTCCTTTTTCAGATCTCATTCAAAAGGTACTTCCTCAAGGACGACTTCCCTCGAACTTCCAGACTAGCTTAGGCCCCCTGTTAAATGTCCTCATGGCACCTCTTCTTCACATTACTTACTGAAATTGTAATTGGTTAGCTTTTTGTGTTCCCCATTAGATCATAAGCTACAGGGACAATTTGTTTTTTCTGTTTTTGTATTCCCAGCACCTAGTTCAAATATGTTTTGAATGAATGAAACACAACTTTCAGCTTCATACCCAAAGCCAGTCCCCCTTCCGAACTTCTGGTCCACATAGCTAGTGGTCTACAGGTGACTCCACTCTTCTAATGACTCAGACCCAAAACCTGGGAGTCATATTTGACCTCTCTGTTTTTCTCACCTCCTGGGACCTAAACCACTCACAAATCCTATCAGATCTACCTTCAAAGTACATCCAGTATCTCAGACAGTATGTACCTCCTGATGGAAGAACATAACCCAACTTAGGAAGCTGTCTTGTTAATTCCCAGGCTGTGACAAACTCTTCAGGACAAACAACATAATTTCTTCAAAAATATATTGCAAGAGAAGAAAAAATAGTTTCTTCACTGCATTGCAGTGAGAGTCATTGGTTACTTACATTTTTTTAAAGTCGGCTCCACACCCAGCATGGAGCCCAGTGCATGGCTTGAACTCACAACCCCAACATCAACACCTGAGCTGAAACCAACAGTTGGACGCTTACACTGTTGGTGGGAATGCAAACTGGTACAGCCACCCTGGAAAACACTATGGAAAATAGTTTAAAAAAAAAACACCAAAAACCCTAAGTAAAGAACTACCCTACGATCCAGAAATTGCACTACTAGGAATTTATCTAAAGGATACAAACGTGCTGATCCGAAGGGGCATGTGTACCCCAATGTTTATAGCAACGCTACCAACAATAGCCAAATTATGGAAAGAGCCCAAATGTCCATCAACTGATGAATGGATAAAGAAGATAAAGTGTATACATACAATAGAGTACTACTCAGTGACGAAAAAGAATGAAATCTTGCCATTTGCAACAATGTGGATGGAACTAGAGTGTATTATGCTAAGCAAAATAAGTCAGAGAAAGCCATACGGTTTTAGTCTTATGTGGAAATTGAGAAACTCAACAGATAATCATAGGGGAAGGGAAGGAAAAATAAGATAAAAACAGAGAGGGAGGCAAACCTTAAGAGACTCTTCAATACGGAGAACAAACTGAGGGTTGCTGGAGGGGAGGTGGGTGGGGGGATGGGTTAATGGGTGACAGACATTAAGGAGGGAATTGTTGGGAGGAGCACTGGGTTCTACTCCTCCCGAAGCCAAGGCTACACTGTATATTAACTGACTTGAATTTAAATTGAAAACAATTTTTTTAATTTTTGAGAGAGAGACAGAGAGACAGAGAGACAGAGTGTGAATGGGGAGGGGCAGAAAGGGAGGGAGACACAGAAACTGAAGCAGGCTCCAGGCTCTGAGCTGTCAGCACAGAGCCCTTAAGGGGCTTGAACTCACAGACCGTGAGATCATGATCTGAGCAGAAGTCAGAAGCTCAACCAACTGAGCCACCCAGGTGCCCCAGAAATAATAATAAAAAAGAGAATAAAGTCACTCACAAACAACAACAAAAAAGAGTTGGACACTTAACTGACTGAACCACACAGGCCCTCCAGAGACCTTCTTCACTGACCTGCAGTCTCTTCCCTATACTGCAGTGACAGTCATCCTTTAAACACATTAAATCATTTCCTTTTTGTTGAAGCTCTCACACGGCCTCTCGCTTGGACCTTCTGGAACCGCTCTCTGCCCTTCCCTCCTAGCACTCAGCTGCTCATCTGCTCCCCCATCATCTGTCTGTGTCAGAAATACAAAATCTCTGGCAAGGCACACGAGGCCCTGGTGATGTGTCCTCTGTGTACCTCTCCTGGCTCACCACCCGGACCCCAGGCCTGCGGAACCACATGCACTCACCCATGCTCCTGTGTTTTAGCCACTCCTACCTGGACCTGCCTGCACTGGGAAGCCCAGGCTCGGTCAGGCCCAGCGCAGTGCCCTCTCTCTATCAGAACCCAACATAATCCGATCTGGTTCTGAGCAACTAGGGACTCAGGGTTTCGTTTTGTAATCGTGCCTTGCCTCATCAGTCTCCTTCCCCGGTCTCCGGCTCCTCAAAGGCACAGGCTACCTCTTATAACTCTATAGCCCTGGCCTGGACACAACACCTGAGACCCCAAATTAAACATATTTTGAATAAATGAATTAAAATTCTCCATAAATTAGCACTGTTCCAGCTTTTAAATCTCTGTATACCGAAGTTTCTTATAACAAAGAATAACATCCTGACCCCTATGTGACATAGAAGTCAGAGTTTTTAAAATTATTGGGGAAAAAAGTGCTCTTCACTTCTCAGCAAAACATTCTAAGTAAATAGAATTGAGGTCTTAGACATCAAGAATGAAATCATAATTTACAAAACCTTAAGAAATGTAATCATACTTCTGCTATAACCAGTTCTTCCAGGAGTTGTCTAAACTTGGGAGAATTTCATTTTAAAATCTGCACCCCAAGCCAACTCACCTGCTCACTGATGACCTTCCTCGGAGAATCAGCATCAAGGGGAGTATACTGGGGAGGGGGAGTGGGGACAAGGCAAGGGGTTCCTCTCTCCAGAAGGGAGACTGATAGCCGGCCAGGATTTGGGGAGGAGAAAGGTGAAGAGTTCTCAGATATGGAGGAAATTGCCTCTGCAAAGAGCTACTGAGGGGAGACAGAGGGCGTGGGACCGGTCAACCGGGGGGTGGGGGGGTGTGTGTGGGGGGGTGGGTAATGAGAAAAGAGGAAGGTGAGAAACAGGAGTAAAAGAACCCAAAGTGATTAATACAATATGCACAAGTAGGATTGCCTTGCAGGATTTGTTTTGATGCTTTTAATGGAGCTACTTTCTCAATTATTAAAAATTCTTTCAATATTTAATCTGTTTTGCTAGATAAGTGAAGTTAGTTTCAGCAGGCAGCAGTTATCAAATTTTTGATTTGGATTTGGTTTGGATTATCCTTCAAATACAAAACTGATGCTTACTGGCCAGACATTAGTAGGACTGGAAATTTGCGTTATTTTCCCTGTGTTGGTGATGGATTATGTTGCCTGAGCCACTGGCACTCCCTTTCACACTAGCTACTGTGACTAACTGCATGCATCTGAAGATAATTAAAGTTAGGAATATAGTCTGTGATGAGGGAACATTTTTTATGTGAAAAATTACTAGCTTAAAACAGTATTAAATATTTTACTCCATATTATTTTTAATCCCTTTTTTAAAATGTTTGTTTTTGAGAGAGAGAGAGAGAGGAAGAGAGAGAGAGAGAGAGGGAGCAGGGGAGGGGCAGAGAGAGAGAGAGGGAGACACAGCATCTGAAGCAGACTCCAGGCTCTGAGCTGACAGCACAGAGCCTGATACGGACCTTGAACTCACAACTGTGAGATCATGACCCGAGCCGAAGTCAGACATTTAACTGACTGAGCCACCCAGGCGCCCGATTTTACTCTATATTCTTGAAAAGAAAAAGTGTACAGATTTAAAAAATGATTTTATAAGGCAATATCCCAACATACAAGAGAAGGCAAATGCCCAGAGTGTAGAGGCATCAGAAATAAAGCAGCGGTGGTGTCAGGGAAAGCTGAGACCAGTACCGCCTCCTGAAGGCCATCACTGTAACAGCTATCATCATAAAGGTGCATTCATTTGTCATGCCTCTTTGCCTCACTGCCCGTTCAGTTTACATTAAGTATTTTTCTCTAAGGTGTTGAGAAGAAACAAAAACGTGGGCTTTGAAGTCAGGGAGATCTGGCTTGGAATCCTGGTTCTGTCTGGTTGTGGGATCTTCTCAAAGTCACTACAAATGTAGATAATGAAGTCTACTTCCCATGGTTGCTGGGAAAGACCTGAATGAAACAGCCCATGGGAAGAACCTTGCCAGATTCCTGGTACTAAGTGTAATTTGTTTCCCGAGGATGAGTAGAGTAGACAGAACACTTTCAACGCTCTCTGATTTATCACAAGGTCAGGCCTAGCCAAGGCATTAAATGATAAGAAGACTTCAATCTCTCTTATTTCTGCTTTTTTTTTTAATGCATATTCCATTTGAGTCCTAAGCATGTAAGTAGGTATCATGGAACGTAAACAAGTAAGGAAACAGAAATATATTAAATGAATAATATGTGAAACAATGCTGTGACTCACAAAGAGGAAATAGCCGCTTGACTGCACAAAAGAATTAACATTAAAACATTTAAGAGACTTAACATAGAATAAGCTATTTTAATCAAGCAAAACCAAATTTATATTCATTATTTCTAAAAATAAAATTAGACTTTTCCAACCCTTAACATCTGCATTTAATAATATCTTCTAACCAAAATACAGATGCTAAAACAGCAAATTACAATATATCTTGTACAGCATACAGTATGTTCACTGTTTACACCTACTTTAATTCTAGTTGGTCGTTATGTACTCAATGCATAAACATCACTCATGGTAAAGTTTTCACAATTAACAAAAATGTGACAAGGCTGTCTTAAAACGGCTCTGCTATAAATTGTATAGAATATACAGAATTACAAAGTCAAGTATTTTTTTTATCAAAATATACACCCCTCCCTGAAACTAACACAAGCTATCAACATTTTAAACGAATAATACAATTATAGAAAATATTTGCAAAATTATTTTTTCATGTATAAATATTCTGCCATATTTACTTTGGTCTAGAATTATCAGCATACAAGTCCACTTAAAAAATTTCCACATGTAAGGGCTAGGAGACATCACTACATGTAATAATTTTATATTTGGAGTTACCTCAAATCAAAATGACTGAAATACACAGTAATTCTCTTTGATTAATAATCCCAATTGAGATAAAATAAATTAGTAGATCACCGAATTACCTATTCAATATTCTAATTATCAATTCAGAAATGATTTTCATAAGCCCTTTGTGACCATCTCTTTTAACAAAACCCAAATGAGTAGTGCAGGTATACATATATACAACGTATAAAATAAGGATGAATTTGCTTGCATTTCCCCATTTTCCTCTATTACATAATACTGTATGTAAGTAAGTGAAAGTAGATCAACAAAAGATAAATGCAGATGCAATATTGGGGTTACTTAACAGCAAAATACTACTGTATAAAAAGGTCAGCTTTGATCGTGTCCTTCTCTGGGTGTTTAAATGCTTTCTTGCCCACCCAAATCCGTATTAAGTCTTCTTCAAGGAGACATCACAATACTTGAAGAGAGAAACTGGAGTCCTTTGAACTACTTCTTCATTATGGTGACTCTGCAACCTTGAATAACCTTGGGCTTCCATCTATCAAATCCCATGAACATGAATAGCTGTAGGTCACCCTTAAACCAGGTTCCAGGTTCTGCTCACACTGGTGATCAAAGGGTGGGAATGTTTTCTCTCTCCCTCCTATTCTGGCAGTTTATAACCTAAGAATGATGAGTTCCAGCTTCCCAGAACCTAGTCCACATGATGGAATATCCTACAGCGCAATTAGACTTGGAGGGCAATGGTGATGGTGTGGGGCAGCATAAAAGAACATGAAACAACTTAAGTGGGTTTTTAGCAAGGGAGCCAGGTGTCTGCAAACATGAAGACAAGGCATCTGGCTTTGGGAATAGGTTTCTGAGTCATATAAGTAAGTGATGGAATCGTATTACTCCACAGTCTATCTCTCCTCCAACCTCCCCCAAAACAAAGCTACTGTTTGAGGCAAGGAAGGTCATCGCTTCCTCTTGCCCACTCAAGTCATTAATGGGTGAGGTGGGAGGTGTCTTTCTGATGCCCTTTTGTTTTATATTAGTATATACTTGTGGGCTGCATAATCTCCAAGAAGGCTAATAATCACTGGGATTAGGCTTTCTGTCATTTTCAAGTGCCTGGGAATTCACCACCATATGCATGCTTTGCACTAAATTTCCTGGACACTCCTTCAGTGGAATGGGATGTGTCAGGTTTTAACTTAAACCCTGGAGACTGATTAAGTCTGTCTGAAATAGACCTCTACATCCATGGCCTTGTGATGGATGGAAGACTGCAGGGAGTTTCAGAAGAATTTGACCCTTCTTTATTTTCTGAAGTGAGGCCACTGCAAAGTAATATACAGCACAGGTGATCAGAGAAAAATTCTGGGAGGGCTCTCCCCCATAGATAAGGCATGACCTATTTTTTCTGTGACTGGAGTAGACCAGTTCTAGTAATAGCTCAGCCAGAACTTCAAGGGAACAGCATTCCATCTAAAAGCATACAACGTGCTCTTAAATCATATCAAGATGCTTTCTACTGATTTTTCCATTAGTCCTCATTATTTGCAGATCTATTGCTCGTCATTATAATTCTCTACAGGGGACATGGATAGTTAAAAGTCATAGTGATTTATATATGTATTTTACAAGGCTTGTGTTGCAGAAAAGTAGTTCTAGATAATGTATGAATGTCCTACTTAAGTTACTCAATTTCACACATATTTTCAGCTATAATATTAAATATTTCTTATATATCCACTAATTTAAACAATTTTTAATAGCACAGAAGCTGGATGGGAAAAATGACTGTCATAGCTCGTTTACCTTCTAACATATTTATGAAGATGATGTTTTCATGATATCCGACCCTCGTTTTCTCCAGTGACTAAAGACAGCTCAGCAGCCAGTTCCTATTAGCACTTACTAGAAAGTTCTAAATTAGGCTAACATTAGACTCTTTTTTTTTCCACTGGCAGAAATACCACAGCTAAGAACTTCATAAACTTCCACAAGATACTTGGGATACTGGAGGATTCAGCTATTTCATTTTTGTGCACTTTGCATGAAGTTAATGCTAAAACCCAAAGTAGATATTAGGATCCTTTTTCTGGAATTTTCACAAATGAGATTTTCTTTTTTACATTTCACTCCTTCATGACTGTTGTGTGAACAAAACAAAACTAAACTTAAAAAAAAAAAAACACACACCAGAAGAAACAGCTAAAAACACCCCAAAACAACAAACCCACCAACTTATAGTTTTGAAGATTTTTCTAAGTATCGCCACTCAAAGGACATTTTCAACAATGGTTTGCACATTATCCTTTTGGTCATTGTCTTCTGAATCATTGACATGTGGGTTCTCCAGAGGATTTGAGTTCTCATGGCACATGTCACCTTCGACTTTCTCCCGCTGACTTGGGCTCTTGAATAAGTGTTTCTTCTGGTGCATTCCAAGGGCAGCAGCTGTTTTGCAAATTTTGGGGCACTGGAAGCAGGCATAGCCCTTCCCATCATGTTCCCAAATGTGCCTCTGCTCATGATTCCTTTTTGTGGAAAGGTACAAAAAACTCTGAAAGCAGAACTGACAGTGGTAACGCTTTTCGCCGGTGTGGATTCTTTCGTGGATTTTGAGCGTCTCGTTCAACGTGAATGCCTTGTTGCAGTACTGACAGATGAACTCCTTCACGCCCAGGTGGATGCGTTCGTGTTTCTGTAAGTTTCCCTGCACCGAGAAGCACCGCCCGCAGGTCTTGCACTGGTACGGCTTCTCTCCGGTGTGACACCGCATGTGCATCTTGAGCGTGGAAGGGCTCTGGAACTGCTTGGCACAGAACTCGCAGGCGTAAGGCCTAGCAGTGAGATGCCGGTGGGGCCTTCCTTGATTGCCGGCCCCCGAGGCTTTGTCTCCATCGCAGAGTTCGCACTGCAGCTTGGGCATCTCTTTATTTTCTTCTTCCTCAAAGGCCTTCTCCTGAGGAGCTTTCCCCACAGCGCAGTCCAGTTCTGCTGGGTATTTACACTTATTGCTTGGGCTCCTGTGTTCATGTTCTTTCTTCCAGTTGACCTTCCTCATTTTCCTCAACTGTCTGGATTTCTTTTTGGGTTTGTAGTTGTAGTAAGGACGCCAAGGTTTGTCAGTGGAATCCTGGTCGCTGGCGTCATCGAACATCTCGTTCATTTCCACACACTCGGACTGGCAGAGCCCGAGTGGGCTGTGTCTGTTGGCTTCTGGGTCACTCTCTTGTGGCAAGGTCTCCTCCTGCACTTGATACTTGGGTCTTCTCCCTCTTTTATAGAACAACTTAGATCCTAGGATGTGCCTTTTCACGATGGCTTCGTTTCCGATTTTCACCGTTATCTGGCAAAGGGGCGCCACGTTGCTGTTTGTGGAGGTTCCTGGCAGAGCAGGCTTTGCAATGTAGGTTTCAATTTTACTGGTTTCTTTCATACTTGCGGTTTTGCTCAATGACCCTCCGGGATCAGCGACGTATTTGGACTCCTCTGCTATCTCCCCTTTGTTACAAGGCACGATCTTCTTTTTCTCCTTAATGCTTTTGGGTCTGCTGACGACCCTGCCCGCTTTGTCAGGCTCGAGTTTGCTGTCGTCTTTCAGGGGCTGACTGCCTGCTGGGTCCGAAGGGGCTCTGTGGCTGCTGCTGGTCATGGCGGCAACGGCGTTGCTGTGCATTATCACTGATGAGAACTGGCTACTATGCACAATGACCGAGGGTGCTGAGCCACTGTAGCTGATCACAGAGGCTGCATTCTCACTGCCACCACTCAAAGACGAAACAGGCACGTCCCCTGCTGGGAGGTCAGAGCTGACAGCATTCTCAGTGGAAGAAACCGACACCTCGGTAGAATAAAAGTTATTGTCGAGATCGACTTTCAGTGCTTCCTCTCCCCACTTGGTCCCCTCTGTGCTCTGTACGTTGGCAGAAGCGGGCATGTCCTGGCGTGCAGATGTTTCCAAGGGGACGGCTGGACTGCTGGTGAGGGTGTTGACGCGGTCTTGGAAATTCAGCGTCGGTAACTCAGAGCTGTGTGGATTCTGAATGACATAGGGACCAGATGCTGACGCATTCATCTGACTGCTTTCTCGAGCATTTTCATAGGAAGAATTTCGGTAGCTCTTATAAGGAGCCCTCTTGCATTTCATAGGCAGTAGCCTGTAAAGTTTATATGGATACACACTAGGCTTCAAGCCTCCATTTGCTGTTTTTTTACTGATGGAAAGTCTGTGATCTATGGCATGGAAAGACTTCTGATGGTTTTTGAGAATATAGTAGGTCATGAAAGTTTCAAGGCAGAAAATGCACTGATAGCGCCTCTCCCCTGTATGCCAAATTTCATGTCTTGTCCTGTACTCAGCCAGTGCAAATACTTTGTTGCAGTAATGACACGGATATGTTCTTCTCCACGAGTGAACATTTGCATGTCTTCGGAGGCTGGATAAAGTCACGTAACTACGTTTGCATACAACACAGCTGTAGAGCATCTGCCCATTAACAAATTTAACCATGTGGTCCGTTTCTGGCAAGGTACTTCCGGTACTGGAAAACTCACCAATCCTGTTTTCAGAGAGCAACGGTTCTGGACCTGTGAACGAACTTCCATTCTGTCCGATGGTTGGATAGTTTTCTAAAAAGCGCTGGTTTCCTCCGGGAACAGGCATGTGGCTGGACCTCATACAAATCTGCTCGTGCCGATCCAGTCTGTTCAGGGTGCTGAACTGCTTGTTGCAGTACTTGCACACTAACGGCTCCTGGGTTGGCTTGTGGAGCTGCATGTGGGCACCGAGCAAAGTGCTACTGTCAAAGGACTTAGAACAACAGCTGCAGTTGTACACGAGAGGTGGGACCTCTGCCGTCGGCGGCCCAGGGACGTCAGAGGATTTATTTTCATCTTCCTTGGAAAAACGGAGATCTCCTTCGTTGCTGGGAGATTTTGAACGAGGAAGAACGGCAGGCAGCTCTGGACTTCTTTCCTGATTAACCTCTGAGCTGGTTGCTGGAGGGGGTGGTCTATTTTCTGCAGCTGAATCGGAAGCCTGGGGTATGGAGACTGTCTTTGGCTTTCGGCACGTTTTCGGTTTTGCTGCTAGAGCTTCACAGGTTTCTTTACCTGTTTTACCAGGCGAACTGCTGTCGTGTTCACGTACGGGCTGACTTCTGTATGCCTCGGCCACGGAGGAAACGGCATACGAGTGCTCCGCCAGCGTGCGGACGGGCTCTGCCTCGTGGCACACGTCAGTCCTCTCCAGGCAGAGGCTGGTGGTTCTCATGGAGTCAGAGACCTTTTTGAAACTTGCTCTCAAGTCCAGTGGAGAGAACATGTTATTACTATTTTCTGTTTCAATGATGGAAAATGCATTTGTGATCCTTGGCCCATTGGTGATGGCAGGTTCTTCGTGCCTTTTTTCATTTTTTTCTTCTTTAACCACTCCCTTTTCAGTAATGCAGAATACATAGGGACCAGGGGAATTTGAGAAGTTGCGATCAGTAAGGTCTTCCAAGAAGGATATTCCCAGCTTTTTCCCTGCAGCTGCAAGATCCGTGACTGTTTCCTGTCTCTTGACGACAACTGTGGAGCTGTAGATATAATTAAGGATCTCTGTAAACACTTCAGCTTTGAGATCATCCAGTTCCAGGACATGGCTGGAAATACAGATTGTATGGCTCCAAAAGATATTTTTGAAATAAAGGCTTGAAGCAGCCAGGACATTGCTGTGGGCTTTAAATTTGGTGTCTTCCACAATAATAGTGACATCGCATAAAATGCCCCGAATGCGCTGCTCATTTAAGATGGAGAGCACTGTGTCACTGTGCAAGTCGTCCTTGAGGTCCCTGGAAAGGGACATGACTGTCATCTGAAACAAGAGGAGAGAAATGGTCAGAGACCCTTCCAAAACTAGTTTCTTTCCTTCCTTCTTTTTTTAAAGTAAGCTCTATGCCCAGCGTGGGGCTCAAACTCACAACCTCAAGTTCAAGAATCATATGCTCTACCAACTGAGCCAGCCAGGCGCCCCAACAAGTAGTTTCTTTATTTCTAGACAATTTTCAATGTTTTTGAAAAACTTTTTTTTTTTGTATGAAAATACAGGTTTTTATCTCATTTGCTGTTACTTGCAAGACTTGGAGTCAACATTAGAAACTAAATCTTGATCTCGCCCCAGCCTGTTTCTCATACCATTGCTAATAGTTGTTATAGTTGGAAATCCTCCCAGAACTCTTTCTCCAAAGCCGTAGCTATATATACACGTCCAAATTTGGGAGAAGGAGGGTTTCCCCCCCAAATGTGAAGGGTCTCATCATCACTCAAGGCTGCTGCATTGAACTCCTAGAGCTGGGCAATGCCATGGTCCTGCCACAAACGTCCTATTTTCATAGATAACCCTGAGGACCCGATCCAAACATCACTTATGAAGCAGGAAGATGATTTTTTTTTTAAAAAAAGCTTTCCCTAAGTAAGCAGTACCTGTATACAGAGGTACTGCCCACTCAGAGAAGAAGAACTGGAGAAGCCATTCTAATTTGTGGCTCTGAAAGGTCTCTCAATGGAAACCCTCAGTCTGCATGACCCAGTCTGACCACCAGGGGTTCCCTGCCTCTCTGCGTTACTGGCCATATCTCATACTTTCTCTAATTTCCCTTTTTATTACAGCCAAAGTAGATTAGGGTTTTCAAAAAGGGCTCGGTGACGTACTGAAGGCACACGAAAAAGAAACAATGCACAAAACCAAGAAAGCATGTCTCTGAGTCTACTCTCATTGTGGTTTGGATTTGAAGGTATCTCTTTAAGATACTGATTTCAATTCCTTCAGACATATACCCATAAGTGAGATTGCTGGATCACATGGTAGTTCTATTTTTAATTTCTTGAGGAATCTCCATACTCTTTTCCATAGTAGCTGTACTAATTTACATTCCCACCAACAGTGCACAAGGGCTCCCTTTTGTCCAACCCTTCATCAACATTTGTTCTCTCTTATCTTTTTGATGGTAGCCATTCTGACAGGTGTGAGCTGATATTTCATTGTGGTTTTGACTTACATTTCCCTGGTGGTTAGTGATGTTGAGCACTTTTTCATATGTCTGTTTGTCATCTTTATGCCTTCTTTGGAAAAATGTCTATTCAGGTTCTCTGCCCTTTTGTTAATCGGATTATTTGTGGGTTTTTGGTGTTGAGTTGTATAAATTATTTACATGTTATGGATATTAACCCCTTATCAGATATATCATTCGAAAATATCTTTTCCCATTTGGCAGGTTGCCTTTTTGTTTTGTTGATGGTTTCCTTTACTGTGCAAAAGGCTCTGATTTTAGTGTAGTCCACCAGTTGATTTTTTGCTTTTATTTCCCTTCCCTCAGGAGACATATCTAGAAAAATGATTCTATGGCCAATGTCAAAGAAATTACTGCCTGTGCTCTCTTCAAGGGTTTTTATGGTTGCAGGTCTCACATTGAGGTCTTTCATCCATTTTGAGTTTATTTTTGTACATGGTGTAAGAAAATGGTCCAGGTTCATTCTTCTGCATGTGGCTATCCAGTTGTCCCAGCACCAGTAATTCCACTACTGGGTATTCACCCCAAGAAAATAAAAACACGAATTTGAAAAGATATATGCAACCCTATGTTTATTTCAGCATTATTTACAACAGCCAAGATATGGAAGCAGCCTGTGTCTGCTGACAGATTAATGGATAAAGTAGATGTGGTACACACGCACATGCGCGCGCACACACACACACACACACACACACACACATACACACACAGGAATATTACTCAGTCAAAAACATGCATGTTGCCATATGTAACAACATGGATGGATCTAGAAGGTATAATGCTAAGTGAGATAAGTTAGAGAAAAACAAATACCATATGATCTCACTCATATGTGGAATTTAAGAAATAAAACAAGTGAGGGGCACCTACGTGGCTCAGTTGGTTAAGCATCCGACTCTTGGTTTCAGCCCAAGTCATGGTCTCACAGTTCATGAGTTTGAGACCCGTGTTGGGCTCTGCGCTGGCAGCACAGAGCCTGCTTGGGATTCTCTCTCCCTCTCTCTGCCCCTCCCTCATTCATGCTGCCTCTGTCTCTCTCAATATAAATAAATAAACTTAAAAAAATAATAAAACAAGTGAACAAAGGGGGAAAAAGACAAACAAAAAAACCAGACTTTTAAGTACAGTGAGCACTGGTGGTTACCAGAGGGCAGGTAGGTGGGAGGATATATGAAACGGATAAAGGGGATCAAATGTGATGCACAGTGAGCAATGTATAGAATTGTTGAATTGAAACTAATATAACACTGTATGTTAATTGTATTTCATTAAAAAAATACTGAGTCTAGTCACAGGTTCCTAAATTGGCACAATTTAAAGGCATAGTGGCTCTTGTTCTGGTTCAAGGATCTTATCTCTGTTCTTCCCAGCACCTAGTTCTTGGTATTTTCTCTATATATTTTAAACCATAAGACTGGAATGGCCAAAGCCTACCAACTAATATTCCAGTAAGAGATAGTATATTATATAAGAAATACATAGTATGTTAGTATGTAGGGATCTAAATTAAATTCAAACTTAACCTTACTCTGTGTCATGTATTCTGTTCTGTTTCATTTTAAAAATGCTAATAGCAACTCACTCAACTAATTTCACTATTCACTAACAGATCACTCCTGCAGTTAAAACCAAAAAAACCCCTCTAGTCTAAAGGTCATACTAATGAGCTGTTCATCCAGCCTCTCTCTCTCTCTTTTTTAAAATTTATTTTGAGAGTGAGACAGAGAGAGAGAGAGAGCAAGTGAAGGAGGAGCAGAGAGAGAGAGAGAGAGAGAGAGAGAGAGAGAGAATGAGAATCCCAAGCAGGCTCCACACTGTCAGCACAGAGCCAGATGTAAGGCTTGATCTCATGAACTGAACCATGAGATCATGACCTGAGCTGAAATCAAAAGTTGAATGCTTAACCGACTGAGCCAACCAGGCAAGCACCCCCAGCCTCTCTAGTGGCAGTGTCTTCCTAGCACTGAAGTACAACATTTAACTCACAGCATTCATTCAGCTGTGGAGAGACCAGATGGCCAAATGAAGAATTTCTTTTTACCCTTTTCTGAAGCTGTTATAAGTTGTGCCCATTATGTTATTTAGTGTCCTTTATACTTTAGGATCCATTTGATTCATTCTTTGATCTCATCCAGCCACAGGAAAAAGTGCATTAATACTAATAAATGCTTCTATTTCCAAGACAAGGAAGCTTAGAACCAACTTTTATCATCAACTGTTGTAGCCATTGTTAGCTTGGATTTCTGGTGTGACTAGTGTCTCATTTTCTTCATTTAATATTAGTTCTTTTCTACTTGTGCACTGTGCCTTTAATTGTAACCGTCCATGAATCTTTTTTAGAAATGTGAGGGATTAAGTCTATAAACAGAAATGGAATTAAATGAAATGGAACCTACAGCTTCCTCTATGCCCCTGAAGGAGACGGGGTCACCCCTGAACAGGTGGCAGGAGTCCGTTCTTCATTGGTTACAGATCAATGACATATTTTGCTGATGCTTCTTTTGTCTTCCATGAGTTCTCTGCTCTGGGCCCCTGGAGGATCCACTTTCTCTCCTGCCTCATTTATTCACATCCTGTTTGGCTTTTCTGAAGCCCATACGTTATTTCAATTCTTTATCCAGCCTGACTGGATAGTCTGAGATCTGGCAAAACACATACTGTATGATTTTAAAAGGTGGTTGCCCTCTCAGTTTAGTTCCATGCTGACATCTGTTTTGTCCTTCCACCTCAAAACTACTGCTTCTTCCAAAACATTCCAATTCACAGCACTCTTAAACTCCCACTAGGCCCTACTTCCACTTGGGGACTACAGTATTTCACATCAAGCCAATAAACACTCCAGGATGTTAGATGATAAGCCCCCCCCTCACTTCTGTAGGATTCTCTGATTCTTCTCTTAGGTTGTTCAATTAGGATGGTTAGTAAAAGGCCAAATGTTAACATTTAATAATATCTTTTTTTAACGTTTGTTTTTGAGAGAGCGAAAGTGTGAGCAGGGGAGGGGCAGAGAGACAGGGGGACAGAGGATCCGAAGCAGGCTCTGCACTGACAGCAGAGAGCCTGATGTGAGGCATGAGCCATGAGATCATGATCTGAGCCAGTGAGATACACAACCGACTGAGCTACCCAGGCGCCCCCACATCTAATAATATCTTAATCATACTCACAGTTAGAATAATGCATCTAATAGAAAGTATCATTATATAGGTCATTAACACACTGTTGTAACTATGGAATATCCACGTACGACACTATTCAAAAGGGGGATGATCTACCACGGTGTGGCAGAAATCCTTTTATAATCAGAGTAACTATGCAGCACTTCAATCTACGTTCTTGGCACACACACAAAAACTTCATTCTTGTGTCACTCTTCCCCAGCACACGTGTTAATGTCTAACATGGCTAGACACAGTACTCAGAGCTGGAAATACTGAGGAATAGGAGACAAGTCTCTTTCCTCAAGGAGCTCAGAGTCTAGGGGGAGAAAGAGAAGTGTCAACTAATAATTGCAATCCATGATGGTAGGCTTTATACTAAAGGTATGTACAAAGTGTTAAAGGATGAAGGGCCAACTTGTTATTTACAGGGGCCCTGGAAAGCTTGGCATCAATCAATCAATAAAACAGGAGTGTGGGATCAGGGAAATACAAATCAAAACCACACTCAGATATCACCTCACGCCAGTCAGAGTGGCCAAAATGAACAAATCAGGAGACTATAGATGCTGGCGAGGATGTAGAGAAACGGGAACCCTCTTGCACTGTTAGTGGGAATGCAAACTGGTGCGGCCGCTCTGGAAAACAGTGTAGAGGTTTCTCAAAAAATTAAAAATAGACCTACCCTATGACCCAGCAATAGCACTGCTAGGAATTTACCCAAGGGATACGGGAGTACTGATGCACAGGGGCACTTGTACCCCAATGTTTATAGCAGCACTCTCAACAATAGCCAAATTATGGAAAGAGCCTAAATGTCCATCAACTGATGAATGGATAAAGAAATTGTGGTTTATATACACAATGGAGTACTACGTGACAATGAGAAAGAATGAACTATGGCCCTTTGTAGCAACATGGATGGAACTGGAGAGTGTTATGCTAAGTGAAATAAGCCATACAGAGAAAGACAGATACCATATGTTTTCACTCTTATGTGGATCCTGAGAAACTTAACAGAAGACCATGGGGGAGGGGAAGGAAAAAAAAAAAAAGAGGTTAGAGTGGGAGAGAGCCAAACCATAAGAGACTCTTAAAAACTGAGAACAAACTGAGGGTTGATGGGGTGTGGGAGGGAGGGGAAGGTGGGTGATGGGTATTGAGGAGGGCACCTTTTGGGATGAGCACTGGGTGTTGTATGGAAACCAATTTGACAATAAACTTCATATATTGAAAAAATAAAATAAAAAACAAACAAACAAACAAGCAAACAAAAAAAAAACAAAACAGGAGTGTGGGAAAGGCATTCTAAGCAGAAGGAACACCACAGGCAAAACAAACAAAAAATGATAAAAGGGTATATGCGCTCAGAGACTGATGAGTGGGTCTGTGTGATGGCGGGAGAGCGTGTGCACATGGTCTGTCCCCAGGATCCCCAGCAGTGCCAGACATGTGGCAGGCCTCAACACCTTTCTGTTGAATGACATGGGCTAGGAAAGGAAGGGTCATAAAGGCTCTAAAGTACTCCTCATGGTAAATTTTATATTCTAGGTTAAGAGGGAACCACTGAAAGTCATAATCTATTCCAGATTTGACCTGGAAAAAAACCAAACCCCACTCACTCAGGCTGCCGTGTGCTGAAACAATCAGAGGGGAGGGGCAAGCTGGCTGCAGGAGACCAGGTGGGTAGGCCATCCATGGTCCAGCTGAGAAGCAGCCCATCCATCCAGGCAGAGTGAGAGGCGGGGGCAAGCAGACAGCCCTACCGCCAGCTAAGGAAGGGAGTGGGGGGTGGTATCTGGACTTAGAATAGATTTTCATTCCCTCCACCAACATTTATGGAACAACTGTTAAGTACATGGTATCAGACTAAATGTTAGAGGAAGACAAGAGTTCATTCCACATTTGAACAAATGTTTCCTGAATACCTACTATATGCTTTGGGACAGTAGTTCCCAAACCTGGCTATGCATGACAGTCACCTGGGAAGCTTTAAAATAGTATAAATTGATAGATTTTCCCCTCCCCTGCTCCCACAGAAATTCTGGTTTAGAACAGCTGGGGAAAGACCCTGGAATCCAATGTATTTTTTAAAAATATTTTTCATGTTTATTTATTTTTGAGAGAGACAGAGAGAGAGAGGGAGGGAGGAGTACAGAGAGAGGGAGACACAGAATCCGAAGCAGGCTCCAGGCTCTGAGCTGTCAGCACAGAGCCCGATGCAGGGCTCGAACCCATGAACTGTGGGATCAGGGCCGGAGCCGAAGTTGAGCACCCAACTGACGAACCACCCAGGCACCTCTGTATGTTTTGTATTTGCACTAATTTAGTGAATAAGGAAAACATTAATATGATACCAAATTCAAAAGACACAACACATAAACTTGATGAGTCTCTTTCCCACCTTGTCTCAGAGACTCTTCAAGTAGT
Organism: Panthera leo; assembly: GCF_018350215.1. Taxonomy (NCBI): domain Eukaryota; kingdom Metazoa; phylum Chordata; class Mammalia; order Carnivora; family Felidae; genus Panthera; species Panthera leo. Next base: position 121,771,411 of record NC_056687.1, read on the forward strand.
TTTTATCAACCAGCTAGAACCAGGCCCAGTGGGCTGACACTAAAACCCTGTGCCATAAAATATATACAAATTCGTCCTTCAAAGCTTTGTGGTGTAGCAAGGGGTATAAGATGTGTTTATGAAACGCTGCATAACAAAGACACATAAATGTGTGGAATCACACAAGCAGGCAGGTTGGAAGAAGGCAGTGGCATTCTGGGGAGGAGCTTGGGAATGGCGGTGAGGGAAGGCACAGGGAGACACTCAGCAAAGCCCTGGAGGAGAAAGTGCCATGTAGTGGATCTTGAGGGTAGAATTTAGTTCTGCAGATCTAAACAAAGGGAAGGGAACCTCACTCAGAAAGAGGCACAGAGTTTCATGCCCTCAAAAAGCTTATAATCCAAGAGTCAGTGTAACAGTTCAAAGAATCTAAATCTGCAAAAGCAAATTGAAAAAGCAGTGAAAGTTGTTGAAGGTGGACCTTGAAGTCTTTAAGACTTTAGAACCCTCTAGAACCTCCTTTTTGATTTTACCTCCCACCTGAACCACTTCCCACCACAGTCACGGGGTCATCTCAGATGGTGCCAAAGCTAAAAGCCATATCCTACGTGTTCAAAGGGCAATAAAGAAATCAGTTCAAAGTCTGTAGACCCACAGACCCACAGTAGGCCACAGGCAAATCTGGCCCCCACAGGTTTTTCTGACCAATCTGGTTTTTGGAACCACGTTTTTGAAAAACCGGGCTGATGCTGAAAAGAGTAAGATTTAACATAAAAACCAATATACCTTTTTTGAACAACAGGAAGAGTGGGCAAAATGGTTGTTGTCCGCCTGGCAAGAAGGACTGGGTGCCTCACAGCTGTGTCCCCTCATCACAGCCACCTGCACTCACACACTGCCTGCCCATGCTCTTACCGCCAAGTGACTTCTCTCTGTAACCTGACCAGCCTGGCCCCGTTAGCTGATTTCCTTTGTTGTGACTGATAAGAACATAAAGGGAAATAACATTAGACCCACAGATCTTATCATACATACTTACTTAAAGATCCCAAAATTAAAATTCAGACTTATAAATGAGTTTTTGTGTGTTTGGGGTGGAGGGGGTAGTCATCCTCGGCAAAAACAGTATTCTTTGACCTAAAAAAGTTAACTGACCTCCTCTACTATATTTTTTTATAGAGAGTAACTTAACACTGAAGCCTTAGGAATTCCTGCCAATGGAAAGCCCACAAAAGACCTCAGAAAAAGAAATGTAGGATGGAAAGAAGATGAGATTTAATTTACATGTAACTTTTTAAAATGTTTTCTAAACAGCAAGCTTCATGCAATACATTCACTTCTCTCAGTAGTATTACTGAGATGGGATAGACAAGCATGAAAAAGGCTAACAACAAATGTTATAGATGCAAAAATTTTGGTGGGCCTACCTACATTTCTTTTTTTTTAAATTAAAAATTAAATTAAATTAAATTTTACATATTTTTTAAATATTTATTTTTGAGAGAGAGAGAGAGAGAGAGAGAGAGAGAGAGAGCGCGCAACCGGGGTAGGGACAGTGAGGGAGACACAGAATCCAAAGCAGGCTCCAGGTTCTGAGCTGTCAGTACAGAGCCAGATGCGGGGCTCAAACTCATGAACCACAAGATCATGACCTGAGCCAAAGTTGGATGCTTAACTGACTGAGCCACCCAGGTGCCCCTAATTTTTTATTTTAGAGAGACAGTGCCCAAGAGTGGGGGAGAGGGGCAGAGGGAAAGAGAGTGAGAATCTTAAGTAGGCTCTGTGCTTAGCCCAGAGTCCGATGTGGGGCTTGATCCCACAACCCTGGGATCATGACCTGAGCTGAAATCAAGAGTCGACATTCAACTGACTGAGCTGCCCAGGCCCCACATAAACTAATTTGTAATTAGATAATTAAGTGACTTTATAAATATATGAGCATATGCTATATAAAATACTTACACAGTCATATTTATCTATAAAAACACACATGTAGATATCTATATGTATATATACAACATAAGTATGTGATATACACATATATCTATATGTGTACATACACATATACGTGGACATTTGAAAGACAAAAGGGGTGCAGCTAATAACTATGCTAGAGAAACAGGTATACATTGGGACTGCACTTGAGGAAATAAGGATGAATATTCATCCTTTATTTATTTATACATATATTCATATATATACATGTGTATATATATGTATGTGTATGTCTATATATAAAAATAAAACCTAAACCTCTATGTAAACATAAAATTCTGTATTATAGTACAAGTACATATGTATATGTTTACAGAAAGTATGATAAACATACTTTATAATTATACTTTATATAAATGCCATTGGGAAATTCTAGTTCATTCACATATTTAGAATCTTCTGATCCTTTCGTCTCCTGCCATATTTCAACCTTATCTAACACATGCACATACATATAATGCAAAGATGAACACTTAAATAAGATGCTTTTGAAGATTAAATTACCACTTCTTCACCAGCTTTTTTAAAATTAATTAATTAATTAATTTATTTATTTTTAATTGTTTTTTTTTTTTTTAACATTTATTTATTTTTGAGACAGAGAGAGACAGAGCATGAACGGGGTAGGGTCAGAGAGAGAGGGAGACACAGAATCTGAAACAGGCTCCAGACTCTGAGCTGTCAGCACAGAGCCCGACGCAGGGCTCGAACTCACGGACAGCGAGATCATGACCTGAGCCAAAGTCGACCGCTCAACCGACTGAGCCACCCAGGTGCCCACTTCACCAGCTTTTAGAATGAACTATATTTAAAACAATAAAATAAATCTATGCTCATGGTAAAATATTCAAACAGTGCAGAAGTGTATTAAAGTACAAAGCAGAAGGCCTGTTCTCTGTCCTAGCCTCCCCTCCCCCACATCGATGCACCTACGGCACCCACAGCATGCATCCTCCCTAGATGGATACATTTTTTCTAACTTTGGAAGATCTGTACACTACATCTGTATAAAAGCTCTAGGAGAAAAATTATTTCCTCTTGAGTTTTTTCTACCCTAGCCTCTAGCTCCTCTGCCTGGCAATTCCTTAAACTTACCCATCTCAGGTGACAGCCCACCTGGGCACCCTTCGTCCTCTGGAACGCCTAGATTCTGGCTCCCACCTTTATGAAACGTGAAGTGTTATGCATTTGTTCATGTTTCTATCCTTCCCTATTTGCTCCTTGAGTACAAGGCCAATCTAACTCATCTTTGTTCTCGCGACACCTGTAGGGTACAGTACGTTGTCGACGATGGTGACAATAAGCAAGAGGAGCTGGCTCTTCAGACCCTGAGCAGCAAACAGCTTAAATTACACTCTGTATTTAGAAAAGTTCCTGATTTAAAGTTTTCAAAATTAGAACCAGATGAACCCAAATTCTACTCTGTAGACAGCACAAGTAACTAGGAAAATAAAAATTAATTCCTGTCCATTTTCTTCCTAGTTTCCTCCTAATGTGGCAGTTGGCTCCAAGTGTTTCATAGACCTGGAGTCTCCCAAGACCCTTTCAGCAGGTTCATGAGGTCAAAACTATTTTCATAATAACATAAAGATGTCATCTGCCTTCCCCCCCGCCCCCACCCAGCCATGCTAATATGTGCATTAATGGTACAAAAGCAATGATGGGCAAAAGAGCCAACACTGTAGCAAGCATCAAGCCAGTAACACCCAGATAAGAAAGTAAAAGTTACTAATTTTATTAAATCTTGGCTATTGAATATACATTTTTTTACTATTTTGTGTGATAAAATGGGAGGTACACACAAAACACTTCCACTGCACTGAAAAACCAATGTCTGCCTTGAGCACTTGGGTGGTTCTTAGAGTTGTGAGCTGAACTAGCCAACTTTTTTTTCATGGAACACCATTTTTACATTCAAAAACGACTGACAGACAAACTATGGTTATTCAGATGTGGATATCTGGGCAAACATTTTCTTGAAAATGAACTAAGCGGGACTGTCACTTCAAGGAAGTAGCCATTTTGTTCCCAGTAATAAAATTTGACTTTCAGATGAAAATCGCAATTCTGGAAAATTTGGTATTTAACACAAACTTTGGCATTCACCGCCATGAGCTCTACATTTCTCAATACATAATGATTTTTCTACAGAGGTTGGTGGTGATGTTAATGAATGTGACTTTAGTATATCGTGCAATGAGTTTGGAAGACAGGCATAGCTCAGTGAACTAACATTTGCCAAATATTGTAACAAAAAACCACGCACATACAGGCAAAAAGGTGTAAGATCAGTAGATTTAACTGTGACAACATATGGAAAGTTCATTGCTTTGGTTCAAGTTCCATGTCACAGCTAACCTTTAAAAAAACCAACTACCTGACAAGTTTTGGTGTATTATCAAGGAATATCCACAATTAAATGAAAAGCTATTAGAAAACATCTCCCACTTCCAATGACCTATTTGTATGAGGCTAGATTTTCTTCACATACTTCAACTACAACATACTTGCCATTGAATTCAGAAGCAGATATGAAAATCTGACTTCCTTTCTATCAAGCTAAACATTATATGTTTGCAAAAATGTAAGATAATTCCACTCTCATTACATTTTTTTGCCTTAGAAAAATTTATTTTTTTAAATGTTATTAAAAATGTTATTTAATCATGACTTTATCACAGCTATTTTTCATGAATTGTGATTATTATTTTTTAAATGTTTGTTTATTTTGAGAGAGAGACAGAGACAGCATGAGGAGGGGACGGACAGAGAGAGGGGTGAGTGACAATTCTGAGCCTGATGCTGGCCTCAGTCCCATGACTGTGAGATCATGACCTGAACTGAAATCAAGAGCTGGATGCTTAACTGACTGAGCCACCCAGGTGTCCCGAGTTAATTGTTGTTGTTGTTGTTGTTGTTTTTAATTTCCTTTTAAATATTGAATATGGCAAATACTGATAGATATTTAACTCAGATAAACAAAAGCTCTTTGGGTCTTCAATGATTTCTAAGAGTGTAAGGAGGTCTTGGGACCAAAACATTTGAGAAATGCTACTCTAACCTATAAGAAGATGTTCAAAATGATTGTTCTCTAAAAATTATTTTACTCAATAAGAGAAATCAGATACAGGCTTAAAAGAATGAGAGACAAAGTGAATGAGAATGTGGTAAAATACAAGCAGAAATCCCCAGGAGAAGGAGACCGAGGGATACAGAAACACAGACTGACATACCCACAGTCACAGAGACACACATTCTATAGCTGTCATGAATTTCCCAAGCTTGAAGTCATTACTAAAACCTCTGGAGTCTGAGCATGGCTGAAAAACCAGGGGGCCAAACAGGACTTCCGCACTATAGGTGCTCAGGTGACAACTGTTCCTTGATTTGCAGGGCTGTGGCCCATCTTATGTTTGCACAATCTAGCACTGCTCGCATTCTTGCCTTCCAAATCTCAAAGGTTAGCCTGCTCACAGAATTTTGTGTGCTCATAACAATTCTAACCATTCATCTATTGAATTAGCCCCCACCCCATTAGATTCTGGAGACTGCTTTTAGGCACTGATTCACTCATTCTACAACTGAACTTTAAAAAAGGGGAAGAGTACCTGGGTGGCTCAGTTGGCTGAGTGTCTGACTTTGGCTCAGGTCATGCCCCATATTGGGCTGTCTGCTGTCAGCACAGAGCCGCTTTGGATCCTCTGTCCCCTCTCTCTCTCTGTCCCTCCCTTGCTCACACTTTCTCTCTCAAAAATACACATTAACAATTTTTTTTAAAAAGGGAAACAATCCTTAGCAATGATCTGACCAACTAATACTCTCTATTTCCAGTTTATTATATTTTTAAATGTCTTTTTTATTTTGAGAGAGAGACAGAGTGCGAGCACAAGTAAGCACAAGTGGGGGAGAAGCAGAGAGAGAGGGAAACAGAATCTGAAGCAGGCTCCAGGCTGTGAGATGTCAGCACGGAGCCAGACATGGGGCTCAAACCCACGAACTGTGAGAGCATGACCTGAGCTGAAATCAGATGCTTAACTGACTGAGCCACCCAGGCGCCCCTCCAGCTTAATTAAATCTTCCCTCCTCAACTAGTCAAGGCAACTTTACTGAAATATGCAGAAATCAAAAAACATAAAATGAGAGTTTCCATATAAATTTTAACTCTCATGGTACAAAAAAATCTTGGAAAACCTCTTCATTAATCAATAACACATCTATTATTAGCACTTTACAGGGCTTGTTAATAAAATTTGGTGTACTTTTATTAGTAAATCTTTAAGACATGACAAAGAGTGAAGCAATGCAACGTCGAGTAAGGCTACTCTCTGGGGCCAGACTGAGGCCCATTTTTCTAAATCTTCTGATCAGAGGAGAAGGCCCAAGGCCCTCCTGCAGCCGCTGGCCACCACCCAATTCCTAACGTACAGAACAACAAAACTGAATCAACAGAGCAACTTTTGCTTCTCTCTACTGCACAGCTCCTTCTATAAAAAGAAACTTAGAAATAAAACCCAACTAAAAAAAGAACACACTGTATTAGGATACTGACCTGGAATTCTGCAAAAGTCAAATGCACAGTCCATTTTGGGGCAGTGAGGGGCCCATGTCGAAGTGAAAACTACCGCACGGGTCTGCTAGTCCCTGCAGAGAGTGTTCCGACAAAGGACACAGCTTCAGTGAGTCCGGTCCACCACCCCACACACATCCCTGCAGTACGTTTTCTCACAGTCCTGTTGGGTGACTACGTCACACCCTCACATGACAAGGTGTTAGAAACACACGCATCGGATCTCAAAAACAGATTACAAAACAGAAGCCCTTTATAGAGTTCGGCTATGTCTAGGAAAAGGAAAATCCTCTTGATTTCTCTTCTAAATGCAGTCCAAAGGGGTAGAGAAGAGCTGCATTTATCAGACTTTAACGCACTTAAACTATCAGATTCAAGAAAGCATGGTGAGGTGAGGAAAGTTTGCTTTTTCAACTGAAATTCAGGCCGTTCGAAAGGCTAACATCAGGAAGCTTCCAGGGTGTATTCAACAGAGAAAGGCTGGCTTGAACAACCTTACCTGAATATATTCTTTTGAAAAGGTAAACATCTGGTCTCTAGACTTGTAGTTGCGTGCATATGGATTGTAAGAACGAGCATTATCAGATTCATGAATGATGCAACGTGCTCAGTTAAATATTTCAAGTTGCTTGTTTGGAAAGATGAAAGGGGGAAAAGGTCCTTGGCTTCTTTTTCCTTTTTGAAACACAACAGTATTTCAGGGTAGTCCATGTACCTTGGGTTCACCTCAGGATCATGCATGCCCGGATATCTGCTTGCTTAGAGAGTGTACCTCTAAGCCCTCCGGTGCTGTGTTTGTTCCTGATCTCAACCAAATTCCACTGACACTCAGCGTCCCTAATGCAGGAGGCATTTTAAATATGAATGCTGCAGGAACCAAGTTACCAAAAAGACCAGAACAGGGTTCCTGTCCTCTGGGACTTCTCATTTCCAGGTGAGCTTATCATAAAGAGTTGGTCTCAAAAAACCAAATACCAATATTTTGGAAGCCTGAAGGGCCAACTGATTTAATGGCCCTATTCCTCTCAGGTGACTGCTTCCTCTTGGGAAGGACACAAGGAAGAACTGTCAGAAATTTTTGGCTACTGAACAACAATCACCCTCCAGCTGGTCACAAGAACTAAGATGGACTGAACACTAACTGCTGCTTTGGTGTTAAACCATCTAAACCCAGCTCCCCTGGCACCCTCCCTCTCCACCCCCTGCTCCCTCTGTCCCCCAGGTTTCTCAGGACTACTGAATGACAAGGAATCCCAGCTTACACTGGTTCTTTCTGGAGGAGCCAGAAACTGGGCAGGAAGGAGCAAGCACACAGCACACACACACAGCATGAAGAGCAGCACTCGGCCCACGGTGGGGTTGGTTCTGTGAGTGTGGGCTGGAATCAGCTTGAGAACTGACCATGTCCTGCTTAGCTGGTGGTTTGGAGAGGACTGCTTATGCAGTCCATGCTTCACACAGTACACGGGATGGTCTTTTATAAACACAAATGAGATCAAGTCCACCCCTGCTTAAAACCCTTTGGCGGTGTTCTCCAGACATCAGCACAAAATCCAGAAGCTTCACTGTGGCCTGCAAGGCCCGGTATCGTCCACAGGTCCCGGCTGCTCTCTCCAGACCTGCCTGCTCCCCTCCACCCCACTCTCTGTGCTCACTACATAGGCCTCCTTTTGCTTACTCCACCTGCCAGGTGTCTTCCAGCCTCGAGGGCTTTTAAACACACTGATCCCAGTACTGCCCAGGGCTGGCTCACTCTCATGCTTCAGGCCCAGCTCAAGTGTCATCCGGGGGGATCATCCCAAGTCTCTGTCTGATTCTGCTTTCACTTGCCCTCATAATGCCCGGTTTTCCTTCATACCGCCTACCTCATCCTGCAATTATCACATGCGTTTGCCTGCTTGTGCATTGTCTGCTCTGCCCACCAGAAGGTAAGCTCCGGGACAGAAAGGACCTTGTGAGTCCTGTTCACTGCTATGTCTACAGAATGCAGCACATGGTAGGTGGTCAGGAAACATCTGCTGAATGACTACATGAAATGGCTAGGCATAAAAAACATGAACGAGGCTCCCCTTGATTGAGAGAGCAACCTGCCCCCCCTCCCCTGCATTCCCGATGCCCTGTACCCTGCTCTGCTTTTATTTTTTCCACAGTACCCATGACATTCCAATATACTACGCAATTTACCCCTTTACTTCTTACTGTCCATCTGCCTGCTAGAATTGAAGTGCCACAAGGGCAGTAAACTTCGATATTCTACACTGATGTATCGTAAGCACCTAGAAAAGTGCCTGACACATAGTAGGCCCTCAGTAAATACTCACTTACTGAATAAACAATCCGCACTGTAAATAGATACATGTTTCTAAATCAGCATTAGATATGGGTAGGCACCACAAATACTGCCAAATACAATGCCCATCTGTTTGAATTTCCCTAATCAATTTAGAATAAAATTGCTTTTATCTGATGTATTTCAGGTTGCGAAGCACTTCACATATTAATTCTTTTTTTTTTTTCCACATTTTATTTATTTTTGAGGAGGGTGGGAGGGGCAGAGAGAGAGAGGGAGACACAGAATCCAAGCAGCTCCAGGCTCTGAGCTGTCAGTACAGAGCCCGATGCAGGGCCCGAACCCACAAGCCAAAAGATCATGACCTGAGCTGAAGTCAGACACTTAACTGATTGAGCCACCCAGGCACCCCAAATATTAATTCTTTTAATCCCCTTCAGCATCCCGGGCAGTGGGAAAGTAAAGTGGAGATATTACTATATACTCACAGGGTTAAGTGAATTAACAAACAGAGTTTGTGCTCAGTATATGGAAGCTGATATTATCGTGCCCACGGTATCAAGTGGAAACTGAGCCCAGATCAGTACCGTGCTTACAGAAGGGCTGTCACTTCTGATGGCAGCACGGTGCTCAGTCCCCCGCGCTCTACTGCCACCTCACATGCGTGTGCACACACAGCAGGAGTGAAGACAGAGCAGCATAAAACTGCCCTGCACCGAGTCCAAACAGCAGGCGTACTGTATGGGATCACTACTGTGGAAGCCCATAGCAGGAAGAGACCCAGGCCAAGATTCAAGAGCTAGAACCACTGGGGGCAGCCAGCCTAGATCACACACCAGGAAGTAACTAAGAGGGGCACCTGGGTGGCTCAGTCGGTTAAGCATCTGACTCCTGGTTTGGGCTCAGGTCTTGATCTCACATTTTGTGAGTTTGAGCCCCACGTTGGGCTCTGCATGGACAGTGTGGAGCCTGCTTGAGATTCTCTCTCTCCTTCTCTCTCTGCCTCTCCTGTGCACTCTTTCTCTCAAAATAAATAAGCTTTAAAAAAAAAAAAAGTAACAAAGAAATGCTGCCTGTCATGAAGCAGAATCTGTCAAGAGTGGTAGCCAAGAAGGGCAGCTGAGGATCGGAGTTAAGGCAAGCAGACCCCTTGCCATGGGCAGCAGTCACCAGGGCAACCTGAGCATTGCTACATGTAATGGGCCCCGGCCTGGGACTCTGCATGCTGGTCGGGCAAACAGTGGTGCTGCAGTAGGCATTCTCTAGGTGCCACCTGAACACGTAACACAGTCAGTCATGGTGCCTGCTCCACAGCCCAGAATTTGCTAAACACTCAACACCAAGGCTTTATACCCACGTGTGGCCAACTTAAAATCTCAGTATTAAAAGAAGTTGCTTTCTAAAAGTCTATTCAGTCCAATTCAGTCCAAGGACTCAGAAGACAAAGACCAAGGATTTGCACAGCCAGGATTTGTTACTCTGAAGTGTATGTATGTATCAGGAAAATGAATTTTCATTTGCTTCCCCTCCCCAATGAGTATTTAGATTTACCCGCTCATTAGAGGACTGGGCATGATGCAGTCTCAGGGATCATGAAGCTCATGCTAGAGACCTATCAGTCAGGGTACAGCATGAGAGCAATGAGTATGAAGCATCAGGGGAGCACTAGCAAAAGAGAATCTCCAGGGGAGGGTCACTTTGGGTGTGAGCTTTCCCCATGACAGATGGGAGAGTCCCCCCACAAACACAGAACTGAGAGGTGGTCAGTGAGGCTCATTAAAACCCTAAATCCAAATTCCAGTATTTTTTTTTTTAATTTTTAATGTTTATTTATTTTTTAGAGACAGAGTATGAGTGGGGGAGGGGCAGAGAGACAGGGAGACAGAATCCGAAGCAGGCTCCAGGCTCCAAGCTGTCAGCACAGAGCCCGATGTGGGGCTGGAACCCACAAACCATGAGATCATGACCTGGGCCAAAGTCAGATGCTTAACCCACTGAGCCCCCCAGGTTCCCCCAAATTCCAATATCTTTACCAAGGCTTATAAAGTCCTCTGCGACTTAACCGCATTTCCTGCCACTCTAACATGCATCAGCCTTCTTTCTGTTCATTCAATATGCCTAGGAACTTGTCACTTCAGGGTCTTGCTTCTGCATCCTAGAATGCCCTTCCAGCCCAGGCAGTAGTCCTCTTTTATCTCTATCCAACAATCCTTTCCCCCTCAATTAGGTTCATCTGTTATCTATTCTCAACATACTTTTCTTTCATAGCATTCGTTACGAGTGTAATTAAACAATGACAAATGTGTGCCTTTACCACAAAAGTATAAATTCTATGAGAGCTAAGACTGTCTACCAGTATCGTTAGCTCCTGGCACTGTACTTGGCACAGAACAGGTGCTAACAAACCTTTACTGAATGAATGCAAAAACAAAAAGTACCCAAACATTAAGCTTTCTAAAGCCCACTATACCGGGCACTGTTACCAAGCTTTCTGGATCCAGCATTAGGTCAACAGAAACCGCCCTGCTATTTGTCACCTATGCTAAAAGGGGTGAGTATGTTTGTTGAACATAAAAAAAGCCAAGAAGGCTGTTTTGACATGGTATAAGGAAACACACACACACACACACACACACACACACACCCCAGATCAACACTGCTAGCCTAAACCTGAGCCGGATAAGACAAGCCAGGGCCATCTATCTATTGCCCACAAAGTTGTCACTGCCCAAACAAGTTAAAACGCTGAAACGCAGCTTCAAAACACTGAGAAATGGCTTACTATTACTGCTTTGGCTCAAAAAAAGGGAGAAGAGCAACCCTTTATGCCCTGATATGCTTTGTTCTGTTATAGACAACAGGCCCAAAATGGAATTCCTTATGCTAAGCTAAGCCCCATGTCACCAAACTGAAACTTAACTTAGTTTTACCTCTTCCAGAAATGGAATCTTAAACCAGTCAATCACGAATCAACTTTTATCAGCATTAAGTACCCTGCTAATAAGGCCCTGCCGTCCGCTATATGGAGACTAACCTTGCAATAACCAATCTGCCTCTTTGCCTAGTGTAACTTCCGTATTCTGCTCCCATCTGCCTATAAAATCTCTTGCCTTGCATAGCGCTTTGGCGCTCCTTTTTTTTTATCTGCTAGATTGGATGCTGCTCAATTCACAAACTATGGAATAAAGTCAATAAAATCTTTAAAATTTACTCAGATGAATTTTGTTCTTAAATAGTTTAAACTCCAGGGATTTGGCTTTTGTCTCTTGAGTGCTTAAGCTAAGCTGGAAACAAACTTTTAAAATAACTTAAAAAAAATACTAAAACTTCAAAGTGGTTAACATGTGGGTGTAGAATAAAAAAGTTACTGAGCTACGTTGTGCACATGCACTGGCCCATGACTTCTAACTATGCTGCTGTCCCCTGCTCTTTCGAGAGCCCCTCTGGGCAGCCTTCCTCAGGGCTGGTGTAGTGTCACACTGACATCCCACTACAAGTGCATCAACGTCCCCAACAAGACCTGCTCATCTGACAGGAGGAAGTTCACCTCCTATGCCAGCCATATGCTGTGCCCTCAGCACCTGACGGGCACATCCACGTGCCCAGTACCATTCTACCCACTGTGTACACACCATCCCGATTAAGTTCACAGCAACCTGATTTTGCAAATGAGAAAACTGAGGATTCTGAGAGGCTGTGTCACTTGACTGGGGTCATTTCACTAGTGAGCGGCACAGCTGGGATTCAGACTCAGCAGTAGAACTCAAAGACTAGACTATCCATTTCAGGCTCAGAAGCACCAAGAAATAAAGAATAAGTTCTTGGTACCAAAGGCTCCTAGGCTCACGACCGCAGCCTACCTACCCGTGTGTGAGTGCCTGGCAAACTTTCAACTGGACTTGAGCAGGGCTGCCAAATGCAGGGGGACAGGCTATGCCCTGTGATATGCTGTCAAGAAGGGGAGGCTGAGAGCCAGCTCATGCTCTGCTTGGCCAGGCAGGTACACTGGGGAGGGCTGCATCCTCCTGCCATACGGACGGGGCTGTTTCTTTAAAATGCATAAAGATACCATATGGACCACCAGGTGGCTCTGGGGTGAACATTTTGGGGAAATTCAGAATTTTCCATAACATTCTATTTTTAATTTGTGTTCCTAAAAAAAAAAAAAAAAGTAAACTTCAAAGTAATATATGGCACTCATAAATATTATTTTTTAAAATATTTTATTTTTATGGGGCACCTGGGTGACTCAGTCAGTTAAGCGTCCAACTCTCGATCTCAGCTCAGGTCTTGATCTCAGGATCATGAATTCAAGCCCTGTGTTGGGCTCCACACCGGGCATGAGGCCTACTTAAAAAAAGATTTTATTTTTAAGTAACCTCTATATCCAATGTGGGTCTCGAACTTACAACCCCGACATCAAGAGTTGCATGCTCTACCAACTGACCCAGTCAGGTGCCCCACAATTGTTATTTTTTTGATCCACTTCTATTTCAAGGTAATATTTATCAAATGCTTACCACTCACCAGTAACTGAGTGCAACACAGGGCTACCATAAGAAGTAGGTATTGAAAGGGTGAATGAGGAGATCAGAGCTCCTGAACCAGGAGAACTGAGAGACCCCAAAGCCCTGTATCAATCCGTTCATGAAACAAGGCTCTCCCTAAGGATAATTCAGGATGAGGGAGATCACGTCCAATCTGGGATAGTGGCAGAGAGCTTAAACTTTGGTGTCAGGTGGACCTGGCTCCGTCACATTCTGGCTGTGACCTTGGGCACGCTTCTTAAGCTCTTTGCACCTCAGCCTCTTCATCTGCAAAATGGAGCTAAAAATAGAATCTATCAGGGTGCCTGGGTGGCCCAGTCGGTTAAGTGTCCGACTTCGGCTCAGGTCATGATCTCACAGTTCGTGGGTTCAAGCCCTGCGTCAGGCTCTGTGCTGACAGCTCAGGGCCTGGAGCCTGCTTTGGACTCTGTGTCTCCCTCTCTCTGTGGCCCTCCTCGGCTCATGCTCTGTCTCTCTTTCAAAAATAAACATTAAAAATTTTTTTTTAAAATAGAATCTATCAGGGTTAACATGAGGATTAAATGATAATACCTAGAAAGTGCTTTGTGTAATGTCTGGAACAAAATCAAGCTTGCTAATAACCATGAGCTATTATTAATATTACTATTACCAATTAATAATTAGTTGCAAATGTCAGTAGGAACAAATATTGCAAGCCTTGGCCCCAGGCCCCAAATATAAGGAATGTGAAATTCCTCAATGGCAGGGACATATGTTCTATTTCACTGTGTGTCCAGAGGTCCCCATCACCCCTCACAGTACTTAATACCCCAGAGGGGCTCATCAACTAATCATTCTTCCCTAATGCAGACAGCAGTTACATCTGAGCCTTAGCTCAGAGGTGGGCATTTAGTTACAAGTACCATCTTAAATTCTTTTCTTTCTTTAGTTGCATCGTTTGTTAGCATTCTTCTCAGCACGTGGAAAAAAGGTATTAAAAATTTAAATTAAAAAAATCATTCAAGTTAGCTATTTACTAGCAATTCTGGTAAAAAGCTTAATAGGAAGGAGACCAGAATGTTTAATGTTTAAGACAAACACCTAAATCACAAATTTCCATGATCTGTCCTTGTCCCCTTAAGTCAGATCACTCAAATTGCGCTCTACAAGGCAAAGTTAGGGTGCTGTCTGTCAGCTTACTCGGTGATGAGGCTGCTCTGGAGAGCAACATTCTTCCACCTCTGTTCTGCTGCTCCACCTCTACCTGTAGACAGACTCCTAGCAGACCACGTTTGCTCCTTTCCTCTCATACCATGGGACTTTTGCAAGGCCATGTCCTGGGACCTCCCTCTTACTTTAAACTAGGAACCTAGTAACATGTCAGTTTGGTAGGACTTATTTTAGAGAATATTTTGGTTTTCTGATTTTAGAATTTTTTTAGTTTATGTCTCAGTTTAATGGATTCATTAGATTGTGGTTTGTTCATTAAAATTTTTTTTTTATTTTGGGTTCAGTCTGGGGTTTAACATGTTTATGTGCTTATTTGGATCTGGTTCAAGCTTCCACTGAAACCCTGGAGGAAAATTTTTGACAACTGTCAGATGTAGTCAGTAGTCGCAAACTCTCCTTCTCCTGTTCCATTGGGCTGTCTTTTCTCTGTATAGTTACATCTTCATCCTTAGAGGTTAAAGCAGGGTCTCTGCTTATACACTCCTGGGTTTAAATTCCAGTTCTGCCGCTTACTAGCTGTATGAACTTGGACAAGTTAATTAACACCTCCAGACCTGTTTTTTTTTAATCTACAAAATGGATACAATAGGGCAACTTACACATAAAGTGCATTTCATTCTATTGCTCTTTTCACTCTAATTTTCCATGAAAATTCCAGAAATCAATACCTACAACTCTTTTCTTTAGCCCATCTCATTTTGATAATAACAACCAATTTAATGCTTGCTGCTTGAAAGGTTGGAATCAGGGGTTTCTCTGAAGCTGAAGTGGAAAGATGAATGGCCTAGAGAGTTTCAGGCTTCAAGGGCTTCCAGTGAGTCTGAGAAAAAGACTAGTTCTGACAGGCTGGGCAGTCAGGAGCCAGGCTGACCCCAGAAGAAAAGGAGTTAGCTACAAAACAGTCATGGAAGGTAAATGCAATAACAAATATTTAGCAAAATAAGGGACTATGTGGGTAATAACAGTAACAGTTCCTGTATCAAAGTCTTGCAAGAATATGTTAATGTAGGTACAGTAATGTAACTGATAGAACCAATGCCTACTTTTAAAGAAAAAGTACATGCATCATGATGTTTATGATAAATAAAATCAGTAACTGTATTAACAAATAGAAAATTAGTGACTATTGTTTTTTTTGGGGGGGGGGGGGTGTTCTATATGCCCATTGAAGATAACACCCGCCACAACCCTACTGTGAAGAATAAGCAGAGAAGAGGCCAGTGGCTTCTTTGGGTCCACACATTGCTCTTCTCACTGTGGGTAAAGATGCTGAGCAAGAGTGCCCTCAGACTATCATCTTAGCCCCAGATTAGATCATTACTCCGTTTTTTCACACACAGAAATGGCAAAAACATCCACATGGCCAGCCCCACCAGTGTTAGCAGACGGAGGGAAGGCAAAGCATTTTACAACCTGAGTGCTCTGTTCTCTTCACAGCTCCCTTCTGTTGCATCCTCACCTCACTGGGAAGGGGGCCTTTAAGCACAATAAAGAAGTCATGCCCGGAGTGGCAATCAACACCAGCAAGGAAGAGAGGAGGCAGGGCAGAGGGTGCTCTGTACCAGAAGGGGTGGGGCCGGATGCAGGATATGGGGAAGGGAGACCATGGAGGAAAGAGCCTGGGGCTCCCTCCCAAGGAGGTCTCTGCACTGAGGAGCTTCCTAGTAAACACAACTCCTGGGAAGGTCTGGCTACTGTCACTGAGCCTGCCCACGCTGCTCTTCCAGGTTTCACGGGCTTAATAACAGGGTTATGGTCATAAAAGTAAA
Organism: Panthera leo; assembly: GCF_018350215.1. Taxonomy (NCBI): domain Eukaryota; kingdom Metazoa; phylum Chordata; class Mammalia; order Carnivora; family Felidae; genus Panthera; species Panthera leo. The sequence goes on from NC_056687.1 coordinate 121,787,749, forward strand.
TTTCCTAAGGCAGTTCCTAGCTCCGAGATTAGACAGCCCTGTTACAAACATGATCCTTTAGACAGACTTTTGCCTTGGCAGCAGCCTTTTCCGGGTTGTGTTTTGAGGTTCTTTTACATTTGATGACCACAGCCCATCCCCAGTCCAGAGCGCTGTGTCCACAAGATGGTGCTGAGTCCACACAGAGAAATGGTCAGTGTCCTGGGTAGCTGGTAATCCTGTCCCCTCAGTCTTTCTCTCAATGGGCAGATGAGTACGCATTGCTCCAAAAGAAATAGATATTGAGTGTTTTAGGTAACAAAGAGAGCCAGCTTCTTAATGGAGTTTGCACTCTAACTCGTTCTCAATTTGCCACAAATGTAGGGAGTCTTCAGATAAAGGGTGGGTACCGCCCTGCCCAGTGCAGGAATTTCCTCCTTGGAGGGGCAGTCCTCACCAGGACCAAAGAAGGGGCCCTCAATGGTGGCCTCGGCCCTACAAGAGCCCTTTGAAGGTTTATTTAGCATGTCCCCCCTTCCTGGGCTAAACATTTCAAATTCCTCTACTAGTCCACTGTGAAGAGGGTTTAATAGACAAAGAGCATTGGATGTGGTCCAATCCTCTCATTTTGGATGCAAGTAAACTGAGGCATGGAGAAGTCTAAGATCTCATGGTGTGACCAAAACTGGTTTCTGGACTTCCGATTCCATGTGCTTCATTATATCACACTCAAATGGCAGATGCTGGGACCTGCTTACTAACAGCAGGACCACAGAAAGGACCTGACCTCCCTAAAACCACACAGGGTGTTAGGAGGATTCAGTGAGAGTACCTGAGCACTCAGCAAGGGCAAATAGGGAGCAAATAATTGATTTTATTTAGGATACACACATGCTTCTTTTTTTCTGGCATGAAGTTCTCCTTTCTTCCCTTGTTTTCTTCTTCTTTCTCAGCTTCCAAACTTCCAAGGCTGAGTTTTTTAACCAAAGCTCAAACACACCCATTTATTCTGATTAAATTTAATCATATTCATTTTATTCATCATCTCCAGTGTGCTGGGATATTTTAGAATGTAAATTCTAACTTAAAATGGATCTACTGATGTTTTAAAAACATGTTACACAGATTAATCCTCCTGAAATTTACAGGTAAGTTTAGGATGGTGATGTCTGTGACAAAAAAGGCAGGGCTGTTTTCTATGCTCACCTCGAGTGGCAGAATGTGGTCATTCTTCTAGCCTCTCCCCCCACCGCCCATCATATTTCAAGACTGGGACTTGGAAAATATTTTTCAACCTATCAGGATAAAACAGATAAAGCCTTGATTTCATTTTTGGTGAGGAAGCAGGTTGAATCTACACTATGAGGAAGTGGCCCTGTGAAGAACATCTCCGTCTGTGTTAATGCCTTAATATGTTTGGAATCAAGACACTGAGACCTCAGGGTAAGTGAGCTCTTGTGCTGAGATCCAGAAAACTTCTGAGCTGCAGAAAAAAAACCTTTTACTCAAAAGAACCAGCTCCCTGGAGTCGATCCATGATCCCTGGGCTGGTCCTCAGTTACAGGTGAACCAATGCAAAACCCTGACCAGTTACATTCTCTCAGCTCTGTTGTTTCAGTAAGCGGAAGACTCTAATTTTCTAACCACTCTTCCTCATTCCCACATCCTCCCTAACTAGCTCGTGCCATTTGGTTTTCTGGGGCTCACAACCCAGCCTCCTGATACCCTGCCCCACCAGGAAATCAGACAACCTGCAACGAACTGCCTCGGTGCCCATATTCACTGACCCAGCAGGACACCACCTTCTCCATCCTGACACTTTTCTAAAGGCCAATCTTCTGGACCCAAATGCAGAAGAAGGACAAGAACACTCAGCTTTACTCCTGCTTAGCCTTAGGCCATTTACAGATCACTTTCATACGTACCATTTCATTTTCTTTCTCACAATACCACTCTGGGCTGTGAAATACTATTTCCATTTCAAAGATGAAGACACCGAGGCTCAGAAAAATTAAGCCAAATCCTAACACCACATATCATGTAATTGGCCAGGTTGGGTTTTTGACCCTGATCTTGTGACTGTGGGTCACAAACTCCTTCTAGCATACTTAAAAGGAAGACTGTATTTACGTGATTCCAAATGCTATTAATAAATATGAATCACCATCTCATCTTTTGAGTATTATGTTTAATGGCTGTGTTTTTGTGTGTGTGTGCCAAATTCAGTGTCAAATGTGAATATGCCATTCAAAAGATTATATATCAGTAGCCATTTGACCAACAGATCCAGTTTTTCCTGACCGGCCTACAAACCATTAACACCTGCCAACCAGGTGACCATGTCTGCATTCCACTTTGTATTCTCTGCCACCTTGCATTATGTGATGGCACAACATTTTGTTTAATTCGTTCTGTAAAATGGGAATGATACCTGAGATGATTATTGGGTCAGTTAAACGAAGTAACGACTATAGAGAACCTAGCTAGGAAGTGTTCAATTAATGGTATTACATACTACTATTTCTACTTCTACTAAAACTTCATTACGGTCATTAAAACCAAGTAGACCTTTGTTTTCTTAACAGGTGTCTGATGAGGTGTAAGGCAGCATGGGCCCAATAATTCAGAGAAGCAGAAACACTATTTCAACCCCTTAGCTTTGTTTAATCCTTTATTTCTTCCCTCATTCAGCAACCACCTGGAGCCCACAGTCTAATGAAGAGACAGGCATGCACACAAACAGCTCCTCCGTGATGATCACACTCGAGTGAGTGTGCCCAGGACTCCGAAGGAGGCAGGCTTAAACAGTTGGGGGAAGGAGAGTCAGGGAAAGAGAGGTGGAATGGAGTCCTGAAAGATGCAGAGCATTTCTTTGAAATCGAAAAGAGAAAAAGGCATTCTATCTCCAGGCAGAGGTCTGAGCGAAGGCAAGGAGGCATGAGATAGAATGATAGATTTGGGGAATGGCGAAGAGGTGGGGAATGGCTGCCACACAGGGTGTGGACAGGGCCTGATGGAGACAGAGAGGGACAGACTGGCAGGGACCCAGGTGTCAAGAGTTCTGAATGTTACCAAGACTTTGGATTTTATCCTCCAGCCTAGCATATTGGAGTCACCCACAGGAACTGGATAAAAAACCAACAAGCAGGCTCCAACTCGAGATTCTGGTTTGTTTGGTCTTGGGTGAATACTGACTACTGAGATTTTTTTACATTTATTTATTTATTTTCAGAGAGACAGAGAGCGAGCAAGTGGGGGGTGGTCACAGAGAGGGAGAAAATCCCAAGCAGTCTCCATACTGTCAGCGCAGAGCCCACATGGGGCTCAAACTCACAAACTGTGAGATCGTGACCTGAGCCATAATCAAGAGTCAGGTGCTTAAGTGACTGAGCCATCTAGGCGCCCCTCCAGATGATTCTAATGTGCAGCCTGGACAATCGTGAATCATTTAAAAGATTTTAAGTGAGAATCATTTGACAAATTTGCAGGCAGATCATTCTGGAAATCATTTGGTAAGAAGGATGTCTACAGGGAGTGTAGAAAGAAGGCAAAGGGAAGGTGGGGAAGAGGAGAGAAAGATCTGACAGCTATTTGGGTGGAAGAATCAACTCACCGGAAATGAGAGGAAAGAGAGAGGGAAGGGTTTACACCCCGATACCATTGCCTCGATGTGCCACTGGCAGGTAGGGAACCTGATCAAAGAGCTGGTTTGGGAGGAGGATAATAAAGTCTGTGCTCCCTGAGGAGCCTGCGGAATACGCAGGTGATGCTCTCAGTCAACAGGCTTCCAAAACAGACTCTGCTGTTGAAAGCAAGCCGGCCTGAAGATTCAGATGTGCAGTGCACTGGCAGGCATGGAGGAGGTGGTCGCAGACATGAGCAGGGATACTGCCCAAGGAAAGTAAAGTGGATGAACAGAAGGAGCCTGAGGAATACCACTCCTGAGGGGTAATGGATGTATCAGGATCACCTGGAGGCCCTCATTAAAACTTTAGTTTCTTAGTGCCACTCCAGACTGACAGAATCAGAATGGTCAGGGGGTAAAGCCCCAGAGAGGCATTTTTCACAAGTTCCCAGGCATTTCTGAATCAAGACTAGGACTGGACACTGCATCAGTTTCCTAATAATGCTGTTAACAAGTTACCACCAACTCGGTGGCTTACGACAGAAATTTCTTCTCTCACAGTTCTGGAGGCTGGAGTTTGCACTCAAGGTATCAGCAGGGCCGTGTTCTTTCTGAAGATGCTAGGGGACAATCCTTCCTTGCCTTTCCCAGCTTCTGATGGCTCTAGGCATTCTCTGGCTTGTGGCTGTGTCACTCTAATCTCTGCCTATGTCTTCACATGGACTTTTCTTTATGGGTTGCTCCTCTGTGTGTTTCTTATAAGGCCAGTTGTCATTGGATTTAGGGCCCACCCCACAATTCAGAATGAACTCATCTCAACATCCTTAACTAACCTACATCTGCAAAGACCCTTTTTCCAAATAAGGTCATATGCACAGCATCGGGATACGAACACCTCTTTTGGCGGCCACCGTTCAACCTACTACTGACCCCATGGCAAAAACCCATCTGGATAAATGGGAGAGGGGACTGAGATCCAGAACTCCAAGCTAAGTTCCCTGACAGTAGCAGGAAGAAGAGGAAGAAAGAGGGAGAGAGAGAACTATTTCAGGGACTAAAATCAGCAGCTACACTTCCAAGTCTTACGCTGCCCAAGGGACCCCGGGCTGCTAAGAGTGCAGCGCACAAAGCCATCTGAAAGTACTATGCAGACTGGAAAAAATCACCACAATCATAAATTAACAAATGCTAGACCATGGTTCCCTCAAAATACAAGTGAAAGCTTTGAAGGGCTGAAAAGACTTTTCATTAATTCACTTTCTAGACTAAATTAATTTGATATGAAGTTAGGCTTCATTATCTCAGATACTGTGGCCACTTTGTCCTCACCACTCTAGTAGCTTTCAGTCCAGACAAGTCACCGAGGCAGCACAGGATTGGTTACTTCTATCTTTCCAAATGTTTCCTTAGGAGCAGGCAAAACTCTCAGTCACCAACATTAAACAAGGTTCAGTTACACCTTCCTTCTCATGCCTCCCGGGGTCCCCGCACCTTTACTGAGACCACATCCCTCCTCATTTTTACACTGATACATGTTCCACCACTAAAGTCCTACACCATAATTGCTTGTGTCGGTTCCCTGACACGTAAAGGTTTTCTGGCCTCTTAACATAGGAATTTCCTTTCTTGGCAACATGGTTTGCCTGGCCAGAAGGTCAGTGGGGCGTGGGGCAGGTGGAAAGGAACCACATGCTAGGCTGAGGTTAAAGTCATGGCTCAGGAACACTAGCCTTCAGAATCAGATTCCTGGTGTGGTCAAAACCACCCCATCACACATCCTTACAGTATAATGCAACAGGTACATCCCCCAAGATGTCCCTACCCTCTAAGACTATCCGAAAGCATCTTCTAGCTAGCACACCCACAAGGACCAATCTCTACACAAGTCTGTCTCTGCTTTACCACAGCATCTAGAGCAGTGTTCCCCAAACATTCATGTGCATGAGTCAGCTGGGCATCTTGTCAAGTGCATTTTCAGATACAGTGGGTCACATGTATGTGGTCCATCTTCATTTATGTCAGGGTGGAGATGGCTGAGGTGTACAACTGGATTTCAGGTTTAAGGAAACTAAGTTCCTTTACCTGCTGGTGAAATTATAATAGTTATAATGGTGATGACAATGATGCCAATGACAGGAAGAGCTAATATTTACTGAGCACTTTCTACATGCTAGGCCCTGTGCTAAGTGCTTTACAGACATTATGATTCACTCTGCACCGAGAGAGCTAAGGAAAACAGGAGTGGTTAAAAGATATTTATAAAAAAGGCAAGGCATTTTAAATTCCAGGATGTGCAGAAGGTCAATCAAGTGTCTACAGAGAGAGGCCAATTCTCACAGTGTCCCAGTCTGGGACTAGCTAGGCAGTAGCTAAATGCTTGATATTTCAGAAAGCATCTTTGGGCTAAGCAAGTCAATGCTAGAGACTATTTCATGAAATGCCTGCTGTCCCTCACTGTCACCCCATGGCCTGATGCCAGCCAGGTTAGCCTCTGCAGTCTTGGCTTCATTCAGCCGCCTCAGGAGGAACATGCCTGAACAGGGAGTGGCTGCTTTTGGTGGGTTCTTCCTGTTCTATCCTGGGATGGGCACAGTGAGCACTGGGCAGCTTAATCAAGGCTGCTATGTCTGATGCCTCTCAAGATGTCCCCCAGATGTCCTTGGACATACATGTTGTGTTTTGCTGCTGATTCTACTGACAAATGGCTTTGCCAGTATGAGACCAGACACCGTTTATATTCAAAGTGGTTCCCTTATTTGCTGTGACATGGAGAAGGCTCAATGGCCATGACCTTTCCTTGGGATGGGTCTTAAAGAACTTCAGTCCCAATGCTCTGCAAGAAAAGACTGGGCAGGCTGCCACTGAGGAAATCCAGGTTGGTGGCCTGAGTCAGATGGTGTGGCTCTATAATTGGCAGGCAAGCAGTCCGGAGGCTGAATTCAGCCTGTCGATATGTTTCATTTGGCCCTCCAGTACTTAAAAAAATTTTCGAGCCTCCAGTTTGCCCCAATTTCACTATTCTATCTTCTTATACCCAGCCCACATTGAACGTTCATATTATCTTCTTGCCCCCATATGTATCTGAACTTTAGACCCTAATCTATAATAACCTAAGTAGAAATCACTTAAAAGTTTTATTCTGCCTATAACGTTTCCATCTCTGCACTGTGATTCAATGCCCTCCTAAAAATTATATGGTGAGGTATCAGTATCCAAGCTTCCAAAACTACTGAAGTATTCCATCTTAATGAAGGATAGGTGGTGAGAAGCCTTAACATGGAGTGTATTTGGGTCACACAATATTTCTTCAGGATCCCTCCAGTTTGTTCATGCCCAAGTGGAAAGTTTCTTTCTTTTTTTTTTTTTTAAATTTTTTTTTAACGTTTATTTTATTTTTGGGACAGAGAGAGACAGAGCATGAACAGGGGAGGGGCAGAGAGAGAGGGAGACACAGAATCCGAAACAGGCTCCAGGCTCTGAGCCATCAGCCCAGAGCCCGACGCGGGGCTCGAACTCACAGACTGCGAGATCGTGACCTGAGCCGAAGTCGGACGCTCAACCGACTGAGCCACCCAGGTGCCCCGAAAGTTTCTTAATATATGAATCCTAGGGGGCAGAGTGGCAGATATCAAACTCTTCACTTTGCTTCAAAAGTCACGTCAACCACAAGGTCAACTCTAGCTCCTCAAAATCAGATTCATACTCCTGGAGGCACCCTGCTTTCCTTTCCAAAAGAGATTCCATATTCATCGTTAGCAGATGATATAGTGAGGGAAGCAATAATTGCTGAGAATGCACAGGCTTTTACCAGTAGTTCCTTCCTGGGTCAGAGTATTCTGAATGACACCGTGCTTCACCACTGTATCACACAAATAACAATTCCAAAAGCTAGACACAGAAATGCAGCCTGGACAACCTGGCAGTCTGGGCTTCAAACAGTGGGATCCACACAATAACGCGTATCTACCAAGATCACAAGTGGCTCCGGGGAATTTTTGCAAAGTGCTCAACAGAACAATGGTGATCAACCCAAGGAAGCAAATTCTGCTCCAGAGACCCTGGGCATAGGGGTGGGGGTGCAGAGCTGATCCTTTTGGTCTCTGACACCATGGGGACCTCCTGGAGAAAAGCTGCTGAGCTTCTTCCCTGTTCCGCCACGCTTGCTCCCCACTGTCAACACACAGTCCGCAGTCCACAGCATGTTCCCCCCTGGTGAAATGCCAATGCACAGGGATCATTTTCATGGACCCGAGCTCTCATATATTCGAATCCATGTACGTACTTTCCTTGCACACACGTTTCCTCCTCCTGTGTTTTCCTTGACTTCTCTTCCACCTCCCATTTTTCTAGTCTGAAGCCACCACTGGAAACACTGCAATCTCTGGAGCGAGGCCAGGCATGGCAGCATAGATCCCCGAGGTGGCACAGGATTGTGAAACAGTCACCTCCTCCCTGGGTCCAGGAGATACAGGTGACTGGGAGAGCTGTCAAGCAAGCCTGTCCGTAGGTCTGGCGTACAACTGGAGGCACAAGAGCTTCTGTACCGTGAAAATGCTACAAAAACTCTGGCTGGTCACACAAATGGACACACAGCGGCTGAGACAAAAGAAATTGCCTGGGGAAAACTGGTGGGTGGAAAAGGCAGGAGGAGGAAGGAATATCAAAGGGACTGAGAGTTCCAGTGAGGTTTTGCCAATCTCACACCGAAAGAAACTAACTCGAAACTGAATGAAGGTTTCTGGCCGTAGTCAGGTATCAAAATAGTTCCCTCCCCCCTTGCTCACCTGTTTGACTGAAAGTATCTGGGGGGAAACAGAGAGCAGTTACAGCGATAAATAAGCTCTCTACACTAAAAAAAATAGTAAACTCCTCCAAACAAACCCAAACCTGCTGCAGATAAAAACCCACAATAGGCTGTTTAAAAAACTATGCTTTTGAATATACTGATTTAAAAAAATCTGAAGAACAGGCTGTTCTGCAGAACAGCTCGAGTTTCTGCTTGTGCTTTCATTTTAGAAAACAAAATGCTCATAGACTCCACAGTGGGAGGGGCTTCACACAGGGATTCAAACTCACAGAAAATGGCCACCGGGTTCGGAAACCTGAACACAACAAACAGGACACTCGGGGGACCTTCTGGGAATATACGGCACTTAACTTTCACGACAGTAATTGTCTAGAGACAGATATAACCTTTTTTTCCCCGATCAGTAACATAAATCATGGCCTCCAAAGGATTTGTTTGTGGAACGCCACAATGACTAATCACCCGACTTTTTTTTTATCCTCCCTAAGCAAGGGAACCTCATGGGGCGAGGAAATAGGTCATTTTTAATGTAAGGTAGCTACTAGGATTAGAGGTAAGACTCCTACTTAAACTTCATTTAAAAAAAAAAAAAAGGCCTCAAAAAGGATTTCCTAAAATAGAAAGACGCGCAAATCATCTTATCAGAAACTCGTAACAATAAATAGAAAAGAAAGTCTTAAAATAGATGATGATTCAAATGTGGCAAAAAGCTCTTGAGTGATTTCCTGAAAATGTCAAAACCAAAACCAAGTATCAAGAATATTAAATACACAACAAAACAGGGTAAGAGACTCACTCTGTAGCGTATACTCGTTTAAGAAAAGATGTGTTTCCCGGGTAATTAACGGTGCTTCGGTGCAAAAAGTCAACTTACAGTGTATACTGGCTACAGAAACTCCAGAATTGCTAGACCTTGACAGGAAAAATTTCAAAGGTCACGTTCTTTTTTTAACCCTATTTACAGCACTCAGGGTAGGCCAGTTCTCTAACGTCTGAGTAAAACCCCATTCAGGGCTTCATTTCTTTGCCACCTCACTGCTGTTTCCATCTATCCTAGTGCCTTCTGCTTACTCAAGGTGGTCCTCCCATTAAAGCAAAGGTGGAACTCACATCAGTCCAAGGTAAGGGGAGAACACAGGGCAGAAAATATGGTTCTGCAGCGGGCACCCAGGAAGCAGGTATAACTCTGGCTGCTGTGAGACAGTCCTAGCTGCTTCCAGCCATGAGCATAAAGACAGCACTGGGACCTTGAGAAGACTTGCTCTTTGAGCTCATGTCAGGAACTACAAGACCAGAATAAACAGGTATAGGCAGGGACAGACCAGAATGCTGAGTAGATTTTTAAAAAAGGAAATCCTGGGGGCATCTGGGTGGCTCAGTCGGTCAAGCATCCGACTTCGGCCCAGGTCATGATCTCATGGCTCGTGAGTTTGAGCCCCCAGTTGGGCTCCGGGCTGACAGCTCAGAGCCTGGAGCCTGCTTCAGTTTGTGTGTGTGTGTGTGTGTGTGTGTGTGTGTGTGTGTGTGTGTGTGTCTGCCCTTCCCCTGCCTCCCATGCTCTGTCTCTCTCTGTCTCAAAAATAAACAATAAAAAAATTTTTTTTAATTAAAAAAAAAAGGAAGTCCTCACTTTGGTCTAGAAGTGAATCAATGTTCTATCAGAGTTAATCAGAAATCTCTATGCCTACGTGAAAATGCATACAAGTTTGGGTCTCTTGCCTGGCAAGATAAGAAATTCTGCTTTGTCTTTACTGAATTGGTGGTCTTATTATCTAATTGTAAACAACTCTACAAATAATCAGAAGTTGTTCTAACACATGAACAGGAAAAATAACACAGACAAAACGGGGCCTGGAAACAATATCCAACTCACGAAGCAGGAAGTGACAGCTCCCATCTATCTCACCTTACACAAAGCCTGCCTTCATGGATTGCTGAAATAACCTCAGGATGCTCCTCTAGGATTTAAATAGCCACTGGTTTCTCATGAAAACGCAGCATAGGATAAACACACGTATAAAAGCAGCCAGCAAAAGGAGTCAGCAAAACACAGGCATTGAAATGGCCAGTGAAAGCTGGGTCTTCCTCTTCATATTCATTCAGAAAATATTTAATTCCCATCAAAATTAAATTATTTTATAGCGTAGTAATTTACACTGGAGTAAGAGAGAAAAAAACGCTTTAAAAAAAGGAAACCGGGGCACCTGGGTGGCTCAGTTGGTTAAGTGGCCAACTCTTGATCTCAGCTCAGGGTCATGAGTTCAAGCCTTGTGTTGGGCTTCACACTGGGCATAAAAACTACTTAAAAAAAAAAAAAAAGGAAACCACCTTCTGCCTCTCCCAGTTTAAAAAGAAAATTTCTCGACTACTTTAATTGACAAGAGTCCACTGGTCAACAGGATGGAAGTTTTGCATCATGGTGTCCTACTGTGTACTACAAGGCCAACAGGCATTATGGTCCGCTCTCCAACAGAACAGGTTCAGCCTCTCTTTACGTTTTGCTTGCATATTGCCATCTTCTGCTCTCCTTATAACCTGCCTTAAGACAGGACCCACCTGTTTCTGCAGAGAACATACTGGACTGGGCACTGGTCACTGGGTTCTGTTCCCAGCTTGCTACTAGCTGTGTGATCTTGAGTTAAGTCCTAGCACTTCCCTGGACTCCTATATCTTTATCTAGAATGTGAGGAGGTTGGGCTATTTCATTTCTGAGGTTCTTTCTAGCGAAGAAATTTGAAAACCATGATTCCCTACCTCCTATTTTATCATCTCTTGATTCCTAGCCAGGCTCTGTCTTTTTGTAAGAATCTTAATTTTCTCCCAAACAATCTCCCACCCTTAAATTCATACACTTGCCTCAAAAGTGTAGAGGGTAAAAGCAGAACCCAAACTCTGGCTGGTACTAGTCTGTCTATGAGGACAGTCAGATGGAACTCTGAAATCAGGATCCCTGGAAGACCTTAAACACGGAGTTAACTCTTGCCTCCCCTTTCCACCCGCTTGTCCCAGCACCTCTGTTTTTCTGCTGGAGAGGGAACAGATTTACTGCATCTTAGAGCTAGAAGGAACCTCAATAATCACTGAGCCAAACCTTCTATGGTTACAGATGTGGAAACCAAGCCAGCAAAGCTCTACAACTTTCCTTCCCAAGGTGGCTCAGTGGGTCACGGAGACAAGTCCTAGGCCTCCTGGTTGGTCTGGTCTCTCACGTCATGGTGTTTTTTGTCTCCCCCAACCTCCCTATGCAGGGCTCTGGGCTCCTTCCCTCTCCCCACCTTAGGCTTCAGGGCCTCAGAGGATAATCAACAAACACTTGCTGAGCACCTCTGGGCAATCCCCCTAGGAACTGTTCTAAACGTTCAACTGGCACAGTGACTCTGGGAACATTCAGCCCTGCACAGGGACAGTAACAGCTATAAAAAGACACAAATTGATGGATCTTATCAGTGTAGAAATCCACTGGTGTTTTCACTTTAAAAAGAAAGCTTGCAGCAGCACATGGATAGTAGACAAGGATAGGTGAGGGAGACAGGGGTGAGGGAGACAGGGGTGAGGGAGACAGGGGTGAGGGAGACAGGGGTGAGGGAGACAGGGGTGAGGGAGACAGGGGTGAGGGAGACAGGGAGGTGCCACAAGTGTGGGGTCCTAATCTGACACCTGGCACATAGGTAATATTTATTGAACAATTTCAAGTTTGCATGTAAGCTTTGCTCTACTTGCTTCTTGTAAAAAATTCTGAGGTTACAATAATATCAAGGACAAGGGTCTCTAAGTCTTCGAGCTAATATCAGAAACACGGATCTATTTCATACTCTCTGTATATGGCTGGGGACAACAACAGGGGGTTCCCTACCCCTGAGAGATGCTGGACTTTGGAATCAGACCTCAGGGTGTGAAAATCTCATCAGCTTCCCTACTAAGCTTCTTTGCCCCACTTTCCATCATGCCAGGTTATTCTGAGGTTCTAATACAATGGCTAAAATACTGCACATAAGGTATAGAATTCACTTCATGAAAACTGCTCTGTCTTCTACCCTTGGGCACGATGAGAACAGACAGAGAAACTCTAGGAAGGCTCCAGGCCACTGGCATCCTCCAAAAGAAGCAAACCATCAACAGAATGCCAACAGCATTATAAAAGGATAATTTTAATAAACATATTCCAGTTATCTGATTTTTAAATTATGTGCAAGGAGCACAAAGAACAACTCAATATGAACAAATCGAGTATGTTTTATATTCTCTATACATAGCTTAAACATCAATATACATATGTCTCGATCCTTTCTTGTGAATAAGCAAAGAAAACAACTAGGACTAGGAGGAAATATAGGATCAGTTATTTTTTCATAGATTAAGTGACGTTGGGATAGACAAGCAATGTGAACTAGCCTAAAAATTATATGATTCCAAGATGCAGACAGAGAAATGTAATCAAATGGCAGAGATGTTTATCAACCCTAGAAAAATACATTAAGATACATCTTACTGCCACCACTAAATATGTTATTTATTTGCCACCACACTTAAAGTTACATTGCTTTTGCAAACTCTGGGCACGGGGACAGGGTGTTACCACTGACTCCATAGGAAGAGAAGCTGACTCGGAGGCATGTCACCCCGTACTGCTGTGGATGTGCTGTGCTGCAGACAGAGACAGTGGGGTGCAAATGCTAGCATCCCTTGACTATCTGGCACTCATTTGTTTTTATCTTATTACAAATACAATCCATAAACATTAATGATACAAATATAAAACACTGGAAAATAGACATATCTCTGATAGAAAATGGATTTGAAACCGGTATATCAAGTCTCAGGTCTCTCCCTTCATCTGCTTCCTAGAAACTGGCATTTGTTAATCCTCATCTTGCACTGCCTATTTAAAATGAAGATCTCTGTGGGGCGCCTGGGTGGCTCATTCGGTTAAGCGTCCAACTTCAGCTCATGTCATGATCTCACGGTTAGTGAGTTTGAGCCCTGCATCGGGTTCTGGGCTGACAGCTCAGAGCCTGGAGCCTGCTTCGGATTCTGTGTCTCCCTCTCTCTCTGCCCCTCCCCTGCTCACGTTCTTCTGTCTTTCTCTCTCTTGCTCTCTCTCAAAAATAAATGATAAACGTTAAAAAAATAAATAAAAATAAAATGAAGATTCCTAGACCCTCCCCCAAATCTAAATAATCAGAATCTCTGAGTCAGGGGCCTGGGAACCCACATTTTAATTCCCCAGGTGGAATCGTATCCATTAAGCTGCTAGTCACTTGAATTATCACAGGATAGATTAGCTATAGTGGGAGGAATGCTCTTTCTGTGATAAAATCAACACATTAAAATGAGTCATAAGGATAAGGCTTTATGTATAGATGCATATTACACAGACATTTACATACCTATACAAGGCTGTAAGAGGAAAGGAATCAACACTTATTAACTGCCTGCTATGGTACGATCCTGACCAAATTATATATTACTCAATCTTCAAATAATCTTATTTGAGTTATAGATGGAAAAAGTTAGGCTTCGAGACATAACTTTTCTGAAGTCACAAGCCTGGAAAATGGCCCGGTGAGGTTGTGAAACTAGATTTATCTGACCCCAGTCTTCTCATTCCATTGTATTAAGCTCATATGCCCATGAAAACACACACACATACACCACATACATACTCTTTCTCGCTCTTTGTCTCTCATACACATACATCATACAATACCCTTTTAGTAAAAGGCAAAAGAATTAAATTACTTTTAGAAAACCTCTTGTATCAACAGAAATGGGAGTTTTTGAAGAATTTATTCTGTCGACGGTTATTCTTTGGTCTGCCTGCTCACAACAGAATAAAGTGTATGACTACTATCAAAACCAAATTTAACAGCTGGAATTTTAGTAATCAGAAGTGTGTTTTGGGCCTTGCTGGGGTCAAATTTAATAGTGATTCTTGATTTGTGCAAGCTACCAACTCTTAGAAATGAAACCATTTAATATTCATTCTGCAAGTCATATCATCTCACAAAGGAGATCACAAACATGATCTAGCCCTTGTCAATCCAGTGGCCATCCTGAGGCCAGCCCCCACCCCCCAGCATCTGGTACTTCCGTTCTCCCTCCACCGGGAACCCCCTTCTGCTGGCTGCTGGAGTCCTGCTCTCTTGCCAGACTCATCCTCTAGGTCCTCCCTTCATCCTTCTTTCTTTTCTCAACCTTTGCCTCCCTATATTCTCTCTCTAGAAAATCTCTCCTCCCACCTTTTCTTGTATCTTAATGACTCCCAAGCTAGCCCAGGCCCTCCTCTGAAGCACAAAGGCCCTATCTGTCAGGGGGATGTGACCGCCTCAAACTCAGCCCCTCTCAAATGCAGCCCCTTCCCACCTCTGAAGTTTCCCTCGTGCGCAGCACTGCCTAGGAAATCTCAGGGGCGGCTTTAGCTATTCGTTCTCTACTGCCAGATTATATCAATTCTCTCCTTTGCATCTGTCCCTTTCCCATTTCACTGCTATCGCCCATTTTAGGTCTTCCCCTCTCCTGCTCTCACCTTTCCTTGGTGGACTGTGGAAGCTTTCTCACTGGTCTTCAAGGCTCCGGTTTCTGCCCTGCCTTTCCTCCTGATTGATCTCCCCATGAGCTACCCACAAGAGCATGCCCCTGATGCATAGCTGTTCAAATATATTCAGTAACTCCTACTGGCTAATACATTCGTATTTCCCAGTCTGACATTCAAGACCATACTGTTTGGCACTGAATGTTCTCAGTTTTATTTCCCACCGGATGGATGCCTCTATAGGCCAGTTCTAACTCAGCTTGATTCACTACCTTTCCCTGAACATGCTCCATGATCTCTTCTCCCCGTCTCTTTGATGGAAACTCCGCTTCCTTCAAGGACTTGCTTAAATGCCTGTTCTCAAGAAAGAGTCCCTTGACTCCTAGGAGAAAAAGAGACCTCTTCCTTTTCAAATTACCAAACTATATCTTTTGGCATTTACCACACAGTTATTTCTGCATCTTTTACTTCCTCACCTACATCACAGGGCCTGAGAGGGAAGGGATCAGATCTGTTGAATCTGTTTTCTCTAGCACGGTGACGTACTCATGTGAGCACTCAATAAATATTTGCTGCGTAACATTTATAGAACTCCTGAAAGTTTACAAAGCACATTCACATTCAACATCTCATTTGTTCTATTTGGAGTTAAGTTTATTACAAGGAGTAGTCAAGACTTACAACTGATTTCTGTTGCTTGATGCGATTACTGGAGCTATCTCTAACTCTACTCTGTAAATTAAAGTAGCTCTTACATTGCTTTACTTTTGAACACTCATAGTCCTGGGTAGCCTTCAAAGCTAAAGAGGGGAGGGGTGCCTGGGTGGCTCGGTCGGTTAAGCGTCCGACTTCGGCTCAGGTCATGATCTCACGGTCCGTGAGTTCTAGCCCCGCGTCGGGCTCTGTGCTGACAGCTCAGAGCCTGGAGCCTGTTTCAGATTCTGTGTCTCCCTCTCTCTCTGCCCCTCCCCTGTTCATGCTCTGTCTCTCTCTGTCTCAAAAATAAATAAATATTAAAAAAAAAAATTTAAAAAAAAAGCTAAAGAGGGGAGAATTTCAAGTCAAAGAAAGCCCCCTTGCCAAACTGCTTTCCTCTATGTCTACTGGTTAAGTGCACAGATAAAAGACTTCTACAAGCAGGTGACAGTAACGGCAGAATCAAAATTTTAAAGAGAAGAAATTCCTTTCTTAAGATTTCAAGATTTTTAAAAAGACCTATATATCCTTTAGGAGTCAATCTCGAACATTCTTGGAGCTGATATTCCAGCATGTTAACAATAACAAATCTCCAATAGTTGGACAAATAATTCCTTGCTAAAAGATTGAACGTGATTAATATCATGATTTTAAAAATATAGTAGTATGTTTGGTCTTGAATACCCACGTGCCTTGTGGGAGCTCAAGAAACATTTGTTGAATGAACAAATCAATGAATTAATCTGGAGAAGACCTTACTATCATTTATAAGTTGAAAGTATACGTTTATTTATTTTTATTCTTTAAGTAGGCTTCATGCATTGAGCAGAGCCCAGTGCAGGGCTTGAACTCATGACGGTGAGATCAAGACCTGAGCTGAGATCACGAGTCAGATGCTCAACTGGCTGAGCCATCCAGATGCCCCGAAAGTATAAGTTTTAATAGTTGGATGGAAGTTTATGTTAAATTTGAAAAAAATGAAAAACTGCATTGAGAGGCAAGAACTGTGATATGTCAGCTACTCAGGTTTCTTCCTATCACAGATCCCACTACGACTGCTGGAGAAGCAGGGGTGAACATCAGGTACTGACCGTCTGACTACCTCTTTGGAGTTTAGGTTGCAAGCTCCTCATGGGCAAGCACTTTGCCTTGAACTCTGTGGTCCTAGCAAAGTGTTCTGCATTCAGAAATGTACACCACAAATGTAGCATGAGATATGAAGCCCTCCGTGACCTGTCTGCATTTTCACACTTTAATCCTTCACACCTGTTCTTTTTTACCTTGTAGGGGTATTGTGAGGAGTAAGTAAGAAAAAGAGAGAGAGAGCACTCTGCTGGGTTGTCAGTTCTTGCCAACACACGCTGCAAGTGTCCTGGAGGTGGGCGCTTCACATCTGTGCTCTCAGTGCCTAGCGTGGTGCTCACTCTGCAGCCTAGAGCTGGCCGCATGACCGAGCAGCTGAGATCCAAGGTGCAGTCCTGCCTCTGCTCCAGCCCACTGGGTCACCCTGAAGTCATTTAAACTCTCTGGGCCGCAATGATGTCTGCGGGCCCTTCCGGTCTGGAGAAGCTAGAGATCTATGAAGAGATTTATAGAAACTCCCACAACAGTCACTGGCAGAACTGGAACAAGACACCAGTCGTCCTGAAGCCTCGTTTCACTTAGTTCCCCCTGCATCACAGGGGCCTCACGCGTCATGTCTCCTTAATAACAGTTCACTGAAGTGTCGTCATTTTGCAATCCCCAAATCTACTGGATCGCTGGCACAAATCATATGCCCCTTGGGAGTCCTTCAGTCCCTCAGAAAAACCGTTTCTTATTTCATACACACTAAGGAGAGATGCAAATTCAGTTACCTCAGTCAGAACACACCAGCACTAACAGTTTCTTGTGCTTTGGAAGAAATCACTTGGAAATTCTTGGTTCTGAGTCCTCCATCTCCTCCACATCAAGACCTAAAAAAGAAAAAAAGGAAAGAAAGAAAGAAAAGAAAAGAAAAGAAAAGAAAAGAAAAAAGAAAAGAAAAGAAAAAAGAAAAGAAAAAGTACAACGTCCCATGACTGGGTGCCAGGATTTGATGTTTCAACAACAGTAATTATCATTAGCATGTGTATTGAGCACCTACTATAAGTTAAGCACCGAGCAAAATGACTGCCATACATGACTTCATAAAGTCTTCATAATACCCCTTGATGTAGGAGACATCCCCCATTTTACGGCTACACAAAAAGAAGCTCCGAGAGGTCACAGAATCTATTCAAGGTCACACAGGTAGTTTATGTTAGACCTGAGACTTAAACCGAGGTTCATTTGATTCCAAAGCCTGGGTTATTAACCTGTAAATAAGGGTTTTAAAAACTTTTGACAGTGACTCACCTTTTAAAAAAATTATATTATATAAACAAACCCCAAAGTCTCAAAACAACACTTACTATACGCATTGCACTCTGATTATTTTCCGTCCAATTCTTTTCCATATTGGATTATGTGTTTTATATCTTTAAAAAAATTCCTGCGGTAACGCACTAAACTGATTCCACAATCTTCTAATGGGTCCCTACTCTTGTTGGAAAAACACTACACTTACATATAGTACTTCACCAGAAGTTTCTCTGAAACAACGGACTAAATCCTCCTATGTTTCTTTTTAACCATGCCAACCTGACTGGAGGAGTTGAGCTTCGTAATTAGGAGAAAAGTCTTTAACCTTTAAAATATGTATAAGACACCATAACATATATCATTTATAATGGATCCTTAAAAGGAATATTCAATTAGGGCCAAAGTCCAGAATGCAATTAGTCACTTACCTACAGAAGAGAAGGACTTATAAAGTGGAATCGCGGACAGACTGAAATCTCGGGTGATTTATTATATACTCTGCAAAGAAGCAGCTTACAGCGGGCGGTTGTGTTGTACCAACAGAACAGACCTAACTACTTGCAGAAGTAAGAGGCTGAGATTGCAAACCCCTGGGGGCAGGGTCCTGCCTTTGCACGTCCCATTCAATTTCAGGGGCTTGGTGCTGAACCAAGAAAATCATCAGCTTCCCGTTCGGTCAGGACTGGGGTCCCAGTCGTAGGCCGGAGGAGGGGAGCTGCGACTGTCAGCGCAGTTCCTGAGCCTGCTGGACCTGAGCCCATAACGTCCCCGGCCCTTGGGTGCGCATTTCTCCCCCCCACCCCCACCCCCCGCTCTCTAGCACAGCCGCGCAGTTGGGCCACTAGATGCGGCGCCACCTGCCCCGCTCTGCAGTTGACCCCCTTCCCTCGCTGGGGCGCAGGCCCCCGGGTCCGGGCACCTGCGGACGCTCGGTCTCTGCAGCTGCTCGGTTTTCCAGCGTTTGCAGAGCTCACGGCTCTGCGTCACCCTCTGCCAGCCAGGTTTCGGGGCTCCCTCCTGGGCAGAGGAGGGGTCAGGCCGGCCGCGCCCGGGGCCCCGCGTCCGCAGGCCGCACCTCGCCCACCCAGCCACGCACACAGACCCTGCGAGTGGCACTTACAGGGCTCGACTGCTCCGGCGCGAGCGCGTTTCCCTGGGGGTCCATGGCTCTTCCGGACCCGCGAGTCCGGCCGCTGCGCCACACAGCACCGCCCAGAAAATGGACGCCGGCGGCTCGGCTCTGCCGGCCCGGCCCGCCCCCGGCGCGGGGTAGCGGACGCGACCTGGCTGGAAGAGGTCGGCCCGACCCTCAGCCCGCGGGCCGGGGCGCCCGGAGAACCGCCGCGCGGAGGACGAGGCCTCGGGAGGGTGGCGGCGGGACAGGGGAGCGGCGGACGCACGACGGCCCCGCGAGGCCCAGACCCTACCTGGTGCGACGGCGGGGTGGGGGCTGGGGGTGGGGAACTACGACGGCCCCAGACTCCACCAGGGAGGCAGCGGCCTCCACCTCCTTCCCGAGGGAGAACACAGCTAGGAACCCGGCCCAAGGACAACCCCGTTAAGGGGGCCAAGGGCCACTGAGCCTATCAGAACAAGGCCTGGGGCCGCAGAAGGACCCTGGGTTCCAGATCGAGGTCCCAGAGGGCATCCAAACCCTGCACGTTGCAGACAGGCAGGATTCGGAGAAAGTCGAGCGCAGTTTTATTGTAATCAAATTCTCAGAAAGAGGGTGTCACCTGTGCTTTCCCATGGCTGTCAGGAGAGGCCTAGATAGATTTTTCCCAACGTGGCGTAAAAAAGCATTTCACGGAAAAGAGCCAGTCCTCTTCCTCAAATAAAGGGCACTGACTGTCTGCTAGGATCTTTCTTCCAAGATTCGGGGACTGCTCCTGAGAAAGTATTTACCGAGGCCTGCCACAAGCTTGCCTCGTGGAGCTATCAGCCTGGATGGAGCAGTAATGCGCAGGTTTTGTTGGCTTGATTTTGTAACAAAATTCATCCACGTTCCCTGCGCTTTGGTAGTATGGGTCTTACTTTAAATTTTTCTCTAGCGAAGATTTACTGCAAGGTTACAAGTTAAAAGGATCAAAAGCCTGTTATGTGGGACCCAAGGAATTTAACAAAAACCCCCTACCCCTGGACAAGCAGAGCAAGACTAACTCCATTTTGTGCTACACCCACCATGTCATGTATAACCCCCACATGACCTACTTACTGCTTAAGACACTCCCTCACCCTAGTCAAGCCGCTGAGCACACCCTTACTGGAAACCGGCTCATATAGGAATGCGGAACCCCTCACCGTCAAAGAATGTAAACCCTGCCTTTTGCCCGCCAAACGCGCGCCAATTTTTAAACCCGCCTTTTTCCCACCAAACTTGCGTGCCAATTCTGACCAGAGTGATAGGCTAGTTCAAACAGTTACTACAGGGTAAATTGTAATTCAATTGGCCACCTGCGTGTGGACTGACATGACTATGCAACTTTCTGTGTGTGTTACAATCTCATTGGCCACTGGCCCCTATAAAACTGCTAGCCTCTTAACCTAGGGGTCCAAGTCCCTGCTCCGCTTCGTCGGGTATACTTGGGCCCAAGCTCGAGCTTGCAAATAAACCCTGGAATGTTTGCATCGGTATCGGCTCTTTGGTGGTCTCTCGGATTTGAAATTGGGGGCATTACAGTTATCCTGGTTTCAGCTTGGAATACAGTGTTTGCAGTTCTGCATCTCCATTCCTGCCTATATTTGAAGAACCGGATCATGGTGAAGAATAAAGGAGATTTCAATATTAAATACACAGCCAGCATAACATTTTATGTAATCAAGGAAAAATATATTGACTTGAAGTCAAGTTAAAGACTCGTGTAATTTAAAAATAAAGGCAGGGTTTTGAAGGCGGGTAGTTTGGGCAACATGCACACACATGTACATGAGCAGTTCCCGACCTTCCCAAAGCCAAGTACCCTCTAGCCTTTCTCTGTAGGCCACATGTTTAGAAAGATCTATTCCACTAAATTGCGTTTATTAACTAATGATTCATCTTCCCACTTGAAAAAACAACAACCCTGCAATGTTTTTGTGTAAGTAACCACCGATCAGAGCTTCTACAAAACTTGAGCCAATCCACTGTTACTGGTGGATTCCAACCTAAAGAAACTTGTGGTCTGATTGCAAGTTTACGTGTTTCCATTGAGGCTTTTGGAAACTGAAAATCATTTGGCGACCAACCCCCCCCCCCCCCCAAGAAAATTGAGGCATGTGAATTAAGAACCACGGGTTGGAAAGTGCCGGTATGAGCCATGACTGTCTGTGCTTTCTTAAGATTGGGAGATGGGAAGTGGTAGAACAAGGCAATTTGGCTTTTGGAGTCTGCCTGCCCGGGTGTAAAGCCCACCTTTGTCACTTAGAAAGCCACTCACTGTGTGGCTTTTAGGCAAATTACTTAACCTCCCTGAGCCTCAGCTTCCTCATCCATAAAATGAGGCTACTTTTAAGATTACACTTACCTAATAGGGCTTTTAAATAATTAAATGGGATAATACCTGTGAAGTATCTACAATACTGTTGGGCGCACAGTAAGCGCTTTTTAAGCGTAAACTGTTGTGGATGCTAGTGCTGGAACGGCAATTATTTCAGAGCTCTACATTCCTACCATCCAAGCAGTAAGAATCATAGCTACATATGTACAGCAACCTTCACACACTAGAAATTTTCCATGGGCAAGCTGCCAGGGTCACATGGCAAGTGACATAAAGGGATTTAAACACAGGTCTGACTCCACAGTCCACTTTCTGTTCTGCTAACATGTTCCAGGTGGTACCTTGATCAGACACTGTCAACAGCTTGTTAAGGGTGAAATCGGCTCTGGCTTTCCTAAGAGGCTTAGCAAGTGAATGGCTCCTTACATCCACTTGGGAATTCACAAACAGTGGCATTTCTCTCTCATTAGAGCCAAATGTTTCTCCAGAAGCAAGGAGATTTCCCCAAATTGTTATTAATAACTAAAATATCATGGCAACAGTTTTGAACACCACAGCCGAAAACTTACATAATCAGCCTGTCCTTCAAAATTTTCCACCCTTCCTCATAACCAGTCTCAGATTCTCTCTCTTAATCATTCTTTTGAGTAAGGGGAACTATCTGGAAATTTCCAGGAACATCCCAACTTGTTATGATTTTATTCTTTTCTCTAAAGCTTTTATTCTTTTCTCTAAGTTCTCTTCCCCAAACAACTAAACGTGATTTGTTTTTCTATATCTTTATACTTTTCAGTTCAATACATTTGCAAATCCGAAAAAAAAAAAAATTCTAAGACTTTCAAGATCCTCTCCTCTTAAATGTCTACCAGTTCTTCAACATCTCTAAACCACGGCTGCCGGTCCTTTTCCAGTGGCTTTTTCTAGGAGGCTTTCCTCGTTTTCTACCTCATTTCCTTTAATCACCACATGATTTCTGCTATGCTATAACTACATGCTTGCATTTTCTGATTTAGGACTGTTGACCAATGTAACATTTACTGCCCCCTTCTCTCTCTCTCTCTCTTTCTCTCTTTCTCCCTTTTTTAAGGTTTCAATATTATCATAATGTATAAAAAGACTCAAGTTTGTCTCTTTTTAAACCCATTTCCTTCCTTAATTTCCCGCCATGGGTTAGGAATCTATAACTCATTCTTTTTCCCATATTTGCAGCACTTTGTTAATCTGCTGTTTTACGTTTCTTCTCTCTTTCCCGAATCCTGGCACTCACCAAATTTCTATCACTTGGCCTCCCTTTATGTAGCTGCTTATCTTTTCCCTTTAAGCATCTTAAAAAGTCCGTGTCTGAATTGTCTTCTCTAATCTCTACCACATTCCTAAAAAGGCCTCTTGTGATGGTGCGTTGAGAAGTCTACCAAAGTCCCTGAAGAGGCAGTGTTTAGAACAGGGGCTCTAAGGCTCCTGGGAGCCAGGCAGAAGTAATATGAACTGGGGCCTGCAGAATAATTCATATCCCGCCTAAGTGGGAAATAAACGTGGTTACTACCCAGCCCCAGATCAATTGTTGCCACGTGGGAAGGCCAGATCTGCAGAATTTCCCAATGAAGCCAAAAATCAGGACTTTTATATGAAAACCTATGAAATGTTGACTACTTAAACAAACAAACAAAGGAATCTGAATCTGATCAAGTCTCCAGCTGTAACTATCAATTTACAGGAAATTTCTGCAACAGAAGAACATGGAAAACAGCACCGACGAATGTAGTCCTCAGATTTTAGACTGTAGACAACCCTACAGGTCAAATAGTATTTTTTCAACAATTTTTTTACAGCAATAGCAAGGATGAAAGAAAGCAGGAAGGAAATCAATAAATTAAATGGAATTTAAGGGAGTATCAACTGTACTGTAAGGACCTTATTTGGAATTGTGCTTTGAATAAGTAAATTATTTTTTTTAATGACATAATTGGACAAATTAGGCCATATTAGGAGAAATGCTATGATATTTCATGTTATTAAAGAATTATTATTTGTTGGCAATGATAATGATACTGTGGTTATTTTTCTTAATAAGTCACATTTTTAAATGTATTCTTTTAGTAACTTACATTTTAAAAACTTTTTATTTATAAATATTTCAAAGTTACAGAACAATTTCAAGAACAGTACAAAAAACCTCCTATATACACTCTACTCATATCTTCCTACCTACCTACCTAATTTTCTCCTGAACCATTTGTAAGTTGCAGACATTATTCTCTTTTGCCCATACATACTTCAGAATTTATTGGCTAAGCAAAAGGGCTTTCTCTTAGTATCCTTGTCTTTTAGAGAATCATACTAAAATACTTAGAGATAAAATGATGTGATGTCTGGGATTTGCTTCAAAATAATACAGGAGAGGATTACATAAAACGAGGTTTGCCAGCCATTGAGAATTGTAGAAGCTGGGTTTCATGTAGAACATGGGGTTTCATTAATCTGGCCCTTCCATTAAGGTTCAAGATTTTCATAATAAAGTTTTAAAAGATTATGTAAAGAAAGGCCTTAAAGTGACATGATATTAAGTGAATGCGAAGAAGATACAAAGTTGTCTACAAAATATTATCTCAAGTATTAAAAAAAATCACCATGCATAGATAAAAGATTGAAAGAATACATGCCAAAATGTCAACATTTCAAATTATTTCACAGTAGGTATATATTACTTTTATACTTAGAACTATATAAATATAGTGAGAAGGATTTATGATTAGAAGCAATTAAAAAACTGGAAAATGGGGGTGCCTGGGTGGCTCAGTCGGTTGGGCATCCGACTTCGGCTCAGGTCACGATCTCACAGTCGTGGGTTCGAGCCCCGCGTCGGGCTCTGTGCTGACAGCTCAGAGCCTGGAGCCTGCTTCCAATTCTGTGTCTCCCCCTCTCTCTGACCCTCTCCCGTTCATGCTCTGTCTCTCTCTGTCTCAAAAATAAATAAACATTAAAAAAAAAAATTAAGAAAAAACAACTGGAAAACGGAAATATTGTAACTGGTTCAATTAAAATTGTTAACAAATAAAACACACGTGTGGACTGGACTGGCCAAAGGGCCCCCAATTTGCAGATTGTGACTTAGGAAACAGGGCCACAGACTATGATCTGTGGACCAAATTTGGCTCACTACCTGTTTTTGTATAGCCTGCAAACTGAGAATGTTTCTTACAATTTTAAATGATTGGGAAAAAAATCTAAAGGAGACTAGTATTTAATGATCTGAAAATTACATGAAATTCAACACTGAAAGTGTGTCCACAAGTGAAGTTTTATCGGGACATAGCCACCGTCATTCATTTCTATATCTAATGCAGGGCAGTGCATATTTTATTACTGTTATACTTAATGTTATATATTATTAAATTTTGTCAAAAAAAAAAAAGCTTAAAGAGGGGCGCCTGGGTGGCTCAGTTGATTAAGCATCCAACCTCGGCTCAGGTCATGATCTCACGGTTTGTGAGTTTGAGACCCTCAACGGGCTCTGTGCTGACAGCTCAAAGCCTGGAGCCTGCTTCGGATTCTGTGTCTCATTCTCTCTCTGCCCCTCCCTCATTCACACTCTGTTTCTCTCTGTCTCTCAAAAATAAATAAACGTAAAAAAATTTTTTTTTAAAAAGCTTATAGAAATTTGCTTTCTCTGTTGTTATATAAATACCTATGTGGTATCCCCAATTGTGCCTCAATCCACAAAACCTAAAATATTTACTATCTGTGCTTTAGGACTGGGCTTCCCTGTGACCTAAAAGAAGCATATTGTAGAAACTGCACTGGACCAGGAGTCAAGCATGGCCTCTTAACTCTCCAAGTGACCTGGAGAAGTCACAACGTCTCTGGGCCACAGTTCTCTCAGTGACAAAAAAAAGTGTGTCTAAGGTCCACACAGCAACTGAAGTCTGTGATTCACATTCCTGTAAGAGCTAAGCAAGAAGTACAGGGATGATGACCGCACTTAGTGGTGGCACACCAGCTGGTGTGGTCCTCCTACAGAGCAAGGACTCCGTGAGAGTAACCACTGGCACTCAGATCAGGGTCTGGATAAACTGGTGAAGAACAAGGAAGGACAGGCTTTGCGGGGGGGGGGGGGGGGGGGGGGGGGGCTCCAAAAACAGAGCAGCATGCTTGTTATGAGCAATACGACTTCGGGAGAGAGTTCCTAATATCTGTAGCTTAAATCAGGTATTTTGGATCTCTCTCTCTCATCTGGGCTTTGTAGAAGATCACAACGCAGTGAGAAGTCTGCTTATTTCATTTAAAATTCAATCCAGATCTAGCAGAGCAATGGGGGTGAGGGGGTGGGGGGCTCTCTGACATTCTCAGATGGAGAATAGAAGCCTTGGGATGGAGACTTCATAAAAATTCTGGGATAAATTACCCTTAAGGATGTCAGTCTGTAGGCTCTTTGTACTAACCAACATGGGACAATTAAACCGCAAGGCCAACATCACCATGGAAGCCAGACAGAACATCATGGTGCCAGTCCCTATACTGCAAGCCTGCAGCCTGCATTTTAGACTTCTTTTTCTAGTTGCACCCCCTCTCCGCTCTTTGGCCCTTGGACCCTGCACCCCCAGCTTCAGTGTAGGCAAAACAGCATCTCCTTTTGTTTACCTGCGGCCTCCTGACTGCTCCCTTTGTCTCCTCCTATTTTCTCTGCCTCCACCAGTCCCTCTGCAGCCCTCTCAGTCTGCAGTCCCCTCTATCGCCCCATTTCGCCTCCTAAATGACCACCCCATTCTCTTCCACATCATTTCCGCAATAGCCTGCAGTCTCTAGAGAATCCTTCAGTGATGTAGCCCCTCTCTTTCCCTACTAAAGCTTCCCCTCTTCCCTTCCACAGCTCAAGAAACAAGAGAAAAGGGGGAAAAAATTACAAGGGCACTGCCCTTCTGGGATTTAACCACATTCTCAGCTGGTGGCTTTTGTTTTCTCGTCTCACTGGCTTGTAAGGCCCTCGGGGCAGGCGCTCCGCACGCACGTCATGCTCTGCACTGGGGAAGATGGGCAGGACTGTTAGGCCTTAATTAGAGCAAGGCCTCAGTCAGGGTAGAACATTTTAGCAGGAAAAAGGAAAAAGGAATTTCAAAATATCCACTTGGCAGCAATGACCACAGGGGAAGGAAGAGGTTTATTGTTTTATATAAGGAAAATCACGAAAGCTCTCACAGCTTTTCATGAACACAGAAATAATATTTACACTGGCAATTTTAAAACAAAACAGAACCAGAAAACAAACTCCCTCTGCAGGCCAAGTGTAGTGAGTGTAGACCCAAGTGCTAGTCTTGAACCTTGAGCAGGAAGCTGCAGAAGCAAGGAAAGCATTAAGGGAAAGGATGCAAAATGAGTTACAAGATCAAAAGAACACTTTTCTGGTCAATGAGACATTGAGGCCATAGCAGAGCCACACCGAGATCACCTAACAGAGACATGAGCTTTGGCAACTGGTCTTTGATATACCTGTTACCTGTCAAGCCTTTTTTGCAGGACAGACAGCAGGGAGACCCCCACTGTCAGACAGGGAAGGTAAAAAGGCAGAAGCATCTTGCCTGCATCACAAATTCAAATTTTTGCATTCAAGGGCCTCTCAACTTAACATCTGCTCATGAATGCAAAAGAGTGGCAGCCGTTGTTGAAGTCACCTGGCAAATGTAGGCAGACCAGCTTGGAGCAGGGCAGCCAGACATACGGTGGCTTATTAGGAGCCAAGACATCTTGGGAAGGTGATGAGGATGAGATATAGAGTCCCAGGAAGGAGCCCCCCTGCCATCAGCTGAAATGCCCCCAAACTGAAGGCTGGCCTCCAAGGTAACGGTATAAAAGGCCACTAAGAGAACAGCATGTCATTCATTTCTTTCTGGAACAGACAGGACACACAATTGTGCCTGTCCATACAATGCGCTAGCCTTGTGTAGGAACCTGGATGCAAGTTTCCTGGGATATTTCATGTCACATTCCATTCTGCCTGGGTTGGAGCGGTGTCTCTCACACAGTACATGCTCAACAAGTGATGCTCGAGGAAGTGAAGCCCACTCCCGCACTCGTGGGCAAGACTCTACCACAAAGGTTTAGAACAGTCTTCAGGCAGTGGAAAGTTTCACGAGCCAGTCAAAACCAAACACAATGTAAGGAGTCAGCCAGGCCACCTCTAACTTGTGATAAGCAAAACCCACTAGGGACGCTCAGTCGGTTGAACGTCTGACTATTGATTTCCTGGTCTGATCATGATCTCATTGTCATGAGTTCGAGCCCCGAGTCAGGCTTGCACTAACAGCGCAGAGCCTGCTTGGGATTCTGTCTCCCTCTCTCTTTGTCCCTCCCTGCTTGCTCTCTGTCTCTCTCTCAAAATAAATAAAAATAAAAACTTAAAAAAAAAACCTCACTATATTGTAAATCAATCTTAGAAGATGCCTCTGACACATTCTGAAGGCTTCATAGGGTCTTATGGTTTCTAACTTATACAGCAAAGCTATCCCTTTGTTCTCAGAGCTTCATCAGCAGACCAACCTAAAAGGCATAAAAGAGTCGAGGTTCTTAAAAAGAATTTCTTTAGTATTACTTGCTCGAATAGAGAAACACCACGCCAAGGAGTGAGGTCCTTAGAAAGCCATTGTTGGGCAAAGTGACCTGTAGAACTGAAGTGTTTTAGGCACTAGAGCACAAAGACAATTTATTGGCGGTATGGGACTGATCCTTCCACCATGTGCTTTTGAAAAAGTGAAAGGAAACAACTGTCTCAATGTTTTGCCATGCATTTACTTTCCGGAGTTCTTACAAAAAACAAAGCTCTGAGAATCCTTTCTGCTGGGGATTTCTGGGGTTAGCGCTAAATCTATGCCAGCGTTTCATCACTACCACGGCACCTTGTTAGGTGGTTTCAGGTTGGGACTGGGTCACAGGTAGTGACTTCGCTGGCACTGCATCCTGGGAATTTGACTAAGACCAGCCATCTACCTACATAAGAGGAAGCTGACCTACGTAAGGCCGAACCTGCAAAGTCGTCAGACCTGGCTCTGTTAGGCAGCAGCTCCACAAAGAAAGGAGTTTGCAGTCTGAGCATGAGCCTCCTCTGTCTCATAATGGTACCCTTAGAACGTCACCTGGCTGGGTCCATTTCACCCTGCAGGCAGGTCTCAGCCTACATGCAACCTCTTCAGGAAGGCTTTTCCTGGCCAATCATTCGAAAGTGGCTCTCTTCCTCCCAAGATATCATTCTTGCTCTCTCTCTTTTTTTAAGTTTGTTTCTTTATTTTGAGAAGAGAGAGAGAGAGAGAGAGAGAGAGAGAGAGAGTGTGTGTGTGTGTGTGTGTGTGTGTGTGTGTGTGTAAGCCGGGGAGGGGCAGAGAGAGAGGGGAAAGAGAGAATCCCAAGCAGGCTCCCTGCTGTCAGCACAGAGCCCAAAATGGGGCTCAATCCCATGAACTGTGAGATCGTGACCTGAGCCAAAATCAAGAGTCAGACACTTAACCAACTGAGCCACCCAGAAGTCCTTCACTCTTGCTTTTTAAATTTCTATTTTTCTCTTTTGTGCTTGTCTACTTTAATTGTTTACATATTTATTTTTGAGCTCCCCACCCCCACCATTCCTCTCCATTGGAGGCAGGTCCATAAGACGCAGGCCCTGATCTCTTGTTCATTACTATATTTCCAGCCTTTGGAAAATGCCTGGCTTGTAGTAGGTGCTCAATAAATTTGTCGAATGTTTCATTACCAACAAAGCTGTTTAGAACAGCATTTCCCCGGAAGGGAGCTGTTAGAATGAACGACATGGTTGTAGGAACTCAAAGGCTTAAGCAGGATTTAGTATTAAAGATATAAGTGCTAGATCTTTTTTCTTGATCCTCCTTCCCCTACCAAACAGCTCTAAAACAGGGTCTGGCTACCAGTCTTTTTACGGGGGGATCCACAGAACTGGTTGAGGTAGATCAAGCTCACTCTAGTAGCAAGAGATGCAACCGTGGTCGTCTCACTGAGTTAAGGCTTGGAAAAGCATTTCCTATTCTCCAAAGAAAAAGAGTAGAGAACCGGAGACTATAAATCATTCAGGTAGAAAACCACAGATTTGCTCATTTTGTTTTGGTGAGAACAAAGGCAGTTGTTTGCACATTCTTCTTGTCGCACCTGCTCTGGCCTGCCCGGTATAAACACCTTAGCCAAAAGTGTAAATGGGTTAAGCATAGCCTTTTAGGCAATGAGAGGGCGTAAATGCCATCTCTGCAATCATCGGGAAGTGTTTTTGGCTAGACTAGGAGATCCAATAATAATTGTAAATGGGTAAGTTTAGAAAAGCTTTGTGCCTTGTAAATATTTCTGTGAAATATGAAGGCAAAGCATTAAGGCGAAACACAACAAAGTAATAAATAATAATTATTCTTCCATTCGCTGGTCTATTTATTAGAATGACAATGGTACAATATACTTCCTAACAGTCTTACTTGGCTTTCAACCTCCTTGAATTGTGTTTAAAATTCTTTTCGGCAAGACCAAGAGCACCATAAATGAATAATGCCACAAAAAATCATTAGGTATGAAAATCTACAAGATGACGCAACCATGCTTGAGTTAACAATAAAAGGACCAACATTTTATAAAGAAGAAATACACTGTTGAATCTATCAGGCATTCATTTTCATGGTAAAACAATTCCATTGCATCCATCTAACCTTGAGATTAAGATTCAAATAGGTTCAAAATGATTAATTTGTTCCGGCCTATCAAAATGGAAGACGTTGTAGTTGTAATCTTTCTGAATAGCAATAGTGTTTTAATTACAAATGCCTGGCTCATTATTTGCTCGAGAGCGAATGACAATTAGCTTGATTCTACTGCAACTGTTAATGCTCCTGGTACTAAAATAAATAGGCAATACTGAATCAGGTGTCCTACATTTCCCTTCGTTTTATGATCTTCTGATTGATGCTATATTCAAAATGTACTTAGTCATTTTAAGTCACAGGCAAGAAGGAAAATGGCTCCCGAACAGCCAAAAAAAAAAAAAAAAAAAAAAAAAAAGGTATTGCAGGAAGGATATTTCGTGGCAAGCCCAAAGAACGAAATCACTATGAGGTGAATCATGTTCTAATATCATTGAGCCAGAGAAAGACTCCAAGCAAAATATTCAAGTTGGCCTCAAAACAACACAACAACAACAGCAGCAACAAACCTTTAGCCCATTAGAGGTTTGGTTTTACAGACAGTGCTTTGGAATATCGGGCAAACTGCTAGAATAAAGCAGCTATTTACACAGAGGGTTCTGAGTCTCAATGTTCTTCACATTGGAGTAAACCTCAGAGAGGTTTCAGGTTTGCCAGTATCTTCCTATTAATACATCTATAAAGACGTTTCCACAAAGGCTCGATGTGCACTTATCATTGGGGGGGTGGGCTTGGCTCTCGGTCCCTCTCTACCCAGAGCTCTGAGGTTACCGATGGAGGGATCGGGGAAAACAAGGGCATAAGCATTTTCTGATTCTCAGAATTTCTGAGATGCCTTTTGTTTCAGGGGCGCTGGTGAACCAGTGATAATGAAACTACACCTTTGTACACAAACCTTGACCAGCATTCTGGAGCACGTTACAAAGAAAAACCTTAATTTTTGAAAGTACTGAGCACAAAGGAGGGGGAAAAAAAAGCTCTCACTGTGCAAGCTTTCTCTATATGTGTAGAAATATGGCTTAATTTTTAAGGCTTGAAGACCGCATTTAAAAACGTCTAAAACCAGTGCAGACTCTATATGGGAGGAAAAAGAACTGTACAGTTTTCATTAACCATTTGTTTCTTTTTTTAAGACATTCTTTTGCATATCAGTTATTGCATTTTTAAATAAGATTTGGTTACCAAGGAAACAGGTTCTGGCCCAGTGTTAAGTTGAAACTAAAATATATTTCGGAAGTTAAGCTCAAAGGAAAGAGCCCATGAAATTATTTTGAAAAGTGGCAGAATTTGGTACTTACAGAACCATAGCTGTATGGTCTGCAATGAACCATTCTAGGGACTCTTTTTCTTTCAGTGAAGCTCTCTTTCTTCTAACAGGGCCATCTATATTTAATATCCACCACCCCCCTTTAAAAATTGTAACTCCTCATCTCTCCAAATAATAGATAAACCCATAGTATATTTGTTCTTGTATATTATCTAAAATGGATTTTGGAAGCATGTAAGTTTTTATTTTCATCTTTCATATAACACGTTTAAAGACCGCTTCTTAAAATTTAAATATTTTAAATGTTTCTTACTAAGCTTGTTTGCGCTCTTTAAAATTATCTCAAGAAAACCATTTATTTTTAGTTTCAAGCTAAAATGGAGCTGAATCAACAGACTTTTCAAAAATTCTTTTGTTGTCTAATGGCGCCACACCTATCATATATATATAATTTTTTTAAAAGGAATCAGCTCACTTTTATAGCAGAATCATTTTGTAAGTTTAGCAAAGCTGTACATTTATATAGTATCTGCATAGGAAAGCCTATCCAATTTAATACCCTCCCTCCAAAAAATTACAGCTGTCTTATTTAATTTTCCTTATAAAAGTCATATTTTAATCCCTCTAATATTCTTGCTGCATGGCTTAAAAAAATCTATAAAACATGCAAATTTCGACCTACCTGTGTGTATCACTTAATGCAGTGCTAGCATGACAAGACACTCAGCCATTTTTATGTAAAGCGATGGAGACCAACTGATTTCTCCGTCTTCTTGCTCACAAGTTTTAGATGCGATTGTCACACACACAAAAAAATCATACGCAGAACAGCTTGAATGTACTGTGATCACGAGAACTGAATTTATCAACAGGAAAATAGGATTGAAAAAAGAAGTTTCTCTTCCAAGGTTTCTCTGAGGCTGCAACCAAGGAGGTGCTGTGCTGAATTCTTTTCCCCTTCCTCCTCTGAGAGTTCAAAGCCCGGAGCTGACCACTGCAAAGGCCACTGTCACATTTGCTGAAAATCAAACCACTGATACCAGCACTGAAAATACAAATTTGAGAACCAACTTGTGTGCACACCATGGAGTGCATACGAGTTAAAAATAGATTCCACCTTGCCTCCTACCTGCATAATAAATATGTAAGTTTCAAGTGTTTAATTTGATATTCACATTAATTAACAATACAACATACATTATTTAAAAGACAGCAAAGGCAAGAAGAAAGGAGAGACACCATCTGGTAGCAGAGTTTTGTTGTTGTTGTTTTTGTTTTTAGGGTTTTTTTTTTTTTGGCTTTGTTAAAAAAAAAAAAAAAAGGTAAAATCCTATTTTGAACGTGATGAAAAGCAAACATCCAGAGGCAAATGAATCGGAACTGAAAGGTGATGTTGAAATATCTAAGGCTGTAATGAGGCAAAAACAAGTCTTCGCTACCAGATGATATGGCATACCGAGCATTTACATACTCACATCTGAAATACTAGGCAACGTGTAATGAATTCTATACACAGCATGCACACACAGCAAAAGCACGGCTAATCCTGCCTGCCATCTTAGGCTCGCAGAAGCGATACGCACTGCATGCAGACACGAGCACTGGGGAAGGAGGAGGCAGGGGACAGCTCACCTTAAATGCAGTATCTGATTAATGTTGTAAGTGACATTGCATATCAGCCTCAGAGTCTTGGTTCAACTGGGTAGGAGGGAACAAAGAAAAATGTCATCAACTGGTGATGCAAGATGAGCCCAATCACTAAACACTGTTTAGCAAACTCCAAATTCTGCAACCAGACAGTAGAAGGCATTTCGTACACTTAAGCAGAGCTGCTGCACAATGCATGTGTCCTTTTGCTTCTGAGAATCAAACAATCCTTTTGCTAATGAAGAAAATAAGCCGGAATGAATACTGTCATATCTTCTTCTTGAAGAAAGCTTTCAATACAGTATGTATCTGGTTTGGGGTGCATTTGATAGACTATTAATTTCATAGAATTGCTAACAACAACAACAACAAAAATCCAAAACTATTAAGCTATTGTGAAGTAAAAAATAATATTATACAGGGTATAGCATTTCTAGATTATTTTTCAAATCCTAAACGGTGCCGGCAGGCTTACAGAAGAATGCATGATCGGGCTGTCTGTATCGGTGCTATAACCTCTAACCACAAGCCGTGTAAATGTATCCTGCTGAATGTATCTGCAGTACAGAGCGGCAGATACCTCCTCTGTTGGAATTGTATTAAAATGTGAATGAATTTGCTTAAACTTAGAAGCAAATAAAATCAGCACAGAAAAATAAATTGATGCTGAATTCCTTTGGATGTACGGTATAGCTGATCATCATGAACGATAAAAGCCATCCTTAGGATACTGACCTAAATAATGTTAAGACCTGCACCAGCGTACTTACCGCATTTGCTCAGAACATAGAACACGCAAAATGATTTTTGTCCTCCCTCCCTCTCCAGAAGCTAAACTGTAAAGTAACGAGGCATTGGCAGGGATATCCAAAGGCTATATGTGTATATATTGTACATGCTGTCAGAGAAGAAATGGTGTTGTGCTGAGATGTGATGTTTCTTTGTTTTACTTTGAGGCTTATCTTAGCTATGCTTGCATGATGACATTGACATCATGGAGGTCAGGGCTGACACTGGGGTGCCATCCGTTTTATGAGTGAAATGTTTTCCGAAAATTAAATCTCATCTACTCAAACACCAAATTTCATGTCTTCTTCAATACCACCTCCCTACCCCCGCTGTTCAAGATTGATGGGATCTAGTTTGGCTGTGTGTAATAAATTGGAATTGCCTTCTGTAGAGACTCCAATACATAATTGTAGGAATTAATTTTTTAAACAAAAAACCTTTAAGAATTCTTATGCATCCCCTTTCAATCCTTTCTATCAACACCCACACACACACACACACACACACACACACAATTGAAGCTCAAATTGCAGTGAAACGTTTAACATGTGGAACAAAAAATGTGGAAAGAGCTGCTTATTCAGGATTTTGAAGAAATGCCTAATAAGCAAATACTGTTTAGCTACAAAACCAGTGTCACCATGTCCCCAAAGAGAGGAAAACAGCATAGCTTGCTAGAAAAATTTCCTCCAGAAACTGCCGGCAGGTAAAAAACAGAAAAGCATTTCTTTTACCATGCTGTATAAAACAAGAAGTCTTTTATTTTTAAGAAAACAGAACAGATTCTTTTCCACTTTCTTCGGCTACAAAGAAACCATACCCACCCCCACCCTTAGATCCTGGACATAAGCCAACATTTTTATAAAATGCTATGAGCCTTATTTTGAATATATATTTACGTTTTTCTTCTTATCTCTCCAAAATTCTTTAATTGTCTTGTTGTGTCACTGAATATACTAATGCTAATTAATTTTAACACGTGCAAAAATGAATTCATATTTTCTGGGGTTGCTAGTTTCCTAGTGCCTCGATCTTCTATAAGGACTGGCTAAAAATAGTCAGGTTAGCAAAATATTCAAGTTCCCCAGAATTTTTTTTAAAGGAGAAATTGTATTCAAGCATCTTAACTTAGGTGCTAGGTTTCACAACTGGATCTTTTGTTTCTAGCTTTCATTCTATCTCGTTTCCCAGAACCCAAGTGATTTTCAGCTCCATGTGTGGAAAGCACCCAGCCCATCTCTATCCCATACACTTTAAAGTCTCCGAGCTGGGACGTCCAGATGGTCGCTCATACCTGAACCACACCGAATCCTCTTCTCTTTGGAGCACATCTCTCCCCCACAACTACTCCAGAAATAAACGTGGCTCTGACAGAAACAGTAGCTCCTGGTCTAACACCAGCGGTGGAGCCATCTTCCCCACCCCCACAACATTGCTCTATGAGCTCTGGTTAGCATTGACAGCGACAGAAAATTAGAATGGAGTGTCCTTAGGCTAATTCCTCCTTTACCATGGGGGTCAAGAATTAGACTCTCAGGCTGAGTTACAAGGTACCAATTTAATACACGGTCATCTAGAAAGCAGGGTCCTCACGGTGGGGTCAGAAGAGGTAGAAGTGAACACCTAGACATTTGGTGCTGTTAGCGTCTGTTCAGCTCTTCCCTAGTAATAACATCAGAAAGCTAGACAATCATGTTAAAATACTCACAAATTATTATCAGGTAGGCTAGATATACACCACATGGAATCAACTGTGACCACATAGAACTAAGTCGCTGCCTCCTCTGCCTGCGATAATAAATGACAGTGACAAGGACAGTAATCCGCATCATGCTCCCATGAGATGAGCGAATAGTGTTATGTCCTCACAGGGGCAGGGTGGTGAATGTGGTCAGGTCCCCTACTGATACTCGTAAACCTGATGCCAGGGCAAGTGGTTTCCAAACCTCCCAGTGGGTTCCCTGTCCACCCTCTGTCAAAATGAGCCTAAAAGCCACATATTGGTTTATTCTGTGATATTCTAAATATGCGCAATGAGCAAACTTGGCCCGTTTACCAAACCTGCTTGGGTTAAACAAATCTGAATTGTAGTTAAAAGCATTCAGATTGATGAGCTTGTTTAGGCAGACATTCTTGACTAGTAAATCCTGTTTTGTACTTAAAAAAAAAACAACAAAAAAACCAAAACCACGCTCATGCCTGAATTACTTAGGCTTTGTCATGATTACAAGTGGCAAGGGTATGTGTTCACTTATGATTTTTAGAAATAGCATGCTCCTCATCAACATCCTCGGGGCACATACACAAATATTAATTTAAAAGACAAATCCCTTTGGGGCGCCTGGGTGGCTCAGTCAGTTAAGCGTCTGACTTTGGCTCAGGCCATGATCTCACAGTTCATGGGTTCAAGCCCCGTGTCGGGCTCTGTGCTGACAGCTCGGAGCTCGGAGCCTGGAGCCTGCTTCAGATTCTAGGTCTCCCTCTCTCTCTCTGCCCCTCCCCCGCTCATGCTCTGTCTCTCTCTCTCTCTCTCTCAAAAATAAAATAAACATTAATAAATAAATAAATAAATGACAAATCCCTTTTCCGTGATAAAAATTTTAACCTGTTTCTGCCATTCTGAGGAGTCAAGTATAAGGAGCCCTAAACAGCCTGGCAGGAACAGGACAGAGATGGACAGAGACAGCAGTGAGGGGTGTGCCTTTCACTCTGATTAACCTTCTTCCTTGCCCACAGTTTTGTTGCTCTGCAGTCTTAGCTCATTTTATTTTCAGTCCTGCGGGTTAAAGTTAAATTGCATGGCTTATGCAAAGTGCATAATTCAAGTATGAACAAAGCTTGACTCTGTATATTTAAAAAAAAAAAAAAAAGAAAGTCAGGGCACTGAGTCCCAGAGAAAACCTTGGTTTATAAACATTTGGATTGGTTTGCACTATGTTACTACATTCACTGCGTTAAAAATTACAGCTGGTTTCCATTTACACCTAATATGGACATTCAAAGTTCTGGGTAAATTTGTTACCAGGTTAGGCCATCCTAAATCTAAATTTTTGCAAACGAAATGTTCAGCAAATTCAACATTTTTGTTTAAATTCTTAGCATTAAAAAGTTTAAAAAGTTTTATGAGGTTATTACATCAGTCTATAATGTATTTAGTCCTGGAAACAACATGGTGACTTAATTTATCAAGGACTAAAAGTGGCTTTGGATGATATTTTTACTTAAAATTTTTTGAAAGTCTGGTGCTATTTTAAACATCTATGTCTTGCCTATGGAGCTGGGCAGGAACTTCTGTTTCCTATCTTAATCAGAGCTAAGTCTATAATAGCTACCATTTATTGAGAACCTACTACATACTCAATATTTGGCTATACTATATTATTTAATTCTAACCCAAAAGGCTTCAAGGTGAGTATTAATTATTATCAACTTTGGCTGAGGACCTAATTGGGATTTCTAGTCACATGGGAAATAGCAGAGTTAGGATTCAAATCTAAGTCTGACCAATTCCAGAGTTTAGGTCTTTCCACCTATCTTCAGAGGATAAAACCTCCTCCATCCACATTCTGTCCTGATGTAGGAAACTTCTTCCTGTCAGAATCCTGGTAGATGGAATCCCCACTCTCTGAAGCCAGGACTAATTCCCTTTATATGAACCAGCCTTAATTTCCCAGGCCCTGGGAACTGTGGGTACCTAGGGCCATCAACTGGAGACAGGCTGGACCAGCAGGTGGAAAAGAAAATAAAAGGAGGAATTCATTAGACCAGGTTGAAAAGTTAAGAGTAGAGAGCAGATTAACAATTTTGGTCAGAGATGTGTCGTAATTTGGAAATGTTTTATGAGACAAAGTAAGTGGGAAAGCTCACATTTCCACCTGAGCAAAAGCCTTCACCAGGTGTCTTTTCATGTTACAGATGAGGAAACTGAGGCTGAGAGGAATCTAGTCACTTGCCCAAGGTCACACATTTAATAAGTTAGCCCATTTGTTATATTAAAAAGTATATCTTGTTTCCTTTTGTACCTAATAGATTCAGCATGTGTGAGTAAATTTGTTATCAGGTTGTTAGAGTGTTCTAATCTAAATTTTCAGTTAAAGAAAAATCAGTGTAGCAATCAAGACTGACCAGGTTCCCACTTACGAATAGTATTTTTGTCCTGAACAAATAAACTAAATTGGTATTATGAGTTCCTTCCTCAACATATATTGAAGACAGATTTTTCAAAAGTCTAACTTTTGAGTAAGAGATTTTCCTTAACCATGGTTAGTGTTTCAAATGCATGATTTTAGTGATTAACTCTCTCTGTTAGCATCTGTACATTTTGCTCTAAGATCCCTTCCGGCTCTGAAGTTTGTAATTCTAAAAAATCTAGCCCAGCTTGCTTTCCAGGTCGGTCTAGGCCAAGAGCTAGACTCCAAGTCTCCTGCCTCCTGGTTATGTGGCCAGCTGACTATCTTGCTCGTTGGCAGTAATTTTATATGCCAACCAGATGGCTCTCAAAGGGGGCTTTCTAATCAGCTCCACTCTGCCTGGGAATATGAGAGGAGGATTATGTTGCTTGGTGCTCATGAGGCAGTAGAATGAATGGTTGAGTAGACGGACAGGACTGAGGAATCTGAACTCTGGGAAGCCTCCAATTCTTAGACATGAGTTTTCTTACTTCTATCCATTAGGATCTGTGTAAGATGTGGGAACGGAGTACATACTTGATGGCAAAGATGAGGCAGCAAACCATGGGGACCAAACTGAGGTTATCTTCTAGGAAAGACCTAGGGGAGACGGGAAATGTGAACCATGCGGTTTTCAACAGAGAAAAACTGGTGAGTGACTTAGGGTTGGGAGGGAGACTCTGACCGACAACATTCTGCCCCACTTCCATCCAGCTCTCCTGTGGGACTATCCTCCATACTCCTCACCACTGTTTTGATATCACTACCTCAACGTTAGCAGCAGAATAGTTCCTGCTTTTCTCAGGGCATTTGCAACATGGCACTAAAGGAAAGAACAACAAGGTTTTACTAGATCCTGAATTGGCAAGACACATATTCAGTAAGATGGCTGAGTTTCTTCTTTCTTGAGAGACTGGCAAGTAGGGTGAAGAGGGAGGGTGGGGATGTAAACTAGGGTGGAGGAGGAAGAATTCTCACAGATTGGTAAAAGCCACCCTTTGTGAGAACATAATCCTCTCCTAATATCTTCCCTTCATCCTGGGCAGCAAATACTCCAAGACTCAACCTGGGAACAAAGCCATTTGTCTTCTCTTCTTTCAGATAAAGACATGGCTCAGAAAGGCCATAACCATGCACCTCATCTCACCAGAGCAGCTTTAACAAACCTCAGTGAATCGTCACTTCCTTCGGACTGAAGATAAAGGCAGAATAAGTTTTTGTTGATTGAATTATCTACCTTTAATCACGTCTCTGGCTTGCTTCCTGCAAGATCTGTGTATC
Source organism: Panthera leo (assembly GCF_018350215.1). Classification (NCBI taxonomy): domain Eukaryota; kingdom Metazoa; phylum Chordata; class Mammalia; order Carnivora; family Felidae; genus Panthera; species Panthera leo. The sequence continues at coordinate 121,827,077 of NC_056687.1, forward strand.
TCCCGCGGCACCCAGAGCGTTGTCTGATGCAGCGAAGGGGGCTCATATGGGTATGCTCTTCACTGACCAACACCAACTTGGGAGTTCCCTCTCTGCTCCCATCACTACCAGTGGAATCTTTAGCTTTGTCTCATGAAGCCATTTCCCAAAATAGGGGAACTTGCTCCATGAATTAAGGAATGGACCTAGGGGCTGAAAATATCTATGGAAGTCTTTCAAGTACTTAATTACTTGTTTCCCAAAGGGAGTCACAAATTGTCTGGCAAGCAGACCACAGGCTTTGTTTAAATCTGTCCCTCCCAGAACAGAAAAAGGGAGACAGAAATAAGAATGGTCTGACAGCAATACCATTGCCTCCAAATTGTGCCTCAACCTTTCCTGGGCCCTCAGCGTCAGAACATGTTTCGTAGAACTATAGGATGGGCAAGGCAGTCTGCAAGATGCCATCTCAACCCTCTCTTTGAGGTGGAAAAAAAATCACGTTCAAAGAGAGTATTATATCTGAAGACCTCGGCAAACAGGATAAAAGCCCTATTCCTTAATTTCTAGTACTCTGCCCTTTGTAATGCAACATACTGGCTCAATTAAAGTTCCAGGCTTTCATTTAAATAGGTACTTATTGGGGCGCCTGGGTGGCTCAGTCGGTTGAGCGTCCAACTTTGGCTTATCTCATGGTTCAGGGGTTTGGGCCCCGTATTGGGCTCTGTGCAGACAGCTCAGAGCCTGGAGCCTGCTGCGGATTCTGTGTCTTCCTCTCTCTCTGCCTTACCCTGCTTGCACTATGTCTCTCTCTCAAAAAGTAAGCAAACATTAAAAAAATTAAGAAATAAATAAATAGGTACTTATTAAATGGTTATAGAAAAGCAAGTTAATGAAGAGATTCTGGTAAGACAGCTATAACTTATTTCTCAATTCCTCTCACAAGAAAATGTTATAGTATACTTGTTTAATTTTTTTTAAAGCTCAACTAAATATAATTTTAAGCAAAATAGTAAATGGCCAAAATATCACCTGAGACCAAGGGTCACTTCAGAAGTATCAGAGAAGTAGGTTTGATTGCCATTTAAGTCGATCAGATTAAGTTTAGCCAGCTGAAGTAGGCTTTATCCTATTTGGTTTGCAAAAAAGAAATCTCATGAGTTAGCATGAGCAGCTAAAAATAAGTTGCAGGTTTCATTTTCCGTTGTTCAGTATGGTTTTGAAACCAAAAGGTGCAGAGCTAGGAGATTCACCAACGCCTACTGAAAATCAACAATTCAAACTGACACCTTTCTAGCACACTGCCCTGAACTATGGGCCAAAGCCAGGCCCAAGAAAGGTGCACCTATGTCCCTCTCACCATGGTCCCTGGAGATGAATCTCCATAATAACACACGGCAGGAAGTTGGGGGCTGAGGCTCATCCTAAGGGACAGTGGCTTATGCCTGAGTGTATTGTCATATCTGGACAGGATGCCACATAATCCGTCCCATATGCTCAGCTTCAATCTTAGGTGATGTTGGGGACCCCTCAGCAAAGCAAGGGAGTAAATAATGCTAGCATTTCATTAAGATGGGGACCTGAAGGTAGTGAGCTCAGCAAGTACCCCTTGACCTAAATGCCCATGGCCTTGTGCAATTCCATTCTGTAAACCCAAGCAGCTCATGAGAAGTTTAATTTCAAAACTGCCTTTCCAGGGCCAAATCTGGCAAAAAGGTGTTTGACAGAGGCATACATCTTCAAAGGGAAGACGGCCATCTCACGCTGCAGCATTCAGCTGTGGCACAAGGCTCAGAGAGAGCAGTGTAGCTATAAGAAAGCCCTCAGCTGAATGAGATTGAAAGGGGGCAAAGAAGGGTTAATCTCCTTCCATTAGAGGAGGGCCCATTTGGTGAAGGTGAAGAGAATAATCTGTATGAAGAGCAGAGAAGACAAAGAGCCATTCCAGAAAAGAAATCACCGTGCAGGGGCAAGAAGGATGATTTGTCCTAGATTTTCATCGTGAGACCATTTCTTAGATCTCTGAGTCTTTACCTCGCTTTGAAGTTACAAGTCTCAGGGAGGGGAAAGGGGGCATATTCACACTCTCCGTGCTGGAATACTTGAGCTTTATTCCATCTGAGATGGGCTGTCTCTGAAAAGCAGAGGGCGAGGCCTTAGAAGGCTACCCGTAAATCAGAAAGTGGCAAAATAAACAATAGGAGTTGTTCGTAAAAGAGAGGCCAGTGGCTGAATCCCCCTTTTCTGGGGTGGGGAACACCCTCCCCCCTTTTTTTTTAGCTTCAAAAGAGTTTTTAGAAATTGCTTTTAACAACATTTTTGGAAATAGATTAAGAATCACAAAACATGGAAAAAATAGTAGAGTAACTAAATAACTTCATCTGGCTTCCCCCAATGATAATATCATCCACTAGCCTAGCACACTGTCTAAACCAAGAAGCTGACATTGGTATAATACTATTGACTCAGGCAAGGACCTTATTTGGATTTCACCAGTTTTTGTATGGGTGTGTGTGTGTGTGTGTGTGTGTGTGTATGTGTGCGTGTGTGTTTCTATGAAATTTTATCACATGTTATTGATTGGAATAGCCATCATCACAACCAAGATACAGAACTATTCCATCACCACAAAAAAAACCTCCCCCCAAAAAAAACAACCCGTGCTAACCTTCTTAGAATCACACTTTCTTAGGTCATTAAGTCATTTATGCTTTCTTCCAACCTCTGGCACTGATCTATTCTCAATCACTACAATTTTGTCTCTTTGAGTTTGTTATAAATGGAGTCATATAGTATATAACCCTTTGAGATTGGCATTCTTTAACCCAGCATAATGCCCTTAGATCCATTTAAGTTGTATGTAAAGAGTGTGTGCCTTTCCATTGCTGAATAGTTTTCCATGGTATGGATGTACCACGGTTTTGTTATCCATTTTCCCCTTGAAGGACGTCTGGCTGGTTTCCTGTTTTAAGCTATTAGAAATAAAACTGCCATGAATATTGATATACAGTCTTTTGTGCTAGCATAAGTTTTCATTTCTCTTGTATAAACACTCAGGAGTGGGACTGTATGATATATGTATGTTTAACTTTATTGGAAACTGTTTTCCGGAGTGGCTATACCATTTATGGTCCGACCAGAGGTGCAAAAGCCATCCAATTTCTTCACCTCCTTGTCAATTTTTGGGAACATCAGAATTTGTTATTTTAGGCATTCTGATAGACATGTAGGGATTCTTTCTGCTGGTCCAGTCAAGATGGCAGTCAATTGGGGGGTGTCTTCAGAGCTTGGGTGTGTTGCATTCTGATATCTCTCACTGTTCCAGATTTCATAATACTTGTCTACATAGCAGTTTGAGCTGTCTGGCATTTCAGTGATGGAAAATGGGGCTCTTGATATGTGGTGAGTCTTTAGGTTTGACCAGTTGCTCCTGACTACAATAGTAGGACATCACAGTCTGGGGATGCTGGGCTTCTTTGAGGCAGTACATCTTGGCCCAACAGGTAGACTTGATACCAATGACACTCTCCCAAGAGGTGATACAAAAGCCACGATATGGCAGCCGTGGAGCAGAGACAGAATTTGCTTGGACCAGGGTCGTCCAGCAGCTTTGGCCAGAGACTGCGAGAATGCTTTTTATTCTTAAAGTCAGCTACTCATTAGCAAGGTGTGTGGGGAGTAGACATGGAGTCAGCACAGACAGGGAAGAATGGGATCACCAGCAGCACTCGTCAGATCACAGACCCCACTGAACACTTTCTGCCCTTGGACTTCCTACTCTGTTGATAATCTCAGATTTGCCAGCAGCATGTGGGCACCTTGTCTGGATGTCACAGAACTCCAACATCTATCTCCTGGGGGTTAGATCTAGAGGTACTGCTGTCACCACCACATGGACCTTCTTGGCCAAGGGATCCAGGTCTTGCCAGTAATTAGAACTCTATTTGGGCCTCCTGGGTGGCTCAGTCGGTTAAGCGTCCGACTTCAGCTCAGGTCACGATCTCGCAGTCCGTGAGTTCAAGCCCCGCGTCGGGCTCTGGGCTGATGGCTCAGAGCCTGGAGCCTGCTTCCAATTCTGTGTCTCCCTCTCTCTCTGCCCCTCCCCTGTTCATGCTCTGTCTCTCTCTGTCTCAAAAATAAATAAAAATGTTAAAAAAAAAAAAAAAAAGAACTCTATCTAAGCATCAGAAGGTGCTTCAGCCAAAGAAGTTGTAAAGGATGCCAGGGAGATGGGCTTTGCATAGAGCCAACATTATAGTGATGACAACTGCTCCAGCCATGTCTGGGAAGTCACCTTCCATCTGTTGTACCCCTGAGTGAAGGGAGGTTGTAGAACTTCCTGGAATCCATACCCATCATCTACAAGTTTGGACCAGAAGGCCAAGAATGAGAAGAGCAGTGATGCTATGTGGGAACAGCCAAGAGACCATGAAGACCCTTCACAGAAGCAGTAAAGCTTAGTGATCAGAGGCAAACTCCCTGGTGCCTCTGCGTTCTGGCTCTTGCACTTCACCTGGTGCAGTCACAGGCGGAAGATGTGGACTTGGCTGTGGAGGAATCTAAATAGTGATTTATAGAACCTAAACATGAACTAGGGACCATCTGGAACTCAGCTGTTTGTGGAGGCTGAGCATGAAAGCAAATGATATGATGGTGACTCCCCAGAAGCTGGGGTGGTAGAATGAGAAAGGTCGGCCATATGCCATCAGGTGACCAATAGGCATGGTCTGATGGGCTTGAGCAGGGTTATGCAGCAGGATGGATGCTCACACCTCCTTAGAAGGTGGTAAAAAAATTTTTTTAATTTGGTTGTTGTTTGTTTACTATGTTTTCTGCTCTAACAGAGAATTTCCCAGATTTCCCAATTTCAGGAGCCTCTTCTCTGACCCACTGCCCCTCCTTCGGCCAGGTGCTACTACTCACCTGCTGTCAGAAGGCAGCCTGGTGCACAGCACCTCTCAGATTTAAAACGGCAGGCACAGCTATGGACAGGTACCTCCCCAGACAGTGAAGTTATGTGATGGGACTCCATCCTTGAGAATGAGTCACACAGCTCCCCTCTAGCTCTGGCTTTGTCTTCTTTTGCAGTTAAGATCTGACTACAATATGAGTCTCTGCTCTTTTGCATTCTGACTCTGGACCCGGCCTCCTCTTCTGCTCTTGTGCGTGGCTCTGAGTGGCTGCCCCTGTCCTCTTCCGTCCAGGTTCGATGTTACCACTTCAGGGCTTAGGGCACACAGTGGCCTGGTCTCATTAGGTGACCAAGGTGGGCCCTTGGGCCCCTCACAGGGTCTGGGCTGCCCATACAGGTCCTGAGATATGGCCCTGCCTATAAGAAGGCAGATCAAAGTTTCCTGGTTGAGGCAGAGTCTCTCACATGAGCTGTCTATCTTCTCACTGGGGCCTTGTCTCTGCTACCCTGAGGTTGGGGAGATCTAGGCCCTGCTTCTACCCAAGTCCTTGTTTTACTGCTGCCACTGAATCTCTGGCTAACCCCCTGGAAGTAAATCATTCTGGGTCTCAGTTATCTCATACTTACAGTAAGGTTTCCCGATTCTCTAGCTGAAAGTCTTTCAACTATACCATACCACAATTAAGAAAAAATCTAAACTTCAGAGGCCAAAAAAGGAGCCTTTAAGTTAAATTCTGGTTTAGATATACTATCTCAAGGCTCTCTGTTTTCTAATAAGTGTTTGCTGAAATGAATGTTTATTGAATTGAATGCAGCATATCAAGAGGCTTTAACGTGTATAAGGATTAGGAGGGTGTATTGAAAAGCATATTCCTAGGCCCCGTCCTTAGAGCTTCTGATGCCACTCGGGCCTAGGAGCATGCATTTTAACATGAGAAACTGAAGGGGACTTAGGTTTTGAAATAGACACTGGTGACTTTCTGGAGGCTAATTTACTGATGTGCATTAGGAAATTTAGAAACAGGTCATTTGACCTACTGATTCAATTCTAGGAATTTTCCCTAAGATGTCCACAAAAATTCATCCACAAGAATGTTTACAGATTGATAATAGCAGAGCATTACAGCCAATCAAAATGCCCATCAAAGGGGTGACTGGGTGACTCAGTCGGTTAAGCGTCGGACTTCGGCTCAGGTCATGATCTCCCGGTTCAGTTTGTGGGCTTGAGTCCCGCATCTGGCTCTGTGCTGACAACTCAGAGCCTGGAGCCTGCTTCAGATTCTGTGTCTCCCTCTCTCTCTGCCCCTCCCCCATTCAGGCTCTGTCTCTCTCAAAAATAAGCATTAAAAAAAAAAAATGCCCATCAAAAAACCCCAAAAAGGATAAATTAAGACATATCAATGCAAGGGAAACACAGACGTTAAAAATCAAAATTTCAGGGGTATGTGGGTGGCTCAGTTGGTTGAGCGTCCAACTTTGGCTCAGGTCACAATCTCACGGTTTGTGAGTTCAAGCCCCACTTTGGGCTAGCTGCTGACAGCTTGTCAGCAAAGAGCCTGTCAAGAAACACTGCCTCAGATCCTCTGTCTCCCTCTGTCTGCCTCTCCCTCTCTTGTGCTCCCGCTCTCTCTCTCTCAAAAATAAATAAATAAATAAATAACATAACATAACATAACATAACATAACACAAAAAAAAAAAAATCAAATTTTCACAGGCCATTTAGTGACTTGGAGAAATACTTACAACATAATGGAAGTGAGGTAAGAAAAAACATAAAATACCGTGTCAAATAATTTCTATATGTGAAAAACTGGAAACAAATACATCAAAATGGTAATACAGAATTGTTGCTTGTTTGTTGTATTACTGGAAGCTGTTGTTTTCTCCTTGATATTTTTCTGTATTTTCTATTTTTTGTATAGTAACTAGTTATGACTCTTTTTATCTGAAAAACAATGATAAGTATTTTAAAAGAAACAAAAAGGAATTCACCTCATGTAGGGTGAAAACGGAGGGAAGAGACTCCTCTTAGGAGTCCAGCCCAACCATGGCCTGGCTGCAGTAGAAGGACTCAGACTCTGGCTGGTGCTTGGGGTAGATTTCAAGCTACATTCTCTTTTGTGAAGTACCTTGGAATAGTTGATGCCAAGGAATTTGGATCAATGAGAAAATCCTTTCACTAGATACTGCTTTCCCCACTACATTCCAAGATAACAGATGACAGGATCTGGGACATGGAGGGGAGTTCACAGTTTAAATGATACCTTCTTTACTGCTCTTGGGTTGAACTCATGCTTGTTGACTCTGTATAATCCCCCGCCCCATTAACACCAAACAGACAGACTGCATTCAAGCTTAGGGGCTTTGGGACAGGCGATGGACTCCTTCTCATTTGGGAGACACCACCCGACGTCAGTGCTTCTGTGGAGTGGTTTCAAAGCCTCCTGTGGTCAATGCACTGGGAGCCCCCTAAAATGCCAGGAAACACCATTTTTGTTTTTGGTTTTTTGGTTTTTTTTTTTTGGCAGAGAGATAGCTCAAATCCATCCTGTGTCACAGATTTCAGTACCCGCCCCCCCCCCCCCCCAACCCGGGTCAAACCTCTCTCTGAGTAACATTACAAGCCTCTTGGTTAGGCTTCTGGCCTATAGTCAAACCTTTCCGAATGACCTTGAAAATTTTATCCCACATGCTGTGGCTAGCTAGTGAGTGGTGCTAAGGATCTCAGATGAAAGTCAATTGAGAAAGACCAAAAAATGTTAAATGATGATACTTACAATATTAATACCAACAGTAAAAGTCAAAACACCAATGCTAACCATTATTATAATTATTTTCATCAGTATCTTGACTTGCTATACATTGTTCTAAGTTGCCCAAACCATTTTCCCCCCCAAACCATTTCACATATTTTACTTTATTTATTCTGACAGAATCTCAGTTTTACATCCTTTAAAAATACCATTTTGGAGGCGGGAGGAAGCTTTCAAGTTCTGATGAAAAGCAGAGGCTTCTTGAGTTAAAAACAAAACCGTGAAGTCTTCAAGTGTGGTGTTTTCCAACTTCGTTCTTGACAAGAAATCGGGGGATTTCAGCATGAGCAATTACAAAGCCCTATTACCATGAATTCTTAGCTTTGGTGAATATGACGTGGCCTTATTGCAAAATCCTCTAAGTGGAGTAAAAGAACATTCATAAATGCCGACCCAGTGTAAGAAGAGGGCTTGTATTTCTGTGCTATGAAAACTATAAAACCTCTGGCATTAAAAATAACCAACTGAGGGGCACCTGGGTGGCTCATTTGGTTGTCTGACTTCCACTCGGGTCATGATCTCACGGATCGAGCCCCACCACATCAGCCTCTCTACTATCGGCACAAAGCCCACTTCGGATGCTCTGTTCCCCCCACCCCCAACCCCCTGCCCCTTCCCCCTCTCACGCAGGCACATGCTCTCTCTCTGCTAAAAATAAACATTTAAAAATAAATAAATAGGGGCACCTGGGTGGCTCAGTCAGTTAAGCATCCCACTTCAACTCAGGTCATGATCTCACGGTTTGGTTCCTGAGTTCAAACCCCGCGTCAGGCTCTGTGCCGACAGCTCAGAGCCTGGAGCCTGCTTCATTTCTGTGTCTCCCTCTCTCCCTGCCCCTCCCCCACTCACACTCTGTCTCTCTCTCTCAAAAATATATAAGCATTAAAAATTAAAAAAATAAAACAAAAATAGAGTTAAAAAATAAAAATAATAAAAATAATCAACTGGTCTAGGCACTATCTATGTCAGCCTGCTGTGCACGTCCATGCCTGCTTATCACAGATTAATTGGTCCAGGCTAAGCTCTTTAGGTGACCTAAGCTCTGAAAAGACTATGGTGCCCCAAATTTTAATTATACCCCTCACGTGGAATAAACAGTTTTTTAAATAAGAAAATATAAAATTAAAGAAAAGTCTAATTTTTCCCATGATGTCTACTTTGACACTTTTTTGAAAATGTTGAAGATCAAAATATTTACCAAGTGTATACCTTGTCACCCCTGCCGTGTTGGTGTGTTTGTGAGGTCACTCAGCGTGCTGTAACAACACTGTGGAGGGGTCACGCTGACAGTACTGAAATTCTGATATGGCGATTACACACCCCTCCCTTTCATGCTATCAATACAGGTAGACAGGAGTAATCAGGAGATTGACCCCAGCCCACCCCCTCCACACATACACTCATATGTCACTTCCTACATACTTAGTGCTCTGAGAAGTCACTACCACATGGTGGTTGAAATTTATCAACTGGGACAGCTGAGTCTCCCAAGTAAATGGACCGTGACATCTTTCCTTCTTGAATGGCCTTTGGCCTTGCCCTTCCTGGCTGACTCCATTAGACAGGGGTTTCCAGCAACAGATCATCCCCACCTGGCTCTAGCTTTTGAAACCTAGCATTTGTTCTCAACTTACTCCTTTGGCTGCACCCTTCTAAGCAGGCCCATTCAACTTGGTCTTATCTTTAGCTTCCTCCACCAGCCCAGCCAGCTTTCAGTTCAGTAGATACTTCCAGGACAAACCCAAGGCACAGCAAATTAACTCTGAGAGACTGAAGCATTTTTGCAACAATTCAACTTACTTTACTCCACTTCTCCTTAGACCATTCCTGATGTGAGAGCACTGGGCAGCGGTAGAGGTGAGGCAGCAGTGATAGGAGACTAGGCCAGGCACCAGTCTCCATGAGAGCCCTAGAGGCTGTGTCAAACTGGCCAGTAGCTGCCTTCCCACACAATGGACAATGTGTGCTCTTCAGGGTGTGGGTGTGGGCCTCAGAAATGTCAAGTCCAGGGGCAAAATACAATCAGAAACCAGGGTATCTAGCCAGATATTGACAACAGAACTACAGAACTATTTCAGGCAAAGACTCAGGCAAAGTCCATTTTTAGTATATGCGCTGCTGAAGCAAGCATGTGAAGTCCGTTTTTACTGGAGGTCTTTATGCTGCCTTTGGGGCATCATAAGGTACCCACCATATGGTTTCTGATATTTACCAGCAGGGGAATTCTGCACTAAGACCAACAATGGTGAAACAGCTACATAAAACATAAAATTAGCTCAGAGTTCCCTAAACAGGGATTACACCCTTACCACTCATTATTTCAGTACATGTTTTTAAACTTTCCCTGAAAAGAAAAAACTAGAATTATGTATCAAATCCTTAGGGTTGCACTAATCTCTCCAGCCTGAGCCTTTTAAATCTATTTTTAAATGTTTCTCTAATAACTTGGTTTGAAGATCTCATTTCAGTCAGGGATCCTACCCCTTACCCCGATCACACACCTAAGATTAAAACACTTGCCAAGATCTGGAGTAGATCAGGCAGGATAGCTTCCCAAAGTTCCCAGAAGCAGACAGAACCATGAGCTAAAGAAACCACGAGCTTTCCAATAGACTACTGGGGCTCAAAGTTGGGGGAACAGAATTCTGTTGGACAATTCCAACTAGCATGACTACACCAGAAGCAGGAAACAATGCCAGAATGATCCTAGACCAAGAGGACCCTGGAGGGGAAAATAAGGGAAAGAATGTCCTTCCTCATGTACTGGTCACTGGCAGCATGGTAGTGCTCATAGAAAGGCTCAGGGTTGGAAAGAACAGAGGCATCTTGAAAAATCTCACCCACTGCCCCTTGCCCATATGGCTAGATTTTACCTAAGAGAGTCAGTCAGGGAATACTAAATACCTGATAATTTTTTGCTTCTCCCACTAATTCATTCTGCTATCTTATCCTTGAGCATCTCTAAGCTCTTTATTATGCTGTGCCAGAGAGGAAAACCTCTTATCCAGAAACTCTCTAGACCATTGCTGGGAAGTGGCTGCCTCCCTGGGAACTACATTTCCCAGATCCCTTTGCAGTTAGCCATGGTCATGTGACTGAGTTTTAGTCAACCAAATGTGAATAGAAGTGTTGTACATCCCTTCTAGGCATGGTCTGTGAAAACCTCCCCTGTGCTCTTATTCACACTCTTCTTCTCTTTCACTGGGGAGTGGAGACAGTCCTGATGGCCTTGAAAATCACATGCTGCAGAAGGTGGAGACCCTTTCCATCTGTATCTCTGAATGCATGTGTGAAAGAGAGTTGCCCCACTATACTGTCACGTGAGCAAGAAATAAACTTCTGTTGTGTTTAAGCCATTATACATTTTTCAGTCTACTATAGCAATTAGCATATCCTAACACTTACATGTCCTTTTTGATGTAGTTGTTTTTGTGTGTGTGCGGAAGTTCCCATGCCTTCTCCCCTTTCCTTAAATTTTACTATAAACCAAGAGAACAGAATTAGTGAATTTAAATTTAAGCAGCCATTAGGGACAAATGACACTCACCAAATTAGTGGTCACAGCATTCAGATCTTACAGCCAGAAGAACAGTAATTTAGCAGAATCTCACATCGACAACCTGATGCATTAAATTAAAACAAAAAGTAAACGTAAGATGTACAAAATGAATATATTAGAATTACAAAACAAATATAGGGTTACTTTCCAAGAGTGTTGTCAGACTACAAAGGAATTTGCCACTGCTTTCCAGTGAATGACAAGCTTCTCCGTTGCCTTTAAAATAAGATTTATTTTTTTAATACACCCCCCTCTAATCATTATAAAACAGAATTTATAAAGAAAAATTCTACTCTGCTAAGTAAGCTATTCAAAGACTAAATGCTGACTCAGGGGATGACACTGGAGGCTAGGAGCACTGGGTATGATTTCTATGCCTATGTGCTCTGCAGTTCTTATGTACACATTTAAACTTCTCTCTCAGGAACTTAACTTTCTTGGTTAGGAACTTCCAGAGCTCGTAAAATTATAGGCTATGCAAAGACTTAAGTTTTTTAGGTGACATTAAAACAGATATCAGAGATACACTAGATCTGTCTTTGTGTTTAGTATCATTCCAGATGCAATAGCCCAAGCAGGAATTAAAATAAGCACTCTATAAACACGGTGATGAAACAATGGAGGTGCGCGCACCAAAACAATCAGAAGCAACCAGAAACACGCTCTGTGAAGGCGGCAGGTTGTGGATGTTTTCTTATGAGACCTGCCATCTTTTACCAGGTTAAGTGCAAAGCTACAAGTGGACGACATAGGGGACGTATTTGCCTAGAACAGGCTTTCTTTTTATGTCTGATTACTCGGTTTAAGATCCAGGAAGCAAAGAGTTCAGAACTCTGAACAAACATTCTGGCAGTCCAAAACAGAGCACCAGGGCTCCGGGAGGAGGAAGAGGAGACAAAACAAGAAGGTTGACCGGGGAAGGCACGACTTGAGCCATTTCCCCCAGGGTTTCAGCCTATGTGTATGTATGTATATGTATATATATATATATATATATATATATTTTTTTTTTTTTTTTTTTTTTTGAGAGGAAATGCATTCTTGTCTGGTCCTGTGAAAAGAGAGAGATCAGATAAAATCGCTTTGGTGCTATATTTGGAGGGTCTCCCAAATGTAGTCCCACCACCTCCCTCTGGGCTGGGGCCTGCCAACCCGCAGGTGTCAGGAAACAAGATGGCGCCACACAGTGTAGGGTGCTGAGTGAGAGGGGCAGGGGTGGGCCTTCACTTACTCGGAGATGCTGGCTCCTCTGAAACCCAAACGCTGCCAACTCCCTGGGCTCAGGAGTTAAAACCGCTTTCTTGCTCTGGGTTCTTCACTTCTTGTTGAGATCAGCTCCACATATTTTTCTGATGATGTCACCCATTCTGACTTCCTACATTTTGAAAGTTGATCTACAAGCAAAACCTTCCATAAGGCTAAAAAAAAAAAAAAAAAGAAAAAGAAGACGAAAAGAAAGGTGTGTTGTGAGGAGATGGAGAGGAGGAGGAGAGAGGCAGTTGCCTCCTTATTTTGAGATTTGCTGCAGCTGCGAGTGCCACTCCCCAGCCAGTTTCCTGGCTGCAGAGGGAGGCCAGTGGCCGGGCGTGGGTGACGTCAGGGCCAGGCCTGAGTCATCGCCAGCGGCCTGGCTGCCCTGCCACTCGGAAGGGGACAAAAGGAACCTTTGATGTCCAGAGGCCCTCCTCTCGGCACACTCGCCTGTACAGAGCAGCAAGCCAGGAGAACATTCCTGCTGTCTCTCCACCCCCAGCCGCCCTTCCTACTTCCGGAACAGTCCCAGGCAGATTCAAGAAGGCCTCCCCCAAGGGACGTCACCCTCCTGCATGACAGAGGCATGGCCACTCTCTGTCAAAGAGAGAAGCAGAAGAGGGCGTTTCTCTGGGGATTTCTTACCTCTCCCTCTGGCATTCCCCCTTTTCCTTGTGGTGCTGTGTTAACCAGAGAGTCGAGACGGTATTAAAAGACATATGAAGAGATGGAAGGTGCTCTTGTCACATTCCCTAGACAGTATCTGGTGGTCAGTGCCTTTATGCCATGGCCCTGGACCTCAGCTCCTTGTCTCTGAGTGCCAGTGTGAGCCTGCACCTCCTGGATTTAAGAGAGGACCATTCTTTAAAAGGGTTTTTATATCCCAGTGCTGGCATGGGACTCAGTAAATACATGGTGAATGAATGAATTTTGATACATTTAGATGATAATTCTTTTTAAAATTTTTGAGAGAGAGAGAGAGAGCACGTGCACATGTATGAGCGGGGAGGGGATAGGGAGGGGGCAGAGGGAGAGCAGGGGAGAGAATCCCAAGCAGCCTCCATGCTGTCAGCGTGGAGCCTGACTCGGGGCTTGATCTCATGAACCATGAGACCGTGACCTGAGCCAAAATCAAGAGTCGGATACTTAACTGAATGAGCCACCCAGGTGACCCTAGATGATAATTTTAGAATAAAATAGTAGAAAACATATACTGAATACTTGCACTGAATGTTCAAGCCTCTGTGCTAAGTGCTTTACAAAGATGATTTCATTTATTGTTATCATCATGACAAAGCTATGAGGTTAGGTACTATTATTCTTCCCTATTCTATTGATGGGAAAATGATGCTCAGAGAGATTAAGAGACTTCTCTAAAGTCTCACACTAGTTAATGGCAGAGCCTGGATCATCTGATCTCAAATCCTGTGTTCTGAATCACCATGCTGAGTGGCTGAAGTGAATGTGTGAACAATGACCAAGGGCAGCCTGTTCAGGTGAGCAAAGGGTAATGATGGGGCTTGAAACCATTCCACAAGGAAGTAGTGGAATTAGGGATGGTCTGTCTAGGGAAGTAGGCCTCATGTCCTCTCAATGGGTCAACACAAGGTCTGGGATAGCCAGAGTGGTCAGGAAGGCAGGTTCATTGTCAGGTCCCAGTGGGAGTAAGAAGCTAGGATGGGGAGACAAAGTCAGGGATGTCTGGCGGCGTGTGGTGGACGCAGGGTGTGGGAGAACCGTGCACTGGGTATCTCAGAGGGGCTGAGGCCCAGTATTGTCTTTGTTGCCTCCTGGACTCATGGGGATACGTGGGGGGTCAGTGCAGCTAAAGGCACTGCTTGTCTGGGACAGGCAAGGAGACTAGAGCGAAGAAAAACAAGATAGCTCTCAAAGACTCCAAGGCCTAGAGAAGGAGTTAGAACAAAGGCGTGTTTCAAGTACAAGGCGGGGCTGGAGGTGACAGGGACAGAGCTGGACCTGACAGGGGCAGTGACTGCCCTTAGCACTGCTCTACCAGGAATCAGCTGCCTTTCTGAGACAGAGTGCGAGTCCTATCAGTGGCTGTGTTCAAGCCAAGGTGAGGTGGGTTGGCCAGAGGAGAACATCTGCTTATGGGGGTATCTGGGCCCAGGATAAAGATGACCTTGGAGGTACCTTCTCCTTCTGGGCTTTATGATTGTGGTTTGTACTTTTCCATGGTTCTCCTAGAGTAAATGTCACATTCCAAGAGGAAGACAAATGCCAGGAATTTCCAGCCCCTTGCAGAATAGGGAGGGAGATGTCAGTGGCCTCCTCAATAATGCGACTCCATGGCTTTCCTCCCCACTGTGGTTATGAGACCCCTCTCCCTGGCTCAGGAGATCGATGCCTCTGGTAGCTGGGGACGTAGTGTTGCCACCTTGTTCCTGGGAGTTCTGCCAGTTGCCACTCTGAGGAATTACACTTGTGCTGTGGGTTCTGACTCCCCAAGCAGGTGGAATTAGCAAAGGTGAATTTTGGAAGAGAGGAAGCCACATGCTTTTAATTAAGGGAGCAGCAACAACTGATCAGGGTCATTGTCAACATCCACACAGAGCCTGACCTTGGGCTGAGGAGAGCACTTTAAGTTCCAGGCATTTTTGGCAGAAGGCTTGGGGTTTGTTTTTTTTTTTTTCCCTTGGTTCTCTGTAGAAAATGCCTTTTGGGCATCTCCCCACTCTGCTTCCCCAAAGGCTTGGTGGCCTTGCTTGCTTCACAAACACAGGTGTTTATTTCTCTAATAAGACAAAGAGAGGCTTATTATTTTTTCATTCTACCTTGTGGGGCCAGGATAATGTGAAGACAAAAGGAAAAAAAGGGGAAATGATGAGTAAGCTTCAGTGAGATACAAAGCCTGGCACTGTGTGTTCTGGGATTGATCCTAATAGGATAAAATCAGAATTGGGCAAAACATCTACTGGGGGACCCAGAGAAGTAAGTACAGTGACACCCCCTAACCTCTACCCCATCTAGAGAATCCTTTGTTACAACAAATGCAGTTATATACTGGTAATCAAAAAATACATCAATAAAACCTTTACAGGTTCAAGAAATTCCTCAAAGACTTTTCTGTACTTGCTGCCTCCAATTTTTTTCATCTCATGCACTTTTTAAAAACACAATTTATTAAGATATAATTTACATACCATAAGGTTAACCCACTTAAAGTGTACAAGTCAATGGATTTTAGTATATTTACAGAATTGTGTGACCTGTAATCTAATTTTAGAAGCTTTTTTATCACCCCAGAAAGAAACTACATGCCCATTAGTAGTCACTCTCACTCACGCCACCCCTCACCCCCCTGTCCTAGGGAAACATTAACCTTCTCTCTGTCTCTATAGATTTGCATCTTCCGGACATTTCATATAAATGGGATCATATAGTATGTGGCCTTTTGTGTCTGGCTTCTTTCACTTAGCATAATATTTTCACAATTCATCCATGTTGTAGAATATATCCGTACTTCATTCCCCTTTTTCAGTTTGTTTATTTATTTTAACTTTTTTTTTTAGTAAGCTCTAGACCTAGCATGGGGCTGGGAACCATGACCCCAAGATCAAGGGCTGCATGTTCCACCAACCGAGCCAGCCAGGCACCCTGTACTCCATTCCTTTTTAGGCCCAAATAATATCCCATTGTGTGGATGTGCCACATTTTGTTCATCCATACATCAGATGATGGACATTTGAGTTGTTTCCATTTTTGACTGTTGTGAATAATGTTGCCATGAATATTCCAGTACAAGCTTTTGTGTGGACGTATGTTTTCATGTCTCTTGGGTGGATACCAAGGAGTAGAAGTGCTGGGCTGGGTTGTAAGGTGACTTGATGTTTGACATTTTAGTACATGGGCTGCGAAGCGAGCATCCTGTTTAACATCTTGAGGAGCTGTCAGACTGTTTTCCAAAGTGCGCCATTTTACATTCCCACCAGCCATGTGTGAGAGTTTTGATTTCAGCGCATCCTCACAACACAATTCTTGTCTATCTTTTTGATTCTAGCCATCCCAGTGGTTTTGATGTGCTATCTCATTGTGCTTGTGATTTACATCCCCCTAATGACTAATGATGTTGAGCATCTTTTCATGGGCTTACTGGTCATTTGCATGTCTTCTCTGGAGAACTGTTTGTTCAAATCCTTTGTCCATTTTTAAATTGGATTATTTGTCTTTATACATTCTGGATACAAATCCCGTATCAGAAATATGCTTTATAAATATTATCGCCCTGTCTGTGGGTTGTCATTTCACTTTATTTATGATATTCTTCGAAGGAGAAAGGTTTTTAATATTGATGAATTCCCTTTATGAATCTTCTGTTATATCACTTGTGCTTTTTGGTGTCAAATCTGAGAAACCATTGTCCAATCCAAGGTCATAAAGATTTATACCCAAGTTTTCTTTTAATAGAGTAATAGTTTTATTTTATTTAAAAAAAATTTTTAATGTTTATTTATTTTTGAGAGAGAGAACCAGAGCATGAGCGGGAGAAGGGCAGAGAAAGAGGGAGACGCAGGCTCCAGGCTCCAAGCTATCAGCACAGAGCCTGACATGGGGCTCAAACTCACGAGCCTTGAGATCATGACCTGAGCTGAAGTCGGATGCCCAACTAACTGAGCCACTCAGGTGCCCCACTATTATTTTATTTTATTTTATTTTATTTTATTTTATTTTATTATTTATTTATTTATTTATTTTTAACGTTTATTTTATTTTTGAGACAGAGAGAGACAGAGCATGAACGGGGGAGGGTCAGAGAGAGAGGGAGACACAGAATGTGAAATAGGCTCCAGGCTCTGAGCAGTCAGCACAGAGCCCGACGCAGGGCTCGAACTCACGGACCGCGAGATCGTGACCTGAGCCGAAGTCGGACGCTTAACCGACTGAGCCACCCAGGCGCCCCAGTATTATTTTATTTTAAAAAATGTTTATTTACTTATTTTGAGGGGAAAAGGGGAGGGGCAGAGAGAGAATCCTAAGCAGGCTCTACGCTCAGCGTGGGGCTCAATCTCACAAATGTGAGATCATGACCTGAGCCAAAATCAATAACTGGACGTTTAACTGAGCCACCCAGGCACCCCTAATAGATTAATAGTTATAGTTCTCACATGTAGGTCTATGATCCACTTTATATAGTATAAGGTAGGGATCCAAAGTCATTCTTTTCCTGTGGATATCCAGAATCATTTGTTGAAAAATTATTTTCACAAGAACTCTAAACATCTAAAACTGTTCTAAAATACAAAGTTTATTTTATTTTACTTTATTTTATTTATTTATAAATTTTATTTATTTACTTATTTTTGAGAGACAGAGAGAGGGAAAGAGCATAAGTGGGGGAGGGACAGAGAGAGAGGGAGGCACAGAATCCAAAGCAGGCTCCAGGCTCCAAGCTGTCAGCACAGAGCCTGATGCAGGGCTCAAATTGATGAACTGTGAGATCATAACATGAGCTGAAGTTGAACACTTAACTGACTGAGCCACCTAGGTGCCCTCAAAGCTTATTTTAAAAACAGTCCATTCTTTCCCA
Organism: Panthera leo; assembly: GCF_018350215.1. Lineage (NCBI taxonomy): Eukaryota > Metazoa > Chordata > Mammalia > Carnivora > Felidae > Panthera > Panthera leo. The sequence continues at coordinate 121,845,140 of NC_056687.1, forward strand.
CATTTAATTGTCTCGGCCCCTTTGTAAAAAATCAACTGACTATAAATATTTGCTAATTCTGGACTCTTAATTCTATTCCATGGATCTGTCTGTTCTTATGCTGGCACCACACTGTTTTGATTACTATAGCTTCATAATAAGTATGAAATCAGAGAGGATGAGTCCAACTTTGTGCTTTTTCAAGACTGTTTTGGGGGCGCCTGGGTGGCTCAGTCGGTTAAGCGTCTGACTTTGGCTCAGGTCATGATTTCGCGGTCTGTGGGTTTGAGCCCCTCATCGGGTTCTGTGCTGGCAGCTCAGAGCCTGGAGCCTGCTTCAGATTCTGTGTCTCCCTCTTCCTCTTACCCTCCCCTGTTCATGCTCTCTCTCTGTCTCAAAAATAAATAAATGTTAAAAAAAAAAAATTAAGAAAAAAAAAAGACTGTTTTGGCCAGTCTGGATCCCTTGCATTTCTATTTGATTTCTAGAATTATCTTCTCAATTTCTACAAAAAATCCAGCTGGGTTTTTTTTTAATTGTTTTTTAAACGTTTATTTATTACTGAGAGACAGAGAGACACAGAGCGTGAGCAGGGGAGGGGTAGAGAGAGAGGGAGACACAAAATCGGAAGCAGGCCCCAGGCTCTGAGCTATCAGCACAGAGCCCGCTTGGGATCCTCTGTCCCCCTCTCTCTCTGCCCCTTCTCCGCTCATGCTCTCCCTCTCCCTCACTGTCTCTCTCACACAAAAATAAACATTTAAAAAATAATAAGAGTAATAACTGAATATAATAAACCACAGATTTATATTCTTACTACTTAACCTTAATATAGACAGAATACATTTATAAATAGTGTGCCTCTGTAAAACAAGTTTATTTTATAAGCCAGATTTATTTCAACGTCCATGAAAGCAGAACAAATATTTAAAATGACAACACAGGGGCGCCTGGGTGGCTCAGTCGGTTAAGTGTCCGACTTCGGCTCAGGTCATGATCTCATGGTCCGTGAGTTCGAGCCCCGCGTCAGGCTCTGTGCTGACAGCTCAGAGCCTGGAGCCTGTTTCAGATTCTATGTCTCCCTCTTCCTCTTACCCTCCCCTGTTCATGCTCTCTCTCTGTCTCAAAAATAAATAAATGTTAAAAAAAAAAATTATGAAAAAAAAAAAGACTGTTTTGGCCAGTCTGGATCCCTTGCATTTCTATTTGATTTCTAGGATTATCTTCTCAATTTCTACAAAAAATCCAGCTGGGTTTTTTTTTTTTTAATTGTTTTTTAAACGTTTATTTATTACTGAGAGACAGAGAGACACAGAGCGTGAGCAGGGGAGGGGTAGAGAGAGAGGGAGACACAAAATCGGAAGCAGGCCCCAGGCTCTGAGCTATCAGCACAGAGCCCAATGCGGGGCTCAAACTCACCAACCATGAGATCATGACCTGAGCCAAAGTCGGTCACTTAACCAACTGAGCCATCCAGGCGCCCCTATTCCAGCTGGGATTTTGACAGAGACTGTGTTCTACCTGTAGATCGGTTTAGGGAGTATTCCCATTTTAACAATATTAAGTCTTCTGATCCGTGAAACTGGGAAGCCTTTCCATATATTTAGATCTTTACTTTCTCTCAACAATGTTTTACCATTTTGGCGTACAAGTCTTATATTCCTTTCGTTAAATCCTATCCTATTTTATTCTTAATTGATATTATTTATATTGGAAATAATCTTTGTTCATGGACTTGTTAAGAGCTTTGGAGGTTGAAAGACCTAAGTTTCAGTACTGGCTCCACTATTTCTTAGTTATATGACTTTAAGGTTACTTAGCCTGTATCAGCCTCCTTTATTTTCTTAATCTGGAAAAAAAGGAAATAATAATACCACCTGCTGGGTTTGTTATGAAAATTAAATAAGATAATGCTTATGTGACCCTCTTGAGACCATAACCCACATGGGCCAGTCTCAGGGTGATGTTACAATCTAAGAAACCCAGTCCAGTCACCAAAAAATAATTTCAAATTAACTCATATTCAATACTTGCATTTCTCAAGCACCATATAGAGCCCCCTGCAAGCCTTCTTAACATCCTTTTCCCCGTCTTATCCAAACTCCTTATACCCAATAGCTTTGGCCTTGCCTTCTTTCTCCCAAGCTCCCTAGCAAGTTTTTCTCCCACCCTAACCAATGCTGCTCTAATTCTTCTATTTCTGTCCTGTTCTTCTGATAGGTAAGGGGAAGAAAGTGGACAGGCAAAGCCAGAATTCTTTTTAGCGTTCAGGACAAAAAGAAAACCAGGGAACTCTCAAACTTTGTTTGTATCACCATTCACATAAAGTGCTCAGTGCAACATCTGATAAGGGCTCAATAAATGTTGGGTTTTAATTTTTATTATGGTGTTGGTTATATTATACCTATCTATACTTCATGTTAATGGAGCGGGGTTTAGATCATGACCTCTGAGAATCCAGCTGGGAGGCTACTGCTCAGTGGCCCATCCTCATTCATTTAGATGAATTTGGGATTATTGTTTTCATTTCCTCTTCCTGAACCATTCCCCAAAGAATCAGCTCCTAGAAAATTGTAATAGAATTCATCCTTGAGGCTCCCTGAGTAATGTTTGGTGGTCGTATCTCCTGTTTCTTCCCCAGCCTAGGACCAGGACTCCATCCTCCACAAAAACTTCTAGGACAGTGTTTTTAAAACTGCAGGTCAGTATCCACTATTTATTGGGTCAGAACCAGCGTGAGCTTCAAGTGACAAAATAAAACAGAAGAATTCAAGTACATTACAAGACTTTTGTTTTGGTTTTATAATATGGGTGCGAGCTGGGTCTCTCTGTGAAACATATTTGTCACTGTGGTTCAGGATTTTTAAAGTCTGAGAAACAAGTGTTGGACTAGATCTTCCACTTTCATTAAGGTGTTCAAGCAACTCCTAAGAGCATAAAGTGGTCTGTCCATTTGGATGGGGATCAAAACCTTAAGTCCCAGGGATGAAGTTCCATCAGCAATGAAGGATTTGGGGGCGTTAAGGCCTTTTTCTATAATTTATAAGAGTTGGTGGAGGATTATTGCTGTTGCCTTTGCGGACCTCCTCCACCCATCCCCCATGCACCCCTCCCCCCCATGCTCACTCTTAGTCACCATCTCCTTTTGCCCTCATAATACCTGAAAATCCACACCCTGGACTTGTAAGGGGCTTTCTATTCCTCAATGCTCTTTCACATACACCACCTCATTTGATTTTCACAAGTATTCCATGGAATTGACAGGTCAGATCCAAACCCTTGCTTGACCATATAATTCCATGTGTGACCTTAATCTCTCAGTTTATCTCCTTAGCTGCTATATCTAACCAGAAAGGTTAAGAGACTTGGCCAATGTCTCACAGCCTGGAAGTGGCAGGACCAGGAAGAGAACTCAGTCTTTGACCTCCTCTCCTGGTTGTCCCATGGGCTCTCTTCATGGAGACACAAAACTTCTTTTTAGTAATATTATTCATCTGACTGCTTTATGAAGAATGTTTAAAGAAGCAAAGAACACTTCACTCTCTTCCACCATATCTAAAAACACCGACTTTTATGGCACAAACCACAAGGCAAACAGCTCTACATGCCTTGTGGGTAAAGGTTATAGCTCTCAACATCAAAGACTATTTATTAAAGGCTGGGCCCTCCGAATCAGAGACAACAAAGTCCACAAGTAGAGGAAAACAAGGTTCCCCAAGGTCTCTTCTGTCCTTTGTGTTGCAGAGTGTCCCCTCTAGTGGCTCTGGAGGAAAACAGCTTCTGGAAAACATTCATAGATTCCATATTGGTGAAATCAGACAGTGTTATATCTTTAAGGGAACTTGGTTCAAGGTGTCCCATCAGTAATGAGAAATTGAAAACTAGAGCAGTGGTTCTCACCCTGGGCTGATTCTGCCCCCAGGGAATGTCTGGCAACTTGTGTAGACATTTCTGGCTGTCATTTGACTGGGGATGGGTGGTGCTACTATCATGGGTAGGTAGAATCCAGGGATACTGCTAAACATCCTATACTACACGGGACAACCCCTCACAATGGAGGAAGTGGCCTCGATGCCCCCAAGTCCTTCACTACTGATGGAATTTCATCCCTGGGACTTAAGGTTTTTATCCTCATCCAAATAGAAAGACCACCTGCAGGTGTGTTACTATTATGCTCTTACGAGTTATTTCAACATCTTAATTATCTGGTCCCAAATGTCAATAGTGCTGAGGTGGATTAATGATATGTGATCTACCCAAGGATCTGAAGCTTCCCCTCCCCAAAGCTTTACTGAGATGTCACCGACATATAACTAAAGACTTGCAGCTTTATTCACAGCTTTTGATGGCTTGGGCTATGTGCTCTCTTTCTTTTGATTTCTTTTGGAATGGTTTTCTTAGAATTGTGAAAAATTCAAAAGTAATATATGCTCATAATTAAAAGCAATATAATAAAAGACTTATAAGACTTTCTATTACTCCTTCCCATAATCAATGTCAACAGCCTTGGTGGTTTATTAGGTGGAGTTGTATTAATATCCAGGTTTAGATCATTTTTAACTTATAAAAATGGTCATTTCCTATGGTTATACTTGAGATATTCATCCACTTCTCCATGTGCACACCAAGACAAGCAACAATCCACACACAGGGGTTTCTTTTGACTTTGCCTGTTATATAAACGTTGAATTAACACACATTACTTTACAACTTGCTTTTTTTATCTAATAAATTGTGAATACCCCTTCAGGTCGAAAATAAGAATCTCCTATATGTTTATAGAAGTTCGAAATGATCAGTACTGTGGACTCCAAGGAGCTAATATAGCCTATGAGGGACATTAAATAACCCTGAATCATGCAGTGTGTGTCTTTAGTATCTCTGACACTTGATATTTCACTTTTTTTGTAGATCGCTGGGCTCAGGATTAGAATCTTTGATAGGCCATGCTATCTAACTAGGAATGAGTAACATCCTTTTGTTGTCTTTGATTTAATATTACAGATATTTTCAAGGCATAGTAAGTAATCCTGGCTTTCTGTTGACTGTGGTACTATAAAACTTCATTTTATAACAAATATACGTGTACTGATTGATTTTATGTCAACTTGACTGGATCATGGGGTGCCTGGTTATTTGGCTAAACATTATTTCTGGGTGTGTCGGTAAGAATGTTTCTGGGTGGGATTAGCATTTGAATCTATAGATTGAGTAAAGCAGATGGCCCTCTGCCACGTGGGTGAGCATCATACAATCTGTTGAGGGCTTAGAACAAAACGGCAGAGGCAGGGAGAATTTGGTCTCACTCCACCTGATGACCTGGGTCACTGGTATTCTCCTGCCCTGAGACTGAGACTTACACCATGGTCTCTCCTGCTTCTCAGAACTATACCACAGGCTTTCCTGGGTCTACAGCTTGCAGATGATAGAGCATGTGACTGCGTAGCCTCCATAATCATGTAAGCCAATTCCTCATAATAAATATTCTGTGTATATGTATCCTATTATGTATATATGCACATATATGTATACTATTAATGCATATATAATGTAAATATGAATCCTATTAATTCTGTTTCTCTGTAGAATCCTGGAGCCAAGTCAAATAAAAATATTTTAATGGCGTAAGACTGATTTAAGTTTGGGGAAGAGTGCTCAAACTCATTCGTGGTATGGCCAACCATGTTGCTCAGTCATTCCCTTCTGATGGACAAAGGGTTTTTTCCCCAGATATTTGTTTGTTTTGTCAAAAGAGATATTGCAATAAATATCCTTATCCTTTCATAATTTTAGTTCTATGAAATAAATTGTCCAAAGTGAAATTATTGTTTCAGTTTTTTGTGTATTTAAAGTAGTAATAGATATTTTCAGATCATTTTCAAAAAAGCTGAAGCAAGTCATACTTCAACCATTAATATCTGAGACTAAACATTCTCCCACATCTTTGCCATCACTGAATAGTAATCACTTTTTTTTTTTTTTTTACATTTTACTATTCTGATGGGTAAAAATTGGTATTTCACTTTTGCCTTTTATTTTTTGGAAGAGCAGTAGAGTATATTATATGTCATGTCATTTATTTTTTTGTTTAAGTCTTATTTAAATTCGAGTTAGTTAACATACAGTGTAGTATTAGATTCAGGTGTACAATTTAGTGATTCAACACTTACATATATCACTCAGTGCTCATCACATCACTTTTACTTTAATTTGCATTTCCCTGACTCTAAGAATAGGGGTTAAGAGCATAAATGAGTGAATTTTATGGTGTGTGTATTATATCCCAATAAAACCATCATTGAAAAGCTAACTATAAGTTGTAACGTATTTTATTTTACTATGTTTTTTAAGTTTATTTGTTTATTTTGAGAGAGAGAGAGAGACCAAGTGGGAGAGAGACAGACAGAGACGGAAAGAGAGAGAGAGAGTCCCAAGCAGGCTCTACATCACCAGTGCAGAGTCCAACATGGGGCTCCAACTCACAAACCATGAGATCATGACCTGAGCCAAAATCAAGAATTGGACACTTAACCGTCTGAGCCACCCAGGTGTCCCAATATTAATATATTTTAAATAATCAGCAAAATAATTTTTAAAATGCACAGTAATCCATGCACTGTACATCTTCATAATCTTTGTTTCTACCCATCTTACAAAGACTAAGGCAACCTCCCTGAATGTCTCTACAAAAGAATTTCTAGGGGTTACTGCTGAAGTTAATCCTAGACCATGGCTCCTCCAGGTGAAAATAAAACTCATTTCTAGAAAGAAAAAAACAAGTTCTCCACTGGGGAGGGAGGAAAGACCTCAGAAATAAATCAACCAATCACATTAAGTAGAAAAAGGACGTGAGAAAGATGGATAAATTATAAACCAAACTATGGCCTTGGCCAAAACATGTTAACATCTCTGAGCCCAGCTGCTGCTTCTGTTAATGGGAACAAAAACCCTGCATGCAGATTTCACACCAGGTTGCCACATGGCTGTTGTGAAGGTCAGAGGATTGTCTGCCAATAATGGTAACCTCCTGCCCCAGTTTGCTAAGCTTCCCAGGATGTGGGACTTCCAGTTTTAAAACTAAAGTAGTCCCTAAAAACCTACATGAGTTGGGTATTTTACTACCAATTGAGGTTTAAAAAAAAAATTTTTTTTTTTAATGTTTATTTGGTTTTGAGAGAGAGAGAGAGGCACAGAGCACAAGCAGGGGAGGGGCAGAGAGAGAGGGAGACAACACAATCCAAAGCAGGCTCCAGGCTCCGACCTGTCAGCACCCAGCCAACGTGGGGCTTGAACCCGTGATCCATTGAGATCATACTCTGAGCCAAAGTCAGACGCTTAACTGACTAAGCCACCCAGGCACCCCTCTACAAATTGAGTTTTTAAGGTCCAAAGTAGAATTTGGAGCACAGAAAGAAATACATATGTTAACATGTGTCTGAATCAATATTCAATTAAGTTTAAGTTAAAAAAATGTAAGCTTAGGGGCGCCTGGATAGTTCAGTCACTTAAGTGTCCAATTCTTGATTTTAGTTCAGGTAATGATCTCCTGGTTGTGATATTAAGCCCTGTGTCCAGCTCTGTGCTAGGTGTGGGGCCTGCTTAAGATTCTCTCTCCCTTTGCCCTTCCCCTGCTTGCGCCCCCTCACACACATCCTCTCTCTTACTCTTTCAAGAAAAAAACCCCCAACTCTTTCAAAAAAAAAAAACTTAAAATCACCTGTAAACATAGTTGTTTTATTTATAAACATAGATGTTCAAAAGTATAAAAATAAGAATAATTATTTTCTCTTATCTTTGAACTCATGTTCCATTAACTTATAAATTTAAAATATTATATTCCCCTAACAAGTAACTATTTATATAAATTGACCTAACTAAATATTCATAAACATTTAAAACAACATTTACAAATTTCATGTCAAATCCTCTCAGGAATTTCAGTTACCAAAAGAAAAAAAACAGTTACAAATTTAATGAACAAAATCTTGCTAAATCCAAACAATCAACAAAACTAAAAGGCAAAGTGTTAGTAACAAAATATATAAAGAACAACTCAACACCCCAGAAACACTCAAATTAATTTAAAAAATTTTTTTAAAGATTTTATTTTTAAGTAACCTCTACACCCAATGTGGGGCTCAAATTCAAAACCCCAAGACCAAGAGCTGCATGCTCTACCAACTGAACCAGACAGGCATCCCAACAAATAATGCAGTCTAAAAATGGGCAGAAGACATGAACAGACATTTTTCCAAAGAAGCTTTCCAGATGGTCTACAGATACATAAAAAGATATTCATCATCACTTACCATCAGGGAAATACAAATCAAAACTGCAATGAGATATCACCTCTTACCTGTCAGAATGGCTAAAAGCAACAACACAAGAAACAACAGGCGTTTGGCAAGGATGTGGAGAAAAAGGAATCCTTGTGCACTGTTGTGGGGAATGCAAACTGGTACAGCCACTCTGGACAACAGTATGGAGGTTCCTTAAAAAGTCAAAGATAGAACTACGCTATCTATCATCCAGCAATTGCCCTTCTGGGTATTTACCGAAAGAATACAAAAACACTGGTTCAACGGGATACACGCACCCCTGTGTTTACAACAGCATTATTTACAATAGCCAAGGTATGGAAGCAGCCCAAGTGTCCATCGACTGAGGAATGGATAAAGAAGATGTGGAATATATATACAATGGAATATTATTCATCCACAAAAAAGAATGAAATCTTGCCATTTGCAATGACATGGATGGAACTAGAGTGTATTATGCTAAATGAAATAGGTCAATCAGAGAAAGACAAATACCATATGATTCCACTCATATGTGGAATTTAAGAGACAAAACAAATGAACAAAGGGGAAAAAAGAGAAAGGGACAAATCAAGAAACTTAACTCTTAATCAAGACTCTTAACTATAAAGGACAAACTGATGGTTACCAGAGGGGAGGTGGGTGTGGGGATGGGTGAAATAGGTGATGAGGACTAAGGGGTGCACTTGTCATGGGTGATAAGAACCAAGTGATGTATGAAGTGTTGAATCACTACATTGTATACCTGAAACTAATATAACATTGTATGTTAACTAACTAGAATTAAAATAAAAACTTAAAAATTAGAAAAAAACCATGCATACACACAAAGATACTATGTCCCTACTATTTAAGCCATTTATAGTTTAGTGTTTTCTTACTTGCAGCCAAAAAGCTTGCTTATTGAGCATGCATAAGACCCCATAACAGGTACGCACAATTATGGACTCCTAATGGCACTCCCCGGCCTCACAGCCCCCTTCTACCATTCTGCATCAAGAACATTCTTTCTAAAGAGCCACTTTGATTAGAGAATTCTACTGCTCTAGCCATTAGTGGTAATATTATGCCAAACACAAGAAGCTAGTCACAAAAGACCACATATTATATGATTCTATTTAAACGAAATGTCTAGAGCTGGGAAATCTATAAGGATAAAAAATAGATTAGTGGTTTCTTAGGCTTGGGATGAGGATGGAGGGTTAGGGGGTAACAGATAAAGGGTACATGTTCCTTTTTTAAAAAAAAATTAATGTTTATTTATTCTTGAGAGAGAGAGAGAGAGCACGCACATACATCAGTGGGGGAAGGGCAGACAGAGAGGGAGACACAATCCAAAGCAGACTCCAGGCCCTGAGCTGTCAGCACAGAGACTGTTGTGGGGCTCAAACTCACAAACCGCAAGATCATGACCTGAGCTGAAGTCGGACGCTTAACCGATTGAGCCACCCAAGCATCCCAAGGGTACACATCTCTTTTTGAGGTGATGAATGTGTTCTAAAATTGACTGTGGTAATGGTAGCACATATTTGTGAATGTACCCAAAACCACTGAATTGTACACTTTAAATAGGTGAGTTGTATGTTTGTGATCTCAGTAAAGCTGTTAAAAAAATAAAGCCTTCAGTGGTGATCCATTATCTAGAAAATAAAGCACAAATTTGTTACCTTGGCATTCAAGGTTTTCTATCCTCCAGCCTCAAACTATCATCTAATTTAATCCCTGGCTACCTCTCTATATAGCAGACAATTGGATAGCTCATGAGTGCAGAAACACAACCTGTGGTTCTCTGCTTCTCTACCCTTGCTCCTATGTTACCTTGGCCTAGAATGACCTCTTCGACCATCTTGGTCTCTCAAAATCTAACTTGCCTAATTCAAGGCCCAAGTCGAATGTTCTCCTTAATATTTCCAGGCAGAAACGTTGCTTGCACCTCTGAATTCATAGAATTCAATGTATCTTCTGTGGTGTTTGCCTTGTCCTCTTTTACTTGGACAAGGCAAGTGTTTACACAATCCCATTGACTATACTAGCCCCAGTTTCCAAATCAAAAGTTGGATGGTAATCATGTGTCTATATGAAAGAATATTGCGAATATGAACCACTTTAGAAATTTTGGATTATATGGTTGTCATAACAGCTTTCCCACTAGAGCAAATGGTCTTTGTTGGATACAGACTGGTGTTATGTGTCCTTTAGTCTTTTGTAGAGTTTTTGCCACTGTCTCTTAGACAGATGAAAGAACTTAGCCTCCCCTTTTCTCTAGGATGCATGGAAATGCAGTTAGGTGGTTTTAATGAATGGTCTTACCCCTGCATTGTATGCCAAATAAATAAAAGCTACACTGATGATACAAACATTTTTAAAGGCAATGAAAGTACCATAAGAAAATAAAAGAGAAGATTTTTATAATCTGGTGATAGAGGAGACAGTCCCAAATAAATCACAAAATCCAAGATTCCATCAAGAAAATCAACAATGAATTTCTCTACCTAAAAACCCAAGCCTTCTATATGGCAAAAGATACCATAAACGATGTTAAAGGACAGATAACAAAGATTTTAAGAACATATATATTTTTAAGCTTATTTATTTATTTTAAGAGAGAAGGAGAGAATGCATGTGCATGTGTATGCAAGTAGGCAAGAGGCAAAGAGAGAGAGAGTGGGAGAGAGAGAGAGAATCCCAAGCAGGTTCTACACTGTTAGCCCAGTCTGTGAGATCATGACCTGAGCTGAAATCAAGAGTCGGACATTTAACTGACTGAGCCATCCAGGCACCCCAAGAAAAGATTTTTAAGAGATATAATAGTTAAAGGATGAGTATCGGCACTAACCGAACAAACAACACACTAGAAAAAGGCCAAAGAATATGAACAAGTAGTATGTAGAGAAAAAGTAGAAATGACAGCATATAAAAGATGTTCAACATCACTAGCATCAGGGAAATGGAGAACAATACAGTGAAGATCATTTGCCTCTCAGATGGGCCAACATGGAAAAGACTGAGACTATCCATAATTGTCAAGTGTATGGGGAAAAGACCAAACATAAATAGTAGTGTTGCACATACACACAATTTTGAAAGAGCAATTCAGTAGGATCTAATTATTTTCTGCCACGAACAGTTATTACATTCATAATTCCCAAGTGAATTTGTAAAAAGCCATTCTTTCTTGAAAAAAATTTCTTGATATTTATTTATTTTTGAGAGAGAGCCAGAGCACAAGCGGGGTAGGGGCAGAGAAAGGGAGACACAGAATCTGAAGCAGGCTCCAGGCTCTGAGTGCACCACAGGGCTTGAACTCATGAACCCATGAACCATGAGATCATGACTTGAGCCGAAGTCGGATGCTTATCCAACTGAGATACCCAGACGCCCCTGTAAAAAGCCATTCTTGCGTAATGAGGGGGAGTCTCAAAATCTTTCTTTTCCATTCCCCCCATTCTAAGAGGCTTACAGGAGAACACTTTTAAAGATAATTTTTGGGTTGCCTTCAATACTAAATAAGGAAGTCTGGTAGTGCTAATCATCTTGAAACTCCAACTCTTTAAGTGAGCATTTATTTTTAAAATTCTCCACATTTGCCTGGACTGATAATAGATATTAGCCCTGTTACCTGGTTACTTCTTAACATGGTGCAAGACCACTGCCTATATGGGTGGAGGCGGCGGTGGGGGAGGGCGGGGAGGGAAGGAGGGGTTACTTTGTCCTGATCTCCCTTCCCTGGCTTCTCCTGATCAGCGTTCAGTTCAGGTGTGTACATGCTTTTTGTTTCCCTGCTGTTCGCTTGAGCTTTACTATAAGGTTGGGTCTTGGCATAAAGTTTTATCCATCATTACAGTCATCTAAATACCCAGACTTTTCCTAGGCTTGGCATATTCCCTTATCCCACTGTCCCTCCTAAGTGGGGCCATAAGAGCCCTATGATACCTCTGTACGAGTTAGGAAAATGTGTCCCCTAGGGTGCAGCCCCCACGCCAGGCTGCACCGCTCTGTGAGTGGAGCGCAGGTGGTCTTCAGTCCTGCTAGCCCCATCGGCCCCTGCACTGGCCGCCCTGCTCCTCACACCAGTCCTAGTCTAACTGCCGCACAGGAAGTCTTTGCAAATTGCCGTTTCCTCATTTCAAATGGTCACAGGACACAGTGGCACCTGCTGCAGTTAATGCTGCAGGCACGTGGCTCAGGTTTCTTTCCCTGGCTTGTCCTCCTAAGCTGCCCTTTGAGATTTCATCAAGTGTCCAAATCTCCTTTGTTAATGCTTTTAGCCAGCCCACCCCCACCTCCACCACACAAATCCTACAGGCTCAAGTGTTCACCCAGGAAACAGAGTGACGGAGAAGTTAACTGGTGTCTTATCCTTTTTACTGCTGTGGCCTTATCAGCAAAAAAGAACGATAAGGTAATTTTCTTCTTGGCCTTGAGTTTTAAGTTCTGGGCTTCCTGTCCTCAGGGGAAAAGAAACAGCCCTTTGTGCTTCACAGTCTAAAACAGAGAAGTTTCTAGGCTCCAGGATAAAGACTTTTCATTCAGATCTTTGTTTACAAGCCAGACTTAGGAATTACTCAGGATTAAAGGAGGAAAGTGTGGCCCAGCTCCACTGGTGGTTCCCCAAGAGGGGGAAGTGTGTGTGTGTGTGTGTGTGTGTGTGTGTGTGTGTGCACGTGCATGCATATGTGTGTGTGTGTTCACGTGTAGAGGTAGTAAGTGCAGGTTTCCAGGGTGGCAGGGGTCTCTGACCCAACACCCCTGTAGGAACTCAGGTGGGAGCCTACTTGAAAGCCTACGGAGGTTGGACACTAAACACTCCTGCTTTGAGAGCCTGGGTGTGGGCCTCCGTGGATAACCTGTAGTCACTGGAGAGAGACACAGCACCAAGAAGTTTCTCCATGGTCCTCTCAGCATCATCCCTGACTAGCACGTGGGGTAGCAGAAGGAACAGCGGAAACCAAAGCCCCCACCATGGTCTACCTACCAGGACATCTCCACCTCCCTGGGCCTAGAAAAGCCTTGGGGACAGAAACAGGGAGACTCAGTGATTATGATATTGGGCTCTTCCCCAGCTGGAGAGAGTGAAGACCTTGAAGCCAAGTTTAATTTGATTTTAGAGAAATACAGAAACGTGGCATTCCTTGCAGCTGAATATTATGCAGCTATTTCTTCTATGTATAATCTATGGAAATCCCCCCCCGGGAAGACAACGGCTCCTGCATTTTGAACAGAGCTTCCTCAACTCCTTCCTTTCACCATAATTTTCACCTCTTAGAAATTCTCTCTTGTCTAAACACTATGTACAGCTTAGCTCATAATATGCATATATTAATTTAGTGGAAACAGGAGTTCTTACGATCTTCCCAAGTGCTCTACTCCCCATTAAAAAAAAAAAAAAAAAGACAGAAACAGGATCTTTAAGAAGAATCATGAAAATGAGGCCTGGAATTGGGACCCACCAGCCTAGATCTGGATCTTGATTACTCTAGAAATTCTCTTGTGTCCCCAGCGGAATCAATTGGGGAACCACTGGGTGAACAGCAAGTAGACAAATGGATTTACTTCCTCTGACTCAGAGTTACAAAATAACACCTAGTGTGCAAAAAGGCAATGTGTTTGGCACTCTGGAAATACAGGGAAGTAAAAGACATGGGCCCTTCCAGGAGGAAGGCACCAGCTCACTGGGGAGATAAGACTACAGGCCATGAAGTAAAGGATGAGCTGGGTAGAGAGGGCATGGGGAGCTCAGAGAGACAGGAGGACTGGATGAATCAAGAAAGTCTCCCTGGAGAAGGGACACTAGGAGGAAACCTTGCCATCCAATTTCCTGATTTTAGCTGGCTGGAGAAGAAAGGTGGAAGGGAAGGAAAAGAAGGTTCCAGAGCCTTGACAAAGGGACAGAGGTAGGAATAGTCAATGCCTGATTGTGAGGTCAATGATGCATGCTGGGGGTATTGGGGTACACATGGAGTTACATCCGGCAAGTGGGGCCAGTTTGTGGATGGTTTTCAGTGCTGGGAAGAGGAGTTCAGGCATGAGGCAGTTGGGTTTCCAGTACAGAAATTACATTATGAGAGCAGGGCTTAAGGAGGATTAGTAGACAGCTCTCATGGGAGATACCAAGAATTAGAGATTCTTTGGGTTAGTAATGATTTCTTTGTAATAATGCTTACGGTATTAAAACAAAAAGTTGACTTTGAGATGCAAGTATTGGGTGTTGTGCATAACGCTTCTGAAGGGTTTACACCTTGATACTACTTAATCCACACTATTAGTGAGAGAGTGAAGGGATTATTGACTTATGAAATCAACAATCGGGAGGGTCTGGGTTGAAGAAGTTTGGGAACTAGCATGAGACTAGAGGCCCAAGTGCTGACTTCATAAGGTGGTTATGAGAAACTGCAGAAGTTGGCTGAGGACCACGTTCTGCAAGAGCACACTTGCAAGAGGAATGACGGGAGGGTCCCTGGAGACAGATGCTGGAGCCCAGGAGAGCTGGCAAGAAACTGTCCCAGATGATGGTGAGTAACATGACACCTGGGAGCAACCTCACTGCACTCACCGTCTGACCTTGCCATGTTCACGCACTCATTCACTTATTCACTCAAACTCTCTCATTCATTCAAGTATTTGTATCTGCTAAGGCGCTATGGAAGGTGCAGACTTCAACAATGCATGAGATGATCTCTATACTTCAGCGGGAGAGAAAAACATGCACAGGAATAATGGCAGTTCAGAGCTGTTGTTCTCTCCTTCCCCCCCCCCCCCCCCCCCCCCCCCCCCCCCCCCCGCCGAACACCCCTTCTCTCTGGGAAACTAAAATATCTGTTGTATTGGTAGCTGATTGGCTCTCAATTTTCCTTGATGAGTTCCAATGTCAACTTTTGTTTTCTGTTTAATAACAACGGTGAAGACATTTAACAAGAAGTTTCTATAATTCCTTAACTTTCCCTTCTTCCTAAGGGGTGTGAATTGAAGGAAATTTCTTTGGTTTATCTGAGCTGATGTAAGGGATTCAAATGGAACAGGCTGGAGAAGGGGGATCACCCTTAGGGGAAAGGGGTTAGGCTTTCTGAAAGAGGGAAGATTTGGGTTGGGTTGAGGTGTGAGAGATTGCTTTAGAGGGAATGAGAGGGGGAAGGAGGCAGGAAGAACAGAGACAGAGAGATTGGTGGGGGTAGGAAGAGAGAGAGGGTTTGAGCAGCACTTATGTGCAGAGGGATTTGGGAGAAAGAGACTATTGCCTATTTGGAGGAAATTTTCTGTGTGTTATGCAATGAAACTCCTTGACCGTGGCCTGAACTAGGATACTTCTGAAGGCTTTTGGGTGAGGGTGCAGGTGTTAGTAGTGCAAACTGGTGCTAAGACTGAAGGCAGCTTAGTTTTATTTGGGGGTGTTCCTGCTACCTTCGATTTTGCAGTCAGGCTTCCTCAGGCTTCTTTGTCTGTGCATATTTGATATCTGAGCTCAATGGCCTGTGAGCCTGTAATGATTATAGATAGGACTTTTATGGCTGTGGCATGGCCTTAAGTTCTTCTCTACTCCCTCCACCCACATACACTGTCGATTCCACGGTTTTCTTGGCTGCTCCTTTGGCCCAGTCTAGCTAGCCCTCCCTTGATGGAATGCTTCTTCCATTCTTGTCTCCTTCCGCATCTCCCTTTAAACTTGAAGCTCTTCCACTGGCTGTCTCCTCTTCTATAATCTTTACTTTAAACATACTCTGAATTCTAGGATTCTACGAAATTTAGATTCTGAGAATTCAAATTATCACCTGGTTCATTCACAGTCTGTACTCACCTCAAGGACAGAAATACATATATGTGTATCCCTGAAGGGAGGCAAGGTGCTGGGATTATACTTCCTCAAGATAACCACACAGCTCCGTCCCTCATTTCATTTAGGTCTTGCATAGAAGAGCAACATTCCTGCCCGCTCCCTAGCTCCTTTCCATGCTTTATTTTTATTTATCACCTGATATATTATATATTTATTTATTAAATTGCTGAATATCTGTCTTCTCTGCTCTCCTAGAATGTAAGCTCTATGAGGGCAAGAACCTTGCCTGCATCTCCAGGTCTGAAACTGTGCCTTGCATAAATATGCATTTGGTAAATGCTTCTGTTGAAGTTTTTAGATTTTACGAATGTATTTCTTAATGTCCAGAGGCTATTCATACTTCTCCGATTATTCCTCTTTCACTGCATCCTGTTCTCTTATGATGCAGTATCTTCCCAAATACCTCTGAGAATACTAACTGGAGGTTTCTTTCTTCCCTTCTGTTTCCTATCTTTACTCTTTCCTCTGGTCATTCTTGTGTTTACTTGTATCCATCTTTCATGTTGTGACCTTTCCGCAAATATCTGGTCATCCTTGGTTCTCTTTACTTCGCAATGAGGTAGTAAGATGTTACTTGGTACTTTTTGTTTTTTGAATCCGGATGGGGCTTACTGAGGCTTCACCTTGTGGTGATCTAGCTTTGCCAGTTAGTTGCTGTGACATCTAAGGCAAGTTATCTCACCAGTTTCTTCCTAGAGTTGCTGTGAACATTAAATAAATTGATACATAATGTAGGCATGACAGTGCTATGTAACCATTTGCTACTTGTATTACTTTTACTGTGATTACTTGGCAGAAACCCAGCTATTTGCTAGGGAACGCCTAAATACCAACATGTCAGGGGGCTTATCCACGTGGCCATTAAATTCTGTAGAGAAAAGAATACGGTTGTTGTTTCCTACTGGCAGTGGGGTGAGATGGGGGGAGAGCCTACCTGCTGCCATGTGGGGAGAGAGGCCAGCTGCTCCTTTGTGCCACTTTATCCATCACTCCCCTTTCAGTCCATCACTCACTCAGCTGATGTTTATGAGTTGTCTAGTGCCCCAAGTTCTGCTTTGCAAAAGATTTCCTTCTCAATTCTATACTCCTCTAACCTTCCACTCATGCAGTATGAGTTTAGCTTCCTCTGTTCTCTTTCTTCAGCCACCACTCTTCCATCCACTGTTTACCCTCCAGAAAAATCTTTGAAATCTGTTATCTACTGAGAGTCCCTCTGCCATTACTGGGTATCTATCGTTTTTTAAATACCCAATTTTCATTTTAGTGGGGCCTTGGTGACAATAAAACCAAGCACGCTTAATCTGCCATCTTTAAATCAGACGCTGCTAAACTCTCTTGGCAGGTACAGTACCAGGCTCCATGTTTGAAATCCTGGCTCTTCTGTGTTTTGTTTTTAATTAATTAATTAATTTATTTTGAGAGAAAGGGAGTGCAAGCAGGGGAGGGGCAGAGAGAGGGGGAATCTCAAGCAAGCTCCATACTGTCAGCACAAAGCTCAGCGTGGGGCTTGAATTCATGAAACTGTAAGATAATGACATGAGCTGAAATCAAGAGTCAGACACTTAACCCAATGAGCCACCCACGTGCCCCTGAACTTCTGGCTCTTTTAATATAATTTTCTTGTACTTATGGGGTCCTTTAAGCTTGGGCAAGATGAGGAAGGGAGGGAAGAAAGGAAGTGGTAGCCAAAGTGACTTGATTTAGTTGAGGTCCCTTAGAAAACTGTCTACTAATGCATTCCTCTCCTGGAATGATCCAGTTGATCTGAATTTGCAGTCGGCAGGAGAGAGAGTTTTAGGCAAAGTTTCAGGAAAGATATTACAAGTAATAATAAAAATAAATCACTTAAAGAGTGAGATATAAATTACTTCTAAGTTCCAAAGTTATTATGAGCATTTCTTTTACTGTAACTACCACCAGATCATTCCTTCATGATGCTGTTGCTGGAAGTCAGTATGTATATTAGCTCAAGAAGATTTTGGGCCATTTCTGCAAAATGCACCAGTAATCCTATTATGAATAACATAATAATGGCATATGATTCACTATTTTCATGGCATTTATCATATGAAGATAATGGGTAAAATTAGGTCACTGCTTTGAAGCTCAAGTTGGTGGAATTCACAATCATTTGTGAAATCTAAGCATTTAGAAAAGCAGTAATAACTTCAATAGATCATGAACTATCCCTCAAACAAATAATTACAGAAATAATAGATTGGTAACCACAACCCTAATTTAAAAAATTGCTAATAGCTAATCCATGTGAAAGGAAAATGTATTTTAACCATGACATATGTTATTAGTTAGGGTCTAGCCAGAACAACAGAAACCACTATACGGATTTCTAACAGAGGAAGCTTCATGCAGAGAATTGCTTATACAACTTGATGGATGACCTGAGAAGTTCAGGTTAGTGGCAGCGGAAAGTCAGTCACAACCCTGAGGCTAGAGGGACAATCAGAGGGATGGTATTGCCGGAGCCCAGGGGCTATGATCACCAATAGTAGCTGGAGCCACAGCAGGCCCTTCAGTAGGGGCTGGAGCCTTGCAGCTGCTGTCAGAGAACCACCCAAGGGCAGGAGGTTTAGGGACAAACAACCTGGCCGTTCCCTTCAGTCCTCTCCAGTGCTTCTCATTGGCTGAGCCCAGCTGGAACCCAAGTGACAGGGCGGCCTGTCAGGGAAACCTGTCTGCAGTGGTCAGCTCCCTGAGACACAGGGCAGAGCAGGTGAGGGTGAGCGATGAGTCTGAAAGCGAATGGGCGCACGACCTATACAACAACATGTACAGAGTATTATAGACCAACGGACACTCCTTAGGTTCAGTACACGACGAGCACCGGTGTCTCATGTATGTAAGTACAACTCTGCAGTTACGTCTGTACTCAGGTTAAATTGGAACCATAATCTTAGCCAGAGTTGAGCCAGGAATATCTTAATGGATTAAAGTCAGTTTCAAAAGAGCCATAAACGATTGCAAATATTGCTGTCAATTAAATGATGTTTTGGGGGCACCTGACTGGCTCAGTCGGTACAGCATGTGACTCTTGATCTTGGGGTTATGAGTTCAAGCCCCACCTTGGGTAGAGAGATTACTTTAAAAAACAAAAAGGAAGGCTAATAGACACTTTTTGTTTTTTAAATCAGGAAACACATCAATCACCAACCTTTGGACATGCAAACCGTTTCCCTCCTCTCATTTTATGTCTAATACTAACCAGGAGTGTGTGGTCTGAGATGCAGGGCTACAACTCGCGTGATGGCATGAACGATGTGCAATCCACCCACGCAGAACTCACAAGTTGTGTGGTTTTTTTTAAACCAGGGACACCTAAGTTTAAGATTCTTGGGTAAATTTCATGAGACTATCAAAGAATAAAGTTCTGAAACATAGGCTTTACAAATAATGAAAAACAGTTCTTTGATTCTTCCTTCATAAAAGCTAGTAGTGAAAGTGCTGCACTGGCTGTTTTCCCACACTAATTTCCTCCTGGCAGATGGCAGAATAAAACATTCACAGTAGACAGTGCCTTCTTTCAGAGACTCCAATCCACAGGGTATGTGGAAGAGAAGAAGAAGGCTTGAGTCTTGGTCTCTTTCCGATGTGAGCATTAAGCTATAAAGACAACTCAGAGGGTTTGAGAGATGCCTTTGGCCTGTACCTTCTAGAAAGTCTGATGCCCGGCTCTGTGGGTGGGGCTGGGCTGAGTGTGGCTGGACCCTGAATCATTTCCCATTTACCCTGAGTCTCAGCGTCTCTCCCTAACCTTCCTTTGCTCCCTTGGCCAGATTGTAAGCCAAGAGGAAATAAAAACATTAAGGAGCTCTAGACTCGGCTGTCTTTTCCATTCTTACCTTTTGTTGCAATGGAAGAATAGCTTGGATGAACAAAAGGGCACTGCACAATTAATTCTAAATAATTATAATAAAAATGGGTAGAAGGGACAAGAGGAGAAAGAGTAGAATAAATTAAAGGGGGAGGAGCTAATGAAGGCACTTCCCCAGTTAATGAAAGCATTTATTCAATGCTGTTCCCCTTGCCCCTGCCCTAGCCTCAAGCTTATTCACAAAGAGTATCTTCTGGTAACTGGTTATCAGTGCTGGCTAATCACTGGGGGCATTAAAATAGTTGGGACCCCCTGGACCAGCTAAACCAGATTCTCTAGGGTGAGACCCAGGTGACAGCATTTTTAAGATCCCTGTGATTCCAGTGTGCAGCCAGGATGGAGAACCTTGGGGATGTTCCCCACCTTGGGCATAACATGGCCAGAGGTGAACAGTAGGAATTCTGGAGATGAGTGGTAAAAATCACAGTTGGGGGGCAGCTGGGTGGCTTAGTCAGTTGAGTGTCCCACTCTTGATTTCGGATTAGGCCAAGATCTCATGGTTCTTGATTTTTGAGCCCCGCATAGGGCTCTGCACTGACAAGCAAGGAACCTGCTTGAGATTCTGTCTCTCCCTCTCTCTTCTGCCCCTGGTCCACTCACGCTCTCTCTCTCTCAAAATAAATATATAAAATAAAATAAAGAAAAGAAAAGAAAAGGAAAAGAAAAGAAAAGAAAAGAAAAGAAAAGAAAAGAAAAGAAAAGAAAAATGAAATCACAGTCTCTATTTAGAGCAGTGGCTCCCAGTTGGGGGCTGTTCTAGGAAATTTCTTCCCACAAAGCAGCTCAGTAATCCAGAAACTGCCATCCCCAGCCCCTGCTGAGGACTGACATTGCCTTCTACTCACATGCTCTGAGCAGAAGTTCCCAGCGGGGGTGATCTTGTCTCCTGGGTGGCCTTTGGGAACTCCATGGGGGTGTTTTCAGATGCCACAGTGATGAATAGTTTAGGGCTTAGACAGAAACTAAGCTGTTAGGATGGGTGAGGGAGGGGTGGGGAAGAAAACTAACACTGGAAACCTCTGGTGTGGTAAGCACTCTGATGGGCCCTTCTGAGAGGTGTGAGCCCCCACCTTCCCACCTCTCCACCCCCAATACACACATGTGCACACCCCCATCCACGCACAACAGCCTTATACAGCTTTTCTGAGTTTAGGGAGAAGAAATGTGCCAGCTAAGAGGTGGAACCCAGGGACGAGATGGGAGAATACTCTCCTTGCATAATAGGGCCAAAATAATTAGCTCACACAGCACAGGGTCAAAGTTCAGTCAACAGAAGCATTATGAATCTCAAATGCAGACAGATGGGGTCGGGAAAAGAAAAACCTATTCTCACAGCATAAGGTCTGCTTGGCTTTAGATACTGTGGGATGGAAAGAGTGGCATCCTGAACAGAACTCCACCGTTCTTTAAAGTTCATATCTATGTGTGCCCCATGGGGCAGAGTTCACTTTCCCCAGCACTATGAGCTGTGTACCTGTCCAGGCCCATGTGTTCATCTGCAAGGGCAACCCTTGCAGATTCTACACCTGTGTCCCCAGGACTGACCTTTACCAACCCTGACCATCCCTCCCAAACCCTTTTTTGTTGTTGTGGTTGTTAATGTTGTGTCATCCCAGAAGCACTGCACCTCCTTTTCCCATAGAAACCACCAGAGCTTCTTCCTGGGCCAGACATCTATCCAGAATGGGTGCCTCATCTTTTCAACCCACCCAAACACAGTCTTACCCAGCCTCCTTCTTTTGCAAAAGTCCTTGGTAGCACATCTAGGGGAAGTTGCTAACTTTTCACAATATAAAGTCAAGTCTAGATCCCTTGATGACAAAAAGTGTCTAGAAATACACCACTGTGAGTATTTATGCCCATTCCCCAGCCTCACCTCCTATAATCTGGATAGTATGCCCATTTCTCAACCACAGCTATTTTTTGGGGGGTCACCAGGACTCTTCTAACTGCCTACTCTAGTGGCCTCTTCTCAGGTTTTGTTTGTTTAATAATTTTTTAGATTTTCTGAAGTTTTCCAGTGGACAGAAAAGTAGAATAGCATAATGAGCACATATACCCATTTCTTAGATTTAACCCTTACTAACATTTTGCCATAATTGTTTCCTTTTATTTTGCTGAATTATATAATAAATTACAGACCTTCTGACATTTCACCCTGAAATAATCCAGTACACACTTTTAAAATATAAGAACTCTTCCCCACACGCCTCTAGGATCATATCACCCCTAATAAAATAAACAATAGTTCTAGAATATACGTTTTCCACATTTCAATTTCCTCACCTGTTCTAGATATGTCTTAAAGGCTAGCTTGTTCAGACAAAGCAGCGATCGTGAATGTCCGTTGCATGTGGTGGTTGTGTCTTGCTTTTTACCAGTGACCTCCCTATAGCATTTGCCTCCATTAAGCTGTTCCTTCTTGGAGGTCCACACTTGGTTTTGCTAATGTCAACTCTCTCGTCATCGTCTACTCCTGACCATCTGTTTTCACCCTTCCTTTGTCGCTGTATTTTCAGTATTGGTGCTTCACAGAACTCTGTCCTTGGCTGTCCATTCTCACCTTAAACTTATTTCCCAGGCAATTTTCCTGAACGATATTCCATTGTATGGGTATACCACGTTTTGTTTATTTACTTATCAGTTTATGGATTTGGGGTTGTTTATATTTTTTGGCTATTATGAATAATGCTGCTGTGAATACCATTTGTATATAATCATTTGTATTTGTACACAAGTTTTTGTGTGGACAAATGTTTAATTTGTCTTGGGAATACACCTGGGCATGAGATTGCTGGGTCAGATGGTAGTCTTATGTTTAACACTTTGGGAAACTGCCAAATGTTTTCCAAAGTGCCTTTACTGTTTTACAGTCCCACTAGCAATATATAAGGTTTCCAATTTCTCCACATCCTTGTCAACACTTACTACTGTCTGTCTTTTTTATTACAGCCATCCTAGAGGGTGCAAAGTGATTATCTCATTGTGGGGTTTTTTTTTTTTTAATGTTTATTTATTTTTGAGAGAGAGAGACACAGCGTGTGGGTAGGAGAGGGGCAGAGAGAGAGGGAGACACAGAATCCAAAGCAGGCTCCAGGCTCTGAGCTGTCAGCACAGAGCCCGATGTGGGGCTCGAACCCACGAACCGCGATATCATGAACTGAGCCAAAGTCAGATGCCTGACTGAGCCATCCAGATGCCCCTCATTGCGGTTTTGATTTGTATTTCCCTAACAGTTAGTGATGTGAATATCTTTTAATGGGCTTATTGGCCACTTGTACATTTTCTTTCTTTTTTTAATATTTATTTATTTTTGAGAGAGAGCGAGAAAGCATGAGTGGGGGAGGGACGGTCAACAGGAGAGAGGGGGACAGAGGATCTGAAGCAGACTCCTTGCAGATAGCAGCAGTGTGCCTGATGTGGGGCCCTACCTCAGGAACTGAGAGATCATGACCTGAGCTGAAGTTGGACGCTTAACTGACTGAGCCACCCAGGCATCCCATTTTCTTTGGAAAAATGTCTATTCAGATTTTTTGCCAATTTTTAAATTGGGTTATTTGTCTCTTTATTATTGAGTTGTAGGAGTTTTTATACATTCTAGATACAAATCCCTTAGCAGAGATACGATTTGTAAACATGCTGCGGGTCGTCCTAGGATGCTTTTTAAAAAAATCTCATGGGAGTGGAGTGCGTACGTATGTTTCTTGAGGTTTAGGACACGGCTTAGGCTCCAGCACAGTGGGTATTCAATAAATATTTACTGAATCCAGTTGAATTCCTTATAGGTCTTTTTAGCAAAGTCTTTGACCCTCTATTTTACTCTCCACTCAATTTTACCTTTCTTTCTTAGAGTGTAAGAAAATACAAATAAAACTGAAAAACATACACAATTTGGGCTGGATACATGCGTTTAAAAAATCTAAAATGTGGGGCGGCTGGATGGCTCAGTTGGTTAAGCGTCCAACTCCAAGTTTCAGCTCAGGTCGTGATCTCACAGTTCATGAGATCGAGCCCCGCATCGGGCTCTGCGCTGACAGTGTGGAGCCTGCTTGGGATTCTCTCTCTCTCCCTCCCTCTCTACTCTTCCCCCACTCATGCTGTCTCTGTCTCTCTCTAAATAAATAAATAAAACGTTAAGAAAAAAAAAGATGCTTTAAAAAAAAATCTAAAATGTAAGTGGTTTTTAAACAACAGATTTTAACAAATCACTTAATCTCTCCATTTCCTCAGCTGCCAATTGGAGAGGAGTTTTGGGGTTCGTGCGTGATCGTCTCTATGCTTGCTCCTACTCTACCACTGAATAAGTTTGATAATAACAAGTTAAGACCATTCCTGGTGGCATTCTGGGCTCAGAGGAAGTCACCTGGAATAATCACCATGTCTGTCTTGCTCTCTGCTACATTCCAAGTATGGAGTACTGTGACACACACAGCAGGTAATAAATTGAGTGAATAGGTCCCCAGTAAGCCCGTACCTCTTCAAATACATTGGTGAGTCCCACATCTGTATCTCTGGCCTGAACTCTTTTCCTTTTCCTGATGGTCCCTTTGCTGATTCAACACTTCCATGTGCAGGGTCAACAGGCATGATCACAATCATAATGTGTCAAAAACAGAATTCATGATTCTCCACTCTTCCCCAAACTTGTTTCCCTGGCTCCCCACCCCACACTGGGCTTTCTAATTTCAGTAAGTGGTACCACCTCCAAAGAGGTGCTCAGGCAGAGCCCTAGGAGTCATTCTTAACTGCTCTTCTTCTTCTTCAAAAGTTATCCAATTTGTCAAAAAGCCTTATCAGTTCTAGCTTCAAAACATACCCCAAATCCGATCCCTTCTTACCTTCTCCACAGCTTACCACTCTGACCCGAGCCGCTATCTTTTCTCCCCTGGATTCCTACAGGAGCCTCCTACCTGATGTCCCTGAATCTACTCTACCCCACTACACTGTTTTCTTCGCACAAGAGCCAGGATGATTCTCTAATACCTTAAGCCAGTTCATACCAATCTCCTGTTCAAAACTCTCCCAAGACCTACCATACTCAGAGTCAATCCAAAGTCCTACCAATGGCCTAGAAAGCTCAGGTGATCAGGGCCTGGCGTCCTCTCTGATCTTACCTCCTCTTTCTCTCTCTGCCTTGCTGGCCACCTTATGCTCCTTGAACATGCCTAGCATGCTTGACCTCAGGACCTTTGCACATATTGCTCTTTGCCTGCAACACTGCTTCACTTGAGGATTCAGCATGGCTTATTCTCTTGCTTCATTCAGATCTCTGCTTGAATATCTCCACCTCAGGGAGGCCTTACCCAACAGTCTTTCTAAAGAAGCCCTTTGAGGGGTACCTGGGTGGCTCAGCTAGTTAAGCATCTGACTTCAGCTTGGGTCATGATCTCGCGGTTCGTGAGCTCTGTGCTGACAGCTCAGAGCCTGGAGTCTGCTTTGCATTCTGTGTCTCCCTCTCTCTCTGCGCCTCCCCACTTGCTCTCTCTCTCTCTCTCTCTGTGTGTGTCTCTCTCAAAAATAAACATTACAGAATATTTAAAAAAAAAATAAAGAAGCCCCTTTGCAACATACTGTCCCCTTATTCTGTTTTATGTTCATTCATGGTATTTAACATTCCCTAAATTACAGTATGTATTTGTTTACTTCTTCTTTCCCCCACTAGAATGCAAGCCCTATGAGGGCAGAGATCTCACCTTTGTTTATTACTGCATTCCTAGTGCTGGGTACCATTTCTAGCACATTAGAAACACTCAGATGTTGCTGGATGAGTAAATAAGCTGATGATATCATCATCTGTCATCTGAGAGCAAGCCCTGGGTTTGTGTCTTGGCTGTGCCACTTACTCACTGAACAGCCTTGGGCAAATCATCTAATCTCTCCAGGCCTCAGTTTCCTCATCTATGAAAATGAGCTAGTAATCCCTACTGTGTAGGACTGCTGTGAGGTTTAGAGATAAGGGATGACAGTGCCTGACATTAGGTGCTCACTTCACAGACCTGTAATTAACATCCTTCTTCACGCATTACTTGGTTAAGGGACAGAGGCGATCACCAAACTGGCTCCCTTAGAACTAGAGGTTAATGATGGAAAATGGCACACTAGAGGCTAAGGAAGAAAATGAATCCATTTCAGTGCCGAAGACTCAGAAAGCTGGGTTGATACACCAGCCAGAAGAGCTGGGCTTCCAGATACTACTTCCAAATTCAAGTCAAGGCACTGCTTTGTTCTGTGGACAACAGCGGGGTTGGAGGCAATGATTCAAAATGACCTCAGCTTTTGTCTCATCTGGTCCTGTGACCAGACCGCAGGCAACGCCTCATCCAGGGTAGTAATTTCCTTTGCAGCTTTCTGCTAAGAGGCTCTTCGACATGGTAAAATACCGTGCAGCTGCTGCACAGGATGAGGCATTGCTACGTGTTCTGACATGCAAAGATCTTCCACACGTGTTGCCGAGTGAAAACCTCCAGTTGCAGGTGAAATACACAGTAGAATATACATGAACAGCAACACTCTGCTATACAGCAACACTCCGCTATACGTGTGTACAGGTTTCTATGCGAGTATGTAAACACATAGAGAGAGGTCTGCAAGGGTGGAAACCATATTGGTCATGCTCGTTTCCTCCTAGAGGTGGGGAGGTGACTAAAACTAGAAATGGGTGTCAGGGGAGACCAGCTTTATCTAGAATCTATTTTTACAAAGAGAACGTACTACTTCTGTAATTGAAAATTAATTTTTTAAACTGCCCAAACACGATGATGCTAAGACACCACATTTAAGTAAAATGAAGTAATTTACTTTCCCCTAACTAGCAGTTCTCAAATGGAGCGGTCACCCTCAGTGGTCGTGCTTGGTGGCGTTTTTTTTTTTTGGTTGTCAAAAGACTCCAACGCTATTGGCATTTCGTCCCCTGGGGATGACGGATTTAACTGCCCGAGTGTGTGAGAAAGTCCCACAGCACAAAATAGTATGCCAGCCCAAATGCCGAAAGGGGTCCTAGTGAGGAACACTACCCAAAAGCTAGGGTTGGTTGTAATTATGAATTCATCTGTGACCTGCCACTCCCCTCCCCCATTAAGAATTTTCTGTCTTTGCTTTGGGCTACTGAGATGCCTTGCCCATGTTCCATCGATATATAAGACAGTACATTTTATCATCAATGGTCAAGAGAAGTAAATTGAAAAGCATGGGAAGCACAAGTGGCTTGGGTTTTATGCCTCCCATCTGGAGCATGGGGATATTTCTGAGAATCAGGGTTGTCCAGGCACCAGCCACCCTGTACTCTGTACTAAGTCTTTAAGACAAATGTCCCAGGGATGCCTGGGTGCTCAGTCAGTTGAGCACCTGACTCCTGATTTCAGCTCAGGTGATGATCTTGTGATATATGGATTTGAGCCTCAAGTTAGACAGCACGGAGCCTTCTTGGGATTCTCTCTCTTTCTCTCTCTTTGTATCTCCCCTGCTCTATCTCAAAAATAAATAAATAAACATTAAAAAAATTGTTTTTTAAGAAAGACAAATGTCCCCTTGGCCAGCAGCTGGGCAAGGGCTGAGAACCTTTCAGGACAAGTTGGGAAGGTCCCTTTTCTCATAGTTCTCACACAGGACGGTCTGCCTTCAGACCCCTCTGCCTTTGAGAAGCAGCTTCCAGCCTACAATAATGATGGAAAAGTGATGATAGAAAAAAGAGAAACAATGTGTTATATTTCCCCTTCAATTCCACACTCTAGGACACTGTTGTGGTGTGTGTATTCAACAAGTATTTATGGAGCAACTACTATGTGTCAAGCACTGTACGAGGTGCGGGGTGTACAGAGAATGAGACTGTGGTGAAAACTTAATAAATAAACAGATCAGGAGCACCCGGGTGACCTAGTCAGTTGTGCGTCCGACTCTTGGTTTCGGCTCAGGTCATGATCTCACAATTCATGAGTTCCAGCCCCACATTAGGCTCCACGCTGACAGTGTGGAGCCTGCTTGGGATTCTCTCTCTTCTCTCTGCCCCTCCCCTGCTCTCTCTCTCTCAAAATAAATAATAAAATAAATAAATAAATAAACAAATAAACAGATCCACATAAGTCAGGTCATTTTAAATAGCATGAGAGATGTGGTCACTAGCAATTGGAGGGGGTCAATAATATGATAGAACTCAGCAGAGACCTGTCCCCTGGAGGCAGGCGGAGCCCTGGGGAGGAGGAGGGGGATGGTGCTGGGGGGGCCACTGTGGAAGGCGTGTGCCTGTGCAGCTGATCCTGTCTCTTCCAGCTCAGCCGGGGCTGTGCCCTCTGGGACAGCAGGTATGGTCCAGGTCCTGTGGGTTGTCTGTGCTCCTGGGCAGATAAAATTATCGTGAGTAACATTCATGCTGCTTCTTATTTTGCTTTCCAGCTGTCTCCACCCAAGATTTCGCTTGCATCTGAGGAAGCTGATTTCATGTGCTTCAGAGGTGTGCTGGCAGATAACCGGCATGGGCTTTCAAAGTCACTGTTACTTAAAAACACATGCATGGCACTCACTTTGTGTCAGGCACTGCTCAAAACACTTTGCAAATGTTAAATCATTTTGTCCTTACAAGAAACCTACATGCCAGGTGTTGAGGAGTATTACTATCCTCCATTCACGCACGAGGACGTGGGACTGTTCCTCCAATCACAGCCCTTCCCCATGACATGCAGTATAGCAGTAACGTTAGCAGTGGGGGAGGACTAGGCATCAGCAGCCATGGTATCAGAAATGCAGATTCCTGCCCTGCCCTCGAGCTACTGAATCAGAATCTGTTTCTTCAGGTCACTCTTAGGGATCGCCAAGTTCAAAACCACTGATCCAGTCCATGTTTTCATTTTTTGGGAGATGATCTGGAGGATGTGCCTTCCATGGTTAGCTAATCCTTCAAACTCCAACAAGTGTTTGTTTTATGCACCCTTTTTCCTCCTTAGTTAAAGTTCATTTCTCAGGTAGGAGAACCAAGCATAGCAGGGTTAGAGTCCGCCAGTAAACAAACAACTAAACAACATGAAAGCAGGACACTACGTACAAAGGGCTGGGTTCGGGGGTGCCTGGGGTTGGGGAAGGTACAGCGGAGATGCCGCAAACTATAAAACACTGTCCCAGCCTGAAAGAGTGCTTTATCCCCCTGTGGAGAAATGATATATAAATACCAGATGGACAGACAAACAGGGGTACTATACTTTTACAGTGACATCGTATCCCACAAACAACTAAAGAGTCATCTATTTAACTACATATCCCTGAAAGAAAATCAAGCAAGCAAGTGGGAGGAAGGCAGGGAGGGAGGGAGGGAGGGAGAGAGGGAGGGAGGGAGGGGGAAGGAAGGAAGGAAGGAAGGAAGGAAGGAAGGAAGGAAGGAAGGAAGAAAAATGGGGGAGGAGCAGGGAAGAAAGGAACAGGGTAGGGAGATTTAACGTTGTGGGGTATTCCCTCCACACTCCTCTGATGAGATGCCTCAGAGGGAGCCTGCATTTCCCTGGGGTCCTCAGCTACCATGGGCCTCTGTGGCATATAGCTGCCTCTAGCTGAGAATGGATCTAATATTTAAAGATTTTTCATAAAACATAGCCCCTGAATGCGAGCCAACCACACTGCCTGGTTGTCAGCCAAAAAACATGGCCTGCTGTGATGCTAGAAGAAAAACTGGCTGTGCGGGGCTTAGTGAGAGATGTATGTGTCCCATACTTATTGGGTGATTTAACGGATTTTCAAGAGACAATGTTTTCATCTTACGTGCTGATTTCAGACACGACCCTTTACTTCAGATGTAACTGCACTGTGCACGAAGGCCTCATATTTTCTGACTTTCTCTGTTGCCAAGGCTGAGAAACTGGCCAAGCAGACCCCATCCTATGTTGTAAAGTCCACAGTAAGGACAGGAGATGAGGCTGCAGCCTCCAGAGGAAGCAAGAGCATTACAATTGTTGCCGGGAGCCGTCAGTGCATCATCACCAGGCTTGCGCCGCAGACGTGTGTGTTCCACCCCCCTGCAAAGTACAGGGCTGGGTGTCTCTGTGTCCGTGAGTGTGCACTAGGCAAGCGATCACTGCAACGCCAGTCACACCTTTCTTGTCCTGGAGAGCCTAGGCTCCCATACTCTGCCTCCTATAGCCAGCCTGCACTGTTAGTGCTTCTTGACCTCACAGTGACTCCCCTCCCCCACCACACACGCACTGATTGGGTAGGGAATGGACCACTTATCACGGGCTGGACCCAGATCCGAGGGGTGGCCAGTCTGAGGTCAGATGGTAGCAGTCTCTGGTGCCACAAGGTCCTGCAGATTCAGGGCCGGTAGCCATCTTGAGCACACAGAGGTAGACAACAGAGACAGGCAAGAGAAACAGGGAGGGGGCGCCTGAAATGAGCAAGCAAGCAGGTGAACAGTTTTCCCCCTCAGGTTTCCTGGGCCTGGCTGCACCTGACTCACTGTCCTAGGTGTCCTTTGCCTATGCCCTGACACCACCTCATCCCCTTTCTATTGAGCTGGTAGGCCTTGGTGCTTCTTTTGCATACAGACAAAGCTTTACTGACTGGGCTTTCCACTATTTTCTGTGGGCTTCAAAGACCTGCATGAGGAGACAGGTCTTCTAACCACTGTGCAGCTTCAATCACTTGTGACCTTTTGTGACCCAAAATGCAAACTTCTAGAATTCACATGGTTTTGGCAAGTTCATTTGTCTACTAAATCCCTTTCTGTAGGACAGTAATTTTTTTTCTTGGCACTGTATAAAATGCCCACTCTTTGGGGCATTTTGGGGCAGTTGGGCGGCTCAGTCAGTTGAGCATCCAACTCTTGATTTCGGCTCAGGTCATGATCCCAGGGTCATGGGATCGAACCCCGTGTCAGGCTCTATGCCGAGCCTTTCCCTCTCCCTCTGCCCCTGTCCGCTGCCCACACACACTCTCTCTAAAAAATAAAAAAATAAAATAAATAAATGCCCACTCTTTGGATCAAATTCTTCCTTTCCTGATGGTCTCCTCAGTACTACTGGCACTCCTTTCAAAGGCGAGCATGAATTTTCCCTACTGTTGACCACATTAGGCACGGACATCAACAACGAGTCCAATGGTTTTCAGATTTTTAGCACTGAATTTTTTTCTTTTTCAAATTAATGCTACTTGAAGCAATACAGAAGAGACATAACCCCAGCCAACTCTGGATTTCTTCTCCCTGCACCCCTCCCCCAACTCTCAGCTGTAGGCTCCTATCAAACCCAAGGGCTCTGGGAACAAACACTTGGTGCACTGCTCAGGGCGGCAGATTGTTTCATCCTTATCTTGGGCAAACATCAAGGATCACCCACTGCATATTCGGGATACACCACACAGTCCATCCCAAGCTCTGGAAATGCTCTGGAAATACAGTGAAGTGAAAGACACATCCCCAACACAAAGGAAAAGCTGGGCAGATAAGACGCTAACGGCCATCACACAGAGCGTATGCCAAGTACAAGGGTGTCACAAGTACGGTTAGGACGATGGGCTCAGAGGTTGGAGGGGCGGCCAGGGCTAGAGCAGCTGGGGCAGGGCCCCACAGAGCAGCAGGAGGGGCTCCAGCAGGATTTCAACAGACTTACAGGAGAAGAGAAAGTAAAATCTGAGGGGTGGGGGTGGCGGGGTGCATCCAGACGAGAGGACAAGCACAAACAAGGGTGGAAGTGTCTGTGATGGACTCAGGAAATGGTTAGCTGATGAATTTGGTGGGATGACAGGGCGTTGCAAATGGGAAAATGGGAAGGGGCCAGAACTTGAACAACAGGCTAGGAAAAATCAACTCATTTTGGAGACCATCAAGAGCCCTGAATGATTCGATTTAGAATTTAGAAAAACAATGGAAAAAAGCAAAACAAGATAAGAGCAGAAATCAGACGTCAAGGTTCTTGGATGCGGAATCAGACATGGGTCTGCAGGAAAGACAAAGGGTCAGCAAAGGGAAACGCTGATGACACATTTCCCCACTGCTGATCCTCTCCCCAAAAGGGTCAGAAGGCTTTGAGACTGGTGAAGGCAAGCTGTATCATCTTCCACTTATTCATCAGGCATCGAGAAGCCCGTGACTCCTTTGAAGTCATCTAGGCGAGGACTCTGGGGCTCCTGACTCACAGGCCTTCCCAGAAAAATCCTCTCCAGCAAGAGCAAGTGATCATAAGACACTGGCTCAGGGGCTGGTGAGAGCAGTCTCCAACTACCTCAGAGCTTCTCAGGCCTTTCTCCTCTTGTCCAAATCCAGGGAACGGAAAAACTCAAACTCACCCCCAGTCTCAGCCTCAGCTTATCACCACACGCTTACCAAAAGAATGCAGAGAAGAACGGCCTTACAGTGAAACCACTCCAGAATCATTGCCAGCAACACATACCATGTGCAGGCACACACAGCCATTCTTGGAGAAGGTGTGAACATCAGAGCTGAACCAGGTAAACGTGAGCGCTGAATGTGGTCTGCCCCGAAGGAAGGCCCAATGCTACAAACTTCCGAGGGGAAGGTGGTATAAGGTGGTCCCTCACCAGATGCCTATTGATGGTGACACATCTGGGCTAGCCAAGTCTCTCTGTCTCTGCCTGTCTCTGTCTCCTATACAACAAAGAACCCAGAGACGTGGGAAGGGCATGTTACGGGAGGGCAGGAGGGAAACAGGGTGTGAAAAGTCTGGGTGTCCCGCACAAGGTCCCTGGACAAGGCGGTGTGTGGCCACCTTCTCACCCAGGTCTTCCAGCTCCAGAGGCTGTGTTCTGCCAACAGCTCCATGGGACAGATGAGAATGACATCATCAGAAAAGGGGACAAAGAGAGAAGAGGACAGCCACGGCACATTCCCTGTCAGGAGAGGAAGGCTTTCCGGGAGGTTGTGTTGGACTTGCCAGCACCTTCGCTGTATTCCCAGAGGTCTGTCCCTGAGGCTTTGGGGACTGAGCGGGAGGGGGCACCTGTGGTGGCCTTACAGTCAGGACAACGTGTCAGCCGCAATTCAGCCAGTGACTCAGCACTGACGGGAAGGCCAGACCTCCCTGAGGTCACCAGCTGCAGTCAACCCTGGACACGTCCACCTCCCGGCACGTCCCCACACATAAGGGACTCCAACTAACTTCCCAGTGACTGCTCCCTCACCATGAAACAGTCTACCTCCCCTTCATTGATTTCTTCTTTTTTTTTTTTAAGTTTATTTTGAGAGAGAGCAGGGAGGGAGGTGGTGGGGGGGAGGGGGGTGGGGGAGAGAGAGGAAGAGAGAGGGAAGGAGAATTCCCAGCAAGCCTCACACTGTCAGTGAGGAGCCCGACGTGGGCTCGAACCCACAAACTGAGATCATGACCTGAGCCAAAACCAAGAGCTGGACGCTTAACTGACTGATCCACCCAGGTGCCCCTCCTTCAGTGATTTTCTGGTCCAACTAGCTTTCTAAAATTTATAAATATAACGTGTACCTGATTTTAAAAAATTCAAACAGCACCAAAGGCTGTCCAGTAAAAAGAAAAGCAACAGAAATTTAAGTATAATTTTCTAGTTCTTGACCCATCGGTGTAAAGAAGCTTTGTGTGACTCCCATTTTTGTAAACAAGGAAACTGACCCACTTTGTGTGTCCTTCCACTTCTACTCTCTGCTGCCCAATCCCTAATGCCCAGCACCCTTACTATCACGGTTACATGGCACCGAGGTTTACAACTTTTATGTTTTGTTCTAGAAATATAACTGTTTGTGCTTCATCTGGAGCTTGGTTCTTTTTTTTTTTTTTTTTTTAATGTTTATTTTTTATTTTGACAGAGCACGAGCAGGGGAGGAACAGAGAGAGAGGGAAGCACAGAATCTGAAGCAGGCTCCAAGCTGTGAGCTGTCAGCACAGAGCCCAACACAGGGTTCGAACTCATGAACCGTGAGATCGTGACCTGAGCCGAAGTTGGATGCTGAACCGACTGAGCCACCCAGGTACCCCTAGAGCTTAGTTCTTAAAATTAAAAATGAACCGCCAGCATTTATAATATACTGATTGTGTAATTATTATTGTCTCCAGAGGCAAGTGAGGACCCTCAGAGAAGAAGAGCGGATGAGTCACTACACTTGTGCTGCTCAAAGTAAAATGAAATTAACTAAGTTGGAAGGAGGACTTGGGGAGGGGATGGAGTGATATTAAAGTTCTTTCTCCTCAGCATGTTGAAGGCATTTCTGGGGCTCTTCTATTTGGGTTGGCTTGAAGGAGGAGAGGAACAAAACCAGGGGTATTCATTCTTGTATTCATCTGTACTTTTTGAACACCAATTATGTGTTAGATACTATGCTAAGCACTTAAGATGCATATAAAAGCATTTCCCACCTTCAAAGAGTTCCAAGGGAGAGCCAGGAAAATCAAAGACAGAACAACTAGAAGCTCCAAGGCAGGGTTTTTAAAATTCTGTTTTGTTCACTGCTGTAGTTTTAGTATTTAGACAAGCCAATTACTGAATGAATGACTGAATGTAATGCCTGAGTTACACGCAGTGAAGGCGGCGTGGATTGGGGAAAGGGGTTGGGACTGGGAGGGGAACCCAGAACACGAAGGAGGAGCCCTGGAGGGTGCCGTGGGCTTGAAGCTCAGAGAACATTTCCAAAGAGAGTTTGGGTTGACTAGTGAAGTAGGAGGAGGACATGGGAAGAAATCAGGAGAAGGGATCCCCAGTGGTATCATAGGAGCAGGAGGTGAGTTTGGGAAGTGGCAGATGAGGTGAAATGACAGGAGGAGGCAATGTGTGAAGACTTGTATGCAGGGCTGATGGCCTGGCCTTTATTCCAGGGTGCTAGGGAACCATGGAGGGTTGTTGGCAGGGTGGTAGTGTGGTCAGCTCTGTGGGCAGGGGCAGGGGTGGATGGGGCTGGAGATGGGAGTTCAGCTAGGGAATAAGCTGTCTCTGGGAGGAGGCATAATGAGAAGCTGGACTGAGGCTCTGAGGTTGGAGAGAAGGGCTCAGCTCTGAGAAAAATTCAGGAGGTAGAATCTGGACAATTTGGTAACCGAGGGGCTTCATGGGATAGCTCGCACAGGGTGAGTTCCTGATCTGAGTGGCTGACGGGGTGGTGGCATCATTCACAAAGAGAAGGATTAAAAGAGGGGTGCGTGGGTGGCTCAGTCGGTTAAGTATCCAACTCCAGCTCAGGTCATGATCTCACAGTTTGTGAGTTTGAGCCCTGTGTTGGGCTCTGGGCTGACAGCTCAGAGCCTGGAGTCTGCTTCGGATTCTGTCTCCCTCTCTCTCTGCCCCTCCCTGGCTCATGCTCTCTCTCTCTCTCTCAAAAATAAATAAACATTAAAGATTAAAAGAAAAACAATGGGTTCAGCAAGTTTTCAGGAGCACTACGTACTGCTGCACGTTGTGCATGTGGGACACCTAAGTGGGGACATCTTTGGACAGGTGGATCCATTTACACATCAGAGAATTATTGGCAAATGAATGATATATAAAGCCAAGGATGCAGAAATGTAGGATAATAGGAACATGAGTGTATGAGAGAAATACCACCTTTAAGGATGGACAGATACAAAGAAGTCCATGAAGGAGACCAGGAAGAGCTGAACCAAGGGGATGGGTATCACTCTTTCAGTGCAGGGGTATGGGTGAATGAATGAATGAATGAATGAATGTGTATCTTAAATTATTTATCCCTGCCTTTCCTTCTGGATTCCCCTCTTGAAGTACCTTCAAGCACTAGACTGTACAACAAGAACCTGTCCCCATTATCTTAGGGCAAGAACCACCAGAAGTTTTCCCTAAGATATTTAGGAAATATTGAGAGTCATAAAGACTCTCAGTAGTTTTCCAAAGAGTGGTTTCTCTGGAAGTTAGCTTTTTTTTTTTTTTTTTTTTTTAAATAAACTTTTAATTTTAGTTTTAGGTTTAGAGGAAATTTGAGAAGATGGAAGAGAGAATTCTCATATACCCAACACCCAAGTCTCCCCTATTGGTAATGCCTTACGTTAGTATGGTGCGTTTGTCATAACCAGTGAATCAAAATGGTTACAACATTTTTAACTAAAGTCCATACTCAGATTTCCTTGGTTTTTCAATAATGTCCTTTTTTGGTTGTTGTTCTAGGAAAGCATCCAGGGTAACACATTACACTTAGTTGTAATGTCTCCTTAGGCTCCCCTGGGCTGTGAGAGCTTCTTATATTTTTCTTGTTTGTGAGGACTTGGACAGTTTTGAGGAATACTGATCAATTATTTATAGCATTTCCTACCACTGGGGTTTGTCTGATGTTTTTCTCGTGATTAAACTGGGATTATAGGTTTTGGGGAGGAAGACCATAGAGGTAAAGTGCTATTTTCATTCATATCCTATCAAGGTATGTACTGGACATGGGCTAGCCAGGTTAAAGTCATGCTTGTCAGTTTTCTCCTCTGTAGAGTTTTCTCCTCGCCTCCCTTCCGTACTGTACTCTTTGGAAGGAAGTCAACGTGTATATCCCACACTTAAGGGATACAGAATTATGGTCCTCCTCCTTGAAGGAGCAGGCAGTTAACTTTAAAAATTCTCATGCTGTCTTTTCATTTGAAGGAAGTTTCTCTCCAGCTTCCTTTTCTGTCTTCCAGATACTCTTTTAAGAACACATAGGGCTGCCAAACAATGGAGCCTGACTTCAAAGGATCTTTTATGGGACTCAACATTTCTAAATGTATCTAAATACATGCAATCTCAATATACCACATGACCAGAATTTTAAAATGCAAGCAGTGGCTCTCCTCCAGGTAGGCACTGGTTGACTACTGCTTCAGGCAGGATGACTCCCTTTGAAGCAAGCCCGGAACGGTGTCTGATACGGGGCCCACCCCTTGTCCACCCTGCTGGTAGGTATTGTGGATGAGGCTGGTCTAACTTAAAAGTCAGGAATAAGTGAAAACCCCCCAACAAGAGGAAGATTCAGAAAGGAAGTACTAGAAAATACTGATGATGTTCATTGTACTGGACACATAAATAATGTCCTACCACGTTACAATAACAGCACTCTCTTCTATAAGCCAAGAGTATCATGGCAAAGACACACAACATAATCAGAGATCACATCCCACAAAAAAGTAAGGGAAAGAATTTCACACCAAGGAAAGATGATTATTTAAAGACATAATGAGACTCTATCAAGAATAGTCACCATGTGAGTCGGGAAACATAGCACTTGTATCTTAGCATAATAAATTTTTATAACTTAATAAAAAGCTATTGAACTCTGGAAAGATAAGACCCAACCCCACTGTTTTGGTTCCCTCCAGTGGTTGTGTCCTGCTGCCCCCTTGGGGCCTTGCCACAGGGTAAGGAGGAGCAAGGAAGTGACACAAACTGTTTTTCTCTCACTCTCTTTTCCTCCTGATTATTTCCTGGACTTTGAAGTTCAATGCCATGTAAATATTAACTTGCTTCTTACATAAAGCTTCAAAGAACAAACTGTAATCTGAGCATATGATTTACCCTAACATTTTCCCATGAGCTCTAAGGATTCTGATTTCTTCTCTACCAATATGTCTCTATTTCACAGAATTAGTTTGAAAACAGTCTTTAACTTCTCCTTCTTCTTCTCATTATTATTAGTATTATTCTTGTTATTACTATTATTATTAACCATCCTCCTCCTTCTCCTCATTATCATCACATGATGGAAATATTTTCCAAAGAATGCCTGAGATGATTTTAGGTGGTAACATCCACTAAGTTTCCTTTTAAATATATTTAAGTTAAAAAGCTAATTTGACTTGAGGTGCCTGGCTGGCTTAGTCAGTAGAGTATACGACTCTTAGTCTTGGGATTGTGAGTTCAAGTCCCATGTTGGGTAAACAGATTACTTAAAAAACAAACAAACAAAAAAAACAGCCTAATTTGACTTAAAGAAAAAACATGTCAGTGGTAGTACAACTTGTAAAAGGTAGGGCAAAAATTATCACTGGCTAAAGTTTGGGACTTACTCAACTCTTGAAATAATCAGTTTCAGAGGTGACATTTATTGCACAGGTAAAAGTGGAATTATATTATTATAACTTCGGGAACAACTCACAGCAATAAGGTCCATGGGTTTTTTGTTCTGTTTTGTTTTGTTTTGTTTTTGTTTTTGTTTTTTTTGTTTCTTGTTTCTGCTAGTCACATTACCAACAGTTTTCTTTTATAATACAATCGTGCCGACCATGATGGTCTAAATCACTCTGACAAACCTTTCAAACCGAATTAGACACCCATTGACACAATCTTTGCAAAGCTGGTCAAAAGAAAGTCTCTCGGAATTTGTTTTAGAGATGTTTTTGGATTTTCTCCTAGGTTATGTTTTATTTTCCCCAAATTAAAATAATATAAAATAATTATGGCTTTTCCTAACATTGAGAACCTTAACATATGTTACAATTTGACTTACTGAAGAAACAATCCCTTAGTTATGAGATCTTGATTTTATAAAAATTATGTCTTATTATTCCCTTCTAGCTCCATCATGCTGATGTGTTCTTTTGCAAGGTATGTGTCATCTAGAGTTGGCTTGCTGGACCTGAACTGTGTAGCCAGTATGATCTCAATAAATGAAAGACTGATACTTTTAAAAAATGCTAATTTCCTTAATCTTTTCACCTCCCCCTGCACTGAGATGTTTTTCCTTGACACATAATTAAATGCTTTTGAGCGTTTGCTGAATTACTGTGTGGTTAATCCCTCTCAACAGCAGGAAGCTTAGATATTTGTAAATTTCCTCAGTGCACCGTTTCTGATTAGTTGACCTTTTCTAAATACCAAACCAACTGGTTGCAGTCAGTTCTATCACTCCATGATCAGCCTGCATTTATCCATAAAGTTCTTGTTGGTTTTCATTTGTTTTGAGAATTGGTATAGACAGAACAAATGGCTGTTGCATTAGAGTTCTGAATTTATCTTAAACTGTAATCACTGATGTTATCTTTCTTCATAAGCTCCTAAGAGTACCTTTGTTGTTATTCTGGTTTATACTAATACTTTATCTTTATATATACACCCTTCCTTTTGCAAAGTGACTTAATTTGTTTTATTGATTGTAGGTATCAGTGATAGTGCACTTAATTAGCTTTCAAAACACAACTATGTTATCATCACATTATTTCTAAAAAATACATGAACATTCTTTCCAGCCGTGCCCATTCTCCAATCCCTTCTTCTCTCTCTTTCTCTCCTGCCCTCCTTCTGTTCTTTCCTTCCTGCATCAAACATTTATTGAACATCTACATGTCAGGCACTGTGCTAGATATTGCTAGAGTCAATGGTGGAAAAACTCTTGGTTCCCGAGGAACCTTATTCTATAGGTTTAAAATCATTCCTTCCTGTTTATTCCAAAGATCACTCGGGATGAAAACACACTAATGAAATTCATGGGAAAGAAAGCAAACATGGACTGCTCCTACTGAACTGGAGAAAAAACATGTTACCCACCTTTAGCTGCTGCAGAATAATCTTTCTTCCTTGTGGGCTCTGGCTATATCAACAATCCTTCTTTTCCCCCCAAGAATTGGCTCTGGAGAGGGCGTTCTTCCTCCTCTAGCACAAATAGCCTTCAGTGGGAATGTTGGGATGGACACCAGTTGAATGAGGCCCAGAGCAGCTGGAGTCCTCCTAGAAAACTTAGATGCCCACACTCGTTTGGTGTGGCTGCCTGAGGCCTCTGGTAGAGAGCTCCTGTAGGAAACCACAAATGCACAGGAAATTGGGGAAAATCAGATAAAGGCAAACCTTTAAATGACATATGTACAGAAAGGAAACAGTTAAGAATTAACCCAAATTAATTTAAGGCTATAAGAACAAGTGGTGCAACGGTTTGGTTAATAAGTAGCTAGTCTGCAAAGCTAAGGCATTTGAGCCAAAGGACTAAGGGCCTTTAGAACTGTAAGAGGGCAGGTGGATGGAGAAATGGACCTATCACAGAGTCACAAATTGCTGTGGGAAGTAGGAGCAGGCACTGCACAGTGAACCAATACGACTCGTACATACAACCACCTACCTGTACATACATCTATGGATCCATTCAGAAAACACTTGTCGAGCCCCACTGTTCTAGGGATAGTATTGAAGATATAGCAGTGCGCATGCCTTCATGGACTCTAACATTCACCAGCATGCAGGAGGTACATTGAACAACAAACTGGAATTTAGGTAGGTATTATATAAAGAAAAGGCAATGTTAAAACTTGAGTCTGCTAAGTTTGGCTAGTTTCTTTGGAATAGCAGGGACCAAAGAACCTTCCAGGGGAAAAAGCCGTCACCTACTTCCTTACCCTTTCTCTAATCTCGTTTTCTCCCCCTCCTTTCTTTCTTTTAGCTCATCAAGACCATGTCACCATCCACTTCTTTAGGCTCAGGCTCATCTATACTCAGACCTCTAGTCCTGCCCTAATAGGAAACATGAGACCCTTGGCTGTTCTGCACTTGGCTTCTTGAATTTCGGATTTATTTTTTGTTTTTGACCTCTAAAAATTGAATTCAAGTTCCTGGAATTCAAAGACTCAATATTTATCTATATCCTGTGTTTAACTTATGCCCATCAATCTATATGATGCACTCAAATCCCTAATCTAGCCATGAAGAATTGGGAATGTGGAGTATGACAACCAGGTCAGTATGCCTAGGGAGAATAGTCAGTGGACAGAGGTGAGTAAACCCAAAAGTGAGATGGGTTAAACGTCTGGAGACCGAATCAGGAGATGTAGTCCACAAGGATCATAGTCTACAGGGGACATGTTGCTTCTAGAAGACTTTCCCAGAACTTATTCATCCTATGTTGTGGTTTAGTGATAAGAATAAGGGGTCTCATTGTAAATAAAACCAGGAAAAAGACCATTTGTAAAATCAAATGAAAAAGGGTATAGGATAGAAGGGTGACTATCCTTAAAAAGACTAGAAAAGGAAAAGCCAAGGAGGAAGTTTTATCATTGTGTCTCCAAAACTGTGCAGATGGGGAGATGACTGACTGGTCTCATTGTCCATTTGGAAGGCAGATCCCATAGAAGAAACATGTGATAGCATAATTTAATTAATAAATTCATTCCCTAGGGTTTTTTGCTTGTTTGTTTTTCTGAGCACATACTGTAGTCCAAATACTACTGAAGATAAATCCGTGATAAGACACAACCTCTTTCCTCTTGGAGCTCATTGTCTAATGGGAAATACAGGCTTATAAACAACTCATGAAAAATACCACAAGTTGGATTTTCTAACACAAGATTCCGTAGGACCTCAGAGCAGGGGCTCCAATACTTCCTAGCAAGGTCAAGGAAAACTCTCCCAAGGAAGTGACCTTTCAGTTGAGTTCTAAAGAACAAGGGTCATTTCAGGTAAGAATTTTTTGTCTCCACTTAGCTCTTCTCCTCCCTCCATCCCCCCATTTAGCTTTTCTTCATGGGAAAAGATTATTTAGGACTAATCTACCATGAATATTTCTGGGTTGTTTGTTTTTTTTTTTTGAAAAATATAGCTCTCATTATTTAAAAAAAAATTTTTTTTAATGTTTATTGATTTTTGAGACAGAGAGAGAGCATGGATGGGGGAGGGTCAGAGAGAGAGAGGGAGACACAGAATCTGAAACAGGCTCCAGGCTCTGAGCTGTCAACACAGAGCCCGATGCGGGGCTTGAACTCATGGACCACGAGCCACCCAGGCGCCCCTATAGCTCTCGTTATTAAGCTAAAATTTCAGTTGATTTTTAGAGCCAGTGTGGAAATAATTTACTTGGACCTGAACTGAAAAAGTTTTTGAATCTACAAAGCCAAGGACTAAATCTTTGAGCAGTTAGAAGACATGCTGAGAGATACAGCCAGACTGGCCAGACATCCCTACTTTTCCTTACCAATTTATGATTGGTAACTGGCTCCACCTGATGAGGGACAGAAGCAGAAAAATGTGTGCATTTAGCTCAGAAGTCTACCTGTAGACTGCGTAGTTCCAATAAGGATCAAATATGTGCTAGTTGCTACATTCTTAAAGGGTCTCATGATTGCCTGTATATTTCACTGATAGTTAATACCCAACTGACTGATAAGCACCAGAGAAGTCCTACAAAAGTAGCTTTATTAGTAGAAATTCAAATAAAACATTTATGATCTAATACTCCCTGCACATCTCCTCCCCCTTGAGCACTAAGCATATAACCACCAGCTGCCCATGGGTCCTTCCCCTGTCCTCCTTAAATAAGTTTACTAAGTTGCACCATACAATGTCTCAAGAATTCTACCTTGACCATTGCACTCAACAACCCCATAACATTTTTGGTGGCCTGTGCAGGGATTATGGAATGAATACTAGAGCTTCTGTGCAACTTGGTAAGTCTCTTTTACTTCTCCAGCCTCTACTTCTTACTTGTTCTTTTCTGGAAATGTCCTGAATAGTATGACCCTTGGGAATGAGTCTTGCCTGAGTGCTCAGGAGAAAACCTCTTGCCCGTGGCCACACTATGGAAAGGGATGGACTCCTGCCACCCAGCTAGACATTATTACTTTGGCTGTAATGGTTTTGGGCTCAGAAATCAGACTCTCCTTGGGGCACCTGGGTGGCTCAGTCGGTTGAGCGTCCGACTTCGGCTCAGGTCATGATCTTGCAGTCCATGAGTTCGAGCCCCACGTCGGGCTCTGTGCTGACTGCTCAGAGCCTGGAGCCTGTTTCAGATTCTGTGTCTCCCTCTCTCTCTGACCCTCCCCCGTTCATGCTGTGTCTCTCTCTGTCTCAAAAATAAATAAACATTAAAAAAAATTTTTTTTAAAAAGAAATCAGACTCTCTTTATTTTTCCTGTTATTTTGATGCATATATTATCGTCAGGTTTAGGATGGCCACCAATCTCAAAACTCCCACATAAGGTTTCTACCTATATAACCCAGTGTGATCCCTCGATTAACATAAAATCCAAGATATGTCTGACCATGTACTTCTCAAAAGGGACCAGTCAGAACTACCCAATGGGGAGCTGGACTGTAAACAGAGATCCTGAGTAAGTTGCCTGGATTCGATAGGAACTCCATGCTTTTATTTTTTTCATGTCTCTCATTTGTCCTTACTCAAGGGCTATTTGACATTCTCGGTCCTGCTCTCAGATTGAATACACTTCCAGCTTAGATATATGATGCTTAATACAACATGAAAACCCCATACATTAATACTAGACCTAGACGCTTACAAAGGTTAATATTATTGATCGCCAAATATATTGACTTCTTCAAAATGGAGACAGACCCAGTGTCTGTAGCATCTCAGTCCATTCACCAGCACCCACTGTAGTCCAGAATGCAATTGGAAAGCAAAGGGAGGTTGACATCGCTTCTCAGGTAGTACAAAGGTGTCAGAGGGTTAGGAATGAGGGACGCCTCTCAGCACTCTGAACCCCAGATACCTTCAGCAATATTCCTGGTGGGATGCCATTTGGAAGTTGAGGGGGATTTTGGCAATGGTTTTAGTTATATGGTCTCCTCGTTTTATAGGGAT
Source organism: Panthera leo (assembly GCF_018350215.1). Classification (NCBI taxonomy): domain Eukaryota; kingdom Metazoa; phylum Chordata; class Mammalia; order Carnivora; family Felidae; genus Panthera; species Panthera leo. Next base: position 121,888,588 of record NC_056687.1, read on the forward strand.
TAACTATGGAATCAACTTCCTCAGTCCCATGGGATTCCCCTTTGGGCCATCTCATAGCACACTGGAGTCAATTTGGACAACAGGATTTAAAGAAGAAGTGCTTCATCTTTTTTCTACAAAAATGCCTGGCTTTAGTATTCTTTGGATGATGATGAAAAATGGCCCATTAACAGGTCCTTAAGCTTCAATACTATTTATCAATTTGCCTTTTTATGCAGGCAACAGGGAAAATGAACCAAAATACCCTACATCCAGGTCTTTGTGGCACTGAGTCAGGATCTTAATCTAAGAGAGACTTGTAGGATGTGTCTGGCAAGATTCCAGGCTCCCCACCTTTAGATATTTCAGACAATGATTGTTTAAAAAGACCACCATAATCAAAGAAACCAACTCAGTCAGACAAACAAGAAAATCAATGAGCAGAAGAAAAAGTGAAAATGAGACTGTAAGCAAGCCCCAGTCCCCTAGTAATTCCCACTCCACATAAACCTTTGGAGCCTTCTACTCCTAGTTCAGTGGGACATAAACTAGAAACAGAACATCATACTTACCAAACACTCAGACTAAGGAAGGATTGTATCCACTTCAGAAAGTAGCAAATGAGGAAATGAGCACAATTAAGGTACATGTTCCATTTTCCATGTCAAATCTAGCTCAAATAAAACCAAAGCTAGGATGATACTCAGAGGATCCATCCAAGTTTATAGATGGCTTTCACCAGGTGTCTCTAACGTTTGATTTAACCTGGAAGGATATCTATATTATTCTAACACATTGCTGTACCCCAGAAGTAAAGGCCTGGACTTGAACTGGGGCACAAGAATTTGTAGATGAGGGGCACATGGGTGGCTCAGTTGGTTAAGCATCCAACTTCTGCTCAGGTCATGATCTTACAGTTCCTGAGTTTGAGCCCCACGTTGGGTTCTCTGCTGTCAGTACAGAGCCTGCTTCCTGATCCTCTGTTCCTCTCTAACTCTGCTGCTCCCCCACTCATGCTCTCTCTCTCAAAAATAAATAAACATAAAAAAAAAAAAAAAAGGAATTTGCAGATGAGTTGGCAACTAGGGGTAGAAACCATTATCCAGCAGGAAGAGAGGTTGTTCCTAATGCTGAGTCTTACTGGAACTACCAAGAGGACAGACCTGGCAGGGAAAGACGAGACTATACGGTCACCTATTTATTGGAGGGAGTGTAAAGAGGATTTTCTACACCTGTCAATTCTGATAAAATTAAGGAAGTGACCAAGGCAAATGCTGAAAATCCAGCCTTATTTCAGGGGTGTTTAATAGAAGCAACTTATAAATACAGATTTAGACCCAAACACACCAGAAGGGATGGCTATCCTAAATAAGCATTTTATGAGCCAGTCGGCACCATTCACTGTAAACTGGCAAAGATGGCCCTAGGCCCTCAAACTCCAACCCAGTGGCTGCTGGAAGCGGCCACTGGAGTCTTTAAAAACAGAGATATGGCTTTAAAACAGGAGAAGGACCACAGGGCTAAAATAACAGAGTAGAATGAAGGTTCAAATATTGGCTGCCATTATTGTGTATCCCCAACAATGCCAGGCTAACCAGGGCAGCAGAAGAAACTGGTCTCAGACAGAAGTTCAGGTAAGACCTCATACTATAGGTGTGGCCAAACTGGACACTGGAGTAAAGAATGTCTGAATAAATGCTCTCTGCAGGGGCCAATCCCACTTGCAAAGCAGAGGGACACTGGAAAAGGGACTGTCCTTATCTCCAGAGAGAGGGGAAGACAGGAACTCATTTCCCAGCCTGAGAGCAACAACCCGAACAGATGGCATTATGGGGCTGAAGCTGGTCTGGCTTCCCTGAACATCAAGGTGGCTAAGCCCTGGATTACCCCGGACGTGGGAAGTAAGTTCACTGATTTTCTTATTGATACGGGAGCCACTTACTCTGCCCTTGTTCAGCACTCTTGCCTGACCTGTCTTTCTAAACATAAAATTACCGGAATAGAAGCAGAATCTAAATCATGCTAAGTAACTTTTCCTTTAACCTGTAAATATGAAGACCATTAATCACCCACTCTTTTCCGGTTCTCCCTTCCTGTCTCACTTCCCTACTGGGAAGGGACTTCATGTTTAATTAAGTTGGGAAGCTAGTTCAAACTAACTGGGTAGGAGGATGGTCTCTTTTCCCTGAGGGCTGAAGAAAAACCAGGCATTCATCCTGGAATTCCCCCTAATGTTTGGGAACAAGTAGACCCATGAGCATGGAATTGTGACATCCCAGGGAAGGCAATATGGGTCCATGACATCAAAGTAGGTCTAAAGGATCTTGCTATTATTCCACACAAAAAACAATATCCTCTTAAGAGAGAAGCCAGAGCTAGACTCCAACCACTTACAGGTAAATTTCTTAAATATGGAATTCTTAAACCTTGTTTATCCCCTTTTAATACTCCCATTTTGCCTGTTAAGAAGCTTAATGGTGAGTACAGAATGGTACAAGACCTCAAAGCAATAAACTAAGCGGTAGAGTCCCTATTCACCCTATAGTACCAAACCTTTATACTATTATTGACTCAAATTCTGGGCAATAGAGAATGGTTTACAGTGCTTGATTTAAAGGATGCCTTCTTTTGTATCCCCTTAAGAGAAGAGGCCCAGACTCTATTTGCCTTTGAATGGACTCCTTTAGGAGAACAAGCATGGCAGCTTACATGGACAGTCCTTCCATGGGGATTTAGAGATAGTCCCCATTTGTTTGGCAAGGCACTCAGTAGAGTACTTAGATATCTTACATTGCCTCAAGGAACAATATCACAATATGTTGATGAAATTTTAATATGCAGCCCCACAAAAGGGGCCTTGGGCTATAATTCTATTGTGTACTAAACTTTCTTGGAGAGAGAGGATACTGAGTATCACCTAAAAGGCTGAAATTCTAATTTCTAATTCTAATTTCTAAATTTCTAAACAGAAAGTACAATACTTAGGATATGAATTAACTCCTGGAGATCATTTCCTGTCAATTGAGAGAAAAAGAGCTATAATAGAATTGGGACCTCCTGCCACAAGAAAAAATGACTCCAAACCTTTTTAGGAATGGCTGGATTTTGCCACCTATGGATTCCAGGGTTTGGAGTCTTTGCTAAATCTCAATATAAGGCCACTAGGGGGCCAAATAAGAGCCTTTAAAACGGGACAAAGAACAACAGGGGGCCTTTCAACAACTAAAAACTAAACTATCTTCGGCCAGGCCCTGGCTCTACCAAACTTAGAAAAACCCATTTACCCTATTCATTGTTGAAAAACAGGGCCACGCCCTAGGAGTACTAACACAAAAACTACGGGCATGAATTGAGACCTATAGGATGTTTTTTCAAGCCACTGAAAGTACAGCCCAAGGATGGCCAGCATGTCTCTGAGCAGTAGCAGCCACTGCATTGCTAGTAGAAGCATCTAAACTTTCAATGGGAAGGCCAATGACAGTGATGACTTCTTATCACTGTCCTTTAGAAACTAAAGGACATCAGTGAATGACACGGTGATGACTAAAGATCAAACTATACTTTAGATTCCCCCAGTACTGTTCTCAAACCTGTCAAACCCTAAATCCGGCATTCCTCATGCCTGGACGAGGCCATGCTACTACTCTGCCTGAACATGAATGCAAAGAGGCAATAGAATTAGTCTATTCCAGCCACGTCTGGATCTAGAAGATCAAGCCACAGATAGTTGGTTTATAGACGACAGGAGTTTTACGTAAGAAGGACAAAGTAAAGCTGGGTATGTAATTGTTAGTTTCATGAAAGCTACTGAAGCCAACCCGTTACCAACCAATGCTTCAGCTCAAAAGGCAGAACTGATAGTTCTCATGCAAACTCTTCAGTTAGCTAAAGGCCTAAGAGTTGGGGCGCTTGGGTGGCTCAGTTGGTTAAGCGTCTGACTCTTGGTTTCGGCTCAGGTCAGAATCTCACAGTTCATGTGAGTTGGAGCCCCACCTGGTGCTCGCTGCTGTCAGCACAGAGCCTGCTTGGGATTCTGTCTCTCCCTCTCTCTCTCTCTGCCCCTCCCCTACTCATGTACACACTCTCAACAAATAAATAAACAAACATTTTTTAAAAAGGTCTAAGAGTGTGTGTGTGTGTGTGTGTGTATGTGTGTGTGTGTGTATGCCTTCCTTGCACTTCATGCATATGGTGCCATCTGGAAGTAAAAGGGATTATCAACTAGTCATAATTCCCCTATTAAATATGGACTTAAATTTGTAACTCTGTTAGAGGCAGTTCACCTCCCTAAAGAAGCTGCTGTAAAGCATCTTAGAGGACATCCAAAGGGAACAAATTTAGAATCTAAAGGAAATAATTTAGACAATTTGGCAGCCCAAGTGACAGCTTGAACTAAACTAGTTCTGAGTCTTAGACCAGTCTCTAATCTCTTAAGCACTGTGGTTTCCACTTATACTATGGAAGGGAACAACAGAGCACTTGGGGGAAAATCTACTAAAACTGCTGAGGGATGGTATAAGAAGTGATAAAGGAAAAATCTTTGTCCCTAAGGAAAAACAATGCAAATTAGCAACAAGATTGCACTAGTCTACTCATATGGGAAGAGAAGCTTTATGGAATTTCACCAAACCCTTATTTGATGGAATAGGATTAAGAGCCATTTTATAAAATGCATGTAAGTCTTGTGCAGTGTGTGCCCAGGTTAACCTTGAAGGTGCACTATGACCACCTTCGTTTTTTAACACTTGCCCAAAGATGTGGAAAATACCCTGGGGAAGACTAGCAAATTGATTTTACAGTTGCCACCTTATAAGGGATATAAATATTCATTAGTCTATATAAACACCTTTACTGGATGGATGGAGGTCTTCCCATGTGAGACAGAAAAGGCTACTGAAGTAACAAAGACTTTATTAAGGGAAATCGGTCCCCAGTTTGGGCTCCCTTGATCTCTTCAAGGTGACAATGCCCCATCCTTTACAGCCCAAATAACTCAACAGGTAGCCCAAACCCATAAAATTAAATATTTTTTACATATAGCCTGACATCCTCAATCACCAGGCACAGTTGAAAAGGCCAACCATAATTTTAAAAGATACCTTACTAAGATGAGGATAGAAACACAAGAAAACTGGGTAACTTTTTTACAAATAGGTCTCTTAGGAATAAGAACTACCCCACAGGAAAGATTAGAGTTAAGCCCTTTTGAATTAATATATGGTTGACCCTTACCATTGACTTATCCTCAGTCCCAGACTAAAGTAATGTTACACTTCTCATTAGACACTAGATTAGTCCATAAAACTCTTAACAAACATGCTAATAAAGTACTGCCAAAACCGGACCCTAAGGAAATTCAAAATTCTTTACAAGTAAACCCCAGAGAACTAGTCTATTTAAAATAGACTGGCAGGCAAACAACTCAGGAGAACAAACTCCTAAATGGAAATGACCTTACAGGGTCATTTTAAGCACTCCACTGCGGTAAAACTAGAAGGTCACTCAACATAGACTCTTATTTCTTGAATTAAACTTATACCCCTTCAACAGAGAATGACAATGAACTGGTTGATGTGCCCTCATATTCCTGTGAACCAGCAGATCTCAAATTCCTTTTCAACAACGAGATAAGAAAACATGAAGGTCTCTTTTCTTTTACCTGCCATCTACACACCATACCTAAGTGGTAACTCTTTTTTATAGTCGGTATAACATTACATGGAGCTACAAAACCAGTATTCATGCTGGATTTGTAGCTCACTGCCCGTATCAAGCACTTCAGGCCTTCCTTGGTGGGTTTCTACTTTACAAGATACAGATTGGCATTATTTACATCAATACATAGCTGATATGATACATCACCTCCACACTAGCACATAGAGGGATATTTCTATTACTAGAAAGAATGTTTCTTGCTGGCCTATGATAGATGTTACATGTGACTCTCTATGCGATAAGATGCCTTTCTCTTACCCTCAAATCTATTAAAATTTTAACTGAATATGCCAACCTACAGGTAGGCTCATAACAACAAATTCCCCAATTACACAGTCCTTCCTATCGATATCATCCAGGAAGGACGATATCAAATATGGGATGAATCTATATGGCTTATTACCACAACAGGACAACTAAGCCAGAAGACCTATGCTGGGAACAGAAAACACCATACCCTTGATTCATGGCTCAATATACTCACCAAATGGGATGGCTCCCCCAGAAGCCTGTGACCATACTGTCACTTTATAGGCAATTGATTGGTTTGCTACTGACTGGACAAAGTGACCGGGCATCAGATGGCTAACACCTAATGGAACACAACGGTTATATGGGCCAAATATGCAGCCATGGCTTCCACCAGGCTGGAATGGAAGATGTACTATAGATTATGGCTAGACGCATGGCCACAGCACTAAGACTATCACAATTCCAGCTAATCTTCCATATCAAAACAACAATGGACAGGATCTGTGTTCCATTGGTATGATCATCTGACATCTATTTTTCTTCTATCAGTAGGTTTAGAAAATGTCATATGGCACATGGAGGCCCTTGACAAACACAATTAAGGCCTTAAATGACCCTTAAAATAATATTGCATTATTAAACTCTGAAATAACTCATGTATAAAGCAGTTCTACAAAATAGAATGGCATTAGATGTCTCAGCAGCACAAGGAGGAACATGTGCCGTTATTAAAGTGGAATGTTGCGGGGCGCCTGGGTGGCTCAGTCAGTTGAGCGTCTGAGTCAGCTCAGGTCATGGTCTCAAGGTTTGTGAGTTTGAGCCCCACGTCGGGCTTGGGCTCGGTGCTGACAGCTCGGAGCTTGGAGCCTGCTTCGGATTCTGTGTCTCCCTCTCTCTCTGCCCCTCCCCTGCTTGCGCTCTGTCTCTCTCTCAAAAATAAACATTAAAAAAAATAAATAAAGTGGAATGTTGCAACTACATTCAGGATTATGACAAAAATATAAGAAGATTACTTACTGATATGAATAATCAAATTGGTGCTCTTAAAGATCCTACATTGTCACTTAATGACTGGTTACATTCCTGGTCAGGAGGTGGACTGTGATCCACACTAAAGGGTCTTCTCATTGCTCTTCTTATTTTCATAATAATAATAATAATAATAATAATAATAATAATGTGTTGTCTCGTTTGCTTGGTTCTCTATTCTTGAGATACCTGCAAGTAGTTCCTGACTCCTTCACCCAGCCGACATATGATCCTTACTACTTGAAACAAATTCATCCTGATGTCCACTCTGGACTCTACAGCAACAGCCTTCCATAATAGTTACTTGCAGGGACAGAGAGTGACTATTTTTGGTCCATAGGTTGGGACATCTCTATGACCCCTGTCAGCCTGAAGAAGTCACAGAAGATGAGGCCTGCACCCTTCAACAACCTTCAAGATTTAAGGACCGAAAATTGGCCAGGGGGGAAATGATGAGGGACAGAAGCAGAGAAATGTTCACTTTTGGCTGATCTACAGCCTGCACAGTTCCAGTAAGGAGCCAACATGCTGGCTGCTACGTTCTTAAAGGGCCTCATGACAGTCTATACATCTCACTCATAGTTAATACCAAACCGAATGATAAGCACTGGAGAAATGTTACAAAAGCGGTTTTAGGAGTAGAAATTCAAAGCAAACATTTATGATCTAACACTCCCTGCACGTCCCCTCCCCCTTGAGCACTAAGTATATAACTACCAGGTTCATACAGCAAAAAAACGCAGTCCTTTCTGCCCATGGGTCCTGCCTATGTGCTGCTTAAATAAACTAAGTTGCACCACATAACATTTCAAGAATTCTTTCTTGATCCTTGCACTCAATGACCCCGCAACACCCCTGGGAACTTTTCAGGCCCTGTAATAGCAGACTCCACATTTCCTGAACAAAAAATAAATATGTGTACGGGAGTGCAGCAAGGGGCTTCTTCCATGCTCAAAGGAAGCACTTCTAGACAGTTCCCAGTAATAGTTAACTGGAGGACTTGAATTAATTTTTATTTTCCCAGACCTGTGAAGGCCCCCTAATAGTTTTCTAGGGATGGCATAACACAACACAACATAGGCTAGGTTGTCTAATCAACAGAAATTAATTCTCTCACAGTTCTGGAGGATGTTAGATCAAGATGTCAGCAAGGGCTGGTGTCCTCTGAGGCCTCTCTGCTTGGTTTGCAGATGGCTGCCTTCTGCCATGTCTTCACATGGCCTTTTCTCTGTGCGTGCAAATCCCTAGTGTGTCTTTTTTGTGTCCTAATTTATTATTCTTATAAGGAGACCAGTCAGACTGGATTGGGGCCCACCTAAAACGGCCTCATTCTAACATAAATACCTCTTGAAAGGCCCTATCTGCAAATACAGTCACATTCTAAAGTACTGGGTGTTAGGGCTTCAATATGTGCATTTTTAGGGCTGCAAATTCAGCCCTTTACAGCCCTGTCCCTTTGCCAATTCTTGCTATCTGGTTGCCCTGTGGTTCACTGTGTGGAAAACAGCATGAACCACAGAAGAAGCCAGGGACCACAGGGCCCTCTATTTGCTAAAAGAACGCTTGCCTCAAACCAAGAGAGAAGTGGAAGAGTCTTGGGACTTACACCCCTTTATGCCTACTTCTTGCATTCTATTACAGAGAGACCCATTGTTGATGCCTTCCCAGGATTTGGGGCATTTCCGAGTTTTAAAAGTGACACAGTAACTTTCTACTTGAAGCAGCTGAAATGCCTATTTTGCATCTGAGGATCACATGGGAAAGATACAAGCCATTCACCATCAGAAGTTTCAGATTAAGGAGTTTTTAAAGATCTCAGGTTGCGTTTAGAAACAAACTACAATGTGAAAACAGAGCCAAGAGGAGAGGAAGTAAAAGAACCTTGCAAGGCACAGTTAGTAGCACTCTGAAAGTCAGTATTTCCTGTTTGCTAACAAACCTCATTCTTCCACAACGGCCTTGCTCAATGATGGCAGGTCTTGTAATGCCAGTGGCTCTAGGTCAATTCACTGAAAGCCAGGTGTTTCTATTTTACCTTCCTAATCCCTGCCGGTCCCCATCAAGTTTCTTCCATTGTTTCTAATCCCCCTTAATCCTCCCACTGCCATTTGTTCTCACTTCCCCCTATCCTTTCAAGTGCCTCTTGGTTCCCCCAAGCCTTTGTCCCTTTCCCTCTCCGCCAACCCCAGTCCTTTCTAATCACTCCCGGTCCTACAGATCCCCGCCCTTTACATTCCAGTCCTTTATGCCCTCCCCTTAACGCCCATTCCTTCAGTCCCTCCCACTACGTCTATTCCCGTAGCCCCGACCGCTCTGCGTCAGCCCCTCCCCACCTCAAAGGGAACGCAGGCGTTTTAAGGCTGATAAACATAGCCCATTGCCTACTAAAAGCACTGTGCCGATTTACGCTCACATCAACATCGAATTCGATGAACAGGCTTGATGTCAGAAACATCATCAGCAACCCTATTATTCTTTTAACTATCTAATAGCATTTTTTGGTGAAAATAAACAGCTTGCTGTTTTATATTGTATTTTTCTCGATTACTAGTAATGTTGGAAATCTTAACATGTGTTGTTTTGGTTAATTATTTCTTGTTCTGTGAATTGCCTGTTCATATTCTTTGTCCATTTTTCAATTGGGTTACCTTTTCCTTATTGACTTATATTTGGATTATTAGTCTTTTATATATTTCACTATTATTTTCTCCTCGATGTCCCTTTTAACTAGGCTGAGCCGGACTGCATATTCCTTAAAATGCCGTTATGCAGATGTAATGGAATACTGACCAACCAAGATTCTGCAGAAATGTTCAAAAGTCGTTAAAAGAATTCCATCCAGTATGAATTCCCGGCGAAAGACAGGCAATGCAGGGAACAAGGGTACATAGGACTGCCTCGCTATAGGTCTCTACCTTCAGAGACGCCCGGGGGTGGGCAGAGAGTCTGTAGCCTCCGCAGGCAGGCAAGGCCAGAGCAGGCGGAGAGAGTGCAAAAGCTGAGAAGGGCCGGCAGAAGAACCGGCACACCGCACCGAGAAGCGCGGAAGGACTGTGGCCAGGTCTTTTCCCTCCAAAGTCCGGGTTTCTCTGACTCACGAACGACCTCTGGAGGCAAACACTCTACAAATTTCGCTCCGTTCTACCCATTCAGAAACCTTCTCCACTGCTAGGCTGGTCCCACGTTTTGCTTTCGCAAAAGAGCGCATTTCCGGGGTGGGGACCCCGAGGGCCTTTCTGGGAAATGGAATCTTGGTCAGGAGGATTCTGGGAGTCGTAGTGCCTACTGTTCTCTTTGCGCACGCACATTTCCGTTTTCACTTTGCGGCTGCTGGTTCCGCACCACGGGGGAGTCGTGTACGCCTGTGCTGCTCTGGCTCTTTGTATCTTGGGGAGGAGTCCCGGGTTAGAACGGATTTGGGACCTCTGTCAGTTACAATTGCAAATTGCATTTAGGCAATTACAGCGGTTTGTGATATCTCTGAGCTGTCAGATGTAGGGGCAGCGCCTCATGGCCTGGAGGAAGAAGCTTCGGAGCTAAAACCTTGGGGGTGTGGCTTAGGAACAGGCTGAGGGGCCATGCGTACAAATTCTGCGGCCTCGAGAGCTCAGAGTCCCCAACGAGCAGAGCAACGACCTTAAAAGGACCTTCGAGTTAATGAGATGGCGACATCCCCTGACAGTTTAAAACTGTTCTCCCTTTCAGACAGGGGTGCACTGCGACCCTAATTTCATTTTATTAAGGTCACTGTGGTGGTTGGGAAGGTTCCCCAGGGGAGGGCATTGAAAACCGAGCTGTAGTCTAGGGAGATGTGATAATAACCAATGGTGACAATGGCAGTGTGGACTGAGTTGGTGATAAAGGCTCAGGGGGAGGAAGGAGTTGAGGATTCTCAGATTTCTGATGTGGGCTGCTGGCATGTCTGCAGATGATCTCACCTTAAGAAATTCTTGCTCCTGGGGCGCCTGGGTGGCTCAGTCGGTTAAGCGGTTAAGCGTCCGACTTCGGCTCAGGGCATGATCTCATGGTCTGTGAGTTCGAGCCCCGCGTCAGGCTCTGTGCTGACAGCTCAGAACCTGGAGACTGTTTCAGATTCTGTGTCTCCCTCTCTCTCTGCCCCTCCCCTGTTCACGCTCTGTCTCTCTCTGTCTCAAAAAACTCAAAAATAAATAAATGTTAAAAAAAATAAAAAAATAAAAAAAGAAATTCTTGCTCCTAATCTGTCTTAACTCCAAAAAACACTGGAGGGATCCTGGAGTGAGCACACGTGTAAATCTACTCACAAAGCCATTTAGATGCATACTTTGACCCAAAGGACACTCATTCCCATAGCCATACAGCTCTGTCATACCCACCCTTGTGAGCACACTGCTGTGTAAATACACACAGCCATATAGCTACTCATGATCATACACTTACACATACTCCATGCTCCAGACAATGGTCCTGATAAATGTATCCATCTCAGTTCAAAGAGTCTCTCCCAGAGCTGAGGTTACCTTGGGCTAAGTGTGGCCTCCAGGCCAAAAGAACACATGTTGATTTCTTTGGGCCTCTCTTTGGGAACTTCACACACAGCTCAGCCTTTATCCTTCCTACTACATCCATGTCGATTATGACTCTGGCTCTTCCTGTTACCTTCCTATCACTGGCTTAATGGGAGGGATAAATGGAATTTAAATTCAGGTAAGGGGTTTGCTTATCTGAATGTTTGCTGAGGCCTTTTCCAGAGCAGTAGTTCTGAATGTGTCTGCTGGACTCTTTTAAGAATCCAGTGAAAGCTGTGAACACTTTTCCCAGATAAACATAGCTGTGTAACCACGATTTTGAAAACAAAATCAGAACCTATCTTTTGGTCCCTAATTAAGAACTTCACTAGAAGTAAATCAGAGGATCAGTTTTCTGGTTGCCCTTTCTGTAGTTTTGAAGTGGTGCTAAAGGAGATAGAGTAGGGCTCCAAGTCCCCAGCGGATGAAGCATTGGGCCTCATCAAGTCTCAGGCCATGAGGATGGGGCAGTCTCTCTTTCCGTCCTTCTGTTACCCTTAGTTATGGAGCCAGGCTGTCAGTCTGCAGGTCCTCTGCTGGGCCATCAGTCATTCAGCTGGTTAGTGGAAGAGTTAGCAGGCAGGCAGTTCAAGCTTATCAGATATTTACTTATTTAGTGTTAGAAGGTCAGTTAAAAAGCCAGTAGGTCAAGTGATTTGTGGTTTAGAAACTTAATCAGCCAACTGGCCAGTCACTTAGCGTTAACTTTTTAGGTGGACAGTAGTCCGTCAGGATTCATCGGTTGAAGGTCGATATAATGATCAGTCCATTCATCAGGGAGCCAGTTTTTGAGAATGCCGAACAGCTGGGTCACCAGTGGGACCAAAGGGCAGCTGGGGTGAAACCATTTGGATACAGAGTGTTTCTACTTGCTACATCCTGAAGACAATGTGGTAGCGCTCCCCCCTCCTTATTTGCGGTTTTGCTTTCCATGGTTTCAGCCCCCAGTCAAATGTGATCCAGAAGCAGATGATCTTCCTTCTGAGTTATCCTCAGATCAGTAGCAGCTTAATGCTACATCACTGTGCCTACGTGTTCACCTCACTTCATCTCATCATTTGATCATCTCACATCATCATAGAAAGGAGGGTGAGTGCAGTACAATATTTTGAGGGAAGGAGGGAGAGAGAGAGAGCACATTCACAGAACTTTTATTACAGCATATTGTTATAATTTTTCTATTTTATTATTAATATTGTCTTACCGTGCTAATTTATAAATTAAACTTTATTATGTGCATGTATGTACAGGAAAAAACATCGTATATATAGGGTTCAGTATCTGCGGTTTTAGGCATCCACTGGGGGTCCTGGAATGTATCCCTTAAGGACAAGTGTGGGCTACTGTATAGGCAAGTGGAGAGGAGAGGTGACTCCTAGGCCACCAGAGGGAGCTTCAGTTTGCTGGGAAAGAGGAAACGCCATAGAACAAGGGCCAGGCAGAGTTGACACTAGACGGCAGTGTGGCGCCCCTTCCCAACCGTGCCCTGCACACTCCAGAGCTAAACCTCAGGCTTGTGGCAGCTCAGTTTCTGGCCAGCTTGCGGAAAGGCTCCAGAAAGGATTTCTCACCTAGGAAGTGCTTAACCAAGACATGCTTGACTCCCAAGCTAGGAGGAAGCCAGCCAGCTACGACCAGAAGGACTTGCCACTCCTAGGCACCACTGCCAGGAGCACACCAGCCATGGGGGAGGAGGGAGAATGGAGGAGCATCTTACCTGTCTCTCCCAGGGCACAGAGGGTAGCAACTCCCTAAAGCTGAAGCACAGAGGGCAGGATCTGTCTTCTGTCGAGGTGCGTGCCACTTCCCGGGCTGCTGCTTCAGCAGCTGCTTCTCTAGGGGCTAAGGAGGGGCTAGACCAATTGACCTAAAGCCGATGACTCAATTCCTTTGCTGGACTCTGATCAGCTGCTCCTTCTGCGATGGGCAGTAACTCTAACGCCAAAGAGGGAGGTTAGATATAGATAATGAAGGAAACATGGGGAAAGGATGAGCTATGAGCTTAATTTCCCTTTGGGAATAGCTGAGATGTTTACGTAAGGTGTCAAATACGGCATTGGGCACAAAGGCAGCACTCGGAAGATTCGAGTTCTTTTCACCTCCAAAGGGAAGTGCAGGAGCCCAGGTAGTTGTATGCCTAGAGCATGATATTATGGCTCCAGATGGGCTTTCTGGCTTAACGGGCAGGAGCATATCCCGGCTCCAGCTGGTTTCCTTGTGTCAGAGCAGTTAAAAGAAAGAATAACTTGGGGACAATAGTGATTATAGAGGTGTCCTTGTGCCTAGCACTTTATGTACACTCTCACAGGAGGTATCACCCCCAGTTTACAGACGGGGAATCTGTGGTCTCACAGCTTACAATAGGAAGCGATGCAGAACTGGTTTTGAACTCAGCCTGTGTGGTTCCAAAGCTCTTTCCTTTTCTGGGATATCCTACTTCAGACACAAATGGGGAAGCAGAAGAAAGTGAAAGACTGGGAGGTTGCTAGGTCCTGAGGAAGATTGGCTGGGGGGCTCCGGACAGGACGGTCCCCTTCAGAGATTCTACAAACCTGGCATCCCACATGGTGACATTGGCCTTTTTTCTCTCTCCCAGGCACGCAAGAAACGTGTCAAAGACGGCAGTCTGTGCACAACCCCTTTGGCCTTGTGAGTCACCTTAGGGAACTTGGATTTTCTCTAGAAGGTAGGGGAGGACCAAGGGGTTTCAACAAGGAGGGGCATGGTTTGATTTGTACAGTCCATGCACCAGAGAGAAATATCGAGTGTGGACTTAGCATGTATTAGTAAACCCTCACACACTCACATGGGGCCCGTGAGGAATGTTTACTGCGAAGGTGGAGTGATGATGAGCAGGGGCTCGGGAGTCTGCTGCTTTGACTCCCAGGTCTGCCACTTCCCTGCTGGGAGGCCTCGGAGGATGACCTCTCCTCTCAGCTTCTTTCTCCAGCTTAAAAATGGGAGACAAGAAGGATGATCTCAGGGCCACAGGATTGCTATGAGACAGAAACAAGGCTTTGCTTGCAAAGCACAGCACAGTGCCCAGGACCCTGAGGCGCTCAGTGAACACTGACTCCTCCTCACGTCGAACACGTCTCCTGCTGCCTTCCCCATCCTCTCTCGGCCTAACGTCTCTGTACGCCCACTGTTGTGGCGACTGAGTCCATGCAGGCCTTGACCTGACAGCATCTTATGCTCTTGTTTTCTGCCTCAAGGCTTCTCGGACGCCAGGGTGCCCAGGTGAACCCTCTGCACTCCTGCGCGTCCGACCCAGCAACAGGGGGCAGACAGCCAAGGATGGGAGCAAGGGGTCAACGTCCCTCTGGTCTTCCTCCGGGTGAATGGTTCAGCTGCGTCTCAGGTTTGTCAGGAGGTCGCGTGGGCTGGAGCCACCGGTGACCGTGGCAGCTCGGCCCACAGCCCCACTGCAGCTTTCCCTCTTCCCTTTGTCACCTTCCCTGTCCTTCGCTCCTGTCTTCAGGACAACGTTCCCTCATAAACACCTACACTTAAGGGTTTTTTGGGGTTTTTTTTCCCCCTCAGACTGCTCTCAGAACGCAGGCTAAAACAACCCATGAGAAGATGATCCTACTTTCTTAGAAATGCTGCCTTAGAAAAAAGTGGGAAGAGAAATGGAGGGAGCTGGAATCACGAATGTAACAGAGATCATTCCCTGGACTAACGTTGACTCAGCTGTATGGCAGTTTTCAGGCTTTGCTTATTCACTTGTAGGAGGGTAGTGGAGTAAGGGGGCGGAGGAAGCGGAGCGCCAAGGGAGCTGGAAGAGGTCTGTTGTCTGGGAAAACCCACTCTCCAGTCCTGAATCTGCCACTTCCTACTGACTGTGGGATCCTGGGCAGAGGCCTACCTCTGGGCCCCGGTCTCCTTACCTGTAAAATGGAGATAATAAATGCTTACACAGCCCATGAGACATAATGGCTCTGCCAGTGTCCAGCCCCTGGTATGTGTTCAATAAATGGAAAGTCTTGGTAGAACAGCTCTGTGTAATCAGCTTTGGGCTGTTCAAGATCAAGTTTCTCCTATTGCTTCTTGTGCACTTACTGAACTGCCACACTAAGCCCCTCAAAGGCAGAGATAGAAGAAATTTGTCATCAATAGATATACTATCCCTTTCAAGCAACTGACCCCAGTTTTACTGCCCAGACTAGCAGAGGCCCTGGGCTTTGCTTACCTTCTGTTGCAGGTCTGTTCCCAGGAGCAGACTCTAAGAGGGATGCACGTGGGAAGTTTACTCGTGAATGTTCTTGGGGCCAATGCTGCGGAGGAAGGGGAGGCAGGAGATGAGGCAGAAGTGGACTGTGATGCAGTCATGAGGCCTCCGCTGATGCCATGGGGAGTGCTGAAACAGGGATGGCCCCTCAGCATTGTCCCCAGGGTTTTCAATCCCTGCCTTGCCTACTCATTGGATGTGGCTGTCCCAGGAAGGAGACACTGCCAGCTGCTGGGGAAGAGTCGTGGTCTTCCCAATATCCACTCCCCGTTCTTCCTTATTAAGAGGCACCTGGGGGCGCATGGGTGTCTCACTTGGTTAAGTGTCCGACTCCATCTCAGGTCACGATCTCATGGTCCATGAGTTCCAGCCCCACGTCAGACTCTGTGCTGACAGCTTGGAGCTTGGAGCCTGTTTCAGTTTCTGTGTCTCCCTCTCTCTGTGCCCCTCCCCCACTCACGCTCTGTTTCTCTCAAAAAAATAAACATTTAAAAAATACTAAAAAAAAAAAAAAAAAAAGAGACAGCAATGTGCCCAACAAAAATATTCATTCTCCTAGATTCCTTTGCAGTGGAGGTGGGCCAATGGATCCTGTTCCAGCCGGTAAGATGTAAATAGCAGTCTGGGTTTCTGACTCTCGGGCCACTGGGGAAAATGAAAGGCTTTATTTGCTTAACCATTGTATTCAGGTTTCTGTGGCACCCAAAGTCCTAAATGGTTTTGAGAGGCACTGTCGTATCTTGTTTAAGAACATGGTCCTTTGAGTTAAATGGGCAAGAGCTTTGAGTCCTACCTCTGCTGCATACTGTGTGAAACCTCAAATGGGTCACGCCATCACACTTACCTGTTTCTATAAAGTGGGAATGATGGTACTACCTGACACATGTCTCATGTAACCCTGGGGTAACCAACCTGTCGCAGTTTGCCTGGAACGTGCTCAATTTTAGCAATGAAAAGTCCCTCATCCTGGGGAACTCCTTAGTCCCAGGCAAACCAGGACAGCTGGTCTCCCTATTCAAACACGCCCCCCAAACTACCCTATCTCCTTTACAGATGGAAGACTGGGCCCTCCCTGAAGGCTAAACATTATGTTTGATGCCATCCCTTAATGGCTGAGTATAACATTACTGCAAAGATTAGTTTTATATTATGTGGTTTTTTTCATAAGAAAAGCAGCAACCACAGATGGTCAGAGGCACAGCTGGAATATTTTCCTGATCATTTAAATTTTTAACAGTTGTAACCCCACTATGTTTTAGTACTCATTGATATTCACCAGCAAATACGGTATCTTGCAGGGCTATTGGGAGGGTGAAATTAGTCTAGGAAAAGACTTTTCCATGATGTGTTACACAGTACGAGCGCTATGAAGTTGACCGGTGTCACACACACTTGGGTTGGACACTAGGCTTGGCTCTTCTTTTGGAAAAGTGACTTCACCCCCGTACCCCCCTCCAGCCTGCTTCCTCATTTGTGTTAGTGGTAATAGGAACTTCTTGAGAGCATTTAGATTGATAAAGAAATGCTTGTGGGGCATTTCTCAAGGAAAGTGTGACCCCAAAATGGTGCCTTTACTGCTCCCAGGTATCCAGAAGCCAGGCCTCAGGCCGCCCCCTGCTGAAGGGCCCTGCAGCTCTGGGAAGAGCCAAGTGGACCCTCCAGTGATACCTGCTCCTCACATCAAGGCCAGTCTCAGCTGGCAAGTGGGTTTCAGAGGCCCAGGACAGCCTGACCAGACACTCTGAATTCGGCTGGTTCCTCTCAAGCACAAGTATTATTATTCATGAGATGGCTACAGAGCAGGTACCAACATTTAGTTCAGTGGCCTTGAGCAATGGGAGTTAATTGGGGCCCAGGCCAGAACTCTGGCCACTATTGAAGCCAGTACTTCAATGTAAAAACCCTAGCTGTTTTCTGCTCTGTACTTGGGGCTGTGTTTAAACACACCCGGGTACACCCACACTAGCTTGGGCTGCTAAATCTGTTCAGAAGGCTTCCTGAAGACTCACAGAAATGGAAGCATGCATCCCTGCCTCTCGTGTATCAGTTTTTAGGGGTCCTAGGCAAAGGAATTACTCACCTCTTTCAAAAGCCTAATTCTGCTATAGCCTCGAAGATCCTCAAATAGGGTTAATAGCAGTATTAAGTTCTCCAATTGTTTATCAGTGAAATTTGAGAAACACTTTAGCCATGTTAATATCTGCAGCTGTACTGAAAAAGGGTTAACTGCTCAATTGGGCTACAAAATTAACGTGTACAATCACCGGCTTCTGCTTGTTCTGTGTACCTCAAAAGCCTGTGGTCTCATTTTAGTACCTTGGTTTTAAGTTTCAGTTTCATTCATTTAATATTTTAAAAATATGTCTTTAGGGGAGCCTGGGCGGCTCAGTTGGTTAAGCGTCTGACTTCGGCTCAGGTCATGATCTTGCAGTCTGCGGGTTTGGGCCCTGCGTCAGGCTCTGTGCTGACAGCTCAGAGCCTGGAGCCTGCTTCGGATTCTGTGTCTCCCTCTCTCTCTGCCTCTTCGCAGCTCGTGCTCTGTCTCTCTCTGTCTCAAAAATAAATAATCATGAAAAAAAATTTTTAAAAAGTCTCATCTATATCATTAAATATTATGCAAATATTAGCTAGCTACCTACCTATCATCTATCTCAATGTGGAAATACCTCCAAGACATACTGTTAAGGGAAGTAAGTTAATAAGAAATATATTTTAAGGGAAGCAAATCACAGAACAATATATACAAAGTGATCTTATTTAAAAATTACATATATTTGTACATCTGCATGGAAAATTTCTGGAAGAGTATCTGTCAAACAGCTCACAGTGTTCTCTCTGGAGGTGAGAAAAGAGAACTTCACTTGAAGCCGCTTTCAGTATAATTTGATTGTTTTCCAGTGAGCATGTATTAATTTTAATCATAGAAACAAGAAAGCTGAATTTGCACCACACCTGCCATGAACTAAGCCATTAAGACCACTGCCCAGAAACCAAGAACTAAATGCATTAATCTCGGCTCAGTGTTCAGTGTTTGTTTATGGAGAGAGATGTCTCAGTACTTGATGCTGAGGAAGGTATATTAATGATGTACATACCTGATGTCTTGGGAGGCAAAAACCTCTTACCTATGCTTTTAATGTTGACTTTTATCCAAAATATTTACCTTTATCAAGAGACGTTTCCAACTGATTTTTAAAACATCTTCTGATTCACTTTTGGTTTTAAATCTTCAAGCTGTGTTTAGCAGTCCTAATTCAAATATACCGTGAGTGGAAGCAAAAACCAACCGATTAGGTCTAAGTACTCAAGAGACCGCACGATTTTCAGCAATGAAAGGAGCTGTGTAAATGGATTTCAAACCAGTCCAAGGCCACTAGCTGTGCATGTCCTCTGGGCCCCATGCGCAGCCTGCAGCTGGGCCACGGGTCCTGGCCTCTTTTCTCTTTTCTCGCATGTACTGGAGAGTTTTCTAATTTGCAACATTTTTACTTATACCAACAACAACAAAAGGATACATTTCTAAAATACCGGAACTTACTTGAAAAGACCCATAGGTACAAACCATGACTTGTATGTACGAGTATTCTTCAAAAATTTATTTATAGAAATGGACGTAGGTATCCAAAGGCAACATTAGACAAAAACAAAAAGTTTGGAATGCCAACGACACAGGAAAGTCTCACCTGCACTTTACATTTCTTCACAAGGAACTAGCACCATTTTAGTTCAGAAACCACAGATTTCATTATAATTGCTTCTAATATATAAAATACCTTATAAAGCTTATTTAACTATCTAGTAACAAAGTTCTTCCAAAAACTTATTTAAAAATCAGTTAGAATTTACCATTTGAAATTGACGAAAATGGTTTAAAAACTGATCTAATTCTAGGGCTGCTCAAAGGGAATGGGCCATAATTAGTTTTACTGGAAGAAAGGGCCTGAATTCAGCTTCTGGCTTTCCTTCTAACCACCAAGCAGGTACAGTAAATTGAATATCACATAGGAATAAGAGCACATCTAAAACTGGCCTTAGAAAATATTTTCCCAGACTATAAAAATACTAAATGGAATACAAAAATCTCAGCATATACAGCAAAGAGACTACAGCAGACAAATATTTAAAACACACTTAAAACTATCATCTACCACGATCATCATGAACATCAAGTATTATTCTAACAATTTTTCTATGATTCATTCGGATTTGATATTTACTTCCCCTCAAGTTTTATTGTAACACCAGATATAGACCAAATTCGGTGTGTCTAGTGGAGGTTACTGGAGGCACCACTGAATAATTCTCTGCGTTCAATTGCTTCTTAAAGCGCGGAAAGTGCAAACTGTATAGAGGAGCCAGTTTTCTGAGGTCAGGGGTCAGCACACTGCAGCCCATGAACACAGCCACACTCGTCTGGCTATGTGCTGTCTGTGGGTGCTTTCATGTTCCAAGAGCAGAGCTGAACAGTGAGGACTGTATGTGGCCTTTGGGTCCTCAAAGTCTGAAATCTTTACTATCTGGCCCTGTACCGAAAAAATTTGCCGACCCCTATTTCAGATAAATCACTTCAGGAAATGTTTTCTTGAAGTTAGGACAAGGTAAAATTGTCCCAGGTGAAGAAAATGCGGGCTGAGGTTTGCTGGTTCCATCATATAGTACCATGGCGGATCAAAATAATATACATGTGGATCGCCAACTTTGAGTATTGAATTATTATTCTGGTGTTGTAAGCAAAGTCTGGCTCTGATGAAAGTACCTTCCCTTTCTCTGTGAACTGGCCATTACGTACCAAGTAACTAACTCGTGTACCCAATTATAGCGACGTACTTACTGTTCAACCCAACCATCTACGTGGCTCTAAAACACAATTTCTAGCCTTTATAAATCAATAATCTTAAACCCTTGGCAACAGACAGAACTAGAAGCAGACCCTTCCCATCCCTCTCTATTGGCATAGATTCTATGAGCACTGTGCTGCTCACCTTTTAGAATCCTTCCCTGTGACATGCATCATAATAATTAGTACTAGTACTACTCCCCAGGCCCACAAACATGTCCCTTTTGACAAAGCGGACTAGGTTTTCTAGGGGGCACATGGGCTTGGAAGAATGCTTGTGGTGGTCCTGGCAAAAAGAGGTGTGGAACGTGACATCAACACCATTATAAAGAATCCGGACAGAATGCTCACTGGGCTTTTCTCTGTCTTGCCAGAGCTCAAAGATCAACCTGGCTGCAAACCTTGGGAATCTGGCTTCCATAAGGCCCAAGGCACTGAGAACTGGTGACAGGGTGACATCGTGAGCAGAGTAGAGGGTGAAGACCTCTTCTTTCCTGCCCTCCACGGCACGCTGCATCCGGGTGACGGTCTGATTGAGGATGGGGTGGGCGCCCAGGAGTGCATAGCCCAGATACAGTTTCTTCTCCCGCCTCTCTCTCTCGTCCTCTATCTGATGTGTCTTGATCACCTTGAAGTGCTCCATGTCAATACAGCCATTTCTGGTGCACGGGAAGCTGACGTTGTGGCAGAAGTGGCAGAGCATGGAGTCTATGGGGTTGGCCGCTCGAAGCTGTTTGGTGGGGACATCCACGATCCTGGCCATGTCCTCGTAGGTCCTCTCCAGCTGGCTGTTTTTCAAACGTAAGAGGTATTGGCGACGCTGTTCCTTTTCCAGATACTGGTTTCTCAGGGGACAATAGCAGTTTCCGGAGCAGAAGAGAGCACTTGGCTGGTGCCTAAAATGAATCTTCTTCCAGTCAAAATCGGGGAGAAAACCATAAAGCAAGGCCAGCCCACTCTGGAGCGTCCGGCTTTTCCCAGTGGTCTCCAAGTAAAGTTGGTCTGTGGACCAGTTATTCGGCAGGAGTTTGTGTTTCTTTAGATAGATGTCCCTCAGCAGCTGGCCATTCTGCAAATGCTGCACGACTCCTGAAACAAAGGGACACGAGCTGCCCTCACTACTAGCTCAGCAGAAGGAGTAGCAAAGGGAAGTCAAGTCTGTGGCCAACTCTACAATGCTTTAAATCAGTGCCTGAGAATATAACCAAAACCATCCCCCAGCGTGTGGAAGCTCCATCAGCTCGTGAAGGGAGCCCCTTGGGGTTATCATCCATGAAGGGATGGGCAGAGCTGGGGAGCACCAATCCCTCCCTTCTTGCCCAGCCCCTTCCCTGGGAAGGGGCATCGTGACTGGTGGGCCTCAGAAGGCAGGAAATGCCCTGCTGGTAGACGTCAAGGCTGTAATTGGCATGGGCCTAAGGAGAGCTTTCTCCAACCTGCCCAAGGACACAGCATTCTTTAGTATGCAGTGAGGGCCCATGGGAATCACTCAGGTAAAGAGAAAAAGTTGCTTGCTGGCTCCCTAGTCCCCTCACTGCCGGGGAGTTCTCTCCCTCATTCTCCCTACTCTCCCAAGCGAAGGCTCTCTGCTAACCTTCTAGCAGCATTCCGTCTAATCCTGCCGCAGGGTTACCAGCTCATCAAGGATATTTTGTCTGCACAGATATGGAATGATTGCTCAGATACCGGATAGAATACTTGAAAAAAAGCAAAGTGCAGAACAGTACATTTATTATAGCCCTTTTAAATAAAAATGAGGGAAAAGTAAGAATGTATATTTGTAGTTTTGCATAAACTACAGAATGTGTCTGTGTTTTGCATAAAGAACCTTTGGAAGGACATGCAAGAAACTAATACCAATGGTTACCTGGGGATGACAGGGGCACAGAAATGGGATAAATGGAACATAGGAACAAAAATTTTAAATTTACCTGTTAACTAAAAGTTTAACAAGTTTTATTTTTGAACCACCACAGTATGGTAACACATTATCTTGAAAAAAAAAAAAAAGAAAAGCCTTATCTTCAAACAGAAAACAATCTGCAAGCTCACCCTCCAAGCAGTAGGATGTAGGGGTGATGGAATCTCAGCAACAGATATGAATTCTCAGAGAGGGTAAGCCACATGCAGGCCCCATGACCAGTTCATGACCAATGTCACTTATTCAGATGCCCAAATGATATGAAAACCTGAGACAACTCAAGGCTGAGGTGCGTGAGACAGAGGGAACTGCTTTGGCCCGGGAAGGGGAACAGCTCAGGAAAGTATCATGAAGGGTGTCTGGGTCCCGTTCTGAAGGAAGAATATCGAGGGAATTCCTTCAGAGATCGGCGCTGACACAGGTCTTAGGCATTTATTTCCAAAATGATTTGCATAAAGAGGCAAACCATGAGTGACAAAGATTAAGAATCTGTGTCTGGCCCCAATTCACCTCTGGGTCTACCTATGCCTAGGCTACATACATCAAGGCTGAGTGCTTCCCACATGCCAGATCTTTCTCCTTTCATCCTCACAAAAACCTGATAAAGAAGGCATATTATCATCATACCCAATTTCCTTATTTTACAGCTGAAGAAACCGAGCTGTTAAGTGGCAGAGTTGGAACTCAAGACCCCCAATATCCCCGCAGGCCCAACCTCACCCTCCTAGTCCCTGCTCACAGTGCCTTCTCCCTGCATTTTCATGAAGAAATACTATGTTCTAGCCATTTAGGGTCTCTTATCCTCTCCCAACATTTATCTCTTCATGGCTTTGTTCATGCCCTTCCCCTTGCTCTGCCTAGAGAAATCCTCATCCAGTCTCTACCTCCAATACTGCCTTCTCTGTAGTCTTCCTTCCTCCTCCTCCAGGTCAGATCAAGAATTCCTTCCTGGGACACCTGGATGGCTCAGTTGGTTGAGCGTCTGACACTCGGTTTCGGTTCAGGTCATGATCTCACGGCTCGTGAGTTTGAGCCCCGCATCCGGCTCTGTGCTAACAGTACAGAGCCTGCTTGGGATTCTCTCTCTCCCTCTCTTTCTGCTCTCTCTTTCAAAATAAATAAGCTTAAAAAAAATTCCTTCCTGTTCCAATTTGTCACTGGATCTCCAGGGCTTGAGCTGTAATCACTGAGCCTAGCGTAGGCTGGCACCGTGCTAGGCATTTTACACACGCTAATCTCGCTCACCGCCTCACCGGCCCTGTCGGGCGGACGTCAACGGTCCCGTTTCACAGGCCTGTGCACTCTACAGCCCTGGGTCTACTCTGTAGGACCGTGCAGCTTGCAGCAGCATGGTGAGCTGCCTTCTTGCGCGCTGTCCCATGGCAGCTGCAGGTTCCTTTAGGACAAGCTGGGGAGCATCTACTCATCCAGCCACTCCTCTCTCCTACACTCAGCAGCTGCCAAAGCGTCTTGAATAGAGTAGGCACTAATGATCAATCTTATATAGTTACTGTGGGGGTGCCAAAAGTGCGTTATAAATGGTTATTCTAACATCCATATATTTTTAACGAAATTTAAAATAGAAGATAAAAGTGAGCATTAAAAAAGAGAATAAGGGAACAGGAACAAACAGTACTGAGAAAATGATTTCTAGAGTAATGTTGATTTAGAAAACGATGTAGATAATAGACCAATTGAGAAGAGAGGTCAGAATGAACAATTGTCTCTAAGTGTGTAAGGGCCACCTCCCCCAACCTCTTTTCAGGGAACAGCCCCTGGATCTAGTGGCTGGGCCCCCACTGCTCAAAGCCTAGTCACCCTGACCTCCTAGCCAGCTGATGGCCACTGACCCTGAAGGACCCCATCAGACACACACTCTTCGCTCTCTCTCTCTCTCTCAAGAATTTGGACTTGGGGCACTCAGTAGTCGGGTGAACATCTGACTCTTGATTTTGGGTCAGGTCATGATCCCAGGGTTGTGGGAATGAGCCCTGTGTCTGGCTCCATGCTGAGTATGGAACCTGCTAGAGATTCTCTTTCTCTCCCCTCTACCCCTCTCCCCTGCTCGTGCTTTCTCTCTAAAATTAAAAAAAAAAAAGAGGACACCCATGAGGGAAAAAAAGAATTTGGACTTGCAGTTCATCTCTGGGTGCGGCTAAGACTGTCACTCTGTGGACAGAGCAAAACCACAGAAGCTGGGACAGACAGCTTTTTTTATTCCTGGTTCCAGTCTCTGGAGGCCTGGTCATATTCTTGCCCTTAAATCTAAGTCTGTGAATCACCCTGAATCCTTACAATAAATGTACCTCTTTATTTTTTATTTTTTAATTTTTTTTTTAACATTTTTATTTATTTTTGAGACAGGGAGAGACAGAGCATGAACAGGGGAGGGTCAGAGAGAGTGAGACACAGAATCTGAAACAGGCTCCAGGCTCTGAGCCGTCAGCACAGAGCCCGACGCGGGGCTTGAACTCACGGACCGCGAGATCATGACCTGAGCCGAAGTCGGCCGCTTAACGGACTGAGCCACCCAGGCGCCCCTAAATGTACCTCTTTAGCTTGAGTTGGTTTCTGTTGCTTGCAACCAGAGAGTGTGACCAGTGGTTCTCAGCAAGCATGGCTCTGGTCTCAGGGAGCGTTTGAGGGTTGAGTTGTCACAATAATGTGGGGAAGAACATTCTTGATACTTAGTGGGTGGGGGCCACGGAGCTAGACAGTCTCCACAAGGAACTGTTCTCTGTCCCACATAACTTTTGTGTACCACAAAATATTCCCGCACATGAAAGACCTGTTAAAATACTTTAGCCTACAACCTGTTTCTTTGTGTCATAAATATAAAACCATTTTTACATACCATTAACATCCACTGATTTTTTCCAGATATGCAATATAAATTAAGGGGCGTCTGATCTTACTTTGATCAGAACTTGCCAAAAAAATCATGTCCCAAAACATGGTTTTAGAGTCCCTGGTGTAATATCCCTCAGTCAGACTGCATTTACAACTGTCACAGTTGTCACAGTTGTCCGCATAAATAACCGACTGTGTCATTCTATTTGCTAGTGTGGGTGTGCTCAAGCTTTTATATTGAGACATAAAATTATATAACAAATTCATTTCCTTTTGTTTCTTCTTTATATTATAGTTAGGGTATCTGATATAATTGCCCTTCTTTAAAATAGGTCATATTATATTTGAATTTCACTTCGGGATGGTTAAAGGAGCACCACAAAATACCTGTTAACAAAAAGGGGTGCTTGGTCTGATAGGATGAGAACTCCTGTTTTAAACTACTACAGGCCTGGGGTGCCTGGGATTCTCTCTCTCCCTCTCTCTCTGCCCCTCCCACACCTGAGCACACACTCTCTCTCAAATAAATAAACTTTAAAAAATATGTGACAAATCCACAGGGCATAGGACAGAGACCTTCCTTCCATCAAAGCTGAGGTCCTACAGTACTGGTGGGACAAGGCAACAACATGGCCGGAAGGTTCTCCCAATTCTTCCAAAAAGACTGTGACCATGCAAAAGGTCCTTTGAGATCCCAGACTGAAGTAGGAAGAAACCAGAACCTATTGGGGGATTCCCAGTTCCTTCTCTTCTCAACAGAGGTGACCCCACAGTTAACTCACCAACCTAACATGACAATGAACTGGCTGTGTAGTGGTATGAACAGGGCTACAGAGAGAAAGATGGGCTTCTGTGAGGAACACTCTCAGCCAGACAAACTCCGTGCCCACTGGGGATCTGCCATATGTGTTTGTTCCTGAGATCTCTCCCATCCAAACTTAATCAGGTTATTTTCTTTGAAGTATCGAAGGACATGGGATTGGTTACAGAAATTATGGCCCAGCAAGAGTGGGATAATAGGCAGACATCAGAAATGATGCTGTTAAAAAATAATATAGAAACAGGGAGATGAATCATAAGAGACTCTTGAATACAGAGAACAAACTGAGGGTTGCCGGAGGGGTTTTGGGTCGGGGGATGGGCTAAATGGGCAAGGGGCATTAAGGAGGATACTTGCTGGAATGAGCACTGGGTGTTATAAGTAGGTGATGAATCACTAAATTCTATTCCTGAAATCATTATTACACCATATGTTAACTAACGTGGATTTAAATTTAAAAAAAAAAAAAAAGAAATGATGTTGTTGACAAATATTTGACAGGGAAAGACTATCACAATGTACTGTTAAACGAAAAGGTGAGTTACAAAACACTGTGTTTAGTAAGCTACCACTGTGTGTGCATAAGCATGCACATAAACGAAAGAAAACAGGATACTAATTTCTTCAGTGGACGAGGGTTATGGGTACTTTACGTTTTTCTTCCTTTTGCTTGCTGTCTTTCCTAACTTCTCTTCCATTGACTATACTGCTTTTGCAATATAAAAAGGGTTACTTTTAATTTTTACAAATCGTGTGTGTAGAGACGTTGGTGGACTCAGAGCTGCTTGAGGTACTAGCCCTTATTCACTCCCGTGAGCCTAGAGCCTAGCCCAGGCGCATCTGCTCCGATGTACGCCAAATGGAGGAGCACACAGGAGAAGGAATGAGCAAATGGCCGCTGTGCATACCTGTCTGCGTGAGCTCGCCCATCTCACACAGTGCGTGATTGGGGTAAAGCGGCAGGGAGTGCAGGGGGCTTTCGAAAGAGGCTCCGGATCCTTTTGACATGTGACTAACGAAAGCTTCCAGTTTAGGGTGATACGGTTTCCTAAAGAGACAACACAGAGAATTAGTGGTCACCGTGCTCCAAAACGGTCCACAAGGGTTTCAACCCCAGTCAGCAAAATCTCAGGTGTGGCATGCCCTGCTCACCCACTGTCATAGGTACTGGCTTAATCACTTCTAAATTCCAGTACCATTATTATGTGACCACTGACGTTCCACAAGGCCAGCCTGAGCCCCTAACCTCTGCTGAAGCAGCCATCATTCCCAGCACTATGGGTGTCACCTTTGCCCTCCACCACCCAGATCCCCAACCTGCGCCCCTCCCGTTTCCCTCCCCAGGCGGCTACGGAATCCCACCGGGTAGTCACGTCCAGGCTGGGAACCCTTCTTGACTTCTCCCTCCCCTGCTCCCACACATGCCATCTGCCACCCAATCCTGCAGACGTGTCCTCCTGGGGCTTCTCTACCCCCCCCTTCTCCTGCATCCCTGCAGCCACGACCTGCAGCTTTTGTCTGTATGGCACGGGCTCCTCTTTGGTCTACTTTAGCCTAATCTTGCTCGTCTAATCTTGCCTTTTTCACAGCCGGGGATCGACCTAAAGGCAAGGCCGACTGTCCCTGCTCTTGTTCACTGCCATCTTCCCATGGAAGCGGTGTGTGGCCCATCTGCCTGTTCCAACCCTACCTCACTTGAAGTTCAGGGCTCCCCACCCTCTCCATTCTAATGCTGGGCTCTGGTCACACGCAACCAACTGCCTCCTGTACCCCCAACATATCTTGTTTTTTCATGCTTCCAACACTTTCCACATGCTGCCCCTTCCTCCTAGCAAACCTACCTCAACCCGCCCCTCAGTAATCCTTAACTGACCTCGGGGAAAATCTCCTTTCAAGAAAATTAACTGATTAAGGTAACCAAGATCGCCATAGTTCTCTACAGTTCACATTGCATTTTGCACATACAGTATTTCATTTCATGGGAGGGTGGTTATGAAGAGCTAAAAAACATCTTTTTTTGGTAATATCTGACATCATTTATATTTTTGCCATGAAGTACATGGGTAAATCAAGATTTATCTTTTTAACGGCTGATATACAATTTCCCTGAATAATGAAATGACCTGTGAATGTATATCCATTCTCCAGCTGAACAGAAGTGAACAGATAAGACTAGTTCCCAGCTAAGCTAAAGCAGCATGAAAAGGAAGCAAGGATAAATTGTCCCGATGGCAGACCTCTCTTGTCTGAAAGCCCAGTTAACTTTGACAATGCTTTTAAAGTAACTACTAAAATGCTTCTATTATCTTTCAAAAACATAACGCTAAAAAAAAGTCCATCTTTAAAAAAATGTTTTAAAATTAGAGAATGCTGGGGCGCCTGGGTGGCTCAGTCTGTAAGGCTTCCGACTCTTGGGTTTTGGCTTAGGCCATGATGTCATGGTCCTAAGATGGAGCCCCCAGTTGGGCTCTGTACTGGGTCTGGAGCCTGCTTGCGATTCTCTCTCTCCCTCTCTCTGCCCCTCTTCCGTGTGTGTGTGTGTGTGTGTGTGTGTGTGTGTGTGTGTGTGTGTGTTCTCTCTAAACAAACAAACAAACAAACAAACTTTAAAATTAGAGAATGCTAATCCTAATAGTCTAATTATCCTGGATTGCTGCAGGGCATTGTGTCTTTTCATAAACACAGAGGGTATGTTGTTCCTCCTGAGGCTAAAACAGATAAACATTTGCAAACTGGGGAATAAGGTTTCCAGACTGACAATGAGGCTGCCAATATGAATCCACACAAACAAAGGCTAGCCATCAACAGGAGTCAAATGTTCTGTTCCAGGTCATTATTATGGGCTGGTGATTTTTGACGATCTGAGAAGGCTTTGCTGCCAATTTCAGGAATGAAATTTCACTACGGGCAGTGTTTGCAGAGCTGGTACAAGTTTTCAGGGCATCTGACTACTTAATGGCATGTTAATATATAACTATACATATGAAAACTTGTTTTGGGTCTGGAAAGACAGGTGATTCATGGAAGAAAAACTTCATATACAGAAGAGATGGCAGATGGCTGGATCTTTTTAACAGGAAGAGGACCAGGTAACCTGAGTCCCAGGCCTGTCCTGGATCTGAATGACCAGGTCCTATCTGCCAAGGCCATGGCTCCACCCCTGCAGCCAAGAGGGTACCTAGTACGTGGCAGATACTCCAAAACACATGTGAATGAATTCAACTGGGAAGTGCCCCAACCTTAGATGCTTTATGAAAAGAATAAGCCTCCCATAATCTGTAGCAATGAATATGGCAAGTTCCTACAGTGGTTTATTAAAATATTCAGATTTCAATGGAAGTACTATGAGTGAAACTGCTAACTGTGCTAATTGTGATTCTCTTTGAGCAAACTATAGGTAGGCTCCTCTGAATCGTCTTCCCAACTAGGCCTCAACCTTTGGACTTCCATGTTCTTTTTGGACTTATGTCCCTCTTTGCATCACTCAGTTTTAGAAAACATCCTGCTAAGTCAATTTAGCCAGAGTCTCCTGCTCCTGATACCTGATCAAATTCCTCATCTCCCAGGTGATATCTGCTCACCCTGGTCTGCCTTCAGCAATCTCCTCACCCCTGAGGGTTTTCTTTAGTCATTTTCCATCCACTGACCCCCACCCTGATCCTTTGCTGTAAGTTTCCACTGCCCATGTTGTATTTGGATTTGAGCCCAGTTCTTCTTCTTCTTCTTTTTTTTTTTAATCTTTTTTAATGTTTACTTAGTTTTGAGAGAGACAGAGACAGAGTGCGAACAGGGGAGGGGCAGAGAGAGGGAGACACAGAATCTGAAACAGGCTCCAGGCTCTGAGCTGTCAGCCCAGAGCCCGACGCGGGGCTCGAACTCACAAGCCATGAGATCGTGACCTGAGCCGAAGTCGGATGCTTAACCAACTGAGCCACCCAGGTGCCCCAGCGCCCAGTTCTATGTTAAGGTCTCTGCTCTCCTACTGCATTAGTTCCTGGATAAAATCTGTTTTTACTACTACTACTGTCTGGTTCTGCTTTTTCTTTTAACAGTTGTACACTAAAATCTGTTCTCCTCTTCTTGGGAACTTGGTTAGATCCCATGTCTGAGGCCCTGGTGGTTAGGTAGAGCCACATGGTATTCTTCACCAATGGAATGGAAGGATGTATCCCACTTTTGGGTTTAGGTTTTCAGATCATGGGGTGCCCCTTCACACTCTTTTCCTTCCCACGGGCCACTATTTAGACATGGCAGCAGTCCTAGTTCAATCATGTAGACATCCCTAGGGCACGATGGGGGCAATGACCTGGAAGGAACCTGGGGCCCTAAATGACCAAGTGGAGTCCCATCCTATGACCCGGTTCACTCATCTCAGACCTTCACAGAAGGAAAAGATAAACCTCTTTGTTATTTGAGGGAATGCATTCTTCAGTCTCTTTGTTACAAAAGGCTAGCCTTACTCTGACTAACATAGAAATGATGATATTTGTGACGATGAATTTTTCTTCGGGAAAAACTCATGTCATTGTAGCCTCATTGGAAATCAGCTTTCATATTGAAAACTGGAAGAATTAAAAGAGTTACTATCTTAAGGCTTCAAACTGTTCACGTCCAGAATAGTTGTTTACATTTTTATATGCATTATTCACTTCTCTCTATGCCACAAAGCTCGAGACAGAACCCTGAGGCTAATCTACACACCCATGGGAAAATTTATTGTGCTTTAGCTATAATCTGAGCAATTTCTTAGTCCTGCACAGAACAGTAAGACAAACAGAGAACAGGTTTAATACCAGTGATACTGTTATCAGAAAACAATTCAAGAACGTTTACGTGGCTAGAAACTGGAGTGAGTTCATACTACAGATTTTTACAATTTATGCAAAGGAATTTATATTATTAATGAAATGAAATTCTACAAGGATAAACTCAATATACTTTTCTCAGTCTGCCTTTCTGGAACTTTGTGCATTAACTGACGTGATTACTCACCCCTCACCCTTTCCTAAAACTCTCTCCTTTCTTAGCTCTCCTAACATCACTACTGTGTTTGCAGTCACCACCTCCTCCTGGGATCCTCCTTTCTCTCTGTGCTATGTTACAGGTTGGCGTTTCCCAGGACTGTTTTTGGCTTTCCCTCACTCCATAGGCTCTGTGATACCAGTCAAGCTCACGGCTTCAGCTGCCATCAACATGTGAACTCTCAAATGAACCTCTACCTTCCAGCAAGACAATGCCCCTGAGTCCACACCTACACACCTTCTAGAAATGATCACTTGGATGCCTGATGACAGCTCAAACTTAGCACTGAGACCTGTCCTCATAACTTACCTCCCACTCCTCCTCCTTCTGCATTTTCTATTCCAGAGAGGGGCACCACCACGAGCCAGACACCCCATCAGAAATCTGGGCACCATCCTCTCTCTGTCTCACCCCCATCCAACCTGTCACTAAGTCCTACCGACCCCACCTGGTGCCCTTCTCTCAGATCCAAGACTTCTCTCCAACTCTGCTGCCACTCCCTGAGTTTCAGCCTCTATCATTTATTCATTCAACAAATACTTAATCGTGCTCCTCCCATGTGCCAGGCACTGTCTTGGGCACTTGGGATATAGCGGCATTGAACACTGCCCTCAGGGAGCTTAGGAGCCTGGAGAAACAGAAGACATACAATGAACACTAGAAAGAGAGAGAGTGTGTGTGTTTACGCGTGCGTGCATGTATGCATGCATGCACATTAGAAGGTAACGGATGCTATGAAGCACTGATGCGTTGAGCAGGGAAAAAGGGGACCCAGGAGACTTGGGTGGAAGAAGTGCATTGTAATTGTAAGTGAAGTCTTCTGAGTGGTCTTACTGAGAAGGTGACATTTAAGCAAAGGCTTGTGGGAGGTGAGGGAACTGGCCAGCCATAAAGCCACCAGGGAACAGCTATCTGCAGAGAGGACACAGTCAGTGGGAAGGAGAGCTAGGGACAGTGTGGCTGAGGCTGAGTGAGGGTGAGGAGAGCCACAGCGGAGGGCAAAGCAGGGCAAGGGGATGAGGAAGAGCACAAGAGGCCTTGTAGGTCATTTTAAGGACTCCGGCTCGGACTCTGCGGGAAATCTTTCTTTTGGATCGCTGTCCCCACAGGAACGTAAACATCACTGCCGGCGTCTAATCCATCCTCCACATCATGGCGGTCAGAGATCTTCATAATTTCATCCCTCCATTTCCCAGCTCCCTCACTGCCTTCGTGCCTGGTGTCCACAATCCTTAGCTGGGCATTCAAAGTGTCAGATAACCTAGTCCTTCGCTACCTCTCCACTCCAGCCTGTGGGCTGAGCTGTCCACCTCCCCCCACCTTTGCACAGGTTTCACCACCCCAGGTATCATTTATCATCATCTGCCACCTGACTTGTTCCTGCACACCCTTGAGGTCCCTTTCTCTTGGTGGCCTTCCCTGACCTGGCATCCCACCTCTCCCTCTGCCGCAAGCTGGGTCAGGCTGCCCTCTTGTGGTTCGTGCCCCTAAATATGGTTCCAAAACTACTTCTGCTTCTACGTTTTCCTCTTTGTCTCTAATACCTTTGCCGTTGCTGTCACCATTCATGCTGGCCACCATTCCCCGAGGGCTCACCATGTGCTAGGCATCAGATCTGTCTCTCAGAGGGGAGTGGGCCCCCTGGGGCAGGAGCAGCCTCTCTTCCATGAATCTTTAGAAGCCCGCTCTCCCATTAGTCTTCCAGTCCAGCCACATAACTGGTCTTACTGTTCTCCTACATGTGCAGCCCCTCCAGCCTCAGGCTCTTTGCACTTGCTGTTCTGTCTTTCTGGAACACCATTCCCCCAGATCTGCACAGGGCTGGCTCCTTCATCTTATTTAGGTGCCTGCCCACATGTCACCTCCTGTTACATGACATGGTACCTGACACATAATACATGTTTTCAAATAAAATGTAATGGGGCACCTGGGTGGCTCCATCGGTTAAGCATCTGACCCTTGGTTTCAGCTCAGGTCACGATCTCACGGTTTTGGGGATCGAGTCCCAGGTCGGGCTCTGCACTGACAGCATGCAGCCTGCTTGGGATTCTCTCTCCCTCTCTTTCTCTGCTCCTCCCCTGCGTGCACTCTCTCTGTCTCTCAAAATAAATAAATACAATTTAAAAAAATAATAAAATAACGTGTTGAATACTGGTTGAATTGAATATTCTTTTTTTCCTTGAATATAGAAAACAGTATCTGATTCATATTCTTCAGTGCAGAAAAAAAGCATTTAATACACATGGCACATGTATGGCTAACAACCTTATTGCTGGCTAAATCTTGTCCTATGAGGGTTACAACAGCACCTTTGTCATGAGGCACAGGGCATTCGTGAAGAGGCAGCTTCCACTACAAAGACTCGGGAGAGCCATGGAATGTGTCACCGTGAAGGGAAACACGGGGCTGCTCCCTTGCACCGACATTGGCACTGATTACTCAGCTCACTGCAAGCCTGCCTGCTGGCCCCGATAAACCCTGTCACTAGACTGAAGTAGCAGACACAGTCCAGGATCCACCACCTTTAAGATGCCATAAAAATTAATGATTCTTGAAGCTGAACTAGCACCTGGGAAGGCACAGGCACAACTGGTGACCCAGACCCCACAGTCTCAGGGGATTCAGAGGCTCAAAGTGGGTCTCTGTCACTGGGAGTCCTGCTCACTCTTACTCTAAGTGGGTATTTATAATTTTTTTAAATATTGTATTTATTTTTTGAGAGAGAGAGAGAGAGAGAGAGAGAGAGAAGGAAAGAGTGTGAACGGGGGAGGGGCAGAGAGAGAGGAGGACAGACGATCCAAAGTGGACCCTGTGCTGATAGGCTGATAGCAGCCAGCCTGATGCGAGGCTCGAACTCACAAACCGTGAGATCATGACCTGAGCCAGTCGGATGCTCAACTGACAGAGCCACCCAGGTTCCCCAAGTGGGTATTTATAATGACAAGTCAACTTCATGTTTTTAAAAGTAGAATTAATGAAATGACATTATTTAATTAAACATGCATACTCCACCCTCTTTCCACAAAAGACTTAAAGCAGCTCTTAAAGATACAGAATGTTCAATAAAAGTAGGCCAAAAGATCAAGGCCAGAGAAAATGAGGGCAGAAGCAGCCAGGGCAGCTGGTCCCCAGAATAGCGTCTCTCAAATGGGAGCTCCAGAAATGGCCTGTCAGAGGGCCCTGTCCTGGCTATGACAGAATGAGGGACCTTGGGACCTGCCCTGGCCTCATGACCATGACCACTCAGAGTGGGAAAGAGGCCGGGCCCCAGAAGGCCTGCAGGCTGCTGCAGTAAATGAAACATCATCGTTTGTAAACCTCTCAGTATGACCAGCTCAGTGCTTAGTCCGTCCCCTTAGTCAGACTTCATGAGGATGGACTATTCAAGGGATGGACTATTGTCCCCATGTGCCAGGACAGAATACTGAGGCTCACAGAGGTGAAGTGATTTTCCCTACAACCAAAAGGTCACAAAGTCCTCAGAGGATTCCAGGGCAGAGGCTGAAATCAATTGAGGCACTTGATTAGCAATTATGACTTGTGATTCTCACCAAGGTCCTGAATTCACTCAGCAACCAACCTAGTCCACCTACTTTATGCCAGGCTCAGACTGGGCACCAATGATACAGGAAGGAGCAAGACCCAATGCCCTTAAGGAGCCAGTGATGTGGGAAGGGCACAGATAATCATGCCGGAAGACAGGCTGCGAAGCATGTAGGTGCAAAGGGGAGGCCCTGCCCACTGCCAGGGGGCTATGCCCAATGGGTACCTTCTCCAGGAACACCGAGGGTAGCCTCCAGAGCCTTGAGGTACTCAGGGACCCTGCAGCACTAGCTGACTGGTTTGGGGACAGACTCCTGGTCTGAGCCAAGCCACTGAAATTCTCACATCTGGGAATGTGAAGCCCAGACAGAAAAAGAGGAGCAGAAGCCGGGAGTCACCAGGGTAGAAGCGTGGAACTGTCCACAAACTCCCTGAGGCTGCCCTGAGGTTGCCCAACTCAGAGGTCTTTTCCTGTCCATTCCTGGGCAGTTCAAAGGGCAGATATCCAAAGTCTGTGCCAGTGGAGAAAAGCCCCTTCTCTGAGCTGTCCTCCCTGCACCTCACCCAATTCCTCCAGCCAATCCCCCAATCCAGAAACCAAAGGGTTAACACCCGGCACAGCAAGTGGCCTCTACCTTTGCCCTCGTCCTAAGGCCAGTTTAGGTCTGGTCATTAAATATTTTGCTTTGAGACCCTTCCTATACATCCCTCTTCTCAGTTTAAGTGAGGCAGTGGCAGTGCCCAATACAACCAGAAACTCGTCCTCACACACCAGGAGAGGTTTCACAGAGGAGGCAGCTTCTCAGGGGAGCTCCTGAGGAGCTGTAGGAGTGGGTCACACAGGGACGGGGCAAGCAAGCTAAACAGCAGGTACACAGGCTTGCAGGGGTGGGGGGCCGCCAAAAGGTGGGTAGAGCAGTACAGAAGACCCCAGGGGAAGGGTTGGCACAGAAGGCTAGAGACTGGGGGAAGAAAGCCAGTGACTGCATGGCCTTCTGACAGGGGCCAGCCTCAACCCTGGGGCTCTACCAACTCACGGGACACTGGGACCTGCACCCATGCTTGCTAAATACACAACAGATGACACAAGCGCCCAGGCTGTGAGCTTTGTGACCTCCAGCAGGAAAGGAGAAAGTGCATGGAAGCCTATAGTCATATGGTATTTCATGATGTGTTTACATCGAATGGTTCACTCCCTCTTCCCCATGATCTTGGACAGTGAGAAGCCTGGAGGCGCAAATAGTTAACCTGAAACCCCTGGCTCCACACCGCCATCCACTAGAAAGAACAGGCCTGGCTGCAGACAAGCAACCCATGGTTCTGCCAGAGCAGCCCTGCCCGAGGCAGGCTGGCACCCAGAAGCATTCCATCCAAATAACGTCTTCCCCACTGGGCACTGCCCTCCATCTCCTCTGCTCGTTCAGTAAATCTCAAGCCATGTGGTGTGCCCCCAGACACATTTGCAGAGGCCTGGCTCGTCATTTCATTAAAAAAAATTTTTTTTAATGTTTTATTTATTTTTGAGAGAGAGAGAGAGAGAGAGAGGAAGCAGGGAAAGGGAGGGGGGGGGGGGACAGAAGACCCGAAGCAGGATCCGTGCTGACAGCAGTAAGCCTGATGTGGGGTTCGAACTCATGAGCCATGAGATTACGACCTGAGCTGAAGTCGGACACGCAACTGACTGAGCTGCCCAGGTGCCTCTCGTCATTTCATTTTAGAGCTCTGCCATTTTCTTTTTTTTAACATTTAAACATTTTTTTTTAAATGTTTTATTTACTTTTGAGAGACAGAGAGACCGAGCATGAGTGGGGGAGGGCAGGGAAACAGAGAGAGGGAGACACAGAATCCAAAGCAGGCTCCAGGCTCTGAGCTGTCAGCACAGAGCCCGATGCGGGGCTCGAACTCAGGATCTGTGAGATTGTGACCTGAGCCGAAGTCAGATGCTTAACTGACTGAGCCACCCAGGCACTCCTAGAGCTGTGCTATTTTTATACTCAAAATTTCCACTCTCTGTTGAATTATTTTTTACCCTAAGGGTTCTCAATCAAGAACGTGCTGTCTCTATTCCCACAAACAATTAAATGGTTGAAGTATATCTTACATTTATATGGCTCTGCAGCTGGTAATGCACATTCCCCTCTGTTATTTCACTTCATTCCTCACCCAGACCCTGCACGGTCAGCACGGTCATTCTCATTGCAGAGACGGGAGGGGGAGGCTCAGAGACTAAGGGACTTACCTGCTGCCCCCAAAGAGAATAGCTGAGCCTGAGGACATCCAGCCCAGTGTTCACTGCACTGTGTCCCAGTTTTTCCTCAAACTGAAGAGCACAGGTGAGGAGAGCAGACCTCACACAGGCCTGGACCCAAATCTCAACTTATCTGCTGTGTGTGGCCTTACACAGGTGTCCTTGCTTCTCTGGGCCTCCTCCTTCGCAACTCTGAAATGGCAATTAACACTCAGGATTGTTCTAAAGATCAGGCTCCTGGCGAATGGTCTGTGCTCAGCGAGTGTAGGTTACTCCTGGCCTGTGTCATTCTCCAGTCAGCACTGTGACTGAGACGGAGGGAACAGATTCTTGAAAATGACTTTTAGAAAAAGTGCAATTTACCTGTTAGCCAGCAGAGTGCAGTCAATTTCTGGTCGCTTCGTTTTGGGAATGACATACAGCGGGTACCTGTCCCCGTGTCGAATGAACACATGCACGGAGACCAGCTTAAAATGATGCGGGGCGTGACCTGTGGGAGAGGAGCATGTGTCCTGGTTAATGCGCAGGAAGTGTGGATCCTTTCCACTCTGCAGAAGTGGGGAGGGATGACCATGGTAAGAGGGTGCCATGCTGGGGGGTGGGGGTGGCTCACAAGGCAGGCGGAGGAACATGACAGGGCTGGTTATACATGTCTCAGGCCTCTAGAAGTAACGGGGAGCCTCTGGGGGTGTGGCTGGGGGCTGGAGACCAGTGAAATGGGGGCATGTCGATTCGTGGGGCCTCCCTCACATCCACAGACTAGGGGGAGGCCCACAGAAGTACTGGAAACGATGACTTCTGCTTTAAACCTCCACGAAACAAATCAGGTCACTGATTTGTTGAGAAAAATATTCAACATCATTCTTTGAAACACTTTCAAAAAAGCAAAACTCAACACAGAAATCATAGTTTCCTGCACGTTTACTACAATGCACCAACAGAGCATCCAGCATCCTGTGGATTTCCTAAGCCCTGAGAGAGCTTACTGGAAAAGAGGGGAGCTGGGGGGGTGATGCCCTAGAGCCCGCCAAGCCCACCTTTCCATCTCTGGTGTCTCACCGAAAACCATGATGGCAAACATTTGCAGAGGGCTTATCCTGAGCCACGTGCTGTTCAAAACAGTTACTTCAGGCCTCGGGCAGCCCTGTGAGTAGGTACTGCTGGTTACCCCCATTCAGCAGAGGAGGAAGCTAACTTGGGAACTCATTCAAGGGCACGACCTAGTGGCAACCGCAGGATTTGAGTCCAGGCCGTCTGGCTCCGTACCGTGGCGCTATGCTGCTTGAAGAACTAATTCCCAGAGGGGTGCTGGGTACCAAGTTAGGCGGCACAGGCAGACCTACCTTCCATGCTGCGCTCAGCCACACTGGGGATGTTGCAGTACAAAAGAGCTTCGTAAACGGGGTCCATCACGGGAGGCTCGGTCACTGGGTCAGGCATGATTCTCTTTCGACTCTTGCTACTCACTCCATTCTTAGCTGTGGAGACCGGGGTCAGGTGGACTGCAAGGAAGGCAAGGCAGGTCATGGCACGTGCAGTCACAGGAGGGACCAGGCCGGCTAGAGGGGCCCAGGGTGTGGCTAGATTTTCACTGAGCGACTATGCTCTCCCACAGCATTAGGGTGGACTTTAGTCCAGCAAGAAGTCAGCTTCTCATCAGGAAATGTGCCCTGCCTCTTTCTTAATGCCATTATCTTTTTCTGACCAATAATTACCTGTGCAACCACGGGTGGGCCACCCCAGAGAAAGGCGCCTCACTCACGGTGGTAAAGGAAGAACATGCAAACCGAATGCTTCATTCCTAACACCCTTTGAATTCTAGGAAATACCAGGGAGGAAAACCATCACCTATGGAGTGCCTACGAAGTGTGAGATGTGTTGTCTGACAGATCTCATTTGATATCACCTGCTTTGCACTTCGAGGTTCCCAAGAGCCTGATCCAGACATCACTCATTAATCCTCACAAGTCCACTTTATAGAGAAGAGAGCCTAGAGCCCAGGGGGAGACTGAGGCAGCTGCCTAAGGCATATGTGGTGGATGGAACCGCATCTCAAGCTCACTCCTCTGCCTCCAGGCCAGGTTCTCCCTACCAATCTTCTGTAGGTCATACATGGGTCCTGCAGTCTGTCCAGCTAGCATCCCCCTTTCTGTTGATGAACTGCTCCTTCCTCTCCTGGTTGTGGCTGAACTGTCAATCACAGTGTCTCTGACCCTTGGCTGGGGTGGACATGTGACTGAGTCAACGAGGACAGTGATGGGGCAATTCGTCTCCTTTTCCTTGGCAGAGATGCTGTGCAAACACTAGAAAAGGGTCTCTTTTGTATGATGATCTCTAAGAATGGAAACCTGGGCCTGCCCAACCACCTATCCATCCTCAGACAGCCTCTGCTTGCTGTAGAAGCTAATGATACTAAGTACAGACAAGCAGACCAACAAATGCAGAGACTGAGAGAGAGACAGAGAGAGAGGAGAGGGAGGAAGGGAGGGAGACCTGAGGATATCCATCCTTTGAGACCCTGGATGATGTGGATGAAGGCAGAACCTCTCTTAGAGGTCCCAGTTATATATACATCTTACATAACCCTTCTTGCTTAAGCTATTTTGAGTTGGGTTTTCGACACTTTCAATCAAATGAGTCCTGATTAACAGACTTTTATGAATTACTTATAAGCGGATTAAGTCCATCTTCTGGGACAATGGTCTCCAACCTTTCCGTGTATGGGGAACCTCTCTGCAGCATCACAGATTTTCTGGAACTCTCTATACAATGATAGTGGCATTTTTAGCATCCACCCACTGAGAAAATGCACAGAAATAGGTGTGTCCATGCACCATTTCTAAAAGGTTTATTAATCACCACCATAATATACATACATACATTTGAACAATAGCTAAAACAGGACCCAATCACCAATCTAAATCCATTTAAATTCCCTAATTTACTCTAAAAATTCTTTTTCTTTTAAAATTTATTTATTTTTGAGACAGAGAGAGAGAGGGTGGGAGGGAGGGGGAGAAGAAGGGAGAGGGGGAGGGAGAGGGGCAGAGAGAGGAGGAGACACCGAATCCGAGGCAGGCTCCAGGCTTTGAGCTGTCAGCACAGAGCCTGATGTGGGGCTCAAACTCATGAACTCATGAACTGCAAGATCATGACCTGAGCTGAAGTCGGATGCGGAAAGGACTGAGCCACCCAGGAGCCCCTACAAATTCTTCTAAATAAATACTTTAGACTTCCCTTTGGCAAACCGATGTTAATAAACAAAAGGAAAGGAACATATATGCAACATGCCTAACAGACAAATTATTAATATCCAAAATGCATACGAGCTCCTGCAACCATAAAATCAGCAAGGGATATAAGCGGGCCAAGTACAGAAAAATAAATACCAATGGCAATAAGCATATGAAAAGATGTTCAACATTATTCATACTTAAATACAAAATAAAACAACAGGATGTGACACCCTGCCAACAGACTAGAATATCACGTTTTTTTTAAAAAAATTTTTTTTTTAACCTTTATTCATTTTTGAGACAGAGAGAGACACAGCATGAACAGGGGAGGAGCAGAGAGAGAGGGAGACACAGAATCTGAAACAGGCTCCAGGATCTGAGCTGTCAGCACAGAGCCCGATGCGGGGCTCGAACTCACGGACCATGAGATCATGACCTGAGCCGAAGTTGGACGCTTAACCGACCAAGCCACCCAGGCGCCCCTAGAATATCACGTTTTAATAATCCTGTCAGTACCCGCACGGGTGTGAAGCTGCCTTCCACGTGCTGCAGGTGGCAGTGGAAACTGGAACCTTTGGAAGAATTTGGCAGCATTCACCAGAATGTTCTA
Source organism: Panthera leo (assembly GCF_018350215.1). NCBI lineage: Eukaryota > Metazoa > Chordata > Mammalia > Carnivora > Felidae > Panthera > Panthera leo. The sequence goes on from NC_056687.1 coordinate 121,929,428, forward strand.
TGTGCTTTATCCCTGATCCCATTATTCTACAACTTGGAAGCTACTCAACAGAGGTATCAATTCGAATCACAAACAGGTATGGCCACGGAAATTCACCACAGTGCTGTTTGTAATAACAAAAAAGGGAAATCAACTAAATATCCATCATGAACAGAACAGAATGCTGCATCCATATTGGGGAATATTCTGCCATGACTAAACAGAATGGAAAAGAATCAAAGGTAAATGAAGTGAAGTGAATAAACCAAGTCACTAGATAAGAAAAAAAAAAACCATAAATGTATGAATCTACAAGCATATTATGTAAGTGCATAAAAAATGTCTATAAGGACATCCTGACAACACAGCAGTGGTTTTTTCTGGGGAACAGGGGTATGGGGTGTGAAGAAGTATTTTTACTTGTTTTTCCATAAATTTCCATATTGTTTTATGTATTTCACACACACATACTCACAGTAAGCATATGTTATACATATCCGATATGTATAGACATATATGTATCCTGCTATAATGTCTTGATACACTATTAGCAGAATAGTATCAGCATAGTTATTAGCATATTTTCATTCATTACTTGTATTACTTGTACTAAAACAACAATAAAACAACAATCACAGAGCTACAGAGTTGGCTCTTCCCCAATTCAAAATTAGCTCTTTGGTCCTACAGCAACGTTCTTCCCCGCACCTGGAAGGGGCCAGAACTGCTAACACACAGCTCGGGTGTCTGGAGGTAATTTACTCTGGGGGAATTTGTGCCAGAGCAAGCGAATGAGAAAAGTATATGTCTGAGGGCAGCATCTTAATGACCCAGCAATTCTGGCCGTGCGGCAGCCCTCAATCCTTAACTCTGATCTTTTACGGAACGGTGCCAGATTCTGGCTTCTTAACCCTGCCTGTGGGCACACTCCCTTGGAGTCTGGGTCAGAGACAGGTGAAGCTAAGGACACATGATGGTAGAAGTGACACAGAGACTGGGGGCCATTGGTCCCTGGGCATCCCAAAGTCCCCACAGTTTGCTACTTTATCTGTAAGCACATAGGGTAAGGCCTATGGGGGCTACCACTTGGGAACTGCTATATACTGAATGTCTGTGTCCCCTTAAAATTTGCATGTTGAAATCCTAACCCCCAGTGTGATGATATCTAGAGGTGAGGCCTTTGGGAGATGATTAGGTCAAATGGGATTAGCATCCTTATAAATGAGACCCCAAAGAGTAACCCCGACCCTGCCCCTCTACCGTATGAGATTGCAGAGAAAAGATGCCTTCTAAGAGGCGGGTCTTGACAGACGCTGAATCTGCTGGTGCTTTGGTCTTGGACTTCCCAGTCTCCAGAACTGAAAGTAATACATTTCTGTTGTTTAAAAGCTACCCCGTTTGTGGTATTTTTACTAAGCAGCCCATGGAATAAGAAGGAACCATAGTAGCTGGGTTCAAATGACTCATTCATAACCCCGGGAAGCAGTGGTTTGAAAGACTGGGTAAAAATCACAGACCTTCCATCCAGAAAGACTGTATCTGCTGCTTCTTCCTCTGACATCTGGGCCTGTCAACCTCACTCACTAGCTTCTGATAGCACCCTGTGCTGTTTACACCTTCCTGAATCATCAGAATGCAGGGCCAGGCCACATGGGGCCCTTTGACGGGTCCTCCACACACTAGACGTGTTGGGGAGGTTCTGATGCACAGAAGCCTGGGGTGAGACATCTCCCCCAGATCCACCCTCCTGCATACTCGCCCCTAACCTGGTTCTCACTGTCCTGAACTGCTCAGAGCTGTCCCCACTACCACAGGTGTTTCTCAACCACACTCCCCCCTTTACATCTAATTACCTCATCTCACCGCTGCCCCCCAAATCTGGCCAACTCCATAAGGATCCCAGGGTCACCCCTCTAGGAATCCCACCCTGACATCCCTCTTCCATGGGCCCACCTGGTTCTTGCTGCCATCTTGGCTCGCACCACAGTACCCATAAGCAGGGCTGTCCACAGTTTGTCAACCTGCCACCCCAAACATCTTGAGGGTTAGAGCTATGTCTTTTTCCCGTTTATAATACTGCCCATCGGACCAGCACAGGGCAGGCCCTCCATAAATGGCTTGCTGAGCTGGAGGACTGCTCTGAGCCAGGGACTGTGCTCTCTGTTTTTGATGAAGTGTCTCACTGGGCAGAGAAAAGAGATATAAGGGCCCAGGGTCAGGATCAGATCATTACTTACCAGCACAGGCCTCTAGGCTGTAAGCCCCTGTCTGGCCTTGGGCCTCAGGCCGCTTCAGTTACTTTGACAACTTCAGTGATCCACAGGATCAGCAGGTAGTCTCACAGACAGATGTCTGCTGCCAGCTCATTACCTGGGAGTCACTCTGACTTCCATACGGACAGGCTAGTGTCCTTCCTTGAGGGCACCAAGCCAATGCCCATGGTCTCTAGCTCATCTCCCCATATCAGGGCTCTGGCCCAGGGCAGAGAATAAAAATCTACCTGTACACTTGGCCTTTTCCCACAAGGTCTGGCCTTAACCCCCTGTATGCAAGCCCTTTACAGGTGCTTCAAATCTGACTTGACTGAGTACTGTGCCTCCCCTCCGCACCTGTGTTCCTGACCCAGATCACCTCCTGTCCCTCCCTTCTGTGGAGTGGCACCTCCCCCCATGCCAACCCTGTGGCCTGATGGGGGGCTGTCATGCTGCTCCTCCAGGGCTCCGCCCTTGCCAAGCTGACTGGGGTCCAGGGATAGGGACCTGAGTCTAGCCAACTGTGCCAATAAGGGCCCTGTCCAGGAAAGAAAGGCTTCCTCACATGAAAGGAGCAGTTTCACAAGGACTCAGGTGGCCTCCTGCCATCCCTACCCTAGGCCCTGGGCTGTAAGATGTCCCCTACTGTCCCTGTGCTTGTGTCATTTATTTGTCAGCTCTTCCTCTCGTTACACGGGCACCTGGAAGGTCCAAGGCCCAGGTGTCACAGACCCAGAGGTGTCCGCGTGGACTGAAGCACAGCAGGGCTGAAGTGCTGGCTCACCTCTCCACCAGTGGCTCAGCTGCCTGAGTTACACCACGGACTGCAGCGGCAGAGAACCTCATCGGGCCAAAAGAGTGGCCCCTCCATCTCCTTTTTACCCTCCTAGCTCCAGGGCCTGCCTCACCATCAGCCCTGGGCTGGTCATCTCCCTGGGGGACTGCAGTCACCTCTTTTGTGGGGCTCCTCCTTTCCAGGGCCACTGAAGTCTGTCCTCAGTCACCCTTGCTGCCCATGGTTCTGACTGCAGACAGGTGGTACGGGACTGGGGGCCACTGAGTCACAAACCTGGGTTCAAGTCCCAATTTTGTTACTTCCTAGCCGCGTGACTTTGGGCAAATGTTCCTGCCTCACTATGTTTTATTCCCCTCACCTGTAAAATTAAGATAATGGCATCCCTACCACAGTGGTGGCACGGATGACCGAAGACCTCGCCTGTGGAACACCATATAGTGCCTGCAGTGTGGCAAGGGATAAGAAATGTTATTTGCATGTCTGGCCCCTTGAAATGATTATTCTGGCTACTTCCAGGCTCTTAAAAGGTGCTCTCTTTAACTCAGGATCTGGAAGCGATACAGACCCTCTGTGTCCACACCTTTCACAGAAGCACAATGAACCAGTCTCCCTTCTCCTCTCGACTACTCAATTTTAGGAGCTTTTCTGACTCCTTTAAATACATCCAGCATATCCAAGATGACACCTTTTTTTTTTTTTAAAGTAAGCTCCATGCCCAAAGTGAGGCTCAAACTCATGACCCCAACATCATGAATCGCATGCTCTACCAACTGAGCCAGCCATATGCCCCCAAGGTGGTACCTTCTTACAAGCTAAAATACCCCTGGTCCTTGTACTCCCTAATCATCCAAAGGCTCTTGAATTCTCTCTCCTTCACTGGCCTGCCAGAAAATAATGATTTGCTCCACAGGCAATTTCCACAATTCCCTCAGTGCTCCCCAATCCACTAAATTGTCCTAAAGGCCCATTGTGCCTCTACCCAGCACTGAATATATAAACATCTATATGTAATTCTCAAATATAAGACAGAACCACAACCAAAGACCAGTTCGGTTATCTGCCTTTGGCCATTTACTTTTAAAGGCAGGAGTAGAAATCAAGCAAGGTGAAAATCAAGTCCACATTTACTTTGAGAGACTGGATTTTACATGGACAAGATTGATCAAATAGCTGAAATCTGTCCTTTCTGACCTATCCAGTTTGGGCTGCAATATAACCAACCTTTCCTGTTCTCCTCATTCTTAACCATTCTTCATTCCTCATTCTTGTTGTCTCATGGTGAACCACCGTTAGGTAGGAATCTAGTAAGTGCTTTTGTCCCAGTGATAAGCCTGGTCCCATTCAGGGAGCCGGTAAACCACAGCAGGTGTAGCTCATGGGGTTGGGACTCACATCAGATCAGGCTAGAGGTATTGTCATAGACTGTTCCCAAGCTCTTAATTCCTCCTTGCCTGACCTCCCTCTGACATGGGTAACTGAACCCTAAGTCCACGGACTGCCAGAGCACAACGACTGGGTTCCCCCTATGGCCCGAGCGTGAGCCCAGCTGTGGTCTCTCAGAGGGGCCAGGAAACCTCACTCTCCTCTGAGGCAACTGATAACTGGCTTGGCCCAAACAGAGTCCTTTGGATGAGATGACAGAAGCACAAAGGATGCCAAATCATGACAGAAACTAGAAATCGGAGAGTCATCCAAGGACAGGCTCCCAGAAAGAACCGTGAAAATAACTATTAGCCACTCTTAACCATCTCTCAGCCTGAATCCCCTCTGCCTCACCTTTGAGAATCTGATAAAAGCTACTGCTCCTCTACCCTGAGAAAGGACTGCATACACGAGCTTCTGAATCTGGCAGTTCACAGGGTTCAAAGGACCCTTGAAATGAGACAATGTGGACATCTGCAGACTCAGGCTAACAACCCTAGGTGCCTGGAAACAGGTTTCTGAGTTCAACACCCTTGACAAGAGATTTTTCTTTTTTCAAAATGCAAAAGGAGCTGTACAACTCACATAAACATGTGTTCATCCTAAAATAGCCATTCAACACTAAGGTATAAACAGAAGTGAAAATCACCGGTAATCTTATCACCTAGAACAACCCACAGTCTACATTTTAGCACATATGTGTGGCTGGATGTCCTGCCAGAGGTTAAATCCATGCTTCTATCCCTGCTCTGGTGAGAGTCACTAAGGCCCAAGGACATTGTTTCCTCTTCCCCTCAAGAGGAACAAGTAAGTTTTCTGTCTCAAAGATCTACCTTTAGAGGGAAACTAAACCCCAATGAGGCCAACAAACCAGCTGCGCAGGAAGGCAGCTGGTTGTCTGTCTGTGGGAAGGGTCACTAGGAAGAGATGGCCAGGGGTGAGGGAGAGCTTTGGGGAAGCCCCCCTCACTGAGAGACAATGCTAAGGGAGGGACCTGTGCCCTCAGGTACCTGGAATGACCAGCCAGCCCTTCCTCTGCTGGATACCTGGGGCTGGGAAGAGGCAGAACTCTGGCTGGGTTCCAGATTCTCCAAGAGGCAGACCCCTGGGCAGTGGGGTCCAGCCCCTCAGATGATACAGGAAAGACAGGAAGGGAGGCGGCGGGGGGTGGGGCGCAAGACGTGATGCTGCAGCCCAAGCCAGACATATCAGAGAGGGGCCACACATCATGGCCGACTCCCTGTCCCTCCCACCCGGGGTGGGGGGCAACCTGGCTCTGCCAGGCGGGTGAGGCACTGTGTGTGGACAGTGAGACCATCAGAGAGTTCTTCCTGGGTGCAGCCTGACTTCACCCTCATATGCCAGATTCAGATTCTGCTGTCAAGACTTCATTCCTGGTAGTTTCTTAAACCACCCAGCCTCCCCTTCCCCTGGGGCAGAGCTGCCGTCAAGATCACAGGGCTCCACCTCTGATTATGACTTATCTCATGCCACTGTGGACTTTCTTGAGTTTTGGGGGTTTTTAATGTCATCAGCTTGGGGCAGGTGCCCTGTTGCCAAGGCAACAGGGAGCAGGGCCCAAGTTCATCAGTGCAGTTGGAGTAAACTCCACCTGGGCAAACTTGCACTGTGTCCTTGGCTCCCCTCCATCCAGCGGTTACTCCAATGTAAACACCCTGCAGCTTTCCTCTCCTATTTTGTTCCTCTCCTCACACAGTCCTGGCATATTCGGATATGCTCCGAAGTTCACTGGCTACTTTGGCTAACGTTTTCTAGTCTTACTGGCTAGCCCTGATAGTCTCCTCTTCTCTAAAATGAGATTCCCTTCCTTGTGGGTGAAAAAATTCTGTAGGTAAGTGTCAAAATTAAGTGTGCCAAATCCACTTTCGTCACATGTCTTATGCGATGAACATGTTCACGTGGTAGTTACACTGGAGGAGGGGTGAGAGTATCCCATAGCAGGCCCTTCCATGAGCTAAAAATAGACATATTTAATGTGTGGGGGTGCATTTCCAGAGTGGGGGCGTTGTTTCTCTCTTTCTTTCCCCTTCCTCCCTCCCTTCCTCTTTCATTTCTTCCTCCCTTCCTTCTCTCCTTCCTTCCTAGTTTCTGATCTTAGAGAATTTCTCTTAAAAATAATTAGGCAAGAGGCACCTGGGCGGCTCAGTCAGTTAAGAGTCCGACTCAAATCATGATCTCGCGGTTCAGTTTGAGCCCCACGTAGGGCTCTGTGCTGAAAGCATGGAGCCTGCTTGGGATTCTCTCTCTCCCTCTCTGCCCCTCCCCTGCTTGCTCTGTCTCTCAAAATAAATAAGTAAACTTAAAAAAAATTTAAAAAAAGAATAATTAGGTGAGAGGATGGAAATGTGCATTCCAAGATGTTTATGAAAGCATTGCTTATAACAGACACAGGGGGAAGGCAGCAGAAGTGTCCAATGGTAAATACTCCTGCAGCCATTACACCATGATTACATATACACCCATCTGTAATCACTTGGAAGGTTGTCCATAATATATTAACTAAAAGTACATATGGTATTTTATATGGGAATACATGTGTGTGTCAATTCAACAGTATTGACAGGAAGGGAAACTCATTCTATGTGGTAGTTGGATATGAATCATTCCGAGAAAAAACAAAATTAAACCTCTTAGAAATCAAACAGAAAACAAGTCTCCAAGAAAAGGATTGAAATTTTAAAAATACTACATGTAAAACTTTAGTGATAATGTCGAGATTGGGATATTAGGAACAGAACTTAGGATAAAAACGCAAACCCTCATATTTAACTCCTCATTCTTTTTGACTCCAACTCACCAAAATAAAATCCTAGGAGGAACCTTACTGTGGCTTTTAAAATAGAGTACATAGCACCTAAGGCCCTTGGCATCCTCAAATCTTTGTCATGAAAACACTAAAATCTTCATGAATCCCCAGTTCACACACACCACTGGGGCACACGCTTTCCTCCATAAAATGGACTCAGGATGAAGGGTAGGGAACCACAAGGCCCCCAGTCGGCTGGCAGGGCCAAGCCTGCTCAGCAGCCAGGAGCTCACTCCCAGCTATTATTATCCAAATTTGTGCCTCAGCAAAATCCCTACCACCATCTACCCCAGACCTTCAAGGGTGCGTGCAAAAAAGCGGGAGCTGTGAATGTCAACAGTCAACTACAAAGAGCAGGCTGAGGCTGGGGTGTGAATAATCAAGGCGAATGTCACAATACCCTGGCACCTGTCGGGGGCTCCTCACTCTCCTCCTCAGAGGCAATTTTCTTTTAATTTACACACGGTTCCAGCAAACTTGGTTATTCCATTTCCCAGAGGACGATCGATCCAAAGTAGCATATAAAAGGGGAGGGGGTGTGAGGACTGCAGGCTGTGGGAAAATGGTGGCCCTGCTGGAAGAGAGCTACCTGGGAAACTACTGAAGACACACGTACACACCACCACTCCTACTACGTACACACAAATGACTCACACACTAAGCCGGTTCGGCTGGGGTGCCTACTGTGCGCACGCGCGCACACACACGTGATTAAGCTGAGGCTCCTCATCTGCCCACCTGTTTCCCTTGGCTTTGGAACCCCACCTCTCTGCTGCTGTTCTTTTTTTTGTTTTTAATTTTTTTTAATGTTTATTTATTTTTTTTGACAGAGAGAGAGAGAGAGAGAGAGAGAGAGAGGGAGAGAAAGCATGAGCAAACATGAGTGGGGGAGGGGCAGAGAGAGAGAGGGAGACACAGAATCTGAAACAGGCTCCAGGCTCTGAGCTATCAGCACAGAGCCTGACACGGGGCTCGAATTCAAAAACCGCGAGATTGTGACCCAAGCCGAAGTTGGATGCTCAACCGACTGAGCCACCCAAGTGCCCCATCTGCTGCCATTCTGTCTCCTTCATGGCTTCCCTTCCTCTGTCTGCCCAGATTTCATCTTTGCCCTGTCCTCTCTTTCCTCTACCTGTGTGACAGGGCACAAACTCCAAGGTGACAGGGCTTAGCAAGTGGAGACTGTGGAGAAAGGAAGAGCTTGCACACCCCCACAGGGAGCGGCCCCTACCTCGCTGCTTGCTCCAGCTACTCTCGTTGCAAGGGACCATGGGTCTCAGCTTGCTGGAAAGTGTTTTTTTTTTTTGTTTTTTGTTTTTTTTTTAAAGAGGGGCTGGAAGTTTAGGTGAAACTGCCTAAGTTCTAAAACATTCATAAATAAAAGCAAACATGTGAAAACATTGGTTGGGCCAAAGAAAACTGTCAGTCTGGAGTGGCTTCTACATGCCCCCAGGAGACCTGGTCTCTCCAAGTCATGGCTTCAGGAACAGTGAACACAGAGTGCCCCAGCAGGGGGTCTGGACAGAGTCTCTCTTAGGCTCAGATCCTGAAATCCACTTTCCAGCAGTACGTAGTACCCAGTCAGCCTCTGGGGACCTCCAATGACCTCCATGCACCTCAGAGACACCCCCCAACTACCCGTCCTGCTCTGTGACCAGCTTGTCCACTTGTCTGGGCCTTATTCAGTCCCACGGAGCCATCAGCTCCACGTGGTTACCTCCCAGGCCATGTTGTGGGCAGGCCATGTCATGGGCCTTTGGCACACTTAACCCAGGGGGAGATGAGATGTTTACGTGAATGAACGCATGAATGGATTAGTGAATAAGGCATTCACCGAACTACCCCAGGCAGACTCCCGTGTGTCCTGGTGGGGTCTTCCCTCTTCTCCCATCGCCGTGACCCACTCTACCAACCCATCACCTGCTGTTTTGGCTTTGCTTCTTCTTCCCTGGGCCAACACCTTCAGGGTGCCACCCTCAGACTTTTATGGAGGCGAAATGGCCTGAGTTGCCTCCCGGCTTCGTGCTTCCATCAGCCTCCAAACAGGGAGTGTCCAAAATTTGTGCTCACCAGACTCACCCAGGGAACTTGTCAAAAATGTAGATTTCTGGGTCCCATTCCTGTCAAAATTTGGAATTTTGTGCCCTTTTTTTTGTTTTTGGAATATGTACTCTTTACAAGTCCCCAGATCCAGTCTGCTCAAGGTGCTCAGGAGACCACACTTGGCAAACACTATCCCAGACTGTGGTTCTTCCAAGACATAAATATGCTGGTGTGTTCCCTCCTTCAGTGGCTCCCCACAGCCTTCAGGACGTCACGTGGGGATGGAGGTGGCCCCAGCCTTTGTCCACGTTAATAGCTACACACAGGTGATTAAACTGGTCCTGCTCTCTCACTGCCTTTGCACACCATCTCCATCTGCAGGAATGCTCTTCTCACCTTCCTCCACGGCCAACGTCTACTCATCCCTCAAGGAGGTCACCTCTGCTGGGGAGTCTTCCCTGAACTCCCAGTCTAAATTAGCTTCTCGTCCTCTATCCTCCCATATCACTCTGCCATAAATGATCTCTAATCCATTTTATTTAACAAACATACTTACACCAATCACTATGCGCCAGCCACTGTTCTAGGTGTTTTATAAACATGACCTCACTTAATCCTTTACTAACCCTATGAAATAGGAACCATCGTTATCCCTATTCTACAGATGAGGAAACTGAGGTATGAAGAGGGTAAATGATATGGCTGAGATCACCTAGCTGGTAAGTGGCAGGACAGTGATTTGATCCAGGCAGTCTAACTCTTTAGCCATGTTCTTACCCCCTCTCACCTTACATGGTATCGCCTCTTACCTGTGTTAGCACAATGCAATCTGTATTCCAAGTGTCTGTCATGATTCTCTTCCAGTAGACAAATGGCTCCTGTGGCCTTTGAGGGATTAAGCTACCGGCCCAGGATCTAACCCGTGGTGGAAACTCAAGGACATTTGCTGAAGGACAAAGTTATACATACTCATGGCACTGGATCAACCAAAAAAGGTAAAATTCATGAAACTTCTAAGCTTTAAGAGACCTTAATCAGGCCCAATGACCTAATATTCTCCTCTTTGCAGAGCAATGCTCCAGAATTTGCACACTATGCATTCCACCTCTGTATGACACTGACCTTTTGGCTGTTCCACCTTCTGCCTAACTGGAATGTGTCCCCATGGTCACCTGGGCCAACAGAGAACAGGTGTGACTCCTGCAGAAAAGGTTCTTCAGATATTGAAGACAGCCCTGGCTTTCACGACTGCAGGTAACTTTCCCTCTTCTGCCTGGGGATCTGAACCTCTAATCCGTCTTCGGAATTTCCTTCAGAATCTGCTCTGGTCAACTGGGGCTCTGCCCAGGAAAATTGCCCCCAGATATAGGTGCCATGTGCCCAGTGTAGACTGGTTGCTATCTCGGCCAAAGAAGTCTAATCAAAACCAAATAAATGTAAGATATATTTCAAAAGCCTCCTCCCTGACAAGTGGTTGAAAGGTCACAAGGCTCGGCAGCCTGTGGGACACCAAGAGCCCTGGTTCCTGAAGATGGTATGTGGTAACGGGACTCCATGCTATTGCTTAAAAGGTTTACACTGACTACGCTTCCCTAAGCCAAGGGTTTCCCTGCAAGGTGTCTGTTCTCACACCAGCATTGCAAAGCAGCAATTAATTCCATTTTACAGAAGAAACACAGGCTCTGAGAAGTCGAACTTGCCCAAGGGCACACGGCTGGTAGGTGTCAGAGCAGCATTCAAATCCAAGGCTGTCATTCCAGAGCCTGCGCACTCCTGTCACACTGCCATCTTGGGAATGCTGGGTGGAACATGGTGAAATGAGCATAAAATAAGAATTAAAGAAAGGCTGAGCCGAAGCAAGAAAATGGACGATTACAAAAGAGCACAAAGAGCAGAAACATAACTAATCTAACTAATCTAATCTAACATAACAAATGATTAGAAAATAACTAATCATTCACAAGTCTTCACGTCCTGGCCCTCTTGCCCAGTTGCACTAACGGACTGCCTTAATTTGAGAAGTAATTTTTCCACTTGTAAACATTTTAACCAGAACTAAAGATAGGCATGCCTTACTTGTTCCCTTCTACAATTCAAACATCAGGAATTTCAGAATTTCCCTATTTCCAAATTCAAAAGCATCAAGGACTTGGAAATACAAAATGAGTGATTTTCATTAGAGGCTGTTAGCATTAACGCCATTTAAAAGAAACATATTCTGAGAAACTATGAACTGTGTCTTAACCTTTTTTATACCCTTTCCATACCACCTCCACCCCGACACTGTAGAAAAATGCCCAACACACATAAGCACTTAATAAACATACCCGGGTTCACAGACCCACTTTCTGCACCAAGAGGAAGAAATGCTTATTTAAACAACATGATTTTTAAATTGTAACCCAGGTCATAACTTTCCCATATTCAAAACACCAGAAAAAGAAAACTATCAACAAGACAAAATACATGATCATTGCAGAAAGCAAATAAAACCATACTGTTCACTTAACGCATGAGAAAACCTACGTTATGTTTGACTGCCTCAAAAATATTACCTAAAATAGTTACATGTGCTAATTTGGCATTCAAAAATTAGTCAAAAGAAATGATGAAAAAAAGTCCATATAATTTAGGGTAGGAATGAACACACAAGCGTTAGTCAAACATATACCTTCGTATTATCAATTAGTGCCATTCCTCACACCATAATAACCAGCAACCCGCGACACAATTAAATAAAGCAATTAAACTCCATTTCCACAGAAATGGGTAAATTCCAAAGTTACAGTTTACCTAGAAGTAGAACAGCAGTAAGAACATCCATATCTTAATATCTTCCCGAACTCCGATGTAGCCAAGAATAAAGAGCTCAAACCCAGGCAGCCTAATTTACTCTGCAAAATTTTCCTTAAAAAAAAGTATGGCTGAAAATTGGCTCTCCTAAAACAGAAGGTACTTTCAGAAGAGTTATATAAGCAAAACACACTGGCCAATTCAGTGACGTGGAAACCACCTCATGCAAAAGAAACGCAGCGAACACAAGTAACCCACATTCATGTCTCGGGACCCGTCAGCTTCTCAGAATAAAACTCAAGGTTGATTGTACCCTCCTACCTCTCCAACCAAAGGAGGGAAAAATTTTTCATGACGAGTTATGAACAATTAAACTGCCGAGGGTCCTAGCACATGTCTTTTTAGAAAGGATTCGTATGTTATGGTTCATTAACCATCTGGACTATCTTTAAACTTCCTATGCCCACCCTCTCTTGACCTCGTTTCCTATTCTGGAAGGATAAAAGGAGTATTTTTAATAGTCTTTAGTATTAGAGATAGCCTGTCACATGTACCGGACGTGTGCATGGAGTATGTCACATGGAGGTGTGTCAGGGAAACCTGCTCAAAGCCTCCTCACTTCAAACCACTTATTCCAAGTGCCAAGTCTGTCCCACGTTCCCCAGTGCACTCAGAACAACCCACTTGCTGAACCACCTGCTCTTCTTTCCATCATTCAAACGGCAACAGAAACGCCACCTCCTCACAGAGCCGTCCTAGGCAGTGATGGGTGCCAACCACTTGTCTCCCACCCATCAGGGTGAGCTGGTATAATGGAGGGAAGGCAGGTGACAGCAAAAATAAATAAATAAATAAAAAATAAAAAAAAAATGCCAGTATCTTACATTGTCAGCTTCAAGTACACAGCACCAGGAGAGGGAATTAGGATCAGCCTGTTTTTTGGAGCAGGTGTAGCTCATTCATTCGTTTAATAAACAGTCATGAAACACCTACTGTGTCATTGGCAGTGCAATTCCTAGGGTATAGAGGGAAACAGGACATGGTTCCCTGCTCTCAGAGAACACAGAGTTTTATACATATATATTTTAAAGTTTATTTTTCAGAGAGAGAACACGCACAGGTTATGAACAAGCCAAAAAAAAAAAAAAAAAACACACATGCACAAGCAGGGATGGGGTGGAGAGAAAGGGAGACAGAGAATTCCAAGCAGGCTCTGAGCTGTCAGTGCAGAGCCCAACTTGGGCCTCGAACTCACAAACCATGGGATCATGACCTGAGCCGAAACCGAGAGTCAGACACTTAACCGACTGAGCCACCCAGGTGCCCCTGAACAGACAGTCTTGTTGAAGGAAGAGACACAAGAACTGAGCATTAGAATACTACATGGTTAATGTAAGGAGGGGAACAGGTTTAGGGCATCCTGGATGTGCATCAAAGAAGCACCAGACCAAGTTAGGGGTGAGGGGGTTATGGAAGGTTCCTAGAGGAGAAAAGAACTGAATGAACCATGTGGAGAAAAGGATGGGAGGGAGGTGAAGAGGATGGCACTCCAGACAGAGGGGCTGATGGGATCTGGGCAAAGAGAACAGAGTAAACATGTAGAGAATGCCAAGTAACTCAGCACTGCTACAGCACAGAGATCAAGGGCGGGGGAGGGGGGCAGGGGGGGCGCCGGGTGGAGGTGGAGCCTAGAGAGCAAAGAGCCTCCCAGACACCACTGGCCACAGCTGAGGGGTTCCAACCAAGGATGTGCCAGGGCTGGATCTCTGTTAGAGGATGGCCACTCTTGGGGAGCAGTGGGGTGCACAGATTTAGGGCCCAGCCTGAGCACAGGCTCCCCGTGAAGGACAAAGTGTTGGGCGGTGAGGTCTGTGGACTGACTTCATCGGCCCTGCTCTTCCTCACCACACAAGACTTCCCATGCATGGTCCTTGCTGCCCCAGGAGACAGAGTTTGGTACCTAATTCCCCCACCCTCTCCAACAACGGCAGTCCCACAGTTCACCGAACATAAAACAGACACCCGAGGCTCAAAGAACCAACCAGCAGCCAAATATCCCTGCTCAAGCCGGGCCACTCAGTGTCTCTGCCTTGGGAATCCAAGGCAGAATAACTGGGCAATTTAGTTATCTGTGCAAAAGCCAAAGACGTATCATGAGGCCTAGTGAGCACTCTAGTTCCTTATGGCCGAAAAAGACACTCAGGACAATGCTCTGCAGTTTGGGATTTGTACTCACAACCATTCACCATCAGTACCAACAATAAAAAGACTCAGTTGTTTTAAACTGCATTGTTCATTTGAAAAACAAAGGCTTTGGGGCCTACTTGTTTGCTCCCCACAAGGGCCCTCTATTTCAGAATGAAGCCCCCTCCCCTACCACGACCCAGTGACACCAGGCGATACTCACAGAACTGCAGGCTGAGGCTCACAAAGGCCAGCAGGGCAGCCAGGGCCAGCAGCAGCAAGAAGCGATTGCGGAAAAGCATTATTATTCGTTCTGTTTTCCTTTCATGGTTTCACCTCCAATCGGGAACACATCCTGTGAATAAAACAGAGGCAATAAACATGTGTTCTGAGGTGGAAAACCAAGTTTGTCAACTGAAAATAATCCAATTAGCCCAGTCCTCCAGCAGGGAAGCGGGGAATCCTAGTCAGAGAACAATAGCCCACTGTTGATTACGTCTTTGCCCCCAAGTAAGAGCAGCCGAGAATGATCCCTTCACATTAAGAGGAGGAAACCAATTCGTGAACGCTTCATTGATCTGACATCAAAAGAAAATGAGATAGTTTCCAGCATGACCTTTCCAAAGAAAAAGGTAAGGAAATTTATCGAGCACTTACAGTGTGCCAGACAGACAAGTGTTTACTGACCAGCACGTACTCACCCAATGCTGACAACCAACTTGTACATCTTCAACCTTTTTTGGTGAATATTGGGCTAATATGATTCTGGTCTTTTAAAAATTGTAATCCTTAACCTGAATGCCAGTCACTGTCACACGTCCCGCAGTAATGCCTTTGGGGATGGCTGGAGTGTGCCAGAGGACTCGTCCCTACACTCATAGCTCCATCTGCTAATCAAAGGCCTCTTCGCATCTGGACCGGTGACCCTATTTCAGCGACGTCCACTGGTCTTCCCAAAGCCCCATTCCACCCATTCTTATTTCCTCTAACCACGTCACAGCAGTGCAAAAGGACGTTAAAAAAATGGTGAATGATGGGCACTGGTGAGAAAAGTGAATGCTGGCTCTAGGTGGTAACCCATCAGTCTTAGACATTCAGTTTATCTCCTGATTCTCTCTGGGGTTCCAGATAGAACTTGAAAACCACACTCTCCTCAGAAAAGATTCAACGTGGTACAGTAAGAGGACAACAAAAATTTCAAACCTTCTCTTAGTGGCGGCATCTTTTCCTCTTTCGGATACAATCTCCTTCAGAGCCCCAAGAGACGCAACCAGACAAAACTCATTTACTGATGTGGGGAGGGTTGCATACCTTTGCGAATAACACAAACTAAAAGCTATTGAATTGTGCACTCTGGGTGAACTGGATGGTATGTGAATTTTATCTCATCTCACCTATTTTTTTAAAAAAGTGTATTGGTAGGGAATGAAGTATGATCCAGAGCGCTGGAGTCCCTTATCTCCCAGCCCCTAACCCCAGCAAGGCCCTGCAGGGGATTTTGGGAACCACTCCTTTAAAGAGATTTGTCAGACTTTCTACAAAAAGAGAACATTTGCTAAAAGACTAACAAAAATACACTTGCACCTCACAAGTGAGCCTGTACTTTGACAACCAGCATCTCTGTTAACAAACAGGTCCCAACCTTAGACCTTCAAATAAGCACTGCTTCTGTCCCTTTAGTCACCACCCCTAACCAAGGGCCAGTGCCTAGCGTCCCAAAATGACCTGCAACGCCTCCTGGGGACACCCCCTCCCTGCCTTGGAGGGGACTCATTAGACTCACAAGTTTAGCATCATGGCTAAAACAGCATACTACCCTGGCTGATCCCACCCCAGATTTAATGTATTTGGGACCCCAAATAAATGTTCTCTGTTTCCAAAATTCAAACTCCTCATAAACTCTACCTGAGAGGGTCTGAAAAGACACGCGTGGATCTGAAAGCAGCTCAGCAGAATCTGTGCTTGGTGAGAGGCAATGACTTCTGCACTGAACCCCCAAGGAGGGTGAGGTCACAGTAGGAGACAGAACCTGGGTCCACTGGACTATAGCACTACAGGTATTCCTTTCTGTGGCAACAAGGAGGGTGAACCCTTGATGCTGATAAACCCCAATCCCAGAAACAAAGTGTTAAGCCTGGGTGGCTCTGGGCCACCTTGACCTCGGGGGGTGTCTTTGGTAATGCTCAGCTGATTGTTCAACAGTAAACCTCCCCATAGGAAAACAACCTAAGGAAAATCAGAGTCAAGGTTTCTGCCCTCCACCCTAGATAGCCTCTACTGCCTGGCCCAGCTCCCCAGGGGATGAGCATGGAAGGTGACAACATTCACCTACAAACACTGGCCACAGTGTTTTCAAAACATACCCCACGTGGGCGGAATAACAATGCTTCCTCAGCCACCCTTGCATCCTAGGTATGAGCCCCTTGGCAGCCTTCTAACTTTGCTCTGCTTCCCCAGAGACCAGGAACTTCTTTAAAAAAAAAATTATTTTTAAAAGAGAGAGCATGTGAGGGGGCAGGGGCAGAGAGAGAGGTGGACAGAGGATCTGAAGCAGGCTCTGCACTGGCAGCAGTGAGCCCGACATGGGGCTCGAACTCACAAACCTTGAGATCATGACCTGAGCCGAAGTCAGATGCTTAACGGACTGAGCCATCCAGGCGCCCTGGAACGAGGAACTTCTAACTGTTCACAACCATCATTCCCTAGGTTTCCATTCACAGAGCACAATGTGAACCAGCCACCATGTGGGGCCCTTGACATGACCTCCTTTACTCTCTGCAGGGCAGATGTGTGTGCTTCTAATACGCAGGCAGAAAACCAAATCAACAGCACACGTTATTAAATCATGGCGACAAGATACAAACAAGATCTCTGTGCCTCTACAGTTTGTTTTTACTTGTTGTAGTGTCTCCCAATAGGTCTGCACACTGATTCTAGCTGCAAGCTGTGGATCAACACAGAACAAGTTGACTCTTGGCATGTGCTGGCTTCTTAGATACTCGAAAACAGCTGGCAGCTCCTTGTTAAACAGCCTGTGGGTTTCAAAGCCCTCTCCTTACCTCAGTCATTCCTGATTCAATTTATTCCATTTTATCAATGACCTTCTTATAAGGTGATCCTTCTGATTGGGGAAGGTGAGTGGGGTGTGTGGGTGGAGATTAGACCACAAAATGAGGAGGAAGTTCGGAGCAAATGTCTCCTGTGGGGTATCTCTGTACCCCTGACAATAAATACGCTGGAGCTTTTCTTTATGCCCTCCTCCCCCTTCTGTTACCATGACACCTTCTGAGGCCACCATCTTTTCCTTTACATGAACATCTTCCAGTGTTCCTGCCTGGGAGATGGCCTTTGGGGTGTTTCTGAGCTCTACTGTTAAGAGGGCTCTACGGTCCTTGCTGCCTAAAAATGTTCTTTATATCTTCTTAAGTTTGTTTGTTTGTTGGGGGGGGGGGCGGTGCAGAGAGAGAGAGAGAGAGAGAGAGAGAGAGAGAGAGAACCCCAAGCAGGCTCTGTGCTATCAGTGCAGAGCCTGATGCAGGGCGTGAACTCATGAACTGTGAGATCATAACCTGAGCTGAAATCAAGAGTCAGATGCCCAACCGACTGAGCCACTGAGGTCCCCCTAAAGATGTTCTTTCTTGTGCACCCCACCAGCAGCATGGTGCTGAAAGACAGGCACAGCCCTGGGGAGTCAGACACACCTGGGCCAGAACACTCATCTTAGTGACATAGGCCAGTTCTTTAACCTCTCTAGGACTCAGTTTCCTCATCTGTGACTCAGGACTAATTCCCTCAGGAAAGACTACGCACAATCCCCGGTATGTGACAGACATTCAAAGGACAATGGTTGTTATTAGCATTACTATCTCATCTTTCTCTCAGTTCACTTTGCCACTTCTTCCCTCCTCCTAGGTAACAGGAATAGTTCCCTCACCTGTTTCGTTGGTTCCTCCACGTACGCAAGTACTCAACGTTCACCCGTTCTCGTCCACATCCCTCCTGTAGCTCCTGCTCAAATGCTGACTTTGGCCTCTCTCTCACTCTGAGCCTGGGAAACAACCTTGCTGCTCTGGGAAATCACCCACCTCTGACTTCTGAGCCTGGGGGTATGTCTTGCTTCAGTACCTCAGAGACCAGACCTGCCACTTGGTTGCTCTGCATTTGGGTATGGGAGGCAAGGGTCTTTCTTCTTGTGCTGGGCCAGGTCTGGCCCTTCAACTACTTGCTGCTTCCAGCCTCTCAGCGGATTTTCCACCACACTTTCTGGCAGGTGAGGCCACCAGTACTCCGCCTACGGTTTTACCTGACACTGCCTTTTTTACGTGAGGATGAACCACAATACTGTTCAGAGCTGTCTTCTGGTGGGCATTAGGTGGAAACAACCACTACCAAAGGAGTTAAATCTCAGGCTTAGAGCATGGTGGATTTGTAATAGTGATAGTCCCCAATTTGTTCACGCTTTTCTGTATCCATGGCCTGTGTTGTTTCCTCCCACATGGACTCTAGGCTTGGACAAGGTATTTACTTCAGCCAGTGGAGACAACAGTAACAGCTATAAGAAGAGGCTTGAGAAGTACTTATGCACTGGGGCCTGTCCTCCTTTGCTGCTCCTGGAACACTGTGGCCACCATGGAAAGACACCCGGCTACCAGCTGTCTTCCTGGAGGCCGTGAGAGACCACATGGAACCAAAGCAAGGGGTCCCCGCTGAGGTTCTCTTCAAACAACCAGCCTGCCCATCACCACACATGTGAGCAAGGCCAGCCTGGCCATGCCACCAGCAGATGGATACAAAGAAAGTCAGCACAGACTAAAGACTGCATGGCCAACCCACAGATCAAAAGCAAATTTAATGGTTGCTGTTTTAAGCCACTCCGTTTTGGGACTTGATACAAAACGAAAGCTAATTGATACGACAAAGAAGAAATGCCTTGCGTCTTTCCTAGGGATTTCTAAGCCAGGCTCTTGAGCTCCATATCGTCATCTGCAGGAAGCACACGCAAAGCTCCACTTGCCTACATTCCTCAATATGCTGCGTGCTTTTTCAGAAAGGTCTATATTTAGTTCCAGATTTAAAATACTGAGGATGTGTCGCGTTAACCAGATGGCAGGGATTGTGTAACTGCCTGACTGCTTCTAGTTTTTAGGCTACTGACATTCTCTACATATCTGTAGCTTTTCCATTTGATGACACGGGCCTCAACCTGGGAACACCCACGCTTTCCCCCCGAATGCTCTCAGGATTTCTGCACCCTTCCCCTCTGACTCTCCTATGGCACCACCACCAAATGCAAATGCCAGGGATGTGGTCAGAGTCTCATTACTTCCACTTGTGCTGGGGACAGGCCTGGTGTGATCACCGCCCCGGGGGGTTGTGCACACAGCCTGGAGGGAAGGGGTGGCAACATCCAGCCCCAGGAAGAACACATGCCTTCTTCTGGGGCTTATTTTCCTAGAAAACTTGGAGAGGAAGGTCATGCTTTGTTCTCAATTTTTATTAGATTTTTAAAAAATATTTATTTTTGAGAGAGAGAGAGAGAGAGAGAGAGAGAGAGAGAGAGAAAGCAGAGGAGGGGCAGAGAGAGAGGGAGACCCAGAATCCGAAATGAGCTCCAGGCCCTGAGCTGTCAGCACAGAGCCCCACGTGGGTAGAAGACCATGACCTGAGCCGATATTGGGATGCTTAACTAAGTTGCCCAGGCACCCCTTTCTTCATTTTTTAAAATGGTTACATAAACATGGTATCTAAAATTCACATGGATTTGAAGACAAATGTGTTTGCAGCTAGAGCTAGGACCCCAATGTGTGTGTGTGTGTGTGTGTGTGTGTGTGTGTGTGTGTGTGTGTACCCACGTGCAGGTGCCATGTGGGCCCCCGGGCGCATGGTTCAGAGAAAAGTTGCCTTCGGGGAGGACACTTCCTCAGTTGAGAGGAGTCATGATGGAGAGGCAAAAAGGAGGCTCCAATGACCTGCAGATCTGGGTCAATTCCCTCCTCTGCCGCTTACCTTCTGTGTGTCTCTTTGACAACTAACTTCGTTTCTCCGAGTCGAGGATCCCGATGTTAATAAGATTGGGAATAAGGGTAAGAGTGGGAAGGCAGTGAGGAGCAAACATACACACAGCAGCAGCAGTAGGCACATGCTGTGTTTGACTGCCCAGCTTTGGAGGAATCCTTGCATCATTATCTAAACACAAAGACTTGCCTTTTCCCCTGAGCTGCTGTTTCTGCCCCATGCTGTGGTTCCTCTTCCAAATCCTGGTCACTGGCCACTGGCCACTTCCCTACTCACCAGCCCCAGCCATCAGAGCAGTCGGCCACGTCTGCAGCCCCGTTCCTGACTCCTCCACCATGACAAGCCTTCCCTCAGCTGACTCATCTGTGGTGTCCCCCCACCCCCCGCCACAGGTTTTCAAGCCTGGAACATCTATGTCAGATGGGCCCCATCCTAAGAAGACGAGGATTACCAGCCAATGGGCTCTGTCTCTGTGGCCTGAGCTCTGGCCCATTCTCCAGAGAACCCATTCTCTTTTCCATCTGCAGGGAGGAGGCTCACACAGCCGCTCAGGAAGTCACACAATCCGTGGTTCCCTCCAGGCATGTTCCTGCGTATTCCTTCCGTGGGGGCTGTGTGCGCGCACACTCCTGGGGTATACTGTGGCTCCCCCAGACACTCCATCAGACTTGTCCAAGTCATGCCAACTGAAAGCCAGGTCTCTGGGTCCATGGCAGAAACCCCACAGCCTGCTCACTCACAGCCCAGAAAATAAAGTGCATGGGAAGATTCACTGCTACAGCAGCAGGATGAGATGCTGGCTCATGACCTACTTCAGCACGGCATCCACATCTCCTTGTCCTCAGACATCCTCAAGTCCCACCCCCTACCTTCCAAGGAAAAGACACTCTAGACTCAATATGGCATGGTGACCAAATCCAACTCCTATAAATACTTCTGTAGAAA
The DNA here is from genome assembly GCF_018350215.1 of Panthera leo. Taxonomy (NCBI): domain Eukaryota; kingdom Metazoa; phylum Chordata; class Mammalia; order Carnivora; family Felidae; genus Panthera; species Panthera leo. Next base: position 121,950,684 of record NC_056687.1, read on the forward strand.
CAACTGTTTTATGTTTCATGTAAGTTACATAGTCATCAGATGCCTACTGGGCACAGCCTTATTCCTTGCGCTAAAACCACATGGTAAAAATATCTTAAATCCAGAAACAGAATTATTACTCTGAATTCCTGATGAAACAGCAAAAAATAAAGCAAACAGAAAACCCAGCCAACTTTAATTTAACTTTACAACAGATTTGAATGGTGAAAGAAAATATTTTAGAATATAATTTTGAAAAAAGGACTAGTCAATAGGCACTTCCCATTATATTGTGGTAAATACTGTTTCTGAATTTAAAAGTAAAAAGGAACATGTCAAAGGCATTTTTACAAACTACCATTCTACCACCAGAGATTTCCAAAAACCCAAACCCTGGCCTGATTTTCTACCTCGTAAGAGTGAGAAATGCCACATCTAGTGACTCTGGTCTCAGGGTTCCCTTCAAAGTGTACAGAATTCAGGGTTTTAAACATGACCACAACTGCTTGAAAGAAAAATGTGTATTCAATTATCTCTTATTTGCGTAGTTAAAATACCATTACCAGGAATAGAAAGATGTTATTAAAGAAAATGCTTTAGATGTATTCTATACTTTGTTTTTTTGGTCTTAATCACTTTGGCCCAAGTAAATATGGTATTATAATTAAAAAAAAAATCAAACCCAAGGCTGTAATTGTGAACTAAATATGAACCAAGCAAAGGTAAAAGCTACATCTTAATAGTCCTCTCTACCCCATGTCACCTCAAAGTAGAGTTTCATTGCAAAATCAAAGATGCTTGACTAAGAATAAACCAACCTTAAAGTCTCATAAATAACAGACAGATTTCAGAAACTCCTGGAAACCCCAGGCAGCAGGACAGGCACCAAGGAAGCTGTGGGCTCCTAGCAGCTATTCACATTCTGTTATTCAAATTCCAGCATCCAGAATGCATGCTCAGTTCTAGGGGCTGAAGCCAATTCATTCACCCAATTAGTCGACTCAAAACAACATTATTTCTCAAGAGCCAATATGTGTCAGGCATCATCCACAGTGCTGTGGACACAGGACACAGGATACAGGACACAGTACTGTCATCCTGAAGCTCACAGCTAAAAGGTCCTGAAGTATATATGGAAAAATGATACAAGACCTAGGAACTGCTTTAAAATATTCAGGGTGGGAGCAGGTTGAGGAGGACTTAATAAATCAAGATTGGCAACATGCTGACAACTCTTGGAGCTGGGTAAGGGATTCTTGAGGATGTACTATATGATCCTCTCTGCTTTTGTGTATGTTTGAAATTAAAAGTTAAAAAAAAAAAAAGAAAGGAAGGAAGCTCACAGACTGGTCAGTGGACCAATGAGTAAAAAGACCATTACACCATATGAAACCGGTGCCATCAGGGGGAAGTGGGAGTAGAGAGAGGAGGAGAACCACGTAGACCTAAAGGGAGCGGATAGGATTTCTGGAAGAGGCTCAGCCAGAGCTCAGTCCTTTTTTTTATTTTCTTAAAATGTTTATTCTTGAGAGAGAGAGAGAGAGAGAGAGAGAGGGAGGGAGGGAGAGAAAGGGGGAGAGAGAGAGAGCGTGCATGCACGGGGTGAGGCGGGGTGGGGTGGGGGGAGCAGAGAGAGAGGGAGACACAGAATCTGAAGCAGGTTCCAGGCTCTGAGCTGTCAGCACAGAGCCGAACGTGGGGCCCGAACTCACGAACCATGAGATCATGACCTAAGCTGAAGTCGGATGCTGAGCTGACTGAGCCACCCAGGCGCCCGTAGGGCTCAGTCTTGAAAAGCAGATTGGAGCTGGTGTGTTTATAATTGCATTTGAGGAAACAGAATGAACCAAAGAAAAAGCACTAAGTAAAACTGTACTGGCTGCTGGGGGGCAACGGGAAGGTTTGCACTGTTTGTACTGAGTGTCAAGAGCCAGAGAAGGGAGGTGGGTTAGTCCAGGCACCACCCAACAGCTGCATCTTGAGTGAGGCTGCTATGCCCAAGGAAATCTGGCTGCCCAGAGGCCCCATGGGGCCGGGCCAGGGAGTCCTCACCTCTGGCTGGCACCCACAGGCAGGTGGGCTGCAAGGGTCTCACTCCCCCTACCCAGACCAGCCTATCTGATGACCCCAAGGAGTCCCACCACCAAGACAATACATGCACTGATGCCCACTCCCTCTCTGGAACTCCCTTTGGGCACAAAGCCACTAATTTCCAGGCCGGAGCAGGAGGAGCATGATCCCAGAATCCACGCCACTAATCAGTGCCAGCTTAAAGGACAGGCCAATTTCACGGACCGCTCTCACTTTCTAGGGCCAGGTTCTGTGCCTTCCTGGCACCGGCCGCCTTTGGGAATACAGGACAGGAGCAGGCCACAGGCTCAGCTCGACTCACAGGGGCAAACACCTTAAAGGATGCCTGTTAGGCAAGTGGTGTGCCTCATCCTGCACTCTGACCCAAAGCTGACCCTCCTGGGGCTCATCTCTTACCAGGTACTCTCCTCCTAAAGAACAGCCTGTCTTTTACCCTGGGGTAGTGAGAGATCATGCCCAGATGTGACGCACGTGGCAACAGCCATCCCCTGGCTATGGGGTAACGGTGGGGACGCCAATCAATGCTGCAGATCAATCCCAAGCCTGGCCCTGATGAAGGGTAGCATCAGGCCCAAGCCTCTTTAACCCTACTTGCAGGGTTCACTATGATCTGGTCACACCCCACAAATCCCACCTCATGTCCCAGCCCTTCCCACAACATGTAGTTAAGCATGGGGGCTCAGGGATCGGTTGGCTAGGTCTAGAGCCTTTCTCACACTCTTACTGAGCCACAGTTTCCCCATCTATGAAATGGAAACAACCATAGGCTCCAGCTCACAGGTTGTGTCAGGGCTAACGAGGTTAACAGGTGTAAGGGACCCAGCACAGTACCTGGCTCCTGATAAGTGCTCAATAAGTTAGCAGTGACTTCTTGTATGGTTTTAATACCTGCCACCCACATATGAAGTACTCACTCTACTTCCACTTTGTCTCTGCCCCAGCTCTATAACTAGAATGCCTGCAGGACCATGCCATAGAAGGTCAGAGCTTGAAGAGGTTTTAAATATCACTGATTCAAGTCCCTTGGTTGACCAGAAGAGAGGCCAGGTCAGGACCGGCACACGGCTCCAGGCTGCTTAGGGAGACTGGACCTGTGACTCAAATCCTTACTTCACAGAGAGTGACACCCAGCGCTTTGTCCTCATTACGCTCTCCCTCTCCACTGTAGAGGACACACTATGTGGCAGACACTTCTAACTGTTCTCAGGTGTCTATTTGCTCTTTTTTCTTACTAATGGAATCCTCTACGTTTTAGCTGGATACATGGCCATTCAGCTAGGGATACTATTTCCCAGAATCCCTTGCAACTAGCTGTTGTCATATGATCAACTTGGCCAATGACTTATGCTTACAAGTATTACGTGCAATTCTGGGTCAAAAGGAGGCTATCGGTCCTATCTCATTCTGACCTTCCTTCTTCCACCATTTCCCATGCTCTGAATCACTGGTGGGGTGGTAAGCCAGCTTTCTTGATGCGCATGGAGATAACATCCTAGTGGATAACACAGAAGAACCCTGGATGACCTCATTGGGCAGGCTACCCATTTCCCTGACTGCCTGTCAGCCCAAACTGCTTTGGGAGAGAATAAATAATCTCACAACCTTCTAAAATCACTGTTGTTTCACCTCTGTTAAAGCAGCCAAGCCAATATCCTAACTAGAACTTGCCACCAGCACTAAATGACATTGGTCCTCTTCTTGGGGGCTCCTTCTGTAGGTAATGATGAACACGCACACACACATTCATAACAAATTGCATTAGACAGAAAAAGCTCATCACATATTTAAGAATGTCACTCTTACATGATCTCACTCACGGTTTGTGGGTTTGAGCCCCACATTGGGCTCTATGCTAGCCGCATGGAGCCTCCTTAGAATTCTCTCTCTCCCTCTCTCTTTCTGCCCCTTCCCTGCTCTTTCTCTTTCTCTCTCAAAATAAATAAATAAACTTTAAGAATGTCACTCTTAGATATGATATAAATGAATCATGGCTATGATAACCTTTGTTCTTTTTGAGTTTTATTTTCTATTTTATCTTAAATTATGCATCTTTGGGGGCACCTGGGTAACTCAGCTGGTTAAGTGTCATACTCCTGATTTCAGCTCAGGTCATGCTCTCACAGTTTGAGAGATTGAGCCCCATGTCGGACTCTGCACTGACAGTGCAAAGCCTACTTGGGATTCTCCCTCTCCCTTTCTCTCTGCCCCTCCCTCGCTTGCTCTCTCTCTCTCAAAATAAATAAATAAACTTAAAAAAAAGCTTAAAAAAAACTGCTTATGCATCTTTGAAGATGGCTTGGCTGCAGGTAAGAAAAAAAGGCTAGCTAATGCAAAGGGACTCATCCATATTCTCACATAATGAAACATAGTTGAGGAATAGCAGCTCCAAGGTTAGTTAATTCAGCAACCCCAAAAGCATCATCAGGAAGCCAGAACCTGTCCCTGTCTGGACTCTATGCCATCCTCTGTCTTTGTCCTGTCCCTAGGATGACTTCCTCCAGGGGTTTTGAGATGGTGGCCACACTCACAGCCATCACCACCACACTTGGCAATCTGAAGAGGCAGAAGGGACAATCTTGCACATTTCTACTAGAAGCAAGGAAAGCTTTCCCAGAAACCCCCCAGTGGATTTCTCCTAATGTCTCATTGAAGAATAGTGTCAGGAGCCCATGCAAAAACCCATCACGGGCTCCAGCAATGGGCCACAGCAAGTAAGTGAAAACACCTGGGATTCACCTCCTGCTAGAGGCCCACAGAGGAAGGGAGAGGGTGGAGGCAGGCACAGAATCAGAGTTCTGTTAGGAACGAGGGAGCAAGGGGTTGTCTGCAAAAACCCACCGTTGGAGAAGATTTGACAATACACACAATTATTCTAAAAAATAATGACAGTACTGGCACTTTTCAGATCTAGCAATCAAAGCACATACAGTCATAATTAGATGTTTAAGAAACATCAGCGCTGGCTTGCTCAGGTGCAATTCGGCAGTGACACATGGCAGAGCGGCATCCCTCAGCCTGCTGACTGTGGTGCCTGTTCCAGCATCAAGACCTTTTATTCCCTATTTTACATGTGTTCAAATATACAACATGAATTATCTACCTACCATTTCTTCCCAGAAAGGATTTGAGGCAGATCATCTGCAGAGTTAGTGTTTTTAATCCTTGAAATATTAAAGGCTTCCGCCCCCCACCCCCTCCACCATTTCTGAACTACATGTTCCTGCCACTCTCTCCTTTGAGGTTTTTTTCCAGCTCTAAAAGGATAAACTTGTCAAGGTGCCTGATCATTTCTCGGGACCAGAACAGATTGAAATAACTAATTCATCAAGCCAGGATTTTCAATCTTATGTACTCCCCAGTGATCTCTTTCTGACATTGTAGGAGAAGCCTGTGTTCCATCCAACTTCACTGCTTTGCTTCTCCTCAAGTTGCAGAAGTAGCGACATCTGAAATTGGCATATTCTTACGTTAGAATGTCAAGAGCAACTATAAGTACCTCAACAAAAAAAGGGAGACCATGCAGTTGGCATGATTTACTCATCACAAAGCCACGTTAAAAATACAGCTAGCTGATTCTTTTTTATTTTGCAAGCAAACTGTGTCAATTAAAAGTTTGTTAAAATGTCAAGGAAAGCACAGAACATTAAATAGGCAAGGCTGAAAAACTAGAAATACAAGCCTACAATGAAGGTTTGCGTGGTGAAAGCCAAATTTCACAGGCAGAAAATAAAAAGAGCTTACAAGGGCCTGAGAATCACAGCTGTGCAACGTGAATCAGGCACACCTGGAAATGGAGGTTGCCAAGGCCACTTCTGCTTTCTGAAAGCTGTGTTGTCTGTGTTAACAATACTACACAGAAACAGGATTTTGTTCTGGACAGGCTCGTGAGTGAGAGCACTGATGCATGCCACAGATCAAGGGGTTTTGCCCAAGGAGGGCTTTTTTTCAGGCTAGAAGCACGCTTACTGACAGAGCTTTGACTAAACCCTGGGCTCACTGCCGGCTCATTCCGTGACTTGATCATGATGAGGCATGGAGTGCCAGGTCCCTTGTAGACAATCACTGCCATTGCCAAGGGCAGGAACTCCATGCCCTTGAAATATGTTTTAGAAAACTGCTGACAGTCCAGAGGGGGTTTGGCAGCATCAGTATCAGTACAGAATGAGCCCTCCTGCTCAAGGAGGGGGTCAAGTGTGGGCAGCCACCTGCTGGCAATGCTGTGGGGGGGGGGAGGGGGGGCTGATGTGAGTGACCTCTAGGAGCCCTTCATGTACCTGAGACCCAAGGATTCTCTGGTCCATATCTCAAAATAAGCTCTCAACCTTTTTTAGGGAGCTCCTTTGCACTTACAAACTCTACAATAACAGAGCTAAGAACACTGTCACACAGAATCACAGGCATTTAGCTCGGGAAGAAAGCTGAATTGCTATCTGGTCCAAGCTCCCTTCCAATGGAGTAGAGACTAACGCTGTTATAAGCTCCAAAACTTTGATTTGGCTTAGGTTAAAGGTGTAATTAAACATAAACCTCAAAGTCAATGGTACTCATCATACACAATAGTGAAAAGCTGAGAGCTTTTCCTCTAAGATCAGGAACAAGAAAAGGACACCCACTCTCACACTTTTATTCAACATAGTACTGGAAGCCCTTCACAGAGCAATTAGGTAAGAAGATGAAATAAAAGACGTCCAAATTAGGATGCAAGAAATAATACGGTGTCTATTTGCAGGATATATTTTTATATATATATATATATATGTTTATATATATATATATATAAACAACCTAAAGAGTCCACCAAAAAGCTGTCAAAGCTAAGAAGTGAATTCAGTAAAGTTGCAGGACACAAAATCAATATACAAAAATTAGTTGCATTTCTATACACTAACAACAAATTCTCAGAGAGAGAAATTAAGAAAACAACCCTGTTTATAATTGCATCAAAAAGAATAAAATACCTAGGAATAAATTTAACTAGCAAGATGAAAGACCTGTATACTGCAAACTAAGACACTGATGGAAAAATCTAAAGAAGACACAAATAAACGGAAAGATGTTCTGTGATGATCAGCTGAATGAATACTGTTCAAATAGCCATACTATTCAAAGCAATGTACAGAGTCAAAGTTCAATAACATTTTTCACAAAAATAGGAAATACAACCCTAAAATTTGTATGTAACCACAAAAAACAAACAAAACAACCAAATAAAGCACTCTTGAGAAAGAAGAACAAAGCTGGAAGGATCACACTTCCTGACATTAAACTATATCAGGGGCGCCTGGGTGGCGCAGTCGGTTAAGCGTCCGACTTCAGCCAGGTCACGATCTTGCGGTCTGTGAGTTCGAGCCCCGCGTCAGGCTCTGGGCTGATGGCTCGGAGCCTGGAGCCTGTTTCCGATTCTGTGTCTCCCTCTCTCTCTGCCCCTCCCCCGTTCATGCTCTGTCTCTCTCTGTCCCAAAAATAAAAATAAAAAAAACGTTGAAAAAAAAAAAAAAAAAACAACTATATCAAAAACTACAGTAATCAAAACAGTATGGTATTAGCATAAAAACAGACACAGAGACCAATGGAACAGAATAGAAATACCAGAAATAAACCCATGCATATATAGTCCATTAACTTATGACAAAGGAACCAAGAATATACAATGGAGAAAGGGCAGTGTCTCCAATAAATGGTGTTGGAAAAACTGGACAGCCACATGGAATAGAAGGAAATGGAACCCCCTATCTTATACTATCCACAAAAATCAAGTCAAAATGGATTAAATACTTAAATGTAAGACCTGAAACCATAAAACTCCTAGAAGAAAACACAGGGGGTAAGCTCCTTGACACCAGTCTTGGCAATAACTTTTTGGATTTGACACTAAAAGCAAAGACAACAAAAGCAAAAATAACCAAGTGGGACTACATCAAACTAAGAAGCTTCTGCAGAGCAGAAGAAATAGTCAACAAAATGAAAAGGCAACCTATGGAATGGGAGAAAATATTTGCTAATCATGTATCAGATAAAGGATCAATATCCAAAATATATAAAGAACTCATATAACTTGATAGCAAAAAAATAATTAAACCAATGTGCAGAGGAATTGAATGAACATTTCTCCAAGGAAGATGTACAAATGGCCAACAGGTACATGAAAAGATGCTCCACATTACTAATCTACAGAGAAATACAAAATACAATTCAAAACCACAATGAGATATCACTTTGCACCTGTTGGAATGGCTATTACCAAAACAATGGCTATTTTACAAGAGATACTAAGTGCTGGCAAGGATGTGGAGAAAAGGGAACTATTGTGCACCATTGGTGGGAATGTAAATTGGCACAGCCACTGGAGAAAAATGTATAGCGGTCTCTCCAAAAATTAAAAATAGAACTACCATATGATCTAACAATCCCACTTCTGGGTATATATCTGAAGGAACCAAATCAGCATCTTGAAGAGATATCTGTACCCCACGTTCATAGCAGCATTTTTTACAATAGCTAAGATGTGGCAACAACTTAAGTGTCCATTGACAGATAAAGAAAATGTGCAAAAGATTAATGGCGTATTATTCAGTCATCAAAAAAAGAAGGAAATCCTATCATATGCAACAACATGGCTGGACCTTAAAAGCATTATGTTTTCACTTATATGTGGAATCTAAAAAAAACCAAACTCATAGAAACAGAACAGTTTGGTGGTTATCAGAGGCAGGGATGGGGTAGGGGAAATGGGTGAAGGTGAACAAAAGGTCCAAACTCCTGATTACAAGATATATAAGTCCTGGGGATGTAATGGATAGCATGGTGACTATAATTAACAATATTCTATTGTATACCTGAAAGTTGCTGAAAGAGTAAATCTTTTTTCTTGTTTTTTTTTTTTTTTTTCATTTTTATTTATTTGAGAGAGAGCGCAAGTTTGCACAAGTGAGGAAGAGGCACAGAGGGAGAGGGAGAGAGAATCTTAAACAGACTCCATGCTCAGTGGGGAGCCCCATGCGGGGTTCAATCCCACGACCCTGAGATCATGACCTGAGCCGAAATCAAGAGTCAGACGCTCAAATGGCTAAGCCACCTAGGTACCCCAGAAAGAGTAAACCTTTAAAGTTCTCATCACAAGAAAAAAACTTATAAATAGTTGAGGAGATGGATGTTAACCAAACTTGTGGTGATCATTTCACATACATATATACATATATCAAATCATTATGTTGTACACCTTAATACGATGTTATATGTCAATCATATCTCAACACAACTGGAAAGGAAAGAAGATAGGATAGGACTTGATACTGAATAAACAGAAATGTGCAGTATTAAAGAAAAAAATAAAGTAATCCAAAGAAAAGAGGAAAAAACACTTAGGAACAACATATTATAGAAGGTGGGGATTCCGCTAGCCTGGGTCCCCAAATTTCTGGGTGGAGCAGAGGTCCCACCACTTTCACGAACCCCCATCCTTAATACCGCCATCTTGGAGCCAAACTGGACTGTTTTTATAAAGGAAAAATAATGTATTGTGTTAAGCCACTGAACTTCGGGAATTCGTTACAGTAGCTTAACACTAATACTTATCTGTATATATAGGCTTTTGAATAAGATTAAACCAATATACATAAAACACCATAATGATGTGGGAAACAAAGGCAGAAGGAAATGGCAGATAAAATTAAATTTCCTTATAACCTGCAGCCCACTGACAAATACTTGAGGCTGGCAGAGTAAGACATTTCTCCAGGAACTCCCTACTGTCTTCATGTTAATACTTTGCTAGGGGGAAAAACAACCTTCGCTTGACAATAGCTAGGCCTCCAGTATCCATGAATCTTCTTTACCATATCAAGGTCCCTTTGGAAACTTCCTTTAACTTTACCACCTCAGTCTCTCTTCACAGTCCTGGGGCAGCTCTTCCTGCCCACAGGTCCCATCCCCATGCTTTAATAAAATCACCTTTTTGAGCCAAAGACATCTTAATACTTCTTTCTTGGCCATACGCTCCGGACCCTACCGCCACTCCAAAACCCTATCAATAATAGCTCAATAATGGTTAATTCCTTTCCATTTTTGGTCTGCTACCATCTGAAAATATACCAATAAAATCTTTTTTTTTTCTCTCAAAGCAAGAGTTTTCTAGGAATTTTTAAATGTGCAGGTTGGAAAAAGAAAAAAATAAATAAATGTGCAGGTTGGGGTTAGCCCCATAAACTTATCATCAAGCAACATTTTCGGGAGAGACCTGGTCATTTACATCTTAAAACCACTCTGTCATCTGGAATATGGTACTTACCTTGAAACCTAACTTGAAGCTGAGACAAGTAGAGGTCTTGCAACAAAGATGTCATTCGGAGGATGGTAGGTCCTTTCAAGTTTTCCAGAGCAGGCCATACTTACCTGTAAATCACTAGGGGTTCTATAAAATAAACAAACAAACAAAAAAACAAACAAATAAATAGATGACTTCTGTTTACGTATCAGTTTCCACAAACGTAAGCTAAATGAACCAATACTTATTCTGTATTATCATCATTAAAATAAGTTTCTACATTGAGTTTCTGAGTATGTCTACTAAAGAGAGCAAAGACCTATCCTGTAACATTTAGAGATTTGTTTTAATAGTCATCTTCCAAGGTTTGCTGTTTTATTACTTGGGCACTATTGATTGTTAACTGTTGCACTATTTGTTGGGTGTTACAGGACATCATAATGGTAGTTATGTTTGCTGTAAACTCTGTTCAGCTGACAGTGTTGTGAACTCTGTTGGCTACGGAAGATTGGCTCTGCCCACCTACCTTATGATAACTGACCACAGACTGCCATATCATTGGTGTTATTATAACTCGTTTAATCAGGATGGAGATCTATGCTTCCTTTTCTGAAACTAGGAACATACTGAAAGTCCTTTGTAATAAATAATTCTAACATTAACTTAAAGACATAATGCAAAATCTTGTCTTTCCAGAGGTCTGTCTTCTTTTCACTGAGGTATAATTTACATATAGCATTATATTAGTTTCAGATGCACAACATAATGATTTAATATTTGTATGTTTTGCAAAATGATCACCACAATAAGCCTAGTTAACATTCCTCACCATAGTTAATATTCATCACCATACATAGTTCAATTTTGTTCTTATACGAGAACTCTTAAGATCTACTCTTAGCAACTTTCAAATACACAATATAGTATTACTAACTATAGTCACCATGCTGTACATTACGTCTCCATGACTTAATTATTTTATAACTGGTATTTTGTACCTCTGGAGCTCCTTCACCCATTTTGTCCAGCCCCACCCCCACCTGGCAACCATTAATCTATTGTCTATATCTATGACCTCATTTTTTTTTAAGATTCCGCGTGTAAGTGAGATCATAGGACTGTCTTCTATAATCCTCCTGGAAGGTGGTCAACAAAACTCTGGCCATTTAGCAGTTTCCCATAATGCTCTTAGGATGCTGATCAAACCCTGCCCAAGGCCTACAAGGCTCACTGTCAGTCCGGGCTCACTGGTACGACTACCAGTCATCCTGGCCATCTCTGAGCCCCACAAAACAGCCTTGCTCCTTGGGGATTTGGTGCCTGTGTCCATGCATGTCCTCTGATGACCCAATTAGGAGGTGGGTCAGCTGGGTAGATGCCTGGGGTTCGAGTCCACAAAAGGCACCAACCACCCCCCACCCCATCCCCCACCAAGAAAGGAGATGAAGAAAACTCTCCTTTCTGGAGCTATTTGGGGCAGGGGAAGAAGGTGGGACCCCCAAGGGGCATGCTGGAGCCAGGATGCAGGCCATAAGACTGCCTTCTCTGGAGGACGCTGGTGAGCTGAGGCAGGTGGGTAGGTTTAAAGCCAAGGATAAGAAGCTAGGAGGAGCAGAAGGTGAGGGTGTGGTGGTTCTGGAGCACATCTACAAGTTTTCTGTCACATCTCCCATCAAGAGGGAGTTCTAGCTCCCCTGATCAGGCTTCAGGACTACCTTAGTGAATAGAATGGGACAGAAATGATGCTGTGTGACCTCTAAGACCAGGTCAGGAAAGTCCATGAGATTCTATCTGGCTTGCTCTCTCTTGGACCATTTGCTTTAGAGGCCTGAAGCGACCATGTGAGAGCCCACCCGGAGACAGGGACACCCAGGCAGCCACTGAGGCTTCCCAGCCCAGGCATCAGACATGTGAGTCAGGGAATATCTGGATGATTCTAGACCACCCACTGCCTGCATAACTGTGAGAGACCCGCGTGAGAAACACAAGCTGGCCCTGTCCACCTCCAGACCATGAGGATAACAGTGAAATGATGGCTGTTTTAAGTCACCAAATTTGGGGATGATTTCTTACGCAGCAGTAGTGATGAGGCCAGAGACTTTGTCTTGCTCCCTACTCTTCTGTCCTCAGTACCAAAAACAGTACCTGGCCCAGGTAATCAATCAATGTCTGCTGGATGGCTGAATGGACAGATGAATGTGCAGAGGAGAGGCTCACTACAGTCACCGGCAATCCATCCTTTCTGCCTTTCCCCAGCCAGCAGGCTGCTATCTCTCCTCTGCCCTTCCACCTTTCCCACATAGCTAACTCACCATCAGCCTTCGGACCCCAGCTCAAAGATCATTTTCTCAGGGAAGCTGCCCTTGAACTCCCCTGTCTAGATCAGGGTCCTGTCTGACACTCTCAAGTCATTCTGTATCTCTCCTTCAGGACACTCTCCGGGACTATTAGTACATAATCAAACAACTACACTGAAAAGCTGACTGGCTGTCTCCTGGGACTCACTACAAACCACCCTACGGCAGCGATAGGGTCTGTTCACAAGCGTGCCTCTGGTGGACAAAGCCTAGCACAGACCTGGCTGACTGTGTGTCAGAACATTTCTGGAGACTGGTAACATATACAGCTCAGCTGTTTTGACTCACAATACTTCTGACACCAAACGTTGTTGTTGTTTTTTTTTTTTTTCCCCACACCAACCAATTCTCCAACTCTGTGGACACCAGCTGGGTGTCCTACAATTTAATTCTGACACCGACTATCCCAAATTAGTGTTGGACTCCACAGGTTGAAGGACTCAGTTCCAAAGACTGCCCCCACTTCAGATGCCAGTTACAAGCACAGGGTCCCCAAATTACCCACTTTTGTCTAATCTAGTTACAAAGTCAGAGGTGGGGCCTCCCACAACCCTTCCCCCTTTCAGGTTCAATAATTTGCTACAACAGCTCACAAAACTGGAGAACATTTTACTTGCTGTCACCATAGATTTATTATATAAAGGATACAACTCAGGAACAGCCAAATGGAAGGAATGCACAGGGCAAGGTGTGGGGCCAGGGCGCAGGGCTTCCATGCTCTCTCCAGGCATGCTGCCCTCCTAGCACGCGGATGTGCTGCCAACCCGGAAGCTCTCTAAATCCCCGCTGTTTAGAGGTTTTTATAGAGGTCTCCTTTCATCTATGACGGACTAAATCATAGGCCATTGGTGGGGCTTAAAGTCCAAACCTCTAACGGTGCTTTGGCCTTTCAGGCAACCAGCTCCCATCCAGAAGCTTATCTAACCCCCTCTCCTGACCCCCAGACCAGCAGTCATTAGCACCTAAAAGATACTCTTAGCACTCTGGAGATTCCGTGTTCCAGGAGCTGTGTGCCCTGAACTGGGGGGCAAAGACCATATATTTATTTTTTATGATACCATCCTGCTATTAGACGGTGCTCATTTTTATTGTTCTCAATAATACTGAGCTAGAATTGGCCTCTAACTAGTAGCCTACCCTCCATCAGGCTGTCCAAAGCCACTCACACCGTGGTCATTCACACCACACAGACCCCCGGGAACTGGTCTGAGTGTCTTCTTCAGGTTTACACACAGCTGTCGGGGGAAGAGCCGGAATCTGAAGCCAACTCTTCAGACTTGACAGTTCAACACGATGTCCCTCACACCACCCTGCCTCCCGGATGTTTCCGCCGATGTGAGATGCTCTGGGAGCATCATAATCTCCTTATCCAAAACAACAACAACAAAAACAACAACAAACAAAGCTGTGCACTTTTAATGGAGCACACAAAACAGGTGAAGCTTCTTAATATTTAACAGATAGTATTCAATGTCCCTATAAAACAAGAGCTCATGGTGATATTTACTTTAGGCACCTCCCTGCCAAATGCCTAAGGGATGAGCCCCTGAGCAAACATCTAATTCAGATTTTAATTTGCTTCATTTCCTGGGCAGATCCCACAATCCCCCACAGAAGGTGCTCCTTCTGCTTTCCCTTCTTTTCTATTACTTGTCATTCCCCAGGCTGCTGGAGATTAAGGACTTAAATAAACTAAGATAAAGAACATTCCAGGTCATCTGCACCGTTCAGTGAAATAGCACCCCTGAACAAGTGAGCTTTTGAAGACCATGCAATGACCCAGAAAATGTGAACATTTTAATGTGACTTAATGTGAAAAACTAAAAAAGGATACAGAGCCATGCCCTGCACGACCCAATTTTTTTTTTTTAATGTGTGTATGTATATGCTTGGAAAAGCTGGATGGAAAGAAATACAAATTTAAAAATGACATCGTATGTCTCACCCTTCAGATTGGCAAAAAAATAAAAAGATCATCCATCTCTAGTGGATGTTAGTCCCAATGGGTGGGGGGGGGGGGATACATTCTTTCACACACTGTCGGTAAGAGGGTTAAGTGGAACAGTATTTGTGAAGAAGAACTGTGGTCTCATTAAAACAGTAAACACACATACCTTTTGCCCCAGGAATTTGGATTCTGGATATCTAATCCCCAAAAATGTTTATTCATGTATATAAAGCAGCAGTAAGAATAAATATAAAAATTTGAAAACTGAAATGTACCCCAGAGGGAAATGGTTGGAAAATTACAGTTTGTTCATATAATGGAACAGGATTTAGCCTTTAAAAAGAAAGAGGGGGGCACCTGACAGGCTCAGTTGGTAGAGCATGTGACTCTTGATCTTGGGGTTGTGAATTTGAGCACCACGTTGGGTATAGAGATTACTTAAAAATAAAATCTTTTAAAAAAAGAAGGGAAGGGACGGGAAAGGAGAAAGAGATGGGCTTAGGTGTGGATGTGGACAAACCTCCAGATTCTGCCAAGTGAAAAATGAATGAGAGAGAGTGTGCAAGTGGCAGTGATGTGGAAATGGTGGGGTTCGGAGTGAATGGTTAAGAAAGAATTCTTGAATCCTCTTCGGTGCAAACAGGAGGTTTTAGTAAAGCATGGGGATAGGGCCTATGGGTTGGAAGAGCTGTACTGGGATTAAGAGAGGGTTAGGGATAGCATAAGTCTCTAAGGAATTTTGGAAGCAAGGTTTCCAGGACCTTAAGAGGCTAGCTGTTAGGAAAAGGTCCTTTACTACTGTCTAGTAAAACCCTAGTCATGAGACCCTTTAGATGCATATCTGTGGGCCATGTGCTTGGAGGATGACTGCTAACATGTATCTTGGGGAGCAGAGATAAAGGAAGTTTCCAAGGAAATTTTTATATGTTAACGTAGACTTACAGGATCCTGGAGGTGAGGCCACTGTTAAGCTAAGGTTGCCTTTTGCCCTTAGCAAAGTGTCGTCATCGAGGGGGTTGAGCTCCTACAGGAAGGTCACTCTGCCCGTGTCAAGGACTTGTCAATGGGCTCTAAACTGTAAAGAAATTTAATTTTTTTCTTTTGCCTTTGTTCTCTATTTCAGCAGCATAATAGATACAGTGCTTATCTATTGTATAGGTGTCTCTGAAGGTAAAACAAACATTTGCACAACTCAACATATACCAGGAAATTTTAAGAAAACATGTAAACTTACAGAATAAGGTGTGGAAGGAGATAGTCCCCAAGTTAATAGTGGTTATCTCTACTGTGGACTTTTCAATATTTACTGACATATTTAATGCTTTGTTTTTACAGTGTGTTATGGTACAAATAACAAACGGTTAGTAATGACAGAAAATGTTATGTTAAGTCAAAGGAGCAAGCTATAATACAGCATATACAGTTTGAGCTCAATTACGTTATAAAGAAGATACATTACAAAACTGGACTGAGTCATCTGAAACAGGGCTGAAGAGTGAGACTTTTTACTGTTATACTCTTTAGTGCTATTTTTTTAAATCAATAAAAGTGACAATTCTTAAAGAAACCCTGGAAAGAGAAAATAGACCCTTAGTGTTAGGAGTGGTTATGGCTGGGACTACAGTAATTTTACTCTGCTTTGAAACCAACTGCAAGGGTGAAAGACTGGTTTACAACTCTTGAAGCAGGTGGTAGCATCCTGGAAGACTTCTTTTCTCATTTATAGTCTTGCATTTTCCAAATTTTCTTAAACATTTATGACTTTTAAAATCAGAAAAAAAAGAAAGCTGTAGAATTTATTTAAATTAACAATTTTTTAAATGTTTATTTATTTCTCAGAGGGAGGGAGAGAGAGAAAGAGAGAGACAGAGAGTGAGAGTGGGGGAAGGGTAGAGAGGGAGGGAGAAACAGAATCCGAAACAGGCTCCAGGCTCTGAGCTGTCAGCACACAGGCCAATGCGGGGCTTGAACTTGCGAGATGTGAGATTATGACCTGAACCGAAGCCAGACGCCCAACCAACTGAGCCACCCAGGCGCCCCTATTTAAATTATTTTTTAAACAATGTTAAACAAGAAGTCACAAGGCAGGTACCTAAGCTATTGAGAGACCAGTGGTTTTGAAAGAGTACCTGCTTTCAAAACTAATGCAACATGAAACCTGATGTCGTAAGAAAGATAAAATCATAGTTTACTGGGAGGGGTCTGGCGCCCCACTCAGCAGAAGCCCCATCATACCCAAAGAAACCAGGGCTCCAGGAACTCCATTAGGAAATGCACTATATAAATAGACTGAGGCTACAGGGTTAGGGAAGGGGACATGTGCTAAATGGTCAGATGGGGCTTTAAGGAAGAGACAGAAACTGCGAAAGCTACAAGGGCAGGTAGGATGTTAGTGGGCATGCCTGATGTGAGCAGGCATTTCAAGGAGGATAAATAATGTATACAGTGGTACACATGCAGAGGCAGAATCCACCCTCCCTACACTGTTGACTGATGACAGGTTTTATGCAGTCACTCATCAGTGAACAGGGTGGAGAATGAGTGGGGCCAGACTAGGCTGCTGTAGGAGGAGGGAGCCACAGAAGGTTCCTGAACACACGCCTGACAGGATGAAGGCGGCAACATAGAAACATCACTCAGAAGCTGACAGATACACTCCTGTATATACATCTCACCCTTGAGTTTACAGCAAGGCACTGGCAGCCAAGAATGCAGACAACCTTGCCGGCTTTGACATTTGGGGGCTTGCGGCTCGTCACCATACAAATGCTAGCTTCTGCCAAGCTTGTGCTGCATTTGGGCAGAGTATCAGCCAGACAGGCTGCAGGCCTTCCTCCAGGGCTACCCTGGAAGGAGCCCACATTCCAAGGGCAATGGGGCTGGGACCCCAAGTCACAGCTCATGGTGCCTCCCTGGGACTGAGAGCCGGGCCTTTTACTCCACTGCTTACCAGCTGCAGTACCTCAGGCAAGTTACTTAACCTCTCTGAGCTGGTTTCCTCACCTGTAAATGGTGATTCGATTATTCACTCAACAAATATTTACTGAGCCCCTGCAATACGCCAAGCACAGTTATAGAAGCTGGGGATCAGCAGTGACCAAAGTAGTCCAAAATCCCTTCCCTCACAGAGCTTATATTCTAGCGGAATATAAAATCACCCACTTTCTGGGGTTGTGGAAGGGACTGCACTTAGGGTACTAAGGATTCCGTACCTAAGTCTAGCGTATGTACGGGTTTCCCCCGCACATCACCAAGCAGTTCTCTGACCCTAGCTGGGTGTCCTACAACTCAACTCAATTCTGACCCTACCTGCCTGGAGATAGCGTCAGAGTCCACAGGTTAAGGGCTCAGCTTCCCCCCAGCCCTCACCACTTCAGAGGCCGATGGCAAAGCCAGGTTGTCCCTTGTGTTTCTGACTGGAGGTCTGTCTCCCTCTTTGGTTCAATTAATTTGCTAGAGTGGCTCACAGAACCCAGAGACACATTTTACTTACTAGATCACCGGTTTACTATAAAAGGACAGAATTCAGGAATAGTCAGATGGAAGAGGTGCACAGGGAAAAATATGCATGTGGGAAAGGTCACTTAGTTTTCATGCTCTCTCCCAGGGTGCTAGTCTCCCGCACCCCCAAGTGCTCTCCCTGGAAATTCTTCAAACCCGTCCTTTTGTGTTTTTATGGAGGCTTCATTACATAGGCATGACTGATTAAATCGTTGGCCATTGACAACTGATTTGACCTCCGACTCCTCTCCCCTCCCTGGAGGTCTGGGGATGGGACTGAAAGTTCCAACCTTCTAATCACAGGCTGGTTCTCCCAGCAACCGGTCCCCATCCTTAGTTACCTGGGGGCTTTCAAAAACCATCACTTCATTAACATAACAAAAGACACCTTCCTGGGTCCCAGCACAGTTTAGGGGGTCTGCGCCAGAAACAGGGATGAATGAACATGTATTTCTTATTATAAATCACATCACAGGTAGTAATGATCCTCCTTTTCTCATTTTATTACTATATATTCCCTACAGCCTTTAGCACCAAGAAGGCACCCAGTAGACACCATGGGGCTGGTGGAGTTTCCTTCTATGGACTGAGATTTCCCTACCTGGAAACACAATGCCATACATTCAGCCCTGGGCTCAGACTAGCACAAAAGTTCCTCTCTGCACCCCACTCCCTAGCACCATCAATTCCACCATAACGAACAGGGATGGGTAGAGAGAAAGAAGGAAAGCACCCTGGGGCCATTCGTCACAATGAAGGCAGCTGACAGCCCCCATTTCCTCGGGGAATTGAGCAGACCTGCCTGCTGGTGACAACAGTTCCCTTCTCAGGGGGTGCTCACGTAGTCCTTGCCTGGAGGGACACCCTCGTGGACCATGGAGCAGTACCCAGTGGGCCCGTAGAGGTGACCCGGCCTCTCCCAACAGGCCAGCCCACGGCAAGGGCAAACCTCAGATTTCAATGTGTTCACAGGGTGGGTAACAGACACAGCTAGGTCATATTCTGAGCCAAGCAGCCAGAAGTATTGGTAGGAGTTGAAAGGAGAGGGAAAAAAATCGTAAACCAACTTGAGGACCTCATCCTTGGGGCTCCGAGAAAGCGCTCCGTCAAAAATCCAGCTGGCGTATATACTTTGATATGTGATGACAGTTTCAACTTTCCTCACCGACTACACGCTGGTGTTCTTGTGCCAGGCTCTATTTCCATGGCCTGAGTAATGCCCGGGCACAGGACCAGAAATGAATCGGAAACAGAGGGACGGGGCAGGAGAGGCGAACAGCACAGTCAGTGGGCCCACATCCTGCTCAGCCTCCAACAGCAAACCCTTCAGGGCAGTGGCTGGGACAGCAGCCAAGCCCACCTCGGATTCCCGCCCACCCTCCCCTACAGCCTCATTCCCTCTTCCAGCCCAGACCCTGAGCTCCCTTGGGGCTGCGACCTTATCTGCCTCGTTCACAGCTCTCTGTTAAACGAATAAATGACCACAGTGCTGGACCCCAACTCTGGCGCACTGGACTTACCGTTCTCCCCCAACCGCCACATGCCCCTTCTCGTAATTCAGTGTCTGTGCCCACTCACTTGGCCCAAGTGCCTTCTTGACCTGGTTAACTCCTACTCATCCTTAAATGCAGCGCAAAAGGCAGCCCCTCCTAGAAGCTTTCCCTGACCCCAATGCTAGGTGAGGCCCCCCAGTATTGGGCGACCACAGCCCTCCCATCATATGCGTCAACACACAGGCTCAGGTCAGCTTCCCCGCCTACTGTTTGCAGGGCTGGGCGAACACAGAGCTGAGGAAGCAGCAGGTGGCTCAGTAGGTGTGTGTGGGAAGAAAGGAAGGGAGGGAGTAAAGAAGGGCACCAAGAAAGATACTGTGGATGGAGAAACACGTGTCACAGAAACCTACCACAAACGGAACAGGAACAAAACACTTTAACTCAGTAGATAAGTGGGTCATTTATTAATGTTTACAGAGAAAAACTAGCAGGAAGTGGCTGGGAAAAGATTTCTCAAATCATTTGAGTGGGAAGCAGGGGTCACTCTGTGCTGCATCCCTTGCTCCCTTCCGGATGTGGGTGGGCTAGGCTGGGGGCTGAAGAGGAAGAGAAACTTTGGAAGGCTAGGTGAGTGGAGGCACTTGAAAGGCTCACTGGCAAGAAGGTCTCAAAGGCTCAGAACTCCTCTGGCCTAGGGGTGCTGAATCCCATTTCCCGTGGGGTAATCTTCAACTGCCGAGGGGGATCAATTATGACTCATTCCCTTAAAGCTGTTAAGAACAGGCCTGGGGTCAAGAAACAGGGATAATGAGGACCTTCTATTGTTCTGGTCCAGTTCCGAAAGGTAGGAACAGAAGCAGGGATTTAAGACAGATGATCTGGAAATGAAGACTATTTTGGGAGGTAGCCTTCTTAGCACACTATTTCCTTCTAGGACAGACACCCCTAGTTGTCCCTCAACATTCATGCCTTCTTCCTTGCTAAGAGACTTCTGATTTGGGCGGGGGTGGGAGGGACAGTGTGGTAGAGACTGCCAGCTAATCATAAAACCCAACTCCTCTTCTTCCTAGGCACTGGACCACATTCCCCAGCCTCTCTTCCAGGAGGTGTGGCCATGTGTCTGAGCCCCTGCCAATGGAATATCACTGGAATTAATTCACCACCTCCAAGCTTGGCCCATAAAATTCTCCCACACACCATCCTCCAGGCTCCCTCCTCTTCTGATTGATGTAAACAAGCATGGCAGAATTAAGAGCCTGGGTCCCTTAATCACCTGTTGGAAGAGAACTCCCCACTAATTAGGAACAGCCATTTTGGATTTTCTGTCAGCAAAAAGTAAATGTCTACCATATTTGAGTCTTTAAGCATATTTGGGTTATTTGTTTAGCAGTGAGCCCACCCAACGATTCTTGGCAACAGTGTGCCCTGCTAAATAGTCACATGGCCCTTTAAACTGGGACTGGTCATGTGACACGTGAAACGTCAGGGGAAGTCTGCTCAGTGTCTTGGGGAAAACGTCTGCTTTCCTGATCAAAGGTACCAGTGTGGCTGGCGCCTCCTTCCTGCCGTAGTCATCTCTCCATCATGAAGGACAGGCCAAGAAAATAACAGAAATGTCAGTCCAGACAGACATCAGCTGTTGAAACTAATGCTAGCAACCACCTACATTTGGACATCTTGTTACATGAAAGAAAGAAACCATTATATGCTTAAACCACTAAAGTAGGACTTTCTGTTACTTGCAGCTAAAAGCAAACCTGACTGATTTGCAACCAGCCAATCATTCATTCACCCAACCTTTCCTGAGGCATATTCCATGAGAGTCCTTGTGCTCAGGGCTGAAGAGTCAGAGAGACGTGCTGGATGTGAGCCCCGGCCTCCAGGAGCTCCCCGTCAAGCTGAGGAGACAGGCCCGTGCAAAGACAATGTGCACGCAGTGGGAAAAGATGCTAGGACGGCACGCAGTGTCCCAGGGGAGTGTGAGCATTGAGTTGTGGGCAGGCACTGGGGCAAAGCGTCCCCAACTCCCTTTCTGGCATTCAGCACACAGAAAAAACACTCCTTGAGCTAAAAAGCCAGTAAAAAAGAACCTGTTCTGCTCAGCCAAGCCAACTGCAATTACTTACTGTACGTTGAGTTGTTAAACACCATCAATTAATGCAGCTGTTCCAAGATAATCAGCAGTCATTAGAGCAAGATGCACCAGTAAAAAATCATATGCTACTAACATGGAAATTAGATGAACCAAGAACGAGGCAGACATACCTGAATCTTCCTGCCTGACATTAGCATCTCCTGAAATACGCCTTTCTCAAAGACAAGAGTTATTTTTCACCTTGAAGACGGAGCCAACAACAAGAAAAAAAATCAACTGTCAGTGGGATGACCTTCAACCATAAATATCCAAGCTTTGATTTTCAGGTCTAGGTTTCCATTAGGAACTGTAATGGAGACAGACAAACTGGTGACAAAAGATGACCCCATCTGGGAAATCGTGAGGCAACCAAGACCAGAAAAGTTAGAGCACCTGGGGAACCACGTGGAAACTAAAGAAAGGTTCCCCTCTGCTTAACTCAGTTCTGCCTGCATACAAATAAATGGCTTTTAAAAGTGAAAGACATTTTTTGTCATTTCTTTATTTTCCAAGCATGGGGCAAGTATTTTAAAAAAAAAAAAAAAAAGACAAAATCTCCCTGACTTCAAATTCCAGTAGTTCAAAAACAAATAAAAGCAGGCTCCTCACTAAGAGAGGTATTAGGTTTTCAGTCTGACAGGCGACACATTAACACGAAGTGCTCCAGTGTGAAGCCAAGGCTGTAGCAATCACATTCACACAAGGCAGAAGCGCTCAAGTTCCTGAGGCAGCGATCACGGGCTCTCCGGTCCGCAGTCCATGGCTAGAGGCCTGCGCCAGGCCGTGATGGCAGGCGCTAGCTAGCTGGGCAGGCTTCCACGTGGGAGTTTCTTTGTAGGACACACAGAGCAAGTGAGGACTTCCATTCTCCAGAACCAGTTATTAAATCCAAGCCTATCAATACAGTCCACCAGAGATCTTCACGTCCAGAAGGTTCTGACTATGGCAGATACAGGAAGCATGATGGTCTGGCCTTCTGCCCCAGTGCAAATCCCCCGGCCACCCTTAAGCAGCCGTGCTATTGCTCACTCAGAATTGGGTCTCTCACAGTACTGGGGGGGCTTTTAGGGCTGCGGAAACACCAGTCTGAACCAGTGGTCAGGGCAGTATGCTGTCCACCAGGACCAAGAGCAGTGCCGGCAAAGCAGGTGAGTAAATACTGAGTTTACAGTCTCTTATCACACTTCCCACTAACAACCTGAGGCCAAGAGTGATAGTTAAAACATTAACCACCAGCATGTGCTTGTGAATCGAGGGCATATCTTAAACAGCGGGCAAGGCAACATCACACCTGAGTGTACCCGATCAAGATAATAAGCTCCACCCCCTGCCACGGTCAACCCTTCATAGGCCTGCCCTAGGCCCTCATGATCATAATAGGTGGCGAAGAGGTAGGTGAGCGTCTGGGAAATGTCTGCACTACCATTCAGGTCCTTCACCTGTGAACTTAAGCATCAAGTCCTCTGTTCCACTGGGACAGGCTATGTGTGTCTTGTCCATTCTCCTATATCCATCAACTTGGTGAGGTTGGTTGGCACCAAAAACATATTTTTAAGGAATGAATGAATGGTAATAACAGCTACCATTTTTTTACTTTTAAAAAATGTATTTATTTTTAAATGTTTATTTCTCTTTTTTCGGAGGGGGTGGGGGGGAGAAGACAGATGATCCCAAGTGGGCTTTGCCCTAACACCACAGAGCCTAATGCGAGACCCAAACTCACAAACCAGAAGATCATGACCTGAGCCTAAGTTTAACGTTTAACCGACTGAGCCACCCAAGTGCCCCAACAGCTAACATTTTTAAAGCATATCATGTGCTAGGCACCGTTCCAAGTCCTCGTCATGTACGAACTCATTTTAGCCTCACAATAATAGCATCTCAATTTTTATCATCATCTCAATTTTACAAATGAAGAAACTGAGGCACAGAGTAGTTAAGTAACTTGTCCAAGTGTACAAGACTAGTAATGACAGATCCAGGATTCCAAGCCAGAATGGCTTCAGAGTCTATACTCTTCACTACTGTACTATGCTGAATACACAGGTCTTCAGGTACTCTAGTACTGGGAAGTCATCAGCAGAGAACCTCTTACATACACAAACCCTGAGAAATCCTTCCAGGAGGTTTCTGGTGGTGCTGATCACATGCTGGTTGTGTCTATTTGACCTGCAGAACATTTTAAAGAAAACCAATACCCACTTTTACCCCTAAGCAGGAGACTACCTGTAATTTTCAAATAACTATGTAGTCACATTTGGTTATCAAGCAACTGAAGCAGGAATACCTAAGTTTACATAATATTTCTCTTCTCAAGAGTTCTACATTCTAGGAGAAGCCTTTTGAAACACCCTGTGGTCCCATTTCCTCATCTCTAAGATCCCAGACTTGCTGGAAGGACTTAAGATCACAGGCTCAGTTGCCTATTTATATGGTAAGGTACTGGGGCACCTGGGTGGCTCAGTCAGTTGAGCATCTGACTTCAGCTCAGGTCATGATCTCAAGGTTCAGGAGTTTGAGCCCCATGTCGGGCTCTGTCTGTGCTGATAGCTCAGAGGCTGGAGCCTGCTTCAGATTCTGTGCTCCACCCCCGCTTGTGTTCTGTCTCCCTTTCAAAAATGAATAAACATTAAAAAAAAATTTTTATATGGTAAGGTACTGCATAAGCATAATAATGTATGATCATAATATTAAATACTTAATTAAATATTTCAACAAAATGACTGACTAAAGTTTCTATACTTATCTATACTCATTAAAATTCTATACTTGCTTATACTTCTATACAAATTCCTATTTATACCTCTGCACATTTTAGTAACAATGTTTAAAATTTAACAGTTTATTTCTGTAAGACTGTGTCCCTCCTTTATTATTTTTGAGTTTCCAGACATTTCTACCATAATAACGTTCTTCCACCTTAATCCAACTGCTTCTTTCATTTTAGAAGCATAAAGAGTTAACAAGGCAGTAACATGTTTTATTCTAACTTCAGATTCTCCCATATTAGATGACAAAATTAGCAAGCAAGGGCTTCATTTTATTTTATAGCTTATTTTATAGTTTAAAAGCTCAAAATGATATGGCTGTATCTCTGAAGGCCTAAAGTTCGGTACGGGATCCAAGAATGAGGTAGTTCTAGGAAAGTAAGCTATGGTTTTGTTAGTGGAAAAGACAGGTCTCCTAATAATTGAGTGGTAGGACAAATAGTATTCAAACTATTTGTAAATTTGGTGTAAATTATGACTTTAACCACAAACAAGCAGAGAGGAGGGGAAGGGGTTGTCAAAACCAGGTGCAATAATTTTCATCTTTGTTTGTTTTTTAAAGCTCTGGTTTCCATGCTATTGATTACAGCTCTCTCTGAGGAAGTCGGTTACACACAGAGGCCCAGAGTGGTAAGCACATGACAAAAGGATGCCCCATAATACAGAAACATCAATGTATAAGTTGGGGAGGCAAGTGGGCAAACATAAACAGAATTTTAAAGTTCTTAGTTGCTACTACTAGATGTTTGAGTCACCCCAATTCTCTTTTACCCCAGGGTGCCAGCACAGAGGCAGCTCCCCGAGGTTTGCAGTACAGAAGGATGAGACTGGGCAAGGAGAGGAGGAGGGAGGGACAAAGGAAGGGAGGGCAGGTGCATGGATGACCCAGCCCAGAGCACACACTGAAGGCTACCCCTGGCTGCAGGAACTACTCCTCAAGGCCCCTCCAAGTTTTTCAATGCCTTTTCAATCACTTATCTACATCCATGCTCCTGGGACTGCTCCTCTCTTCATTACTGATTGAACTGTAACCTTCCAAAAGCCCGGGGTTTCCCTAACCAAGGCCCAAGAACCTTCACAGCAGCCTTCTGGGGGTGGAGGCTAGCAGGCTGGAGTCTGTGGTCCAGTTAAATAATCCTGACCCTCCTGCCTTTGGAACTCAGAGCAGACTCCGCAATTCATTCCCGGTTCACAGGTGCCTCCTCGTGCGTGGCTGCCTTCCAGGATCTGCAGGTTGGGCGGGGAGGGGGGCTTCAGCAGGCCCTGTTCCATCTGCCAGGCTGCCCAACAGGTTCAAGAAGGGTGCCTGGGGTGGGGTGGGGGGGGGCGCGCCTGGGTGGCTCAGTCAGTTGAGGGGCCATCTTTGGCTCAGGTCATGATCTTGAGGTTCATGAGTTTGAGCCCCACACTGGGCTCAATGCAGTCAGTGCCAAAGCTGTCAGTGCAGACCTTGCTTGGGATCCTCTGTTCCCAGCCAACCCCCCCACCCCCTGCCCTTCCCTGCATGCGCACATGCTCTCTCAAAAATAAAATAAAAACATTTAAAACAAAGGTCCCTGGAAGGCTGCTTCTGTCAAAAGGCCCACCATCCTACCAGAAAGCAGCTGTTGCCTCTTCTTCACCCCTAAATGCAGCACACAGACTCTGCCAGCTGCTTCTCCTTTGCCACTCTCTTGGGCTCTCTCCCTCAGTATCGCAGGTGTGAGGTGACTCCCCAGGGCCAACCCCAGCTTAATGTCACTCAAGCCATTTCCAAAGGGGCCCAGCACAACCCTCATTCAAAAACTTAAAATAGCTCTGCACTCTCACTGTGCTAAGTCCAGCTCTCAGCTGTCCTTCAAGGTTTTCTGGAAAGGTGAACAGTGAGCCCAACAAATCGTATTTCAGGCTACTGCGAGCTATTTTTCCTATCTCAGTGACTCTTCTCCTGCTGGTAACCCCTATCCCAGAATGTGGGCATACATCCTTATCCACCAACCAAAAGCCCTGTCCCAGGGCAATGCCCTGGGGCTGAAGTCTACTCCTGCTGTTTTTCCAGGACCCTGGATATTCTCCCATCCTTCTCCTTACCCACCTTGAGACTAGGCACCACTGCCCTCTCTCTCCCTCCCTCCCTGTCTCACTCACAAACCGCAGGCATTAATTAAACCTCCTCTACAAAACAGATTTTTCATCTTCAGCGGCAGGAATTCTGGGTAGGAGCCAGGCTTGGAGACTGAGACAGTCTGGGGAAGAAAGATAAGCCCATGACAACCCTTAACCTGTGGGCAGTGCCGGTTCCCACATCCAAGTAACATTCTGAATGGCAGCCTTGCGGGATTCCTGAAAAAAGGTGGCACGGGGCATTCCCACCCCCTCCGCCTCTGGTCGTATTCTTCAGGGCCGGCCTTTGACAGAGGAAGAAGAGCTGGACTTTGCTGACCTGTTGGTGGGTAACAGCCACCTCCAACAAACAGAAACCGCATCCTAAACCACCAGCCCCAACAGAGCCACAAACCACATTGCCAGAAACTGCTCCCAGCTCTCCATGGGAAAGTTGGGGTGAACAGTACCCACTGGACTAAAGATGGTGCAATCTGAAGCGGCCGGCAGGGCTCTTCAAGCACTGCTTGGTCTCCCTGAGTGCTCCTTCCCATTATAGACATGGATGAGAGATGCGGCGGGGGGAGCTTCAGTCACAACTCAGGGCCCTACAGGTTAAGCTGCGAGGGCCTCACCCCTCAGCAAACAGCCTTAGCTCCCCAGAGTGCCCATCACCCCCTCACCCCAATTCTAGGCTGAAGACAGCTGATTTCCTTCACGGAAATTCTGGAGTCCCCACTGAGGTTAGAGACCCAGCTATCAGAGCCTGACCCATAAACCGAGTGCTCTGCTCCCAAATAAACACAAAAAGGAGTCTGTCTCCAGTGACAGGATGCATTTTTTAAAAAATTGATGAATTTAAGGACAATATTTTGAAAACAGTGCAGCACAATGGGAAAACAAGAGTCATGGACTCAGACTAGATTCAAGAGGGGGATCCATTTTGTTTACTAGAGAAAACACTGAGTACCTATCACTTAGAGGGTGCCAGGCTGCGTGCTGACAGAGATGGTCCCCGCTGAAGGCATTCCTGGCTAGTGGGGCATCTGACAGTCAACAACTCACCACTGAACAGCATGATGAGGACTAAGAAGGTGCCCTCAGCAATTTGTGGGCACTTAGAGGGAGCCTACTGAGTCCCAGTGTGACCTTGGGCTAATTACTCATTAATTCACTCTTCAATGCTGAAAGAATATTGAGCTAATTACTATTCAGGCCAATCAATAGAAAAACAACAACAACAACAACAACAACAACAACAACAACAACTTATGGATACTGCAAGTTTCACAAATGCTCAGAGCCCTAGGCTTCAGAGACCCAGTGACCCATCCTGTCCCTGGTGCCCCACAGCAGCCTCCCAACCATTAGTGAGGGTGGACTGGCCAGGAGTTAATTCCTGAAAGAGAAGTATCCCCTATGTGTCCTTTCTCTGAAATGCGCAATTAATTTAAAACAAGACTTAAGGAAAGCCAGGAGAAGGGATGCGGGGAGATTCAGGCACTGGCTTTTCAGGCTGTAACCAGTGCATCTCCACCCCTCTCTAGGGAACACGAGGCTTTTCAAACCATCTGCTTTGAACTCTCTTCCCACAGATGTCCAGGCTGAGCACCAACACCTCCAAGGAGAAGGAACTGTTTGCCAAGCTCCGTTTGCAGTCACGTCACGTTTGTAAGCCTAGGCTGGGCATGGTCTGCTCTATACTCGGGTTCACCGGGGGCCCTCCGCATCATAGGCAACAAATGTCCCCAAGTTATGAAGCCTTCTTGAGGCCCCCTTGGCCATCCACCCCACGCTTCCCCATTTGCATCGATCTAATTTCACATCTCTCCTGATTTTACTTTTTGAAAGCCTACAAAGCATCCTCGCCTTCCCGCGAAGGCACTGGCCACTTAGGCGGTGAGAGCCTCGCTCCCCGGGGGGACCCCTTTGCAGCCTCCGAACGCCCAGAGAAGCGGGAAAATATGGCTCCACGTCCTCCTGCACCGCTAATCCTTGAACCATCCACAGGTACAACTTGAAAGACCGCTGCTGCCACAAAGAAAGCAACCTGCTCTAAGCCAATTCCATTTCTGGTGTGTGACAAAGCTGGCTTCGTTATTAGATCGCTCCAGACGAGCAAAAGCAAGGCCGTGGGATCTGGAGCACGCAGCCCCAACCTTAGCACCCAGGCACGCCAGCCCGCGCGCGGAGCGGTTCCTCGGCGGGGCCCCGGGACTCCCGCAGGCGCCAGGCGCAGGCGGCTGCGGGGGTGCCAGCCTCACCCCCGAGAAAGGCCGCGGAGAAGTTGCCGCCGCCTTCTCACCTGGAGACCAGCAGGTTCGAAGCGCCGCGGGAACTGGGATCCTGGGAGGTCCAGCTGGGGCTGGAATTAGGCGCAGGAGCGCGGGCGCCGGGCGGGAGCTGGTTGGAGGGGCGGGGACGCGGTGGAGGAAGGCGGGGCCGGAGGGGCGACGGGCTGGAGGTGGAGGAAGCCCGAGGCAGCGGGTTTGAGGGAGGTGGGGGCGAGGGCTCGGGAGAGGGCGCCGGAATCCTTGGCAGAGTTAAGAGGGTGCTGAGGCTTGGAGACAGGGGGCGGCGGGGCGGAGGCCGGGGTGGCCTGGGGGAGAAACAGCGAGTCGGGGTCTGGGGTTTGGGGAAGGAGCGGGAATGGAGGAGGAAGCTCAGTCGGGGGGTTCAGACCCGGTGCTCTGAAGCCCGCCCCAGCCCCACTCTCCCACCGGAGACTCAGTCCCGTCGTCCCGGCCTGGGCGCGTCCCGAGGATCCCCTCGGGCTCTCAACCGTGGGACGCCTGTCCGCTCCGAGCCTCCGCGCCGCTCAGCCCAAAAGACAACCAGCCGGGCCCCGGACCATTGCCACTCACCGTCCATGGTCCCGGCCCGGCTCCGGCTCCGGCTCCGCCGCTGCGCGCCCGGTTCGGCACTCGCCGCCTGCTCAGCCCTTTGCGGGGGGAGGCGAGGGCTGCGTGCACCGACCTCGGGGCAGCACAGCATGCCGCAGCGCCCCCTGCTGGCCCCGCCCCACGCCGGGCTCGGCCCGCCCCGCGCCGGGCGCCCTCGAGCTCCGCCCCTGAGACGCCGATGCGGGGCGGCCCCGGCGGGGAGAAGCGCGCGGAAGGGGTTGCGGAGGGGATGCTGACCCTGGAGGGCCAAAGAGCCCCCAGAGACAGGCCAGTCCACCAAGCTTCCGGCGTGCCTAAGCCACGGTCACGGGCACCGTGAGTGTACTGGGACCGCAGCCACATGCACACAGAGTCGCCGCGCGCCTCACAAAGCCGGACTTGGGATCAGACTACGCGGACGCACGCCTAGCCCGGGGTACACAGACTCGCCCCGGGTCCTAGTGTGGGTGCTTTTGGGCCTTGTGCCTGGCTAGGCACCGCCCCGATCCCGGTGCTGGGTTGGGCACGCGTGTTTGGGATCCTCCACCGCCGGGTCACTGCTGACGCGTGGACCCAAACCCACGGTTCTCGCCACCATGCCCCCGCCTCGTTCAGCCTTCCTCACGTTTCTCTTCCGGCACCGACCACATCCGGCCCTGTAGGTCAACTCTAGACTTGCGGCTGCTGGGTCTCAGGATGGCCTGCAGGCGTCCCGCAAGGCCTCTCTCTCACCCTCTCCCGACCCCGTGGCTTCCTAGGAGCGAGCTACTTGAAACTGATCTGTAACGCGCTGTTAGCCTCAAGGCATGCGGTTGAACTTGATGTGATAATGCATTCGTGGGGTCATTTCTTCCAATGTTGGCTTCCAGCTGGAGGGAATTTCTACACGATTTCTCTCTGTGGGTGATGATCTCACCAACTGTGACTGTCAGGCTTTTGGTGTCAATGACCCCTGTGTGCCCTAGCATAACTGGCCTTGAGCAAAATAGACACTGCTGTTTAACTATTTACTTTTGAGATGCACTTTCTGGAGGAGCTCATCACTTCGCCTCTTCTTTCACTCGTGTATTGAGGGCTCCTAAATCCACAGTACACCCAGATATCTTACCCATGTTTCTGCCTGCTCTCTGGTTTTCTGCTTAGAACTTCCTATCTCACATCAGCACTTCCTGCACCAAAGTCTTCTGTTCCAAGCTCTCAACCCCATCTACCTGTGTGGTCTCACCTTTCCATTCCCCTAGCCACTTAGGATGCCTTCCTCCCCTGAAGGCATTCTTCTCACCCTAGTCCCCTGATGCCCTGCTGTCCTGAGCTCCTTCCTGCCCTGACTGACACAACCCCTCCCAGTCATGAACCCGGGAGCGTGTACTGCTCACCACAAAATCTTTTCACTGTGCCTTCTCACTCTCCTCTGGCTCTCAGCCCACGCATTCACCTAACACTTCTCCTTTGGTCTACAGGCTCCTCCTTCTGACTGTCCTCCCACTGATTCCAGGCTCCACCTCTTTGCTGGCGCTGCCTCTCTATACCTTACTTGGGTTAGAGCCCTTTCTGCTGTCAATGACAGATAATGCAATTCTCACTTGCTTAAACAAAGAAAGACTTTGGTTGACTTATGCGAATGAAAAGCCCAGGGCACTTCTGCCTCGTGTCTGGACTTATTTCCAGAGACTAAAGACTCCAGAGACTCTCCATTAGTCAGCTTTGCTTCTTTCCACAAGGAGACCCCAGCAGCCCAAGGCTCACAACCTCACAGCCGCCAAGTCCGGCAGAGAAATAGCTTCTCTTTGCCAGCCATACCAACAAGCCCTGGGCCTGACTCCGATTGCCAGGAATTGGTCACCTGTCCATCCTGTTCTCCCAGCCACTGTGGGAAGTTGGTTTCCTCTCTCTTTCAGCTACCTTCTCACCCCCCCCCCCCCACAGGGAACATCTGGGTGCTTCTGGATCCTTTCTCTGTCACAGGAGGACTAAGGGTGACTCGGGCATCTTCTGGAGCCATTTCCCATTAAATATGTCACACAACCACTTCACTTTGTTACAGCCCTCCTGTGTTGGCACAGGGCATTCTGGGGCAGAGTTCCAAACAGGAAGTGGGCACTGGCTCTCTTCGCTTTCAGCTTTCTTCTCAACCTGCTGGGATTTCTGTTGTACTCTACCCCTTCCTAGGCCAAGACATGGCACAGAGGTGGCTTCGGGCCCCTCAGGGAACTGGGCATCATACTCTTCCCTAGACCCATCCTCTCCAGTCTCTTTGCTCACATTGCCATTTCCCTGAGGGCTTCTATGCTACCTTCCATTCTGGAGGAGGTATCCCCCTCCTCGTCCCTATGGACTTTAGGTTCAGAGTGGTATCCATGCTGCCCTGCTTCTAGGACAATAACACCTCATGGCTAAGCCACAAGGAAGAAGGGTCTATAAGGAAAGAAAAAGAAAAGGCTCCTATGGGGAAACAAAAAAATTATATATATATATATATATATATATATATATATATATATATATATATATATATATATAGGGAAGCATCCCAAGACTACTATCCCCATTAAACATCTTTCCTCTGTGGTTATTGAGGAGATAAGATGTCATCAGCCTGAAGCTGTCAGTGGTCATCTAGCCAGCACCTAGGGAGGCTGTGCCAGAAACTTAGCTGACAAAGAGGGAGGCAGAATTGAATGACAGGTGGCTTTCTGTCATGCCTGAAACCAGGACCTGGATTTGTCAAGTACATTGTTCAATAAATCCCCTACTTCCCCCAAACAAATTAGAATTGGGTTTTTTTCTGTCACTGGCAAGCAAGAGAGTCCTGAGTACTACAAGCCCATAGCACAGTGCGTGGCACATTGGTTCCTACACAATAGGAACTGTCACCATCATTATTCATCTGATAGAGGAACGAGTGATACCCATCGATGACCGTAAAACAGAGTAGAAATGAAAACATGCAGTGCCATCAGCTCACAACCTTGGTCTCAGCTTCTTTTCTCAGCCTGTTCCTTTGTCCTTTCCACACACATTTTGGCCTCCAGGGAAACTATCAAAATTCAGTGAAAGCTGAACCCATGCAACCTATAAAAACAGTCCCAGGCTCACCCAAGTTATGAATATTCTGCTAGGCAGCTGCCATTTGCTGCCATTTCACACAATCAATCCCTGCCTAGACCAGGAGCAGCTGGGAGCAGGTGCCCATCTTCAATTCAGTTTCAATTCATTAAGCAAAAATTGAACAAATATTTGTCCAGCCTTCTTTGTCTTGCACTGCAGACTTAGAGAAACAATGGGCCACTGCCTCACCCAATGGAACCCTATGACAGGAGGCAGACAAGTTGTGGAGAGCAGAAACCGATGTAACATAATACCAGGGAGTCCTCTAGAGGAGGAGGTAGTGTGGTTTGTTTGCACCAGGTTCCAAGTTCCAAAGGTCTGCTGCCTGCAATCCTGCCTGACAACAGAATTATACATCCACACAAAATATTTCATTTGTGCCCACCATAATATCTAGGTTATAAATACTATTTATAAATTCCACTTATCATGGGTTTTGGTTTTCTGATTATTAAAGGAGTGCCCATTCACTGTAGAAACTTGGAAAAAAATACGCAGTACACAAAAATAAGCATTAAGATAAAAATGATGCATAATATATTTTATTATTACAGTCCAGAATATCAAACTAAGCTATAAAGAGAGAAGATTTCCCCATGCAAGTTTCCACCTCACTGCTGGCAACCCTGGGGCCTCAGGAGATAAATATCTTACAGAAGGCTGAAGGTTATTTCAGGGGTTCTTGCAAAAATGTACTCTCCCTATAACACATGCATATTTTGAAAAAATGCAGTGGGAGCCTCTCAGCTTCAGGGTGGTCTGTTCTCTATTATTTATGTATGCATGATTCATTTTACTTACCACCAGCTGCCATCCTTTCTCCCCACCACAGTTTTATTATATAAGCCCCTTCCCCTCCTGAGAACAACTAGGGAGGGCAAATTCATTTTACCGTCTATCTGGTTAAAATTTAATCAGAGAGGCAAATCTGGAAGAACAGAACACAAATGACCACGTTAAATAAAACTAAGAGATGGCTCTGAACCTGACCTAGAGCCAAAAAAGATCACAAAGAACCGAAGTAATTTGCTGAATCACAGATCTAAATATTCATTTTCGTCCTCTAAATTCTGAGCTCAACTAAAAGAGGTTTCTAAGAAAAAAGAGACAGACAAGCACTGGATGAACTCACACGAATCCCATTTAGAAATCCTAAAAGGACAACAAAAGATTCTGGCAATCTATTTCATCTGCCACAGTACCTGGCACATACTTTATGAATATTGGATGGATGGATGAATGGACCTACAGTCCCTCCCTCTCAGTTAGAAGCCAATCAGAAAGGGGGCAAGAGAAAGTGGGAACCTGGTGGACCTTTCTGCAGTTTCAGGGCCTCTTGGGAGACCAGAACTGGGGTTCATGTTCATGAGAGAGGTGGGACCCACTTAACACTCCAGACTTCCAGTTAGGACCCAAAACAGAAAAGATAGAAGCTAGAAAACTTTAAAATGCCAAAAGAAAGTCATTGCCAATGCAGAATTCTGTGCCCAGAGGAAACGGGACAGAGGACAGTCAGCTTGTCCAAAATCAATCGTAGTGAGATAAGGGGAGATCCAGGACTAGAACCTGGGCTTCCTCAACATTTCAGGGCCCTTTTCACTGAACTAAGATGTTTTCTTTCCTATCTCTCTATTTTTTAAACCACTGCATGAAAAGGAAACAAACTCAGTATTATCCAGAGAGGAGCTGAACAAATTTATCTTCTAGTGAGTTTGAATTTTTTCGGAAATTGCATTCCAAAGCCCTTTGGGGTCACCCATACTCTCAGTGTACTCAGGTTACTTATATTTTTTAACCCGGGCTCAGATGACCTGCGTTCTGAGATTCTTTGCCTCCAGCCCAGACCTCTGTTGTGCAGCAGACAAGAACATCCAACTGCTTGCTCACAAACTCCATCATGTTAAAACTGAACACTTTGATGTTTAACGTGGTGTTTCCCATCTTAGGGAACTGCACATAACCCACCTTCCCTAGTCTGGAAACCAGAGATTGGGAGACATCTCTCTCTCCCTCAACCCCCACATCTACCTTTCCCAACTCTTGTTAATCATACCCTGTGTAAATATTCCCCCAGTTTGCCCACTTTGGTTCTCCCCATCACCGCCATTGTCCAAACAAATGATCTACTCTCTATCACAAGAGAGTAGCTTGCATTTTCTAGAATTTTATATAAATGCAATCACACAGAATGCGTCCTTTTTGTTTTGTTGCTGGCTTTTTTCACTCAGCATAATTAGTTTGACATTCATCCATTCTGATGTATGTATCGATTTGTTCTTTTTCTTGCTGAATATTATTCCGTTAAAAAAAATTACTCCATTTTAGGGGCACCTGAGTGGCTCAGTCAGTTAAGCGTCTGACTTCAGCTCAGGTCATGATCTCATGATTCGTGAGTTCGAGCCCCCAAGTGGGCCCTGTGCTAACAGCTCAGAGCCTGGAGCCTGCTTCTGATTCTGTATCTCCCTCTCTCTCTCTCTCTCTCTCTCTCTGCCCCTCCCCACTCTCAAAAATAAATAAATAAACATTTTAAAAAATCTTTGAAAAGAAAAAGGAAGTTATTTCGTTTTAAAGATATACCACAGTTTGCTTATCGGTTCACCTGTTGATGAACATTTGGGTTGTTCCCAGTTTGGGCTATTCCAAATAAACCTGCTATGGACATTTGTGTACAAGACTTGGTACTTGTCCTAGTGAGCACATGCTTTTTGTCGCTTTTAGGTAACTATCTATGAGTGGCATGGCTGGGTTATCGGGTAGGCATATGTTAAATTTTTTTAAAGACTTTATTTTTAAGTAATCTCCACACCCAACGTGGGACTTAAATTTACAACCCCGAGATCAAGAGTCGCATGCTCTACTGACTGAGCCAGTCAGGTGCCCCTATGTTTAACATTTTAAGAAACTGCCAAGTTGTTTTCTAGAGTGAATATATCATTTTACATTCTCTCAGGCAGTGTATGAAAATTACTGTTCCTCCATATCCTTACACCTGATACATATGGTCAGTACTTTAAATTTTAGCCATTCTGGTGGGTGTGTAGTAGTATCTCATTGTGGTCTAAATGTGCGTATTTCACTACTGTTTAATGATGGTGAGCATCTTTGCATGTGCTTATTTGCCATCTGTATATCTTCCTTGGTGAAGTATCTGTTCAAACCTTTTAACTATTTAGTTGGGTTGTCTGTATTATTATTATTGAGTCGTGAGTGTTCTTTATATATTTTAGACACAAGTCTTTGTCAGACGTCCACTGCGCAAATAATTTCTCCCAGCCTACTGTTTGCGTTTTTATTTCCATGACAATGTTTTTTTAAGGTGTTTTTTTTCCCCTTTGGAGGGTGGAGAGAGGCAGAGAGAGAATCCCAAGCAGCCTCCCACTGTCAGTGCAGAGCCCGATGTGGGGCTCAAACTCACAAACTCTGAGATCGTGAGTTGAGCTGAAATCCAGAGTTTGACACTTAACCCACTGAGCCACCCAGATGCCCCACAATGTTTTTTGAAGAGCAAAATTTTTAACATTGATGAAGCTTAATTTGTTGATTTTTGACTTCTACAGTTCTTGACTTTTGTATTCTCTTTAAGAAATCTTTGCCAAACCCAGCAGCAGTAGGATTTTCTTATAACTTCTCCAGAAGTTTTAGCTCTTATATTTAGGTCTATGATCCATTTCAAGTTAATTTTTGTATAGAGTGTGAGGTCAGGGTGGAGGTCCAAGTTTTTGCGTATGATTTCCAATTGTTTTGTCATCATGTGTAGACATTATTCTTTCCCTGTTGATTTTCCTGGGCACCTTTGTTGCAAATCAATTGGTTTATATGTCCTTGTCTCTTTGTGACCCCTCTACTCTGTTCCATTAATCTATATGTCTATCTTTATGGCAATACCACATGGTCTTCATTATAGTGGCTTTATAATAAATCATAATACCAGGTAGCACAAACTTCTGATTTTGTTCTTTTTTTTCAGAATCGTGTTGTTTTAGGTCATTCACATTTCCACATACATTTTAGAATCATCTTGTGAATTTCTACAAAACACTTGCTGGGAATTTGATTGGGATTGCAACAAATCTATAGATCACTTTGGGAAAGTTAAAGAACTTAACAATATTAAGTCTTCTGAAATATGTACACCCTATATTTCTATTTGTTTCGGTCTTCTTTACTTTCTCTTACAATGTTTTATTGTTTTCATTGTACAGGTATTACACATTTTTTGAAGCTTATTTATTTATTTTGAGAGAGGTAGAGAAAGAATCCCAAGCGGCTCTGTGCTGACAGCCCGATGTGGGGATCGAACGCTTGAACTGTGAGATCATGATCGGAGCCAAAATCAAGAGTCAGATGCTTAATTGACTGAGCCACCCAGCCTCCCCCAGGTGTTACACATTTTTAAAAAATTTATCCCCAATGGTTCCATATTTTTGATGCTGTTATAAATGGTGTTGTTTAAAAATGTCCAAATGTTCATTGGTAGTTGATATAAATACAATTGATTTTTATATATTGCTCTTGTATCCTGCAAACTTGCTAATCTCATTTATTAGTTCTAACAGCTTTTTGGTAGATCCGTTTAAGATTTTCTATGGAGAGGATTATGTCATGTGTGAATAAAGACAGTTTTTCTTCTTCCTTTCCAACTCTATGCTTTTTAAATCTCTTGTTCTTACTGTACTGGTTTAAACTTCTAGTAAAATGCTAAACAAGAGGAGTGGAAATATTTATGATTTTAAAGGGTTTTTGAGTCTTTCACCATTAAGTATGATGTTAGCTAGGGGCTTTTCATAGTTTCCTTTTTATCAGGGTGAAGATGTTCCCTTCTATTTCTAATTTGCTGAGAGTTGTTGCCAATAATGGATGTTGGATTCTGTCAGATTCTTTTTATCCATCTATTGAGATGACCATACAATTTTTTCTCTCTTCTCTGTTAATATAGTGAATTATACTTTTTTTTTAAAGAGAGAGAAAGGAAAAGTGGGGAAGAGAGACAGGGAGAGAGAGAGAGAGAGAGAGAGAGAGAGAGAGAGAGAAAATCTCAAGTAGGCTCCACACTCAGCATGGAAACTGATGTGGGGCTCCATCCCACAACCCTAGAATCATGACCTGAGCCAAAATCAAGAGTCAGATGCTCAACCAACTGAGCCACCCAGGTGCCCCTATACTCATTATTTTTAAATGTTAAACCAACCTTGGGTTCCTGGGATAATATCCACTTGATCACGATACATTATCCTTTTAATACATTGCTGAATTTGATTAGCTAAAATTTTGTTTTAAATGTTTGCATCTGGGGCACCTAGGTGGCTCAGTTGGTTGAGCGTCCGACTTTGGCTCAGGTCATGATCTCACAGTTTATGAGTTCGAGCCCCACGTTGGGGTTGCTGCTGTCAGTGCAGAGCCTGTTTTAGATTCTCTGTCCCCCTCTCTCTCTCTGCCCCTTTCCCTCTCATTCTCTCTCTCTCAAAAATAAATAAATGTTTAAAAATTAAAAAAAAATTAAATGTTTGCATCTATGTTCATGAGTGATATTAATAATTTTCTTGTGAAATAATTTTCTGTTTCTGATGTCAGGCCAATGCTGGCTTCATAGAATGAGTTGGGAAGTGTTCATTCCTATTTTGGTTTCTGGAAATTTTTGTGTAAAACAGGTGTTATTGCTTCCTTAAATATTTGGTAGATATCACCATGAAAGCCATGTAGATCTAGAGTTTCCTTTATGGGATTTTTTTAAACCATGAATTTGATTTCATAAGTAGATATGACTGTGCAAAATATCTATTCTTTTCCAGTGAGATTCAGTAGTTTGTGTCTTTGAAGTAATTTGTCAATTTCATCTAAGTTGTCAAAAATATTAGCATAAGGCTGTTCACAATTTTCCCTTCATATCTTTTTAATATCTGTAGGATCTGTAATGATTTCTCCTCTCTCATTCCTGTTGTTGGTAGTTTGTTTCTGTATTTTGTCTGTCTCTTCTCTCTGCTAGAGTTTATCAATATTATTGAGCATTTCAAAAATGATCTTTTGCTTTCATTGGTTTTCTCTTGGTTTTCTGTTTTATTCATTTCTACTCTTACACTTATTATTTACTTTATTATTTACTTTGCTCCTTTTCCCTCTGATAACTTAAGGTAAAATTTTAGGTCTCTGATTTAAGACTTTCCTTATATTCTAATACAGGCTTTTAGTGGCACAAATTTCCTTTTAATCATTGCTTTAACTGTGTTTCACAAATTCTGATGTGTTGTTTTCATTTATATTCAGTTCAAAATACTTTCTGATTGTTCTTTGAGCCATGGGTTATTTAAATTTTTTTTTTTTTTTTTTTACGTTTTTTTTTTTTTTTTTTTTTTAAATTTTTTTTTTTAACGTTTATTTATTTTTGAGACAGAGAGAGACAGAGCATGAACAGGGAAGGGGCAGAGAGAGAGGGAGACACAGAATCTGAAACAGGCTCCAGGCTCTGAGCTGTCAGCACAGAGCCCGACGCGGGGCTCGAACTCACGGACCGCGAGATCATGACCTGAGCCGAAGTCGGACGCTTAACCGACCGAGCCACCCAGGTGCCCCTACGTTTATTTATTTTTGAGACAGAGAGAGACAGAGCATGAACGGGGGAGAGGCAGAGAGTGAGCCATGGGTTATTTAATAGTCTGTTTCATTTCTGAATATGTGGGGATTTTCCAGCTATATTTCTGTTATTGAATTCTAATTTTACTCCATTGTGGTCAGAGAACCTATTTTGTAGGCTTTGATTCTTAAGAAATTTATTGGGACCTATTTATGGCCCATAATATAGTTTAACTTGATAATGTTCTGGAAAAGAATGTCCCTACTGCTGTTGTTGTGTAGAGTGTCCTATAAATATGAATTAAGTCAAGCTGATTGACTGAATTAAGTCAGCTGATTTCCAATCCTCACTGATTTTCTATTTGTTCTATCACTTATTAAAAAAAATTTTTTTTTAATGTTTATTTAGTTTTGAGAGACAGAAAGAGAGATAGAACCTGAGTGAGGAAGGGGCAGAGAGAGAGGGAGGCACAGAATCTGAAGCAGGGTCCAGGCTCTGAGCTGTCAGCACAGAGCCCAACACGGGGCTCAAACCCACAAACCGTGAGATCATGACCTGAGCCGAAGTTGGACACTTAACCGACTGAGCCACCCAGGCGCCCCTGTTCTATCACTTATTGAATGAGAGGTTGCATCTACCATAATTACATACTTGTTTCTTTCTCCTTTCACTTCTATTAATTTTTACTTCGTGTATTTTTAAGCTGTTATTAGATGCATACATGTTTTGGATTGTTATGGGTACTTGATAGATTGTCCCTTTATTATGAAAACACTTTCTCTATCCCTTCAAATATTCTTTGATCTGAAATCTACTTCATCTGATATTAACACAACCACTCCAGCTTTCTTTTGGTTAGTATGGTACATCCTTTTCTATCCTTTTTCCTTTAATCTATTGATGTCTTTATATTTAAAGTAGGTTTTTGGTAAGCATCATAAAGTTGTATGTTCCTTTTTTATTCAATCTGACATTCTGCCTTCTGTTTGAAGTGTTTAAACTATTTTAATTTAATGAGATTAATAATTTGGTTGGGTTTAATGCTACCATTTTACTATTTGCTTTTTATTTGTACCATTCCATTTTTTGTTTCTTCATCTTGCCAATTGAGTATGGAGCTGCTCCCTCACTGCACAGAGCATCCAACATATTCTCACACATCTTACAGGAAGCAAAACAGTTCTGACTTGTTCCTTCCTCCCCTGCCCCCTTCTCCCTATCCATCATACCTGGCTTCAACACCTTATCCCATTCCTCTGGACCCTTCCTGGGTTGAAAAATTATCCAAAGTAGAAAAGTTGAGTTGCGCCATAGGTTGGGGTGGGAAGCAGGCCTGGGATCACTGGGGTGCTTTCTACTGTCCTGGATTTCCTTTGGAAGAGTGAGAGGCCAGTATAATAGCAGTGTGGAGGGGTTGGCAAAGAATGGAGTGGTTGCAGGAAGGCTTCAATTCTCATTCATTCACTTGTTGAGTGTTAGGGCATGCCCAGCACTGTGTTGAGCACCTCTAAGACAACAGTGGGTCATCACTACCTGAGCAGGTTCAAAGGCCTGTCTGGTCAAACAAGCAACAGATCACAATGTGATCACTGCAGGTTCACCAAGAAGAAATGTAATCCTATTTCATGTAAGGGATGAAAGTAATGGCTAGAGAGGTCCTGTGGCATGCCCAAGGTGACCCAGCAATTTGGAGTTAGAGTTTATATAAAATTAAGACCCAGGGCAGGTTTTCACCCACTGTCTTAGGTCTCTCATCCATGCAGCCCAACCCTGCACACCAAGAATCCCCTCACAGGTCAGAACTGTCCAATGTGCACATCATGACATCACAGTTCTTCACCGTTTAAGTCCCAGGTCCTTGAGCAGGGTCTGTCCCACATGGCTCCTTCTGCCTGGAGGGGCTGGAACTTGTCACGCAGTGGACACATCAATCCTTCAGACAGCAATGTCTCTGAATCCTGCAGAGTGCCTTGCATGTGCCTGGCAATCAATAAACGTCTGCTGATCAAGTCTCTGTTAATGAATGGCGACGACTTCATTAGTGAATATTGATGGATTTGAGACTCCTGCTCACTCTGGATGATAAGCCAGGGCTTTTGCCAAAGGAGACAGAAAAGGATTCCCAGTAAGCTGGATGTGTTCCAATTCCCTACATGGACAAATCTGTAATCGACTCAGGGGAAGTGGGGCTCTCTCTGTTGTCATGGCGATTCGTAAAAAAAAAACTTCTTAACAGCATGCCAGACATCAAGACTCTGAAGTAATGGCCCTTTTAAAACAGAATCATATTAATAATATCTACCTTACTGAACAATATATTTCTTTCTTCCTTTTTATTAGATGCATTATTAACTTGGCTAGCAGCAAGACCTCATAAATGCAAAGTAACCATTCAAGGACACCACTTCCAGCTTGTAATGTATAAGGACGCAACTGACCAATTCCAGGGATCCTTGTGGATAAGGAATAAACTCTGTGAATGGTGAGTTTCAGATTATAGATTCTTGAAGGGTCTGGGTTGTGTGTGGGTCACTTCTCTTGGGTGAATCTTCAAAGCCTGGGGCAGCTCATGCAGGCAAGCAGACCAGGCTGGTCATAGAACATCAGAGGGAAGTTGGGAAAAGGATAAGTAAATTTCACAGAAGTTCTACATTGTGCAAGAAATAAATTGCAAGAATCTTGAATCTTACAGCTTTCCTTCCCCAGTGTCAATTTGTACATTGGATTAAAAATATTCAGTGTTTATTGAGCAAGTAATGTGGCAGATAGACTCTAAAATAGTCCCCAATGATCTCCACCTCCTAGTATTCATACCCTTGTATAACCCCCTCACTTTGAATGTGAGCAGGACTTGTGAGTTGCTTTTAACCAATATGGCAAAGGTGACAAGACGATGCTTCTGTGATTATATTACATAACACGTAACTTCTGTTTTGCTAACTGACTCTTTCCCTTGATCACTTTGATGAAGCAAGATGCCATATTGTGAGCTAAGCTGTGGATAGACCCTCTGGCAAGCAACTGAGGGCAGACTCCAGACAATACCCAGAAAGGAACTGAAACTCTGAGTCCAACAACCCAAAGGAACTGAATCCTCCCAACAACCATATGAGCTTGGAGGTAGATTCTTCCCCAATCAGATCTTCAGATAAGAATCCAACTCCTAGCCAACTCCTTAACTGCAGCCTCATGAGAAGTCCCAAAGCAGAGGACTCAGCTAAGCCATGCTTGGATTCTTGATTCACACAAACTCTGAGGTAATAGATGTGTGTCGTTTTAAGCCACTACCTTTGTGTATGCAGCAACAGATAACTAATAAAAACACCTACTGATGTTCTAAGTGCCATGTACACACCAGTGAAAAAGACAGACAATTCTCTGCCTTTGTGGATGTTCCCTCCTAGTTGAGGAGACACATAATAAATAAATTAATAAGTTATTGCCATGAAGAGAAAAAAATCAGGGTGAGGGACTAGAATAGGAGGTGGATGGTATTTTAAACATTTTTTTTTAAAGTAATCTCTATACCGCATGTGAGGCTTGAACTCACAACCCCGAGATCAAGAGCCACATGCTCTACCAATGGAACCAGCCAGGAGCCCCATGGATGGTATTTTAGATGGGGCTGGTGAAGAAAGTTCTCTGTGCAGAGAAAGCATTTGATCAGAGAACTGAAGAAGTAGGAATATCAGGAGGAAGAGCATGCCAGGCAAAAGGAATGGCAAGTCCCAAGGTCCTGGGGTGGGATCAAGTTTGGCAAGTCGAATCCCTTGGTAGAAGGGTTATTGTAAGAGCTGAGCTTAATGGTTGGGATGGTTGGATCACAGGTAGCCCTGCAGGTTGTGGGCAGGGCTTGCTCAAACGTGCCATGTGAGTGGAGGTGCCAGAGCCTTCTGAGCAGGTGAGTGACATGATCTGACCTGTGAGAGTCTCTGTGGAAGGTTGATTCTCTTCTAATACATACAACACAAATTGCATGAAGCTACACAGAGCCTGGAGAGTCACAAAGGGCCTCTCATCTATTTTTCTTTGGGGATTCTTCTAGAAACCTTGTAAAGTAGACGGGGTAGGTACAGAAATTCCTCCTCAGTTTTGCATCCCTCTAGATCAAAATGCTGAACTACGTGGCTGGATGTCTGAGTCCTTTTTTCACAATCAGAAACCATTACAATGGAGGCAGAACGAACGGTGAGTCACTCCAGTTATGATTTAGGGACCCATATCATAATGTCAGAAAGGCTTTGAATATTTGCATGGAGATAAAAAATAGTGCTTTTAGATGCATAGTATTTGCAGCAAGGCAAGTGGATGTATAGGAATCCTCCCACCTCCACTTTTAATTTTTTTTGAAATTTTAGAGAAGGAAGATACTGAAAATATTTTTTGTGAATTAATTATATATGGCACATTATTGCCAATCTAAAATGTTTTAGGGGCGCCTGGGGGGCTCAGTCAGTTAAGCAGCCAACTTTAGCTCAGGTCATGATCTTGCGGTTCATGAGTTCAAGCCCCGTGTCAAGCTCTGTGCTGACAGCTCAGAGCTGGAGCCTGCTTCAGATTCTGTGTCTCTCTCTCTCTTTGCTGCTCCCCCACTCGCTCTTTCTCTCTCTCTCTAAAAAATAAATAAACATTGGGGCGCCTGGTTGGCTCAGTCGGTTGAGCATCCGATGTCGGCTCAGGTCATGATCTCGCAGTTTGTGAGTTCAAGCCCCGCATCGGGCTCTGTGCTGACCACTCAGAGCCTGGAGCCTGCTTCGGATTCTGTGTCTCCCTCCCTCTGCCCCTTCCCTGCTCATGCTCTGTCTCTCTCTGTCTCTCAAAGATGAATAAACGTTAAAATTTTTTTTAAATAAATAAACATGAAAAAAACTTTTTTAAATAAAAAAATATTTTAAATGCCATTAAGATGGTAGTAGTAGTTGTTGTTTTGAG
The DNA here is from genome assembly GCF_018350215.1 of Panthera leo. Taxonomy (NCBI): domain Eukaryota; kingdom Metazoa; phylum Chordata; class Mammalia; order Carnivora; family Felidae; genus Panthera; species Panthera leo. Next base: position 121,994,790 of record NC_056687.1, read on the forward strand.
TGATACTCTTGTGTTTTTGTAGAGGCTACTTAAATATATTAGAAGTTTTATAAATCCACATATATCAATCCCTCGATCTTATTTTCTGGTAAGGTTTGAGTCCACATGTACAATATTTTTGTTAAGTAAACATAAACCCCAGGGTTGAAAGAGAAATCTGTATTATTATCCCTGAAGTTTGAAAGATTAAGTAAAGGACCTCCATATTTTTTCAGAGGAGTCCTGCTGGCTTGGGCCGTGGGAAAGGGGGAGGGCAGCAAACCTAATGATATTAGAAAACCAATATTGACTGAAACCTCACCCTACCCTCCATCCACCCACTATCCATCCATCCATCCATCCATCCATCCATCCTCCCATCCATTCATCCACTAATTCACGCACCCATTCATTTATCTATTTATCCATACATATATTCAACAAATATGTATTGAGTACCCGACAGAGCCAAACATTGTAATAGAAAAGTGGAGATGAGGCAGACTTGGCCACTGTCCTCATCTAGCCTAAACTTTGTTCTCCACACAAAGTTGGATATGATCCCAAAGCACCATCTCCTCCACTACCCTTGAGCTCTCATTTCTGCAGTAACACATCTCACACTGGCTAGGGGATGTCCAGGTAAATGTTGCTCCCCAGCTTGCAGAGGCAGAATCCAAGAGATACCCTCAAAGAACTCTCTGAGATGGATGTGGTCAGAGCAGGTAGTCAGAGATCTCAGAATCTACTCCAAAGTCCTTCTGGGGCTTAAGTCCTGGGGAAGCTCTTATAGGTACCAATACTTACAGCACAAAGCCTTCTGAAACAAATATTCCAGTCTGTTGAACAGTATTGCATGCTGGCAGGATTATGTTCTTATTTTCAAAAAATATGTGTTTCTTTCTAGATCTTGGTACTCTGCTCCATCTGCCCTAAAATTTTGATGTGTTCCCTGAGGTTAACTTCTAAGCCTTCTGCTTTACGAACCTCAATGAGCTCATCTACTTCTTTTATCAAGTCTGAATCCAGTCCAACAAGATCTCCGAAGCTCTTGACTTGTGTGTCTATTTTCCTGATAGATTCATATGTCCCAAAGGATATAGAAACTGAGTCTCTCCTAAACCAAATTTTAAGGCAAATACAATAGCAAGGCCTTGGAATTGTAAGATCTGATGAATCTGCAGGGAATGTCTCTTGGGATAGGCAGAGTAGCACAGAGAGACTACAGCTAATTCAGGGGCACAAACCCACCTCAAGAATCATGCAGCAGAGAAAACCTGGGGTTCAGAGAGAAAACTAGGTTACTGTCCAAAAAGGAGAGACGCTGGATAGAGAGGTTCGGGGGAGTCCTGCCACCAGAGAGGAACCTCAGCCCTGGAGTAAGAGATTGTTTTAGGACATACTGGTTCAGGGCTCACAGTTCCTAAGCAGTTGAAGGACTAATACTTTACCATCTTAGCACATTGACACATTCAGAACTTTCCTGACTCCAGATTAGGGTCTCAGTGCTGTAAATACACCTCCTTCTTGGAGAAGGGGGTACATCAGTCTCCTATGAGTATGGTTAGCGTAAGCCAAACATTGGCAGACATCATTCTGAGTGGCCTGTGAGGCCTCAGCCCAAGCCTGCATTCTCCCAGTTCTGGTAGCCCAGGGAGGCATCCTCCATTTTGTGTGGCATTAATGACATCTAGGGGTGCCTGGGTAGCTCAGTCAGTTGAGCATCTGACTCTTGATTTTGGCTCAGGTCATGATCTCACGGTTCATGAAATCAAGCCCCATGTCAGGGTCTGTGCTGACAGTGTGGAGCCTGCTTGGGATTTTCTCCTCTCTCTGTCTCTCTGCCCCCTCTCACAATAAATAAATAAACTATTTTCAGACCACAATGCTATGAAACTCGAAATCAACCACAAGAAAAAATTTGGAAAGGAAGGTAACAAATACTTGGAGACTGAAGAACATCCTACTAATGAATGAATGGGCTAACCAAGCAGTTAAAGATGAAATTAAAAAGTATATGGAAGTCAATGAAAATGATAACACCACAACCCAAAACCTCTGGGACGCAGCAAAGGCAGTCATAAGAGTAAAGTATATAGCAATCCAGGCCTTCCTAAAGAAGGAAGATACACAAACTAACCTTACGCCTTAAAGAGCTGGAAAAAGAACAGCAAATAAAACCCCAAACCAGCAGAAGACAGGAAATGATCAAGATTAGAGCAGAAATTTAATGCTATCGAAACCAAAAAAACAGTAAAACAGATCAATGAAACCAGAAGCTGGTTCTTTGAAAGAATTAACAAAATTGATAAACCACTAGACAGTTTGATCAAAAAGAAAAGGGAAAGGACCCAAATAAATAAAATCAAGAATGAAAGTGGATAACAACAACCAACACAGATAGAACCAACCAACACAGATAGATAACAACCAACACAGCAGAAATAAAAACAATAAGAGAATATTATGAGCAATTATATGCCAATAAAATGGGTAATCTGGAAGAAATGGACAAATTCCTAGAAACATATATACTACCAAAACTGAAACAGGAAGAAATAGAAAATTTGAACAGACCCAGAACCAGTAAGGAAATTGAATCAGTAATCAAAAATCTCCCAAAAAACAAGAGTCCAGGGCCAGATGGCTTCCCACAGGAATTCTACCAAACATTTAAGGAAGAGTTAACACCTATTCTCTTGAAGCTGTTCCAAAAAATAGAAATGGAAGGAAAACTTCTAAACTCTTTTTATGAGGCCAGCATTACCTGGATTCCAAAACCAGACAGAGACCCCACTACAAAGGAGTACTATAGACCAATTTCCCTGATGAACACGGATGCAAAAATCCCCAACAAGATATTAGCCAGCCGGCTCCAACGATACATTAAAAAAATTATTTGCCACAACCAAGTGGGATTTATACCTGGGATGCAGGGCTGGCTCAGTATCCACAAAACGATTAACATGACTCACCACATCAATAAAAGAAAGGACAGGAACCATATGATCCTCTCAAAAGATGCAGAGAAAGAATTTAACAAAATACAGCATCCTTTCTTGATAAAAACCCTCAAGAAAGTAGGGATAGAAGGGTCATACATCGAGATCATAAAAGCCATGTATGAATGACCCAATGCTAATATCATCCTCAACAGGGAAAAGCTGAGAGTTTTCCCCCTAAGGTCAGGAACGAGACAAGGATGTCCACTCTCACCACTGTTATTCAACATAGTATTGGAAGTCTTTGCCTCTGCAATCAGACAACACAAAGAAATAAAAGGCATCCAAATTGTCCAGGAGGAGGTCAAACTTTCACTCTTTGCCGATGACATGATACTCTAATGGAAAACCCAAAAGATTCCACCAAAAAACTACTAGAACTGATTAATGAATTCAGCAAAGCTGCAGGATATAAAATCAATGCACAGAAATCGGTTGCATTCCTATACACCAACAATGAAGTGACAGAAACAGAAATCAGGGAATCGATCCCATTTACAATTGCACCAAAAACCATAAAATACCTAGGAATAAATCTAACCAAAGAGGTGAAAAATCTATACACTTAAAACTATAGAAAGCTTATGAAAGAAATTGAAGAAGACACAAAAAAAATGGAAAAAGATTCCAGGCTCCTGCATAGGGAGAACACATATTGTTAAAATGTCGATACTACCCAAAGCAATCTACATATTCAATGCAATCCCTATCAGAATAACACCATCATTCTTCACAGAGCTAGAACAAATAATCCTAAAATTTGTATGGAACCACAAAAAACCCCAAATAGCCAAGCAATCTTGAAAAAGAAAACCAAAGCAGGAGACATCACAATCCCAGACTTCAAGCTATACTACAAAGCTGTAATCATCAAGACAGTATGGTACTGGCACAAGAACAGACACTCAGATCAATGGAACAGAATAGAGAACCCAGAAATGGACCCACAAACATATGGCCAGCTAATCTTTGACAAATCAGGAAAGAATATCCAATGGAATAAAGACTGTCTCTTCAGCAAGTGGTGCTGGGAAAACTGGACAGCGACAGGCAGAAGAATGAACCTGGACAACTTTCTTATACCATACACAAAAGTAAACGCAAAACGGATGAAAGACTTCAATGTAAGACAGGAAGCCATCAAAATCCTGGCAAAAAGCAGGCAAAAACCTCTTTGATCTTGGCCACAGCAACTTCTTACTCAATACGTCTCCAGAGGCAAGGGAAACAAAAACAAAAATGAACTACTGGGACCTCATAAAAATAAAAAGCTTCTGCACAGCCAAGAAAACAACCAGCAAAACTAAAAGGCAACTGACAAAATAGGAGAAGACATTTGCAAACGACATATTAGATAAAGGGTTAGTATCCAAAAATCTATAAAGAACTTATCAAATTCAACACCAAAAAACCCAAATAATCCAGTGAAGAAATGGGCAAAAGACATGAATAGACATTTCTCCAGAGAAGACATCCAGATGGCCAACTGACACATGAAAAAATGCTCAACATCATCTATCATCAGGGAAATACAAATCCAAACCACCATGAGATCCCACCTTACACCTGTCAGAATGGCTAACATTAACAACTCAGACAACAACAGATGTTGGCGAGGATGCAGAGAAAGAGGATCTCTTTGGCATTGTTGGTGGCAATGCAAGCTGGTGCAGCCACTCTGGAAAACAGTAGGGAGGTTCCTTAAAAAACTAAAAATAGAACTACCCTATGACCCAGCAATTGCACTACTAGGCATTTATCCAAGGGATACAGGTGTGCTGTTTCGAAGGGACACATGCACCCCAATATTTATAGCAGCACCATCCACAATAGCCAAAGTATGGAAAGAGCCCAAATGTCCATCGATGGGTGAATGGATAAAGAAGAGGTGATACACACACACACACACACACACACACACACACACACACACACACAATGGAGTATTACTCGGCAATCAAAAAGAATGAAATCTTGCCATTTGCAACTACGTGGATGGAACTGGAGGGTATTACCCTAAGTGAGATGAGTCAGTCAGAGAAAGACAAAAATCATATGACTTCACTCATATGAGGACTTTAAGATACAAAACGGGTGAACATAGGGAAGGGAAGCAAAAAGAATATAAAAACGGGAAAGGGGACAAAACATAAGAGACTCATAAATATGGAGAACAAACTGAGGGTTGCTGGAGGGGTTGTGGGAGGGGGGATGGGCTAAATGGGTAAGGGCACTAAGGAATCTACTCCTGAAATCATTGTTGCACTATATGCTAACTAATTTGGATGTAAATTTTTAAAAAATGAAATTTAAAAAAATAAACAAATAAAAAATAAAAATAAACTTTAAAAAAAATGACATCCCGCTGATCCATATCTGCACCAGTTGAGCACCACAAACCTTCGTGCTGTGATTTCCAGGAAATTTTGTTCTGGTATTTCCCTTATTTCTTCGCTAACACCAGAGAGTTTGCTCTTAGGAGCCATCACTCCTGTAGCTAAGGCTCTCATGCCATTTAAATGCAGTCTACAGATCGGTATAAGCTGATTCAATTTTGGAAAACTGTCTGGAATATTTACTAAAGATGAACACCTACTCCATGATCCAGAAATTCCATTTCTAGGCATATACTCAAGTGAAATGAACATACATCTGACAAAAGACACATATATGATTGTTCATCACAACCTTTTCCATGGTAGCCCCAAACTAAAAGAAAACAATAATTGTGCATCAATAGAAGAATGAATTAAAAAAAAAAAAAAACCCACAAGCCCGTGGATGGCCAGGCAATGGCATACCACACAGCAGTAAAGAGGAATAAAGTATGGATATATGCAGCAATGGGGATGAATCTCACAGACACATATTGAATTAAAGAAGTCAGGCACAAAAGGCTACCTGCTGTATCGTTTTGTTCATATGAACTTGAACAGGCAAAACTAACAGTGATAGAGGTCACAACAGAGGTGGAGATATTGACTAAGAAGGAGCACAAAGGGACCTCCTGGGGGCTGGATATATAATTTATCACGATCTGGGTGGTGGCTACATGAATATATTAATATGTAAAAATTCATTTGCTCAACTTTGAAAAGTAGCATGCTGTTTTGCAATTTATTACAAGACAGGAATATTGACAAAGAAAAAAAATAGGATTTTTTTTTTTTCATTTAAGGAATGCAGTTAGTCTTGATCAGGGAAAACAAGATCCAGGGAGAACAAGTGCATTTAATGTCTCACCTAGATTCTAATTGAGCTACATTTTTTAAGGGACCCGATAGTAAAGATCTTAGGCTCTCTGGGCTGTATCATATCTGTACCATTTCTGCCCTCGTAGCATGAAAGCAGTCACAGATAATACATTACATACATACAATACACTACATAAATGAATGGGCTGGTTGTGTTTTAATAAAACCTCATTTACAAAAAACAGGTGGCAGGTCACATTTAGCCTGGTGGACTGTAATTTGTCAACCCCTGACTTAATCCATTGGTGGCGACTTCCCCGGGAAAGCGGTGTTGAGGGTTTGGAGGCCCCTTCAGGGTCCCCCATGGAAGGGGACGACCCTTCCATGTAACGACCCCTAGCTATGTCTGCCTTAAGAGAGGGACCGAGCAGCCAGGCAGTTACATGGCAGTGAGGAGTACCCTGTCCCTCAAAATGAGCCCTTGCTTACTCTTGTTTCATGGGGAAAAGAAACCCTTTGTCCTTAACCCTCTTACCGAAGACCTCCTGCACCATCTGCCTTCACCGTTTGGCCCCCAGGACACTGCTCCTCTGCAGAAACCCTCAATGTCGTTGATGCATTCTCCTTTGTGCCTGATACCCCAGGCCTCCCTATTCTCCATGCCCTTACCAAGCTGCCGCCCCCCTGCCCCCAGCCCTCCACCCCTGCTGCAAGAAATCCCTCGCTCCCTTGGGGGTTCTGCCATATAACCATGCAGCCCTCTTCCCCTGCTGGGGGCTGACTTACCCTGCTAGGCACCTCCCTCTCACTGCCTTCCTCCTCACCCGGGGTACTCCAGTGCCTACACGGATGACCTGTCATGTGCCCTAGCCTCTCGGACCCTAGACAGCCATGTTTCCCAGAATCTTCACCCCTCTTCTCCCTGAGCCACTGGTTCCCACGACTATACTCCAGACTTCTCCATCACAGAGCCACAGGCCCCTGACCATGAGCATCTTAAGTCCACATGTTGCCCAGTGTACACACAGTCCCTGTCCCTCTGGCTCTCCTCAGTGAGATCTGGAAGCCTTTGATGTGACTTGAGCTTCTCCCTGTCAACCCCTCCAGGCTCCACCGCTCTTCAGGCCAAGCTTTCCACCTCTGTGGTAACTTCAAACTCTCTGCCCCTCTGTCGAGCTGTCCTATCCATCCCCCAAGGTCCCCAGTTCCTAAGAAACCCAATTGTCTGCCCCTTTGTGCCACTTCCACGTGGCCTAGAGCTGTTGGTCTCGGGCTGGGAGACTATAACCTTGTGACTTCAACTCAGCTGGGTCCTCAATGCCACCAGGAGTTCTTTCCCCAAGGTGCCACAGCAGCTCTTTGCAAATCCCTCCACGGGCTCCAGCCCTGCCCCACTCACACTCTCAGCAGGTGACTTTGCCGCCACTTCTCAGAGGGGGCTCTTTCAGCATCCTGCCAGAACCTCCTCAGGAGTCTAAGGGAGATCCAGATCCCAGAGGGTTCCCTCACCACTCAGACAAAGCATTTGCAGGCATGGCAGATTTTACCGATCATTTTGGAGACCAGTGGAATTTACAGCACAGAAACGCAAACAGCCTAAAATCAAACATTAGAATTTCCTGTTCTTAAAAATTCCCTCAGCTGCTTTCGCCAGTTGGACCCCACCTCTTCCTTGCCCTGTTTTGTCTTTATTCACAGTCCAGCAACCACAACCCCCACACCTTCTGGTTCAGAGCAATGTAGCCCATTCTTGCCTCTGCACCTAGATTGCCCCAGGCCTCCCTTTACTTCCATTGATATAGTCAGCAAAACAATGGGCACATCCCAGGAGCCTCTAAAGTCTCCATTAACCTCTTAACCACCAGTCTCTGCCAGGAAGAGGGGAGTAATCACTTTCCTCTCTGACCCTCTGATCTGAGAGTGTGGTGGTGGGAAAGGAATCACAGTCAGCTTTTCTCTGTAACATCTGTGTCCTGTGTCCCCCTGCCCAGGTCTGTCCTCTTGCCCCTGCCCCCCAGTCCCCAGTGGAGAGGTGCCCTCCTTCCTAGAAGCAAGTCACTTGAGTCTGGAATTCTGCGGGCAAGACAGGAGGGGAGAATTCCAGACTTCAACTTTTCTCCTCTTCTCCAGGTTTTATTTAACTGTTTTCTCCACTGGCTTCTTCCCATCTACATTTATTATTATTTTTTAAATGTTTATTTATTTGTTTTGAGAGAGATGGGGGCTGGGGAAGAAAGAGGGGGAGGATCCTTGTGCTGTCAGCGCAGAGCCTGATGTGGGGCTCTATCTCACAAACCGTGAGATCATGATCTGTGCGGAAATCAAGAGCCTGACGCTTAACCCACTGAGCCATCCAGGCGCCCCATTTTCCCATCTGCTCCTAATTCTCTTTCAGTCCTTTGGGGAAGGAAAAAACTCCTCTTTCAATCTCTTCTTCCATCTCCAACCACTGCCCTACCTTTCTCCTCTTGTTCTCCTCCGGGATCTGGAGAAGTCATCCCTGCTCATGGTGGAGGCATTCTCTGTTCTGACTCTTCCAGCTGGCTTCCTCCGATGCCACCCACCCTGAGACCTGCTCCGTTTCCAGCTCGGGTGACTGCTCTGGAGTGAAATCCTTCAGCTGCTCAGAAGCCCGTGCTTCTATAGGTCTGCGTTGCTTTTCAAGCTGTGAACATGCCCTTCCTCTCCCGCCCCAGCTCCTCTGGCTCGCTAGCTCTGCGAAGTTTCCTCCCGGTCGGGCTCCAGCTCTTCCTCCCTCAGGCTCTCCCGCAGGCTCCTCCGAAGGTCCCTGAAGTGGTAGTTCTGCAGGACTGACATCAGGCACCTTGTCAGTATGTGTACTCTCCTGAGTAAGGCTGCAGTGAATAACCATCTTTTCGTAAACCACACCTCTCCCTGGAAAGTTCTGGGCAGTCTATCCTCCCCCCTTTTAGGTAGTAACAGATCCCTGGTATTTAGCTGGGTACATGGCTGTTCACAATAAGGAAGGTATCTCCCAGGTTCTCTTGGAAGTGGTTGTGGCCATGTAACTTGGTTCTGGCCAGTAGATATGAACACATCATGGAGAAATTCTGAGAAGGTTACTTAAAAAGAGGCTCGCTTAACTCACATCCAGTCTTCCTTTTCCCCCTTCTTCCTTTCCACTAGCTGGAAGGAGATGTAATGACTAACTCCACTGCCGTCTTGGATATTGAGGCAATTGTAACGATGGTACTCACGTGCGGTGGAGCCAAATGGGGGCGGTCTGGGTGCTGGAGAGCTTGCTAGAGCCTCAACACCTGCCCGGAGTGCCCACCTGGACTTCTTTTGGGGGAAGGAAAACATAAAACAGAACATGGCTGTGGGTTTAAGCCCCTGTTGAATCCGTTGGGTCTGAGAGCTGAAACGAACCCTGATATGTCTCTTTTTTTTTAATGTTTTATTTATTTTTGAGAGAGAGAAAGCGTGAGCAGGGGTGGGGCAGAGAGAGAGAGAGAGAGAGAGAGAGAGAGAGAGAGAGAGACAGTATCTGAAGCAGGGTCCAGGCTCTGACCTGTCAGCACAGAGCCCAACACGGGGCTCAAACCCACAAACCGTGAGATCATGACCTGAGCCGAAGTCGGACACTTAACCGACTGAGCCACCCAGGTGCCCCTGTTCTATCACTTATTGAATGAGAGGTTGCATCTACCATAATTACATACTTGTTTCTTTCTCCTTTCACTTCTATTAGTTTTTACTTCGTGTATTTTTTTTTTTTTTACTTCGTGTATTTTTAAGCTGTTACTAGATGCATACATGTTTTGGATTGTTATGGATACTTGATAGATTGTCCCTTTATTATTATGAAAACACTTTCTCTATCCCTTCAAATATTCTTTGATCTGAAATCTACTTCATCTGATATTAACACAACCACTCCAGCTTTCTTTTGGTTAGTATGGTACATCCTTTTCTATCCTTTTTCCTTTAATCTATTGATGTCTTTATATTTAAAGTAGTTTTTTGGTAAAGAAGTTTTTCCCTGCAAAGGAATGGGCCTGGGATTTGCCCTGGGTCTGTCTGACTCCAAATCCCTGCTCTTTCTCCTCACCGGTACCCCTAAGCCTGGAGACATATCTCCAACACTTGCTGAGCTATTAAAAATTCTGATTCTAGGACCAAACCCCAGAGATTCTACCCGATCCGTTCTGGGCTGAAGCTGGGGAATTTGGTTTTTCACAAGCGCCCCTGGTCTCCGGGTAATTCTGATGCTTAGCGGGTGTAGGATTGGCCCTACATCGTCTGGCCGCCTCTGGCTGATAGGAGCTGCCGCTTCTCCTAATACGGCAGGGAGGATGGGCCGCTTGATTAGCTCTGAGGAGGCAGCTGCAGCCTGAGGAGGGCTCTGGCTGAGTATGAAACAATCCTACCTGGCAGTAGGGCCAGCAGAGCCTGCTGAAAAGTGCTGGTGCCACCAGACGGCTGTTCCCACCTAATACCCGTTTCAGGGATTGTTGCTTTGAATTCTTTGTGCATTCGACCAATCTAACTGTTCTTGCCATTCACCTTGCACAGAGATGTCAAATTTGTACACAGCATCTGCCTTACGTCAGTCTGTGTTTGAGTATTTTTGTGGGCTCCTCCCATTCCAGAGGGTCCAGGTGAAGCTCCTGGCCCTAGAGTGGTCTAGTCTGACTTCCTGCTCCTGCTTCTCTCTGGCTGGTCTCTTTCACAAAGCCCCTGGACCCTTTGCTCACACCTCTCCTTTCTCCTCTTCCCTGGTCTAGAACCACCAGCCCATCCCTGAGCCCTTCCTCATTCTCCAGATCCTACCCTAACTAAATAACCTCTCCTCCAGGGAGCCCTCCTTGACTGGCCTGGCCCCACTAGAAAATTTGCTGTTGTTCATGGCTTCTGCTCTGCTGTGTCCTGTGACCTTCACATATCTGCATCCTAAGGACACAAGCATAGGTTGCTTCTCAAAGTCATCCACTGGCTCTTGAATGTCCACTTGACTCCACATCTACACTCCTGAGTCGTGGCCTACGTCCCACATCGTCCTAACAATTCCCTTTGCCCTTTTCTCCATGCCTTCAAAACTCACCTGCTTTATGACCCTTTATTCTTTTACAAAGCCAATGATCCAGCTTGTAAGAATCTAATCGTGCAATTTAATTTTTCATTTTATTGAGAGGGGCTAAATTTCCATGGATCATTGTTTCTGGCTAGGTGTTTTACCCCATTTATCTTATTTATCACAAAAACTCTTTGAGGTAGGTGCATTACTCATTTTACCAATGTGGAGACTAACATTCAGGGAAGTTAAGCCATATGCTCAAGATCGCGCAGTGGGCGCTGGCGCAGGGGAGTGGGGTCCAACTCCTAGAATCCCTTTCTTGTTCTGCAGTGTTAACAACAGTCACTAGATGGCGTAGCGAGACAGCGGCGAGCCGGGCTACTCTGGATGGAATATTGGCTGGAAGCTGAGCCTGTGGTGCCCATTTTTACCACCAGGGGACAGGCGGGGGAAAGAAATGACACCTAAGGCCACACAGGAGGCGGCAGAACCCTGAATGGCTAAGGGAACCCCGTTGCCTTGGGGCTGGGGAAGGCCACAGCTGTTCACTGATTATTTTTTAATTTAAATCCAAGTTAGTTAACATACAGCGTAATAATGGTTTCAGGGGTAGAATTTAGTGATTCATCACTTATTTATATAACAACCAGTGCTCATCCCAACAAGTGCCCTCCTTAATGCCCATCACCATGATTATTTTAGTTACGCTACACAATACAAGTTACAAAATGTGTTCTTGGACTCTTCCTTACATACACTGGAGGACTAAGCAGGACGTTAATCTTTTTTTCTTTTTTTAAATGTTTATTTATTTTTGAGAGAGGGAAAGACAGAGCATGAGCAGAGGAAGGGCAGAGAGAGAGGGAGACACAGAAACTGAAGCAGGCTCCAGGCTCTGAGCTGTCAGCACAGAGCCCGACGCGGGGCTTGAACTCACGAACCGTGAGATCATGACCTGAGCTGAAGTCAGACGCCCAACCAACTGAGCCACCCAGGCACCCCTAATCTTTTTTGTTAGTTAACTTGAGGTCCTCAGCACGATTGATAGAATGAACAGAATCCCCTCTCTGCAACTACCTGGCTTGACCAACAAAGAGAATCACCACTAATTACCTCATGTGTGCAGATGCTTTACATGCTTTATCTCATTTTACCGTTCCATCTTTGAGAGGTTCTGAGAGGGGAAGTGACTTGCCAAGTTTGCAAGGTTGCAATCCCAATCAAACCGACTTCAAAGTTTCTTAGCCTCTCTGAGCCTCAGCAGCCTTGTCTGCTACATGGACATAATTATAACAATACCTATGCCAGTGTTGAATACGATCATGCATGCACATAAAGTGGCACAGTGTGAACACTAACATGGTAAATTAAAGACGCCAGGTACCTGAGGTCTGTCACATGGTGATATCTAAAATAGGTCCCCAAGCACAGTCTCCCTTTGCAGCACTGACGGCATTATAAGTTTGGGTGGCAGGTATTTTACACAGAAAAACTGAGGCCCAGAAAGGGGAAGAGACTTACATGACCTCTGAACTGGCTGGTGCTTATTATTAATTTTCATTGATTCACATACTTGACAAACATTTATTGAATACCTACTGTGTATTAGGCCTCTGTCAGGCACAGAAAACAAGAGATGACTCAGATATTTTCCCCATCTTTCAGATGTGCAGAGTTGAGGGAAAGGATGATTGCCCCAATCAGGACTGTGCTGTCATTCCCCACTGCCTTCTGTGATGTCACCTCACCCATATATCCACTCGTGGACCCTCCTACCAATCCCCCCCATTCATCCACTCATCCATCCATCCATCCATCCATCCATCCATCTACCAACCTATCCACCCACCTCTCAACCCACATATTCGTCCCCTCATCCATCCACCCATCTGTGTATTCATCCATCCATCATCCAGCCAGCCATCCACCCACTTACCTGTACATCCATCTAAGCAGTTGTTTAGACGATCTTTCCTCTGGGTGAAGTCCCTCCTTAGTGCCCCACAGTCATGTGTGTTCCCTCTATCCCATCACCTATCACTCTGGTTGTAGTGTTCTCTTCTCTTACCTATATTCCCTTCTAAACAGTGAGCTTTCTGAGCACAGGAGACTGGAGTGGTAGAGACACTCAGCAAATACTTGTTGAATAAAGCAGTGGCACCCAAAGTGAGAGCTGGGTACCTCAGGATTCGTGCAAGGCAATCCACTGGCATGCAGGAGGACAATTTTAGAACTTCCATTTTCATTTAAGTTTTCATTAAATAAGGGGTGCTTAGGTGGCTCAGCTGGTTAAGCAACCGACTCTGGGTTTCAGTTCAGGTCATGATCTCGCAGTTCGTGGGTTTGAACCCCGCTTGGGGCTCCATACTGACAGGTGCGAGCCCGCCTTGGATTCTCTCTCCCCTCTCTCTCTGCCCCTCCCCTGCTTGCGCACATGCGTGTGCTCTCTCAAAATAAATAAGTAAACTTAAAAATTTTTAAATTAAATAATAAGAACATAATTAGTTATCTCTAGATTGTTAATGACACAGCTGATGTGTTGGACGGTCCTGCATTGCTCCTGGCACCTGAGGCTGCCTGAGAGCATGTCAAATGGACTCCTGAGGGCCCTGCCCTCCTTTGCTGGCTTTCAAGCAATTGCAAATATGGTACTTCCACTATAGTATGTCACTGATGCTCATTTTAGAAAAGTGAAATTTTCAAATATCAGAGTCTTTGTGTCACTTCGTAACAAGATGTCAAGTGACTAAAATTTTTGAATGAGTTGGTGGTTAAATATGTGTTTTTTTAATGTTTATTTATTTTTGAAGGAGAGAGAGACAGAGCGTGAGTGGGGGAGGGGCAGAGAGAGAGGGAGACACAGAATCCGAAGCAGGCTCCAGGCTCTGAGCTGTCAGCACAGAGCCTGACACGGGGCTCGAACTCACAAACTGCAAGATCATGACCTGAGCCGAAGTCGGATGCTCAACCGACTGAGCCACCCAGGTGCCCCGGTGGTTAAATATGTTTAATAGCATACCCTGAATTTAATATCAAATGGCAAAACTGGGTATTACATTTAGCAAAACGAGGGGCTAAAACACAAGGGGGTAACACAAGGAAGAACACACGGGATCTAGGACACGGGGGATCCCATAGCACGGCAGGGTGGAAGGAGGTCCAGAATGGCTGATAGGCAGCAGGACCAGAAAGCAGCCAGTTCAGACGAAGCTGATGGCTGAATGATTCAGAGGAAAACGACTTGTTAGCAGGCCTGATGTGCCAGTTGAAGTACTTCTGAATTGCTTGTTAAATAGCAGCTGTCATGAGCCACCCTTCTTCTACCGCCCGGTCTCTTACTGGGTCCCCTGGACCTCACCGTGGTCTAGGTGCTGAGGAGTTCATGCTCAGCATGGCAGGAGGCTCCCAGTACCTACCCTGTGCTTTGATGGCTCATGCTTTGTCCATTGATTGCTCTCTGCTATGAATCATCCCCATATATTGAATTAAATTAAGTTGGTTTGTGATTAAATATTTTTAGTATAATTCTCTGCTTGTTAGAATGTCTGATGTGATGGAAAGTTTGAAAGAAAACTAGGATATGATGTAGGCAAATAGGGCGAAGAAATGAAAGGCAAATAGAAAAGAAACTCCTGAACAAACAAAAAACTTATAAGAAAGACAGTGTGCTTATAGTCTGTTACCATAATTGGCTGAGCCACCATCAATATTTGCCTAGTAATAATCATGTAAACACTGTTTCCTGATTTTCAATTTTTAGATTCAGCCTGTAAACAAAGAACAGAAACCTTATTTGCAGTTGTGTAATAGCACGTCAGTCTTGAAAACATAAAGCAAAGCTGACCAGGGGTGCCTGGGTGCCACCATCGGGTGAAAGTCTGACTCTTGATTTTTGCCCAGGTCATGATCTCACAGTGTCCATGAGATTGCGCCCGGCATCGGGCTCTGTGCTGACAGCATGGAGCCTGCTTGGGATTCTCTCTCTCTGCCCCTCCCCAGCTTGTGCATGTACACTTTCCCTCTCTCAAAACAAATAAATAAACTTTGAAGGAAAGTAAAAAGTAAAGCTGACCAGGGTTGATAGGAAGGAATAAAGCGAGAAATCAGTGTCTTCATTTGACCTATGGAGAGTCGAAATATACTGTGGAAGGCTGATGGGCCTAAGAGCAGACATATAAAGGTAGTATTTACACTCACAAAGGCATTCAAATGAGGAATGCCTCAGATTATTTAAGCTCGGGTTAATCAGGAAGCTAACAGATAATGTCGAAAATTGTTAAGTCTAGGGGTGCCTGGGTGGCTCAGTCGGTTAAGCGTCAGAATTAGGCTCAGGTCATGATCTCATGGTCTGTGAGTTCCAGCCCCGTGTCGGGCTTTGTGTTGACAGCTTGGAACCTGGAGCCTGCTTCAGATTCTGTGTCTCCCTGTCTCTGCCCCTCCCCTACTTGCTCTCTCTCTCTCTCTCAAAAATGAACAAACATTAAAAAAAATTAAAATTGATAAGTCTAGAAAGCATGTTAAAGTCATATTGTCTCAAAGAGGCTTGGAAAGATGGCCGAGTAGGAGAACTCTAGACTCACCTTGTCCCATGTTTACAACAAGATATCACTCACATCTGAGTAAATAAACTGGAGAGCAAACGGGAGAGGACTCTGGCAGAACAAAGTCCACAAGTCAATGCAGAGAAGAAAATCCTATTGTCTTGAGATAAGGAACGAACCCCCAGCAAAAGTACCTGGAAGGGTTCAGAATGGCCCCACTGCAAGCAGGTGGCGAGGGTGGCTGGGCCTCCCTTTCCAAGCTTTTCCGTGCTCCTTGACATTTTATCAACTATGTGCATCTGCTAAAAACCTAAAACCAGCAAAAGGAGCTTTTTCATGATTAAAGTACATGAGGTGGGGAACTATTTAAAAGCAGTCCCTTCAGTAGTGGCTCTTGAGATTTAAAACGTATTGACAGACACGCTTTGCTTAGAAATCTGTTGTGATTCAGACTCTCTAAAAAACCTGTCCTCTCTCCCCTGTTGGATCTTATCAGGTGAGGTCTGAGAGGGGTGACCAGGCGGAGTCCCAAAGCTAGAAGGTGGCTGCCGAGGTCAGAAGGGGATTGAGAATGCTTCCCTGGATGGCAGATGTGTGCTGTCTGTGGGGGGCAGGGCAGGAGCCAGACCGCATCCCGGACAGTGGGAGCCCAGCAATCCAGGGGTCCCACAGGTCCTGCACAGCCCTAGCTGGGAGGTAGGGTGGGGGAACCCAGGGGGAGGGTCATTCTTGCTCAGTGAACAGGAACCCAGAGCTACTTGCCTGCTGGACCAGCTGTTCCCAGCCCCTGGGCCCTTCCACGGTCTCAGCATTCCTCCCTGAGGACAGATGGAGGTAGCAGTTGGCAGGCAGACACAATGTAGCACAAAGACTGTCATCTGTAGGGGGAGGGCCAATCCCCCCGGAAGGGAAGCCCGATCCTTTTCTCCTCCCCTGTGCCCCAATCTGAAGAGCTGAGGATACTGGTCTGCAGGGCCCCCTCTTGCCCCCTCTACTACTCGCCTTTCTGCCCACCCCAAACCCCACACAGGTCCCCAGATTCCTCCCACCTTCGGCAGGGTCCCCCATTCCAAAATAACACACCACTACTCCTCAGGCAAACCCCAGCCCTCAAGGTCCTGCTCCGTCCTGACCTAGAGCCTTGCTACTCAAAGTGTGGTCCTTGGGCCAGCAGCACAGGCATCACCAGGGAGCTTACTGGAAATGCAGAATCATGGGTTCCCCTCCAGACTTCTGGAAACAGATTCTGCATTGTTAAGAAAGCTCCCAAGTGATTCACATGCACATTAACATTGAGAAGCAGGGAGTTAGAATACATCATCTGTTAAATCAACTGACCCTATTACTACTAGGTGACATTTAAAAAATCCTTCCTGTGATCCAGGCTGTGTGCTAAGACTTCGCATGTCTTGTCTTATTCAACTTTCACACAACTTGACAAAGTAGGGACCCTACTGAACCCATTTTACAGATGAAGAGGCTAAGTTCAGAGAGATCAAGCAACTTGCCTAAGATCGGTGGGGGCTGGGAGGGTGGGGGGCGGTGCCTGGGTGGCTCAGTCCACTAAGCGTCTGACTCTTGGTTTCGGCTCAGGTCATGATCTCACAGTTCATGAGTTTGAGCCTCACATTGGGGACTGACAGTGAGGAGCCTGCTTTGGATTCTCTCTCTCCCACCGCCCTCTCTCACTGCCCCTCCCCCATTCTCTCTCTCTCGCTCCCTCAAAATAAACAAATAAACTTAAAAATTTTGTTTTAAGATTACTGGAACCGACCTAGGATTTGAAGTCAGGCAATCTGACTCCAGAAAACTCTTAGGTCTCAAGACTGAGGTTAACAATTAAGCTATCCGTCTGGGGAGGGTTTGTGCTTATTCTAAAAGGTCTTAGAAAAATATTCAAGCAGGAGAAGCGGTCCAGGAGTTAGGAAGAGCTGAGGACAGGGTGAGAGGGGACTTAGATTCAAGAACCACTGTTTAAGGGGGTGACTTTGAGCAAGTCACTTAGCCTCATGTGTGGAATGAGAATGACAGTTTCTGCCATGAGAGGTTGGTTGATTATTCAATGAGAAGGTATGCAAATCCTTTTACAAACAGTGAGCCTCAGACATGATTTGTTCCTCCTGTTCAGGCACCAGTACAGATGCTGGGATGCAGAAACCGGGAGATGACACCCTGCCCTCTGAGAGTGCAGAGCCCTGGTTGGGGGAGGGGGGGGGGAGGCGGGACTGATACATCTCGGTTGATTTACAACAATACAGCATGTCTGTTACTCCAGGGAAGCATGGGGGGCTATGGGAGCCAGAGGAGAGCCGTGCCATCCCCTCTGTGCAAAACGAACCGCTTCCCTAGAGGAGGCAACCTCTGCTTTGAGTTCTGAAGGACCTGGGCTTGGTGGAGAAGGGTAATCTAGAGGAAGGGAGGGGCATGCTGTCTGGGTCGAATGGCAGTTAGCACAGGACACCATCTAGCAACCAGAGGGCAAGGGGCCCAGGGAAGGCAGTCCCTGCAACACAGAGCAGGGCAGGTGAAGGCCAGGGCATAGGTCAGAGAGCACATGGGCATTTTACCTGCCCCTCCCAGACAGATTGCTCCAGCCTTCCCCCACCGCCTGCTTCCTCTGCCTTATTGTTTCTTTCAGCTTCCAGGGTCTTTTTGACTACGGCTTTTACTTTTGTCACTGACACACAGTTGCTCTTGCTCTCCCTGCCGCTGGGTTTGGAGACCCAGTTTTGGGGCCAGCACATCAGACCCCCACAATTCTGCTTCCCAGCTTCCTCCTCAGATCTGACTCAGGTCTTGGGAACATGGTACCCCTCCTATTTGCCACTAGCATACAGACTGGTTTTGTGCCTCTTTATAGCCCTGTGCCGGGGGTCGCAGATAAGCAAGCAGAGTGCTGACCGGGCTTCAGCCCCACTCACTCCTTAGCTGGAGGTCTTTGTTCAGTGCTCAACTTGCACAACCATACATGGTGATCCTGATGGTTGAGAACCTGCACTGTTCTCTGCTCAGCCTAGGGGTACCTTTAGGGCAAAGACACTATCATACTCATCTCTGACACCCCAGTGCCCCGGAACAGGGTCTGCTACTCAACAGGATGAATGGATGGCCTCACACTCATGTTCTCCAGCTCAACTGCCAGGGTTAGGGAAAAGGAATCAGGAGTTGCACTGCATAGCCTGCATGGTAGGGCAAGGCTAAACTTGTTTTGGCCTCTAGCTCTCTTCTGCTTGGGCTCAGAGCCACTTGACTATGCCATTTCTGCCCTCTGATGGGACCCAGTGTTGCCAAAGTACCTGAGGCCAGAGGTGGGAGTGGAGCCTTCCAGGTCCTTCTACCCAAAGGAAGATCTGCTCCCCATAGCCAAGGAGGGATAAGGGACAGGCATGACCACTGGGGACTTCTAGCTGGCATGGGGAGCAGGGGAGATATTAGATCCATCATGAGAACAAATAATGAATAATTCAAACCTGCGGATCATTTCAGGGCCAGACCCTGTGTTCAAGCTTCCCAGACTCCATCAGTGAGCGTGTCCGCTGAGTTCCCTCCTGGGGCCCCTGGGAGTCTGGGTGAGCCTCAGCCGCTTACGAGCTCGAGGGCTCTTTGAAATCACCTGTTTCATCTTAAAAATTCATGAGAATTTTGACTCTACTTCTGGGCTTGTTTTAATGTAACATTGCATGTGAAATTACTTTCTGTGAGTAAAATAGAAGCTGCAGAGAGATGCCTGAATTTCCCTGTGACTTTGCTTTCTGTCGGTACAGTCTCAGTGAGAAGACATCTGTTCTGTTGTTTTTCCTGCCCTGCCTCCATCCCTTTCTGGTGCCAGTGACTCAGTTTCCCCTTGAGGGAACCATCCCCCCATTCTCCCTCCACAGTGCCCTCTGTCACAGGGGTGGACCTGTAAGTTAGGTGACATTCCTCTGAGCATGGCGATTGCGTCAGGAGTGAACACGTGGCCAAAGGTGAGCCAATGAGTATCACCCTGGGGAGGTCGGCTGCTGCTGTAGGGACAGAGAAGGCCTATTTCAGCTGGGATGGCTCAATTGCTGGGAGACAGCCTGGAAGCTTTGAGGCCACCTAGTCAAGCTGCCTGGGAATGAGCCAACCCAAAGGAAAGCAGAGCTGAAACATGGAAAGAGGCAAAGTCCCAATGGGCCATGTAAGTCCCTGGATCTAGCTGCACCCGAAGCCAGGTAATTTTTTGGTTAAACTGGTTTGCATGAGGCTTCTTTCACGTGTAACTAAAAGCGTTCTGACTCATTCAACTGGTGGAGATGTGCTCCAGTTTGGAGGCCAGGCCTATTGGAAAGAATTTCAGAGCTTTGGCATGGGAGCCAGAAGACTGGATTTGGGTCCTAGCTTTCCCACAAACTTGCTATGTGATTTTAAGGGTTGAATTAGGTCATCTCCAGGGGTTCTTCCAACTCTAAGATCCTCTGCCTAAAAATCTTGTAGAAATTTAATGAAAGGCAAATTTACCATAGACTCGGGGTGGGATTCGTGGGCTGCAAATCTGGAGATTCTGACTCTGCGTCTGGGTGGGGCTCACAAGTCTGTATTTTTAATGCAATGTCCAGGTGGTTTTGATACAATGCCAGGTTTGGAAACCACTCAGATTCTTGAATTCTTTTCCCTGAGGCAGCCATTGAAAGATCTGTCCCACAAGGATTTATGGAGCACCTACTATGTGCCAGTGGCACCTTCTTTTGACAATGGCCTTCTTGTCGGGCGGGGAGGGTGACCTCGGGCCTCGTGCCGGACTTTCTGTAAAATCCCAAAGCTGGCTCTGAGAAGGAACATACATTATGGCAACACACTTCCTCCAGTCATTCAATTGCTTCATAAATAGCATTTAAAACTTTTATTGATGAATAAGCCATTCACTGTCCAGTTGGTTCGTTTATAAACAGCAAGTAGGTGAACGTATGCATTTATGTGGCTGTTGCTGTTGACGTCTCATTTAAAAACTTAACAAGACCATGCCATGGCAACCGTAACTCCCACATTACTAGAATTCAAATGGCTTATTATCAAGATAAACATTTATTATATTAAGGTATGCTATATTAGTGTCATATTTTATACATGGTTACTTGTAGCATGGTTCAGCTCGGGGCCAACACCATATTGAATTATTTAAAGCCATTTCTCCCCGGGTTATTAAAAAGTTCAGTAAAATATATATTAGTGTATAAAACTTTAATGCATCATTCACATTGCAGTGTTTGCAAGCTCTTGGCCTTTAGAAGAGGAAAGCCAGGGAAACCAAGCTCCAAACAGACTGTGTCTTTGAGATGGTGCTCACCGTGCAAACAAACACAGCATGCGCTTTGTCTCAGCGAGGCCTTTCAACCACACCAGGCCCTCTCGTGCAACTTACAGGTGAGAAGAGCAGAATAAGGTGACGGCCACGGATAATGGGTCTGGGAGGCCTTTGGGTCCCTAACTGCAGCGACTTTGACCCTGTTGACTTAAATACAGAGAGGGTGCCCACCAATTCTCTCTGCTCTGTATGACCCCTAGGAATCCCTGGATCACTCAGGTGGGCAATGAATAAGATGTTACCCACGCTGTCGTTTACGCATTTCATGAGTGTTCATTTCATCTTCCCTGCACCACACTTTCCCTGGGAGGAGGATGTGGCACTGGGGTGCATGGTTTGAAAAAGCTCAGTCAAGGCAGAGAAATCCTGCTGTTGTCCTGTCCAAGGTGGGGCCTGCCGTTGGCAATGTCCCCTCCTAGTGGCCCAGATCCCCCATATCAGGGCAGCTGACCAATGTCTAGTCACCCCAAGGTTGGACCGCGTGACTGTCAGCTTGAGCAAGTGCCTACATTCCTCTGAGCCCCAACTTCCCCAATAAATGCCTGAGACTGCGAGCGTAAGACACATGACAGAAACTAGGTTCTCCCCAAATGTTCATTCCCAATCCCTGAATGTTGGTTTTCTTTTCCTGAGATCTGGGTCATTAAAAAATTTTTTTCTTAATGTGTATTTTTAAGAGAGAGAGAGAGAGATGGAGAGAGAGGGAGACACAGAATCTGAAATGGGCTCCAGTCTCTGAGCTGTCAGCACAGAGCCCAACATGGGGCCCGAACCCACGAACCGTGAGATCATGACCTGAGCCGAAGTCTGACGCCCAACTGACTGAGCCACCCAGGCGCCCCAAGTTTTTCACCTTCAACTAAGATGTTAGCTATAGGTTTTTCATAAATGTTCTTTAATAAGTTGAAAAAGTTCCATCTAGAATTGCTATTTGCTGTGAGTTTTGTCTGGAGTGGATGTTAAATTTTGTCAAATGTTTTCCCACCTATAGTGAGATGATTATATGGTTTTTCTTTTTTAGTTTATTAATATGGTTAACTGTATCGATCAGTTGACACATATTAAACCAGCCTTGCATTCCTGGGACAAACTCACCAGTGATATATTATCCATTTTTAATTATTTTTGAATTTGATTTACTAACATTTTGTTTAAAATTTTTGCATTCATTTTGTGAGGGGTATAGTTTGTACCTTTTTTTTTTTTTTCTTCATAATGTCTTTTCTCTGGTTTTAGTGTCAGGATAATACTGACCTCATAGAATGAGCTGGAAAGGATTCCCTCCTTTTCAATTTTCTAGAAAAGTTTGTGTAGAATTGGTATTATTTCTTTCTTTAATGTTTCATAAAATTTATCAGTGAATTCATCCGTGCCTGGATTCTTCCCTGTGGGTAAAAAAGCAAGCCCAACTTTAAACATTATACTGCCTACCAGAAGTGTGTGTGTGTGTGTGTGTGTGTGTGTGTGTGTGTTTAAGGGGAGTTCATGTTCCATCTGTTCTTTGCTCCATTTTTCTTCTTTTTCTGCTTTCTTTTGGATGACTTGAGTATTGTTTATGCTTCATTTTATCTCCTTTTTTTGACTTATAAACTATAGCCTTTTATTTTGTTACGTTAGTGGTTGCTTTAAGGCTTATACATTTTTAACTTATGCTGTACCTCCAAGTGATATTTTACTACTTATATTGTATAAGAATCTTATAATCCTATGCTCTCATTTTACCCATTCTAGTCTTTGTGTTTTGTTGCCATATATTTTATTTATACACATATTATAAAGCCCACAAACCATTGTGTTTTGTTGTTATTGTTGTTGTTGGTGGTTGGATAATTATCTTTTAATAAGATTTAAATAAGAAAAAATCTTACATATTTACCCTTTTAGTTACCATTTCCAGTTTTCTTCACAAAGTTACAGATCTGCATATCTGAATTAGGATTGCATATTTTCATACTGACCATCTGTTAGCAAATCCCATTTCTATCTTTCATTCTTTCCATTGTTTGTTACTTTGCAAGCATTGAACATCTTGAGGCTCTTTCCATCTGTGATGTGTCATGTCCCTCTCTGATTTCTATAAGATCACCATTTTCTTCAAATATGCTTTGGAATGTTTTAGAAAGATAGCACATTCTACCCTCTGTATGAAAGAGAATGTGCCAGAAGCCTGCTGATAAGATGAATAAATGGAGTTTAACAATTGGGCACAAATGAATTGACATCTGAACAGAAGTTCAAGGGGATCGTGGATGTTAGGGAAACTTCTCTTTTCTAAAGAGACCACTCGCATATTTCTGCAGGTCAGAGAAAAATCATAAACCTTGAGAAAACTGTGGAGAGATATTTGGAGCCTAGTTCCTAGCAAGATAGTAATATGAACACAGAATACTGCCCCTTTGGTGATTTGCTCTTAGTAGGCGCTCAGTAAATATCCACATGCTTCTCTTTTTTAAATTTTTTAAAATGTTTATTTAATTTTGAGAGAGGCAGAGACAGAGCGCAAGCCAGGGGGTGGGGGAGGGCAAAGAGAGAGGGAGACACAGAATCCAAAGTAGGCCCTGGGCTCTGAGCTATCAGCACAGAGCCTGATGTGGGGCTCGAACTCATGAACTGCAAGATCATAACCTGAGCTGAAGTTGGACACTTAACTGACTGAACCACCCAGGTGCCCCGCCACATGTTTGTTTAATAGAGGAATAAAAAATTACTATTGGCCCCCACACCTTTGAGTTAATGTGTCCTTCCTCCCAGAAATTTCAGTGTTTTACATCTTATTGGACTTTAGGGGATTGTACACTTTGTCCCCAAGAGGGGGATGTCATTCTTTCTGGCCACCTAGTGCCTTTGAACTGAGTTTAGGCGATCCTCCACTGTGTGGGTCAGGGCTTCCTGACTACAAGAGCTAGGGGAGGTCTCTTTCCCAGCTTCCTTTGAAGTGAGGGACCAGCTTGATCCCCACTCTGCCAGTCAGATGCCCCATGGCAAAGTGGAATCTGAAGTTCATGGTGTAAAGAAACAGGCCCCCATGCAATCCACTCAGCCAAGGTGGCAGCAATGGGGGGCTCAGTGTCATTGTTCCCAATGGAACAACGGCCCCAATAGGGCCCCCACAGTGCCTGTGCCTGTTCCCCAGTGTGAGTCCATCTGACCATGAAGCCACCTTGCTTGGTTTTCTGGTTCCCCTGGAAATTCTGTGAGCTATTTTTTTTTTTTTTTTTTGAGAGAGAGAGAGAGAGAGAGGGAGAGTAAGAGAGAGGGACCTGGGGAGGGGCAGAGAGAGGGAGACACAGAATCCAAAGCAGGCTCCAGGCTCTGAGCTGTCAACATAGAGCCCAACATAGGGCTTGAACCCATTAGCCGTGAGATCATGACTTGAGCCGAAGTCAGACACTCAACTGACTGAGCCACCCAGGCGCCCCTGTGAGCTATTCATGTTCTCTAAGTTTTGCTCCTCTCTGTGTGATCCATGGACAAGCAACAAAGGCATCACCTGAGAACTTATTAAAAATGCAGACTCTTGGGCCCTACCCCAGACCTACTGAGTCGGAATGTGTATTTTAACAAGATCCCAGTGGCCTGATCTTGCACTGAAGTTATGAAGCTCCAACAGATTTCTCAACGATCCATAGAAGTTCTTCATCATGTGTGATTGAGAATCTGCTGATGGGGCACATCTCTGTGCCCCAATGTACTCATCCGTATATTGGGAAGGTTGAATCAATGATTTCTGAGGCCTCTTCCCAAACTGTCATCCTGTGGTTCTTTGAGTTTTAGAACCCTTCTCCCGACCCCTCAAGGGGCTGACTCTTCAGGTTTGGAGCTGCCAATCCATTTACCTAAATCTTATCTTGTTATGTCCTGTTAGCTACAGAATTAAGCACAGGCTATTTAGCGTGCCTTGCAGATAATGTCACCATGCATTCTGATTTCCCTGCACAGTTGTGGTTTATTCCCATTATTCCTATTTGCTCTCAAGAGCGTCTTGGGTGGATCTAAGGCTAGGCAAAGAATTCTTAGACTCGACACCAAAAGCATGATCCACAATAGGATAAAAACACAAGTTCCGGAGTGAGAGAAATCTTTGCAAATGACGTATCTAGCCAAGGACTGGTATTTGGAATGTATAAAGACCCTCAAAACTTAACAGTTAAAAAAACCACCACAATCCCGTTGAAAGTGAGCAAAAGACATACACAGATATTTTACTGAGGCAGATATGTAATTGGCAAACACACACATGAGAAGGCATTCAACATTATTAGCCATTAGGGAAGTACAAGTTGAAAGCACAATAAAATAGCACTGCATACCTACCAGAGTGGCTAAAATAAAAATGAGGGACAATACCACTGTCGAGGATTCGGAGAAAAGGGAACTCTCGTGCGCTGTTAGTGGCATTGTAAGATGGCTCAGTCGCTATGGAGAACGGTAGGAGGTTCCTCAAAAAATTAAAAATAGAAATACCATACAACCCAGTAAACCCATTTCTGGGTAATTATTCAAAGGAAATGAAAACAGGTTATCAAAGAGATATCTGCACTCCCATGTTAACTGTAGCATTATTCACAATAGCCACAATTTGGAAACAACATCCATTAATGGATGAATGGATAAAGAAGATGTGGTCTGTATATACAATTGGAATACTATGCGACCATGAGGAAAAGAGAAATCCTGCCATTTGCAGCAAGATGAATGGACCTGGAGGATACTGAGCTAAGTGAGATGAGTCAGACAGAAAAGACAAATACCGCATGATATGACTTATATGCGGAATCTTAAAGAAAACAAACTTGGAAAAGCAGAGAATGGAACAGTGATTACCAGGGGCTGGGATGGAGGGATTGGGGACGTATTGTTTATGGGTACATACTTGCAGCTAGAAGACAAATGAGTTCTGGAGCTCTAAGACACAGAATAGTGATTACAGGCAACAAAACCATACCATAAACATTAAATTTGCTAACAGACAAGATCTTAATTGTTCCCACTACTAGAAGAAATGATAATGATGTGACCTGATAGAGTCGTTAGCTAACACTACATGGCAATCACATGACACTATAAATGTGTCAAATCAATGTGTTTTACACATTAGACTTACATGATGCTCTATGTAAATTCTTTCTCAATAATAAAAAAAAAATAAGGACAACACCACATGCTGGTGAGGGTGCAGGACTAGATCATTCATTTGCTGTTGGGAATGTAAAATAAAATACAGTTCCTCGAACTCTGGAAAACAGTTTCAGCAGTTTCTCAAAACACTAGACATGCAACTTCCTTAAGATTTGGTAGTTGCATTCCTAGGTGTATATTCCAGAGAAATAAAGACTCATTTTCACATAAAAACCTTTAAACTAATATTTATGGCAGCTGTGGTCACAATAGTCAAAACCTGGAAATAATCCAGATGTTCATCAACAGGTGAATGGGTAAATAAACATGGAATACTACTCAGCAATAAAAAAGGGTGAACTGTCACAGAGCCCAGGTGGCTCAGTCGGCTAAGCATGTGACTCTTGATTTTGACTCAGGTCATGATCTCATGGTTCATGAGATTGAGCCCCATGTTGGGCTCTGTGCTGACAGTGTGGAGCCTGCTTGGGAGTCTCTCTGTTTCTGCCCATCCCCTGCTTGCACGCTCTCTCTCTCTCTCTCTCTCTCTCTCTCTCAAAATAAATAAAAACTAAAAAAAAAAAAAAGTTTTTTTAAAAAACGGTGAATGGCCAATCCATGTGACAACCTGGATGAATTTCCAGAGAATGATGCTAAATGCAAAAAGCCAATCCCAAAGGTTATACACTGTATGACTCCACTTATATAACATTCTCAAAATGATACAATTATAGAAATAGACAAGAGATGAATGGTTGGCAGAGGTTAAAGAGACAGTAA
Source organism: Panthera leo (assembly GCF_018350215.1). NCBI lineage: Eukaryota > Metazoa > Chordata > Mammalia > Carnivora > Felidae > Panthera > Panthera leo. The sequence goes on from NC_056687.1 coordinate 122,021,768, forward strand.
GTGGAAAGGAATCAGATGTAGCTACAAAAGGGAAGTATTGGGGGTCCTTGTGGTGATGGGAACGGTCTGAGCTTCACTGTATCAAGGTCAATATCCTGTATGTGATGTTGTACGACGGTTGTGTAAAAATTACCACTGGGGAAAACTGTGTAAAGGGTACACAGGACCTGCCTGTGTTATTTCTTACAACTGCATATAAATCTATAATTACTTCAAAATAAAAAAAGTTAATTTTTAAGAAGTGTCCTAATTGAAAGCATCATATCATCAGATAGGGCCCACTGCGATCTGACCTTTGTTTTATATCTCTAACTTCATATCCTGAAACTTCCAACTTGCACTTTCACCCACGCCGAACTTCTTGTATTTCCCAGCCTCCCCGACCAGACTCCACCTGCTTCTAGAGCTCTCTTCTGCACCACCATCCCCCCCACCACTGTGGCCCCGCTGGGAGCATGGATGCCTTTCAGACCCTGCTTCCACACAGACCCTGCCACCATTCAGGGGTTGGAATTTTTATAATGGGGCTGGCCTGAGACATGTGCGTGTCTCAGAGAGGCTGGTACGCAGGGACCCCTTGGATAGTTTAACAACATTTGTTCCACATGTAGCAGGTGGATGCAATCTATGGGTATTTTTAATTTCCCCTCCAGCGTGCTGGGTGCCTCCACAAAAGCAGGACCGCGGTACATTTGGTCAAGTGTGGACATCTGAGTTCCCGGTATCATATTTTCAATTTATTCCATTGGTATCTTAGCATGGATATAGAGTGATATCCCTATAGACTGGCACCCAGGGCCACTTCCGTGTGGCTTTGCTGGCTGTGGTGGTTTTGTGAAGGTCAGGAATGTCCTTCAATCGCGCACGGTTACCCTACACTTTTCATTCCCCAAGGAACATGCCAGCCTTTGTGAATTGTGAGTTCCTCCAGCCTTTCTTGAACCTGTCTCCATCTCCAGCCTGTGCCATCTGTCAAAGTGACAGGCTGCCTTTGGGGAAACAGGATGTCCTACTCTGTGTTTTAAAGTTCCCTTGGGTGTCTAGACTTTGTCCTAAGATCCAAGTTCTACTCTTCATCTTCTCCATGACTTCACACACGCTTCATGAGTTTTTAAGGATGAAGAGGCGCTTTTTTTTTTGTCTCTGCCACTTAAAAATCGCCTTGCCGTGTGTTGTGGCCCCAGGATGTTATTTTACTTGCTGAAGAGGGGACCCTTCTTTTTGTGTGTATGTGCTTGACACACAGCATTTAACTTTAATTGCTCACCCTTGGGGTTGTGGTTCCATGTTTCAGGCTTCTTTCCCCTCTGATTTCAAAACTTTATTCACTACAACCACTGAAATCGGTTTGCATTTGCTCCACAACACTCAAAAGCAAGAAGCATCACATTACTTCTCCTCTCCTGATCAAGTTCAATCTGCATCTCAACCGCTACTTACCAGGGCAGTGAGATGCCCAACATCACCCATTGTTGGGGACACTCTCTCTTCCCCGGGGTCACCCAAGGAGCCAGTGGAACTTGCACAGTCCTGGAAACGTGAGGAAGCATCTCTGGTCTTCAGGCCATCACGGCCACCACTGAGATTCTCATGGCCTATGTTGCCCATTTATAATGGATGGTGTTCCAGGGCGCCTGGGTGGCTCAGTTGGTTAAACGTCCAACTGTGGCTCAGGTCATGATCTCATGGTTTAGGGGTTTGAGCCCGTGTCAGGGTCTGTGCTGACAGCTCAGAGCCTGGAGCCTGCTTTGATCCTGTCTTTCTCTCTCTCTCTTTGCTCCTCCCCTGCTCATGTGCTATCTCTGTCTGTCTCTCAAAAAATAAACAACATTAAAAAACAAACAAACAATGGGTGGTGTTCCTTCCTCCTCCAGCTTGGGCACAGCGTTTGTTCGCTGTTGTTCCCCAGAGTCATACCCCTGAGGGCCCAGTACCCAGCATCTGTGTGCCACCCCTCAGAGGCCCTGCTGTGAACGTGAGGTGTCATTCTCACCTTGCACGGACTCACCTTCCTCCCCTCCGTCCCCACAAGTCACCCAAAGCCCCAAGCTCTAGCCTCCATTCCTTCCCATCAGGCAGAACCAAGCTTAACTCCTCAGTGAGGAGGGGCCATCTTCTAGGTTTTAGATGTAGCAGTCACTGTAGGTACACTGCCCCTAACCCCAGAGCTCACCTTTCTGGGGAAGCCAACAGCACCTTCCTGCAGGCCCCCGACACTCTGCCCGGGGACTTCTCCAGCTGCTTGGCACAGGGGTGTGCCTGGCCCAGGGTGCGGGCCAGAAGTACCCAGAAGCTAATGTCTCGAGAACAACTTCAACCAGTGATGAATAGCACTTGGTGGGTAAATACACCGGCTCTGGGCCCCTGGGGTGAGACAGTGCATGTCTGTGTTCCCCACAATCTCCCACAGGTCCAAGTAGGATGAGCCCAGGTGTCCCAAGTGGTAACCCACTCGTTAACATACCCACTTTGGCTCCCTTTCCCTCTGCTCCCCAACATGTGACTCCTGGGATCATCTCCCAGATTGTGTGCAAATCTTCGTCTTGGGGTCTGCTTCTGGGGACTCCAAACTAAAATTCCTGGCAGCTTCTGTTCTGGGCTCTAAAACCCAGAATCTATCAATACCTCCAGAGGCGAAGGAGTCTAGACCCTGTCTGCCCTTATCTGTTAAGAGAGGCAAGAGAAGAGAGAAAAATGACCTTTTCCTCCTTGGGAGAGTTTCCTACCACAAAGAGAATATGAGAAGTGAACACTCCAATACATCTTCCTGCCATAGAGCAATCACACACTGAACACCTACTGCATGCCCAGCCTGATCAGGGCCACGGAGTTGGGGTGATGAAGGAGAAAAATAAGAAGGTGTTGGGGCATCCGGGTGGCTCAGTCAGTTAAGCGACCGACTTCAGCTCAGGTCATGATCTCACGGTTCGTGGGTTCGAGCCCCGCGTCGGGCTCTGTGCTGACAGCTCGGAGCCTGGAGCCTGCTTCAGATTCTGTGTCTCCCTCTCTCTCAGCCCCTCCCCCGCTCAAGCTCTGTCTCTGTCTCTCTCTGTCTCAAAAATAAATAAACATTAAAAAAATTTTTTTAAAAGGTGAAAAACTTGATATTTATGCCCTTAAGATCAGGAACAAAACAAGAATGTCTATTCTCACTGCTTCTATTCAACTTCGTACCTTGAAATTTACAAAAGACACTGGAACTAATGAGTGAGTGTACCAATATTGCAGGACATAAGATCTATATACAAAAATCCGTTGTATTTCTTTTTTTTTAATTTTTTGTTAACATTTATTTATTTTTGAGACAGAGAGAGACAGAGCATGAACGGGGGAGGGTCAGAGAGAGGGAGACACAGAATCTGAAACAGGCTCCAGGCTCTGAGCCGTCAGCACAGAGCCCGACGCAGGGCTCGAACTCACAGCCCTCGCAGACCGCGAGATCATGACCTGAGCTGAAGTCGGCCGCTTAACCGACTGAGCCACCCAGGCGCCCCGAAAAAATCCATTGTATTTCTATACACTAGGTACCAGTGATCTGAAGTAGAAATTGTTTTTAAACATTACAACATAGCAACAAATATTACTGAGAGGGTGAATCTCACAAAAGATACGCAAGACTTATCCACTGAAAGTATCAAACACTTTTGAGAGAAATTAAAGAAGACCTAAATAAATGGACAGATATATGTTTTTCATGAGCTGGAAGACTCAGTAGTATTAAGATGTCATTTCTTCCTAAAGTGATCTATAGATTCAATGTAATCCTATTGAAATCCAAGCAAATTTTCTTGTGGAGAAATGAACAAGTTGATTCTAAAATTTATATGGAACTACAAAAAACCTAGGATAGCCAAAATGAACTTCATAAAGAACAAAGTTGGAGAACTAATACTGATTTCAAGACTTATTATAAAACTATAGTAGTCAAGACAGTAGAGTATAGGCACCAAGATAGACAAATAGATCAATGGAACAGAATACAGAGTCCAGAAAAATACCGCACATTTATGAACAACTGCACTTTTACAAAGATGCAAAGGCAATTGGGTGGAGAAAGGATAATGTTTACAACAAATAGTGCTGAAACATTTGGATATCTATATGCAATAGCATGACTCTGATCAATGCCTTACCCAATATACAAAAATTAACTCAAAGTGGATCAAAACCTAAATGTAAAATCTAAAACTATACAACTTCTAGAAGAAAAACATAGAATAAAACCTTTGTAAGTGTGGGTAAAGATTTTTAAATAAGACACCAAAAGCACAGACTATAAATGAAGAAATTAATGATTTGGACTTCTTTGAAGTGAAAAAAATTCTGCTCTTAAAAGACACTACGAAGGGAATGAAAAGACAAGCCACACACTGGGAGAAAATACAGGATGCATCTGATAAAGAATGTGCATTCAGAATGTGTGAAGAACTCTCAAATTTTAATAATGAAAACCAAGCAAGCCAATTAAAAATGTAAAAATGATTTGAACTGATATTTCGGCAAAGAAGATACATGGATGGTAAATAAGCATATGAAAAGAAGCTCAAGATCATTAGCGATCTGCTAATTAAAACCCTAGTGAGATAACACTGCACACCTAACATTGTAAAGGCTGATCATATCAAATGTTGGCGATCATGTGAAGGAACTGGAACTCACACACTGGGAATGTAAAATGTCCCAACCAACTTAGAAAACAATGTGTCAGTTTTTTAAAAAGTTAAACATACACCTATACACCATATGATCCAATCTTCCACTCCTATCTATTTACCCAAGAGAAATGAGCATATGCCCACATATAAATGTTTGTGGCAGCTTTATTTGTAATTGCCCCAATCCAGAAGCAACCCAAATGTCCATCAATGGATAAACAAGCTGTGGTGTATTTACCCAGCGGAATGCTACTCAGTGGGAAAAAGGAATGGACTGTTGCTGCACATAAAAGCATGGATGCATCTTAAAAAAGGGGGGAGGGGGTGCCTGGGTGGGTCAGTCGGTTAAGAGTCCGACCTCAGCTCAGGTCATGATCTCACAGTTGTGGGTTCGAGCCCTGCATCGGGCTCTCTGCTGACAGCTCAGAGCCTGGAGCCTGTTTCAGGTTCTGTGTCTCCCTCTCTCTCTGCCCCTCCCCCACTTGTACTTTGTCTCCCTCTGTCTCAAAAATAAGTAAACAAACAACAACAAAAAAAAGAAGTATGGATGCATCTTAAAATAATTATGCTGAATGAAAGAATCCAGATAAAAAAGAGCAGATAAAAACCAAATATATCTGAATGATCAAAAAAGAAAACTGCAAACTTTTAAACCCCAGGCTTAGACTCCAGTTAGTGAAGGACACATGGATGGTAGAAAATTATTAGTGACCTGGAGTGCAAATCAGGAAATGTCACTTGCATTTTCAAAGGTGGATGAGAAATGGCAAGTGGCTTTCAGCAGTCAGAATCTCCCTGTTAATTCATGTGATCCGATGTAAATGTTCATCCATCCAAATCAATTCACCTGCAGAGAATCTGTTCTTTTTTTTTTATTATGGTAGATGATTTCAAACAATAAGAGTAGACTACACTGTATAATAAACTCTCGTGTTCTCATTACTTAGCTTCAACAGTTTTCAACTCATTGCCTGTTTTGTCTCATCTATATATCCCTGTAACTCCAGCCCCAGCATCATGCGATTCCATCTGGAACTATTTGTTTGTATTTCTACCAAAAAAGATTATTTTCAGTCTCTGTTTTAAATTTCTAAGAATTCAGAACCAGTCCTGGCAACTTCATCTGAAAATCTTGGAGGAGTTTGGGAGGAATGCAGGACTGCCCACACATTGATAAAGGAGAAGCGATTTCAAGACATTTTTCTTAAGGAGAGGAAAAAGGCTGGTTTTCTCTGTTTACAAAAAAAAAAAAAAAAAAAGGTGGATTTTTCTGTAGCTAGTGGGCAGTGATATCCGATTAAGCTCTATGTGACAGTCCCAGGGGCTGTTAGGTAACATGACTATTATCCAGGAAAGAAATGTGCATTTTTAGATGGAAACGTGCAACCTCTCCCCTGTGTGCGTTTGGGCTCATAAGGGCATCCACACTAGCTTTTATAGGAGGCCACTAGGTATGGGAGATCCCTGAACAGATGTTGCGCTCCTGGGAGTGCTTCTAGGACCTCAGCTCTCTGAAAATGTTTTCACGAGACAATGGGATTCTTTCTTCTTTAAAACCTTCAAATCTCTCAGCAACTGCCTTCTCCTCCTGCTCCTCCTCCTCCTCTTCCTTCTCTCCCTTCTTCCTTCTTCCTCTTTCTCTTCCTCCTCTTCCTCCTTCTTCACCTTCTCTTTCTCCTTCTTCTCTCCTTCCCTTTTCCTCTTTCTCCTTCCCCCTCCTCCTTCTTCCCTTCTTCCTCTTTCTCCTCCTCCTTCTCCTTTTTCTTTTTCTTCTTATGCTTCTTCCTTCTTCCTCTTCTCCTTCCTCCTCCTCCTTTTTCTTCTCAGATGCGATAACCATACAAGTTGATGTCAAGGGAAATATTGCATTGAATCCAAAGCATTTTCAATGAGAAGGAAGTTGCTTTGGGGGCATTAAGCTCCTTCTCTCCTTTTTTTTTTTTTTTTTTAATTCAGGTATCCTATATATAAACAAAGTACGTGAATCTTATGTAGATAGTTTGGTGAATTTTTACGTATGTATATATTTGTGTAACCATCACCTAGGTGAAAATGTGGAAGTTTTCCAGGACCCCAGCAAGCTCTCTCATGCTTATCCCCAAGACAGGTGGCATGCCCGATCCTCTCCTTTGGATATCTGTATGACGGCAACACTATTCTGACTTGTCCAGTCAGAGGTATGTTTGCCTGTTTTTGAACTCACCTAAATGAAGTCATGTATTTTTTAATGTTTACTTATTTATTTTAAGAGAATGAGAGAGAGAGACAGAGGAAGAGAGGAAGAGAATCCCAAGCAGGCTTTGTGTTGTCAATGCAGAGCCTGAGGCAGGGCTCGAACTCATGTGAGATCATGACCTGAGCTGCAAATCAAGGGTTAGATGCTCAGCTGACTGAGCCACCCAGGTACCCCTGAAATTATGTATTCTTTTATGTCTAGCTTCTTTCATTCATCATTGTCACAAGATCCACTCAGTCATACGTAGCAATAGTCCATTTTTTTTTTTTTACTAAAAATCATTATATGCATACTATTCCGCTGTATGAATATGACGCAATTTATTTTTCTCTTCCGGTGATGGACATTTGTTTTTTTTCCAATTTGGGCCTGTTAAGAATAGCCACGATGCACCCAGTTCTGTGTGTTACAACCAGCTTCTTCCAGACCGTGCCTTGCCTTTCCATTCTCTTAAGCTGTCCCGTGATAAAGAAGGGTTCTTAATTTTCATCAAGTATGATATATTTATCGTTTCCTTTATAGATACTGCATTCTGTGCTTCTAAGAAAGCTTTGCTTGCTTTCTCTAGAAAACATATGTTGTTGTTTTACTTCCGTGTTTATGCCTCTAATCACTTTCAATGTAAATTTTTGTCTGTGATGTGAGGCAGGGGTGACGATTCATGGTTTTTCCATTATGGATATCCGAGTGACCCAGTACCACTTGTTTTTTTTTTTACGTTTATTTTTATTTTTGAGGGGGGCAGGGGCAGAGAGGGAGAGGGACAGAGGATCCAAATCTGGCTTTGCGCTGACAGCAGAGAACTTGATGTGGGGCTCGAACCCATGAACTGTAAGACCATGACCTGAGCCAAAGTCAAGCCCTGAACCAGCCGAGGCACCTAGGCGTCCTGACCCAGCACCACTTATTGAAAAAGCCCATCTTTCCCTCACTGAAATTCAGTGACACAATCATTGACCAGGCAAGTGTGGGTCTGTTTCTGACCTCTAGTCTAGTCATTGAACTCTTTGTTCATCCTAATGCCACTGACAAGCCATTTTAATTTACCTTTATAGCAACTCTCAGTATCTGATAACATAAGTCCTCCTACTCTGCTTTTCTTTTTTCAGATCATTACAGCTGTGTTAGGTCCTTTGCATTTCCAAATGAAGTTAGAATCAACTTGTCAATTTCTACAACAAACTCAGAATTTTTATTGCTATTGCATTGGCTCTATAGATCATTTTGGGAAGAATAACATATGAACAATATTGAATCTTCTGATTGACATGGTATATCTCTCCATTTATTTAGGGCTTCTTCAATGTCTCTTGAAAATGTTTTGTAGTTTTCCTTGTAGAGGCCCTGCATACCTTTCATTAGATTTTCCTATTTTTAAATTAACAATTCAGGAAACAACAGATGTTGGCAAGGATGTGGAGAAACAGGAACCCTCTTGCACTGTTGGTGGAAATGCATGTTGGTGGGAAAACAGTTAAAATAATTAAAAATAGAACTACCCTATGACACATCAATTACACTATTAGGTATTTATCCAATACAAAAATGCTGATTTGAAGGGGCACATGTATTCAATGTTTATAGCAGTTCTATCAATAATAGCCAAATTATGGAAAGAGCCCAAATTTCCATTGACAGATGAATGGATAAAGAAAATGTGGTGTGTATATATATGTGTGTGTGTGTGTGTGTGTGTGTGTGTGTACACACACACACACACACACACACATATATACGTATACATATATATATATATACGCATATACGTATACATATATACATGTATATACATATATAAATGTATACGTATATATGTGTACGTGTGTATACACACACAATGGAGTATTACTTGGCAATGAAAAAGAATGAAATCTTGCCATTTGCAATGATGTGGATGGAACTGGAGGGTATTATGCTAAGAGAAATAAGTCAGTCAGAGAAAGACAAATACCATATGATTTCACTGATATGTGGAATTTAAGAAACACAACAGATGAATATAAGAGAAGGGAAAGAAAAATAAGATAAAAACAGAGGGATGCAAACCATAAGGGGCTCTTAAATACAGAGAACAAACTGAGGGTTTCTGGAGGGAGGATGGGAGGGGGTGAGATAAATGGGTGATGGGCATTAAGGAGAGCACTTTTCTGGGTGAGCACTGGAGTTATATGTAAGAGATGAATCACTGGGTTCTACTCCTGAAGTCAAGACTACACTATATGTTAACTAACTTGGAAATAAATTAGGGGCACCTGGGTAGCTCAGTTGGTTAAGCATCCAACTTTGGCTCAGGTCATGATCTCATGATTTGTGGATTCAAGCCCCACATCGGGTTCTGTGCTGACAGCTTGGAAGCTGGAGCCTGCTTCAGATTATGTATGTCTGTCTCTCTCTGCCCCTCCCCTGCTCATGCCCTGTCTCTCCCTGTACCTCAAAAATGAATAAACGTTTAAAAAAAAGAAAAGAAATTTTAAAACATGTAAAAAAAATAAATGTAGAAAAAAGATTTTCCTATTTTTGTACTGTAAGTGGCATTGTTTTAAATTTTATTTTCTAATTGTTGTTAATATGTACACATGCAATTTATTTATTTTGCTTTATATGTTATTTTAGAAAGAGAGAGATCACAAGCAAGGGAGGGGGAGAGGAGAAAGAGAATCTTAAGCAGGCTCCACGCTCAGCACAGAACCCAATGTGGGGCTCAATCCCACAACCCTGGGATCATGACCTGAGCCAAGATCAAAAGTCAGAGGCTCAACTGACTGAGCTACCCAGGTGCCCCTATACATGCAATTTAAAAAAACACTGACCCTGTATCCAGTGATCATTCTAAATTCCCTTATTGATTCTCAGTTTTCTAAAGATTTGTTTCTATCTATACAGTGATGTCATCTGCAAATAATGATAGTGTTATTTCTTCCTTTCTAACTTTTATACCTGTTAATTTTTCATTCTTGTCTTATTGAACTGCCTAGGATTTCCAATATAATGTTGCACAGAAGTGGTGAAAGTGGGCAACCTTTCTTGTCTGTCATCTCAAGCAGGTGGGGACACTGTCACTGAGCTTGTCGCTACTTATTTACTCCCCAAACCCATCAAAGAAGTGGAGGAGGGCATCACTATTTAGGTCATATGTGCCATCTTCCTTAAGGAAGCAAGGTTTGGAAATACCGGGAACCAAAGCGTTCTATAGCTGGGGCTCACCATTCTCAATTCTTCTACTCAAAACAGTACATCCAGGACCACGCCACTCTCAGTCACTCTGTATTTTCTGTATTTATTGTTGTATGGAAATTTCAAGTGATCATGACAAATCTCTCTAGGATATTCTCCACACACCGTGGGCCCCACAGGTCAGGGGGGTGGGTGGGGCTGGAATGAATTAGTCAAGAATTGTGCGCCATTGGGGCAGAAGTGAACGGTCCTTCCACTCCGGTTCTGGAGAGCAGCCAACTCAGCATCACTAAAGGAAGAGAGATAGTTGGGAAGTACTCCCTGGCTTTGGACTTAATCACATTGGTGATAACTGCCCTTCAAAATCTTCTCTTCCCTGGGAATTCTGGGTGGGCTAGGATAGCTGTCTCTGTTCTCTGATAAGCTTTATACCCCAGTGTCCACCATGTCTCCACCGAGAAAACTTAATTAGGAACCGCTTCCAGAGAGATTCAACTTGGCTGTGCATTAGAATCACCTAGACAGCTTTACAAACTATCAAAGCCCACAGTCCACTCCCAGAGGTCCTGATTTAATTGGCCTGGGGAGAAGGATCCAGACACCGGGACTTTTTACAAAGTTCCTCAGAGGATTCTCAAGTGCAGCCAGGCTTGCCTAGTCATATCATGCAGCTTATTAAAAGAGTACCCGAGGGGCACCTGGCTGGCCCAGTCGGTTAAGTGCTCGACTTCAGCGCAGGTCATAATCTCACGGTTCATGGGTTTGAGCCCCACATCAGGCCCTGTGCTGACAGCTCAGAGCCTGTGTGTCCCTCTCTCTCTGTCCCTCACACTCTTTCCCTCTTTCTCTGAAAAAGAAATAAACATTTAAAAAAAGAGTACCCAGGGATTCTTTTCCTTGTCCTCTAAGAGTTCATCATCTAACCAGGGGCATACTGGTTAACCCTGGTATCTGGGCGGAGATCCTGCGTGTCTGTGAGCTCCTTGGACATCGGTGCCCGAGGCTGTGAGGCACTTCAAAGTCAAGTTTAGAACTCACAGACTCCCCTCCTGAAGCCGCCCTTGGTTGAGTGTGCTTGTGTATGTGACTGTGTTATAGCAATAGTCCAGAGAGGTGAACTCAGAAGCCTTGACCCAGATGCAGACAGTTACACCCATGAGGGAGGTTGGCAGTGAGAGGTCCTGATGCTGTGCTGTGGGAAGGGTGGACCTAGGGCTGGATCACAGAACAGAGGCCTCTTCTCAAGAGGCTGTCACTACTCAGCTTTGGCCAACATCACCGTCAAGGAATGTGGGCCTGGTCTCAGCTCATCTCCCTATTTTTTAAGAGACATCAGAAATCTGGATTTTCTGTTAAATTACTTGATTTTACTGGGTTGGGCTCAATTTTATTTAAACACACACATGAAGTGGGAAGACAAAACACGTCTACAGACTGGAATGGGACTCAGGCCCTCAGAACTAGAGGGAAGAGAAGACCAGCTCCTTGTGTTTTGGACTCAATGTGGGCATTCCTCTCCTTGCCAGGGGCCTGGGGAGAGGTGCCACATGGTCTCCTGTCCGTTGGCTGAGGCCCAGCCGTGTCTCCCGTTCAGAGGCTGCAGCTGGGAGCCGGGTCCTGGAGAGTGGGCCCGGCTGTCCTGCACAAATCAACCACCAAGTAACCGTGTTCCTTGCTACCTGCTGCCCGTCTGGCTGCCACACAGTGAGGTGATGAAATCTTTGTTTCTTAATGAAAGATGGCCCCCAAAGAAGCCAGCTGCTGGCATGAGGGTTTGAAAAGAAAGCAAAGGAAAGAGGATGGCCTTTGTCCAGAAAGTGGCAATGTTAGATGGGGTAAAGCTCAGCTCTGTGGGGGGCTGTGCCCCCCATATGCTCTGTTCATAGACAGTTAGAAAGCAGTTAGCGGGACTGTCTCAGCAAGTGCCTCCAGCAGAACCAGGTCATGGAGAGAAAGGCCGAACCTCAGAGAACGTGCCAAGGATGAGAGAGAGCTGGGGGCTGGGTTGTGATGAGCACTGGCTCTGGGGAATAGTCAGAGGCTCCCGGGATGCCTGCACTGGTGTGTGTGTGTGTGTGTGTGTGTGTGTGTGTGTGTGTGTGTGTGTAGACAGTGCTAATACACTAGAAACCCTGGGGACATGTCACACATCATAGGCAAACTGAACTAGTGCTTGAGGCAGGGTGGCAGCACAGTGGCTCTTGACCTGAGCCCAGCTCACCAGGGCCCAGAAGCTCCTGCTTTGAGGATGGGACAGCAGGAAGTTCCCCCACCCAGAGATCCACCTCCCCCACCCCCCACCCCTGCTTTCTGTGTATGGCTCCCTCTCATTTCTTCCCAACTCTGCATCTCTGCACTGGTTTTCCTTCACCATTATCAATCCTGGGCCCTTTCCACTCCCCTCCCTGCTCTCTAGCCCTGCCCAGCTCCTTTTTTCCCTCTGACTTCATTCCATGGCTTTGCTTCCTGTTACCTGTCTCCAGCTCAGAATGGGAGGTCCAGCAGGGCAGGGCCACATCCCCTCCTTCCTGTTCTGGCAGTGCTGGGCACATTCCAATGCCCAACAATACCTGCGGAATGGCTAAGGGGGTGAAAGGGCTTGAGTTCCTGGAGGCTCATGGCCAGGTCCTTGGCTCTAGCAGGAATTCCTCCTCTCCCCCAGAGACTTTCCTTGCAGGTTCCATGGGCATCCCAGGTACAAGGGGGCACTTCCACACACATCTCCACCTCGCAGGCCTTTGCTGAGACCACATATCTGGTCCAGGTCTGTGTGGGTACAACAGGCCCAGGCTCTACCACCCCAAGGCTCTCAGCCCACTGGGACAGCCAAGCCAGCGCTTGGGCAAGGGCCCTGGGAGCCAGGAGAGGCATCCTCAAGCCTGGGAGGCGAGGAGCAGACTCTCAGAGCAGGTAGAGGTTGGTAGGTGGTTTTAAGGAGGGCTTCCTGGAGGAGGGTCAATCTAAGCTGATCTTAGAGAAGGTAAAGCAAGGACGGGGAGAGTATTGCTGGGGTGAAGGAAGTTACATAAGCAAGGCATGGGCAAGACAGGTGTCTTTAAGCTGGAAAGCTGGTGCTGAAACTAGGACCCTAGGAGTCAGGAGAGGAAGGATCCTTGTCCACTGGCCACCTGGTCTAGCCACTACAGTGTGTAGAAAAGGAAGCGGTTTACCCAAGGTCACAGCACATTAACTCACAATGCTAGGACTCAAACCCAGGTCCCCTGACTCCCAAAACTGAGCCCAGCCTCCTCCCTGACATCAGAGCAAGGGAAGAACACTGACCCAGGTGGTAGGCTTAGCCAGTCTGATGCTTTCAGTCTGTCCTCACCTAGGTTGTTTTTGCTGAAAAAACAGGTATGAGGAGTGCCTCCTCCTCCAGGAAGCCTTCCCTTCAGGCCCTTATCTTCCTACACCAGCTTTGTGATCTTCCTCTCCCTTTATTAGTCCGTAACATCTGTAAACATCTCCCCTGGAGGGACAGATCTGCCTGTGCTCTAGGTCCTCAGAGGTTGGCACCGTGCATGTTGGTGGCCTGTACTGCTGCGTGAATGCTGTGCCCGTCCTGGCCCAGACCTTGTCTTGAACTGGCTCCTGACCTGCTGGCAGCTCCAAGCCTGTCTCGGCTGCACACTCACCCTTCAGCCGTTTGCACCACTCCTCGATGATGACATGCACATCCAAAGTCACATCCAGTTCCACCTCTGGGTCCAGTTTGAAGCTGTTATCCCGTAGGGTTCACCCTGCTTGATCCTTGCTCCTTGCAGAGCCCACCCTTGGACACCCCCACCCCGGCATCGTCCAACCTGTTTTCCCACCGTGGTGACTAGCTTTGTGGGGACCCAGGCCCCAGACACATTCGTTCTTCCGGGGCAGGCCTTTGTAAAATGACTCGGGTTTGGGCTCAAGTGGGAACGACAAGACGGAAGACGTGAGAAGAGCCTGGAGAGGGGTTCCCACTTCTGCCTTATGAGGGTCTGGGAACACACCAGCCAGGCTGATGAAGGACGCCCTCCCATGCCTCCCCACACAGCACTTAGTAAACAGCGGAAGGACTGAACAACACACTTTATTAGAAACGCTCCTCATTCATCAGTCAAATTCACATTAAAGTCGGGGGAGGCGGTGCCGTCTGGGGCTCTGGGATCCCATTGCGGTGACAATTTCCAGTTATAACGGAGTCTGGACACAGCTCTGGGAGCACACGAGAGATGCCCGACAAGGGTGGTGGCGGCATCCCCAGGAGAGGACCAGGCTCGGGACCCGCACCCCTATGGGTCCAGGGCCACCCGTGCAGCCCCAAGCTGATAAATAAACAGCACATCGCACACACGCTTGAAACAGAAACAAACTCGTTCGTGTCTCCTAAAGTGAAAAAATAATTCGTTCAAATAAAGCTTTGTGACGGCTAGGTACATCCGAATGGACAGTTGCCTAGAGTCCCTCAGCACCCCAGGAAGGCTCCCCAGCCTGAGGCCATCATCCACTCGGGTGTCACAATGCCTCCACTTCCCCCATTAGCACCTTTGGACTACATACTGCCCTCACCACATTCCTCTTTTAAAATGCCACCAGATGTAAGATAATAATAATCAAGGCTACACTCTGTCCCCGGGGTGAATTAGTCAGACTCAGCTTCCCCGAAGAGAGGTGCCTGGGGTAGCCAGGGAAGTGGGTCAGCGGTGGGGACAGAGGGCACGTGAAAGGGTAAGTAAACAATGTGCAAAGAGGTAAGCTGGAAGGGGTCTACACACGGCTTTGTCCACTTGCCAATTCTGTCATCAGGCATCCCTGGGTAACAGTCTTTCAAAGGAGCACAAAGTCCCAAGGTGTCAAGAGAGCGTCGGCACCAAGCTGCTTTCGTCCTTCATCATTCGGCCGCACTTTCCTCCCCGAGCTGGCCAGTCTTCCCCGGCCCTGTCTGCACCCGGGCACACCACAGCGAGCCTCCCGCCCAAATGTTTCATTCATTCTCGTGAATAAGGAGACACGCTCTCTGATCAATACCGGGGCCGTTGTGTCTTCTTGGTCGGGGGGCAGGATCTCCGCTGGGCGCAGGCTCCGGGCTCCTCATGGCTCCCAAGGAGGCGCCTGACTTAGGAGGGCTGCCTCCAGGGTGGCAAATACTGTTGGCAAGGGACATTTCACTTTCAACGTTGGGAACGCATCCTGGTCCTTTCCAAGAACGGAGTGTCCTGGCGCTCTGGGGCGAGGAGGAGGACGCCTTCCTGAATGTACTGTGTGACCGTGAAATGACAGGCCCAGGCCCTGCTGTGTGTGGGTCCCCCACTGCTGCTCCTCAGCCTCACTGGTACTGCAGATAGTTTTTGAGAGATTGAGGCAGGGGCAGGGCGCCGATGTCCCGTAGGCGCTGGCGGCCCAGGGCCAAGCGGATGGATCTCCGGCACAGGTCCATCAGCGGCAGGGGCTCAGCTGCAACGAGAGGAAAGTGAATTAGTCTTGCCGCTGCCTTCACACACCTGCTCACCCCTGCCTACCATCTGCCCACCACAGGCGCACCTGCTCCTCTGATCTGGCCTCCAGGTCTGGGACTCCTCCTCCGGGAAGGCTTCTTCAGTTATACTAGCTGGAGGCTTAGAGCAGGGGTTTTCAAACTGTGGGAAGCAACTGATTAAAGAATCCTGAAACCGGGGCACCTGGGTGGCTCAGTTAGACTAAAGAATCCCGAAACCGGGGTGCCTGGGTGGCTCAGTTGGTTAAGTGTCGGACTTCGGCTCAGGTCATAACCTCACAGCTCATGAGTTCAAGCCCCGACTCGGGTTCCGTGCTGGCAGCTTGAAGCCTGGAGCCTGCTTCAGATCCTGTGTCTCCCTCTCTCTCTGCCCCTCCACCGCTCACTCTCTGTCTCTCTCAAAAATAAGTAAACATTAAAAAAAAAAAAAAAAAAGAGGGGCGCCTGGGTGGCTCAGTCAGTTAAGCCTCTGACTTCTGTTCAGGTCATGATCTCACAGTT
This sequence comes from Panthera leo, assembly GCF_018350215.1. Lineage (NCBI taxonomy): Eukaryota > Metazoa > Chordata > Mammalia > Carnivora > Felidae > Panthera > Panthera leo. The sequence continues at coordinate 122,037,804 of NC_056687.1, forward strand.
GGTGAGTTGGAGCCTGGCTGCGGACTCTGTGCTGACAGCTCAGAGCCTGGAGTCTGTTTCGGATTCTGTCTTCTTCTCTCTCTGCCCCTACCCCTCTCACACTCTGTCTCTCTCTCCCACTCAAGAATAAAAATAAATAAATAAATAAACAAAAAGAATTCTGAAATCAATTCATTGGATGGTGACCAGCAATTTAAAAAAATAATTAAAAAAAAAAAAAAACAAAGAAGAAAGACAAGAAAGAGAAAATGGAGAGCAATGACCATAGCAAGAGTAAGTATTCCACGAAAGCTGTTTCTCTGATATGCATGTTCCGTGTGTCTCAATGGAAAAAATACTTCTCTCTGCAGGTCCCGATAAAAATGAAAGCCTCTGACCTAGGAGGGGATCTGCAGTGGGCTTCCTCTTAGAAACAGGTTAGGCTTGGGGAGGCTGTTTGAAATTCCGTTGAACCCTCAAACTTCTCCTGTAGCACCTTTTGATAATCAGCAGAGGGATGTATTTTCTTCTAATATCCAGTTCTGGGAAAATTCATGAATTAAAATTCATAACCCACAGAACATCTGGATGTGGGACCAAGTTTAATTAGTTTTATTGCACATATTTATTAAGCTCTTATTCTCTTCCAGGCCCTCTGATTGGACCTAGGTATACAGAGATAACTAAACCAAGTCCAGAGGCAGTCCTGGAAGTAGAGAAGGGCTCAGGGCTGGAGTTTAAGCAGGTGAATACTTGTAACAGAGTGTAATAGATGCAATGATTCCTAAGTGCACAAGGGGCAGAAACTGGGCAGTTTCTATGGAAGAATTGTTTGAAAGGTTCAAAGAGAGGATTACTGAAAAGGTTTTGAAGGATGAATAGGAGTTTTATGTCATGTTAGGGAGGGGAGTATTCTAGGCCGAGAGAGCAGGCAAAGGCACAGAGGCATAAAACAGCCTAGAAGGTCTGGAGGGAGAGGAATGGTGCTGGTCAGCTGGGTCAGGAATGAGAGGATGGTGGTGACATGTTGTCTCATATGGCTTGTATAGGGCTAGTTTCCCCAAGCTGATGGTAACACATTAGAGGCCTAATGCTGCATCTTTTTTTTTTTTTTAAGGTTTTTGTTTTTGTTTTTGTTTTTGAGAGAGAGAGAGAGTAGGGGAGGGGAGAGAGATAGAAAGGAAGATAGAGAGAATCCCAAGCAGGCTCTGCGCTGTCAGCACAGAGCCCGGTGTGAGGCTCATGACCCCAGCCGAAATCAAGAGTCAGACACTTAACCAATGGAGCCCCCAGGCGCCCCCTGAAGCTGCGTCTGAATGCTTTTTTGGTAACAGAACAAGTGACAGTTTAAAAGCATCTATAATGTGCTAAGATGTCATAAAACTGTAAGTAGTGAATACTAACACAAGAGTTGTGATAGGAATAATATAAGGGATGGGAAAGAGGTCAAGAGTGTGTTTTGGAGGAATTTTCATTTACGAGAGCTGTGGAGTTAATATGGAGAGTCATTCGAGTTAAAGCAGGACGTGGCCGGTGCACTGGAAGCCACACACCAGAGTGTCCCCAGCTCTCCTTCACTCGAGACGAGGCTGTGCTGTGTGGCATATCCATGGGGAGTATTGGTGGCTTTAAACATTCTTGCCTCCGTATCCTCTTTTGACCCTCATACGAACACTCATGTTGGCCAGGGAGGCCTGGCCTCCTGTTTTTCAGGCCCAGAAAGCAGATCAGTCACCGTCAGTCACATGGTCACACAGTCACCATGCCTAGACCCACACCCGACACCTCTCTTAAGGCGTTCCCATAGCTACACCCTGGTACCCAGCTCTCCTTCTCCCTGTCCTCCCATCTGGTTCTGATCCAAGCTTTGCGCTGCTCCCCAAATCATGCCTCTGTGAACACCCCCTCCCAAATCCCAATCCTCCTATCTAGTTATAGTTACTTTAAGTTGTTTATTTATATATTTTCTTATTTGAGTATAGCTGACACTCAATGTCACATTAGTTTCAGGTTAACTGTAGTCACTCTTTACTGAAGACTTATGTGGTCAGGTGCTGTGGGGAACTGCTCACGTGAATGTATTATCAAACTCATATCACAACAACCTTTTGGGGTAGAAGTTATTATAACTATTATTATTACTCTCATTTTATTGATTTATTTTTTAAGTTTTTTTTTTTTTAGCTTATTTATTTTGAGAAAGACGGAGATAGCATGAGTGGGGGAGGGACCGAGAGAGAGAGAGGAGGGACAGAGGATCCCAAGCAGGCTCTGCAGTGTCAGCGCGGAGCCCAATGCCGAGCTCAAACTCACAAAACCATGAGATCGTGACCTGAGCTGAAGCCAAGAGTCAGATGCTTAACCGACTGAGCCACCCAGGCACCCCATCCCCATTTTAAGGAGGAGGAAACTGAAACACAAAGAGGGTAAGTCACTTGCCCAAGGACATATGGCCGGTAAGGGCCCAAGCCAGGAGCCGGTCCCCACTCGTGGCAGAGCCCACGTGGGCCCCGTGCACAAGGTGTCCTGACCAGAAGTGCACTCTTCCTCCACTTAGACAAACGTGGCAAGGGTTTTCAATTCCATTCCTCGTCACAAGCAGCCTGTGAACTTCTTAAGGGACATGACCCGACTCACCTGTCCTAGGACCTACAGCCCTCAGTCTGCACACAGGGGGATGGCCCGGAAATTGTCTGTTCAATGAACAAATTGATGTTCTGCCTTGGGGCATGTCCTCTATAGGTGTTTTAAGCTGTTGGAATAAATTGCTCTTACCCGGAAGCATGTCTGCCTTAGCTCCCCCATGCTCCTGTAAATCCTCCCCCGACCCAACAGGGCAGTTTTCAATTCAGGTGGGGATTTAATTGTGGTGGGGATTCAGTGAGCTGGAAAGTGTAACGCACTTAGCATGATAACACAGAGTAGGTGTTTAACACGTGCCATTTCTAGCTATCTCCTCCCCACCCGTGCGTTTGTTTGGTTGCCCTTGGTGAGGATAAGCTTGGGGAGGGCTGTTAACAAGGTAGGTTTGGGCTCTGAGGGGAGAGGGGCTGGCACTTTGCATCAGGAAAATTCTGAGCTGTTAATGTCTGATAATCATGCCAGAGCTTGAAAGCTTCCTTAAATATTTTAAAGCTCTAGGCACACATCAGGTCCTCAATGCCCAAAATGCTAAGCCTTGTCAAGCAAACCCAATGCCCTGTGTGTTCCCTGCCTAGTTAGGGGCTGAGGAGGAGGAAAGAACTCTGTTTATCCTCATTCCTCTGTGGTCTTTGAAATCAGTCCAGAGCCCAACTCCAAAGGAAGTGAGAAAGGGGGCTGGGGCTGGAGTTCAGGGCACATCTTTAGCTCTGAATAGGAAATAAAAATCATCTCTGCTAATTTCTGAGCGACCTGTAAACTGAAGGCTGCACAGCAATGCCAGAGTGCACAGAGCAAGGCCTTGCTGCAGCCGTGGAACTTCCAGCACTTCAGGGATGCCCAGTGTTGGCTGGGCCCACCCTCCAACTCCTCTCTCTGACTCCCCTTGGCTTTGGAAGCCTTCGGAGAACTGCCACATGCCGAGGCTTGGAAATGATCAACCAGGTGGGAAGAGAAACACAGAATCTTTCAGCACAGGAGCCATTTTCAGAAATGTTTTCCAACCAAAACGACAATTGAAAAGGAGTCATTGTTCACAAAAGCACATATGCAAGTGGCCAGTAAGTATGTGAAAAAGTGCTCAACTTTATGAATCGCCAGGAAGTGCAAACTGACACTATAATGTGACTCTGCTGTCTGCCAGCCAGAATGGCCAAAATGGAAACAAGGTAATAGCAAGTGCAGACGAGGATGTGGGACAACTGGAGCTCTCATGACACTGAGAGCATGTAAGCTGGCACAACTGGTTCGGAAAACTAAAGCTGAGCCTGTGGCCTGCAGATTTCCTTCCAGTGTGCACCAGTGTACTAAATGCAGGTACACGAATGCTCATAGACGCATTATTGGTTTTTAAAATTTATTTTGAGACAGAGACAGAGAGCGAGCAGGGGAGGGGCAGAGAGAGAGGGGGAGAGAGAGAAATCCCAAGCAGGCTCTGCACTGTCAGCACAAAACCTGATGCGAGGATCAAACCCACAAACTGTGAGATAACAACCTGAGACGAAGTCAAGAATCAGACGTTTAACCCACTGAGCCACCCAGATGCCCCAGAAGCAGTATCTGTAAGAGCGCAAATCTGGAAACAATTCTACTGTCCACCAACAGTGGAATGTAAGTGTAAATTGTGTATCTTCACATAGCACGACCCTAACCAGCCATGAGAAGGAGGACCCACAATTATATGCAAAAACACGGATGAATCACAAACATAATTTTGAGTGAAAGAAAAGTACATTTTGTGTGACTTCACCTATAAAGTTCCCAAAACAAGATGATGACATTAGGGCAGTGGTGATACTGGGCAGGGGGCGATTAGGTAGGAGGAGGGGCGCCTGAGTGGCTCAGTCGGCTAAGCAGCTAGGCAGCTAAGTGTCAGACTTCAGCTGAGGTCATGATCTCATGGTTTGTGAGTTCGAGCCCCGCGTCGGGCTCTGTGCTGACAGCTCAGAGCCTGGAACCTGCTTTGGATTCTGTGTCTCCCTCTCTCTCTACCTCTCCCTGGCTCACACTCTGTTTCTCTCTCAAAAGTAAATAAATATTAAAAAAAAAAAAAACAGGAGGGACAGGAGGAAGCTGGGGGACAGGTATTGTCCTGCTCTTTGAGTTCTGGTTGTACCCGTGTGTTCAGTTTATAGAAACCATCCAGCTTTGTCACCTGAGATTTGCATGCTTTCTGCATATTTATACATCAAAAATGCATTTGCATTAAGAAAAATAAAAGGTCACTGACTGAGTGGGGAGTGCCTCCACTCCATGGTTGGGGGTGTGGACACAAGCCAGACGTCTTCCCAGCGGCTTCAATGGGGCCAAGTGAGGAGAGGAAGCTGGTTCGGAACCCTGTCTCCTGCTCCCACCACCAGTGGGCCAGGCAGTTGGCTCACCTTCTCGGGACCACATTTTTCTCATCTGTAAAGTGGGGACAGCAACACTTCCAGCCACGTGTTGTGACGATAGTATGCCACAGCATGCTCCTTGCCTTAAAGACATTCTCTCTATGGTAGGTCTTATTTCAGGCCATCAGCCCAAGAGGCACCATTAAAAATAGTAACAATTTACTTATTGTGTTTCTAAAAATGCCTCAGTACATGGTCCTAATTGACAATGCTCTGCTCTTGATGAAGATTTATTGAAGCTGGGGCTGCATGTCTGGTTCCACGCTAAAAATATCACAAGGCAATCATTTCCAAGGTTCTGTGGTGACCTGAATTCTTCCGTAACTCTCTACCAACCCCTTGTACAACCCCAAGTAAGCCACAGAACTTCTCAGGGACTCTGTTTTGCTGTCAACAAAGTGGGGAAGTTAGATCATCTGGCTTAGAGAGTCCATATCTGTGATGGAAACGGTGAATGGTGGAGATTTCACACAGGGATTGGTGGCTTAAGCAGCTTCCCTGGGCCCCTTGAGGTCTCCTCTGCTCGTAGTAGAAGATGCCAAGATGTGAGTCCTACCCTACATCCATCCCTACGTTGATATTTTGAAAAAAGATCAACAGTTTAAGGTCAGGAGATGAAATTCTTTTGCAACAGCTATAGACAGTGGTCAGCAGATAGGGGAAGGTTTGAGCGCCAGCCTTGAAACCTGAACTTCAGTACACGTGGGTACTGTTTGTTTTCGGGAAAAGAAATGAGAAGACACGCATACGGGCAATCACACACATGCTCTATGTGCCTGACACCGTGCTAATCACTCATCCGTAGACTATGGTTTTGGTGTCAGAAGACTCAGAGAATTCCCTGCATGCCTCTGGGCCTCCCCTCATGCTGCTCCTTCAGCTGTCAGAACCCCCGCCCGCCTGCCAGAAGCCTGCCTCCTCTATAGGACCCCAACTACGTGTCACCTCCTCGCCAATGGCGTGGCTTCTCTGCCTTCTGTGTCTATACCTGTCAAGTGTCGCTCCACTTAATTACCCAAATGGACAAATATGTCATTACGCATTCACTTCTAAAATATATGGCATCCCTGTACCAACCGGCCCCATCATGCTCTGCAGGGACCTCAGCTCATATCTAGAAAGCATTTGGAATCTGGAGTTTTCTCTTAGCAAGCTTCACTGTTTCCCCAGCAAAAAGTGTTGTGACTGCAGCTGGGACATAAGCAGCGTTTTCTGATGAACTCTGTCCCAACAAGCGTCACTGGCACAGATGGTCCCCACAGCACAGGTGGGGTCCGCGTTTTTCCCCCGGGATAGAGAGCGAGCGAGCCCCTTCACGAGCATGGGAATGCTGCACAACAGAACAGTCCTAAATAATGCATGGCCTTCCCTAGCAACACTGCGGAGCAGGGACGTGGGAAACTTCCAGAGGGGAGAATCCGGAACAGAGTGTGCTAGGAAACACCACCTGAACTGTGTGAGGCTGTGCCTGAGGCGGCAGCCTGGACCCCTGGCTTCTACCTCTCCCGCCCATGTCTCTCGAAAGGGCAGAGGAGATGTGCACCTGTGTGCACGTGTGTGTTTAAAGGGTCTGACAACAGTACTGGAAAGCAAGACAGGCAGTCAGCAGCCTAGACGTTCGGATAAATTCTGGGAAGACAGGAACAGGACGGTGGAAAGATCAAGCAGAGAACTGGCAGCCCTGTGCACCAGGGGTGGACACGGCTCTCACCAAAGGAGCCCTGGAGAAGCCCCAAGCTCCAGCAACAGAGGGCAAGACATGGGCTTTCATCAGGGTAATCCCTTGGAGAACTACAAGCTCAGCATCTGGGACAGCTGAAGCCTCGGCTCGCTCTCTGCAGGAGACAGACAGCCTCGGGGAAGCTCCTGGTCAGCGCTGCGGTCAAACAGAGATGCCGAGTGGAGCATGAGCCAGCCCTTCTCCACCGCAGAGGGCATGCTGGCCGGGGGGAGATGCTTCCATCTGGATGAAGCGCCCGTGGGTCTGGCCCGCCCAGCACCCTGACCCAGTCCTCTCCAGAAAGGTGGGTCCAGAAAGACAGCGCTCCCATCGCAGGGGAACTGCACTGCTATGGAGCGAAAAGCAGCTACACTTCAGATTCTGAAAGAGGAGCCTCTGCCCACCCAGTTTGATTGTTACTCAAGGAGGTACTCCTGCAGAATGAAAACGTGCTCCAAGAAACAGGATGGCACGAGTTTCCAGGAAAAGGAGAGAAGAAATGGAACATGCATGTGAAGGAAGGTGGAGTGATGGGCATGAAGAGCCGTTAGATCTCCTGCCTGTGGCCGTCGCTTCTCTCAAGTGCCATCCTCCCCGTGACGCTCTCTGCCTCCTCACCTCTGGCCCCAAACCTCAGCCAATCTTCCACTGTGCTCTCTGGAACTGCAGCTTTGTACACAGAAAATGGCACCCCTGACTTCCCCAGGAGCTCCCCCCACCTCCTGCCTGAAGGGCCCGTAACATTCTCTCCCAGACTCCACGGCCCCTCGGCCTTCCCTGGGGGCCGTCTGTGCCTGCAGGCCCAGGAGGCGGGCAGACTCCTTGCACATCTGAAGTTCCACACCTGCCATTCGCTTGTGAGAATTCCCAGCTCCTCTTTGCACCCCTTGGCTCTGACCCTTGCTTCTTTCATCCACTGACCTCTGGCCCCTTGTTTGTCAGGGTGCTGGCCCGGCCTCCCAGGTCCCCTCTCCGCCCACACCTGCTGCCTCCACCTCTGACGCAGTCCTCCACAGGCACAACCCTCTCATCACTCAGGCTCCTGGTTCTGGACCACCTCGTGCTTGGGACACTCCCCTCCACCCAGTGCCCACCCCTGGGTCATGCCACAGAGCTCAGCCACATTCCCTAAATGCCCATTTCAGCACCCCAGTCTCTGACCACTGGATCAGCTTCCCCCACTGTGGCCACAGGACCCTCTCCTTTTTTGCTCAACCCATCAGCATTCTTTTCTTTCACCTTCCTCCTCACCCCAGCTGAATGATTCACCATCCCCAGCGACAGCGACAAAGGATGGGGGGGCAGACGGGTGGGATGGGTAGCCACTAAGTGGCCGGGGGCGCAGGGCTGGAGACTGAGAGCGTACAGGGAGCTAGGAGCCCCTTGAGCTCGGTTCATCTCTGTTCAGGTCCATTTCAGGGCCCCCTCGCCCTGAACCTGCTGCACAGCTGAGTGAAAAGTGGCTGAGCAGCTGGCAGCCCTGGGCTGTGGCGGGCCTCGGCCACCAGCTGGCAGGGTGGCTTCGCCTTCCTCCTTAGGGTCTCAGCCTCTATCAGCGTGGCAAGTGGTTTGGCAAGAAGGCTCAGGGTCCCTTCCACAGCTGACACTTGGCAGAACGGAAATCAGATTTAATCCTGGCAGCAGAGGGACTCTGACTGAACCCAATCAAATTAGGCTTCAATGTACATGAAAAAGTGAACGGCAAGGCTTCCGTGAGATAAATGTTAGATGAGCCTTGGAGATCTAGGGCCGTGGCTCTCATGCTAGCACAGGCAAGGTGGGCTTCCTGGGGGAGGTGGTACTGAGCCATACTCTGCTGTGTTATCAAAGGCAGGGCTGGGTGCTCAGAGGCCGCACTCAGGCTTACCAAGTGAGACTCATGTTAGCCACAGGCTCACATTAGCACTGCGGAAGGAATGAAGACTCTTGGTGACCTGAGTCCTTCATCTGAGGGCCTTCTATCCATGGGTGCTCTCTGCTCTCTTGGCCCGGATCTAGCAGAGCTGGGGTTGCCTGCCCACTCACTCTGCCGCTGTGCCCAGGCCCCGCCAAAGCCAGTGGGTGGGTGTCGGCTGCTGCCTTCACCCCACTGTGAGGAAGAATGAATGGCTCCTGGCAGGTGCTGGGGGACTCGGGCCTCTCTGGGGATTTGCGGCCTCAGCCCTTTTGAGCCGCCTCAGCCCCTAAGCGGTTGCAGGCTGAAGAAGCCTCTGCGTGTTTAGGCTGTGGGGGGGACTGGGGAGACGGAAAGAAGATCCCGTCACTTGCCCAGCCTCTTGAGAGCCTGGCAGGGGTGTGGGGAGCGGTGCTGGAGAGAAATCCTAGCTCGGCTTCCGTCCTCCTACAGGGCCAAGATCAGTCTCTGTTGACAGCAAACTTGAAATTTCCCTGAATGATGTAAGATCTCTTCGCTGGCCCATTCTGCAGATGGGGAAATCAAAGCATGAGGACATCACTGTTATTATTATTTTTTTTAACGTTTATTTATTTTTGAGACAGAGAGAGACAGAGCATGAGTGGGGGAGGGGCAGAGAGAGGGAGACACAGAATCGGAAGCAGGCTCCAGGCTCCGAGCCATCAGCTCAGAGCCCGACCCGGGGCTCAAACTCACGGACCGTTGAGATCGTGACCTGAGCTGAAGTCAGACGCTTAAATCAACTGAGCCACCCCGGCACCCCAGGACATCACTGTTATAATCAAAGTCTTCTTAAGAGGGCTTGGAGGGACACCAGAGGCCCAGTGTCATTTTGTGGACTTTGAGGATAAAGTCTTGTCCCTCTAATGCAACGATGAATCACAGATGCAGGCACTCATCATACTTCTACTTCTAAACTTGCTTTGCAGGACCTGAGCAGGGAGCTGGGCACACAGGGGCTCCCGGGGCTACAGATGCGACAGGGAGATGAGAATGAATGGTGGCAGCCCAGCTGGGTTTGTGTTTAAGAGCAGGAATTGTAAGGGGGGTTGTGAGAGCCAGGAAGAGGGGCACCTAGCCCAGCCTGGGATTATCCAGGATGGCTTCCTGGAGGAGGCTGCAAGTAAGAGAAGTTTCAGAAGATGAATAAGAGTTAGCTTTACTGCTGGGTGAGGATGCCTATTGGCTCCAAAGCCATCTCTCTAAGATGCGTTCAAGGAATCTCGTTTGTGTAAGTAACATTGGGAAAAGTTCACAGTTTTCTCAAATGACACTTTGAGGAAACAAAAACCAGCTGTTGAAGATCTAGTCTGTTAAAAGAAAAAGTCAGCGCCCTCACTTTACTGGGAGTAGAGGCTGTACCCTCGATCTTAGCCAAGTGTCCATGAGGGTGCCCAGGCGAGTCCCAGGAGTGAATGTACACTGAGATGGTGTGTGCCTCACTCTTCAAATGAAGACATTTCCAGAAAGGCACATGTCCCTTTCCATTCTCATGTCCCTGAATTCTGACTGGAATGATCAGTGGTGGTGTTCCTGGAGCCTGAGGAACATTTCATTTTGGAGGGGAAACTAAAATGACTATTGACCTCAACTCGACAGGTACTTAGCCCCTGCTATTACCTGAGTTGGGGACAGCGTCACACCAGCCTCTACATCGGCCCCAGTCTGGGACCCTCGTGAGCCATCCATGGCCCAGGAGCATCAGCTTCAGCCGGGAGCCTGCTGGGAATGCGGGAGCTCCGGCCTACCCTGAACAGCTGCATCAGGCCCAGCAATTTCACAAGGTCCCCAGTGATTCCAACACAACAGTCTACAGGCCTGCTCCATGGGGCTGCTCCACACACATCCCAACACCCAGCAGAGAACCCACGTATCTCCCCCGGCCCATCTTCCTCACCACTGTGCTTCTCTGGTGGGATCCCTGTCCTAGGGGCCATGTCTCAGGCTCCTAAGCCCTTCTCTGCCCTCCAAATTGGCCCCACCAGCAAGCCCTGCCATGCCCACCTTCTAAACACCTCGGATCCATCCTGACATTGTCTTCACGACCAGCCCTCTGGTCACCTCCTGACCCCGCCACAAAAAGCAGCCTCCTGAGCATCCCCCTGCCTTTGCCTTCTCCCCATCTAGTATAGCTTCCTCTCTCTGCTGGGTGAGCCTGTCCCCCAAATACTTTCCCCAGCAGAGGCCTGTGAGTGGTTCTCATCATTATGGTGACTCGCCTGAGGAGTTCATGGGACAACCCCTCTTGGAAATATTCTGTCCTGTGGCCAGACATCACCATCTAACTTTCCGTTTGGGAAGTGTGGTTTCCCTACCCCCGACCTGTGATAAATCCCTGACCACCCCGAATTCCCCTAGAATCACTTCCTGTTGGTGGTGTTCTCTTCACCCCTGTAGATGCTGGGCTCCCACAGGTAGGGACTGGCTCCTATCCTTGCTGCCCAGCCCTTAAGGCTCTGCTCTGCACACGGTGGGTGCTCGGTCCCCGGGACCAAGGAGGCAGCTGCGATGAGCCTCATCTTTACAAAGGAAGTGGTATCCCAGCTCTTCTGGTGCAAGAAACACAGTTTTAAAAAGTAGCCCTTTTACATTGCCCTAAGCTGGCTGAAGAACCCTCCAGCAAGGTCCCACCGGTGGACAGAATTAGCAACACATTGCGCCAGTTCCTCGGTCTGGTGGAGGGATGTTCCTGACTCAGCCGAAAAATTTCCCAGAATATCTGGCTGTTTTCAACTTGGGGCTTGCCCTGGGGAGCTGCACGATGGCTGGACACCCTGGCTTTGGATGAGGACAGCCCCTGGCCATGCGGGGAGAGCCTCAGGGAGGTGGGGGGGAGGGCTCTGGCTGTGATACACCCTGCACCACGGATCGTCCTATGTCCCCAGAAGTCTTCCCTGCTACTGCAGTCCTGGGAACAGCTTGGTTGCCCCTACAGATGCTGAAAGAAACACATCCAGCATGGGATGACCACATAAGAGAGCACAATGGTCCTTCGGAGACAGTTGGTGCAGGTCCCATCCAGGGCAGTGCTGGGGCCCTCAGGGGTGGGTCCCCCTTTCTCATGGTGTATCCCCTTCTAAAGGAGAAGAATGAGGGGTGTGGGGGCAGCAGGACTTGCCGACCACGTAGCAAGACTTACTTAAAGCCATAACAATGAATACAGTGTGGTATTCGAACAGATAAACTAGAAAAGTTCAAGAACTAAAACTAAATAAGCCATTGTTTACACGTATGTCTATAAGTGAAAAATCTAGGGGCACCTGGGTGGCTCAGTCGGTTAAGTGTCTGAGTTCAGCTCAGGTCATGATCTCGAGGTCCATGGGTTTGAGCCCCACAGCGGGCTCTGTGCTGACAGCTCAGAGCCTGGAGCCTGCTTCGGATTCTGTGTCTCCCTCTCTCTCTGCCCCTCCCCTACTCATGCTCTGTCTCTCTCCACCTCTCAAAAATGAATAAATGTTTAAAAATAATTTAAAAAGCAGTACATGAAAAATCTATAAGGAACAATAAACACAAAATTCAGAGAAGTGCAGGTTGGCAGGGATGAACCACGGATGTGCACAGGGGTATCAAACTGCCAATGTTCTAGTCCTTGGGTTGGGGATGGATTCACGGGAACATTAAATTATAAGGAAGTAAATACATAAAGAAGCAAGTTAGAATGAAAGAGGGCTATGCATGGCTCTGATGGCAGTATATCACAACTAAGGATTGTGTTTAATCCAATTCTCTGTATCAGAGGTTCGGTCAAAAACAAAAAAAGAGAAAGAGCAAAAGTGAGTGAGACAAGTCATGGACTGGCCTCTATCTGGCCAGAAGCTTGGCCAGAAGACAATTTATAGCTGAATTCGAGCTGATGAGTAATAACGGAGTCACCCTCGCCTGCTGAGAACTTAGAGCTGCTTAGGAAAAGGTGCCGCTGGAAGGAGACACAGCCCAGGCCTGGAGCTGAATTCTGGCTTTAAGCGGCCAGCTGCTTCCTCTGTAGAAGGCGGACGATGCCTGCTTTGTCGGCTGTGGGGGTGTGGGGGCACGAGATGAGGGGCACGGGCTTAGGCCCTGGCACACCTGGGTGATCAAACGTGACAGCTATTGTTTCAGAACAGTTGGTCCTTTAGAACAAAGTGAAAGCAGCTGGTGTAGACAGCGGGACGGACACCCCGTGTAGGATGCTTCCACGTCAACAACTGCTGGGGAGGCCCAGCAGCTGGTGCACCACGAAGCCCGCATCCGAATCTAGCTTGGTGAAATCCCAGACTCCAGCCCTCTCCATCAGCCCTTTCTACTTTGAGGATGTTCCTCCAATCTTTTCATCAGAAGCAGAAGCATGAGGAAAGCCATGAGGGTTGATCTATTTTCAAAGTCTATCTTGGTGTTCTTCTGGGCTCTTTGGCTGCATTTTTGGCAATAATAATAGTAAAAATCTAAACAGTCACAGCAAGGATGTACATAGCACTTCTAATGTCTGGAGATGGTCTAAGTCTTACTGTACTTATGCCTCACTATCACCCAATGAGGTAGCCCACTTACAGACTGAGGAAACTGAGGCACAGAGAGAGGTTAGGTAGCTTACTTAAAGCCAGCTTCAAGTGGTTAAAAGGGACCAGAACTCAGGCAGTGTGGTTTGGGACACACCTTATGTTGGCAGACTCTCCTGGGGAAGTGGGGTGACAGTCACTGAGGAAGAAACCTAGGTCTGCTGATTGTCCCCAGTCTCTGTGGCCCCATGCCCCAAGACTCAGCCTTGCTCCGTGTGTGTGTCAGGAAGGGGTAGCTCTTTCTTTGTGCGTGGAGATCCCTGGATGGACTGGAGGTGAGCCCCTGGCCCAACAAAGCCCAGCCATGGCTGGCAGGCAAGTGGTGAGATATGGGGCCAATGAGGGACTCTGCCTAGTCAGGGACAGCTACTAATGCGTGGTCCGGTCCACCTGGTTGCACCTGGGATTTGGTCTGAAGAATTTGGAAAGGAGAAGGAAGCCAGAGAAGACTGCCTTCCACTGTCATCCCTTCCTGAATCAGCCTCAGGGCCATGTACCCTGCAACCATCGAGGCTAATGGGGACAGTTGACTCCTGTTTTCTAGCAAATAGCCAAGGTCAGGCAAACTTCCTTCCACTTGGGAAACGTCATCACCCTAGCCTCTTGCTAAACAGCATAAGCCTCAGGGGTTTAATACGAAGGCCTTCTAATGGATTTATGGTGTTTATTTGACCTTTCCAAGTGTGAGCTCAGAAACAGGCCCAGAGGACGATGGTGGAAGCTTGTTTTTCTTAACTTAAGCAAAGCTGATGAGTAAACTGAATTCTTGGATGGAGTCTGCCTAGTTTTCTCACCCTGGCTCCCCCCTCCTTTAGCCAGAGGATCCAAGTAGCTCAAGAGGAACCCCGTATTTAGGGGATAGCTTGGGAAGAGAAAAAGTGTGTCTACTGAAAAGCGGCAAGTGATGATGTCTGTAAATAAAAATGTTCCATGTGTAAAGAGCCATGATACAGCATAATAGCTAGCAAATTTGCAAACTCCTGCTCTATTTCCATTTCTCATTTCAAGGCAAATGGCTCTTGCTTTAGATAACTTTTTAAAAAGTTAATGGTCAGTACATGAATGAAAGCCACTTCTAGTATCACAGATGTGTTTGGATTTTAGACCAGAGGCGGCCAACTCCAATGCCTAGGGGCCAGAGGGGTGGCCTGTGTGAATGGCAGACGCAGGTGTGGGCAGTGGGCATGAGGGTTGGGAGGGGGAGTCCTCCACTAGAGGGCGCACACAAGCTCCAGCCACGGATCCACGCAAGAAGGTGCGTCCCGTGTTACGGATTTCCTGCTCTTTCCAAAACCCCTGACATCCAGATTCTTATGTGACATTTCTGTGTCAAAACATTTCTAGGGCCAGACACAGACCCGGGCTAGTGGTGTTGGTTCACTGCCGAGTGAAGCTCATCCACCACCTTGTCAGAACCTGGTTAACAGTCATCCCACCCTGGGGGGAGGGGCACCCCCCATCCTCGTAAACTTTTGGAAGGTCCGATCCAACCACGGAGGCACAAACTTGATGGGATCCAGCAATGTGCTCACTGTTCCTCTATGCTGAGGATGACCCGAGCTATAATATCCACGATGACACATAAGCATCCTGAACTTCACGAAAACCCCATTCTCTCTCTCTTGAGCGTCTCTCACCATGGATTCTGAGTATTCTGATTGGGAAGATCTCACTCACTTGGTCACCAAATGCACCCACTCCTTCGCACTCGGTTTTCCTTGTGTAGACAGACTGGCGAACCAACCAGGTTGGCAAAATGTACAACCTCCTGTAGGGGTTAGGACACCTGGCAGTCTAGGGGCACTGGAGGGATCACCACAGAGTCTCAGTAATGATACCACCACCACTATCCCACCAACGGTAATAATGGTTAATATGGAGCTCGCCCAAGTAACAGACACTTGCCCTTTGGCAACTCGTTCAGTCCTCCGCATCCTATGAGGCAGGTACCATGTTTACCCTCGTTGTAGAGACGAGGAACTCAGGAATCGAGAGGTTGTGTGATTCCCAAGGTCACCCAGAAAAGAGGGCAGAGCTGTTGGTCCCAGAATCTGTTCCTCACAAGACACTATTCAACACCCAGAACACTGATGTACTTGGGGTAAAATGTCCATATCTATTTTCCCATAAAATCAGACACCTTCTTATTTCTTATTTTACTCCAGACAACGGGTAGCAGATGGTAGAGGTTTAGCAACGAAAATATATTGGTAGAGAAAAATGACAGACAAAATTAATTTTTTTGTTAGTGTGAGTTGGACAAAGGCAGGAAAATATTTTAGTTCCGGTTGTGGCAAAACCAGTTTCTTAAAGGAACACAGATTGAGAATCCCCTTGACCTATCTTGCAAGTTGCCAAGAGAATAGATCTTAAATGAGAAGCTCTTACCACAAAAAAGATAAGATACTAGGTGATGGGATGGAGGTGTTAGCTTCCCCTGCAGGGGTAATCATTTTGCAATATGAAAGGGTATCAAATCAACACATTGTACATCTTAAACTTACACGATGTTGTATGTCAATTATATCTCAATAAAGTTGGGGGGAGGTGGAGGCTTGTTTCCCAATTATAATAATAATAATAAAACAGCCGAAGACGGGCAGCCGCTGCCCTCTGCTGGGCCCTGCATCCGGGCCCAGCTCTGCCCCACTAGCTTGAGATGCATCACCTCTCTGGGCTGGCATAGTGAGCCAGACACAGCACCATCATCCCATGTTATTTCGCAGCGAGGAAAACAAGCCGGGAGGCTTAAGCTGCTGGCACAATACTACAGACCTGGCGAGGGGCGGTCAGTGCTGGTGGGTATTCGCTATGCTTTCGTCAATTACCCCCTGGAGTCCTATGTTCCCTGAGGATCTGCTGTGTGCGAAGCCAGGTGCTGGGGAATCAGAAATGAGTCAGACACCCTCAATTTGGGGAGCACACAGTGTCCTAGGGGTCATGGGGGATAAAGGGTGCTCCCCAGTGCCATGCTCAGAGTGAGTGAGTTCACCCCTCCAATACTTTCTGCATGAGCATAACCGCCCTGTTGACTGAAGTCTGGAGACAGCTTCCTTGCAATGAATTTATTTTTTAATTCAGGTGAGGTGGACCTAACATAAAATTAACTATTTTAAAATCGACAATTCAATGGCATTTAATACATTCACAGTGTTGTAGAGTCATTACTTGAATCCAGTTCCCTTTTTATCCCTTTTTATCACCTTTTTATCACCCCCAGAGGAGATCCTGTACCCATTAAGCAACTAGTTCCCACCATCCCTCCTTCCTCCAGCCTCTGGCAACCACTAATCTGCCTTCTGTCTCTATGAACTTATCTATTTTGGATATCCCACATAAATGGAATCATACAGTACGTGGCCTTCTGTATCTGGCTTCTTTTATTTAGCAACAATGTCTTCAGGGTTCCTCCATGTTGTAGCATGTATCAGAACTTCATTCCTTTTTATGGCTAAATAACATTCCATTGTGTTGAAATGCCATATTTTGTTTATTCCTCCGCTGATGGACATTTGGGTTGTTTCTACCTCTTTTTTGGCTGTGTCTATGTATATTTGGGTACAAGTATTTGAACACCTGTTTTCATTTCTCTTGAGTATATAACGAGGACTGGAATTATTGGGTCATGTGTTGACTCTATGTTTAACTTTTTGAGGAACCACCAAGCTGTTTTCCACAGTGGCCACATCGTTCTACATTCCCACCAGCAATTTCCCCATATCCTTGTCAACACTTATTTTCAAAAATGTGAATTTAGTTGGATGAGATTCCTGGAGTGAGAGACAGAAGACCCAGGTCTCGGCTGTGCCACAGACTCACTATAATACGGTAGTAATAGCGGCCAGCATTTCTACGGTGTGTGCTACACCAGGCACTATTTTAAGAACTTTCCGCAAACTAACTTCGTTTAATCCCACAACAGCCATCGGTATCTTCCTTTACAGATGAGGAAAATAAGTCACATGGAGGTCATAACCTGCCCGAGATCACTCAGCCAGTGAGTGGTTCAGGAGGGATCCGAGCCCAGGCAGTGTTAACGAAGGTTCTAACCGCCGCACACAGGGCGTCTCTGGGCTGCGGTTCTCAGCCTGCGTGAGGCAAAAGGGCAGGTCTCTTGGCCAAAGCCACAGGAGTTTTTTGCAAATGAATTTTTATGTAGAACCACAGGTAGAAGGGAAGGTGACCAGAGTGAGGGGTGGGGTCTCAGGTAATACCCTCAAGGTGGGGCCTTGAGGACTTCAGAGGAACAAGGTTTTGGGACTCCTTTGCAAGACCCACGATTCTGGGAAATGAATGTTGACACAAAACCTCAGACTTTGGTCCAATGGGTAGAAAGGGCATATTATTTGATACACCTTACATTTACCAAGCATGTTGTCTCTTTTCTGAGGACCTTCACAAATACCCTAGTTGCTATCAGAGTGAATCATTCCACAAATACACTCTAGAATATCTGAGGCCCTAAAGACTTCTATTTACTAGGATAGGCTTTTTAGGAACCAAAGAGACCTGCTGATTTCAGTTAGTGCAGACTGGAGAATTCCCACTCTTTTCTTGCCTTGGTTTCAGGTCCTGTGGCAATCTCCCACAAGTTGGAGCCTCTTTCCTGTCTTGTCAGTTCAAGCTTGGGATCTAAAATAATCACCAAGTATTGAGCACTTACTACATGCTGGGCCTGGTGCTCAGAATTTTTGACACATCATCTCCCTTAATCCTCACTGCAACCCGTGAAGGATCCATGTGCCTTATCCAAAACCCTGGGGCCAGATTGTTTCAGAATTGAGAGAGTTCCAGAGTTTATTAATTAAGTTGCATATGCCATGTATTGCATAACATCCCTGTGGTCTGGGGCAGTGCCTGTAATCAAATACATTAATATTTCTATAGTGAGACCTATGAATATTCACACTGAGGGAAATAAGGAATGACTATAAATAGGCTCACACCCGTTCCAATGGAGTCTGGCTGCCAAATGAGTTTGCCCCAAACTTAGGAATAAAGTTCTGGTGTTCACAACATAGTCCTGCACCAATATCTCTGTTTTACAGAGAAATGAAGCTCTGAGAGGTTACATGACCGGCTAATTGGGGTAACGTAGCTGGTGAATACTGGAGATAGAATTTGAGTCAGAAGTCTGTCTTTAGCATTCATGTCTATAGCCACTTGGCAACATGGGGAAAGGGCACAGGGGTGCCCGGGTGGCTCCGCTGGTTGAGCGTCTGACTCTTCACTTTGGCTCAGGTCATGATCCCAGGGTCACGGGATGGAACCATGCGTTGGGCTCCATGATGAGTGTGAGGCCTGCTTAAGATTCTCTCTCTGTCCCCCTCTGCCCCTCTCCCCCATTCTCTCTCTTTCTCACTCTGTCTCTCTCAAAATAAAAAATAAAAATAAATTAAAAAAAAATTTTTAAGAAAGGAAGAGAGCAAAGATTTCTAGGGAAAACAGCTGAATGTTCAAATCTCCGCTCTGCCACTTAGGAGCTATGGAAGCTGGGAAAATCCCTCACCATTGACCCTGAGCTTCTGTGAGGTCTTTAGGGCTGTTTTCAAATATTCCAGCTTTTACCCTCCAGGCACAGATCAGCTTTCCCTTTCCTTACTCATCTGCAGTTAGGTGTGACCATGCACTTACTTTGGCTAATGAAAGGTCAGTGGGAGTGCTGTGTATCACTTCCAAGTGGAAGTTTTAGCAGCCAGTATGTGCATTGTGTCTTCTCCTTTCCATTAGGGGACCATTAGAGGCTGTTCCTTTTTCCCTGGACCTGAAGGACATAAACCGTACAAAATAGAGCCTTGGGCTGACCAGGGATGGGCAAAAACAAACCTTGGTTGTTTGAAGTCAGTGCAATCTGGGGTTTGTCTATTACAGCAGCAAGACCTGGCCTACCCTGACTGAAACGGGCCCCTTCCCTCAAAAACAAGTGATGTGAAGACTGAATGAGGTGGCACCTGTTAAACTCCAAGACACTGCCTGGCAGTGAACGTTAGTTAATTCCTCTTCCGGCCTCAGCCTGAATTCCCTAGCTGTAAGGAATGGGGTATAATTGTTATCCTTCTGTGTGTGAATGAGTAAAACTGCTTGTTAATACCATGAGGCATTAACGGAAAGCATTTTGTGGGTGTTTACTTGTATATTCAGTCATACATGTCCCTCACCCCACTCTGGCTTTGATGGAGAGGCTGGGGAGAGGTGTGGAGGGGGAAGGGGGGGGTTGGGGACAGAACCTCAGCCCTGAGATAAATGGCCACCCGAGGACTCCAGGTTCCTGATGGAAGGGACAGCTGTGGGCCAAATATCCCCAAAGACAGGACTGCAAAGGGCCCGCTTGTGACAGGAGGAGGTCAGGGGGGCCAGGCAGCCTGCTGACAGCTGCTGAGCACAGAGAAGGCACCATTTCCCTCAGGAGGGGCTTCCAGGCGAGCCCGCTCAGGCTGACAGATGGAGGGAGTGAGGCTGCGGGGAGGAGATTCTCTGTGATGAAAATGTGCAGTTGCCACGGGACTTGCATTAAGACCCCATTTAGCAACACCGATTAAGGAGCTATAAATAGCACCTGGGCTCTCTCACAGGCCATAAAACATACTTCCCTGCACTGCTCCCAGCCTGCAGCCTGCCCTGCTTAATTGGGGCTCAAAATAAAATACCTGGAAGGCCACTTTTTGATGGAAGGCCCTTGTTGTCATAGTGACCAGTTGCTGGGCTAGGGATGGGCCAGAGGCTTGACACAGGGCTTCTGAAGCAAAGGTGGGGGAGGAGAAAGCTGGGGAGGAGGAAGGGGGGGAAAGGGAATGGGGGGAGAGGAGGGAACACTGACAAGGGTTACTATGGAAGTCTGGAAGCACACATCAAGAGGCTAGTGGAGACATCAGCCTACTCCCCCACTGACTGTAAAAAATGGCAACGTCACCCATCACCTTTTCCGACCCATAGTCTAACAATGAAGACCATCGAGGCAAGGCAGTGGGCCTGGCTGGCCTTGGGTAGATATGAGAAGCAGAAGACTCGAGTTTGAGTCCTGGCTCAGTCACTGAAAACAGCAGCTGGGAGACCTTGGGTGGGCTTCCTACTCTTCTGGGCCTCTGGTCTTTTCCACCATCAACAAGAGACCGGATGAGAAGGTCTCTTCATGCACAGGTGGGGCTCTACAGCTGAACTCCCACCACTGTCAAGAAGAATGATGAAGCCCCTCTGGGTGCTGAGTCACCTCCAAGATATATGAAACGAAGAAAGCAAGGTGCACATCAGGGCATAAGGGGAATGCTGCTGCCTGCGTATCTGTGAAAAATCCCCTAGAAGAAAACCCAAGAACCTGACAGCAATGGTTGCCTCTGGGGAGGGTAGCTGGGAAAAAGGGTGGGCAGGAAACTTTTCACTGTTACATCTTAATTAAACTTTATGAATGTATTTAATATAAATACATTTTAAATTTAAAAAAATATGGAACTTCAAAAGGCCCAGGTTTAATGAATGAACAAATGACCAACTACATCAGTGGGGTCACCCTTACATGACTACTCTCTGCCTCATGTGCTCCTTGAACTTCTTGCAGTGTTCTGCACTTGGCTATGTGTTTTAAAGCCTCTGTGCCTTTGCACATGCTATACCCATCTAGCAACAGCCTTTCCATCTAGCAACCTCATTAAATCTCAACTCCAATATCCCTCTTCTGTGAGCACTTCCTAGATGCCACAGCTGCCCCAAACACCTGTTATTCTCCCCACTGTACTTCCTAGAGCACGTGATTAATCTTGTCTCACTGAATTACCATTATCTGTGCAGCTGCTCCAATAACTAGGAGATTTTTGAGGCCGGGCCCCTATCTGATTTCAGAGTGTATCCCAGGCCCTCACATAGAATGCTGCTCAGTATCTCTCAGGGATCACACACACACAGAGCATCCATTCCAGATGATTCCCTGCAGTTTATCTGCTGAAATTTAAGTCTCTACTTTCACACCACCTCCTCCCTTGGCCTCATTTGGGTGTGCTGGGAAAGTTACGTTTTCACATTAGCCTGAGCAAAATACAATTAGGAAGGGATGCCCTGCAGCAAGAAATAACCACCGTGGATGCACCCAGCAACACACACAGCGAGGGGCCTGCCCCACTGCTCTAAAGAGAAAGGATTCTGTGGATTCTTCACGGCAAAGGTTACATCTGGGCCTTCACCTCAGCTGCCTTCCTGCCTGGATACTCAGGAATCCCATGGAAATGAGGCACCCACAGGAAGGGGCTGCCAGGCAGAGGGCCTTGGCTCTGCAATTTAACTGGTTGAGCGGCCTTGGCAAGCCCCTGACTCTCACCGGTCCCCATCCACAGCACGGGGGCTTGGACCAGGGTCCCTAAGGCTCTTCCCATTTGAAATCTCTACCTGGAATTTTAAACATCAGCCCAGGCAGGGCAGCACGGTGAGCAAAATCTACTCTAGACAAATAGATCTCTGAGTGAACACCAGAGACCAGAGGAGGGGACAGAAGGATATCCCAGTAGTTACAGGATGATATCACATGCAAGACACCCTCCCATGGGTAAACCCACAAACCTAAAGAAATACCTCCCTTTTTCCAGGTCTTTAAATTGGAGTCATCACTGAAATGTGTCTTCACCAGGACTGCCCCCTGTGGATGGCAGTGCAGGGAGGACAGAATCCAGCTGCTATTAAATGAAACTCCGGAGACAATGAAGTGAGGTTATCAGAAGGATAGCCTTGATTATCACCCTGATTTATCGAAAGATCGATCATTTACACACTTTCATTCTGTTAACCCTTATGTTAGTTACTAATGGATTTTTGGTGGGTTTGCTTCCAGCATCTTTTCTCTGCTCTTTTAATAAAACATACTCAGATTCCCCTGGGGAATATGCGCGTTCCCAAGACCCTGCCCCATCCCACCTGCGTGGGTGGAGATTGTGACCAGGGCTCAGCTAATCAGCACATTCCAAGCCAGTGGCCACCGTGATTGGCTCAGGAGTGGGCATGTGACCCAAAGAGGGCCTTAGAATGCATTCCAGGACTTGTGCTAGTCAAGGCTGATACAACAGGCTGGCTCCTGCAAGATAAGGAGGGAATAGGTTGGGATGCCTGGGTGGCTCAGTCGGTTGACCATCCAACCCTTGACTTCAGTTCACGTCATGATCTCGCAGTTGTGGGACTGAGACCTGCAGTGGGCTGTGCACTGAGCTTGGAGACTGAGATTCTCTCTCTTCCCCTGCCCCTCTCCTGCTCATGCACATAGACACTCTCTCAAAATAAATAAAGATTAAAAAAAAAAAAAGGATGGAACAGGTGGCCCCAGGGGCTTCTTGCAGGCATTTTGGGACTTGAGAAAGAGCCCAACCATGGTGCCTCCAGAAATGTGTGTGCAGAAGGGGCTTAAGAGGTGGGATGGGGCAGGGTCTTGGGAACACCCATATTCCCCAAGGGAATCTGAAGATGTTTTATTAAAAGAGCAGAGAAAAGATGCTGGGAGCAAACCCACCAAAAATCCATTAGTAACTAACATAAAGGTTAATAGAATGAAAGTGTATAATGATCGATCTTTCAATAAATCAGGGTGATAATCAAGGCTATCCTTCTGATAACCTCACTTCATTGTGGGATGCCCTGTGGGATGAGAGATCTGGAGACTGGTCTATACTTAAATTGTGTTATTTCATGGAGATTGAGAGTATGAGGACCTAAAGCCCCATGAAGTAGCCCTAAGTCACCACTGCATGCAAAGGAAGAAGAGCTGAGAAATGGAGAGAAAAACTAGACCCTGGCAATAGTGTTTGAACCCTGGATGTAGGTGAGGCTGAAGCCCGATTTACCCAAGTACTAGTCAGTGATAAAAGCATGTACATTCCCTTTATTAATATAAGGTAGTTTGGGTCAGGTTTCTTGTTGCTTACAAGAGAATACAACTAATAAACCACCCTGGCTGTGTTAGGCCTTCTCTAACCCTGGACTTGAGTTATGGGACTATGATCAGAGGTTATTTCAGATGGAGGCACTATAGTCGGTGGAAGAGGATCCCTGGTCCAGTGAAGAATGGAAGGAGGTAAGAATGGACATTAAGAGGCCTGGAGTCAGAAAGGATTCCAGAGAGGTAAGAAAACCGTGGCGGGTCATGCTATACAGTTGGAGGAGGAAGTCTGCCTTCATGGAGTAGCCTAAGGGCTCTGGAAAGCCCTCCTTGCCCAGTGTCAGTTTTCCAGCTGGTGCGTCAAAATCCACCTGAGCATTTTCCCCTCAAGTTCAGTACTACGAAAGAGACACAGAGAGTCAGGGAATGTACAAGTTAGAAGGGATCTTCAGGGATACCAGTCCATCAGGCACTGCACAGTCAAGAATCTGCTGCCCAGAGAGCTGAAGTGGCTGACTCAGTGCCCACATGGCCAGTCCAGGGCAGATCACAGGCCAGAACCCCTCAGATATGGTGTCCTTTCCGCTACCCATAGTTGTTGTCTAGTTAAGTCTGCTCTTTTTCAGCTCTCTCTCCTCTGCTATGAGAAAGCTCTGCCACCAGGTGGCGATGCGGAGTTGCCGCATGCTTTGTGGAATTGAGGTCAGTAGCCATTATGGATTTGCTTTTAAGAAAATGTATCTTTATTCATCTCAAAAGATAATTAGCATACAAAACTATGACTAGTTTGAATATAACTTGGAACACAAACCAAAGAATTATAATTGAGTCTACATATATTGTCGCTTCTTTACTAATTACGTGCCTCTTTCTAACCTGGCTAATGAAGTAGAGAGAAGCCAGGCATTGAAGTCAGACTGACTTGGCTTTCAAATGCAGCTCTGCCATGTAGTAGCTGTATGTCTTTGGCAAGTCATTTCTCTATGAGCTCAACTTATTCATCTGTAACAATGGGTTCACTGCTACTATAAACAGCGCTGTTGCAAAGGAGAATTTCATTGCTATATTCTCAGGAGCTTGTATATATAGTAGGTTTTCAATAAACCTCAGTTGGAAGAACGTGGTACCTAATGAAGTGCTTGGCACAGAGTGACAAGTACCCAATGATGCTTATTACTAGAGGCAAAAGGGAAGTAGGTCTACCAGTGAATTGCAGGCCATGGTCAGTAAGAAAGGGCGCTTTGTAGGGGATGTAAGAACTCACTGGGAAGCTAGAAATCACAGTGTGTTGGTGGCTGCCCACTCCCTCACGACGTAAGACTGATGCTTTTTTCCCCCTTTTTTTTCTTTAATGTTTATTTATTTTGAGAGAAAGCATGTGAGTTGGGGAAGGGCGGAGAGAGAGAGAGAGAGAGAGAGAGAGAGAGAGAGAGAGAATCCTAAGCAGGCTCCATGCTCATTGTGGAGCCTGACGTGGGGCTAAATCCCATGACCCTGAGGTCATGACCTGAGCTGATATCAAGAGTCTGACACTTAACTGACTGAGCAACCCTGGTGTCCCAAGGCTGATGCTTGGCAACCTCACTGTCCGAGGTCCTCTCCTACCAGGTACCTCGGCTCTGAAACCCTTCTAGAAACCTCTATGGCTGGTGGGCAAGTTCTGCAGGAGAATTCCCATTTCCCCTTCTTTGTGACTTCCCCAGCCTCACCTATGCATAAGGGGCTAAACTGTCCCTAAAAACACAGTGCTATAGAAGATTCTCAGGGAACTGGCTCTCCTCACCTAACTCCATCTTCTGGGCTGACTTTCCAGGCTTAGGGCCTCATTCTCTCCATCCACAAAAAAGCTGCAGCTGACTTGGATGGTGCCCACATCCCCTCCAGAGGTGGGATCCTGGGAACCGCCCCCCCCCCCCCCCCCCACTCCGGGCTGACAGGCCTTTCCAGGGGCGCAGAATTCCCTTAACTTCAAACCTCCTCTCAACTCTCACGGAGCAAATTATGTGACGCTTTTATTTTTCCCAGCTTGAATGGGCAGAGCTAGCACCTCATAAAGCGACAGGGAAAATATTTGGCTGGTTTCGTAAACCAGGGCCACAAAGGCTCGCTTGTGAGGGACAGCCCTGCCCATCTGGGCAGTGAGGTCCACAGACACCACTGCCCGCCTGACACCGGCCACCTGTGTGCAGACCATGAGGCCTGGCAGCCTCTCGGCTCTGCCGGGCCGTCTCCTCCCACGCACTTCCCGACCCTGAGCTGCCAAAACCAACCCCGGCCATTGGCACGGCCTAGGGCATTCTCAGGGGCATGCCTGGGAGGCTCTCAAAGAAGCTTCTGTGGACCTGTCAGCGGCAGCCACCGGGAGATGTCTGCCGCGTATCCGGGTCACAGTCTGGCCCCAGCAGGCTCCCCTCAAGGAACCCACCCAAATGCTCCCCTTCTGCAGACTCAAGTGCTCCCCGCCTCCCCGCCTTTGCTCCTGCCTTTCAGCCTGCCTGGAACACCTCTCCCATCCCCCCCATCAGGCCCATTCCTACTAGGTCCCACACCTGCACAAGGTCCTCCTTGGTCCATCCCCCCATAATTCTGCACCCACAGGGACTGTGCCTTTCCACGAGCTGACAGCACTCATTGCCCATGCCCTCATTAGATAATTAATCACACCCTTCCCGGGGTGCCTTTATTATTTAATGCTGGCATTATTTCGCTGACACCTCATTTATTTGAAACAGGGAAAGAGCTTTTTCAACATCAGTGAATTTTTCTGATAAATTATCCTTTTAAGTACCTAAACCTACTTTTAGTTTGATCTCTTTGGGTGGGAATTTTTCTAAAATGCATTATGCCTTCAACTTTAATTTTTTTCCAGTTTTACTGAGATATAACTAACATATAACACTGTACAGGCTTAAGGTGCACCACAATGATTTCATATATGCATATACTGTGAAATGGTATCATGCCCCCATCTAAAACCAGTCACCCTTAACACAATGGAATCCATTTTTTTTTTTTTTTAACGTGTATTTATTTTTGAGACAGAGAGAGATAGAACATGAACGGGGTGGGTCAGAGAGAGAGGGAGACACAGAATCTGAAACAGGCTCCAGGCTCTGAGCTGCCAGCACAGAGCCCGACGCGGGGCTCGAACCCACAAACTGCGAGATCGTGACCTGAGCTGAAGGCGGACGCCCAGCCGGCTGAGCCACCCAGGCGCCCCAATGGAATCCATTTCTGAGGATTCCCTTAGAAAAGAAAATGCCACGTTTGGTCCTGGTTCTGCCTGGCTGCTGCGGTGGGAGCTGCATGCCCCTTTGCTGTGCTCTGAGAGCTCCCGCTTGCTGCTGCTCTCCTGAGCGCCCCCATGTGGGTAGGTGGTCCACGCTGCGGGCCCGCGCCTGTGTGCTTTTCTCTGGCCTCACTGCCCACGCTGGCTGCTGCTTCTGTTTGGCGAAGGCAGTGGGAGGCAGATGACCGGGCTGATGTAAATGCTAGTAAGGTGTGGATGAACAGAAAATAGTGTCTAAGAAGATTGCTCTAAACTTCAAAACAGAAATTGGGCTCCTTTCAAGGCCCTAAGTGAGTCTTTCCATTCATTCTCTGGGCTGAGGTTGTATAGGGCTTGAGGACGTGAAACAACTGTGCTCTTCCCATGTTGCTGTGCCCTCGGGGTGATGAGTGGGCTCTGTGGTGCTTGACCAAGAGTGGCTCCATAAGAAGACCCAGCTGACTTGCTTTGGGCAATGTGTGACTGGGATGGGGTCGCCCCAGGGCACCGTTCTCAGCTCTCACTTTAGAACTGATGGCTTCTTGAAGGGCGGGTTGCGTCATCTCTGCCTCAGAGGGGCCATGGCTCCAGGTCACTGGTGACTGCTGGCTCCAGAGGATGTACATTTGGGATGGGTGAGAATTTCTAAACTTTGCTGGAATGAGTTGTTCTGTCTAATCTCTGGTTCTTGGAAAACAGAGAGGTCAAACGACTTTATGCAGCACACAGGACAGGTATGGCCACTTAGGAGCCATTTCATTTCTTACAAGTTACCACAGCTGGTTTGGGCTGCAATAAATCCTCTTTTAAGGCCTGGGAATAGAGGCGCTGAACAAAGAGTGGGCTGGGCGTGGTGAAGTACTGTCAAGGACAGTAGGAAGAAAGGGCTTGGGTGGCCCTTAGAGTTGCCGGGTGGAGGTGGAGGTGGAGGTGTGGCTTGGTTCACAGGCAGGTAGCCTGTCTGCCTGAAACGTGGTGAGTTCTGTCAAGCAGTGTTCTCCTCCCTGGCAGTGCTTTCCTTGGGCAGCCACTTCAACCACGAGGCATCTCCAAGGTGCCACTCGGCCACCTGCCTTTGGGCACTGTTAGTGAGTTTGTAATCTCATCACACCCCAAATTA
Source organism: Panthera leo (assembly GCF_018350215.1). Classification (NCBI taxonomy): domain Eukaryota; kingdom Metazoa; phylum Chordata; class Mammalia; order Carnivora; family Felidae; genus Panthera; species Panthera leo. The sequence goes on from NC_056687.1 coordinate 122,065,221, forward strand.
CCCTTGCTCGAAAATCTTACATACACAAAGCTTTACTTCTTGCTTTCTCCTTTTAACCTTTGGGAGACCCTGCTGCCTCTCCAGCCTTGTTTCTTGCCATGCTCCATGCATGCCACTTGTTATCTCCGTTCCTAAATTATACCAAGCTCCTTCTCACCTCAGGGCCTTTGCACATACTGCTCCTGCTGCCTGGAATACCTTTTTCTTCACTCCCACCCCGCAACAGACATCTTGCTAGTTAATTTCTCCTCTAAGTTTAGAGGTTCCCTAGATTGGCTTTTTCTGACTCCCAAGACAGACCAGAGCTCCCTCATGCCCGCTCCCAGCACTCTCTGCTTCCCCTGTGTGCCACCAGCACCATAGTAACCACAGGACAACTTCTATAATTGGTTGTGACATGTCTCCCTGCTGAGTTCTAAGTTCCAGGACGGGGTCCCTGGCTGCCCTGTTCACTGCCTTATCAGCACCTAGCACAGGGTCTGGCACAGAGTACATTGTCAGTAAATATTCAATCAATCACTACACCCTCCACTCCAACCCCAGCCAAGCTGAGGCCTCCAGCCCCAGACCCTGAGGCCTCTCATAACTGTGATTTCCTGCTCTTTCTGCCTGGATACACCTTCCTGCTTAAGTAATTCCTGCTCTTTGATGAAGGAAGGAATGAATCAACGAAAGCATGAACCAACGAACAAACTATTAGGATTTCAGTTAATTTATATGGGAGTCATGAGGCCTTCCACTGCATTGGAAAGGCTCTGAACGTGTGGCTGGAGAAGCATTCACGGAGAAAAGGGCCTGGAGTGGGAGCGCTGCCTATAACAAAGCGGAATGAATTTACAAGCATCCCTGAAAATGCTTTTGGGAAATCCTAAAAAGTCTCTGGTGAGCAAGGGCCGGTGAATGGAAATGAATAGTGCAGAACCTGTTATGATTAATTTAAGATGAGCACGCATCATTGATGCCTTTCATGTTTAGTGTGCTGTCTGCTGCTTAGCTTAAGGGAGAAGGAAAAATGTTCATAAGGTGGACAGAACTTGGGTGTCCATTATTTGGGGAGTATTATGCAGGTAATGATAAGAGTTACCTGGCAGTGGTCACTTCTATGTGCCAAAGTCATGCGGGGCAGTTTATATGCATTGTATTATTTATTAATGGTCAGGAGACCTTTGACAGGTGGGATCTATCTCCATTTTCCAGCTGAGAAGACAGAGGCTCAGAGAGGTTGAGGAGCTCAGCCATGATGACAGAGGAGCTGTGGCAGGGTTGGGCTCTATCCCTGGTAGCTAGACTCTGAAGTCTCTGCCGGGCTGCAGAGTGAGGTTCTGGGCAGGTGCCTGTGGGGGAGCGTCCCCCAAACTGAAGATGCAGTGTTGCCATGGAAACAAGGTTCCCAGCCTCGGGTCCGGCCGGGTCTGTTTGACCCACTGTTTAGTCAGGTGCTCCCCAGCCTCCCAGCATGGGCGTCTGCAGTGGGGAGGAAGGGGAGGGTGGGCCACTGCAGTACTCAGGCCAGCCTGCTGAGGGCTGTGGCAGTCTCCAAGGGGATGGCAGTTGGGCTCTAAGTTCCCCCGGCCTTCTCCAAAGGGACTCCTCCACTGCCAGCCTGGAAGGTCTGGAGAGCATGTTTTAAGACCAGTGTCACTCCTATGTGACAACTTCCACCTGTTCGTCTACACTTGCAGAGTTGCTGGTTTCACGAGAAGCCAGGCCTTCGCCTCCCTGAAGTGACGTTCCCTGTGTGGTCGTGGTGTATCTCCAACACTAGCAGGGTAGCTACAGGGCTTGGGCCTGGAAAGCAAAGGCCTCTGACCATTTCACAGGGACTCTGTCGGGTTTATGCAACAAGCATTGCCCAGAGAGCTGCCTGCAAGGGTACCCTTGCCTTCTCTCTCAAGGCTCCAGGCCCACACCCAGGGCTGCTAAGTCCTGGGATCCAGGATGCTCGCTCTGCAAGCTGTGCCCCTCCTCACCTTTGGCCTCACCTGTTGAAGTCATCGTAGTGCATCTTTCTGAGCACACAGAGGCCTTTGCTTCACGTTGATTGAGCAGATGAGCCTCTCCCCTACGTATTAGTTTGTTCGGTCTGCCCTAAAAAAAGTGCTACAGACTGGGTGGCTTAAGCAACAGAAGTTTATTGTCTCACAGCTCTGGAGGCTGGGAGTTCAAGATCAGGGTGTCCGCACAGTGGGAGCCTTCGAGGGCTGTGAGGGAGAATCTGTTCTACCCGCTTTCCCCTAGCTTCCGGTGGTTTGCAGGCCATCTTTGGTGGTTCTCGGCCTGTAGACATGCACCCTGATCTCTGCCTTCTTGTTCACACGGTGTTGTCCCTGTCTCTGTGTCTGGATCTCCCCTTTTTATAAGGACACCTATCTTATTAGATTAGAGCCCACTGGAGTGACCTCATCTTAACTTACATCTTATTGTATCTTATTTGGAAAAATAAGGTTATATTCTGAGGTTCTGGGGTTAGGGCTTCAACATACCAGTTTTAGGGGAACATAAGTAAGCCCGTAACACTTTGTTTACTTTACGCAAGGGAAGATGAGGGCTACCAAGGAAGAACAAACCAGCTCAGCAGCTGGTACGTCTGGAGAGCCAGGAGAGAAAGACTGAAACATATATGCAAAAGGCAGCACAGAGGGGCAGAGCCATGAGCCAAAGGACCACGACCCCTGCCACAGACTTGTGGCTTCTGGGCATGGGCAAGCCCAGTCAGGACAATACTTGGCCCATGCCCAATGGTGGTGTAGTTTCCAACAGTCTCTGGCAGAGGGGATTCTCAGAAGAAGGTAAACATAGACTCTGCTGGACTTGAGCTCAGGGGACCCCAAGAGGCCAGACCTGGCCTCAGCACTAGCCCATTCTGATGCTACAATCTCTTGTTCTGAACTAAGTCTGAGTTGACAATAAAACATCTTCTTGACAAGACTAACAACCAAGCTCACTTAATATAAATCTCCTCTAAGTAAATGGTCCCCCAATCTTGAGATTCTACAAGGCACTAGCCAATGTTCAAAGCTTTAACATATACATGTTTAATTAATTAGATAAACTCTTTCTGGAAAATCGGTTGGCACTCAGTGTCGGCAATCTCAAAAACAGTTTATATTTCTTGACCTATTATTACTCCTAACAATCTACCATGCTGATATAAATAAAGAGAACAGCTGGTATAGGTAAAAGCATTCACTGCAGTGTTATTTACAAGAGGGAAAAGTTGGAAACAAATGTATAAAATAGAGGACAGTTAATTAAATTATGGTATGATTAAATGGTGACATACTATTTATTTAGTTATTAAAAATTACATTATACCACCAACACCACGACTACTTATCACTGTTCTGTAAGTGAAAGAGGAAAAAGAAGGCAAAATTGTCATTTTCTGCAGATGGTTTGCTTGTATACCCAGGAGAACCAAAAGAGAACCTTCGAGAGAAATAAGAATGCAGTGAAGTAGAAAATTACTGGTCATCAAAAATCAACAGCTTCCCTGCAGGCATATAACAAGTTGGGAAATATAATGGAAGGTAGGATTCCTTTCATAATAACAACAAAAAAGATAAAATACTTAGGGATAAACACAACAAGAAATGTGTAAGTCTTGTAAGAATAAAAATGTAAATCACATTGAAGGACATAACAGAAAACTTGCCTAAATGGAGAGGTATATTTTATGCGTGGACCGCAGTACTCAGTAACTCAAAGATGTCAATTATCACCTAAAATAATCCATAAATGTAGTATGATCTCGATTAAAATACCAATGGGACTTCGGGGGGACCTTACTAAAATGATTAAAGTTTATCTGGAAAAGTAAACACAAAAGAAACAGAAAAATGCAAAAATAAGGAATAACGAGGCAGAAGCAGTCCTACAGGCTATTAAAACAGATTTTTAATCACTGCATTACAGTAATTAAAACCACTTGGCACTGGTGGAGGTCTAGACAGATAGTGAAATGCTGTACTTCTCCAGCAATTGGTGAACCTATCTGCTGCTGGGTGAGAAAATGGTCCTGACGGGGAAGAAAGGTCATGGATGTGATAAGCAGACAGGCCTGGGCTGTCCTCACAGCCTGTGTGGCCTTGAACACCTGCGGTACCTGCCCTGAGCCTATTTTTATTTCACGTGAGTATGGTAAGGTAAAGGTCATGAATAGGGCGTCAGATGTCACGGGGACTCAGTGAAGAGACACGATGATGGTCAGTAATTTATTATTTGTTATTTTTAAATTATTTTAATGACTGGATTGTTTTAACTATTTTAAGTTGTTGAATTTACCTTTTGGATATTACCCCACTGCCACCCAGTCAGAGGCTCACCGGCCTTCTTTCCTGTGGCACCAGCCACATTCCAGTGCCATCTGGTCCTCCCTCCCAAGGGTCCTTGAGCCCATCTCTCCTCCTTTAACAGAGAGGAGGCCAGGCTCTCTCTCCCATGGGAGACAAGCAGAAAGTCAAAGTGGAGGCCTTAGGAGATACTCATAAGAAAGGATCAAGACTACAAGAAATGTAAGTCTTTGGAGAGAAACGTGGGCAGCCTCAGAAACAGTCTCCATTGCTGGAAAGCCTCTGTTATGGGCCCAGGATGGTATTATTGAAGATCATCGCATCCCCAGGTTGGGAGAGAAGAGGGACAATGGTGGACATGAAGGAATCAGCATGGTGGGTCCAAGGGCCAACAAAGGCCCTGGCCTGACTTCAGGGATGGCCTGTGTTAGGACCAAGGGACTTTGGGTCACCCGGGGCTGGGAGCTGATGATGGAGAGCCCCAAATGCAGGCTGAGTGTCCTGGCCTAATTCCAGCTCCAACACAGACTGTCAAGAAGAAAATGGAACAAAAAGAAATGGTATTTCAGGGTGATGAGTCTGGAAGCCATGTATAAAAGGCACCAGGTTGCAGACAGGGGACCCAGAGGCAGGAAGTTCAGCCAGGATTGCTGATGCAGCTGACCTAGAAAGAGCAGGAAGATGCCAGGCCTGCTTAAACCATGCAACGCTCCAGGCATAAGGCTCTGTGGATTACAAACTTTCCAAGATCCTTAAAATATGTTTGAGATCGGGGTAAATTTATTGGTCCATTTATTGGCAAACTTATTGAAAGAAAGCTGCAAAACTAAAGTTAATACATTTAATTAAATATCTACCCTAGAAAAAGAGCATTATGTCAAGAAGTCAAGTTCCGGGCAACACAACTGAACTCACCACTACACCTTCATTATGTTTAACAAAGGATGCTGCAAGGCTTTTTGAAATTAATTTTTTTAAATTCAAGTTAGTTAACATGCAGTGTAGTACTGGTTTCAGAAGTAGAATCCAGAGGTTCATCATTTGCATATAATACCCAGTGCTCCTCCCAACACGTGCCCTCCTTCATGCCCATCCCCCCACGCCCTCCCCTCCAGCAACCCTCAGTTTGTTCTCTGTATTTAAGAGTCTCTTAGGGTTTGCCTCCCTCTCTGTTTTTATCTTATTTTTTTTCCCTTTCCCTATGTTCATCTGTTTTATTTCTTAAGTTCCACATATGAGTGGGAAATCATATGATATTTGTCTTTCTCTGACTGACTTATTTCGCTTTAAGGGTGTTGTAAGTTTTAATGTGTTTGTTATGATGTTACCACATATGTAAGAAGCACAAGCTGGAAATGATAGATGATACCCAGTATGGAACTAGAAACCCAAATGATCTGCACACTCTAGGAAATTTGGCATACTGCAGTAAGATGGAACCTATCACGGTTTCCTATAAAGTCCTGCTTTTAAGCCTTGGAAATAAATCCAGCTGGCAGGACAGGGAGAGCTGGCCTGGCAGTGTATACTGTGAAACAGTCATAAGCTCCCTGAGACTGGACAATGTGAGCTGGCTGCTTAGTTAGCTGAGACTAACAGAGGCTGCATCAAAAGCAGTATGAGGTCCAGATGAAAGGAGGGGAGGTCTCGCTATAATGTTTGTTGGAGAGGCCCTGACTATCTACCTCCTTGCTACCTATCTATCACTTGCTGGCTTATGAACTTATTTAGCTCTTTCCCCCTATAGTCCTAGATGGTCATCACATCCCAGCTTTGGCTCCTCTTCCAGAGGGGGCCTCTACTTCTGCCTTGGGTGTTATTTCTACTCCTTCTATGCTCTTCTTATGGTTTGTCCAAATCCAGGCTCAGACTCCCAGCCCAGACTCAGTCACAGAGGTCTTATGGTTGTACCAGTTTGGAGATCTCCACCCTCTTGGGAGACACCCTGCGCACAGTGCCAGCTCCCCCCGGCCCAGCCTCTGAAGCAGATGGCACTGGAGCCGATGACCTAAAATGTTCTGGGGGGATGGGGCACAAAGGATCCCTAGCCATCCCTGCGTTCTGGGTCCTAGCTGCTTCCCAGGAAGTTTGGGTGGACAACGGGCCCTCCCCATCGACCCCCCTCATTTATGGAGAAAAGTGAAAATTCCCTCTTCCCTCCTGATGTCTGGGGTCCTGCAGACAACAGAGCCAGATGACACTGGGATTTATATGAGTTTTGACAACATCGAGTCCCAGAGAAGTCGCAGGGGAGCTGGGCTGGGAGCAGGTGGGGGAGCGAGGGATGAATAAGTCTGTTCTGAGCCCCAGGACAGCCTCTTCCATTATGCATTTGTATTCATCCCGTAGCCATGGTGCTCCAGGCAGTGGCCCAAACAATACAGAGAGCACAGCTGTTGAGGAGCTTACGGTCTCAAATTTTCCGCCTCAGAGTAGCCCGGAAATCCCTTCCCGAACATGCCCTCTGCAGTCTCGCCCAGAGCACTCTTCCCCAGGGATGGTGCAGGGCTGCCTCGTCACCCTGACACCCAGCGGCAGGCCCCCCTGCCCCAAGCTACCTGGAAGCTGGCCTGAGAGGAGCCGAGCCCATTCTTCCAATGGGAACATCCACTAGTTATGCCCTGCTGGGGAGCAGGATACATGGGTAGATAGTCCAGACTCTCCTTGACACCTTTTCCCCTAAAGTGCTTCCTTGGTGGCCCCTGGGGCACTTCTAAGCCCCCCATGTTCCCTGAGACAGAAAGTGCAGCCACAGAGAAAGCGTGTAGTGTAGGGGACAAGGGAATCGGGGGAAGGAGGGTGGGGGAAGGGACACGTAGGCAGGATGTGTTCTGCAGCCGGCTAGCAGCGAGAGTTGGCCGGAAGGTGCCCTCAGAGCGATCCCACCTGAGGACGGGGCAGCTGGGGAGTTTATACAACAACCTCCAGACTGTGAAGGAAGGCTGCTCCCAGGGGACAATCGGGTGGCACAGCCATCTCTCACAGCGGGAAGTCAGGCCACAGGCATGGAGGGCACCAGCCAGTCTGTGCTCGGGCCCTGGGAGCGATGGGTCCTTGACCAGTCTCAGTCCTAGCCTATGACAGCTTCCTCCTCAGGGTGCAATAGAGTGATTTCCATCTGAAAGCCTTTTGTGACAGGACTTTTGGGGTAAGCTAAAAAAAAAAAAAAAAAGGCCAGGGGCAAACATAATTTCCAATCCGTGTTCTCTTCAGGCCACCTCAAAAATTGCCTGCTCAGGGCACAGAAGTGTGTGGAAGGAACTGCTGTCTAGCCAGCTCTCCCTGAGGGGGATGTGCAGGCCAGGAGCCACCCCATGGGTGAGGCTGGCGGAGTCGCTTGTTCCTCGGGACACCCTGTGGTAGTCAGCACAGATCTGCATAGACCCGGAACACGAATTCAACCACCCACCAGGTTCCAAGCACCTACTCTGTGCAGTGTCATGGGGGAGTGTGGACAATGCTGGGTCAGGTAGAGAGGGCCGAGGCCGGGGGAGTCACAGGAGGAAGATGACGATGGACACAAGCTGCCCTCGGCTGCAGAGGGTGACCACTTGGTGGCCCCAAGCTGCAAGACTGCCACAGATATTGTTCTAGAAATAGAATGAGCACTCCTGGCTACCACTCACTAAAGAGAACCAGGTCAGGCCTAAGTGGCATTTGTTAAACGCTGACTGGGTGCCGGGCAGCTGGCTGACTTTTTCATAGACGTCACCACACTAAAGCCCCCCCTGCCATCCCAGAGGGAGGTGCTGCTAGCCCCTATTTCCCAGGAGGGGAAACTGAGGCCTAGAACTTGGCAATGGCTTGCCCAAGGTCACATAGAATGTCTACGTGGTGTTAGAGGAGGAGGCCGTCGTGCCGGAGTTCAGCAAGATGTGGCTCTGGCTGCAGATGGCCCAGGGAATAGGCGCATGGCTCTTTGTACACGACTGGCAAGGAAGACCCTTGGCTTCCAGTTTGCCTCTCTTGCAGAGGTTGAGCTGCTCGTAAAAATATATATGTGATAAATAGGCATGTGGAAGGAGGGAAGAAGGGAGCCCAGCCGGGCCCTGGCAGCTGGCACACAGCCCTTCTCCAGCAGTGCATGGTGGTAAGGTGGCTCTGGAGATCCGGAAGCTTCCCCAGCTGTGACTAATCCACCGTGGGCCTCACGCCCAGCTTAACCTCTCTGGGCCTCCTCTTGGTCACTTCAGATCAAACGGGCTGATGAATTAAATTATACCTCAGTTAGAATAGCAGAAGGAGCATGTTTTTGAAATGAGACAGACCCGGGCTTGGATCCTGGCTCTGCCACTTATTAGCTGAGTGACCTTGGGCAAATCAAGTGACCTCTCTGAGCCCCAATGACCTCAGCTACAAAGTAGAAAAGAAAGTAACGTCTACTCGGCAGATGTGCTAGGAAGATTTACAATATGAAAAGTGCCTACCACAATATATGGCATTACTATATATTGTATTATTGCTGTTGTCATTATGGCCAGCTGGCATTTTTAGGTTCAACTTCCAAGAAGGCTTAATTTCTCCCTACAGACTCTGTTATGAAAAAGAACACCTTCATCTCCCTGCATGACCTCTGCAAATGTTCCCACATCGCCAGGGCTGCCCCACCCTCTGCCTCCTCCTCTCCTCTCTGAGTGGGGATCCTGGCACCTTCCATCTTCCGCTCCAGGCAGGTCAGGCTCAGCCCCACTGCTATCCCAGGCCCAGAGCCCGTCACTGAAATCTTCCCTGCGGGCTGGCAGCCACAGTGTGGCCCACGGCCCCCTCTGAGGGCAGAGGGAGGGAGGCAGAGCAGAAGGAGCCAGAGCCCAAGCATCAGACTGGCCTCGAAACAACTGTGTGGTCATGGGCAAGTTGCTTCACCTCCCTGAGCTTATTAAAGTGTGGTAAGCAGCCCCTCTCTGCAGTGGAGCAGAGGTGAAGGAGTCTAGAAGATATCAAGTATACACTGGACACAGGAGGGGCTCCCTTCCGGTGGAAGGAGGCAATGCTGCTTCTCTCTCTCTGCCTTGAGACAGTGCCCAGGCTACGTACCTATCCTTAGCTTCCCTCCCTGCTCTCCCTGGATCAGGGAACTGAGGGTAGGAGGCCCACTCCAATGCAGTCAGCAAGTGCGGGAGGCCCCTGGTGCAGGACACCGAGCTCCCATGCCAGTTGTTCCTCCAGAGGGCCAGCTCATGGGGCAGGACACCAGCAAAGCCAGAGGCTGCCTGAGCCGGGCCTGGCTGCCCTGAGTTCCTGGCAGAATCTGCTTCCTCCCCACTTCAAGTCTCACTCCTGGTGCACAGGGGCACTCAGAGGTACTGGCTATATCAATGATGGAGGCCTTAATTGCAGCAGATTCTAATCAGTACTTTTTTTTTTTTTTAAGTTTATTTGTTTGCAAAGAGAGAGAGCACAGCAGGGGAGTGGCAGAGAAAGAGGAGAGAGAGGGGATCCCAAGTAGGCTCCATGCTGTCAGCTGAGAGCCCGACACGACACGGGGCTCGAACGTATGAACCATGAGATCATGACGTGAGCCAAAACACTTAACCAACTGACACACCCAGGCGCCCTTCTTGATAGACCCCCTTGTCGATGGTTGAGAGTAGATGTGGTTATTGAAGGAGAAGGGCTTTGGTTGAACGTGTGTAGGTTGATTTCACTCTTCATTTAGTTTGCTGATAACATTAATGCTAATAATAATCATGTCATCACCTATTTATCAAGCCCTGTTTTGTGCCATTCACTCTATATGTTATTTCTAGTCCATAAACAATGCTGGGAACCAAGGGGACCCCCCCCCCCCGACCTTACAGAAGAGAGAGCTGAAGCTCAAAGAGGTAAAATAACTTACACCAGGAACCCAGCTGAAGACAAAGAAGTCGAGATCTGAACGCAGCTCAGCTCGACCCAGGGCCAACCCAGGCCTCCCCCCCAAACCTCCTATGCCACTAACTGGGTTCACAGCTTCTTCCAGAGTTAGCTGCTGTGCTGGGAGATGCACTGACCACCAGGAAAAGCAGTACCCGGGCTGAGCAGGGGTCCTGCAGGTTTTGCTGAATAGAGCTGGTATGTGAATGAGCTTTACCGCCTCATCTGCTTTGAAAAAGGCGGGTGTCTGACAAAAGGGAGTCACCCTGCCCTGTCACCACCTCCACAGGTTTCAGCCTGTGTCCCTGGCCATTTAGCATGAACCTGGGCCACTGGTACCACCAGTGGGGAACACTGCCATTGGAGCTTGTCCTGAGTAAAGCTGGCATCCACATTCTCACAGGTGAGTAGCACCTGTTCTACTTAATAAAGTCATTCGTCAGGCTTAACAGGCTGTGGTGGGAGGATCAGAGAAGCAGGGGTTTGGGGGGGGGGGTGTCCACACAAATCCTGGCTCTCTCACTAACCTGGTGGAAAGCTGGGCACCTCCCTTAACCTCTGTGAGCCCCAGGTTTCTCACTTGCTACACAGGGATACTTATGATGTGTCTTATAGCTCAGGACACTTTTTTAAAGCTTTTTTAAAAATGTTTATTTCTGAGAGAGAGAGGCACACAGTGCGAGTGGGAATGGGGCAGAGAGAGACACACACACACACACACACACACAGAATCTCAAGCAGGCTCCAGGCTCTGAGGTGTCAGCACAGAGCCCGAAGTGGGACTCGAACCCATGAACCGTGAGATCATGACCTGAGCTGAAGCTGGACACTGAACCGGCTGAGCCATCCAGGTGCCCCTCTCAGGACAGTTTTGATGGTCAAAAATAACAAAGTTGGGGTGCCTGGCTTGCTCAGTCAGTAAAGCATGCAACTCTTGATCTCAGGGTTGTGAGTTCGAGCCCTACTTTGGGTGCAGAGATGATTTAAAAAAAAATAAAATCTTAAAAAAAAAAAACCAGAAAGTAGATTTGAAAGTTAAAAAGCATTTATAAGTAGGAGGCATTATGCTTATTGAGACCGTCATTACTCATTAATAACAACTATTTGTATCATTAATGACAACTCGGGCCTATGATACTCTTACCTATGGCCTTTATTGTGAAATGTTTAATATATGCATAACACATGCAGTGTCTCACATGATCTCTACGGCAGCCCTTATGAGATGATTCTAGTTTTGATTCCCATTTTACAGAAGGAGAAACTGAGGCTTGGTTTCTAAGCATCACAGTGCCCAAGCGTTTGGTCTGGGACCTCCTCCCTTTAGTAGCTACGCTCATTCCCCAGCAGACTTCACACTGTCTCATGGCTATAAAAGCCATATTTATGCGGGACTCTCCCCTGCACCCCATATGCAACTCCCTACGCAGCACCTCCTCTCAAATGTCCTATGGGCATTTAACCCCCACATGTCCAAGGTAAGGCTCCTGATCACTACCCAACCTACAGTCTTCCTCATCTCAGTTGATGGCACCTCTGCCCTTGCCGTTGCTTGGGCCCCAAACCAGCAGAGCATCCCTGACTCCTTGACTCTTCTCTTTTTCTCACCCACTCCAGCAAATCCCATTGGAATTTTCAGAACATATCCAGCATTCAGCTACTTCTCATCACCTCTTCTGTTACCTTCCTGATCCAGGCCACTAGCATCTCTAATAGCCTCCTAAGTGGCCTCCATGCTTCTACCCAGACCACCCTACAATCTATTCTCAAGACCACAGTAAAAGCGATCCCACTAAAACCTAAGGCAAATCATGTTGCTCCTCTCCCCAAGAGTCTGTATTGACTCCCCACCACACTCAGAGAAAAAGCCAAATGTCCTACATGACCTGCCCATCCCCGTGCCTGGATCCTCTCTGGCTTCATACCGTGTTCCTGCACCCTTCACAGCACATGTGCCTCAGGGCTTTTGCACTTGCTGTTACTGTCACCTGGATGGCCCTTCCCAGACACACCCACTGGGCTCACTGCTGCTCTGTTTCAAGTTCTTTACTCAAATGTTGCTTTCTCAACAAGGCCTCCTCCAACACACTCTAGCCCCTTCCCTGCTTTACTTTTCTCTGTAGCACTTATAACTAGCTAACATTTTATTCCTTTTTACTGCTTGACTTTGTCTGTCTCCACCTACTAAATATAAGCTTCACAAGGACAGAGTTTTTTTTAATCTGTTTTGCCTGTGTCATTTGTATCCCCAGTGCCTACTAGTAATTGTCACATAGTAGGTGCTCAGTATGTACAGGATAAACGAATTTTTAAAAAATGACTTGTCCAGGGTCAAACGGCGGAAGAGCTGGGGTTTTAAATTCTGGGCTGACCCTAATGTGTATTCCCAATCTGGGGAGTAGGCAAGGAGGCAGGGAGAGAGAGAGAGAGAGAGAGAGAGGAGAACTATTCTGTTTACCCCTTGCTTTACAAGCAGTCTGGATGGGGGGGCAGGAGCTGAGAAAGGAGTAGGTAGCCAGCGTCACCTCAGACAAGTATTCATGAATGTTCCCATCACCTCCCCCCACCCACACACAATGGGTACACTCATTCCGTCAGCTGCTCTCGAAAAAGCAAATAGAGCAATTCCAAAGCAGTCTCTAAAGTGACTTTCCCAAGGTCACCCAGCTGATTAGTGACAGAGCTGTCAACACTCACAAATTCTGGAACAATTTCTGTGAAATCCCTGAAAATTGGTTTTTCAAAGATAACTGGCTTTTGACAAAGTCCCCAAAGAATGAGGTAAGGGCTTCTGTCCAAAGGCGTCCATCATCTCCTTTGTTCCTGACCCTAAGGCTGCTGGCAGACACAGGCCTGCTTGTGAAAGTCGTGATAAAAGAATCCATTGCAGTCGAGGAAAATGTCAGGCCGAGGCATGAGAAATACCACATCTGCTCCCTGTCCTACCCCCCCCCCCCCCTCACCTCCACACCTCAGCCTGCCTCGCTCCTTTGGGCTCTACCCCACTTGGCAAACACCCAGGTTTCAGGACTCAGAGGTCCCTTCCTCTGCAGAGACCTACCTTATCTGCTATCTGTGCCCCCTCGGCGCCCTTTCTCCGCTTTCTGAGGTCTGTGGAAACCTGCAGCTCTTACTGGACTGTTCCTTTTTGCTGGGCAAACGGGCTGGACCATGCAGGCCTATCTTTGCAGCTGCAAAGCCCAGCCAGGATCTGGCCTGGGGGAAGCGGACAAGGCTCAGCCAGTGTTTGGACAGTGAATACGGACCTACTGGATGAGGACAAGGATTTGTCACATGCTCCCCTTCCTTGAGGACCAGTAACCTCTAGCTGGGATTGGTCCCGTCCTGGGGGACCTGGGTGTCCACAATAAGCAGGATCAAGGTCGCCAGGAAGGGCTGCTAAGTGCACACACCGGCACCTGAAATCCCACTGCAGTGTTCCACTGAGTCACAAAGGAAGCAAGTTGCAGAATGGTAAATACGGCCTGGTCCCGTTTGTGCTTTGCAAAAAAGCAAGTGCACACATCAGTATTTAGCTGTGGATACAGATGTGCTAGAAGACGTCTGAGGAGCTCTTCCAGAAATTGGTCAGTGTGGGCTTTTCTTGGTTGGGGCTCCCCTGAGATGAGGGCAGCAGATAGTTTCGGGGGATGGGGGGGGACGTGATGTCCAAAAATATGAGGGAAAGGGCAGAGTACAACAGGGAAGGGAGGAAGACAAGAAATGGTATGGTTTTTGTTTCATAAAGTTTATTTGAGAGAGACAGAGAGTGCACGAGCAGGGGAGGGCCACAGCGAGAAGGAGAGAGAATCCCAAGCAGGTTCCACACTGACAGCACAGAGCTCAATGCGGGGCTCGAACTCATGAACCGTGAGATCATGACCTGAGCCAAAACCAAGAGCCAGACACCTAACCAGCTGAACCACCCAGAAGCCCCAAGAAAGGGTATGCTAATGAGCTCACACAGATGGGGGCACCTGGGCTTATTCTCTCAGGTCCCTCTGAGCAACCCTCAGTCATACTTCAAAGCTGTCCTGGGGGCTGGAGGCATTTATCCCCTGGCCCCCCTCCTCACAGTAGTTGAGGGGTACCCCCCACGGGTACGTCCAGGTGGTAGCTGCACCCAGCTGAGGGGCCGCTGCAGCTCAGCACAGAGCAGAGCAGACGGAAGCCAGCACAGTGCCAAAGCGACGGGCCCTGGGAACGCCCACCGCAGTGGCTCTGAAACCCAGTGGGCTGGGGGGATGAAGCATGGGCACCCCAAGAATCTGCTAGGAAATGGGGATGGATGGAGAGCACTTTTTATATCCCTGTGTGTGTGTTGATTTGTAAGGGACATTGAGCACAAAGAAACAGGAAATCTACCTCTCCTCCTGCCTAGAAGTAACCTTAGATAGACAACCTGTTTGGAGCGTAGCCTTCTAGCATTAGTTTTTATAGTGTGTACTTTAATTTCCTACTTGTGGACTTACATATGTATCACTTTGTGCCCTCTTTGTGTTTCCCACGTAACACTGGCAACGTCGCCTCTTGAAGCTGGTGCTAACAGCCTCTCTAGTCCAGGGCCGGGTCCATTTCCAAGACAGGCTGAAAGGAGTTTTGGGTCCTGGTGGAAGTCAGAGAGCAGGGAGACCCCAGGAGGCCAGCTCCCCACCTCACGGTGCACAGTGGATTTATCACTCTGACACTGTGGTCCCAAGCTATTAAACACAGTGATGCCTAAACGGCCAACAGGGCTTTAAATCTCTGCTCCAGGGTCACTTCCATTTTCCTGCTCACCGAGCACAACCAAACTTTTGCGTCCTAAAGAAAAGTCTATTCCTTAAGGTTGTAAACACAGAAGGGTCCCACCATGCCCACTCCTGCCACAGACAAGGCAGCAGCTCCTCACCTGCCGCTCCCCGTCCCACTCTGCCTCTCCCCCTGCCCACGGCAGCCTAGGTGGGCAAGGCAGAGAGCAGGGCCCCGACCTTGGTACTCGGCTCTGGGCCCAGGTCCAGCTCTGCTGCTCCCTGGCTGTGCAACCTCAGGCAAGCCATTTCACCTCCTGAGCCTCTGCTTCCTCATCTGGAAAACGGGTACGTCACACTCGCTTCCCAGGACTCTCTGAGGATCAAACAAGATCATCGGATAAAGCAGCTGTCACAGGTCCTGACATCGTTGGGACCCAGACACCGGGGCTCCACCGGCACACCTTAGGCTTTTGGCCTCCTGCTGGGTCTGTCTCCTGAGTGACCCCCCCGTGGTCTGCTCCCGCTCCACTCTCCAATCTTGTCTGCGCAAAGTCCACAGTGTCTGCCATCCCTCCACGTACTGCGAATCCTCCAAAAATGTGGCTTTCTTGGTGCCCCTCCAGCCCCTCCCTTGGATCCCACTGCCTGCAGCTAGGGTCTAAATGCAGCAGAGAGATCCAGGCCTGCCTCAGCCCAGCCCCACCGCCTTCCATGCCTGTCACCCGGCTGCTGCCGGCCACACTGCTGGCCACATGCGGCAAGGACAACCCACCTCAGAGGCAGGTCCCAGGAGCTCGTCCTCTGAGCTAGGGTCAAGGTCCTGCGTGCAAATCCGACTACAGCGGCTCAGAAGCCCTGGTCCTCGGTTGTGCATCACCTCAGGGGCAGCTGTTCCTGAAACTCTGGGAGCCCTCCGCCCCCAGCCCTTCCCCTCTTAATCCCAGGGCCTGCTCCTCTTGACGTTCCCAAGAGGACAGCGCAGGCTCCGGGTCAGTTCACCCAGGAAGTCAAACCTCAGCTTCATGTCTCAGCAGCTGGGTGACCTTGGGCCAGCCCTTAGGCCTCAGCTGCCCCAGGAGGAACCTTAACAGCAGCCTACATCTATAGTGTTTTTAGGTAGAGGAGCTGTTGACAGAGCCTGGGACAAGGTATCATTATTATAATCTTTACCATAGTTCTGACTCGTCAGGTGTCCTACGTGTCGCTTTACAGTTATTCTGTCACTAATCCTCAGGCTGCAAGGGAGGTCACGTTATCCTTATCTTACAAACAAGGAAATGGTGAAGAGGAGCAATTACCCAAAGACGGTGATTTTTGGAGCTGGAACCTCTTACACGCACACATCATGTGCCAGGCTTTAAGCCCTTTCTGTACATTATCATACGGGTGAGCCTTCCAACAGCTCTGCAAGGTAGGTACTATTATTATTATTATTATTATTATTATTATCATCCCCATTTCACATAATGAAACCAAGGCACAGAGAAGTTAAGTAACATATGCAAGGTCACACAGTAACCAGTAGCAGAGTCAGGATTGGAACCCAGGCAGTTGGAGGCCAGAGCCTAGGCTCCCATCTGCCACCCTCGGTGTCTCTTCCCCGCTTTGCCCTCTCTTATTTCATGTGAGTCTCCAAACAGCCTCTCAAGGTAGGTAGTATTAGCCTCATTTCACAGCTAAGCAAAGGGGGCTCTGGCACACAGCAGGTATGAAATTAAACCAGGAGACAATCCATTTCCAGCTGTGAAAATAAAATGGCTCAAAACTTCCCTCAAATTCTTTCTGTATTATTGCATTCTCGAAGTTCTCCTCACTGAGGAATGAGGCTGCAGCTATTTAGTGACATTGTATTTCTTTCTTGTCCTCCCAGTCCATGCTCTCACTGCACAGCCCATTCTGTGCAAATCCCGGCTTAGGGAAGGGTAATGGATGCCTTAAGGAGGTGGTAGATCAGAAACGAAATCAGACTGCAGAACACCAAGAAACCCTTTGCCTTAATTCAGCTCAGCTTTGGGGCTTTGGAGACTGACTGGCCATGCGCTTGGCTCTATTTGCAGGAAGTGCACCAAAACACCATGGGAATCCCTGGGGAGAGGACCTTCTGGCTGTGAACCAACAAGACAAACACGGGAATGCATGCTAATTGGCTCCATGCCCACAATGAAGGGAGGCATTATTAACTGAGCCGCCTTCTTTCCCACAAAGGCAAGGTAGGGCCTCAGGATCCTTCGCAGAAGAACAGTATTACAGGCAGCACCTACTGACCAGAGCTACCTTTCTCATCTTCCTTGCAGCCGAGAGTGGTATGTGATAACATATTGACCATTGAGCTATAAGCAGAAGCATGGTATGGTATTTCTGAGACATCTTTTTAAAGGAAAGAGTGTGCCCTCCTTCACCTCTTCTTTGGTCCTACTGCCCAAAGTGTGTGTGCAAAAGCTGGAGCTCTGGCAGCCATTCTGTACCATATGGTACCTTTGGGAATAGAAGTCACAAGCTGATGAGGTAGAGTAGCAGGCAAAAGGAACCTGGGGCACTGATCACCTCATGGAGGCTCACAATATCCTTGGACTGCCTGCTTCCTGATTTACCTTAAATGAGAGAGAAATGAATCTCTCTTCTTGTTTAAGCCTATATTAGCGGCAATTTTTGGCCACACACAGCCAGACCTATTTCATCCCAATACACCGCTAGCCCCGCTTTATTCCCCAGGTAGACTTCCAGCTGCTCTCCAGTTTGTAGGTCCTGAATCTATCAAGCTGCTTCACACCCCATGCCTGCCCCTGCCACCTGCTGTTCCTCTGTCTGAAACACACCCACCTTCATTTGGCAAACACCAACTCATCCTTCAAAACTCAGCTTCAGTGC
The DNA here is from genome assembly GCF_018350215.1 of Panthera leo. Taxonomy (NCBI): domain Eukaryota; kingdom Metazoa; phylum Chordata; class Mammalia; order Carnivora; family Felidae; genus Panthera; species Panthera leo. The sequence goes on from NC_056687.1 coordinate 122,082,967, forward strand.
TCCTCCCTGGGAAACTGTCCTAGATTCCTAGGTTATAGTACACCCACCTCTAAGTTCTCACAGTGCTCTGGGTCTCCTGCTCCACTGTAGCTCCTAACACTTTGTCCTGTAATAATCTATATCCATAGCTGTCTCTGGGTATACCTGGTGGTAAGGGCAACGTCCAAGCTTCCCAGTGGGCCCAGGCAAAGGAAGCACAGTAAATGCAGAATGAATGAACAATATATGAGTGAGTGCCTGGGGCCGTCAGACATTCTATGCCATAGAAGTTACAGTAACTGCTGTAGTCAGGGAAGGCTTCCTGGAGGAGGGGTTGAAAATTGTACAGAGCACGCCAGCTCTGGGGCTATTGAGCCAGGCTACTCCCTGGCCTGGTGTGGCAAAGCAGGCAGCACAAACCTTCCAGAGATCTTTATATGGCTTTAATGGAATGTTTCCAAGGCAGTCCCTAAGTGTCTCTGAGAGGTCACGGCCCCCAGCTAGAGCCTGGATCACGGATCGGGATTGATTGACAGGGCAGCTGCGTAAAGGAGCTCTAAGGCCCTGGGTCAGGCACGGGAGGGGTCAAGCATTGTTGGAAGCTGAGTTACTCCGTGCTGGCGATGTACGGCCATCTGGTTTGGGTCAGAGGTCTCCAGGGACAGGTTTGATTTATAGGCCAGTGCAGTCGCCCAGGCGGCATGGAGAGGAGGGCAAAGAGGGGCCAGCGCAGGGGTGTCGGGGAGGAGGATGGAAGGGCCAGGCAGAGGCTCCCTGGAAGGCTGAGCAAGCACTGTGCTTCTGCTCTGGGCCTTGGAGTGCCTCAGGTTGCATTTAATAGAGCAACATTACAAAAGAAAGATTGAAAAGAACTAAGAAGTCTTTATTGCATGCCCACTATCCACCTGGGAGTATATCACATGCTGTTACTGTTGGGAGAAGAAACAGCCACCTGAGCTCCATCCAGTGATGCCAGGCCTTGGGCACTGTGCTAGGCTTTTCATGCTGGCAGGCTCATTGGCCTCTCTGTCACCCTCCAGCAGAGCCATTATTAGCCACATTTTACAGATGATGGGAACAAAGCGAAAGTGCAGAGTCCCGCAGTTTGGAAGGGCAGAGCTAGGATTCAAGCTCGGGCTTTCTGCCCAATTCAGAGCCTTTCCCCTCTGCCCTGAAGGGCCTCCAGAGGTTCTGGAGTTAGTGGAGGGAGAGGTGACAGGGGCCAGAGTCCAGCAAGGAGGAGACACAGAGAACGACGTCTGAAGGTGTGTCACCAGGAAGGTGGTCGTGCCTTCATCTTTTCTGGGTTACAAACCCCGCAGGCCCCTACTATGCACCCAGATGTGCTCCAATGGTACAGAATGTTGTTACTACAGACTGAGATCATTAAAGAGGACTTTAAAAACGAAGTTGGGGGGCGCCTGGGTGGCTCAGTCGGTTGAGCGTCCGACTTTGGCTCAGGTCATGATCTCACAGTCCGTGAGTTCGAGCCCCGTGTCGGGCTCTGTGCTGATGGCTCAGAGCCTGGAGCCTGTTTCAGATTCTGTGTCTCCCTCTCTCTCTGACCCTCCCCCGTTCATGCTCTGTCTCTCTGTCTCAAAAATAAATAAACAAAAAAAACAAAAACACACACAAAAAAAAACGAAGTTGGCATCTCTCTGACCTGTGAGAAAGGATACCTTTAGGCAGACGGAGAGGTGGGGCTGGCCTCCAGTCAGGGGCACAGCATAAGCAAAAGTGTGGGGGTGAAATTTGCCTGGTCTCAGGTCTGGGGGCCATACTCTTGTTTTTTTAATGTTTATTTATTTTGGGGCCATACTTTTGTGGTGGAAGTTCTGATACGCAGGCTCTGCGGAGGGAGGCCACGCACAGGGTGCATCGCCTTGGGATGGCCTAGAGAAAAGGGCACAATGAGGGCCCCTGCTCCCCAGGCCTCCCTCCTGACAAGAGGCTGAGAAAATGGGGCCCAAGTGGGGCCGATGCCTGTCCTATGTCTTGTGACGGACATTTCCTGAATAAGAGGGGCACCATCCAGGGTTCTATTTGGGGTAGGGGGTGAGTGGGTAGCAAGGGGACAACAGGAAAACCACAGAGCACAGTTCCCATGGACTGGGGCACTCCATCCCTCTAGCTCCTTGGATACGTATGGTGTCCCCACTGTCTAGTGAGGACACCTGAGGCTCAGGGGGTGAGGGGGTCCTGTGGCTGGCCTAGGTCACACAGCTCCACAAAACCTGGCCTTAAACACACATCTAGAGAAGTTCAGATCGTCAAGTTGAGGCTAAGCAAGGAAAACAAGGATGCTACAGGGCATATCAGATGGTTTAAAAACTCTGCTACAGCTCATCGTGATCAGAGGAAAGATGCCAGGAGCAAGAAATGAGGCCTTCAGGACCTCCTGAAATGGAGCCTTTGAACTTGGAGTCAGACAGATAAGGTTCCAATTCCAGTTCTGGCCCTGCGACCTTTTAGCTTCTAGCAGCCTCAGTTTCCTCATCCACGAAATGGGGATATTAATATGACCCACACAGGGCCAAAAGGATGGGATGCATATATGTGTAAAACACTTGTTTGGGGCTGGGAGATGTTTATCAAATGGTTCTTTGACTTATCTTCGTTGCCACTTTTTTTGGGAAGCGTACCAGTTCTGTGGCAGGAAAGGTGGCTCTGGTGGGATTCGAGCTCCCCTCTCTGTGTTCTGCATGCCCATGGTGCAGACTTCATGAAAAGCCAGAGCCAGACCTGAGCAATGAACCTACCCAGGGCTGGTGTGTAGCAGGCAATCCATCATTGACAAGCCAGCCAGAAATGTCACCTCCCAGCTAGGAATGCAGACAAAAAGCTGATTTCTGCGTGGGGCGGGGGCCTACATGATGAAACCAGACACCAGGCTACTTCCTGCCAAGAGCATGTGCGAGGTACTGGCAAAGCCCAGCTCTGGCCTTTGACCTCTGCCCTTGATTTGTTTACACACAGTGGGGCTGGGGTCAGAGCCTGAGATGGGCCATGGGTTCAGAAAATGACAACCAGACCTAGCCAGATGTGCCTATGTGTCAGGGACAAGGAGAGTGTTCAACAACTCTCAGAGCATGGCTAGGTGTTGGTGAAAGGCCACCGGGTCAGGGGCAAAGAGGACAAGCCAGCATGGCCCCCCACATGGCGGCCACCGGCACTGTTCCATTCAACTGAGCAAAGGGAAAGTGCCTGAGTATTCGGGGCTAAGGAGACACCGGAAAAACGGGCTGGTCCCCTTCTCCAAAGAGCCTACCATCCAGTTGGAAAGACAGGACAGACACCTCAGGTCCTTAAAATCACAACTGAAGCCCGTCTGTGATTACAAGTCAACACAAATCGTCAACAGTGCTCTGTGAAGCACTCTCTAACATGATTTGGCCGTACCATTGACAGTGGGCTTTCAAGAGCCTGATTTTATTTCATCTCCATCAAAACCTTCATTTCTTCTTCCTCCCCTTTCACCCAAAAGGAAGTGGAGGCTCCATGGGCTCAGAAACTTGCCCAAGGACACAGACCTGGGAGTGGGTGATGGCTGCTCTCGGATCTTGAACCCAGGTGTCCAGACCTGTTGCCTCCTTGCAGCAGCCGCCCCTCCCCAGATGGGGCTCCTGGCCCCTGCTGTCCCCAGGCCCTCCTCTTTGGCATTCCTTGCATACCTCTGTCACTGGCCCCCTCCTGGCTCTCCTCACCCAGGACCTTTGACATTCTCTAAGGTTTCCTTCCTGGTTGTGCCCAACACTCCCTGGACGGGCATCTGTGCTGAATCTTCTTCCTATACCCACCTTGCTCGAGCCAGGCCCAGGGGAAAGCTGACCCTCCTCTTGGCACTGACTCCAGAATAGTTCTAGAATGGGAACAGAGGCCTGCACCCCTCTATTATGTTCCCCAGTCCTCCCCAGGGGCTTGAAAGCAGCGCTGGCCACGAGAACTTTGTGTGACGATGGAAACGCTCTGCATGTACCCATCCAACATGGTAGCCACCACCGACATGTTGCTATGGAGCACTTGAATGCGGCTGGTGCAACTGAAGCACTGAATGTTTAACTTAACTTTCATTAATTGAAACTCAAATCCAAGCACCTGCATGAGGCTAGCGGCTGCTGTACTGGACAGCACAGCAGTGTAAAATATTTGTCATCATGTGCAGATAGTGTCTCAATACTAGATAGCAAAACAGAACAATGGAGACGCTTTGAGGTCATCTTGTCCAATCCCCTCCTTCCAGTAGTAGAGAAATAAAGGCACAGAAAGGTGAGGTAACTTGCCCGACGTCACACAGAGCTGATGGCCAAGGTGGAATAGGTTGAACCAGCTTTTTTGGCTCCAAATCTAGCATTTTTTTCCAGGACTTAACTCCTCCTTCTCTTTTCCACCCAACACCAGACTCTAGGTAAATCAAGTTACTTCAGCCTAAAAATGTTTTTTCAACTCACATATCTCAACAATCCATTTTGCCACAACACCTTGAATAACTGAGGGAAGCTGACGGTGTCATCCAAAATGGAAACAAAGTCCTCCACCTGCCATGTCCCTCCTGGGTGGCTCACCCGGCCTGGAGGTGACAAGCCCCTAAGCCAAAAGACATCTGTCCCATCCCTGGAGCTCCATCATGTCAGGGGACAGAAGGGAAGGCAGAGCCTACCTGCCCAGAACCCACCCAGGTGTCCCCCTTCCCAGGGTGCAGCCAAGAACACGGAGGAGCAGAAGCACAGTGAACAGTGGCTGGCCCAGACCTTGGCCACAGTGGTGGCTCCAAGCCCTGGGTCACCCGCCCACCACCCAGATAGGGAAGACGACTGTGAACCACAAATCACCAGCCACAGCACCCTCAACAGCCTGCAGGAACAAAAGAACAGTGTGGGGCGGAGACTTACCCAGGTCCCCATGGGCTTCCCTGCTCTGGAGAGGCCCCTTCTCTGGGGCCTTCATCTGGACTGCCAGATGGCTCTTAGTAGACCCATGGAGCCCTGTCATGCTCACACACACACACCCCTAGGATCTGCCTCTTGAGCAGTGACATTGTGGAAAAATGAAAGATGGAGTTCAAATCAGCTTTCCCACTCACAGTGCGACCTGGGCAAGGCTCCCAAATTTTCTGGGCCTCAATCAACTCATCTGTAAAAATGGAAATGGCAATACCCACCTCAAACAAAGCTACCTTCACCAAACGTCCAACAGCGTGTCATTTGGTAGAACCAGGAGACATGTCCCAGTGGAAAAGGAACTTTAAATATTGCTTCTTTAAAATAAGGTTGTTTATGACTTTTTAAAAAACAGTGAATCATCTGGGCCTGTAGGATGGGAGGAAATGCCACGGGCTGCAGGCCCCCAAGTCCTGTCTCTGCCAACCCCTATGTCTCCCAGCCCTTGCTCTCCCCTGCACCACACCCGGCCTTGCTGGCTGCCCTGTTGGCCACAGACTTGCCGCCTGGTGCCCACCAACTCACTCTTCCCCAGATCTTCCCAGGGCTGCCTCCACCTTACCATAGATACCTCCAGGGCCCATCCCCTGCAGCAGCATATATGGAGACACCCCTTCCCATCATGGTCCCCTGTTTTGCTCATTTAACCACAATTTTCTATGTCTAGATTTATCACAGCATTTATTTGTTTTTTTCTGTTTCTGTCTTTTCTCCTAAATTGCCATCACAGTACCCCCAGTGCCTGGCACACAGGAGATGTTTTAAAAAATAGTCACTGACTGATAAGCTGAGTGATAAAAAGCCTCTCTTATTGTGACCATGGCTCTCCAGCAGACTGTGGCTCCACGGAGAGTGGAAAGCCCGCCCGCCTCCCCTGCTCACCACTGCAGCCCGGCTCCCGGCCCAGGTCAGCACAGGTCAGGCCCTTCACAAACACTGAGTGAAAGGATAAATCACCTCCTTACACCGCGGGACGGACTGGCCCCCGCAGGACGGCATGTGGTTGAGCGAAGAGCAACGGCTTATTTACACCAAGATCAAATTACTGGCTGTGGGCAGAGTGCGACTAATTTTAATTTACTATTCCTGGCTAATTGGAAACTTCTTAGGATTCTGTTCCCCGAAGTTTCAACGGGAAGCTTGTAAAGGCTTTTGTGCAGATGCTGTAGGAGGAATGTGCTCTTCCCTAGGCCTTGTCCTCCTCCACCCAAACCTGCAATGGTTTTTCACCCTACCACGTGGACCCTCGGTTATCTAGTCATTCATTCAACAGAGGTCACTGAGAACCCACCATGTGCCAGATGCTGAGGACACGAGGGCAAAGGGGGCGACCTAGTCTCTGTTGACAGGGAGAAAAGCAGTGGCTCCGGACGTCGCGAGACTGCACCTCGGCCATCCCAAAGGTGCAGAAGTGGCACACACAGGTATGTTCCACCTCCTGGAGCCCTGGCTGAGGGACTGATTCGGGGCAGAACTTCCACACGATGGACCGATCGACCCCGACACCCCTTGGGACACCCCAGGAGGCAACAAGGGGAGTAAAGCAGCCTCTCCAAACTCAGGCACCCAACACTGACACTCAACCCGTTGAGGCAGCAGTGAGGTACATGAGCACACTCCCGTTCCTGGACCACTCAGTCCTCACACACCCTCACACTCACCCCTTTCCTGAGGCAACTCCAAAGGAGCTGGACTAAACGTCCCACCCTCACTCGGCACCCGGCCTCCACGTGAGTGGCCCCTGGCCATGTCTCCGGCCCCTCCCCACAGAGGCGGCCACACTGAGGGAGATAAACCGGATCCCACATGCCCCTCCTAGCAAGGCCCAGACTCAGGCAGAGATCTGTCATCCACCTCACTAAACACCAGAAGCAAACCCACTCTCACCCTGGGACTCTCTCCTGAAATGCATTTTGAGGGAGAAACATCAACAAATAGGGCAGGATCTGGAACACGGCCGTAGCTCCAAATGGATCACCTCAAACGCTTCTACTTAAATGGCTCCAAAGCCAAGACAGCGATGTCGTTGCTGGCAGCTCCCACCCCTCGCTGCTCCCCAGGGGGGTCGCCAGCCTGGGAGGTGGGAAAGATGAGAGGCACCAGGTGCCTCATCAGGTGTGGCCCCAGAGGGTCGTGGCAGGGCCGCCTGTGCCCCCCGGGGCTCCCAGGAGGTAGGTCACGAAGCGGGGCTCACAGCTCTGTGTAGAGAAGCGGCTGCCGCCCGGCAGTATTTTCCAAGCTCATGCTGTCTCGGCTTCATTTCATCCCAAGCAAATAAATCATTAAGGAGGCACCGAGTCTTGGAAGATGCGATGAAGAACGGCCCTTAAACGGGACAGGCTTAGCTTGAATTATGGAAGGCCTCAGACAAGCGGCCTTATTAGTGTCTGGGCTGGGCTGTAACTCATGCTAACTGCCCCCTTGCCTTAACCAAGGGACACGACTGGGAGGGTCAGCTGGCTCCCCGACCACGGCAAACAAATGCTGCTGCCAGCCTGGCAGGCTGTTTGCTCTCCCCAGTCGTTTCAACACCGTGCTGCAAATCTGCTTACTCCGTTCATCGCTACCACCGCACCACCCACTCCGCGTCAGCACCGCTCCCACGGGCACAGGTGGGAATGAACACAGTCCGGACGTCCTGTGTTTAGGGGGCTTAAATGCCGTGGCAGTGGGTCTGCCGATGCCAGCTTCAGTAAACTCTTCTGTTAAGGCTCGAGACCACCAGCAAAGCTGAAGGAAGGCTCGCCGTGACCCCGTGCGGCCTGGAGGTTAGAGGTGGGGGTGCAGGGGTTGGCGGCCTGGATTCCCGTGCAGACGGCTGCCTCTAAGCTTGTGCTGTGGGCGGGCTCTCCGTCTCTCTTGGCCTCAGGCTCCTCTTGCGGGAAGCGGGGCAACAGTACCTTCTCATCTGTGGGGATTTGATGAGCGAATGGGCACAGGGCACTTTCTAGCATTTGTATGGGGCTGGGGGGGTCTAAATAAGACGATGTGATGCATGAGCAGCGCCAAGCAGCATGTGGACTTTTGTAGGTGCTCAATAACTGTTTAACAAAGAGCCGTTTCTATTTGCAGTAATCTTTTCCCAAACAAAGTTGCCCTCATGGAAAATTCACGGGTTTACTTGTGTATACCTTGCTGGCAGCTGTGTGAATTGGGGTTCCAGGACAGGTAAAGTGGGTCACACGGTGGTTGGGGAGGATGAGAACAAGAGGAAAATGGGGCTGGATGGGAAATGAAGGAACTATGCTGAGGCACAGGTGGACATCAGAAGGCTGGGGAGTGTTGGGGGGCAAGGCACAGGAACTACCCTCACGTCAGCCAGGCAGGAGGGGCAGTGGGCAGAGGCTGGCTCGGTAACACTGGGCTTTGATGGGGGGAGGGGGGCGGGCCTGAGGAACAGGCCAATTCCAACAAAGAGGTCAGCACAGACCAAGGCGCAGAGGAATAAGCAGGTTGGCTTGGCTGCAGGATCAGAGTGAGGACGGTGGAAGTAAGGGACAAGCCATTCATGTGGAAGTCTTATCTTGTGCCCTGCCCTCAACATGCAGCTGCATGAGCATCACCTAGAGGCTTGTCAGACATGCAGAATCCCGGGCACGGCCCACACCTCTTAAGTCAGAACCTCATTTAACAAGATCTCCAGCTGACCTGAATGCACGTTAAGGTTTGAGAAGCACTGCTGACCACAAGTCTATGGGGTGAGTGCCATCATCAGACCCACTTTACAGATGGGAATACTGAGAAACTGAGAAGTTAGGAAACTTATGCCCAGCTCATCATAAATGAAGGGACGGGTGGGTCTCTGGTCTCTGGGCTGAACTCCCTGCTCTATGGTCTGAGAGGGGTAGGGACAGGGTCTCTGACATGTAGGAGGCACTGGGAAGCCATGGAGGGTTTCAACTTTGCTCAAACTGCAAAGGCTGCTTCTAGGAAGGCATCATTCTCCTCTTAAACTCCTATGTCCTCTGTCATCTATGTCAGGGTTTTTCAATATGGGCTCACAAATTGCATTGGATTCTCACTCTCTTGTTTCCAGCGAGGTGCATTTTCAAGGGGGATTGGCAGTCTGGGTTTTAGGCTAATTAGTTGGTGACCTTGGGCACGTCCTCCCAGCTCTCTGGTCCATTCAGCTCCCACCTATAAAGTGGGGGTCTGGCACTAGCTGCTGGATGGCATCTGTTCCAGTTATAATGCCTGGGGCCTGCCTTCACCCTCCTGCCAGCTCCCGAAGAGTGGAGACCGGCCACCTACTCCCCCTTCCCTTTCCTCCAAAGGTCCAGCAGGGGCTGGCCCACAGCCGGGCCTACTGACCATCTGTTCTCAGGCAGATGCTGCCCCTCGGGCCCACCACCTCAGCAGCTCACCCCCACTGAATATGCATGTGGGGCACAGCTGGCAAGGGGGTCACTTATTTGGACATCCTTGCTGAACACTCATTCACCAACCAAGTTGCCACTGGGAACTACAAAATGCTTAAACCAGACTCTTAGCTGGAAACTTCTGAAACTGCTCACAAGGAAGGCTAAACACTCCCAGCTCATTTGCGACAAACTCACAGTGGTCTTTGAACCTCAGGTGGCATTTCCACCAAGTATCTTAAAGATAAAAGAGTCAAAAACCTCCCCAAACCAACATACTCCCTTATGTGAAATCCCTCAGATTGCACAATGTGGACCGAAATATTTTTTTTAATGTTTAGTTTTGAGAGAAAGAGAGAAAGAAAGATCGAGATCGAGTAGGGGAGGGGCAGAGAGAGAGGAAGACACAGAATCTGAAGCAGGCTCCAGGCTCTGAGCTGTCAGCACAGAGCCCAACACAGGTCTCGAACTCACAAACCATGAGATCATGACCTGAGCCGAAGTCGGACGCTTAACCGACTGAGCCACCCAGGCGCCCCGTGGACCAAAATTCAATAACAATGAGTATTTCCACATTTAATAACTCTAACAGTAATTTTACCAAACTATGGGAGCTGCAATTGTCATAACCAGCAATTGTGAAACCTACTTTTTCCAGTATCTACTATGTGTCAGGCACTAGCCCACTTACTTTGTATATATCATCCACATGACAACTTGTAGCATGGTATGTTTCTATTACTATTATAGATAAGGAAACTGAGGCTCTGAAGTGAAGTGACTTGCTCAGGGTCACAGCTAATGAGCAGCCCAGTCAGGAGTGAGCCCTAGCTTGTCCCACGAGGCCACACTGACGCCCTCTGAAAGGAAGATGGCAGGCGCGCATTGTTTGCAGTGCCCCATGTGTAACTGCAACCCGGCCCATGGTGACACTCTCCTGACTGAGCCTGAGCTCCAGAGCCCCCTTCCTACAGGCAGGGCTTTCCTCGAATGAACCTACCCACTGCTGTTCAAATGCGAAAAACCCCCACTCACAGCAGGCCACGGTGTCTGAGCAAAAGCTTTTTTTCAGCTCAAAGTCTGTTCCTTTTTGTGGAAAACAAAGGGCAGGGGCCACTTTCTGAATGTCAAGATTCTGAATTGAGTTGCCCAGCCCATCGTGCAGCCTTCGCCTGGCCTGAGTGTGGGGACAGATGTGCTGTGCTCCACACACAATGAGAGGCGGGAATGGGTCACTCTAGGGTCAGGCTTCAAGAGGGCGGCCTCTCGTAGCCAGCCTCCCTCTGTTCCAGCTAACTGTGACTCAGGTCCCGCTGCAGCAGAGAAAAGAAAAGCTGCCACGGGTGGTAGGAGGCCAGTATATTCACGTGTACTTACTGAGCACCTACTATGTCCTCAGTTCCAAGGGGTGCAACAGCGGGTGGCCGAGAAGGCTGAGATGCAGTCCCTGCCTCCCAGAACCACCAGCTTCAGCAGCGGCAGTGGCAACAACAGAAGAGCAAGCCACGCTCATTGTGGACCCTCTCTGTGCAGGTAAGGGACCCGGTGACTTACCGCACTGACATTCACCCTACGAAAGGACCAGATTATGCGACTCAAATGATCTGAGTCCAGTACTGTCTGAAGCCTCCGTAACAGCAAATTAATGTCATTCTACTATATCTTAAACAAGAAGCCAAATCATTCACAAGATTCATCAAGTGTCCAGGATGAGTTCAGCACTGGACATGGTCCAATCGGTCATGCAGGGTAAGCGCAGTAATACCCACAGCCCCCTGCAGCACACACACCTAGGAGCCTCATGCTGGACCATGCTTTGTTTCTGCATCATTTCTCATGCAGCAATGATGCAAAGGTACATATGATTATTCCCACTGCACAGATGGGAAAACAATGGCTCGAGGATGTTAATTGGCCAGGAGGCAGAAATGAAACTTAAATTGGAATCAAATGATCATTCTCAAAGACTGGAAACTGCCTTAATGTCAAAACCCAGGGGTCTGAATTATTAAATTATGAGACAACCATACCAAGAAACTCCATACAGCTGTTAATAAAGAATGAGGCAGCTCTACATTAATCATATTAAATCATCGTCAAGATCTATTAAGGGGGAAGTGAGATGCAGAACAATGTTTACAGCATGATCACACTCATGTAAAAATTCTGTCATAAAATTCTGGAAGGAAACTCGAGAAACTGTTAAGGGAGGTTGCCAGCAGGGAGAGGAGCTGGGGAGCTGATGGGTGTAGGGGAGAGGGGTATTCCATTGTCATGTTTATATTTCAGTTTGCCTTTCAAAAGTAAATGCAGGGGCACCTGGGTTGCTCAGTCAGTTAAGCATCGGGCTCAGGTCATGATCTCATGGTTCATGAGTTTGAGCCCCTCATCGGGCTCTGTGCTGACAGCTCAGAGCCTGGAGCCTCCTTTCAATTCTGTGCCTCCGTCTCCCTCTCTCTCTCTCTCTCTGCCCCTCCCCTGCTCACCACTCTGTCTGTCTGTCTCTCTCAAAAGTGAATAAACATTAAAAAGACAAACATAAGTAAATACATACATATTTTAAAGTCTCTATGGCTTCCCCACGCATGCCTCCTAGGTCACCGTCCCTCGTCCTAAGGAACTTATTTCATATCTACTTAGGGAAAGAAGGCACACATGTGGAAAAGTAAATGGAGCAGATGAGGGACACTAGGTGCTGAATGAGTACGCAGGGGACAGCCTGGGCTGAGGGCTGGGGGTGAGCTGGGGTCAGGGCACAATGATATGACAGAGGGTGAAGGGGAGACCAGGTCTGGCCCTGGGTCAGGAGCAAAGAGGAGCTGAGTCTCAATGTCAGGGAGACCGGGAGGACCATGTCACCTGGGAGAGACACATGGGAGTTGAGCAGGAAGGTGGTGAGTTCAGTGCAGACTGGAGGATGGCTCTGGCAAGGGGATGGTGTCCTTGTACTCATCTCGGTATAAAACTCTCTCTGGCCTTCATCAATACCAGAAGCCTTGGCTGGCTGCCAGCCTCTTCTGCTGAGCCGCTGCGCCAATAAATACTTGTTGGCAGGTCAATTAAACCATCTAGGAACAACGTCTGGAAATACAGTTTCCCCGGCCCGATGCAGGTGGCCAAGCCCTCTCTGCCAATTAGACCTCAGATCCTATGTTTCCCGTTCTCCCCCACAACCCCCACCCCAGAAAATGAGCCCTGGGCGCCAACACCTGCTCTGTGGAATCAGGCCCTACTTGGTGGGCAAAATGGAGTCAGGGATGGTCTAGACAGCAGGAGGCAGGGCACAGGAGTGTTCGGGCCCGGGTTTAAGCACAGCTCTACTGCTGTCTGTCTGTGTGGCCTTGAGCACATTCACTAATTTACCTTTCCAAGAGTCCATTTGCCCATCTACAGAATGGAGATAATAACAGCACAATGCCTCCATGTTTATTGTAGGCACAAAAGAGAGAGGCAGGGGAGAGGGAGAGGGAGAGAAGAATGCCTGGCCCAGAGCACGAAACATGAATGGCATAAACAAACAAACAGCTTATAATTGTTATATGACTCTCAAATCAAAGCTGTGTGGCACTCCAAGCCTGCGCGTCTCTGTCTGGGGCTCCTCTCCACTTCCTGTGTCACTTATACTCCACTCACCACCCAAGATCTCCAAGACAGGAGACAAAGCCGTTCTGTCAACCTACTTTGCTGGCCTCCAACATGTGGAAGGAGGAGCCAGGGAGCAGAGGAGCAACTCCGGAAACCATCCTGGAGCAGATTCCAAAGGCCTGGCCCACCTCACAGCAGTTGGGCCAAACCTCACAGCAGTTGGGACATTTTCAGTGACATTCTCCTGTTAGCGACCAAAGCATGCCTGATTCACAGCCACTGCTGGGGCTGTCTTTATGCAGCTAACTTTTTAGAACACCCCGTGGAGCTCTGTGCTGAGCCAAGAGCTTTGAGGGCTAGAGATGAAGGCAAGAGCGAGGAGAGCTACCAGGACAGCATTTCAGAGTCTCACCTAGACCCACCGCTGAAGGAAAAGTCCAGTTGGCTGCGTGGACACCCAGCCCGGTGGAGCAGCCTTTCCTGTTCCTCCCCTTCTGCCCCCTCTGCAAACGTCTCCACAAGGGGCCCACCGGGCCACTATGCCTCCCATTTGAATCCCAGTTCCCCCAGTTTCCAGTTTGGTGACCTTGAGCAACGTACTCAAGCTCTCTGTGCTTCAATTTCCTCACTTTAAATGAGATAATATAGGCATTGGCTGAACGAGTGGTTACAAGGATTAAATGAGTTAAAATTTGTAAAGTGTTTAGAATAGAGCCCAGCACCACCTAAGAGGGAGTTTAGCTTATTGCTGGTGTGCTATTACTGCTGTTATTATTTGGGCCCTGGATCTGATCATCTGGAGATTTGCCCACTTGCCCGGCCTTGGTTCCGCGCTTCATTCGAAATGGCAGAGCCCCCGGGGGTCCTGCAGCTCTTTGCAGCAAACTCTGAGAGGTAGAGCCACTTCACTCCATGCCACGGCCAAAGAACACATTTGCAACAGGAAAACGTGCTTCTAGGGGCTCCTGCCCCCAGCGAACACATGCTTCCGAGTTAAATGAAGTTAGACCTTTTTAGGTCTTGCTTTCAGAGTCATAAAAATTCAAAAATTGAGAAAAGGATATCCGTCAACTTCCTTCCGTCACATTAGAGGAGAAGCTTCTAATGAGGCCACTTTTGTTGTAACCCATAGGTCAACCCCAGGACCTGGCTCCACTCACCTAGCTAATCAAAGCAGAAGCACCACTTGCCATGTAACTGCTCTGTGTCGATGAGCTTTACTACGTCCATTTTACAAAGGAGAACAGTGAGGTTCAGAGCGGTAATCCTTGTGCCCGGCCTTCTGGTGAATGCTAGGGCCAGACTAACATAGTCTGTGAGGAGCCCTGGGCACAGCTCTCTCCCTGATGATCTTCCGGGGAAGCAACCCCAGAGAGCAGCCCCGCCTTTCTGCTCCAAAACGTGTCTCTGACTGTGCTCCCCTACATCCCTGTCGGGTGTGAGAATGGGGACTTGACATCATGTCCGCAACCAATGTTGGCACAGAATTCTCACGTACACAACCCCACATTGGGTCACCTTCCCTGCCCAGGGACTCCCTGAGGCCAAACGCCTCCCAGTGCCCAGGATGCCCTTGGTGGACATCAGCCCAGGTCCCAGCTACAGGCATCACACAGTCCCTTCCCAACCAGCCCCTATCAGAGTCCAATGCAGCATGTCCTATGGCCCACTCCGTAGTCAGGGCTTGCCCTAGGCTGACCATGGCCTTTCAAAGCACAGAAAAGTTGAGTTCCCCAACTTTTTAAAAACATTTTGAAGTTGATTTATTTACTTTGAGAGAGAGACAGAGAGAGTGAGCAGGAGAGGGGCAGAGAGAGAGGAAGAGAGAAAGAATTCCAAGCAGGAGTGTGGAGCCTAATGTGGGGCTTGAACTCATGAACTGTGAAATCGTGACCTGAGCTGAAACCAAGAGTCGAACGCTTAAGCGACTAAGCCAGCCAGGTGCCTCTGCTGAGCTCCTCCTTTTTGCAATCATACCCTGCCCATGATAGAGAACATTACTTCTAGCTGGAGAACAGGCCAGTGTCATAGCAGACAAGCCAATCCTGACATGGAACAACAGATGCTACAGGATCACATCACATCCTGGCCTTTGCTTGCCTCCTCGAGGAGCATTCCAGCTTCAGCCAACCTCAAAAATCACCACCAGTGAGGAAAAGCATGGAACAGTCCATGTTTCAGCCTCACCGAGCTTCTCCAGCCACCTGAAGGATCCAAGCACTCAAAATGCCCCCAACACAACTATCTGTTCCCACCTAGCTCCCCACCAACATTGCACCAAGGAGGATACCAGGGCTTGACTCCTCCTGATCCTAACACACATGGGGGAGCCACGGTCTATGACCTTGTTAGCATCTCAGCTTTGTGCCTGAAAACCAAGCAACAGATAATAGCTGGGCGTGAATCAGTGAATCAATACCCAAGAGGAAGCCCACCTTGGGGGCCCAATTGCTGGCTCAGGTAGCTCCTGCTGGGTATCAATGTCAGCCTTTAATCCCAGCTACGAGATCTCACAGCAGCTGTGAAAGAGACCTGATCCTGTCCCATTTTACTGACAAGCAAAATGAGCTGTAAGGCATTAGAATGACTCACTGAAGACGCAAAACCATCGAGCACTGGGGATGCAGTTGGAACTAAGGCATGTCAGACTCCAGAGCCTTGTGTACCAAGTCCACCCTTCTAGTCCCAGGATAAATTCTGGCAAGTAAATTTCCCAATTCTGCTTGAAAGAGTGTTTGTTGTTGCCATTGGTTTTCTTGGTACTGGGGTTTGCCTGCTCCCCATGTCTGTGAGGGTTCCAGACATTCTCCACATGGCACTGGGATGATTAAACTAGCCCTTCTCAGCACACACTCAGCTGCTCTGAGATCTAACCAGATAAATCAGAGAAAACAGAACAACACTTTGCCATCAATGGCAATCTCAGTTCAACAACCATGAAAAGGAAATCTGAGCAAGAATGTCACCTATTACACCAGACAGCTGAGCACACCAGCCACTTTCTGCTGGCCTGGCACCCTTGAAAACAGTCAACCTAACCTATACTCAAGTAAATATAAATTTTACTTGAGTAAAATCTTGTTCTTGACTTCTTTTCTTGGGTGTTACTCTCAGCGCCTCAACTGAAGGTGGGGGGGGGGGGGAGCGTGGGAAAAGAATAAGTTTCAGCGGCTGACAGACGACCTAGGTAGACCCTGGCTCTCTGTAGCTCTGCTCCCTGAAATGGGGGCAATTATATCTCTCATTTGAAATGAATAAACTGGAATTCAGGCTTTAAGCACCTGCCTCTGTGACCTGTGTCAGGGGTGTGGCAGGAAGTCTATTTGGATGAGGAGTGCATAAGCCCACAAGGCTCCGCTCAGCTGGTGGCCATAGATGCCTCTGTCCAGAGGCCACCCTGCCTCCGAATGACTACCTCCTAAAAACATAACCATTTTTGTTGCCGTGATTTTGAAGCTGCCTGACAGCATGATGGTGCATGTTAACTGACAGGAGGCCTTAGAGCTGCCAGGGATCAACCCCAGCAGCCTGGGGGCTTGCCTACAGCCTGCGAGGGTGTTTTGTTTGACGACGTGGTGTTTTCAGCAGCTGCCAACTCCTGAAAATTGGGATCTTTCACACAAATCTAGATTTCTGGGTCCTCTTGGAAAAATTAAGAGATTCTACAACTTTTGGCTCTCATTCCCAGGAGGCAATAATCAGCTAGAGATGATTATTCTTCACCAGGAAGAGCTGGGAATTGAGCGTCCAGTCCCTGCCTTCAGCTGGTGGTCAATACAGGAGAGTCGTTATTATCATCACTTACTACACTTATTATACATATTAACTCAGAGTGTATGGCATTCGTGTGCAGGGACTCTATCTTCTACCGTCCCTCTCCTCCTGCTGTGAGCTGAGGCCTGGCACAGAGGAGACCTCATTTTGCATAACCGTTATACAGACAGCAAGATTCATGATTCGCATCAACACAGGAAGCCCTTATTAGGTGCCAGTCACCGTTCTCAGCGTGTCATATACATTATTATGGTATGTGATCGTCACAACAACCCGCCCAAGGTTACTGTCCTTGTGCCACTTTTGCAGGTGGGAAAACTGAGGCACAGCCCAAGATCACCAAGCCAGTAAAGGAGAGTCCACATACTCTACACAGCAGGGTTATGCCCAGCGACCACGGAAGGTGGGGCCTCGCCTGCTTCCTGCCGCCCTCCCCAACTGGTCCCGCGACAGGCCGCCTCTGAAACCGCCAGGCACCCCCACTCTGTACTTACGGTCAAGGCCGTTGATGTAGCGCATGGTGACTTCGCAGTGGCCCCACACCGCACTCACCACCGGGTACAGCTTCTTGCCCTTGAGGCCGCGGAAGGCCACGCCCAGATACTGGCCGTCCACCACGAAGCTGAGCGTGCCCTCGTCCATGTCCAGCACCACGAGCAGCGAGTCCGGCAGCGCGAAGGCCTCCTCGGGCCCCAGGAAGGCGGGGTAGGCCACTCCCGGCCTGTTCTTGCCATCGTGGTAGAGGCGGCTGCGGCCCAGGTCCCAGCCCCACGACTCCGCGTCACTGCCCACCAGTGCCGTGTAGCCCACGGAGTGCAGGGGGGCTCGAGCCGTGGCCACCCCCACTACGGCGTGGGTGCCACGCTGCCGCGCCGGCCAGTTGATCTGCCAGGCGTGCAGGCCCCGGGCATGGCCCACCTTGCCGCGGATGCCGTCGGTGCTCTGGGCCACCGGATGCCGGTGGAAGGTGAGCCGGTCGTCATCCTTGACGAAGACATTGAGCGAGCGGTCCTCAGGGTTCCACGCGTGCCGCAGCTGCACCGCCGGCCCCGCCGCCGGCATGTCCAACAGCTGGTCCAGCCGCGCCGGCCGCCCCGGCTCCGCTCCCTGTAGCTCCCGCTTGGCCGGCCGCAGCGCCGGCTCTCGCACCTCCACCGACTTGAGGCTCCCCGAGAGCTTCTGGCCCATGGCTCGCTGCCGGGAGGGGGCCGCTGCAGGCCACCGCTACCTCGTGGGAGCTTCCGCTCCCCACAGCCAGGGATGGGCCGCCGGGCTGGGTACCAGGCTTCTGGACCGTCTACCTCCACAGCCTCTACCGGGCTGGGGCAGGGGCCCAAGCTCCTGGAAGGAAGCAAAGTGCACGGGTTACAACAGCAGCACCGACAGCCAGTGATGCCCAGGGGCTGTGTGAATAATAACGTGAACATGGACACAGGACAGCCATCTGAGGGTGGGGTGGGGTCTCCATGGGAAGGGGAGCAGGAGGCAGGGGGAATGAGGGAGCTGGGGTCCAGGCTCTGGAGCCAGAAAAAGCTGCATCCAAATACCTGTCTCTAACTCGAAGCTGCGTGGCCTGCAGTTTCCTCATCTGTAAAATGGGGATAAATAGCACCCTCTGGGTGGGGTGGTAATCTGGAGAGACAGTAATACAAAGGGCCAAGCCTGAGACTCTGGGGGCAGGTTTTCCTCTCTGGCTCTATCCTCTGGGAATCCCACAAGCACCCCTTCCCTTCGGATAAGCATGCTTTTTCTTTGGGCACGTAAACACCATTAACAACACTGACCCCGGACAAGCTCCTCTGAGGCAAGATCCTGGTTTTCAGGGAGGAGGACTTGGCCACCATCTCTAGGAGGCCAGCCAGAGCCCAGAGTGCTTGGGCTGCTTGGACAAGCCCTGGGTGTGGGGAAAGATGGAGAGGTGAGCCCGGCAGCCAGTCCAGGGCAGAGGTATGTGCCCTCGCTTCTCTGGGCTAAGAGCTGCTGGGCTCAGAATGACTTCCCCTGAGACAGACCAAGAGGCAGGCATTTTTCATGCCCTGCTCTGCCTGGCCACAACCTCCCACCCAAACAGTGGCCCACTCTCAGCCACAGTCCAAACGGAGAAGGAAAGAAACTTGCTGCTACACAGCACAGCAAGTATACTATGGATTCCTTTCTAACTCTCCTATTTTATTCTCAACTCTCATTTTCTTTTCCTTCTATTTGCAGACCCCAACTTCAGCACATGCCAACCCTATCCAGAGAGCTCTGGCTAATGTTTAATCTGGGGGAAACCAGAGCACGTAAAAATTTGCAACACTAGACAGCCCGAAGATAGCAGAATACAGTTACTTCTTTTCATATCCCAAATCACCTAAAATAAAGGAGAAAGAGAAAGAGAAATGCAAATTTTATCTTCAGCAAAACCAGAACACATTTGTAACCCGAACCACAACTTATAAGGAAAGACTGCCAAAAACAGTAAAGGACTGCCAAAAGCAGCGAAGATCAAACGGGGGTGAGAAAACACCTACAGAAAACACCTGTGGCTGCAGATCTCGGATAAAGCTGGCAGAGCCAACCAGTAGCTGGCACTCTCTGATGGAAAAAACCCAACGGTTCCTAAACAGAACAGTGGGAGCAGGGTATGTGGTCTGGCAGTGGGAGCTGCCTCGGACACCCTGAGGACAGAGGAGGGCAGGGGTAGCAAGAAAACCACAGGCCTGCCATCGTCACAGGAAGCAGTGTGTTGTTGAGGCAGAGTGGGAGATTGGGGGAAGCTCATAGCTACAGAACTCTGCTGCTGGGTAGAAGGGAGGCCAAAAGAAATCACGGCCTCAGTCCTAGGAACAAAATTACCATGAACCGGGAGCAATCCTGCTCTCCTAAAATACTTCCTGGCACCTCCCCTCTGCATAAATCCCCTGCAAAACGTTGATTTAGAGGAATTAGCACACGACATAGTCAAAGATGCTTACAGGAGAAATAAAGGAGGGAGAGAACAACAACAACAACAAATGGCAAATCTAGAAAATTCACCGGAAAAAAGCTGTCACAAAGCATATAAAAATTGTGACTAAATTTGTAAAGTAATTTTGTGATCACTTATTATTTCAGAAGGGAGACAACTAGCACAGTCTAAAAAAAAAAAAAAAGATAAAATGCATCTTACATAGTTATAAAGGCAACCTCTAGAAGAACTAAAGTGCAAAGCTTCCAAACTGTCAGAAAGAACACAACACAAAAGACCGCACACTGAAAGATTCTGCTGTAAGAAGCAAGAGAAATCATAACACAAAGACATAAAATATGATAGTAAAACTAAGCCTGAAATACTAGCTGTGTCAATGAATGGCCATAGTAAAAAAAAAAAAAAAAAAGTAAGTTGGAAAATAAGACAAAACTCCCAACCATATGCTACATATAAAAGACCTCTCCAGGGGCACCTGGGTGGCTCAGTCAGTTAAGCATCCAACTTCAGCCCAGGTCATGATCTCACAACCTGTGAGTTCGAACCCTGAGTTGGGCTCTGTACTGGCAGCTCAGAGCCTAGAGCCTGCTTCCGATGGATTCTGTGTTTCTGTTTCTCTCTCCCCCTCCCCCACTCATGCTCTCTCTCTCAAAAATAAACATTAAAAAAAATTTTTTTTAAAAGAGGTATCTCCAAAGCAAAGAGAGGCAACAATATTAAAGATCTAACATACCAAATAATAGCACCAAAATTCAGATCAAAAGCTACAGACAATAACAAGGAAGAACAGGCAGATAGATACACAGCAGAGGCAGGTGACTTTAATGTACCTTTGTAAGCTTTTGACAGATCAGTGAACCAAATTAGCAAAGGACATAAAAAAATAAAAATTGCATAATTAATAAGGCAGGGTTAATTGAGGTATATATCAAAACATTTCCCATTTATCAGGCCACAAGTAAACCTTACAGAAAAAGCAGAGATAATACAGAATCTAATAACATAAAAGAAAAACTAAAAATTAATCACAAAAATATGAGACAGAACCCTACCACTTGGATATTTTACAAAACTCTGTTTTTTCTAAAGTTTATTTATGTATTTTGAGAGAGAGAGAGAGAGAGCGAGTGAGCATGGGAGCATGAGTGGGGGGAGGGGCAGAGGGAAGGAGAGAGAGGGAATCCCAAGCAGGTTGCATGCTATCAGAGCAGAGCCCAACGTGGGGCTTGAAACCATGAACCATGGGATCATGACCTGAGCCGAAACCAAAAGTCGAAAGCTTACTCGACTGAGCCAGCCAGGTGCCCCTAAAAACTTTCTTCTAAACAACTCAAATCAAAAAAAGAAACCTAGATAGAATTTGCAGAATATATACACAGTAAGAATAACAAAACACATTCCGTATCTTAAAACCTGTGGGATCCTACTACTCAGAGGTGTACTTATACTAGTAAGTATAAAAAATGAAAATACGTGAATTAAGCATAATAAAATAGAAAAACAATAGAACTAATGTGAGAACTAATTCTTTGGGAAAAAAGTACCACAAAAACAAAACAAAACAAAACCAATAAAACACAAAAACTGTCTAAGGCAATCATTTAATCTACCATATTATATTATCTATTATATGGTTATTAATTATTATATCATTATCATGCTGATAGTATGTCATGAAATGATAAAACATGATGTAATGAAATAGTACTTTATGGTCTTCTTCCACAAAACCCATAACCTCAGTCTAATCATGACGAAGATATAGGACAGATTCCAATGGGGGGCATCCAACAAAATACCTGACCAATACTCGTCAACACTGTTAAGGGCGTTAAAGACGAGGAACATCTGGGGCATCTGAGTGGCTCAGTCGGTTAAACACCTGACACTTGATTTTGGCTCAGGCCATGATCTCATGGTTTGTGGGTTCGAGCCCCACATTGGGCTCTGCTCTGACAGTGCAGAGGCTGCATGGGATTCTCTCTCTATCCCTCTCTCTCTGCCCCTCCCCTGCTCTCGTATTTGAGGGCACACACTGGCTCTCTCTCTCTCTCAAAAATAAGTAAGTAAATAAGCTTAAAAAAAGAAAAAGGAACAAACTGTCACAGCCAAGGCGAGCCTACCTAAAGAGACATGACAACTAAATTTAATATGGTATCCTGGAACAGAGAAACGATACTAGGAGAAAACTAAGGAAATCTGAATAAAGCATAGTCTTTAGTTAACAAGGTATCAATATTGGTTAATTAGCTGTGATAAATGTACCATACTAATGTAAAATGTTAATAATAGGGAAAACTGGGTGTGAGTATATGGGAACTGTACATATTTTCTATGTAGTTTTCTATAAATCTACAACTATTCTAAAAATTAAAGTCTATTAATTAGAAAACTAATTTCTAAGTTCTAGAAAATTCAAAAAAATGTACAAAACTGTAAATCACCACCTATCTCATTAACCAGATGTAAACAGTGTTAGCATTTAGATTATTTCAGTTTATCTTTTTTTTAATTTACAAAATATTAGTGAATTTTCTTTTTAAAAAATGGCATCATGGGCCTTTATTCAGGTCATTTCACCTAAAGTTAAATAATTTATATTTTCATATATTGTTAACTGTACTTTAAATGCAGAACTTCAATGACTAAAATAAGGAAACAATAAAACACATAAACCATTTAAGCTAATCATGTAAAGGGTGGGGAGAAGGCACAAATATGAGACATAAGAACTGAAAATGGCAGGGGGCAGCTGGGTGGCTCAGTCAGTTAAGTGTCCAACGTCAGCTCAGGTCATGATCTCATGGTTCGTGGGTTCGAGCCCCACGTGAGGCTCTGTGCTGAGAACCTGGAGCCTGCTTCGGATTCTGTGCTCCTTCTCTCTCTGCCCCTCCCCCACTCACACTCTGTCTCTCTCTCTCTCTCTCTCAAAAAGAAATAAAACATTAAAAATTTATTAAAAAATAAAAAAGAAATGAAAATGGGAAATAACCAAATGGCGTAACAAAAAGCACTCATGAAAGAAGTTAGACTTGCTTATTGTTTTAATATGGGGAAATATTTAAGACACAGATTACAAATATATGACAAACAAATTGCTAAGAGAAGACCAACCCACATACAGAATGTGAAAGATACAAGAAATAGTTCACACAAAAAGAAAAACAAATGGCTCCTTTGGAAAGATGTTCCACCAAATGCATAATAAAAGAGAAACAGGTTAGGGGGCACCTGGATGGCTAGTCGGTTAAGCCTTGGACTCCTGATTTTGGCTCAGCTCATGATCTCACAGTTTGTGGGTTCAAAGCCCTGTGTGGGTCTCTGCACTGACAGCACAGGGCCTGTCTGGGATTGTCTCTCTCCTCTCTCTCTGTCCCTCACCTACTCACTCTCTCTCAAAAATAAACAAA
The DNA here is from genome assembly GCF_018350215.1 of Panthera leo. Lineage (NCBI taxonomy): Eukaryota > Metazoa > Chordata > Mammalia > Carnivora > Felidae > Panthera > Panthera leo. The sequence goes on from NC_056687.1 coordinate 122,105,960, forward strand.
CATTTAAAAAGAGAGAGAGAAACAAGTTAGAACTGCAGTGAAATGCCATTTTATTTATCAGATTAGCAAAGCTCAAAAAGTTGGATAACACCTTCCTGGAGAAGCAGACAGGCTCATATGTTGCTAAAGTGAAGGTAAAATGGTGTGACCTCAGTGGATGACATATTAACACCGTCTATCAGAATTGGAAATGCGCATACATTTTGACCTAGCTATTTCACTGCCAGTATTTATTCAGTATTAAATATGCAGAACTATGTACATACATATAATACATCAGATGCATAAAATACGTATTATATATAATATGTATATAATACATGTATATATCAAATATTTTATATAGATGTAATACACTGCAGCATTGTTTGTAATAGCAAAATATTGGGGGGAAACATAACTAAAGACAGGCTAAATAAATTATGGTAAATCCATGTAATGGAATACTATGCAACTGGAGAAAAGAACGTACCGATGATGAAGTCAAACAAAGTGCAGAACCTTATGTGAGGTGTGTTGCCATTTCTGTGGAGGGCAGGGGGAGGAGTAAAAGGGAAGAGGCAGGGGAGTGAGGAGGGGGTGGGGGTGTCAAACCCAAAGGGTCCAGACAGAAATGAGGACCCATTGTGTGTACAAGAAAACTGGACACTGTAGTTCAGTGAGCAAGACAACTTGCTTTTTTTCTCTATTCACCTTAGAGCTTCATAGCAACCTTCACTCAGCCCTTGAGCCTCAACCTGATTATGAGAAATAAACAAGATAACGTGTGAGAGGTGCAGGCTGTGTGTGGGGACTCCGTTAATAGAACCGACACTCATCCAGGGCCGTCTCTGTAAGTCTGTACAGTCTGCCCTGATGCAACGGACTGTAAGGGTTGGAATCTGCCTCGAAGGCACCTTACAGTTCCAGCTAACAGACCATGAAACTAAGGTGCCAAGAGGAAGCAGCCTGACCGAAGCAAACAGCTAAAGGACAGCAGAGCAGTTCCCATCCTGCAGCCAAAGCCCCCATCGCACGCGCTCCTCTATGCTTTCTCCAACGCTAACCTTAAGTATCTGCACTCGCTCTGTGCCAAGTGGCATGACAGCCGCTTCCCAGGAACTGTAAGGCATCTGCCCCTTTATTCAAATGAGGAAACAGGCTCAGAGAGGTTCCTAGCAAGCGGCAGGACTGAGAGGGACCCCTGGGCCATGGTAGGACAAGCCCATGCTCTCCCATTTTTCTTCCTGTAATCAGAGCTGTGTGGCCCACACAGGGCGAATCTAAGGGAAACTGCCTTATCCTTGTGCACAGCCAGGCCCGCTTGAGAGTTGTTGCTGTTGAACGGACACCTTTAAGGTGTTTGAGAGCAACAGCGAAACCACATCCCCAGAGGAGACCCGCACTGGGTCCCTGAGGGCAAAGGCTCTCCTTCCCAGCTGCAGTCTCAGGGCCTCAAGGCCTCTGTCCCAACAGTGGAAGGTGGGGATCCCATAGGCTGCCCACACTGGGGGTGAGGCAAGGCAGACATATAACAGATGGCCCCTTTGCTGCTCCCCCCCAAGGCAGGACCCACGCAGAGTGCTGATGTCCACTAACTAGCGACCGCACATTATAATGAAGGGCAGGGTTTGAATGCCTGGCTGTCCACTGGGCCTTGGGCAAGGACATCACCTCTCTGAGACTCACCTGAGAAGGGCTGCTAACTCTGTGCTAACCTTGCCTGCCTTTGCAAGGAGGTCTGGAATGGCCCAGGGCACTCAGGAGGTACCCAGTAAATGGTAAGTGCTCCTTTAAACTGTGTATATTCTCTGACATTGCCATTTTGGGCCCTGAACGCACCCTAAAGACACAACCACGGGTGAGCACTAGGATTCAGCGACGGAGCGAAGGGCAGAGTGGTTCACAGCAGTGAAGAATGGAGACCAGCGCAAACGCTCAACAATAGGGGACTATGTGTTAGCTTCTAGCCCAGATCCTGGTCTGCAGCGGGGGCCCTATTCTGCTCTCACCTTCCCTGCACCCAGCCAAGACTCACGGCCTCTATAGTCTTCACCCCAGGGAAGTTCTAGCATCTTAGGTTTCCTGCAACTAGTGAGTGAATAATGAATAAAAGAGGGGCTAAGAAATTTGGTTTTAGTCCCATGGAACCTGTCACGGGCAACGGTCAGGGTCAGAATCGAGGGACAGAAGAACCAGCTGACAACCGGCTCGAGGCCAGAGCTGGGAGAAAGGAAATTAGCAATGCAGAGTCCCAACTCCTAAACCGGGGCACAGGTCAGTCTTCATGTCTGTGTCCAGGGGGGTGGAGTCCCTAGTCCTTCCTTCCTCATCTTCCCAATCCTGCCTGAGAGCTCCACCTTCTCCAGGAAGCCTGCCCTGATCCACCAGGACTCGAGGGACCTGCCCCAGACCTCTGTCCGCCCAGAGCCAGCCTGGTCTCTCTAGTCCTATTGATCTGCTTTTTTTCTACCTTTAGGGGTGCTCCTCTGAGGACAGGAATCTCTCACCTGCACGTCTCTGCTCCCCTCCAAGCACAGACAGAGGCACCATGCTCTAAAGACAGGGTAGAGTACATGTATGCATGTGGAGAGGTGACACTGACCTTCAGGGAGGTCTCACTTTCTGCTTTTTAGAGGATGTAATCAGGAGATGAGGACATGGGGCCTAGTTCTGCCATTAACACTGTCATTGCCTCTGATCACCTGATTCTTGGCTGTATCTAATCTGCCCCTTTGTTAGGTACTGCTGTGCACGCTTCCTGCCCTAGTTCTCATTTATTCATTCAACAAACACTTGGAGGATAGCTGCCACATGCCAGGCTCTGTGCTGCTGAGAGCTAGGGATAGAGCAGTGGCCAGGTCAGGCTCAGTCCCTGCCTTCTCTCTTCAGCCAGGAGTGGGTGCTTGTCACATTTCTTGTCTCCACCACAGGACGTGGCACCGGGCCAGGCACACAGGAGATACGACAAAGTCCAACTTCCTGATAGGAATAATAACATCGTCTCTCAACCCAGTAAGCAGAGGGCATACTGAACAATGCTTAATGGTTCCTCTTTCACATTCCCCCCAAACCAAACTTAATTTCTTAGTCTACGCTTGGATGGGATGCTTAATGACATTATCTGGCAGGGTCCGCCCTGGGGCTTCAACGATGACTGAGCAAGAAAACAAAAACCCAAATTGCCACTTGCCCTTCCCAGGACCCTGGTGGGTCTTGCAACCCGACAGAGAAACAAGGGGATGTGAAGCGTGGAGGTTGCATCGCTTAAGGAGCCTCAGCGGTTTGCAAAATGTGACACTCAGCCTTCAGAGGCACGGGACCAGAAATCCCATTCTCAGAGGCCTGGCCAGGCTCACCCAGGCATGGGGTTTGCCACAAGACAGATGCTGCAGGAATTGGTAATGACTGGGTGAGCCACCCTCCTCTGAGTGTGGCCTTTGGCTTCAGACTTACGGGGTGGGTATGGATTTCAGTCCTACTTGTAACCAACAGTGATGCTGCCTCCCTGGGGAGCTGAGGCTACAGGGAAGTATAAAACCAGACCGTGTCCCTCTAGGGAGAGCTCACACCAAAGGAGTCACACCCAGTGACAGGTCTGAATAATGACAAGGACTATAAAAAAAAACAAAACAACAGTGCAGTTTGATACCGTTTGAATTCCTTTAACAGACGGCATACTGCTTTTCAGTGTATACTACAGCATTTGTAAAATGCAAAACTAATTTAATCATGTCCCTGCTTACAATCTTCTGCAGCAGGATAAAGTGCAGACCCCTAACCCTAACCTCCCAAAGTGCTCCCCTGGCCTCCACACAAACCCCTTCACTGCATCCCCACCAACCTGCCAGAATTTCCCAACAGGCACACGTAAGCCCACACATTCCTGTCCTGACACGCTGCTGCCTTCGTCCCTTCCCTCTCCCTGCACACCCCCACAGGCACACAGGTGGGTAATTCAGCTCGGGAATCAACACTTCTGGGGAGCCTCCTTCCCTGCTCGCAAAGCCCCGATACTTGTCTCCACCAGACTAATCACAGGAGGCCATGACTCTCCTTAGCTGCCTGCCCACCGCCAGCAAGGAAACAACTCGAGAGGAGGGCTGGGTCCCCTCACTGCAGTCCCAGGGAGTCTCCATGGCTCTGGCAAAGAGCAAGGGCTAGATGAATGTCTACACAACACACAAGCCTGAGCAAATGAGTAAAAGAACCTCCACTGAGGCATGAGCTGGAAGTACAGAGCTCCGGCAGCTCAGGCAATTCATTTCCATCTTTATTCTTTAGTGTTTGCCTCTCCAATGGTGCCAATGATACCTACCCTAATCTGGTTTGACTGGGATGTTTTTAAGATTCTCTTAATACAAACATTAAGTAGAGGGGCTGTTTCATCACAAGATGCTCATTCAGAGCGAAACCACCAATGATGAATGAACTAAAGAACCTCCAAGGTTTTCTCCACTGACGCCCATCATCTTTCCCCCTCTATACCCATGCTTGGAGCTCACGCTACAACTGGCTGGGCAAGTCTTTTCCTCCCCAGAGCTCACCAAGAGAGCCATCTGTCCAGTTCCAGGTGGAACCGTCTCACGCCTGTCTTCCTAGAGTGTGAATCAATGAGGCTTTCCCAAGCCTCTCCTTCTTGTGGGGTTTCCATGGGAATCCTCCCACGCGTGACTGAGCCAGGAGCCCCCAAGGCAGAAGCTCAGGCTGTCAGCCAGCAAGGAGAGCAGAGGATGGGATGAAGGAGGTTGCTGGGCGGAGACCAGGCCAGCGTGCTTCGCAAGGTCATTTGAAAGAGACACTCCTCTGAGGCAGCGGAGGCCAGGGGCCCTGATACACATACAGCCTGGGCAGTCCTGGTCACCCTGCAGCTGCTCCCATACCCAGAGGGCAGCCCCAGGCACATATGGGTTGTTCTGAGGGACAGCTGGCCTCCGTGAGGCGCAGCGTGGCTCAGGCTAGAGCAAAGCTGGACCACAGGGGCTGGGGGAGGGTGCTACACTTTGGGACCCTCTCAGGGAAAATTCCATGAGGAAAACACAATAATCTTCAGGTCCAGCACCTCGTTTGTCTCCCAAGCTGAACGTTGCCCATTTGGTTTAACTGGTTGTGGGAAAACACAGGATGCCTGAAAGAAAAGCAAAAGTATTCATGCCTCAGGCTTGATTGAGGAGATCATGGTAGGCACCTTCTGGGATTTCTGAAGGTCCTCTGTTAAGCCTGAGGTCTCTGGGAGCATTTTTGAGATACCAGGGAGCAGGCAAGAGAGGAAAAGGGGCTGGTGAGGAATTGGGAAAACAGGGAGGCCAGAGAGGGAAGACAGTGAGACAGAGAGAGACGATGGGGGTGGGGGTGGGGGCGAGGAGGACAGGTGAGAGGGAGTCCCCGACCCCAGGAATCTATGTAATTCAACCTATCTCACAGTATGCGGCCGAGAGGGGAGCCATCTCTGTGGTCTGGCTAACTGGAACAACCTCGGCTCCCTCCTGGAGAAAGTAGAGCTCCATGTTCCCCACCAATGACATTTCACAGCACTAAGCCAGGTGGGTGACTTGGGAGCTGCTCTGGGCCTCTCCTGTGCACATAGAGAGGTACAGAACTTGTGGCAGCTTCCTGCCACCTCCTGGCTCCAGGATGCACCTTGCCTGCCCCATAAACCTGGGGGGTACCCCCTAGGTCACATCTTTTGTTTCTGCTCCTCTCTCTCTCCATGTGTCTTCTCTCATTTCCGGCCTCTGCAGATTCTTCCAAACTGGGTATCCAGCCCTGCCTTCTCTCCTCAGCACCACAACCCTCTTGCTGGAAGCCTCTGCCCACCAGATTAGGTGCTCCTTCAAACAGCCTTGGAAAGCCACCTGGTCTCTACCACAAGCCTCGTCTGGGGGCATGCTCACCTTCTTGGGATACCAGACATCTGGGGAGAAGATGACCCAACAGTACATGTCCAGGGCTCAACCTCAGCCTCTTCCCTCTCCAGCATACCAGGTTCCCCTCTGTGCACCCCCATTTCTGCCATGGATTTCCCCCCCATCCCTCTCATTTAATGCCTCCAGCTCTCCCTCAGCTCAGCTATTGCCTGGATTACTACAATGGTCTCCTAATGGGGCTCCTGGACTCCAGTCTGTGTCCCCTAAGCCCACTTCCACAGTGCCAAGGGGTAAATCTGACCAAGCCACCACCCATCTTCTCATTCACCTCTCCACGTGGCTTCTCAGGGGAAGCTGCACCCCGTGGCTTGGCACAACAGCCCCCAAGACCTGCTCCTGCTTATTCCTCCCGCACTGCCTCCCAGCATGGCCTAGCCCAGGGTACCCATGCCAGACTCCCCCAAGCACCACATCTTGTCCATATCTTGGTGTCCTAGGAGCCTTCCCACTTTCACTTGCCTGGCTGATTGCTCCCCCCAGGCAGGCTGGGCATCCTCTCTGCCGGCCCTCCTGCTCTGTGCACCCTCATCTCTGCTGTCTTCTGCAGTGCATGCTGCATTTCTTGCTGGCAAAGCCAGCACCCGACTCTCCTCTACCTCCTGGCAGCAGCCAGCCAGCACCTGGCCCCTTGGGCTAGGTTAGAAAGTACTTGTTGGGTTGAAGAAGGAATATCCACTCCACATCTCCTGTATATTTTGCATTTTAAGCAATAAACACTTTTTTCAAAATTAAAGTACACATTAAAAAAAATAATAAACCAAGTACACACTTTAAATGGGGATTCAGTTCTAAATTCAATATGTGAAGCAAAAATCACACACAGTCAACACTGCCCTGGAAAGGTCCACAAGGCCCATGATATCTGATTTGGGTTCACCATCCTCTTTCCCAACGGGTTTAGCAGAGACGACTTTTTCTCACAGCCTCCGAACAGATCCTTATTTCTTGAGCTGAGCAGCAGCAGATAAACTAGTTGACTTATTTAGGAACCATGTTTTATTAAAAATGTGTTGATATTTTACATATATTTTGCTGTTGATCTTCTTTAACCAAATACGTATGGTTATGTCCACAAAAATTAAGCGCACACATTTATGTACTAATTTTTTTAAATGACTATGAGGCAGACGCTTCTGCCTGGTAACTTCACCCCAGGTCCCACCACCCTCCTGATTTTCCACACAGAATGGCCTGTTCTAGCCAGGGAGCTTCCCTGAGACCCTTGGTTCTTATAACAACAGAGAAGGGACCTTTCAAGAGCCTGGCTATGTGACAACAGGCCAGGCAACTCAGAATTAAGTAGCCCCCATTTGGTGAGTTGAACTGGGTCTGTTCACAGAGAGATGAGGAACACTGTAGTGGCCCGGGCCTGGGCCACTTCCTGGGAGAGGAGTGAAGTCCCCCAAGGACAGGCCTGCCCAAGCTAGAAGAAGCTGCCAGTCTTAAGAAAAGCGAAGAGAAAAAGTCTAGGAGGGGGAACAGCAAATGAAGTCCTTCCACTGTTGCAGCAAAACCAGAAAGGCCGGTAGTGGAGGGCAATGTGGGAAGAAAATGATGGCAAAAGGGAGTAGGGGGCAGTAACCAGACCTGGAAGACCCTGGTGGTGACCAGGCTCTACTGCGTGGCAGCTTGGAGAAGGTTCTAAGAGAGAGAGGGCTTTGATTTAAATTTTAAAAGATGTTTCTGATAAATGCTTATTGCTAATATCTGCTGAAGTGAAAAAAATATATATCTTATTGTAGCGTGTTTTCTGTTTGTTTGTTTGTATTTTAATAGAGATAGAACACAAGCAGGGGAGAGGGGCAGAGAGAGAGAATCTTTATCAGGCTCCATGCTTAGTGTGGAGCTCAACTCAGGGCTCACTCTCACGACCCTGGGATCATGACCAGAGCTGAAATCAAGAATTGGTAGCCCAATCAACTGAGCCTCCCCAGGGCCCCTATCTTACTTATAAGTAAGTAAGTGAAAAGAGTGCATGTTTTCACTTGCATTCTTATTGAGGGAGGTAGAGCATCTTGTCACATGTTTAAGTGTCATTTCGCTTTCATTTTGTGTGTGTGGACTGTTTATGATCTTTATCCAGTTTTGGTCTTTTGCTTATTGACATGAGGAACATTTTACATATTAAAGAGATGAGCCCTTTGGATAGGAGTAATAATTCTCCCCGTACTTTGACTTTTGACTATTTATGGTGATTTCTTTCCCGTGCAGAGTTTCTTTTCATATCATTGAATTTATCAGTCTTTGAAATAAAATAGAAATGCAAACTGGAGAGGTATTTGAGTGGAATGGCCAGCAAGTTGAATGTTGTTTGCTTCTTGCCAAAGGTGGCTTAAAGTACTTTTATTACTACTTTTTAAGGAAGTTTTAAAATTGAATCAATGAGAAAGTATGTGTTTCAGAGGAATATGCCCTTGTGTAAAGCTTGCTTATATCATGCTACTGACACTTTTTGTCTTTCTGCAAACTCCATTAATCTACAGAGTTTTAAAAACAAATGAAGGTTTTGCAGGATGAGAAGAGGTTCCCCCATCAGCCTGACAGAAGGGGCAGAATATGTCTGGAGGAGAGAGGTGAGAAGGTGGGGAAACAGAGATGGAGAGACTGAGAGAGACTTAGTACATTGATCTCTTCTTATGCTGCGGTGACCGGCCAGGAAGAGGGTGGGCAGATCCTGGATCCTCCTTTTAACAGCGTTTCCCTGAGGCTCAGGCATAACATTTCACGTCTTCCGGATTTAGGCTCATCAGATTGCGGGGAGGGCAGAAGGTGGGTGGAAAGATGGGGGCTCAGATTCCTAGAGAGGAGAGAACTCCTTTCTTCACAACCCCCCACCCCCAACCGCCCCTGGAGGAGGATAGGGCAGAGGAAGAAACTAAACTGGGAGAGATTAGAGTACTTGCCCAAGGTCACACGGAGGGCTGATGGTGGAGGCGGAATTCGAACTCTAGCCTGTCTCCAGAGCCCAGAACTCTCCGCCTCTTGGTGACAGCGGTACAAAACTGCCCTCCCCTCCTTTCCAGTCCGCAATAGTCCACGGTCGGCCATTAGGGAGGCTGGATAGGTCACTTTCTCAGCTTATCCCACCAGAGAGAGGTCCTGGGCTTGGTGTCCCCTCCTGGCTCGGAGCCCGTGGCGCGTCCTGCGCTACCCGAGCAGCCACATTTGCAGCGCTCCAAGCTCTGGCCTCCTCCCGCCTTCCCAGACCCCACCTCCTACCCCTATCCGTGACTCGCAGAGCTCGCGACCCCTTCCCTTCCCTTCCTGAGCATCACCAAGTTTGTCTCCAGGCAAGGCCAGAAACTGGCCCCGAGAAGCGAGCAGCGCTCTCTTACCCCAGCGTCTAGAGTAAACGATAACAGACACCACTTCCTCACAGCCTACTGCGTGCCAGGCCCTTAATTTCCACCGCTCCGAATCCCCTGACCCCGCCCAGACCCCCACAATCTATTCAGTCCCCGTTAAATAGACGAAGGAGCTGCTACAGCTCCGGAAAGTTGTGACACGCTTGGGCTCACCCAGCTAATAATAATGTAGCTAGTAGAATTTGACTGAGTACTTCCTCTGTGCCAGGCACGGGTCTACGGGCGTTACAGGCACCACCTCGTAGATCCTACCAATACTCCTATAAAATACGTACCATGACCATCCCCATCCTACGGATGAGGAAACTGAGGTTTGGCTCCTTGCCCAAGGTCACCCAGCCAGTGAATGACGGATCTTGGACCCAAACCCAGGCAGGGTGACTCGGGGGCCAGTTTTTCGTGCTGTCTCCATTACAGAGAAGCGGCAGGCTTCGAACCTACGGCAAGAGGGGCCAGCCCCAAACGCCCCAAAGGCTGAGCGCAAAACCAAACCAGCTGGGACCGCCACAGCCTGCAGAGAGGAATTCCCGGGAACCCGAACAGGACCTGTGCCAGGAGCTCCCGCTGTGTTGAGTGCCTGCCCGCACGAGGTCCGCGCTGCCAGATCTTGGCGCCCGGCTCCAGCGCGCCCAAGGGCGCCCCTCGCCAGAAGCTGGACAATACTCACCATAAAAGAGAGGGCGAGCGCCTGCCGGGAGGAATCGCCAGCGCTGGCAGGTCCTGCACTCCCTGAAGAGGCGTCTGCCGCCGCCGCCGCCGCCCACTCAGGGGCGCCCGAGGAACCTCGAAGATGCCGGCTGGCTCCCCAGGGCCAGGGGCGCGTCCTCACGGCCGGTGCCCAACAGCAGCGCCCCCTCTGCCCGGCAGGGTGGCCTGGAGTTGGAGCGTTCTTGGGGAAGTTGGCGCTCGGGCGCGGCGGGAGGGCGCGAGAGGTCGGGTGGGAGTGGGGCAGTGCCTTCCTGCGCGGATTCCGGGGACGCGCCAAGGCCCGCGCGCTAGCCGTTCCGAAGCTCCGCGCCTGACCCGGAGGGCGGCGAGTCCCGAGCTCAGGGCTCAGGGCTCACGGCCCGCGCCTCGGCCGCTGGCCCCTGGCGCGCCCTGCGTCTTCCCCGGCGCCCTGGGCGCACGTCTCGGTAGTTGGAGCTGGGGTCCTGGCCCAGGCTGCGGTGTGCTCATCGCCTTCCCCAGGGGCTGGGCGCCTTTGTGCGCGGGGCGCGCCGGCCGCCGCGGCCAGCTCTGGATGCTGCAGCCGCCGCCGCCTCCCCCTCCTCCTCCTCCGCCGCCGCCCGCTCCCCGCCTTCCCGGCCGGCCCGGAGGCTGCAGCTGAAAGCCGATCCGGCTGAGCTCATCCCTGAAGGCCACTAATCCAATAGCCGCGGAAGGCGCGGCCGCCGGGAACGCCCCTTCCCCCACCATCCCGCGCCCCGGCCCGTCCCAGCTCGGGCCGCTGCCGGCGCCGCCACCTTCCCGAGGCCACCAGCTGGCGGGAGAGGGAAGTGGAGCCCGCGCCCGCGCCCCCGTGCCGAGTCGGCGCGGTCGCCATTCACCCGCCCGCTCACCCGCGCACTCCCTCACTCCCGCACTCATTCATGTGCACGGGTCCTCCCCCATTCATTCAAGCGCGCGGGGAGCTCCAGGGTGGGTGCCCCTGAGAGGGAGGAGACACCCTCGGTCACTCGGCAGCTTTGGTGTCTCTACCCAGCGCACGTGGGAAGTAGCAGCCAGGAAAAGAGGATGGCTTAATAGCCTCTTCTTCAGACACGTGTCCACACTTTATTTTTAAAGAGCAGGCTTCAGCTCGTCTTTAAATCCCAATTTCACACTGCACCTGCTTCGCGGAGCCTTCCCCACCCACCCGAGGCTCAGGGAGATGGGTCTCTCTGCTGTACCGGCTCCTAGAGCTGATGGTGGGCAGCCTCCTCCCCAGCCTGAGCGGAGACCTAAGGCAGAGGGCGTGGCCAGAGCGAAGGCCGAGGGGGTGCTTCCTTGGGGAAATTGAAAGTTCCTGGTCTGGGTGTCCTCGTCTCTGCTCCCGGGGTTGACTTCAGTTCCATTCCACAGTCATTTGGTCTGATCCCCGTTCTCTCTGTGCCAGGCACCAAAGAGCCTAAATGCAACAAGCGCCGGTTCGCCAAAAACACAGACAGGTAAAGACCATTCAAACCAGTGAGGGAAATGTTTTGATGGAGGATCTGGAGCTCCTTTCCCGGGCTGGGAAGGGCAGTCTGGGAATGTTTCCTGGTGAAGGTAGTTACAAGAATTAGCTCCTGGAGGCAGACGGACAGGATGATCACCTAGCTAGGTACCCACCCCAGCACAGAGCCTATAGCATGACTGGTATGTGGTTAAGACAAAGCTGGAGGGACAGACAGTGGTTAGGCTGCTTGAGGGCAGCCGACTCACTCCCACAGTGAGTAGACAGCCAGAGCTGTCTTCCTAAAGTCAGTGTCCTGGTACTTTCCCTAAAGTCAGTACTCTCCCTCCCTGGTACCCCATGGCCTACAGGATGCTTTCCCACTTCCTAGCTGAGGCTAGCTCCTGAGCTCCAGTCTCATTTTTTTTTTTTTAATTTTTTAATGTTTATTTATTTTTGAGAGAGAGAGAGCATGAGTGGAGGAGGGAGAGAGAGAGAGGGAGACACAGAATCCAAAGCAGGCTCCAGGCTCCGAGCTGTCAGCACACAGTCCAACGTGGGGCTCAAACTGATGGACCCGAGATCATGACCTGACCCAAAACCAGATGCTTAACTGACTGAGCCACCCAGGCACCCCACTCCAGTCTTACTTTTATGCAACTTTGCTCTGGGCCACACTGTGCTGAGACCCTCTCAGCAGCTCCAGAAAGTTGAGCGCTCTCTCTCTGACACAGGCCTTTGCACACAGTGATCTCTCTGCCTGATAGAGCCTGACCCCAGATAACTCTGATTCACCCTCCAGCTCTCTGCCTGTATGCCAATTGTCTCCAGGGAGTCTTCCTGGCACTTACATTTATTTATGTGTTTATTCACAATATAATACACCCATGATCCCACTATCCAAAGCCAGGCTCCTACAGTTCCCTGTGTGCTCCTTTCCTAGTACATCATTTTGCCTCTGCAAAAACAAAACAAAACAAAACAAAACCCACTATCTGTATTGATATACATACACATATGCAGGCACTTGAAAAAAGTTATATGTATATGCCTAAACATCATCTTATTTAGTTTTATGTATTTGTTTTTTGAACTTTATTAATGCTATACTCTTGGACTTGCTGTTTGGACTCAACAGGATTCATCCACACTGATGCATGCACCTGTAGTTCCTTCATTTTCATGGCTTATAATAGTTCTTTGGGTGGACAAACAATGCTAAACCATTCCTGACACTTGTAAAAGATGGTAAGGAAGACTTTGTTCAAGGGTGAGGGGGGCTTCTACAATGGGGTTTTGTTGTAGGGGAGAAAGATTAGGCTCAACTCAATACAAGGACAAGTGCGAATTTATAGCCGAGGAACTAGGTGGGGGTCAGTGGATAGAAAATTAGCACACATCAGGGGTGATGGGGATCCGTGCTACACCAAGCCCACAGGGTTCTTGCTGAAGGCAGACTAGGGTGAGAGATGAGGAATTTGTTCAGATACGGAGGGTGGTCAGATACCAGAGTGGGAGATTTTCACTAAACTGACTTAGCAAACTTCATTTTTCTTCCTTCTTTTTCTTCTTCTTTTTAAATGCAGATACTACCTTGATTGCTAAACTGTGTGTCAGCCCAACTGTGTATTTAACCATAACTCAGAGTCTGTGAAAACAGCATCTCAGTTTAGAAGTTTAGCTCTATGCTTGAACAGAGATAGGGCTTTTTTAATCAGATAGATTCTCAGTACCAATAATTTCTACTAGATTCAGAGGATCTTTTTAAAAAAGCTTTTTTTTTAAATAACTGGTTTAAGGGACTACGCTACATCTACCACATTCCATTAACACATTTAATTTTTTTTCCGGACTCAATAACATGATTCCTACAGAGCACAATCCAAAGTATTTAATGATGAGCCTTTTCAGGAACTCAGAAATGACCTAAAGTACTATTTAATATTGAGTATCAGTCTATGTGTACTGTATGCATTAAAAATATAAATAATTATTTTAATGACTAAATGTTGAAGTTCATTTAGACAGTATGGAAAAATATATGCTCATACACTGAGAATACGATCGTAGATTTAATGTTAAAAGTAGTAAAATAGAGGAGCTCTTGGGTGGCTCAGTCACTTAGGTATACAACTCTTGAACTCAAGCCTTGATCTCAGGGGTGTGAGTTCAAGCCCCGTGTTGGGCGTGAAGCCTACTTAGAAAGAAAGAAAGAAAGAAAGAAAGAAAGAAAGAAAGAAAGAAAGAAAGAAAGAAAGAAAAAAGGAAGGAAGGAAGGAAGGAAGAAAGAAATAACATAGAACATGAGCACTCTCCTTGTTTATAACCATGGATGGAGATTTACGGGTTTTTTTCTCTTTTTTACCCCCTTTAGCATTTCTTCCCCTCCACCCACCCACCTGTGACAACCACCAGTCTATTCTTTATAAGCTTGGTTTATTTCTATTTCTATTTCTATTTTTTTAGATTCCACATATAAAAAAGATAATAGAATATTTGTCTTTCTTTGATTTATTTCACTTAGCATAATACCCTCAATGTCCATCCATGTTGTCATAAATGGCAAAATTTCATTTTTTATGGCTGCATAATATCCCATTGTGTGTGTGTGTGTGTGTGTGTGTGTGTGTGTGTGTGTGTATATATACCAAAAATTTCTCTATCCATTTATTCATCAGTAGACACTTGGGTTGTTTCCATATCTTGACTATTGTAAATAATGCTGCAGTGAACATGGGGTGCAGATATCTCGAGTTATTGTTTTCATTTTCTTCAGATAAATATCCAGAATTGGAATTCCTGAATCATGTGGTAATCCTAGTTTTAATCTTTTGAGGAACCTCCATAATGTTTTCCATACTGGCTACCCCAATTTATATTCCCGCCAACAGTGCACAAGGGTTTTACTTTCTCCACATCCTTGCCAATACTACTATCTTTTCTTTTTTTAAAAATGCTTATTGATTGGGGTGCCTGAGTGGCTCAGTCGGTTAGGTGTCTGACATTGGCTCAGGTCATGATCTCACTGCTCCTGAGTTCAAGCCCCAGGTCCAGCTCTGTGCTAAAGGCTCAGAGCCTGGATCCTGCTTCAGTTTCTGTCTCCGTCTCTCTTTCCCTTTCCGGCTTGCACTCTGTCTCTGTCTCTCTCTCTCAAATATAAAATTTAAAACAATGTTTATTTATTTCAGAGAGAGAGAGAGAGAGAGCAGGGGAGGGGCAGAGTGGGAGGGAGAGAGAATTCCAAGCAGGCTCCACACGGTCAGTGCAGAGCCTGATATGGGGCTCTAACTCACAAACCATGAGATCATGACCTGGGCTGAAATTAAGAGTTGAACCCTCAACCAACTGAGCCATCCAGGTACCCCTCTTACCTTTTTTGTAATAGACATTCTAACAGGTGTGAGGTGATATCTCATTGTGGTTTTGATTTGCATTTTCCTGATGCTTAGTGGTGTTGAGCATCTTTTCATGTGCCTATTGGCATCTGTTTCTCATCTTTGGAAAAAGGTCTATCCAGATCTTCTGTTTCTTTTTTTTTTTTAATTATAAAAATTTTTTTATATTTTTATTTTTTAAATTTCTGCTTATTTTTTTAATACGATTGGTTTTTTAAATTTTCTTCCCATTAAGTTGAATGAGTTCTTTATACATTTTGGGTATTAGCCCCTTAGTAAATATGGGCTTTGCAAATATTTTCTACCATTCTGTAGGCTGTCTTTTCATTTTGTTGATGGTTTCCTTTCCTGTGCAGAAGTTTTTTAGTACGATGCAGTCCCATTTATTTATTTATTTATTTGAGAGCAAGAGATGGGATGGATGGCAGAGGGAGAGGGAAAGGGAGACTCTTAAGCAGACTGACATGGGGCTCAATTTCACAAAATGTGAGATCATGACCTGAGCCAAAATCAAGAGTTGGGCACTTAACTGACTGCCCCACTCAGGCACCCCTGTTGCTTTTTACTTTTGATATCAGATTCAGAAAATCGCCACCAAGGCCTATGTCAAGGAGCTTACTGTCTGTATTTTCTTCTAGGAGTTTTATGGTTGCACATCTTATATATAAGTCTTTAATCCACTTTGAGTGATTATTTATGTACACTGTAAGATAGTGGTCAAATTTCATTCTTTTGCATATGGCTGTCTAGTTTACCCAACACCATTTATTAAAGAGACAGTCCTTTCCCCATTGTATATTCTTGGCTCCTTTGTTATAAATTAATTGAACTTACATGCATGGGTTTACTTCTTGGCTCTCTATTCTGTTCTATTGATCTATATGTCTGTTTTTATGCCAATACTATACTGTTTCAATTACTATAGCTTTGTAATATTGTTTGAAATCAGGAAGTGTGATGACTCCGGCTTTGTTCTTCTTTTTCAAGATTGCTTTGGCTATTCGGGGCCTTTTATGGTTCCATACAAATTTTAGAATCCTTTGTTCTATTTCTGTGAAAAATGCTATTGGAATTATGGTAGGGATTTTGTTAAATCTGTAGATTGCTTTGGACATTTTAACAACATTAATTTCTCCAATCCATGATCACAGAACATCTTTCCATTTATTTGTGCCTTCTTCAGTCTCCTTCATTAATGTCTTACAGTTTTCAATATACAAGTCTTTCATCTCTTTGGTTAAATTTGTTCCTGGGTTTTTTATTCTTTTTGATGCACTTGTAAATGGGATTTTCTTAATTTCTCTAATAGTATATTAATAGAAATACAGATTTCCACATATTGCTTTTGTATCCTGCAACTGTACTGAGTTTGCTTATTAGTTCTAACAGTTTTTTGGTGGAGTCTTTAGGGTTCTACATAATATGTCATCTGCAAATAGTGATAGTTTTACTTCTCTAATGGATGCCTTTCCTTCCTTCCTTCCTTCCTTCCTTCCTTCCTTCCTTCCTTCCTTCCTTCCTTCCTACTGTCCTACCATCCTACCGTCCTTCTTTCCCCTCCCTCCCTCCTTTACTTCCTTCCCTTCCTTCCTTTCTTTTTTTGCCCAATTGCTGTAGCTAGTACTTCCAATACTATGTTGAATAAAATTGGCAAGAGTGGGGCACCTGGGTGGCTCAGTTAATTAGCCATCTGACTCCTGACTTCAGCTCAGGTCATGATCTCACAGTTCCAGATTTCAAGTCCTGTACTGAGCTCTGCACTGACAGTATGGAGCCTGCTTACGATTCTCTGTTTCCCGCTCTCTCTCTGCTCACTCTCTGTCCCTCTCTCTCAAAATAAATAAACATTTTTAAAAAGTGGCGAGAGTAGGCATCCTTGTCTTGTTCCTCATCTTAGAGGAAAGACTTTCAACTTTTCACCACTAAGTGTGAAGCTGGGGGTTTATCATATATGGCATTTATTATGTTGAGGTATGTTCCCTCTACAGCCAGCCTTGGTTGTGAATTTTTAATCATAAATGGAAGTTGAATTTTGTCAAATGATTTTTCTGCATCTATTGAGATGATCTTATGGTTTTCATCCTTCATTTTGTTAATGTGGTATATTACAATGGCTGATTTGTGGATATTGAACCATCCTCATATGCCTGGAGGAAATCCCACTTGATCATGATACATGGTCCTTTTAATGTATTGTTGAATTCCGTTTGCTAATATTCTGGTAATGATTTTTGCATCTATGTTCATCAGGGTTATTGACCTATAATTTTCTTTTCTTGTGATGTCCTTGTGTGGCTTTGGTATCCGGATATTGCTGACCTCATAAACTAAGTTTAGAAGCATTCCCTCCTTGTCTATTTTTTGAAAGAATTTGAGAATGTTTTGAATTTGAATGTTTGATAGAATTTTCCAGTGAATCCATGCGCTGCTGAACTTTTATATGTTAGAAGATTTCTGACTACCAATTCAATTTCCTTCTTAGTAATTGATCTATTCAAAATTTTTTT
The DNA here is from genome assembly GCF_018350215.1 of Panthera leo. Taxonomy (NCBI): domain Eukaryota; kingdom Metazoa; phylum Chordata; class Mammalia; order Carnivora; family Felidae; genus Panthera; species Panthera leo. The sequence continues at coordinate 122,123,267 of NC_056687.1, forward strand.
TATTTCATCATGATTCAGTATTGATGGGTTGTATGTTTCTAGGAATGTATCCATTTCTTCCAGATTGTCCAGTTTGATGGTATGATTTCTCATAGTAGTGTCTTATGATCCTTTGTATTTCTGTGATATCAGTTGTAATATCTTCTCTTTCAATTCTGATTTTGTTTGAGTCCTCTCTCTTTTTTGTCTTGGTGAGTCTAGCTATAGGCTTGTCAATTTTTTTTATCTTTTCAAAGAACCAGCTCTTAGTTTCACTAGTCTTCTCTATTGTGTTCATAGTCTCTATTTCATTTATTTATGCTCTAATCTTGTTATTTTACCTCCTACTAACTTTGAACTTCATTTATTCTTACTTTTCTAGCTCCTTGAGGTACAAAGTTAGGTTTTTTTATTTAAGACTTTTCTTCTTTACTTGAGGTAGGCATTTGTTGCTATGAAATTCCCTCTTAGAACTGCTTTTGCTGCATCCTACAAATTTTGGTATATTTCTATTTTTATTTGCCTTAAGATATTTTTTTGATTTCTTCTTTTATCCGTTGTTTGTTCATGTAACATGTGTTTAATCTCAACATATTTGTGAATTTTCCAGTTTTCCTTTATAATTATTTTCTAGTTTCATGCCCTTGTGGCAAAAAAAAAAAAAAAAAAATGCTTCCTATTAAATGTATTAAGACTTGTTTTGTGGGCTAACATATGATCCATCTGAGAAAATGTCTCACATGCACTTAAGAAGAATGTGTATTCTGGTGCTTTTGGATGCAGTGTTCTGTATATTATCTGTCAGTCCATCTGGTCCTACATGTCATTTAAGGCTAATGTTTCCTAATTGATTTTCTGCCTGAATGATCTATCCTTTGATGTAAGTAAGGTATTAAAATCCCTTACTATTATTATATTGCTGTCTATTTCTCCTTTTAGGTCTGATAATATTTGCTTCATGTATTTAGGTACTTCTATGTTGGGTGCATAAATATTTACGAATATTCTATCCTCTTGTGGTTTGACCCCTTTATCATTATGTGACATCCATCTTTGTATCTTATTACAGTCTTTGTTTTAAAGGCTATTTTGCCTAATTTAAGCATAGCTACTCCAACTTTGCTTGGTTTCCATTTGCATGGGATACCTTTTTCTATCCTTCACTTTCAGTCCATGTGTGTGTCCTTATATCTAAAGTGTATGTCTTGTAGGCAGCATATAGATGGGTCTTTTTTTTTTTTTTTTCCTATTCAGCTACTCTATGTCTTTTGGACAATTTAATCCATTTACATTAAAAATAATTATTGATAGGGGGGCTCCTGGGTGGCTCACTTGGTTAGGTGACCGACTTCAGCTCAGGTCATGATCTCACACTTTGTGGGTTCGAGCCCCGCATCAGGCTCTGTGCTGACACCTCAGAGCCTGGAACCTGCTTCAAATTCTGTGTCTTCCCCTCTCTCTATCCCTTCCCTGCTCACGCTCTGTGTCTCTCTGTCTCTCAATAATAAATAAACGTTAAAAAAATTAAAAAAAATACTTATTGATAGGTATGTGCTTATTGCCATATTGTTAATTATTTATTGGCTGTTTTTATAGTTCCTCTTGGTTCTGTTCTTTTCTTGTTCTCTTCCTTGGTGGTTTGACGACTTTCTTTAGTGGTACACTTATAATCCTTTCCCTTTTCTCTTTGTGTGTTTACTATAGGTTTTTACTTTGTGGTTGTCACAAAGCTTACATATAACAGCTTGTATCTGTAATAGTCTATTTTTTTTTAAGTTTATTTATTTTGAGAGACAGAAAGAGCAGAGGAGGGGCAGAGAGAGAGGGTGAGAGAGAATCCCAGGCAGGGTCCGTGCTGTCAACATGGAGCCTGATGCAGGGCTCAAATTCACGAACTAGTGAGATCATGACTTGAGCTGAAACCAAGAGTCAGACATTTAACCAGCTGAACCACCCAGGTGCCCCTGTAATAGTCTATTTTAAGTTGATAACAACTTAAGTGTGATCCCATTCTAAAGTTTAACATTCTTACTCTCCCTCCCCCCATTTTATGTTTTTGAGATCACATTTTACATCTTTTCATCTTGTGTTTTCCTTAACCTATTATTATAATTATAGTTATTTTTACTACTTTTGTCTTTTAACTTTTATACTAGCATTGTAAGTAATTAATCTACTACTTTTACTACATATTTGCCTTTCCAGTGAGATTTATTCTTTCATGTTTACTTGTTACTAATTAGCACCATTTCTTTCAGTTTAAAGAAGTCCCTTTCACATTTCTTATGAGGCCAGCCTAATGGTAATGAACTCCTTTATTTTTTATTGTCTGAAAAAACTTTGTCTTTCCTCCAATTCTTAATGATAACTTTGCCAGGTAGAGCATTCTTGGTTGGAAGTGTTTTTTCTTTCAGCACTTTGAATATATTGTGTCATTCCTTTCTGCCCTGAAAGTTTCTGCTGAATAATTTGCTGATACTGTTATGGAGGTTCCCTTGTACATACAAGTTGTTTTTCTCTTGCTGCTTTTCACATTCTCTCCTTGTTTTTAGCATTTGACATTTAAATTATAATGTATCTTTGTGTGGATCTTTTTCAGTTCATTTTATTTGGAACAACACCAAGAATGACCCTAAGGGAAACTATGGATTTAGAGTGATACCGATGTGTCAATGTAATACTGATCTATCAGTTGTAACAAATGTATCACTCTGCAGGGTATGTCAACAGGGGAGGCTATGCAGAGTGTATGCAAAATCTTGGTATCTTCTGCTCAGTTTTGCTGTGTCCTTAAAACTACTCTAAAAAAATAAAGTCTATTCTTTAAAAACTATTTCAGTCTAGCCACAAAACACACAGGGTCATATACACCAAAGGTATTTTGCATCATTTATGGGAGAGAAAGATTGACTCAGGGATCCCAAACACCATTTCCTTGGAATACTTTGCATATAAAAAAATGATTTGCATACTGACATAGCTACAGATCCCAGACCATTCCATGCCCCCATCCCATTGCCCTTTACTTGTTAGATCATTAGAGCTAGCAGGGCCCAGACATCTCAGCACCCCAGGAGACTCTGGAATATACCTGAGATAGTGTGTAGTAAGAAAAAGTGAGACTTAGTAACAGAGATATCCAAATTTATCCAATGAACATTGAACTTGGTGCAGGACAAGATGTTAAGGACACACAAATGCACACATGCAAATGCACACCTATACCCAGAGACCTGGAAAGTTCTGCTGTCACGAGTCACCTTGCTTCACTGGGATGAGGTGGTGGGATGGAGGGCAGGTTACAGCAGGGTCACACCACAGGACTTTGAGCTTTTTAATTGATTTCTATAATGCTCGTTTTTCTATTATATAAACCAGGGTGGTAATAAGTGCCACGGAGGGCTGTGAAGATTAAAGGCAGTGAGGTCTGTAAGCGTTTTGGCCGATGCTTGTTCTTCAAACTGTGATCTTGCACAAGTTACCAAATGTCTGGGAAGCTCAGTTTCCAGTCTGTACAATGGAAGTAATAAAGTGCCTTTCTCTAGTGCTTTTCCATTGTCACTTTTGGAAATCCAGCATCCGAACCACCTTCCTAAGCTTGAGGAACTTTGCTCCACATGAAGGAGGGAAGTTCCCTCCCTCCCTCTGGGTAGGAAGAAGAGTCGCCTCTCACTGAGGGACAAAAAACCTAGCACTCATTCATGGCTCTTTCAGATCTCTTGCAAACCCTCTTCACATTTTATTTTTGGTAAAACCAAACAAACAAAGCCCCTGCATTCCCTAGCCTCCCTTGCCACTCAGTGTGGATATCATCTGGATTCTGCCAAACAGATAACACCAGTCTAATTCAGAAGTGAGCTACTTGAGGGGTGCCTGCGCGGCTCAGTCGGTTAAGAATCCAACTCTTGATTTCGGCTCAGGTCATGATCTCACCATGCATGGATTTGAGCCCCACATCAGGCTCTGCACTGACAGTGTGAATCCTGCTTGGGGTTCTCTCTCTCCCTCTCTCTCTGCCCCTCCCCTGCTTGTGGTCTCTCTCTCTCTCAAAATAAGTAAACTTAAAAAACAAACAAACAAACAAAGTGAGCTACTTGAGCAAACTCTCTGAGCCTGGGACACCCATTCTGGCTAGTACTTCTGGGGAAGTAGAGGCAGCTCTTTTCTGGGATCAGGAGCAAGAGCTCAGTTGTGGCAGAAGCTGCCTTATCAGGCCCTGCTCTGCAGTGTAATCTCAGGTATTTTCCTGAAAGTTCTGTCTGTAGCCTAGTTTTCAACAATTCCAAGGATTCTGTGAACTATTTAATCTGTCTCACTAAGTCCCCACCTGTGTGAAGCAGGTGGCATTGATTCTGTTGTTGACAACTAAGAACCTCTTCTGTCACCCTGTCTTATCCTGTCTTCTTGACAGCTTGGCTGATCAGAACCTCCTTCTTGGGTCTTCACAACTGGAACCAGCCATTCAAAGAAGCAAAGATAGCGGAGAATGCATTCTGATGGGGGCAGGGTTGGCAGCAGCTACATCCAGACCCCAGCAATACCATTAGCCATGGTGCCCACCCCCGTGCCCAGTGTCCAGGGACCTGGCCGTGGCAGCAGTGTCTGCAACAGATCGTGTTTGGGCTGTGATTCCAGCTGTGGTTCTGGATCTGGTTCTCTAGTCCCCCCGTCATTCTGCCATTTCCCCATTTCCTTTCTTTTTGAGTCTGGTCAAACAGTGAATTACATTGACTGAATTTTGAATGCGGTACTAGCTTTGCATTCTGAGGATAAATCCCATTTGGCCATAATATATTATCCATTTAGTACGTTGTTGGGTTCCATTTACATCTATGTTTATGGGGGATACTGGTCTGAGATTTTGTTTTTCTTGTTATCTTTGCCTAGCTTTGGCATCAAATTCACAAGTGAGTTGAGGTGTTCTCTTTCCTTCTATTTTCTGGAAGAATTTATGTAGAATTTGTATTATTTCCTCTTTAAATGCTTCACAGAATCCACCAGTGAAGTAACCTGGCCCTGGAGTTTTCTTTGTGAAGAGATTTTTAAATAGAAATTCAATTACTTTAACAGATACAGGGCTATTCTCTCTCTCTCTCTCTCTCTTTAAATGTTTATTTATTTTTGAGAGAGACAGAGACACCATGCACGTTGGTTAGGGGTAGAGAGAGAGGGAGACACAGAATCCGAAGCAGGCTCCAGGCTGCGAACTGTCAACACAGAGCCCAACGCAGGGCTCGAACTCAGGAGCTGTGAGATCATGACCTGAGCCAAAGTCAGACACTCAACCGACTGAGCCACCCAAGCCTTCCTCTCTCTCTTTTTTAGTAAACTGTGGTAGTTCATTATCTTCTAAGAAATTTGTCATTTCATCTAGTTGTTGTCTATATTGGCATTAAGTTGTCTATAATATTTATTATCCTTTAAAAATTTTTTAAATATTTATTTATTTATTTTTGAGAGAGAGAGAGACAGAGTGTGAGCAGGGGAGGGGCAGAGAGAGTCAGTGAAACAGAATCTGAAGCAGGTTCCAGACTCCAAACTGTCAGCACAGAGCCCAACGTGGGGCTTGAACCCACGAGCAGTGAGATCATGACCTGAGCTGAAGTTGGACAGTCAACCAACTGAGCCCCTTCCTTATTATCCCTTTAATATGTGTGGAATCTATAGTGGCACCACTGCTCATGTTTCTGATAGTGGTAACTCAGGTCTTTTCTCTCCTTTTTTGCCTGTTCGGTCTGGCTAGCAGTTTATTGACTTCTTTGATCTTCTCAAAGAATCAGCTTTTGGTTTCATTTATTTCTTTGTTTTTCTGGTTTTGATTCCATTGATTTTTGCTCTGATCTTTCATTACTTTCTTTCTTCTGTTACTTTGGCGTCTGCTTGCTCTTCTTTTTTTAGTCTCTTAAGGTGGAAGTGGAGATCATTGATTTGCAACCATTTTTCTTGTCTAATATAGGCCTTTACTGCTATAAAGTCCTTTTTAAGTACTGTTACAGCTGCATCTTGCAGATTTTGCAATATAGCGTTTTCAGTTTCAGTCAGTTCAAAATATTTTGTAACTTTAGCAAACTTTCTTTTTGACTCATAAATTACTTAAAATCATGTTATTTTGTTTCCAAGTATTTGGAGATTTTCCAGTCATTGTTCCATATTAATTTCTAATTTAATTCTACTGTATTTAGAGAACATTCTTTGCCCTCAAACTGCCAGTTCTCACCATCCACCTGTCTCAATGGCCTTTCACCCCACAATGAATCAATCAACCCCCCTCCCACAGTAATCGGAGTCCATTGGGCAAAGACAAATTAAGCAGAGGACAGATATCCCTAGGATGAAGGAAATGCTGATGGGCAGAGATGTGCTCACCCCAATACTTCTAAAAAAAAAGTATTTCTTTGAACAGACATGTACAGGGAAATTTACTTCTAGATGAGGATGTTAATAACAATCAGCGGCTATGGTAAATTATGTTATTGTTCCAATTATCAGCTCCTCCTTCTGTAAGAAAATCTTCTGTAAGAGTCCTCTTGCCAGGACTCTCCGCGGGTAGAGTACAGTGGTATTCCATTGAGTTTCAGGATGGCCATATCACCTGCTTTGGCCAATAAAATATGGGAGGACGCAATAGCCACCACATCAGAGCAGAAACATTAACTGCATTTCAGTCGTCTTTTTTTTTTTTTAACGTTTATTTATTTTTGAGACAGAGAGAGAGAGAGACAGAGCATGAACGGGGGAGGGGCAGAGAGAGAGGGAGACACAGAATCGGAAGCAGGCTCCAGGCTCTGAGCTATCAGCCCAGAGCCCAACGTGGGGCTCGAACTCACTGACCGCAAGATCGTGACCTGAGCTGAAGTCGGACGCTTAACCGACTGAGCCACCCAGGCGCCCCTGCATTTCGGTCGTTTACTTGGCCTTAGGCTCTTGTCTTCTCAGATGATGTTACTTTCCACCTGGGTCCCAGAATGAGGAAGCCTGGTCCTCAAGGTAAATTAAGCACAGCTGAGTCATGACAGCGTTAAGCAAACCAACATACCAGCAGACACATTAGTTAGAAATGTTTGTTATTGTAAGTCACTGACTTACACTGACTAAAGTCAATGTACTAGTCGGTTTTGCTGTGGCCACAAAGAACTGATAAACTGACTAGTATATTAACTTTAATTGAACACTTGCTGTGTGCTGGCACCGTCCTGAGCATTTATATGCGTGCATTACATTCATGTAATCCTCACATTAATCACGCAAGGTAACTTTTCAGCCAGGGTTTTCGGTTGTAAACATCAGAAAGTTACTCTGGCTGTGTCCAACAGGAAGTGCAAAAGGAAGACTTCTGCTTCCAGCCAAGGTGAAAGAGCAGAGTCTGGATGTGCCCTCCCACCTGAAAGAATGCATGGCACTGGATGGATAACTGAATGACTTTCTTTAGTCTTCAAGGCACTACTTTGATCTTAGGTGCCCAAGTCTTTATTCCTTGTCACTGGTGCAGGAAACAGGGCTTCCACGATGCATCTGAGAAAATCAGCCCATCTTTGGAGGATGCCAGTCATTTTCCTTCTTCATCCAAGAATCTACCCCACCTGCCTCAGCCTGAATGCTTTTGCTCTTCAATGAACTCTAACAGCCTTTATTTCAGGGCATTTCACTTGCAGTGAATATAGGCTGTCCTGTAAGAGATCTTCTGTTACATTATTTAACTCCAATGTGCTTTGAGGAAAGAGGAATTCAGATTTTTCCATGTGCCTACTCTGGGCCAACTACATGTAGTGGCTATTCCTTTTTTTTTTTTTTTTTTAAGTTTTGTATTGTTTATTTTGAGAGAGGTGGGTACAGGGCAGAGAGAGAGGAGGAGAGAGAGAATCCCAAGCAGGCTCTGCACTGTGAGCACAGAGCCTGATGTGGAGCTCAAACTGAGCTGGAACTCACAAACTGTGAGATCATGACCTGAGCCAAAATCGAGAGTCGGACACTTAACCAACTCAAGCCACCCATGCACCTCCATGTAGTAGTTACTCTAAACCTGATGATGTAGGTTTAGACCTACAGACCTGGTGGGTCTGTTTTACAGGTGAGGAAATAGAGGTACAAAGATGTTACATGACTATTCACGGTCACATAGCTAGTAAGTGCAGAGCTGGGACTGAACCCAGGTCTGTCTGCTATGCATTGTGCTTACTTGGGTCCTTAACTGGGATCTTATGTTCCTGGGAAGCAGGGACCACACCTTATGTTTCTTTGTATCATCCACAAAATTCAGGACAGAAACTGAGTGCTGGGTAGGTGTTTAAGAATATTATGAACTTGTCTTTATAAACAGAGAAGTAGGTGACTTAGTGCTCCTTGAGTCCTGAAAGAAATACGGGGTGTGATATTGGAAGAAGCATGGTTCCTCTTGGCTCTTGTTTCTCTGGTGTCTAATCTTCGTGGCTGGCTAATGGTACATTAGGCTGAGGCCACTGTGTAGCTGAGAGGGTATATGGATAAATAGGGCTTTGTCGGGGCACAAAAGTAAATCTATGGAAGTCGCAAAGGGGGAAGGGAACACTCACTCACTGTGTGTCTGTGTGGTTGGCTTTCATCATTCATTATCTTACCAAAGGCATATCTTACACGGTCAGGATTTCTCACCCCTTTGTAACAGTCCAGCATTATACAGCGATGAATAACAGAGCTGGAACTTGAATACAGGTCTGGCTGACTCCAAAGTCCTGACTATTGTCATTACCCCCCACTACTAACATGGATAGCATCCCTTCTGCTGACAGGAAGCCAGGTCAGGCCATCATGGAGGATGCCTGGCCTTGAGCACATAGGGAATTAATAACTTGGAATATATTCCACCTACACAGGTTAGAGATACCTACTCTCCACTACCTGATCTATACTGCCACTTGAAGATTTTTTTTTTTTTGTCAGCTATTACTTGGGTGGTAGTCAAGCATTTCATCTTTTTCATTAAATTATCTCATTATGTTCTTGACATAGTCTCTCGTTCCCTCTGAAAATAAGTGGTTTAAGATGAAAACTACAATTACGATGCCATGTATTAAAAGGATTTGAGATTCCTGTAGTGTTGAAAGGAATAGGCAATTGCCAATTAAAGAAAAACGTGCTGTTGGCCAAAACCATTGATTCGAGGTAAATTTGGAAACATTTTCTGAGCAACATCATAGACAGGCTCACGTCTTTTCTCCCAGCACCAAAGTGTCCCATGTGGGGCTCAGAGAGATTAATAACTTGTCCAGGGTCACACAGCTAGTATTCTCCTGACATTGGAGAGTGCATATTTGAAATGTATTATCCAGAGATCTTACAGACTAGAGTACATAAGATTCTAGAAGGGCTCAGCTGATTTCATGTGCAACATGCCCCTAGTAGCCTTCCCTGGTTCAGGCCTTTATCATCTCTCCTCTGGACGTTGGCAGTCCAGTCTCCTCTCCCTTATGTCACTCCCTTGGTGTTCACCAAATAGCACCTAGAGGAACTGCAAGCAACTATTATTGATTGCCCACCAAGCAGCTTTCCCTGTCCTTTACATTAACAGAACAGTAGTTTTTATCCAGTGACAATATACCCAGCTTCAGGGACAAATCCTGGTATGTTTAGCCACTCCTGGCAACTGCATAAATAAATACACAAGTCTTGTATTTTACTTAGCAGATTTGGTTTTCCGTAGTAGTGTGAGTATAAGAATTCTGGAACTATTTTCTATGTTTTTAGGTCCAAACAAGTAAATGGATATACTAATGTTGGAAATCAGAGTTCTAACCCTGAAAGAAAGGAGAGGTGACCATGAAATGGGGCAAAACAAGCAAACCCTCCAGAGTTAGATTGGAATTAGAGATACCAGGATTTCTACCTTTGTCCATGGAAGGACCTGGAAACACCAACACAGCCGGCAATGAGCACACTCTAGCATACAATGTTTTTGGTCTCCAAAAAGCATTCTCTGCTACAAGGAACCAGAGATCCTTGAAGAGATGGCTTATTTGAGGACTGGGTAAGGCAAGAACAAGATGAGTTTGGAACACTGGACTGTGACAGAATAAGAAATAATCGGAATACATCAAGAGTACACAGGAAACACCTGAAGGCATGAAGCATCCAAATAGATGACAATAATGGATTATAATCAGTTGAATATAATGAGAATTCAGAAGTCCATACAAATATATACATCCATCCCTAAAGGACAGCTCTTCCTTGCTGTAGAATGCCAATATTCAACATAAATGCAGAGAGAATTATGGTATTAGAAAATCACCATCCTATAATGGATCCAGGCAAGAATCATCAAATGATGAACAAGATATTTACAGTCTCAACAAATCTCTCCACAAAAAATAATTATTAATTACAAAAGGAAAATAGAAACTTGTCAGGCACCATTTTAAGAAAACGATCAATGTTAATATCACCAGTAATGGACAAATCGTTACCATTGCCTACTGATATGTTGCACGGAGAACACAACATCACTTCTGTGGCATTCTGGCCCAAAGTACATAATCTAAAACTAATAACGAGGAAGTATCAAACCCAAACTGAGGAACATTCTACAAAACAATTGGCATGAGTGTACTGTTCAAAGTGTCAAAAGTTATGAAGGAAAAAGAAAGGATGAGGAATTGTTCCAGATTAAAGGAGACTACAGAGCTACAGAGGCCTGATAACTAAAGGTAATACATGACTCTGGATTGGAATCTAGACCAGAAAAACATTTGCTATAAATTATTTTATTTGGACCCTCACTGTTTTGGGGGGCGGGCTGGTAAAAGCACTGGGCCGTAGGCCAGGTTGGGGCGCCCCGTGGGTTGTGTGCGTGTATTGTGGGGCATCCGCAGTGTCGGAAGGTCAAGATGCCGAGAAAGCATCTTTGCTGTGGCTGGCTTTCTGTCATGTGTGTCTGTTTCTCCTTCCTCGCTCAGGCGTCTTCCCTGGCTCTCCCTCAGGACGCGCGATCCCCCTCCTGCCCTGATCTGTGGCCACCCCAGCCAACTCATCTTACCCCTTCCTCTTCCTCCTTTCCAGAGCCATCACGGTCAGCCACCCGCCCTCCGCCAGAGCGCTCGCGTTTCTCCGGTTCCCTGGGCGGGAGAGCCCAGAGCCACTGCAGAGCACGCCTAGAACGCCCATGCGCCAGTTAAAACACGCAACGGGGCTCCCAGGCTGGGGGTAAAAAGCAGCACCTGCACAGAGACCAGCTGCTCTTGACACTTTTAACAATTCCTCTCTATTATCTCACTTAAGGCTTAGGACCACCTTTACTGTGAAGTGAGTAATACCCTCACTTCACAGGGAAGGAGACTGAGGCCCCCGGTGGGGGGAGGGGGGGGGGGCTTTCCCACTGCCCTTCAAAATAAGACAGCACCTTGCTCACAGGACATTGGATGTCTCACAGGAGACTGGTGAGTGCTGAAACCAGCGAGACACCCAGGTGAGTCAGCCTCTGCCACTCGCCTGCTGTGTGGCTGTAGGCAAATCACTTGCCTTCTCTGAGCTTTCATTTCCAGGGCCCCGCTGTGATAATATTTCCTGCCCCTCATGGTTATGAATGATGACCAAATGGACAACAAAGGTAAAATTCTTCCACACGGAACTCATTTGATTTCTTCAGCTGTGAAGACAGATCTGCCTGCTGGTGATTTTTCCTTCTGAATGTCTTTCCTTACTCATTTTATGTTGAAATATTAAAACGGAAATATCCAAAGCCTCGTGTCATATACATAAATACAAATTGAACTATTTCTCCCCAATTATTTGAAGCCATTCTTTTCCTCCTCCATTTCTCCCACTTCCCTCCCCCTATATATAATCACACACCCTCAGTCCATGAGTTCTCCCGGTGCTTGAGTCTAACTTGGAAAAAGTCCACGGAAGGAAAAGGAACCCCAGTGTACTGTTGGGAATGCAAATTGGTGCAGCCGCCATGGAAAACAGCGTGGAGCTAACTCAAAGAATGAACAATAGAACAACCAAACGTTCCAGCAATTTCACTCCTGGATATTTATCCAAAGGAAAAGAAAACACTATCTCAAAGACATCTGCACCCCCATGTTCATTGCAGCATTATTTACAAGACATAACAACCTAAGTGTCCATCAACATGGTGAACAGATAAAGAAAATGTGGTGTATCTATACACGATGGGATACTATCCAGCCAAAGAAGGAAATCCTGCCATTTGCAACATGGGTGAGCCTTGAGATCATTACGCTGAGTATCAAGTCGGATAGAGAAAGACAAATACCGTATGATCTCATTTCTTTTTTTTTTTTTTTTATAAAATTTTTCTTTTAACGTTTATTTATTTTTTTGAGACAGAAAGAGACAGAGCATGAACAGGGGAGGAGCAGAGAGAGAGGGAGACACAGAATCCGAAACAGGATCCAGGCTCTGAGCTGTCAGCACAGAGCCCGACTCGGGGCTTGAACTCATGGACCGTGAGATCATGACCTGAGCCGAAGTCGGACGCTTAACCGACCGAGCCACCCAGGCACCCCCGTATGATCTCATTTCTACATGGAGTGTAATAAAGCCGAACTCATGGGAGGTGGGTGGGGGATGGGTGAAACAGGCAAAGGGGATTAAGAGCACACATGGTGACGAGCACTGAGGAATATGTAGAATTGCCACATGACTATATTGTGCACCTGAAACCAATGTAACACTGTATGCTAATTCTACTTCGGTTAAAAATTAAACTAAAAATGGAAACGGATGTTTTGAGCTGAACTCCCAAAAATAGGGAATTGAAGGGTGGTTACCAGGGGCTGGGAGTGGGGGAGATGGGGACGTGTTGGTCAAAAGGTACAGACTCCCAGATGTGAGATGAGTAAGTTCTGGGGATGTAATGAACAGCATGGTGGCTACAACTAACAGTGATACACTGTATCATTGATAGTTGTGAGGTGAGTAGACTTTGAATGTCATCACTACCCACAAAAAAAGGTAATGATGCGAAAGGGTAAGGGTGCTAACTAACCTTAGGGTAGTAATCATCTTGAATATCCGTGTGTATCGAATCATCACATTGTACACCTGAAATTTGACAGGGGGTATATGTCAATATATGGATAAAGCTGGGGGGAAAAAAAGTCCAGGGGCATTGCAGGAAATTTACATCAGAGAGAGAACTTGCCACCTAAATGTGTTACATGGACTCATGTCCAAAAAGGAGGAAGAAGAAGAATAGTTCACAGAAGACAGAACTAACTCTGCATAAGGTTCCCCTAAATCCAGACCCGCTTGTGCGTCTAGGCCTGGTCAGTCCCCACGCAAACTCAGAGCTGTCCCTGTCGAGGGAACGGCACCAAGGCCTGAGTGGACAGCGAGGGAGTTTAGGAGGCTGCTTGTCCGTGGCCATCCTGTCCTCTGTCCCTTGCAGTCCTGTCCCTAAAGCCCCCCTTCAACGTCCTCCACAGGGGCCCAGCCATTGGCCCATCTGGGCTTGGCTGTGAGGCCTCCGGGCAGACACAAAGCAGAGGGCTGACCTGGGCCCCAGAAGGCGTCCCTGCATTGTTCTGAGGGAGGCCCTGGGCGGCCCGAGGCCGGGGGAGGGGAGCAAGCTGGGCTCAGATGGCAGGCGGCACCCCTGGCCAGACAGATGGTGAAAAGGGGAGTCACACAAAGGATGCAAAGGCACCAGGGGGGTCTCCACCCAGGGCCTGGACCTCAAACTGGCTTGACACAGCAGGGAAGGGGGAAGGGGGGGTGCCTTTTGCACTTGCCCGTGTGAGCTGGGAACAAACCAGTTTCTGCATTGCAATTTCACAGCCAAATTCTAACTCTCGTTTTACAGATGAGGAAACCAGATCTGAGAGATGCTTGTCTGAGGTCACACACCAGGATTTAAACCATGCGGTCTGCTTCCAAAGCCTATATTTTGATCTTCTTCACTGATTCTTTCTATATGGTAAATATTGAGTTCTTGGCCTCCTGTACACGACTTCTATCCAAGATCACAAAGACGAAACCCTAAAAATTCCTCAACCTGTGTTCTCAAAAGCCAGGAAACATCCGAATTCTCAATGGGGACAAATGAACCATGCTGCCAAATTGCTCGACTTAGAGGCATTCGTATCACAATAAATGTGTGTTTTCGGATGTTTAAAACAATTGTTTTTTTTAAAAGGAGGGAGTTTTTGACCACACACAGTTGTGCTGAAGCACGATCAATCTGAACAATTGCTGGGTCCGTTAAACGTACTTTGTGGGGCGCCTGGGTGACTCAGTCAGCTAAGCATCCGGCTCTTAGTTTCCGCTCAAGTCATGATCTCACGGTTTGTGGGATCAAGCCCGGTGTCGAGCCCTGTGCCCAGAGCACGAAGCCTGCTTGGGATTCTCTCTCTCCCCCTCTCTCTGCCCCTCTCCTGCTCTCTCTCTCTTTCTCTCTCTCTCTCTCTCTCTCTCTCAAAATAAATACACTTAAAAAAAGTGCAAAACTTAAACAAATATTTTGCAAGCATCTAGAGGTGGCCTCACCAATTGCTGTGTAGCACTCCTCCCCAGGGGTTTTGCCAATTCTAGGCAAAATTCTAGGGCTCTCTAAAACCACCGAAGAGGGTGCATGGTGACGTGAGGTGGCTGTCATACGGCACACGCATGCTGACTCAAAGGCTGCCTGTGTCTCAGTCTCCACAAAAAGGAAGAGAAATGGACCCGGCAGAGAGAGTGGAGATGAGAACGGTTACACTTGTCATGTCACTGAGTGTCAGGACTTTGCGGATCTCACTGAGTGCTCAGGTTGGCAGCATCAGCTCCATGCTACAGATGAGGAGTGGGGGCTGGAGATGGTGAAGTGATGAAGACATAGGCGTATCCGTGTGCCTTCTCTGCCAAGGATCAAGTCCCCCTGCCGGCAATAGCAACCCCCTTTCCCCTTGCGCCACTCCCAGTCTACTGTGATTCAGGTGAGGCTGCTGGGCTCCCCTCTGATCTAATTAGGCCCCTCACCGCATCTGATCCCTAGGACACAGTGATTGGCTCAGGGGTGTGCAGGAGACCCCAGTCAGTCAAGCAGATTCAGTCCAGGGGGTTCTGTCGGCCGCTTGGCCAAGCAGAGCCCTCTCTCCACTGAAATGGCAGCAATGATGGGGAGTGGGGAGGTAGTTGGCCTCAAGAGGCTACGGGCATCCTGTGAAGTCAGAACCTTCCTGAGACCGAACCACACAGAGTAGGAGCAGCAGATGAGTGAGATCCAGTCCTAGGGGCCGCTGAGTTCTTGCCCGAAGCCTCTCAGGGATGTGAGAAAAGCAATACCGATTCTGATCAAGTCCGTTGGTTTTCTTTTCCTGCGTATCTCCCTTTACTTCCTTAGCTCTCTTTCTCTTCTTTGTAACCTCAAGTGCAGATGGAGGGGCTAATCATACTCCTCAGTCATAATCCATCATCATCAGTCAGAGGACGGGCACTTGGGAAGACATGCTTCCCAGCCTCCCCTGCAGTCAGTAGGGCATGTGACTGAGTTTCAGTATTTCTTTTGCATCCATCCTATCTACATCCACTCACCTTTCCCCCACCCCCGCCATTCTAAATGAAATTCTAGACATCTGAGCATTTTACCCTCAGGTAAGGAGTTTTAAAAACATCACCACAGGGGCGCCTGGGTGTCTCAGTCGGTCGAGCGTCAGACTTCGGCTCAGGTCATGATCTCGCGGTCCGGGAGTTCGAGCCCCACGTCGGGCTCTGGGCTGACTGCTCGGAGCCTGGAGCCTGTTTCCGATTCTGTGTCTCCCTCCCTCTCTGACCCTCCCCTGTTCATGCTCTGTCTCTCTCTGTCTCAAAAATAAATAAACGTTAAAAATTAAAAAAAAAAACAAAAAACATCACCACAATACCATTATCATACCCACAAAAATTACGGTAATTTCTTAAAATCATGTAATACCCAATCGACGTCCACATTTCCTCAGTTATGTGAAAATGTCTTTTTGTCATTGGTGTGTCCAAATCAGAATCCAGTTATGTTCCTTTTGCATATGACTTATGTCTCTTAATGTCTTTTAAATGTATTTTAATCTACAATAATACAGTCTCTCATTCTTTACCCCTGCATCATTTACCGGAGAAACAGAGTCATTTATCCTGTAGAATTGCCGACGTTCTGGTTTCAGCAGGTAATTTCCTCACAGAGTTTTTCTTTCTTTCTTTCTTTCTTTCTTTCTTTCTTTCTTTCTTTCTTTCTTCTTTCTCTTTCTTTCTTTCTCTTTCTTTCTAAAAACTTTTTAATGTTTATTTTTGAGAGAGAAAGAGTGCGAATGGGGGAGGGACAGAGAGAGAAAGAGAGAGAGAGAGAGAGAGGGAGACACAGAATCCGAAGCAGGCTCCAGTCTCCGAGCTGTCAGCACAGAGCCCGACGTGGGGCTCCAGATCATGACCTGAGCCGAAGTTGGATGCCTACCCCACCGAGCTGCCCAGGCGCCCCTCCTCACAGGGTTTCTTAATACATTCCTCCACCCATTGTGTTTTCTGTCAAGTAGCTGGAAGAAGACGTAGAGGTGTGGTCTGATTCAGGGTCACTCTGGGGGGGTGAGCATACTTAAGCGTGGTGCTGTGTGTTCTCTCCGGCACCACACCTGGAAGCACATCACTTCTGGGTGCTGAACTTTGGCCGATGTTAAAACTGATCTCAGGGTTCAGGCGTCCACTCGATTCATCCACTTCAGAGTTGTTTTTTTTTTTTTTTTAATTTATTTTTGGGACAGAGAGAGACAGAGCATGAACGGGGGAGGGGCAGAGAGAGAGGGAGACACAGAATCGGAAACAGGCTCCAGGCTCCGAGCCATCAGCCCAGAGCCTGACGCGGGGCTCGAACTCACAGACCGCGAGATCGTGACCTGGCTGAAGTCGGACGCTTAACCGACTGCGCCACCCAGGCGCCCCCACTTCAGAGTTTTAATAGTAGTGATGATTGTGGCCTAGATCCACTATTCCAATATGGGTTGCAAAATGGTGGTTTGCTAATTCCGTCATGTTTCTTGCTGTTATTAGCCAAGATTCTTCTCCAAAGAGAAACTTTTCTCCATCAACTATTTGATCATTCTGAAATATCCAGTAAAGACAAGATAAATGGTCGTTTCTTTCCTTTCACTTGACTGTTTTCAGAATGATTTATTCCCTACCAAACACACAAAACCCATAGCAAATTTTTGATGAGTATCATTTAAAGAGGATTTAAAGCACATATTTCAGTGAATTGTAATCATTATTCCATTTGATGCTCAAAGTGCCTCATCTTTGGCCACGGCAAGCCCCTTCAGATTGGACTCCATTTCCTTTCCACAGGACCTGGTAGCCCGGATAGCTCCCTCGCTTTCTGGCCCAAGATGTCCCAAGCTTATCTTGCCCATGTCCAGAACCACAGCCTCGGAGTCAGTCATTTCTCCAAGGAGCCTGGGTTCCTTCGGTGGTAAATGGTGCTTAACTGAACACAATCGTTTTAAAAGCCCTTCCCTGTGGAAGTGAAACAGACAAGCAGTTCCCATAATCACTGGTCAGATCTTTTCTGGAGCAGCCAGGGGAGACAGATGCTGCAAAAGCAACCTCACCACGTTCAAGATTTTGGCCTCTGGCTGGCCCTGCCGGAAAGGACCATGGAGAAAAGCCCAGAAAAACCCAGCCCAGCTGTCTTCGCATCCTTCCCGCAGAGCAACTGGCCAAGAGCTGGCAGGTGTGAGGCGAGTGTTTTCCTGAGACCTGGGTCCTCTGCTGACCAAGCTGATGTCTGAAGCAAAGCATGAGCTGGGTTTCTCACGGAGGGCCCCCCCGGGTGCTACCGCTTGGTGTGTGATTGGGCCTGTGTGGGAGGAGGAGAGCTGAACAGTCCTAGAGGGTTTTTGGTAAGATCTTCACAAACAAGTTAAGGCTCACAACCACCCTAGGAGATAAGTACCATTTGTATCCCCATTGTACAGCTGAGGAAAATGAGGCTCAAAGAGGTTAAGTCACTCAGCTAAGGTTACCACACAGTAAGAGGACAGGCTACAGTGTAACCAGAGTCTCTTAGGAGCTTCCTAATCCTGGGGAGCAAAATCAACATCACTAGCAGGAGCAGCAAATGAAATTGCTAAATGCCACCCCAACGTCCATTCTCCTTTTCTTTCTTACTATCAGAATTCCCATTGTATTCTGGAGAACACACACATAGCTGAAAGACTACATTTCCCAGCCTTCCAGGCGGCAGTTGGGGGCGGCGCATGAGATGTAAGCAGATGTTGTTGGATGGGACTTCTGGGTGCTCCTTATAAGGGGACAGGCAGCTTCAGGGTACCCCATTGCCCACGTCTCTTTCCTTGCTCTCTGCCTACACTGTGGCCAAGACGACTAGAACTCCAGTGTCATCTTGGATCATAAAACAGTTCTGAAAAATGCAAGGCTGGCACCAAGGATAAGGGAACAGAAAGATAGGAGACTGGGTCCCTGAGGACTAAGACATTGCCACCCCTGTGCTGCCTGTGACCACGGTTCTCCCCTGGATCTAACTCTATTCAGGCTGCCCTGTGCTCTCTTTCCAACCAGGGCCTGATGTTCAAGCTTCTGTGACATTCCTGACATTCATCTCTGCATTGTCCAATTTTAGCAAGAATCCTGCTAAGTCAGTTTAGCAGAACCACTCCCGTCCTCAATATCTGATCACCCTCGATATCTGATCAGCTTCCTCATCCCCACCATCCTCCACGTGATGTCTGGTCACCATGCCCTGCCTTCAGCAAGAATCCTGTTAGGTCAGTTTAAGCAGAACCCTCCTTACCCCTGATATTTGCTCTTAGCAATTTTCCATCCACTGACCTCCATCCTGCTCCTTGGCTGTAAAGTGCCTCTTGTCCCTATTGTGTTCAGAGTTGAGCCTGGTCTCTTTCCTCTCCAACAAAATCTCATTGCAGTAGTCCCCCCATCCCCCCATCCCCCCCACCTTGAATAAAGTCTTCCTTCCCGTCTTTAACTCAAGTGTCAAAAAGAACTTTTTTGTTTGACAACAATCTTTGGAATTCGTTTCTGGGACAGAGAAACAGAATTCTGTCTTGTTGAAGCCATTTAGTTGGACATTTTATTCAGGGCAGATGAGCCTAATCCAAATAGATATAAACAACATCAAAAGCAGAAGCAGCACACAATCCTGGATCTTCAGAGATGCTCTTGTTTGGAGCCTACCAGCCTTCCTGATAAAACTTTCTCTTGCGTGACAAATATTTTGCAAGATCCCCTTTATCGTTTTGAAATAAAAATCACATGTAATATACCCAAAGCAATATAACATTCCAATTCTAATATAAAGGAGAAATAAAAAGAAAGCAGACACAGTGAAGTAGTCAGAGGCCAATACCTATACATAAAATCCTATATGAGGCAGCTTCCAATGCGGGCTAAGAGGAGTGCTTTATTAGTGACTCAAATACAAGAATAGCTTTGTCACTGGTGTTGTGACTTTCTGAAATGGCAAACATCTCTAGGGAAAGTTTCCATAATAATGAAACAAAGCATACTCTTACCCTGATTTACATAGATGCATTTCCAGAAAACACAGTATCAGACCAACACTAACGTACTCGATTTGTATATAACACAGGAGTTCTTAGGCGAGCTAATTATCAACAGATTTTTCACCTACATCATTTTCTGGTAGGACACCGAGAATTTGTGTGGGGGTGAAGGACAGCTCTGTTGTATGGGGCTGTCCCACGCATTGCAGGGGACAATGCACCACCCCCCTCCCCGCCCCCGCCACACCCGCCATTACTCCTCTCCAGTCAACCTGAGCACAGAGCTCAGCGCCCCCTAGTGAGTGGTACTGATCCGGCTGAAAACTGCTGGCGGAACACAGCTCTCTCCGAGAGGCAGACGTCAACTCAGCAGCTCCAGAATGAGAGCGGAGTTGCCACAATGAGGAGTGCCTTCTATTTCATGCTCCTTCTGGAGCCCAAGGGCGGCTCTGGAGGGCCGGGAGGTACCATTGTCCCCATATGCCAGATGAATAAGCAGAAGTGATGGGAAAATTATCGATGCCGAAAGAGCTGTGCCTTGAGGCACTCAACAACTTAATTTCCAAATTGCTAAGAGGTCTAACAAAGAATAAGGAAATATAATTATCAACACAATTCTTTCTGTTTTAGAAACAAACACCTAGCCAACACTGCACATTTATCTTGTGAGGCACTTGCCACTTAAATTTGGGTTGGCTAATTGATCCTTGGATGATATGAAATTATATCTAAGGATGCTTTGCTTGTATTGTAAGAATAGAGAGAAAATGCCTTTGTGGCAGATTTCCACTGACGAACATTCAGTCTGCAATGCATCATGGATGAACAGGAACTCTCTTTAGATTCAGTCCTGCAGCCGGCCCTGGCTGATATTCAGTTGCAAGAAGGAACTTCTTATAGCAGTTCCCAAGACCAGTGACATGAGAAGTAGCAGTATGAAATACACAAAAATGCACATTTCCTCTACAAAAAATTGACCAGCTTTTTTTTTTTTTTTTTTATCTTCCAGCATCAGCTTGACTCTGCAGAACTTTGGCATGGTGAATTTACAGTGTGATTTCTCTCCTGTCAGTAG
The DNA here is from genome assembly GCF_018350215.1 of Panthera leo. Taxonomy (NCBI): domain Eukaryota; kingdom Metazoa; phylum Chordata; class Mammalia; order Carnivora; family Felidae; genus Panthera; species Panthera leo. Next base: position 122,143,802 of record NC_056687.1, read on the forward strand.
GCACTGGGTGAACGCTCAATTTACTGACATATTCCCTTTCATTGTTTTCATGTATATTTTTTCATTAAAAAATGTTAATTTATTTATTTTGAGAGGTGGGGAGGGGCAGAGAGAGGAGAGGGAGAGAGAATCCCAAGCTGGCTCTGCCGTCAGCTCAGAGGCTGACGCAATGGCACAGAGCCTAATGCAGAGGGCTTGGTCTCAGGAACCCGGAGGTCATGACCTGAACCGAAATCAGGAGTTGGATGCTTAACCCACTGAGCCACGCAGGCACCCCTATGTTTTTCATTTTGAGATAAAGAAAAAAATGCTTCCTTTATTCAATTCTTCTCTTTGCAACACAAATTTTATTGTTGCTGTTTTTGTTTTTGTTTTGTTTTCTAGAAACTGAAGATTTAGACTGGCAGAAGTTTCTTGAAGCATAGGTCAGGCAGATGGTGGGTTTAAATGAAGGTGCTATTGGGGCGCCTGGGTGGCTCAGCCAGTTAAGTGTCCGACTACAGCCTAGGTTATGATCTTGCGGTTCCAGAGTTTGAGCCCCGCGTCCGGCTCTGTGCTGACAGCTCGGAGCCTGGAACCTGCTTCGGATTCTGTGTCTCCCTCTCTCTCTCTGCCCCTCCCTCACTCACAAGTTGTCTCTCTCTCTCTTAAAAATAAATAAACATTTAAAATAAATAAATAAATAAATAAATAAATGAATGAATGAATGAAGGTGCTGTTGACTTCTCTCCTCTTATTGGGTGACAAGCGGTCCCAAAGGATATTGCACAATTTGGCTTTTTGTGCAACAGGACGTTCACACGGGCTTCCCAAGTATAATGCTCAAAGAAGCTGTGTTGGAGTGGGTATCATACTTCTCATTTTATAGATGGGAAAAATCAGACAAGATGGTTTGCTCAACTGCCTAGAGCAGGTGCCAGGTGCAGGATCTGAACCCAGATCTGTGTGAACCAGGCAACCATGGTGATTCTGTCAGACCCGTTGATAATTACCTGATTGAGCAAATTTGCCCTTCTCCACCGCCTCACACAGGTAGGGTGTTCACTGCCCCATCGGGCAGAATCATGTGGCACAGTGAGCTGAACTCTCTGCCCTTGTAATCTGTCTCAATCTCCAAATCTGAAAGTCTGAGGGTATAATTGGAAATGCAAATTCTACCTACAAAATGCTCTAGAAAGCAGCTCTCTCTCTTTCTGGCTCTGTCCTTCCCACAAATAGAACCCAGTACAATTATATTGGTCTTTCACTATGAACAATGAAGAACTATTGAAGGAAGTGCTAAATTCCAGCGAGCTCTGCCAGGATTTCTCTGTAACTCAGTAAACATTTGCTGAATATGAATAAACGAATAAATAAGAAAACTGATGAACATATTCTGTGCTTCCGAGGACTGAGAATGCACTCTCAGGGATGGGGACAGAGGGTGGGGCTGGAACAGCCTATGGCGGTCATGTACGCTCCCCTGTGTCCCACCTGCTTTAAAGCGAAACCCTCTGAGAACAAAGAGGAAATTGCACCAATAAACACAATGTTACTTTAAATCCTTGATTTCCTGTATGGCACAGCAAAGTATTTACTCTAATGCCCACTAAAGGCAGCATGAAATCCCATCCCCCAAAAGGAGAGGGGCTAGAGGAAGATTAAAGATTAGGGCATTTATCACAACTGCAATTAGAATCAGAGTCAAACTGTTTTAAAGATACAATGTCAATATTTTGCAGACTATTCCCCTATGGGGCAGAGAATCTGGGAGCACCCAGCTGCTGTTTTCAACTTCATAATCTCATTCTGGCTAAATTATCTCATTAAACCATAGAATTATTAATATGCAGCCCACATTTGCACATATACAACAGCACCAAATAGTATTTTAGAGGACAAGTACCTAATGGTGGATATATTTATTCAGATTACATTTAATTTGCCTTCTATCATCACAGAAGACTATAAAACCATTCTTTATTTCTCTCCAATGTTTTAATGTTTGTGATTTATCAGGCCCTTAGGCATCTCCCAGATTTTCCTAAATTATTAATGTAACAAACTTTCAGGGTACTCCTCTGTGGAGGGATGATGTTTCCAAGTTCTGAGGGTTTTGGGCGCCAGCTCCTGGGCTCAGAAAGGAAGAGCCCGCTGCAGACCCCGAGACAGGCAGCAAGCCCCAGAGCAGCTGCCGAGCGCCCCCTAGGGCTTCCAAAGGGGTAAGACACCTTATTTCTGCATAAACCTTAATCTAATTTTGTTCCTAGGGCCTTTTCAACTAGGAAAATGTTTGGATTGAGAGAAACATTGGAGTGGATTTTTTCCTAAACTATTTTTCACGTAAATCAATACTTAGATTGTATTTGTAATCATTTTCTAGTTGTTTCAGGAATAGAATTATCAGATCTTTAAACGCCTACTTGTCTTCCTTCCCAAAGTGCCTAAACTCATTGTAATCATAAGGATGGACTCAAACTCAAATTATGGGTCATCCTACAAAAGAATTGGTCTGTACTCTGATGAAAAATATTAGTGTCTTGAGAGTGAAAAGCTGAGAATTGCTCCGGAGTAAAGGAGTCTAAAGAGACCTGACAGCTACATGCAGTGTGTGACCTTGTAACTGGAGCACTATCAGGGCAACGAGCAATATCTGTACACTTGTACACTAGAAAATAGTGTCCTCTGCTAGGTATGTATCCAAGGGGTACAGGTGTGCTGTTTTGAAGGGACACATGCACCCCAATGTTTATAGCAGCACTACCAACAACAGCCAAAGTATGGAAAGAGCCCAAATGTCCATCGATGGATGAATGGATAAAGAAGATGTGGCATATATATACAATGGAGTATTACTCGGCAATCAAAAAGAATGAAACCTTGCCATTTGCAACTATGTGGATGGAGCTGGAGGGTATTATGCTAAGTGAAATTAGTCAGAGAAAGACAACTATCATATGACTTCACTCATATGAGGACTTTAAGATACAAAACAGATGAACATAAGGGAAGGGAGGCAAAAATAATATAAAAACAGGGAGGGGGGCAAAACATAAGAGACTCATAAATATGGAGAACAAACTGAGGGTTGTTGGAGGGGTTGTGGGAGGGGGGATGGGCTAAATGGGTAAGGGGCATTAAGAAATCTACTCCTGAAATCACTGTTTCACTATATACTAACTAACTTGGATATAAATTTAAAAATAAATCAAAAAAGAAAAGAAAATAGTGTCATATAGGGGCACCTGGGTGGCTCAGTTGGTTAAGCAACCAACTCTTGATTGGGCACAGGTCATGATCCCAGTGTTGTGGGATCAAGCTCATATTGGGCTCTGTGCTGAGCATGGCACCTGCTTAAGATTCTCTCTCTCTCTCTCTCTCTCTCTCTCTCTCTCTCTCTCTCCATCCCTCTCTGCTGCTCGCTCTCTGTAAAAAGAAAATGGTGTTGTGTAAATGTTACTTTTCCCAAATTTTATAATTGTACTCCACTGTATAAGCATATCCTTGATCTCTGAAACTTACTCTTAGCTGAAAAAAATTTAACTTAAAAAAAGGGGATGAGAATATATATGTATGTGATATGCACATTGTATTAGTTTGCTGTTGCTGCTTTAACAAATTACCACAAACTTAGTAGCTTTAAATAACACAAATTCATTACCTTACTGTTTTGGAAGTTGGAATTATGAAATGGGTCTTATTGGGTTAACATCAAGGTATCTGAAGGGATGTATTATTTTCCAGAGGATCTAGAGGAGAATGTGTTTTCTTGCCCTTTCCAGCTTCTGGAAGCTGCCCTCATTCCTTGGCTCATCATGGCACCCTTCATTCTTCAAATCTCTGGATGGATGGATGGTCAGGTCTTTATCCCCCTGCCATCTTTTTGGTCCTGACTCTTCTGCCTTCCTTCTCCCCATTTATAAGAATTGCTGTGATCACATCTGGCCCACCTGAGTAACTCAGGATACTCTCTTTAGTGTAAAGTCAGCTGATTTGCAATTTTAATTGTGTCTTCAACCTTAATTCCTCCTTGCCCTTTATATATATTCATAGGTTCCAGGAATTAGGATGTGGACATCTTTGGGGCTATTATTCTGCCTCACACACACACACACCACACTGAGAAAGAGAGAAAGCAAATGTGCTAAGATGTTAACAAGTTATATTGGGACCTCATCAAGATAAAAAGCTTCTGCATGGTGAAGGAAGCAATCAGCAAAACTAAAAGGCAACTGACAGAATGGGAGAAGATATTTGCAAATGATATATCAGACAAAGGGTTACTATCCAAAATCTATAAAGAACTTATCAAACTCAACACCCAAAACACAAATAATCCAGTGAAGAAATGGGCAAAAGACATGGATACACACTTTTCCAAGGAAGACATCCAGATGGCCAACCGACACATGAAAAAATGCTCAACATCACTCATCATCAGGGAAATACAAATCAAAACCACAATGAGATACCACCTCACACCTGTAAGAATGGCTAACATTAACAACTCAGGCAACAACAGATGTTGGCCAGGATATGAGAAAAAGGAACCCTTTCTCACTGCTAGTGGGAATGCAAAGTGGTGCAGACACTCTGGAAAACAGTATGGAGGTTCCTCAAAAAATAAAAATAGGACTACTCTATGACCCAGCAATTGCACTACTAGGTATTCCAAAGGATGCAGGTGTGCTGTTTTGAAGGGGCAAATACATACCAATGTTTATAGCAGTACTATCAATAATGGCCAAATTGTGGAAAGAGCCCAAATATCCATCGACAGATGAATGGACAAAGAAGATGTGATATGTATATACAATGGAATATTACTCATCAATCAAAAAGACTGAAATCTTGCAATTTTCGGCAACATGGATGGAACTAGAGGGTATTATGCTAAGCGAAATGAGTCAGAGAAAGACAAATATCCTATGACTTCACTCATATGAGGACTATAAGACACAGAACAGATGAGCATAAGGAAATGGAAGCAAAAACAATATAAAAACAGGGAGGGGGCAAAACATAAGAGACTCTTAAATACAGAGAACAAAGAGAGGGTTGCTAGAGGGGTTGTGGGAGAGGGGATGGGTTAAATGGACAAAGGGAATTAAGGAGGACACTTGTTGGGATGAGCACTGGGTGTTATATGTAGGGGATGAATCACTTGATTCTACTCCTGAAATCACTATTGCACTATATGCTAACTAACTTGGATGTAAATTTTTTAAAAAGGTGTTAACAAGTTAACAATAAATGAAGAGTATATGGGGGCGCTTGTCTGGCTCAGTCTGTAGAACATGCGACTCTTGGCCTTGGGGTTGTGAGTTCGAGCCCCATATTGAGTGTAGAGATTACTTAAAAAATAAAATCTTAAAAGAAAAAAGAATATATGGAAGCTAATTGCAATATTCTTGCAAGTTTTGGTGGGCTTGACATTTTTTCAAAATAAAAAGTTTAATTTAAAAATCATCTTACAACAGTGCTAGAACTTTCAAGTAAACACAGATGCACGATCCCTTATCTGAAATGCAAAAGCTCTGAAAACAGTTTTTTCATAACTCCTGTGGCTTCAAAGCCCTACCTGAACTGTCATGAGGCTCTTCACAGGGTCTATTTACTCCTTGCTGTGACTGCTCCTGAGTGTCCCTTCACTGTTTCTCCTGGTGGAGGGTTCATGGGCTAACTAAGGCTCCGGGCTGACTAAGTCCTGGGAGGCAAACCATGGGGATGGGGCGCTGCCCTTCGAGGGCCCAGAGACAATGGGGCCAATGCCCGAGGTGCCTTGAGATCAGCAGAACCCAAGCTGGGCCTGAGTGCAGGGAGACAGCAGCCAGAGCAGAGATGGGTTTTGGCAGGAGGTAGAGGAGAAGAGAAGGTCCATGAGGAGAAGACATCCAAGGTGGGAGAAGTGTGGGGAATACTTGGAGACCGGACAGCATAGTGGGTTTGAGAAACCCAAGTCAATCAGTCTCATGGGAGGAATGGTGGAGGTCAGAGGGAAACAAGGTCAGGTCATGAGGGGGGCTTCTTAGCACAAAATGACCATAGAAAGGAAGCGACTTTAGGGGCACCTGGGTGGCTCAGTTGGTTAAGCATTGACTTCGGCTCAGGTCATGATCTCACAGTTCATGAGTTCCAGTCCTGCATCGGGCTCTGTGCTGACAGCTCAGAGCCTGGAGCCTGCATCTGATTCTCTCTCTCTCTGTCTCTCTCTCTCCCTCTCCCTCTCTGCTCCTCCCCTGCTCACACTCTGTCTCTCTCTCTCTCAAAAATAAATAAACATTAAAAAAAAAAAGAAAAGAAAGGAAACGATTTTGATCCTGAAGTTCCTGAGGAGCCCCCAAGAGGGATTTTTATTACAGAATATTTAATAGAGAACAAACACACTTTCAAATATATGTTGTCAGCAGCTTTTCAAATGGCTGTCAGTGACTTTTGCCTCCTGAGGTTCACAGTCGGGTGTAATCCCCCTCCCAGCGTGGCTGGTGTGTGACGTGCATTACAGGTAGAGAATACAGCAATGGAGAGAGCACGGCAAAAATAATGGGCTGTCACTGCTGACATTAGGTTATAAAGGCTGGCTTCCTTCTCGCTTACCTCTTTTGCTTCGGCTCACTCTGATGAGGCCAGCTGCCACGCTGTGAGCTGCCCTAGGGAGAGACCTACGTGTCAAGGAACCAAGGGTGGCCTTTGGCCAAGAGCTGTCAAGGATCTGAGGCCCTCCGTCCAACAACCGGTGAGAAACTGAATCTTGCCAACAATCACATGAGTGAGCCAGGAAGCAGATACTTCCCTGTGGAGCCGTAAGTTGATTGCAGCCCCAGCTGACAACTTGCGGCCTCTGAGAGTCCCTGAGACGAAGGACACGGATGCGCACAAACGCTGTGTGTCGCTTTACGTTGTTAAGCTTTGCTGTAATTTGTTATGCAGTGAGAGATAAGAAAAAATTTTAAAAATCATCTGGCCCTCCAGCTGCTCGAAGAAGCATTGGTTCCTTCAAAGCCTCTTGTGTGCCTTCTTCCCACCCCACCCTACCCCTTTCTCCTGCCAGAGGTGACCACTACCCAGAATTGTTATTACACTGTTTAAAAAAAAAAAAAAACATTTTAACACATGTATGTTTGCTTAAGCAGATTTTGTTACTTTACAGGTTTGTGAACTTCATACAAACAGAATTGCACTCTACGTATGCTTCTGTGATTTGCTTCTCTGATTGAAAATTAAGTTCCTGGGGCACCTGGGTGGCTCAGTTGGCTAAGCCTCTGACTTCAGCTCAGGTCATGATCTCCTGGTCTGTGAGTTTGAGCCCCGCGTCGGGTTCTGTGCTGACAGCTCAGAGCCTGGAGCCTGCTTCAGATTCTGTGTCTCCCTCTCTCTCTGCCCTTCCCCTGCTCTCTCTCTGTCTCTCTCAAAAATAAATAAACATTTTAAAAAATTTTTTTAAGAAAATTAAGTTCCTGAGATTGAGCCATGTTGATCACGTGGTTCATTCATTTTCACTGATGTGTATTTCTCTGTTGTCCTGTCCTTGGATGCTTAGAATGTTTTCAGTGTTTTGCTATTGCAACCAGGCTCCTATGAACGTTCTTGTGCATCACTCTTGGAACATATGAGACAGGGTTTCTCTGGGGTATACACCTAGGAATGGACATTCCAGCTTATAATGGTATAAACATCTTCAACTATCTAATAGAATGCAATCTTTTTCCCCAAAGTGATGATACCACATTACAGCCCCAGCTGGAGTGCCTAAGAATTCCTTTGCTTTACATCTATTTGAGATTGTGTGATGTACTCATTTTTGCCTTTTGGATGGTTGTAAAATGACATCTCATAATTTTAATTTGCAGTTTCCTGATTATTACTAAAATGAACATATTTCCACATATTTCATTGAATGTTAGGTTTTATTCTCCTGTGAACTGCTTATTTACAGCTTTTGCCCAGGTTTTTATTGGGTTGTCTTTCACTAATCAATACACACGAGTTCTTTATATATTCTGATACTACACCTTGTCAGTTATATGTGTTGCAAGTTTATTCTTTGAATTTTTGGAGGATCTTTTCATTCTTTTTGACGTATTTTGAGGAAAAGAAGTTAAAAAGTTTAAGGTAGTCTAATTTATTAATCATATCCTGTATGACGTGCACTGTTAATGTCTTGCTTAAGAAAACATTTTACTCAGGGCACCTGGGTGGTTCAGTCGGTTAAGCACCCGACTTTGGTTCAGGTCATGATCTCACCGTTCGTGAGTTTGAGCCCCGCGTCGGGCTCTGTGCTGACAGCTCAGAGCCTGGATCCTGCTTTGGATTCTGTGTCTCCCACTCTCTCTGCCCCTCCCCAACTCATGCTCTGTCTGTCTCTCTTTCAAAAATAAACATTAAAAAAAAAGAAAACATTGTACTCCCACTAGCTTGTAAAAACTTTATCTTGCATTTTCTTCTTTTTTTAATTTTCATTTTTTTTGTCAGACGCTCAACCAAGTGAGCCACCCAGGCGCCCCTCTTGCATTTTTTTTTTTAATTTTTTTTAACGTTTATTTATTACTGAGAGACAGAGAGACACAGAGCGTGAGCAGGGGAGGCATAGAGAGAGGGGGAGACACAGAATCCAAAGCAGGCTCCAGGCTCTGAGCTGTCGGCACAGAGCCTGACGCGGGGCTCGAACTGGCGGACCAGGAGATCATGACCTGAGTGGAAGGCGGACGCTGAACTGACTGAGCCACCCAGGCGCCCCTGCATTTTCTTCTTAATGCTTTAAAAGTTTGGCCTCTCACATTTACGTCTACTCCCTCTGAAATGGATTCTTTTCGGATGGTATAAGGTATCCATTAATTGGATAAGAATATCCAGTTTCGTAATTTTTCAAATGAACAACCTTGAACAAGTAGCGTGTTGAGTGGTCCATCCACCACTCTGCAGTGCTGTCTCTGACACAATCAAGTTTGTGTGTAGGTGGTCTGTGGGCTCCACCTCCATTGTTCGGATTATATATTCCTGCATCAATAACATATGTCTTAATTACTCGAACTTAACAATAATGTCAGTGTATCCTTCTTTAGAAGGGTCAGGCTTGTTCTGGTCCTTTGTTTTACCAAATACATTTTGCAATTATTTAAAAAAAATTTTTTTAACGTTTATTTATTTTTGAGACAGAGAGAGACAGAGCATGAACTGGGGAGGGTCAGAGAGAGGGAGACACAGAATCCGAAACAGGCTCCAGGCTCTGAGCCGTCAGCACAGAGCCCGATGTGGCGCTCGAACTCACGGACTGTGAGATCGTGACCTGAGCCGAAGTCGGCTGCTCAACCGACTGAGCCACCCAGGCGCCCCACATTTTGCAATTATTCTAATTAAATTCGAAGAAAAATGCTGTTGAGATTAAAATTGTACAGAATCTATAGGTCTATCGGAGGCAGCTGGTGATATTCTACCACTAAGTTTTCCTACCCATGCCATGTCGTATCTCTCCAATTGTTTGGGACTTCTTTTAACGGTTTTCCAAAAGAGTTTTGTCATTTTATCCATATTTTCTGAGCTCCAGGTTCAGTACCTTTATTTCTCACTGTTGCTATCATAAATGGTATTATTGAAAATTTATATTTCTTGTTGCTACCATAAAACACAATTATTGCTATATATCCAGCAACGTTAGTAAACATACATTAATAACTTACCTATAGATTTTTTTGAGTTTTCCATGTAAGCAATCATAATAGCTCATTTACTTTCTTTTCTAATCATGTCTGGATAGGATCTTAAGTACAATCTTATATAAAAGTGGTAATAGCAGGCATTCTTGGCTTATTTTTGGAAGAATTACCATAATACTTATAAATGTGATATTCACTATAGGTTTATTGGAGGTATTTTTTTTGTTTTATCAGATTAAAAAACTCTCCTTCTGGGATGCCTGGCTGGCTCAGTCAGTAGAACATGTGACTCTTAATCTCCAGGTTGTGAGTTCGAGGCCCACGTTGAGTGTAGAGATTACTTAAAACAAAACAAAACAAACAAACAAACAAAAACTTCTCCTTTTCCTAGCTTATTAAGAGTTTTATCATGAATGAATATTGGATTTCACTGAATGCTTTTTCATACCTGTGATGATCATATGGTTTTCCTTCACTAATCTGATGTGGTAAAATTAATAAATTACTTTATGTTAAACTAACCTGGTGTTGTTGAGATTAATACAGCTGGGTCATAATTTACTGTCTTTTTAAAATTTTTTTAATGTTTATTGATTTATTTATTTTATTTTTGAGAGACAGAGAGAGAGAGAGAGAGAGAGAGAGACAGAGCATGAGCAGGGGAAGAACAGAGAGAGAGAGAGAGAGAGAGAGAGAGAGAGAGACAGAATCTGAAGCAGGCTCCAGGCTCTGTGCTGTCAGCCTGATGCAGGGCTCGAACCCACGAACCGTGTGATCATGAGCTGAGCTGAAGTCGGACACTCAACCTATGGAGCCACCCAGGCCCCCCTATTGTCTTTTTTAAAACAATGATATTGATTAATTCAGGCTCAGTAAGTTTATGAAGTCCATGAGTGAGATTGGCCTCCAATTTGTCTTACTGTACTCTTGCTGCTGTTTTTGCAATCAAGATATAGTAACTCAAAAATTAGTCAGAGAGTTGGGGCACTTGGGTGGCTCAGTCGGTTAAGCATCCAACTTCGGCTCTGGTCATAATCTCACAGTTTGTGAGTTTGAGCCCCATGTCAGGCTTCAGATTCTGTGTCTCCCTCTCTCTCTCTCCTCCTCCCCTGTTAGCACTCTGTTTTTCTCTATTTCTCAAAAATAAATATTTAAAAAAAATTTTTTAAGTAAAACTGTTTTCTTTTCTCTGGAAAAATACATGTAAACTTGAAGTTATCTATTCTGTAAGTTATTGATAAGATTTGATGATTAGAACCTTTTAGGATTTGTCCATACTGTGAAAAAAATTTTTAACTTTTAACCATAGATTAAATTTCTCTTCATAAGTCAGTTTTTAAATATTTTTTTAAATGTTTATTTATTTTTGAGAGAGACAGAGCGCAAGTGAGGGAGGGGCAGAGAGAGGGAGACACAGAATCTGAAGAAGTCTCCAGCTCTGAGCTGTCGGCCCAGAGCCTGACATGGGGCTTGAATCCATGAACCGCAAGATCATGACCCGAGCCGAAATCAAGAGTTGGACGTTCAACCAACTGAGCCACCCAGGTGCCCCTATTAAGTCAGCTTTGATAACTTTTTTATTAAAAATTTGTTCATTTCATTTAATTTGTAACTTCATTCCCGTGACATTTTCATAACCATACAGTTAAGAATTACATCTGTCTGTAACCGAAATGCAAAACCTAGTGGCTTAAGCAGGTTTTGTTTTTCTCGTGTAATGGTAAGATCAAAGGCTGGTTATCCAGAGTGGCTATATGGTTCCACAATGTCGGCTGGGACTTAGATTCCTTCGTTTTTCTGCTTAGTCACATACCGTATGCTTATAACTGGCTTGTCACTGGTTGGTTGTCCTCAAGCATGATGACTACACTCCAGGTAGGATGAAGTGAAAAGGTAAGGGAACAAGACATGGTCTGCATGGAGACAGACACCTGGCACAAGGTTTCCACTGCACTGTAAAAACTGTGGAAGTGAGTGCACTATGCCTTTGAAAAACACGGAGGAGCCGGTAACCACAAGGATGTGGAATTGAGTGGCTATCGCTAAATTCTATTGCAGCTCTAGAAAAGACAATTAATAAAAAGCTAAGAGTGATTCACATGCAACTGAAAGCCAGTTATGAAAGCCAGAGGGTTTCCTTGGCGGGACACAGAGAAGGACTCATCTCTGCAGTGGGGCAGCAGAGAGAGCTGAGGCCCAGGCCCAGGGCTTAATCATCAGAGCAGTCCTGCTCCCGAGAAGACTGAATTCCCAACCAAGGAAGGTCTGTTATACCCAGGGCAGGGCTGTGTTTGGGAAAGAATACTTTGACACTTGTGTCTCGGGTTCTCTGGGTTGATGCCCCTGAGAATGGACCCCTACTTGTCAAGGCTCCTCTAGCTGCTGCTGCCACCAAGTGCCCAGCCTTCCAGTAACAGAGACCAATGCTGAGTGCCCAACTTGGCAGCATTCCTTGAGAGGACCAAGCAACCGCCAAGTGGAAAGTTGAATCGAGTTGCTGTCTCGTGTTTGGGAAGAGCCAGCAATCGGTTCTGACAGGACTAGACACGTATTTCAGGGGTGAGTCTGCCTGTAAGCCTCACAAGCACCACCGTCCGAGAACTACAAAGAGTTTGATCAGCTGGCACATCACGCCAGACCAGGGGCCCCACTTTTCAGTGAGGGAGTGTGGGAGTGGGTCCGTGATCACCAGCTTTCCTGGTTGTATCATGCGCCGAGCCACCCAAAAGCTTCAAGCCTAACCGACCGAGCATTGTGATGGCCTGTTGATGTCACAGCTGAAGCTATAGTCCACAGGTAATATTTTATTTGAATACCGTCCATCCTCATGGGTCCAAAGGGGGTGATCTCACGTCACATCACTCACAGCTGGTGAATCTCATCTTTTCACGACTCGGGGCCCTGAAAATTTAGAGGTTCTGGTCCCCAAAGGGAGGAACACGTCTGTCAGCATAGACAGCAAGAGTCCATTTGAACTGTAAGCTGCATCTGCTACCCGGGCACTTCAAGATCTTTGTGTCCAGGGACCACCAGGCAAAAAAGAGGAGTTGCCATTTTTGGTGGGAATTTTGTCAAGGGATATTGACGCTGATTATCATTAGGAGAAACTTAGGGTTTCTGTTGCATGATGAAAGCAGCAAAGAATATGAGGAGGACCCAGATCTACTCAGGTGCCCCTTGGCTCTCCCTTACTCAGTTTTTAAAGAAAAAAAAAATTTTTTTTAACATTTATTTATTTTTGAGACAGAGAGAGACAGAGCATGAGCAGGGGAGGGTCAGAGACAGAGGGAGACACAGAATCTGAAACGGGCTCCAGGCTCTGAGCTGTCAGCACAGAGCCCGACTCGGGGCTCGAACTCACAGACCGCGAGATCATGACCTGAGCCGAAGTCGGCCGCTTAACCGACTGAGCCACCCAGGTGCCCCTCCCTTACTCAGTTTTGATGGTAACTGGACAAGTGCAGCAAACCTGTCCTGAAAGGGCACAGTCACCACAGAACTCAGACCCTTCAGAGAGGAGAGTCTGGTTCATGTCACCGTATAAGCCACTGAGAACAACGTAACTTTGACTTGAGAGGGAGGAAAATCCAGAATGGGGAGCGGAACAGAGGAACGATGAGTATTAGTTGCAGCTCCAATACCAACTGCAGTGCTGGGGGCTGTAATTCATCTCACTAACCTTCCTCTTCCCCAGGAAGAGCAGCCTGGCACTCTAGAGCTGCTTTCGGAACATAGGGGAAGAAAGGGATCTGAACGTGTAAACTGTAGCGGACAGAGAGACGCATCACACATTTCAAGGAATTCATTCATGTCATCTAAGTTGTTGCATTTATGGGCATAATGTTTTTTATATGTTCTTATCCTTTCAGTACTGTGGTATTGTAGGATAACTCTGCTGTATTTCTAATATCACTTACTTGTGTCTTATTCTTTTTTATAGTCTAGCTAGAATTTTTGAATCTTACTGATTTTTTAAAAAATTTTTTAATGTTTATTTATTATTTTTGAGACACAGAGAGACAGAGCATGAACGGGGGAGGGTCAGAGAGAGAGAGGGAGACACAGAATCTGAAGCAGGCTCTAGGCTCTGAGCTGTCAGCACAGAGCCTGACGCGGGGCTTTAACTCATGGACCGTGAGATCATGACCTGGGCTGAAGTCGGACGCTTAACCGACTGAGCCACTCAGGCACCCCTGATTTTTTTTTTTAAACAGCTTTTAGGGGCACCTGGATGGCTCACTCAGTTGAGCGTTCAGCTCTTGATTTCGGCTCAGGTCACGATCTCACAGTTTGTGAGATCAAGCCCTGCATGGAGCTCTGTGCTGACAAGTTGGAGCCTGCTTGGGATTCTCTCCTCCCAATCTCTCTGCCCCTCCCCTGCTCCTGCTCTTTCTCCCTCTTTCTCAAAATAAATAAATAAACATTTTTTAAAAATTAAAAAAAAAAAAACCCAGCTTTTAGTGTCGTGGATGTTTCTCATTTTTTACCACCATTTCTTAATATCCTTGCCAAAACTGCATAACCTGATTAAATGTGAAGAAACATCAGATAAACTCAAACTGACAGTTTACAAAATAACCGGCCAGGCTTTTCAACAGTGTCAAGGTCATGAATAACAAAGAAATACTAAAGAACCATCAAATCTAGAGGCAACAAAGGAGACATGATAACTAAATGCAGTGTGGCATCCTAGATTTAATTCTGGGCCAGAGAAATAACATTAGTGAGACAATTGCTGAAATTTGAGTAGGGTCTATAAATTTGTAAGTAATGTTGTTTCAATGTTAACTTCCAAGTTTTGATAATTGTATATAATATGTTATCTTGTGGGAAAGGTAGATGAAAGTATATGGGAACTCTTTGTTCTCTTTTTGCAACTTTTTTGTAAGTATAATATTATTTTAAAATCAAAAGGTTTTAAAAAATACAAACAGCACAGGGGTGCTTGGGTGGCTCAGTTGGTTGAGCATCCGACTTTGGCTCAGGTCATGATCTCACGGTTTGTGGGTTTGAGTCCTGCATTGGGCTCTGTGCTGACAGGGCAGAGCCTGGAGCCTACTTTGAGCTCTGTGTCTCCATCTCTCTTTCTGCCCCTCCCCGGCTCATGCTCTGTCTCTCAAATGGTAATGGTAATGTCTCTCAATGGTAATAAACATTAACAAAAAATATTTTTTTTAAAGTAAAAGCAGCACGCAGTTGAATTTTACATTGCTATCCAGTCTGATAATCTCTGTCTTTTAATCAATTGTTCAGACCACTTATATTTAATGTACTTATCGATGTAGTAATGTTTATCTCTACCATCTTGCTATTTGCTTTCTATTCATCTCATTTGTTCTATGTTTTTCCAAAACCCTTCTTCTAGCTTCTTTTCAACTGAGTATACTTTAGTATTCCATTTATCTCCACTACTGACTCATTGACTATACCTTTTTGTTTTATTTATTTTTAGCTGCTCTAGGATTTATAGTATTTTAAGGTATCACCATTAGTCTTCTTAAAGAACCAGTTTTTGGCTTTGTTGATTTTCTATTGTATTTTTAGATTTTAGTTCATCAAGTCCTGCTCTTAATTATTTTATTCTTTTTAGGTTATTTGGGTTTATTCTACTTTATTTTTCTAATTCATTGCAAAGGATGTGGCCACAGAGTTCTTCACACAAATGCTTCCTTTTCTTTCTGGGCCAACAGCTACTCTATATTTCCCAGCCTTCCTGTCAGATAAGTGTGATCACATGACTGGGTTCTAGCCAGTGAAATGTGGACAGAAGTTATATACCCATCCATGCTCACTGTTCTTTCCCATTAACTTAGATATAGATAATCCAAAGTTCAGTGGGGCTCAGAGTATAATCTCTGAACCAACAAAAGCAGCATGTTAGAAATGCAAATTCTTGGACTACAGACTTAGGTGAGGCTACAGAATAAAATTCCAGGGGAGAATACCAAGCAATCAGTGTTTTAACAAGCTCTCTAGAATTTCAAGCTGAAATGAAAGGGCACTAATCAGTAATATGAAAACATATGATGCAATACCTACAAGACTAAGTATAGAGTCAAATTTGGCATATTTGGCATATTCTAATACTGTAATATGATAGTGTTAACCACTTAATTCTAGTATCAAGGTTAAAGGACAAGAATATTAAAAATAACAATAAAAAACATAATAGACTCTTAAATATAGAGAAACAACAGAGGGTTGCTGGAGGGGTTGTGGGAGAGGGGATGGTGTAAATGGGTAAGGGGCATTTAAGGAATCTACTCCTGAAATCATTGTTGCACTATATGCTAACTAACTTGGATATAAATTTAAAAAATAAATTAAATAAAAATAAAATAAATTAAAAAATGAAAAATAACAATAACAATAGCTACAATAATTTGTTAATGAATACACACTATGAAAAAAGTAAATTGTGACCTCAAAAACATAAAAGGTGGGTGAGTAAAAGGGTTAAGTTTTTATGCAGTCAAAGTTAATCATTAACAATGTAAAGTAGACTCCTATCTATAAGATGTTTTATGTAAGCCTCATGGTAACCACAAAGCAAAAATATACAGTAGATTCACAAAAGGTAAAGCAGGAAATCAAAGCAAGCCAGGAATGAAATCATCAATCCACAGAGGAAAGCAGAAAAAGAAAGAAAGAAAAGAGGGCACAACAAACAGCCAGAAAACAGTTAATTAGATGACATTAATAGTCCTTACCTATCAGTAATTACCCTAAACGTAAAAATTAAACATCTGAAAAAGAGGTAAACAATCCCATAAGTACCATCAAAAACGATAGAATACTTAGGAATAAGCTTAACCGAGGAGGTGAAAGATCTGTATGCTGAAAATTATGAAAGAAAATGACGAAAGAAAATGAAGATGACACAAATGGAAAAATATCCTGTGTTCATGGATCACAAGAATTAATATTATTAGAATGTCCATAGTACCCATCCATAGATTCAATGCACTCTCTCCCAAAATTCCAATGCTACTTTTATAGAAATAAAAAAAAAATCTTAGAATTCACACAGAACCACAAAAAAACCCAGAATAACCAAAGCAATCCTGAGAAAGAGGAACAAAGCTGAAGAAACCACACTTTCTCATTTCAAACACCTGTATTTCAAAGCTGTAGTAATTAAAACAGTATGATATTGGCATAAAAACAGACACATAGACCAGTGGAATAGAATCAAGATCCCAGAAATAAACTCATGTATACATGGTCAACTAATAATCGACAAGGAGGCCAAGAATACCTAATGGAGGAAAGATTGTCTTAAAAAAATTTTTTTTAAAATGTTTTATTTATTTTTGAGACAGAGAGGTACAGAGCATGAACAGGGGAGGGGCAGAAAGAAAGGGAGACACAGAATCCGAAGTAGGCTCCAGGCTCTGAGCTGTCAGCACAAATCCCGACGCAGGGCTCGAACTCACAGACCGTGAGATCATGACCTGAGCTGAAGTTGGATGCTTAACCAACTGAGCCACCCAGGCACCCCAAGATTGTCTTTTTAATAAATGGTGTTGAGAAGACTGGATATTCACATGCAAAAGAATGAAATTGGACTCCTATTTTCCACTACTCACAAAAATTAAGTCAAAATGGATTGAAAACTTAAAATTAAGACATGAAACTGTAACACTCCTAGAAGAAAAGATAGGGAAAAAGCTCCTTCACATTGATATTGGCAATAATTTTTTGGATGTGACACCAAGAGCAAAAATTAATAGGTGGGGCTACATCAAACTAAAAACCTTCTGCGTAGCAAAAGAAACTATAAAGCAAAATGGAAAAGTAACCTGTGGAATAGGAGAAAATATTTGCAAACCTTCTATCTGGTAAGAGGGTAATATCCAAAATACATAAGGAACTCATACAACCCAACAACAAAAAACAAATAATCTGATTAAAATGGGCAAATAAACTCAGTAGACATTTTTCTAACGACGACATACAAATAGCCAATAGGCATATGAAAAGATGCTCAGCATCACTAATCATCAGGGAAATGTGAATCAAGACCACAATGAGATATCACCTCACACCAGTTAGAATGGCTAGTATCAAAGAGATAAGAGATAACAAGTGTTGGTGAGGATATAGAGACAAGGGAATCTTTGCACAGTGTTGGTGGGAAAGTAAATTGGTGCAGCCACTATCAAAAGAGCATGGTGGTTCCTCAAAAAATTACAAATAGACCCAGCATCTGAGCCAGCAATCCCACTGTGGGGTATATATAAAAGGAAAGGAAATCACTGTCTTAGTGAGACATCTGCACCCTGAAGTTCACTGCAGCATTATTCACAATAGCCAAGACTGGAAACAACGAATGAACAGATAAAGAAATTCTGTGTCTATATACACAATGGAATATTATTCAGCCATAGACAAGAAAGAAATCCTGCCTTTTGTGACAACATGCTAAGTGAAATAAGTCACACAGAGAAAGACAAATACTGCATGATCTCATTTATATGTGGCGTCTAAAAAATGTGAACTCAGGGGAGCCTGGATGGCTCAGTCGGTTAAGCATCTGACTCTTGAATTCTGCTCAGGTCATGATCTCACAGTTTGTGAGTTCAAGCCCCGAGTCAGGCTCTGTGCTGAGGGTGCGGAGCCTGCTTGGGATTCATTCTCTCTCCTTTTCTCTCTCTCTGTCTCTCCCTAGCTCTCTCTCTCTTTCTCAAAATAAGTAAACTTAAAAAAATCAAAAATAAAAAAGCTGAACTTACAGAAATAGAGAACAGAGTGGTAGTTACCGGGGGATGCAGGGAGGCAGAGGCAGAGGAGAAATGTTAGTCAAAGGATGCAAACTTCCAGTTATAAGATGACCAGGTTCTGGGGATCTAAAGGACAGCATGGTGACTATAGTTAACAATACTGTACATCTTAAATGCTCTAACCACATACACACAAAAATGGTAATTATGTGAGGGGATGGAGGTGTTAACTTCTTGTGGTCATCATTTCGCAATGCGTACGCATATCCAGTCATCAGGTCGTATACTTCAAACTCACACAATATTGTATCTCAATAAAGCTGAGGCGGGGCAGGTGGAAGAAAAGACTTTGGTAATGGTATGGGAAAAATACACTTAGTAGTCCTATTCTCTGAATTTTTTTCCCAAAATGATGGCATTTTCCCTACCTGCTTACAGCTTATCTAAGATAGGTAACATGTATTTTTTGTTTTGAACAATACCAGAAAAACACAACAAGCCTTCCATGTGATTTGGATACAGGCTGAGGTCTAACAACCATGGCCCTAGGCCACCTTGGAAGGCAAATGTTGAGAATGGTAGAGCCTCCATCAGCTGAGTCCCTGAAGAACTGTTAGAGAGGAACCAACCTGCTCCTCTAAGATCGTAAAGTGAGCAAGCCGTAAAATGTCTATCAGTTTCAGCCACTGTGCATCTGAGTCTCTAACTATGGTGCCCTAGCTAACCCTAACTAATACAAATGTGTACTTCATTAATTTTCAGCCTTTTTGTCTTGGCAGAAAAATTTAGATTTTTCTCTAAGGACTGTTTGATTTGCATTCATCAGTTTTGACATTTAGAACTTTTATTATTGTCCAGCTCAAAATATTTTGTCCGTGTGTTTGAGCAGACCTACAGTTTATTTGGAAGCATGTGTCTAAATTTCCAAATTTATGAAGTTCTTCAATTATTTATTTGTTGATTTCTAGTTTGATTGCATTGTGGTCAGAGAACATCCTCTGTATGATTTCAACACTTTGAAATCTGATGAGGTTGCTTGGGTCAATTTCTATAAATAGCGTGCATATTCTGCAGATGTTAAGTGCAGTGTTGTATGCGTTTCCATTGGGCCAAGGTTGTTAACCGTACCCTTGAAGTGTATATGCATACTTTTTTTTTGTATCAATTTTTGAGAGAAGTTTGTTAAAGACTCCCACAATTGTGGATTTGTCTGCTTCTTCCTGTGGTTCTTTCAATTTTGGATCTATATGAGGAAATTTTATCAGGCATATGAATATTTTAAATCATTGTATATTTGGTGAAACAAACCTTTTATTACCACACGATGATGTCACAACCTTCCTGAATTCTGGTAATGCTTTCTTGCATTAAAATCTGTTTTCTCTGGTAGTAATTTGGTTACATCTGTTTCCTTTGGGTAGTATTTTCAAGTCTTATCTTTATTCATTCTTTTACTTCCAACCTTAACATGTCCTTATGGTTTAACCATGTCTCTCACAAGTAACTTTTTGTTGTTTTTAAATCCCAGTCTGACAATCTTTAAACTGGAGTATTTAGTCCATTTTCACTAATATTAACCACTGGGTTATTTGGATTTAAAGCCTATTATTTCTGGGGTGTCTGGCTGGCTCAGAATGCAACTCTTGATCCCGGGATTGGGAGTTCGAATCCCACATTAGGCATAGAGTTAACCTAAAAAACAAACAAACTATAATTTCATGTGGTTTATCTCTCATTTCTGGCACTCCTTTTATTTGTTTTATTTTTAATTTATTTTTGAGAGAGAGAGAGAGAGAGAGAGAGAGAGAGAGAGAGAGAATGCACACAAGTGGGGGAGGGGCAGAGAGAGGGAGACCCAGAACCTGAAGCAGGCTCCGGGCTCTGGGCTCCAAGCTATCAGCACAGAGCCCATCATTGGGCTTGAGCCCACGAACTGTGAGATCATGATCCGAGCTGAAGTTGGATGCTTAACCGACTGAGCCATCCAGGAAACCCTCCGGCACTCCTTTTTAACTGATTTTTGAAAAGAATAATTTCATGTGTTCCACTTTGACTGGTATGGAAGTGGTACTATTTCCGTTCTTTCATTGGTTATCCTCCATTTTACAACACACGCTTACCATTTATTTTTATTTTTTTAATGTTTATTTTTGAGAGAGAGAGACAGAGAGAGACAGAGAGAGACAGAGACAGAACATGAGCAGGGGAGAGGCAGAGAGAGGGAGACACAGAATCCAAAGCAGGCTCCAGGCTCTGAGCTGTCAGCACAGAGCCCAATGTGAGGCTCGAACCCACGAACCACGAGATCATGACATGAGCTGAAGTCAGACACTTAACTGACTGAGTCACCCAGGCGCCCCCATACTTAACATTTAAAATGAATTAAAATCTTCATCTTCCACCTGGGTAATGGGAAGCTCATAGAATACTTTAACTCCATTTATCCCCTTCCCTTCTTTCATAAAATCGTAATGTGCTATATTTTGGTCAAATTTTTAAAAATCCCATTGTTATTATTGCCCACCTAACTTACTTTTTCATGTAGCATTTTTCCCTTGCCTCATAGGCCTTCCATCCGTACTTCTGCCTGAAGTGCATCTTTTAGGATTTCCTTTGATGACCCACTGATGGCGCACTCCCAGTTTAAATTTTTCTGAAATTTCTTTATTCCATTCTCACGCCCTAAGGATGTCCTGGGTATAAAATTCTAGTTTGGCAGCACACTGGAAGAAATTGTTCCACTCTCTTCTACTATGCATGTGAAGTGAGTGGTCAGACTGGCTGTCACTGCTTTGACGGATCTGTCAGTGGTAAAATTCTGGCTGTTTTTATCCCCAAACCTCTGCTTTTGGTTATCTAGTTTCACGATACTGTGTGTAGATATGGGTTCCTTTTTGTGTATTCTGTTTGGGAATACTTAGGATTTTCAATCCACGGAGGCGAGTTCTTCATCGGTTGTAGACAATCCTCAGCCTCCATCACTTGAGCTGACCCCTTTGATCCACTCTCTCCGCTTCCCTGGGA
This sequence comes from Panthera leo, assembly GCF_018350215.1. NCBI lineage: Eukaryota > Metazoa > Chordata > Mammalia > Carnivora > Felidae > Panthera > Panthera leo. The sequence goes on from NC_056687.1 coordinate 122,165,181, forward strand.
CAGCAGTCCACCTGCCCGGGGCTTCCTGTGTGTCCCGCCTGCATCTCACCGTCTCCTCTGTATCTTCTGGTGACTCTTCGCAGCATTCTGCTCCATCTTTCAGTTAAACAACTTTTATCAGCTTTGTCCAACTGTGCTTTCTACTTTAGTTTTCACTTCTAGAAGTTATATTTGGTTTTCAAATCTGCTCAGCCATTTTTTAGCATCCCATTCTCCTATTTTCAAGCACGCCTTATATTTTTAAAAATGTGCTCATTTGCATTTTACAATCCATATTTGGTAACTCTAGAATCTTTCTTTTTGGGAGTAGGCTGTTTTTGCTTTTAAGGGTTGTCACCAATGGTGTGGCTTCCTCGTGTGCTTATTATTGACTGGGTACTGCTCACAGTCCTTGAAATTATTGATATGCTTTCAACATGACCAGGGATGAGTGCTTTTTCCAGAAAAGAATGGTCTTTGCTTTTACCACACACTTGGGATCCTGTGTGTCTGGAACCACCTTAGTTCATGATCTTAGGGTCCCCTCCCCACTCTAGCAATGCAAAGTTGGACTTTAATTCTGCTCAGGGGTATTTGGTCGCAGGGATCGGTTTTTTTTTTTTTTTTTTTTTTTACTTCTGTGTTCTGCTCAGCACCAAGGAAACTTTGTCTAGTCCCTTGTAGATGGAAGAACACAAATGTACTACTGGGGCCCCAACTTAAATGGGGAGGGTTCTATCAGACTCCTCAACTTAAGTGGGGCCTGGCCACGTATGCCTGTCTTACTTCTAGGTCTTCAGTGGCTTGGAGTAGTGCTCTTAACTTTCCAGGTTCTTCGCATGTCCTGGATTTGGGCCTGCTCGTTCTTCATTATTATGTTCACTCTCAGATGTTAAGATTTTTATATTTTTCCAGCCTTTTAATTGCACTCATTAGGTGCACTGGCCCTAAAACCTAGCCCACTGCAGGTAGCAGAAATAAAAATCTTCACTTTGCTTTGATGTTCTTCCTATCACTACATTTAGAGGCATGTTTTAATCCAAATTAGGATGCATTGGGATTCATGGAGCCATGGATTCATTTATCAACTCTGGGAAGGTTCCAATTATTTTTAAAGTATTGCCTCCTCTCTATTCTCATTTACTGAATATAATGATGTTATTTTAGCCATTGTCATTCCATGTATTATCTCCTAACAGATCTTTCATAGCCCTTTTTATCTGTTTCTGGTCTTCTAGATAACTTAGATCTTCAAGTTTAAATCACTTCAGTTACATCTATTTTTTACTTACCCATTGAGTTCTTGATTTCAGGGCCTATAGTTTTCATTTTTACGGTTGACTATTAAAGTCTGTTTATTCCTTATTTCATATTGTATGTTTGTCTCTGTAATTACAGCTACTACCTACTCTGCACTTTGCCTCTAAGTCCTTGATGGTGTGAATCTGTTGCTTCTGTAATCACTCCCAGTGGCAAGTCTTATGTGTTTGGTAATAATTAAGCAATGCTCTGGGAATCTGTACGCCTAGCTTTCCAAGATTCTGCTTCTACTGGTACCCAGGGGAGTACCCCCCCATCCTGGAAGCACCACAGCCTGCTGACTCCTTTGGGCCTGGACTCCAGATAGAATTGCTCCTGGAGATCAAAGCCCCAGCACCAGTCTCCACCCTGATGAATCCAAATTTAGTTCTAATTGTTTGGCTTGGGGCTTGGGATGGGGAAGGAAAAGGGGAAAGTCCTTGAGGAACCCTTCTATTTTTTGTGAGCAATGCCTCAAAAAGCATGTTGAGATCTAAGTGTCATGGAGGTGCATAGCTCAGAGGTCCTGCTTACTTGATACCAAAATCAGATACTTTTAAAACCTCCATTTTACTTCTTAAAACATTAAGCACCCTTATTTTATGAACTGTTATTTTGGTAATTCCATTACCTCAAGTCTTCATGGGTTTCATTCTGTAGCATTCAAATTAACTTTTCCTTAAGCATTTTTTTTTACTTTAAATTCTTTAAAAGCATGTTTAAAGTGAACAAATCTTAAATTTACAGCTAACGTATCTTCACGGTACGTACAAACCTGCTTAACTCTACCCAGATGAACAAGTAGGATTTTTCCATTTCTCCAGTAAGTTCCACCAGGCACTTGTTAAGTCAACAGTTCTGTACTGCCATGTCTGCTAATTTGACTTCTATCACGCGGACTACTCTTGCCTGTTAACCTTCATATAAATGGAATACATTTATGTATGTATTCCATATACATATGTATGTCTGTGCCAGACTTCTTTCATCTAACATGTTTTTGATATGCATTCACGTTATTGCATGTAGCAGTAATTCCTACTTTGGTTTTTGTTTCACAATTATTCCACTGCACGAATTTACAATGGACTTTCCCTTGATGTCCACGTTGAGAAATAAAACAGCTATGAACTTGTAGAGATTTTCATTTCTCTTGGAAACTCCCTTCTCCCTTTCCCAACAGTAATAATTCTGCATTATAGAGTAGCAATAAAGTTTCTTAAAAACTGCATCTTTCCAGGGCTGCCTGGGTGGCTCAGTTAAGTGTCTGACTTTGGCTCAGGTCATGATTTCACGGTTTGAGCCTCACCGTCAGTACAGAGCCTACTTTGGATCCTCTGTCCCCCGTCACTTCCCTGCTCTCAAAAAAATAAACATTGAAAAAAAAAAACACTTTCATCTTTCCAAAGTAGCTATACCATTTTACATTCTTAACAGCAGTGTAGCAGTTCATTTCTTCATTTTTGGTGTTGTTTCTACTTGTTCCTGTACTGGGTATATTGTAGTGTTATCTCCTTTGTGGTTCTAATTTGTTTTACTAACCATGTTAAACATCTTTACATAGGTTTTTTAAAAAAAAATGTTTAGGTTATATGTGTTTATGAGTATATCCTGTCTATTGTAAATATTTTCTTGTAGTCTGGGGCTGCATTTTTACCTTTGATGTTTTTTGTTTTTGTTTTAAACTTTGAGGGTTTAATGGTTAGTGCTTTTTGTGGACTCTAACCGCCCCCCCCCCCCCCCCCCCCCCCCCACCCCGCCAAGGTTGCAAAGATACTGCATTTTTTTCAAGGTTTGCAATGTTAATTTTTGCCTTTAGACCCACAGCCACCTTTTATGCATGGTGAGGTAATGGCTCTTTTCATACTAATATCCAGTTGGTCTAGTACACTTATGGGGGGGTGGGGGGGGAGAAACAACAAATATACGCATATAAAACAGGAAAATTTGGATCAAATAACCTAAGCCACTAAAACACCGCACAGTAAGTTCATACAATGGAGATCAATCTTACTGGATAACCTTGAAAGGGAAGATTCAGAAACAGCGACTGAAAGTGGGCCTTTATCCTTGACGGAAGACTCGAGGAATTGAGCTTTGGAAGTGTGGGGGACTGAGACACAGAAAACAGGTGTCTAGCACTAAATTTCACTGAGCTGGATGTGATAAGCTCCTCTGAATGAGACTAGGTTTAGAATCCTAGATCTACCACTAGTTTCAAAATCTCAAGACAGTTACTTTTTGTTATCAGTTCCCAAGAGGGAATCAGAGAAAGTGGGTTATTTCTCCTGATGGGCTGCTAGAACACCTTGATCTTTGTTTCAACAAGAAATGCCCCTCCCGAAACCAGCCTGTCAAATTGCTATTGTTCCAAAGTTTGGTTTCAATACTGTTTTCTCCAGGCAACCTTTCCAGATCTTTCTAAAAGAATTAATTGCCATTAACACTTCCAGAGAACATAGGACATATCCTAACACCCAAGGAACCTAGTGTCTGACTTGCTGTTGTTACACAAAGGCTTTGGGGAAAAAAAAAAATCCAATGGTTCCCAGTAGCCTCAGGATGTAATCTATGTAGATCAGCTTCAAGAACAGTAAACTGTAAATAGTAGCTCTTATTATCCCCCAGTAGGTTTCATTCTAAGCCAATCCCCGTAGGTCTTTCCTCTAAATGAAGGGTTGTTTTGCTAATCACCTGTGTCATCCCAAATGCTACTGAAGACTCTAGTGTAGTAAATAAACAGAACTAAGACTCAGAACAACACCGAGTAAAAAAAAAAAAAACCCATTGTGACTGATTTCCCCCTAATTATCACTTGTGTATTCACTCAATCTCCAGGCTGTTGGAAAACTTCATGAAATCACTGTATAAAGAGCACACTCTATGAACTTAAAATTACTGAATTGATTCCACATATTAAGGTAGTCAGCTGGTTTGTGCAATGCAAGAAAATCAGGAAAATAAAGGAAACCATTTAACTACATCTTGCTTTCTTGCCTGAGTTTATCGGTTGTATGAAGGTCATACCTGAACCTCAAGAAATCACACACTCACAAATTCCTTCCTCTACCACAACTCCTGCTATTCACTAATAAATGAATAAATAAAACTTGGGACACTATTAAAATATGGTCATACCAACCTCAACTAGTATTTTCCCAATGTCTTCACCTCATCCACTATTTCAGTCTTCAGTGGAAAGCAGTCAAAAGGTTTGAGTTTTATGTTTGAGAAAAGGAACAAAACAAATTTGTCCGGATTTCCTTCCTCACTTACAAAACTAGGTGATGTCTGATGGTTGCTATTAATTCGTGAAAACTTAAATAAAACAAATGGACAAAATGTAAAACGGGTAGTTACTATTAACATTTATATCTGTGTCATGTGCTGCAACTTGTCATACATGGTTTCATTTGGTTATTATAACAAGTTTCCAGCTTTTTAATTTTTTCTTAGCTTTCTGAAAGGCTGAAACCAAAACTAACAAAAATTCATGATGTTAAAAGAAATCATTATAACCCAAGGAGTTATCAATCAAATAACTTAGTCGGTCTCCAACTTCTCAGATATATTTTGCAAACTGGATGTTTTGATACATAAAAACGTATGGTACCTAAAGATCAATAAACCTGTGGAAAATATGGCAGAACAGAAATACCTTACTGAATTACAAGGGAATTCGATTATTTGACCTTTTGTTTCCTCTAGAGACATCACTATATGTCTAGCAGACGGGGGCCTAACACCTTGAAAATGGCAATGCACTTTTGTTCTTCACATAGTCCTAAGAAAGTATGATAACATTCTCACCATAATATTAGAATACATTATAGGAAAAAACCCCCATATTTTCATAAGGATGTTTTAATTTTTTAATTTAACAATTCAAATAAAATTCAGCTAGTTAACATAAATAGAATAAATGCACATAATTTACAGCCATGTACACAAAATGCAAGAATAACAAACCTCACGTAAACGGTCAAAAGATACCAACTCCTTTGAAGCTGATTATTTAGCTATGACTAATAGATCATAATTGTTCACATATGAGGGGTACACATTCAAATGTTTTTTAATGTAAAAACTGAAACCAGAATTCTCAGTTTCTAAAAGGGATAGCCTAAAAAGCAGTGTTTAGATTAACAAGAAGTGTAAGGGGATGATGGAGAAGAGACTTGAATGGGCAGAATGCACATTGTATTAAACACCTTCATATAATTAAAACTCCTTCTAATTTAATTCATTTAGAAATACCTTTATTCTTAGGAATGTTAAAGTCATGATCAGTAGACAGAAAGGCTCATCTATTATATTTATTAAGCCAAAAGGGGTCCCTACAGTACTAAAGTCCCGGCAGAAGAGCATGTAAACAACAAAAGATAGGCATGAACAATGCTGAAGAGTAAGGGGATAGATTGATTTCTAGCACTTACATCCTTCAAGTTCAAATTGGTATTTTAGGGATTTCAAACAATCTAAAAACGCTGACATGTTTATACTCCAGTAAAAGAGTAAACACTCATCATTTTTAACAACCTGGTCCTAATACAATAATGCTAGTCCGCAACGGGCATTAGGTTTTAAGAGACAAAAGCTTGGATGAATTAATCTAACAATATTCTATCCTAGTTTCAAAGTTGTAAATAAATTACTTGTGGGCCCAATCTAGGAAGGTTGGTTCCACAAAGTTACATACGTAATGAAAATTAAGACAAAGCTTTGGTGATACAGTATTTGTTTCTTCCTCGATTTAAAAGCACTGTATTATACCCCAGTCACAGGGTTGGTAGTTCTCAGATTTGGACTTTTGAGATTTAGCAAACTGTCTATGTGCTACAGGTACCAAAGTTCTATCTGCTGCTCTATGAGCATATCTTTCAGTATCTACTTCTTTAACGTGAATAAGTTCAATTCAATTTTCTGAGAAGACTGCATAATAAAAGTACAGACCAGTCTGAAGAGTGCTGCCTATCTCTATGCAAGAAATAAAAAGTCATCTGATAGAAAATAGATGAAAACAAAACAGTTAAAAAAAAAACAAACAATCCTTTAAGTATGCATTTTTTTAAACATTTGCATCAATTAAAAAATCTCCAAAGAAATGTTTCAGAGACAAATTTTATACACAACTTTTATATATAGTCTTTTTTTAAAAATTATCTCTATCACACATAAAGTAAACTATAGCAGATTGTGCTTTGGGGAAAAAAAAAAAAGCTTCATTGCTCCTTTCCAGTTGTTGTACAAAGAAACAAAATCTAAGACTCTAAGATCTGGGGCGCCTGGGTGGCTCAGTCGGTTGAGCGTCCGACTTTGGCTCAGGTCATGATCTCACGGTTCGTGGGTTCAAGCCCCGTGTTGGGCTCTGTGCTGACAGCTGGGAGCCTGGAGCCTGCCTCAGATTCTGTGTCTTCCTCTCTCTCTGCTCCTCCCCTGCTCACAGTCTGTAAATCTCTCTCTCAAAAAATAAATAAAAACATTAAAAAAAAAAAAAAAGAGTAAAAAAAGACTCTTAACATCTTTTCTTCCAGTACATAGAGAATACTCTATAGCAGAATATAATGCACTAAAGGTCAACATAAGTTTTACTTGCTAAATACAAACCAGAATAGAATACATGTTCATCCTTGAAGGACACTTATTATGAATTTGCTACAGCTAAATAATAAGATGTTCCTTAGCTGCTGGTTTTCAGATCATTCTTAATCTTATCTGTGGTGTACTGAGATCATTAAGATTAGGGAGAATGTCTGTCCTACATTCAGCACAACTAATGTTTATGCATCTTCACAAGGCAAATGGCACTGTATTAGGCAGTATAAGTGGCACCTGAAAAGGCAAACACTCTAGATTGAGACTTTCTCTACAGATTTAAGTTAGAACCCCCTATTATTGGGTTGCTTTTTTTTTTTTTTTGGCATGTTTCTCACAATAAATGTCAAAGCTAAAAGTCACCATAAAAGGTATGAATAATCCCAAAGGTAATGAAACTGAAATTGCCTTTGGTCTCCAAAGAGATTGGAATATTTTTAAATTCCAATCAAAGCACCTCAAAAACATCCAGTTACTGTTGATTATAATGAGTTAAGAAGGTGAGGAATTTAAGAGGGCACTGTGTTTCATTGGTGACAACAGAGTAAGCTTGCAATGACGTGCTACAATTTTCTATATTAGGGGCACTAGAGCGTACATAGAATATGTAAAACATTTATGTTATTAAAGATCTCCAAAACACTGTATCTAAAACCCAGAAAAATGTTTTGTTGAACACTGTTTCTGCCTAATACATGACCAATGTTTAAAAAAAAATAATCCTAAAGTGGAATTCTCTGTTACTCTCACCCCACCACCACCCCCCAAAAAAAGGCCACAAAGTGCATTCACAAAGAGTCATCCTTAAGATAAAGCCATTGCACAAAATGTACAGTTCATCTATACTGAAATGAGTACCACACTGGAGTTTAATTGTAGATGTTTTATACACCAGTATAGCAACATCCATTAGCAAAGTCTCTTAACAGAATTATAGCAAACATCTTCATAAAGGCCATACATATAATACATTTAAGTATTAAGAGGTACAGGTGAACTCAACAGCAAAATGTAAAAGCTATATCCTGTTAGCACACTGAATCTGAATTAACTTGAATCTTTCTATGATTTACCATTCAAGAAATTAGGATAGCATACATTTCTTGTCAAAAGCAGTTTGTTCATTTACAAAATTGTAAGTCAATTAGGATCACCACCTGTTCGATCAGATGGCAAAGGGCCCCTCTTCGATGTTTATACTGCCCCAGATATTTATAATGCCACCTTAAAAAAAAAAACCTATTACAGCAAAGCTGAAAATTACCATTTTCTCTACAAAATAAATGCAATTTATATTGATCATCTGGAAATAATTCAAAGGTTCAAATTCCTAATGGAGAAAGATTCAGAAGTGGTAAATTTTTTCCACTTTAAGAAAATAATACCTAGGTATGATAGATGATAACTTAAGTCCATAACTAATAAACCACTGAAAAGACAACTGAAGTCATTCACATATCATAAAGATAGAAAAGATCGGAGGACATGCTCAAGTTATTGAAATGGCCAAGAATCAACATTTTACTGGTTTCTTCTGTCCCAAACTATTACCACTGAGTTTGATATGTTAACGAACAATTTAAGTGTCCACATTATGCTAAACATCATGTTCCTGTTAGCAGTGGAAACCAAAACATTTTAAAGCTAAAAATACGCAAGATATTTAGATACTATTTCATTAGCTGTCAAAACTAGTGATGAATAATGCCAAATAATTAACTTTAAAATATTCCAGATCCTCTCAAGGAAATGTGAAAACAATACTAAGGATCTCACTTATTGTTATTTTACAATTTTACAGAAATTACACAGAAGCCAGAGGTAAGACATTTATGACTGTCAATACTATCTTTGGATAGTTACAATATTTATATAATTATGGATGGCTTTATTAGAAGACTGAAAAAGTGCTCATGGAATAAACACTATATTGTGCCATAAATCAACAAAATGCAACTATGTCCCATGGACATGGTAGAGAAAATGGCAATTTGGAGGAAGTAGTGCTTCTAAAGGCTTTTTCTTGGGCAGCCTAGGTTTTTTTCACATTACTGAAAAGACCAAGTAATGCGGTTATTATGATTACTTTAATTCCTACAACCAAACTTTCCTTTAGGCATAGTTACATGTTCCCAAACTATTTTCTTCTGTCCACCATGCTGGCTTCGATACTGCATGGTCCACTGTCATCTTTTGGTCTTCCCTCTTCATAGTATACAGCAGCCTGAAGTTGCTATCCATTGAGAAGGTAGACCACTAATTCATAGGTGGCCATCATAATGGCTGTGTTTGGAATCTGTCTCACCAGATGAGTTGTTAGACCACGGTAAAGAGACCCATAACCTTCTTCTTGAACAACCAAAGACAGTGTCTGAAAAAAAGATCTATATTTTGTTCCCTCTTCACGTAGTCTTGTTCTTACGACTTCTGTTTAGGGGGAAAAAAGTCATTTTAAAACATTAGTGATATCTTTATACCCTCCTAATGCTGAGCATATCCCATTTACCAGTCTTTTAAGTGTACACTTCGGATAAGGAGTGATTTTTAATGCGTAACTGATTGAAACTGGTTATATTACAGTAACACCAAACTTTTTTTATTTAAAAAAAAATTTTTTTTTTTTAAATGTTTATTTATTTTTGAGAGAGACAGAGACAGAGCATAAGAGGCAGAGAGGCAGAGAGGCAGAGAGAGAAGGAGACACAGAGCCCGAAGCAGGCTCCAGGCTCTGAGCTGTCAGCACAGAGCCTGATGCGGGGCTTGAACTCACAGACCATGAGATCATGACCTGAGCTGACGTCAGATGCCCAACCAACTGAGCCACCCAGGAGCCCCACTAACACCAAACTTCTAAGTCAGCTGGCTAAAATCACTAGTGGTAAGTGGTAATTATAACATAGGTTCCTGAATGGTAAAAGAATAAAACAAAAGTATCAGTTGTATACTAATATAGACAAAGGGGAGAATAGATTTTGTAAGAAAAAGGTAAAGAGACAGGAAAAGGAATGTAGGTGGTATCAAGGACGAATACACAAAGATATAGTGACAGAAAAGATTTTAAGTGGACCCTACAATGAAAAAATAGAACAACTAATCTATTCACCACAACTAATCTATTTGGTCCACAAATGCCAACAAGAAATCTCATGTTCATGAGGCTGGATATGTTCAAAATACTAGCCAATCAGCTGAAAGGTTCCATCTGGGAAGCAACTAAGCAAAAATTGTAAAGTTTTAGAGCTCTAAGAAATCTAAAAGATTACGTATAAGTTAGTCCGTATTTCTTAGTTTTGAAAGATGAGGAATCAGGACTGCTGAGAGGTTTTAGTCAGTTGAGAGGCTGGGACAAGAATTCAGAGCTCTCTACTGAAGAGTCTGTTTTTCCAGCACACTACTCCTGATGGGCCTGAGGGAAATGGCCTAGAGACATTTTCACTGCAAATGTTAATATCTGAAATCTCGTGTCCTCTCTTAAAAATTAATGCCATTTACATATTCCACTCTAAAATATTGTTTATAAGTTACCTCTTCTTGTAGTGACGTCATCTCACTGGAAGGAACAAGGTGCTTACAATTCTAAAATTCTGTCTCTCACCTTAGCAGGCCATGGTTCTAGGCATCCCATAGGAGCCAGAACCTAAACAATGCTGATACTGTCCTCTTTTGACTTCTCTTAAAGAAAGAAGTTAGGAACTTCCCTCAGGAAACTGAGAGAACTTCACAGTGCAAATTGGTTAGACTTGGTTTTACTCGTAAATTACATCTTACGAGTAAAATTCTCATTTTACTCATAGCCCTGTTTCATTTGTCTTGATATAGCTTTAATTACAGGGCTTTAGCTTCACAAGGGTGAAGCTAAATGCTCATCAGTGTAACAAGAGTGAAGCATTTAGATTAAAATCCCAAAGCGGGGGTGCCAGGCTGGGTCAGTCAGTGGAGCATGCAATTCTTGATCTTGGGGTTGTGAGTTCGAGCCCCATACTAGATACAGAGATTACTTAAAAAATAACATCTTAAAAGGGCACCTGGGTGGCTCAGTCGGTTAAGCGTCCTACTTCAGCTCAGGTCATGATCTCATAGCTCATGCGTTCTGACAGCTCAGAGCCTAGAGCCTGCTTTGGATTCTGTGTCTCCCTCTCTCTCTCTCCCCCTCCCCTGCTCAAGCTTAAGCTCAATCTCTCTCTCTCTCAAAAATAAATGAACAAAAATAATACTGAAGCAAAACAAACCCCAAACAACAAAATCAAAGGCTACCTTTAAACAAAACAATAAAAGTTACAAAAAAACCCCCAAACCCTCAGCACATCGCAAGACGAATTCTTAAGTAATTTTGTCATCTATTAATAAAATACGCTAATACTGTAAAACTTCAGAGAGAAATAAATCATATATACTTATTTGCCAACATGAAATACTGTAAAATAGGCTGGCCTTTGGGATTACAGACCCGATTTCAAATTTGGGCTCCTCCACTAAAAAAGGTATGTGATCTGAGTAAGCTGTGTGACCTTGGACAACTCAATCTTAACATTTCTTGTTTCCCATTTGAAAATAAAGACAAATTCTGGGTATGTATTAGTATGCTTAGACTTCAACAGAGACGGTTAAGTACTTCACAGAAATTTTTTTGTAGATTAGCACTAATGTATATAAAGTATCTAGCATACCATAACCGTATCCATAGTTTTTTTTTTTAATTTAAAGAAACTTTCCCAAAAGCCACCTGGCTATAATCTGACAGACTCTGGGCTGAAATGTGACTATCCAAAGCCCATGCTAAATCACCACCATGCTACTATAATATATACTGACCTATTAAAACCGTTACTTACAGATTTAATCCCATTATGATGAACTCCTAAGAAACCATATACTGTTTTACTGGAATTCAATAAAATTATAAATGTGCTAATAAGTGGGCCATTGGCTGACATGGGAAAATTTCTAAATTAATAGAATTTTACTCCTATAGGGGCGCCTGGGTGGCTCAGTCGGTTAAGCGGCCGACTTCGGCTCAGGTCATGATCTCACGGTCCGTGAGTTCAAGCCCCGCATCGGGCTCTGTGCTGACAGCTCAGAGCCTGGAGCCTGTTTCGGATTCTGTGTCTCCCTCTCTCTGACCCTCCCCCGTTCATGCTCTGTCTCAAAAATAAATAAACATTAAAAAAAAAAAATGTTAAAAAAAAAGAATTTTACTCCTATAAACTCAAACATCTCTTACCATGTGGATATGCTATAGTTGTGGCACAAGTTTTTGAGGTGGCAGCAGCTAGCATCATTCCCACAAAATCTGATGCTTCTTTTACAGACTCTTCATCATTTTCCATTGTAGAAGCAATCTTATATTCCAGTAGTTTTTGCTTAATACTTTCATAAATAACAAAATGGATAACAGTCTCTGATATGCCAGCATATGAAGCAGACATGCCCCTATAAAATCCTTTAAGTCCATCTGTCTGATACACTTTACGAATACATTCAAAAGCGCCCATTCGTTTTTCCCCACGGTTCCTGAAAAGCAAAAAGGAAAAATCTTATTAATAAAGTAGTATAGGTTTTTAAATAAGGTAAATAAAGTATAGACGAAATCTGCCACTCTAGTACAGAATGATCCTCTGTAACTCATGAAGAAGTGAAACCAAAATTTTAAAACATTCATTTTAGATTTCCTATTCTTTTGCCTGAAGTTTGTCATATTAGATGGGTAACATGTAAATACTTTCTTTTACAAATGCAAAATACAGTATATTAAATCTTCAGTTTCATGTCCTCATTGAAGTTTGTATTGTAGGGATAAGCAATAAAATCCTTTAGTCCAAATACGCTGTGACTGCAGCTCAAGATAAAACAAACCGTCACATCACATTGAATCCAGTTCAAATGAGAAGATTTCTTCTGGACTTAATAACATAAAAGAGTGATTGAGACACCAGTGATGACAGTGTATCATAAAGCAAGTACAATTAATCTAGTATCTGTACGTCTGAGGGATTCTTCCAAACCCACTCAGTTCTTCCCTAAAAATGACTATGAGAATTAAAGTCAAATTTCCTATGATCCTTTTAAGGCAACAGCCAGTATCATGGTGAAAAGTGAATGAGGATCTCTATAGTTATCAAGTAGTTATTGAGTATTGTGTCCAATAAAACTTCCTTAGTGCTACTTAATGGCACAGCATTTACTCTTACACATATACAATTTTGAGTTTGTAAAAGTATTACTTTATACTATGATTCTCCCAATAAAACCTTACCTATAAGAAATGGGTTTAAATGCTACCTACAGGGAAAAAAATAGAAAATTTACCTATTTATAAATTAATACAGCCTGTTTCAGACATAAAATAAAAACACAATTAAGATACCCACCTGATAACCTACAGATTCCTCCAGTTTTATGAACTAATTATTGTTTAGAGCTAATGACTATCCTCAACTAATGACACTGTATGAATACTTTCTCAGTTGAGTGATCCATACAACCAATTGTAATCAGTTTCTGCCATCAGAGACTTCTTCACAAGAAGTTAAAATGCTACAAGTCCAAAGGGTAATATACAAACACAGCTCTGTTCTTGATCTCAGTTATAAATGAGCATCCTCAAACCAGCCTTTCACTATTACCCCAAACCCACCCCATTCCCCACCACTCCCAAGCCTAAGAACTTGTGCTGTTGTGCGTTAAAATTAGAAGTGAAAAAAATAATAAGAGTTTTAAGCCATACTTTTCTCAGGACCCCCTACAGATCCACCTTATAACATCCTGCAGTATACCCCTGGTAGCTTATAGTAGTATAATATGGACCGGCATCTCACATTTCTTTAACCTTTGGGTTGTTTTAGCTGCCACTACTTTTCAGATCTCTTAGCTTTAAGAAATAAACCTTGAGGGGCGCCTGGGTGGCTCAGTTGGTTAAGCGTCCGACTTCGGCTCAGGTCATGATCTCACAGTTTGTGGGTTCGAGCCCCGCATCGGGCTCTGTGCTGACAGCTCAGAGCCTGGAGCCTGTTTCGGATTCTGTGTCTCCCTCTCTCTCTGCCCCTCCCCCACTCGCACTCTGTCTCTGTCTCAAAAATAAATAAACATTAAAAAAAAAAAAAGAAATAAACTTTGAGTTTTGCTTCACCATTTAGGATTTCATTAAAAATTATTCAGATGAAACAAGAATTAGAGCTATTTCAAGTCTCCAAATAGCATACAGTTCAACATAAAATGTAAACAACAGATATTTAAGCAGGCATAATTATTGATTTCTCATATCAGTTTTATTTATAGTCTATGAGATATAACACTATTTTCCCATGCCATAAAATGTAAAAAAGGTGGAAATTTGTTATAGTCTACTTCAGAAAGGCTGAAAGTTTCAAAAGTCTCATTATTATTGTTATAATACGCCAACAGGATCATCTTTCCATAAAAGTATTATTTTTCCCATCATCCATACTAAAGGCCAACAGGAATTGAGATGGGAAGACTCTAAACTGCACTGCTTCTGGCCTTTGCTCAGTTCCCAGAACACACCAGAGGCCCTAACCTCAAGACCTATGAGGTTTGCACAGACCACTGCCTCTGCTTAAAAATGGGCTCAAAGCAACATTCCCCAACTATTCCACTTAATGTTGGTCCCCAATGTCTCTTGGTATATCCCTAGAACATAGCAGTATCTGCTCAACATAGATCTATCAAATGAATGAATTGTGCTACCATAAAGTGGCCAGTGGTAACAGATCAAGTCTATGAATATATGAGAGCTAAATCCCATGCCAGGCCTCTCTGTACACAAGGCTACTAAATTTGAGCAATGCTCCTCAAAGATTCAGTCTAGACCAGCTGATCCTGTCGGTTAACTGTTGGGTGGTTGATTATAATCATTCATGTAGTGAAACTATCACTGCTTGGCCTAGATTAATATATATTCTTTTCCTTTTATTTAAAAACACAACACATAGGGGCACCTGGGTGGCTCAGTTAGTTGAGCTCCTGACTCTTGATTTCAGCTAGGTCAGGATCTCAGGGTCGTGAGATCAAACCCTGCGTTAGGCGTGGAGCCTGCTTAAGATTCTCTCTCTCCCTCTGCCTCTCTCCTGCTCTCAGGTGCACTCTCAAGAAATAAAATAATAAGGAAATAAGCAAGCAAATAAATAAATACATAAATAGAAACACATAATCTACATTCTTCCTTAGCAAGTGTCATATTGCCAACTATTATATATATCACTTTTGCTTCTGATGGCAGACCCAAGTTTCAAAAACCAAACAAAAAAGCAAATTCAGCAGCCAAAAAAGGGAAAAAACATAGTTAGATACATGGCACTGAAATCTCACATATAAATTTATAGGAAAAAATTAGTTGAAACCAACTTTAATTTTGTTTTAATGAATTAACATACCTTGCATCGAGCTGTAACCGAGTCTTTACAAGCCAAATGGGGTTGGTCGCTGTGATTGCAGTAAAACCTAAACAAACATGTTTAAAATGAACTCTGGTAAAAATGAAGAACTATTAAGTTAAAGGTTTTAAATAGTATATAAATCTATATTAAAGAAAATGCATAATAAATATTTAAACTATTAAGTGATGTATACTTTACACTTTCATTTTACAAACCCATATAATCATGAACGTTTGTAGTTTATTTCCAATCTACATTCTCAAATTCTGACCGTAACTAAACAATTCTTTTAAGAGCAAATTCTGATTATATATAAATTCCTCTCCCACCATATTCAGAATATTCTCTGGGGCACCCATCTACACTCTAAGCTAAATTTAAAACCCCATGTTTACAGACAAATCTAATAGAAATTTGGTATATTCTAGGGCTTTTTAGCATGCAAGCTCTACAACAGCTACTTGACATCCTTAAATCACAATTCTCTATCTTAAAAGTGGATTCTACCTAAAGGCCAGCATTTACTATATATGATCTTAATGGGGCTGTATAACAGGACTGTTGTTTGCCCTTATGAATGCTTTATATAAACGTATGCTTACTAATACTGTTAAAATAATGGTATCACAGAAGTAAGGTTTCTGTTAGGGTTAATAGGAAAGATCTATTTTTCATCCACTTAAACACATACAAAAATTCAAAAGTTCGAAAAGTAACAAACTGAAACTTCCCTCTCACTTATAGACACTTAAGAGAGAAACTCAGAGTAGAAGGTAGTTCTAACTTACTTTAAAACTTAAGTACTATATATTATCAGTGCAGAGGGTGGTCACCTAAGATGGCTCATTCTAGTTAGTAAATTAACATTTCTGGAACAGGGTATCTAGACTATTGCATATCTTTTACTTGCTATCTTCCTACTGTTACTGAAAAATAGCCCATGAAATGTCATCTTGAAAACGGGAATTTATGAAGATTGCTTCATCTTTATAAAACAGGGCTTTGATATATTGCTTGTGAACACTGAAGATCACTACAGAAACCTCACAGAACTACTTCTATCAAGCCAGATTTATTCAACTGGCCTTTAAATTCAGTGAAACTTACATGCAGAAATGTCTAAGGATCTTAACTGTTTTAATACTTTCTATCAACTAGCTTTTAGAAAGGTGGAATATAACCAGCACATTTAATGTGAGTAAAGTGAATTCAGAAAGAAAAATGCTGGGGTGCACTTAAAAATAATTTTGGTTTCTAAGTTAACATATACTGCAGAACCAATCATTATCCTTCCTTGGCTTTTGAAGTTACTATGGGTATATCTAAAATGCAAAATAATTTTACTAAATTGTACAAAGTAGTATTTAGTCTCATAGGTTCTTTTCCCTACCATAATGTCAGACAGTTAGCTAACTCAAACGTTATTCCCTTAATCCACTGTTTTAACACCGTAGAAATAGCCAGATGTCTCACAAAAAGATGCTTAAAATTGAATCTATTTATAAAACATGATAAATGGAATAGAAATTTGGTTTGATAACTTGCCCAATTTTCTAATAGTTCTATAGTCTCCATTTCTCTTTAGTGCTTTTAATACTGCATACATATGTATAAAACTAGTATGGAAACAATTTTCTATGTGCCAGTATTAAAATAATAAAAATTTAAAGTGTTGGACCAGCTGTCAGGAGCATTTTTAATAAATAAGAGTTTCTTTTCATATATAAATTCTTAGAAAAGGAGAAGAGAAGAAAAATATGACCCTGTTAGATCAGTTTAAATATTCTGGAAAGATTTTTCTTGCATGTTCCAGCTTAAAGGAGAATAAAGTTAAAAGAATTTTTTTTCTTTTCTTGACTCTCATTTTCTTAAGTGAAAAACTCAAACTAAATACATTCAAATTATATTTTAAGGTAAATGTGCACCTGATAGTATTCTGGCCATACCCCTAAATTGATGATTCTTTGTTTTTTAACTTAAATAGTTATTATTAGCTAAATATCTGTATAGCAATATTAGGGGGTTTATTAGTAAAAGCCCACAAAGCTGCACAAGGCAACAAAATATTCTGCATTATTCACAATAGCCTTTATTAATTATCCTGTGGAAATTAAGAAAAAATATTTGCTTTTCATTAAATTTTGAAAGCCTAAAACTGGGAATCCTTATGCCGAACTTTTACCTGTCTAGGTAAAAATCTCATTCAATCTATTATACTTTATTTGTAAATATGAGCAAAGTTTTTTTAATATTAGTTGTATTTTAAAAAATAAACTTAGTACCCAAACTTGATACTCTCCCAAGTCACAAAATTCCTCAATTAAAAGCTGAAAAAAATACCATATGTAAACTTTAAAATGTTGCATTTAATTATTACTAGAAATTAATTTTTAAATATCAGTGAATAAAATTTTAAATTATTCTGTACACACTAATGAACAATGATAGGGCGCAAACAACAGGTATTTCTCACTTAACTAAAATTCATTTCCAGATACAAACTGATCTATAGAACAGGACACATTAAAATTCAGGTAAGAGAGTGCTGCCATCTTATCCCTCTATAACTGCTACTATCAGTAACTTGTGCTTTAACTAGAGTTGTTCTGGCTCAAATCCCCCAATAAAAAGCCAGATCTTAATGAAGACACTAGCCTAAATGCTGGCGAACCATTAGACAGAATCTAGGCATAATGCACAGCTTTTTAGCTATTGGCCTTACCATAGTTAAAATTCTAGTCCTGGAATTTGATGCTATTACATTCTCTTAACCACACTTTATTAAACTAACTAGATATTAGGCTAATTCAATCTATAAAAACATAGTCTATTAATTCAAGAAATGAAAGAAGTGGGAAGAAACAAAAATCTGTCACCAACTTAGAATTATACATGGTAGGGCAATTTGACGTTCGCCAACAGCCAAAGCTAAACAGATCTTCCTACTTCTAACACAAAGATACTGGGAATAATCCCTGAAGTTTAGATATTCACTGTAGCTTTTTATTTTGGCATTTAAATTTTGTGAAATTTTGGTAATATGCTAGTTCATATTAATATTCTGAGTACCTGTTAAACATTAAGAGGTATCTGAAGGATCTACTTGTAAGATAATAAGAATATTGCTCTAGTCAGTTAAAGCAAAGTGGCAATGGCCATACTGTTATAGTTAGTATGTATAGTAGTACAGTTAGAATGTTATTAGAAAAATGTTTAAAATTTTCAAAATGCAACTTTTAGAGTTCTGCTTCATCTAAGACTCCATTTGATAATGTAAACCAGATTAAGAGAAATCCTGCTTATAGGAAACTTGCTGAAAATGTCTATTTCATTAAGTGAGTGATACCTGTAGTATTGCATTTTCTGTACTTTTTATTTCATCAAGTTCTGTAAGAACAAAGCCCACCTAACCTTCTAAGAAAAATACATTAAAATTATAAGAAAAAAAAACCCAATTAAAACTAAAACAGCTTAGATCCCACATATTCTTAACCTGCATTTATTGGAAAGTAATGTAGGTAGATTATTTTTGCAAGGAAGTAGAAAGCTAGTATCAACAGACAAGAGAATAGAGAGCACTGTATTAGACTTTTAAAATATGTTATGCTAAGCAAAGAGAACTATTATTTTTCCTGAAAGCTGTAGGATGGTATACCTTTACAACTATGTTTATCTTAAATACTGTCATCAAATTCTTTGGAGGTCAAGGCTATTATGGCCAAGCTGAAGACCCCAGGCTTTTATTACACGATGACTGAAAAATTACCCCATTCTTCCTTCTAGAAGGAATAGTATAAAGGGATCAGAATTAAAGTTTTATAAAATACTCAGAACGCACACACAAATTCAGGAAATAAAAGTTCTTCCCGCCTTCTATTAATTCCATAGCTATCATAAATTCCCAGGGTGTGTTTCTTAAAACTAGAGGCTGCAAGAGATGCTCAGATCAGTACTCACGAGGTTTAAGTTAGTCCATATTTCTACAGGAAGTGACCTGCGGATGGGGAGCATGAGATGACACGATCTCACTCTTTTCTCGGGAGAAATGTACAGTAAATGCCTAAAATAGACACAGGCTTTTCTGTATCATAACAACAAGCAGTGACCTCATCAGAAACATGTGTACAAAATGAATCCCATTGGAAGGATTTCAGAAATATTTACTGTGAGATCTAACTTTTTTGAAAATTTTAAGTTAAAAAACAAAAAGGAATATCAGAATGGGCCATAAATTTTTTTAAAAAAATGCACCGAGTACTGAAAATTCTGCCATCTGCAGCAGTTTCAGAGTCCAAATACTTACCTAAAAGATGAATTTTGCCTTAAAGAAAAAAAATGCTAACCTTGTCAATGGGGAATCTAAGAAAATATTTAGAAGGGATTATCATATCCCATTTTCTAATCATAGTTATCTACCATCAGAGGTGAAATCACAATTTTCTATACTTTAACCATCAGCTTACTTAGTAAATCCTTTTTGCTTAGTAAATCTTAAAAAAAACCCCAGAATATTCAAGTAACATTTTGTAATAATTTATAATTTTTTAAAATAAAATAAAGTATATGTTGCTAGAATAATACCTTTCACCTTTGCACTATGGCCAATAATATTGCACATCCATTTTTATGGAATATTTTGGATTATTTTATATTTAATTTCTTGTGTTCTACAAAACAAAAAACAGGAAGAATGTTTACATACAAACACACAAAACATCTGTCTAAATATCCATTTGGCTGAATAAACTGCCATGGAAAAATATTAAAAAATATATTTTATATAGGCAAGACAAAATTTCTTTGTAATGAGTAAAACTTAATCTTTAATAATAAACTAAGTCAGATAGAAAGATTTATTTTGAAAAATAACAGTGAATGCTAAATAAAAGCAAATAAGACCCATAAGGTAGGCTATAAATGACAAATGATTACATTACTGGTATTTTAAAAATATAGTGATAATGTTTGAATATCTAATCCAATAAAAATCAGAATTCTTTTCATTTAATCTGTAATGTTGTATAGAAAAGCATATACATTCCAGATAAAAACTTTTGAAAATTAGGAATCACTATAAAGAAACAATACTATTTTTTGTATGCATACTTGTGTCTAGGGATATTCATAGAGATAAGCAAGTTCATTTAAACAAAAACATACAAATAACCTCAACGAAATAAATACTCTCAGTCTGATAAAGGTTACATGTAGGGAAGGGAAAAAAAAACAGGTAAAACATAAAGACTCAACAATACTTAATTTGATTAAATAGCCTTCCAATTGGAAATAATTTTTTAATTTATACCTCCAGATTTAGGTTTATAAATTCCTATAGTCTTCTCTTGAAACACTAAAACCAGAATAAGATCCACCTTAAATTAACTGTCATTTTGAGAAAAAAGTTTTACTATCTGAACACTTGAGTTCAAGAGGATAAAATACAAAATCAACAGGCTATCTGGAATAAAAATTACATACAAGGTCTACTAGTAAATCCTTAATGTTTTGTTTGATGTGGCAAAATCTTGCAGGCAATATCATTACAGTCTATTTTAGTGCACTTTTTGATACTAACATGACAAGGTTAGCATTTTTTTTAATAGCCAGTTAAAAAACAATTTTTCACATGACTGCCTCTAAGCACTTTGTACCCCCAATTCATATTTAGAAGACTTCTAAAAGTAATGCTGAGGAAAAACCAGAGCAATCTGGTCTAGATTATTTCAAGAATGAAGGGGGCAAAAGGCTCCCTTAATGAGTCTGCACAGGGACCATTCAGTTTCACCAACCATGTAGTTATGTATAAAAACTGCGAAGCTAAGTGTTAATGCTCATGAATAGTGCGAGGAAGCTCTGAAAGCACAATTCTCAGAAAAATGTAACTGCAAACAAATGGAAGAAGTATTTGCAAATTACACAATAAGTATATAGTGTAATAATCTCTGAACAATAGGACCATCAATTTACAAAAACTCAAGGAATTCAAGTTGGAAAATCATATCAACGTATAGATATAAAACTATGAGTTGACATTTGTACACATTTGAGAAAAAAGTACAAAATGACAATTCCACTGAAATTCTTTGCAACATGATACAAAAATAGTAATAAATTCTGATGAGCTATCCTAATGAAAAAAAGATGTTCCATTGGGAATCAAGATATTCTGAAACCCTAAATTTGCACCACTGAATATGTAACAACTATCCTCAAATAAAAATGACCACTCATCTACTTTCTTGACTTCAGGTCTTCCAAAACAAAACAAAAAAAAGAAAGATTAACATTTCTTTAATAATTTTCTGGGTTTAAAAAACAAAAACATGAACACTGGTAATCCAGAAATACATTCTTAAAGATCCTAATACAGTGGTTATATAATTTGAAATTAGCCACTAACTTTTACCTTATACCACTCAAATTTGTAGAGGGAAAATCATTTCTATTCATATTCAACATCTATAAAAAAGTACATTAAAAAAAATTCTGGTTGTAACTAGATGATCTCTATGGTATTAAAGAACTAATTCTCAAAATCCAAATCTTTGTAGCGCAATCTACATCCCTAGGATAAGGTAAGAGAGGTTCATACAAACTGTGTAACTTGCCCAAGATCTCTCCTCATGGGTAAATAAGAGTAGTTTACTCCTTGACCTCTAAGGTTTTTCCTTCCAGCTTTAAAACTTCAACAAGTCAGTCAACAATTACAGAGTATAAAAAGACTTGAGAATAATTGTAAAGTATATGGTAGATTATTACGGCTATTGACCTTTCAGAAATTAGTTATTTCCAACTTACACTTAGTTTGTTAAAGTATGTGGTTCAAATTGATCCAATTTATTTCTAAACAGAAAATGGTTAACAGTTTAAAGCACTCATTAAACACGTAATTGACACTCCATTTACTGCTCAACAGTTGATGAAAGTAGTCATAATCTGCTTAATAAAGTCATAGCATAATTTGGAAACATGAGGTATGGTTAAATACGCAATGAATCTCAGAAAACTGCAGAGAATGAACCAAACAAAGGTCGTGGCTTTGTCTAACACGCATTGCAACAAATGATTCCAAAACCAGACTAGTCAAATCAATCTCCTAGTTTATCTTTAAGGCAGTGCAGAGGCCCAGAACTAGCTGCTTTGATTCAGAATCATATATACCCAATAATGATGATAGAAGAGTCCCTGGAAAACTTTTCTACAGCAAGCATGTACACATAGCCGTTGCCTAAATTTCAAGTGCTATCTAGTGTGATTTATATGGAATGCTAAACATATATTTCAAAATACATAAATTAGTGACTCTTAGTTATCAATAATACATCACAAAAACTTCAGCATTTGAGCACAGGACAAAATGAATACTTTACCAAGAACTGCCGGCACATTTCAGACAGAAGCCAAAACATGCAGCAAAAAGGGAAAAGGCACTAACAGAAATTGAGGAGAGAAGAGTAAATTACAGCTCCATAACTTATTTATATGTAATTATGGTTGGATTCTTTAAACTGTTAAAAATGATCACTAAATATACAGTGGACTACACAAGACAATGTAAATATTATATTACCTGTATGCTATCACAAACCTAATTACAAAAATACCAACTGGTATCAGATTTTACGTATACCTCCTGATGAAATTTACTATATACTAATAAATTTAAGAATTATGCTTGTAGATGCTAATCAATGAAGAGAACATTGTCTTAAAAGTACAAATGTACAATGTAAATTCATCGTAATTCAGTATTAAGTCTCTAGCTTTTGGAAACTTTTTTGCCTTTTAATATTAGATATTCATACCTGCCATTGCAGCAGAAATCATGTGTACCTGGGTAGAATCCGGATCAAATATATCATTCAACTTTTCCTTGCAGTTTGAATAAGCAGCAAAGTATATTGCTCTAAAATAAAGATTTAAATTTTATCAACAAGCATGTTGCTTAAATTCATAAGATTTAAATGACAAGTAAATTAATCTTTATAATTTTAGAGAAATCTAAAAACAAAGTCTTAGCCAAGTCTCACATAACCTCAGGTTAATTTCTATATTATTTCTATAATTTCTGTATTTTTTCTGTGAAGATCCTGAAGTACTTCTTACAATGACTCATTAAGAAAAAGACAAACTTCTGGGGCGCCTGGTGGCTCAGTTGGTTAAGTGTCCAACTCTTGGTTTCGGCTCAGGTCATGATCTCAGTCCATGGGTTCGAGCCCCACATCAGGCTCCATACCAGTGGAACAGAGCCTGCTTGGGATTCTCTCTGTCCCTCCCCCACTTGCATGCTCTCTCTCTCTCAAAATAACATTAAAAAAAAAAAAAAGAAAGAAAGAAAAAGACAAACTTTGATGTAAAGTTAATCAAATGCAAAGCATCCTCTAACAAAAAGACACTCACTACCCCAGCCCCAATACTTTCACAGCAACTGAAATAAAAAGTATTTGTAGAAGATTTTGATATTGGGAAAACACGTAAGGCTGGAAGGCTTATGTAATGGTAAAGCTTAATTAAACACACTTGAGTTAAGTAAATATGGCATGAGCACTTAAAAAAATATTAAGTATGTAATTAATATAATTAGTTTATATTAATATAAACTATTAAGATACAATATATCATATATATATATATAACATTTTTTTAAGTGAGGAGAGGGTTGTAGAACTGACCCAATTAATCAAAATATATTAAACAAATTTGAGATACTGTGGTATATTCTAATCTACATTATACACAGAGTAGTTCACAGTATCCTTAAATAGACACAATTCCAAAGAAATCAGCCCTATCATGTCATATTTTTTAATGTTTGTAAACATTTCATTAAATTTGTAAATATTTCCCATTAACTTATTGACTGTGACTCTATGCATCTCAACTACTTCCTCATTGTTTTGTTTTCCAGGCTCTAAATTACCTGCTTGCTGCATCAAATATCCTATTACTTCCCAACAATCCTGATTATCTGTCTAATAAGGAACATAATATGCAAACAAGTACAAGAGCCAGAGTCTTTTTTCATGTGCTGAAGAAAAATGGAAATTAATATAATTTAAAATGAAACATGCTGAGGTGCCTGGGTGGCTCCATCAGTTGAGCGTCTGACTCATGATTTTAGCTCAGGTCATGATCCCAGGGTCATGGGATCAAGCCAGTCTAAGATGCCCTCTCTCCCTGTCTCCCCCACTCGTGTTCTCTCTCTCAAAAACAAAACAAAAACATTCTACTTTATGAGTAAGAAAAAAAATACATTTAATGATGATGAATTATGAAGAGGTATATACAATGCATTCCTAGAAATGAATAAGACAAAAGAAAAAAGACCTCTTAATGAGAAGACAGGCAAAGAATATATACAGGTAATTCATGGAAGTGATATACAAATGGCAAATAATTATAAGAATGATGGTGTGACTATACCAAAAATTGAACAAATGTATATCAAAACAGTGAAAATCACGTTTGGTCTCTTTAGCAAGTATTAAAAGACAGGAATAGTTGCCAACATGAGTAGTATATGGATAATGAGCAACTAATTCACTACTTGAGAATAAAAATATGAGATACCTTTTTAGAAGGCAGTTGAACAATATTAATTTACAATAGGCCTATGTTCTTTTATATAGAAATTTTAACTTTTAAGTAAATATCATAAAGAAATACACTTGCTTAGATAATCAAAGATAAAAGTACAACTATGTTGACAAAACCACTGTTTAACAGAAAAAAATGTGGAAATCTGATAAATCTAAAAGTTTTATCAGTAAGGGAATACTTATTAATGACAGAATAGCCATACTATGCAATTTAAAAAAAAAACCTACATGATTTCCAATGGAAAAAGCTTCAAGGCAAATTTCATGAACTACTTTTAATATGATTAAATTAATATAGATGAACACAGAGGAAGGGAAAGAAAAATAAGACAAAAACAGAGAGGGAGGCAAACCATAAGAGACTTTTTAAAAAAAAAAATTTTTTTTTTTTAACTTTATTTATTTTTGAGACAGAGCATGAATGGGGGAGGGTCAGAGAGAGGGAGACACAGAATCTGAAACAGGCTCCAGGCTCTGAGCTGTCAGCACAGAGCCCGACGCGGGGCTCGAACTCACAGACCGCGAGATGAGGACCTGAGCCGAAGTCGGCCGCTTAACCGACTGAACCACCCAGGCGCCCCCATAAGAGACTCTTAAATGCAGAACAAACTGAGGGTTGCCGGAGGGGAGGTGGGTGGGGGAGATGGGCTAGACTCGTGATGAGCATTAAGGAGGGCACTTGGGGCACCGGGGTGGCTCAACTGGTTCAGCGTCCGACTCTGGCTCAGGTCATGATCTCACAGCTGGTGAGTTGTAGCCCCATGTCGGGCTCTGTGCTGACAGCTCGGAGCCTAGAGCCTGCTTTGGATTCTGTGTCTCCCTCTCTCTCTGCCCCTAACCCACTCACATTCTGTCTCTGTCTCTCTCAAAAATAAATAAACATTAAAAAAAAAAAAAAAAAAATTAAAAAAAAAAAAAAAAAAAAAGGAGGGCACTTGTTGGGATGAGTACCGGGTATTGTACCTAAGTGATGAATCACTGGGTTCTACTCCTGAAACCAATACTATACTGTATGTTAACCAACTTGAATTTAAATAAGTAAATTTATAAAAGAAAAAAATTAATGTAAATGGTGATAAGTATACATACTATATATTTTACATACACGATAAGCCAGAAAAATGAACAGAAGACTATACACCAAACTGTTTTAGCGATAGTTATTGTAAAGAGAAGAGTAAGTATCTGCAGGAAGGCATACAGCACAAGAGGTGATATGTTTAAGATGGAATGTCAAGCTTTATGCTATACATTTTTTTAAATTTCTACAGTAAGGGTAATATTTTTAGTATAGTTTTTTAAGAGAGAAAAGAGCCCATAAAAACCTGAAACCCAATAAATAATAAGACATGGACTTAGTACATGGGATACAGAGAGCTAGATTTGCATTTTCATTTTGAATGTGAACTCTACAGTATTCTATCATGGAAGAAGAAAGTCTAAGACAAAAGGACCGCAGAGAAAAATGACTAATGTATTATGGCCTTTTTGGTTTATTTAATAGGCAATGAAACAATTCTACCTGTTTAGCTTGTCCTAGAATCCAAAAAATACGGTTAGTTCTAGAGTTCTAGGTATTCTTCTCACTGCTGGTTCCTTTAGTTTGGTTTTTGCCTTTTGAAACTTGGTACAAAAACTGCTTCCCAATGACCTCCACATGGTGCAAACTGCCCATCTTTTTGGATGGTTACAGATTTCTGTTCTTTACACCCTAGTGCTTTATCCTTACCACCTTGACTTCTCTTCAGCATCTTCTGTCATTAAGCTTGAAACAAGAAAGACTGCCACAATTTTGCTTAACTTAAAAAAATTATTTTTACCTGGAAGGGGCCACCCCCACTAAATTGGGGCCTAATCCTCTGAACAAGGAACGAGGCCCCTCTTTTTCCAAGATCACCCTGAAAGAGAAAAATGTTATTTAGAAAGGAAATGTCTTTCAAAGTCTAGTACTTTATCTGTATAGCAAACTTAGACTTTTAAACCCATATGTTTCTACTATGATGTTGTGCTTTTCTGGTCAGTTTTTCTTACTTGTGAACATCTGTTTTTCCTGACACAGCACAGACTGATAAATGATAGTGAAAAGAACTCCAATCAGATTCTTTCCTAAAACTTTTAAAGACTACAGTATAATTTCTACATTTATTTTCATATGATCATGCTACTATGATCTTCGATATCCTCCATTTTACCATCTTTACCAGCAAATTCAATTCCCAGTGAGAAATGCAGCTCCCCATCTAGTATTTGGGGTCCTTTCTTGGTATCAGACAATTCTCTCAGTACTGCAACATTATCTCATACAACCATTCCTGTGAAATGCTGTCAAAATTTGTTACCCTAACCTCCTTTAGGGTACTAAAATGGTTAGCCTGTTACCACTTCTCTCTCTATTCATTTAACATTTACTATATTGAATACTTACTGTATAAAAACTGAGCAGAGTAAGTAGATAGAAAGAAGGTAAGGCACCTGCCACTGAGAAATTTGATAACCAGTTGTGGAAAAAAGAATTATACTGAAACCATTCAACAGACTATATTAATAAGCAAATGCTATACAAGCTAGATTAATATGCCCAGCAGGGAAAGGAAGAGGAAGGCTTTCTGAGGGTGAGGTATTAAGTTTTGAAAGTGAGAAGAAACAAAGAAAATAGCTATTTTAACTTATTTTAACTTAGAGTTAATAGGCTAGGGCAGTGGTTCTCAACCACCTATACACAGAAGAATAATTGCTTAAAAGGCAGTTGAGCATAATGGTTCAATAAGGGCCTGAATTATGGGGCCAGACTTCTTAATATGAAGCCCAGTTTTGGTAAATGACCAGTTATAAGAACATAAAGTAATGTCTTTTATCTTTATTTACAGCAGCAGTAAACAGAGAAAAACAGTACTCTTTTTTTTGGGTTACTGTGAGGAATAAGTAAATTAATATATAAAGTGCTTAAAAGAGCACCTGGCTCCCAGTAAGCACTTGATAAATCTTAATATTGATTACTGATGGAGTGTTTTTTAAAATGCCAATTTCGGGGCGCCTGGGTGGCTTGGTCGGTTGAGTGTCCGACTTCGGCTCAGGTCATGATCTCATGGTCCGTGGGTTCGAGCCCTGCATCGGGCTCTGTGGCTGACAGCTCAGA
Organism: Panthera leo; assembly: GCF_018350215.1. Lineage (NCBI taxonomy): Eukaryota > Metazoa > Chordata > Mammalia > Carnivora > Felidae > Panthera > Panthera leo. Next base: position 122,193,182 of record NC_056687.1, read on the forward strand.
GCCTGGAGCCTGTTTCAGATTCTGTGTCTCCCTTTCTCTCTGCTCCTCCCCTGTTCATGCCCTGTCTCTCTCTGTCTCAAAAATAAATAAACGTTAAAAAAAAATTTTTTGAAAAAAAAATAAAATGCCAATTTCAGCATGGGTGTTATACATAAGTGCTGAATCACTAAACTTTATTCCTGAAATCATTATTACACAATATGTTAACTAACTTGAAATTAAAAAAAAACAAACAAACTAAAAAAACCACCCACAAAACCCCCCAAAACACACAAATTGCTCTGATCTCACCCTCCAAGTATTCTGATTCAATAGGTATAGGACAATGCTCAGTAATTTGCATTTTACCATGCCTTCAGACGACTGACACAGGTGATACGGAACCCCTTTTGATAAAATAGATTAGACAGAAGCAGAGTTAAAAATAACAAATTATAGAGCACATTTTAAAGATTAAATGCTTGTTAGCCCTTTCTGTATCATAAATCCCCTTGAGAAATTAAGGAAGGTAGTAAATGTTCTTTTAAAAAAATACACACTTGCTAACACTCACAATTTTGCAAACAATTTCATGTAATTTACTGAGCTCTTGAAGTTCATCCATGAGCTACCTAGGAAACTAAGGGAGCCCAGCAGGGGATCCCTAAAGTTGCTGGTTAAGAAGCAATGAAACACTTCACTCATTAGGATGGTTTTAATAAAAAAAGACAGTAAAACAATGCAGAAATTGAAAATCTCACTCACTGGTGGTGGGAATGTAAAATGATACAGCCACTCTGGAAAACTGTGTGACAGTTCCTCAAAATGTGAAACATAAAGTCATCATATGACCCACCAATTCCACTCCTAGTATATCCCCCCAAAATAAAAATGTGTATGTCTATAATAGCTCTATTCATAATACCCCCAAAGTGGATACAACCTAATGTCTATCAACTAATGAGTAGATAAAGCAAATGTATAGTGACAGAAAGTAGGTTAGGAGTTGCCTAGGGATAGAGGATAAGGGGAGAGAAGAGAGGGAAAATGAGAAGTGACTGCTAACAAGATAAGGCTTTCTTTTGGTGATGAATGATGAAAACGTTCCAAATTTAGAAGGTGATGATAGTTGCACAACTCTGTCAATATATTAAAAATGAATTTTACACTTTACATGGGTGAATTTTATGGTATGTGAATTATTCCTCAAATAAAGATGTTAGGGAAAAAAAAGCAGCCATGAATCAGACTGACTGGGACAGAGCCTGAACAGGGAAACAATGGGAATGAGAGTGAAGAGATGTTAAGGCAGAGAATGCAGACTTGGAAGTCACCTCAACACTGAGGATAGGTGAAACATGTTAAATTAGCTCTTATAAGAGGGCCTGAAAAACAGAAATTAAAATGAAGCAGAGAGGGATTCCTAATGCTGAGGAAAATCAGAGAAAGCAAAACCACTGAAAAAGACAAAAAATACAGTACTGTTACGAAAGTCAAAGGAAGAAGTTTAGGAGAGATAACCAATGGTAATAAAGGCAAAATCATGATATTTAAATAACCTATTATTAGTAGATAAAATATTCTATTTTTAATCAAGATATTACTAATCAGGATTGATAATACTATTACTCATCAGATATTTGTAACTTTCATTAATTGGTAGCAATTTTATTCTACCTATCCACGTACTTAGAGAAGTTTAAAAAGAAAAGACTGATGAAATCTTTTGGTAACCACGGTAAACACACAGTATGAGTTTATTTGCTACCACAAAATAAACACTACTGAACTAAGCTCAAACAGATCATGTCCCAAGTGACCTGATAAGGCAGATACGAGTTACATACCTAAGTCTGAACACGTAAAACCTAATTTCAGTAGTTTTGAAATTTCAAATCTAATTTGCAACATAATGAAGTATGGTAAAATGTAAAAACAAATCTTTTTCAAACCACCAAAAAATTTCAAGCAAACAGTGAATGGTCTGTTAAAATCAGTAGAATTCTGCTTTAAATCTCAGTTATGTTTAGGTTATATAAAAATCACAGACTGCCATTAATTGGATGTACTTACTTGTGTCAGTATGTCAGTACTTGGAAAATTAAAAGCACATACACAAAGAGTTAGCATTTAACACTATCACATTTCAAAGATAAATAAATAATCCAAAATAGAATACCTATAATAGCTTTAGAAAATAAATCCAGGATAAATGTAGAAAAATATTCCAAATACACATGATTTGGAAATAATATTACATCTTATATTATCCAACTAACTATTCTTCTCCATTAGGGATGATCATTTCTGATGAATATAATTGAGTAACTCTGTTATTAACCTTTTTAAATGTGGCAGAATATAAATGAACAAAACACACAGGCATCACTAAGGTAAACAGACTAAAAAAAACAGATTCACGAATACTGTGCTCTCACTTTAGGCAATGGAGAGGTCCAGGAGACACTACTCGGTTGACACTGGCTCCAGCCATGGTGTTCAACTGAACTTCAGAGATGTAAAGCGTCACAGAAGATGATTGCAGCCGTGTTTTTACAACTTCCAGTGGACATGTCAGAATAGCTCCTACTGTACCACCACATCTGGGAAAAAATGAAAAGAACAAATCTACTTAGTATACACATTTAGACTGTAAAATGAGTGGGCAACTGGGGGCTTCATCAAGGCACTAAAATGTACAATTTTTTATTTTAGAAGATTAAACTATTTTAATGCTTCATTTATTTGACTGCATATAAACACCATTAGTAGCTAAAAAGAACTGAGTTAGGGGTACTTGGGTGGCTCAGTCAGGTAAGTGTCCGACTCCTGATTTTGGCTCAGGTCATGACCTTATGGTTCCTAAGTTCAAGCCTCTCATGGATAGAACCCCACATGGGGCTCTGCACTGACAGTGTGTAGCCTGCTTGGGATTCTTTCTCCATCCCTCTGCCCTTGTCCTACTCATGCGCATGTGCGTGCTCTCTCTCAAAAATAAACTTAAAAAAAAAAAAAAAAAAAAAAAAAAGAAAAAGAACTGAACTTAATATTTACCTAGCAAAAATAATTAAAGAAGACTCCTAATGGTGGATATTGTTACTAAAATTTACTGGTAAGTCACATCATAGTTTGAAATACTTTTCTAAGGGTTTCTTTGGTGCTCCTTACCCAAATATTACTCGTGGCTCTGTTGAAACCTAGATCACTATTTGAGTATTATCTTCTCTCTCAAACTCCTATCCTATCTTTCAAAACTTCGGAGAAATTGTCTTCAGAGCAATAAAAATTAACCATTGATGGTTAATCATACATTTCCTATTTTAAATATTCAAATATTCAGAAGTGTCTTATCTACAAAAAAAATTACATGTGAATCTCAAAATCAGTAATATCAGGCCCACATGTAGAAATCTGTACCAGGTAGGCAGGCTTACCTATAAGAATCTAATTTAAACATAAAAACTGGATAAATAATAAAGCTCTTAACAAATGACATCATTTAAACTTTTTAAAGGAATTTGAGATAGGCTGAATAATTATTCTTTTTAAATGGAAGAGTGGGACATAATTAAAGCATTAATAAGTACTTAGTGAAACCCTGAGAATTGCTTTTAACCAGATGAAAATCACTCAGGAGAGCTCTTACCACAGTCAAAGAGAAAAGCAGACCAAATCAGAGGAAACCTAGACCTCCAAAATGGGCATTAAAGGAAGAAAAAGAAAAGCAGCCCACCACAGAAATACACTAAACAATTCTACCTCTAGAATTAAATATATATATGTATCTCTATATATATTTATTTTCATATATATTTTTTTTCATGGTGATTTTAATTCACATTTCCCTGATAAATGACTCTGAAAAGCCTTTGTATGTTTATTTACATCCATATATATATATATATATATATATACATATATATATATATACACACACACACTCACACATACATATATATAACACATAATAAAAAACAGAGGCATGGCAATAATATCACTACAAATAAAATTTAAGAAAATATGGTATTTTATATTGATGTAATAGTACATGCCATCAAGGAAATAAAACCAGAACAAATTTTATGAGCTAAAAGTGAAAAATATAACAACTTAAAAATTTGAGAACATCCATATGTAAAATAAAACTGGACTCTTATACTATATTTAAAAAATTAACTCAGAATGAATCATAGACCTAGATGTAAAACATCAAACTGTAAAGCTTCCAGAAGAAAACATGTGGAGAAAAATTCTTTTCACTTTGGGCTAGGCACAGGTTTCTTTAGATAACAACAAAAAAGCATAAATCATAAAAGAAAAAAATTGATAGGGGCGCCTGGGTGGCTCAGTTGGTTAAGTGGCTGACTTCAGCTCAGGTCATGATCTTACAGTTTGTGGGTTCAAGCCCTGCATCTGGCTCTGTGCTGTGCTGACAGCTCAGAGCCTAGAGCATGCTTTGGATTCTGTATCTCCCCCTCTCTCTGCCCCTCCCCCACTCCTGCTCTGTGTCTCTCTCTCTCAAAATAAACATTAAAAAAATTTTTTTTAGAAGAAAAAAATTGATAAACTGGACTTTACCAAAATTAAAAATTCCCACTCTTTTAAAGAAACTGTTAAGAAAATGAACAGACAAGGGATGACTGGGTGGCTCAGTCAGTTAATAAGCATCTGCCTCTTGATTTTGACTCAGGTCATGATCTCACGGTTCGTGAACTTGCGGGTTTGTGAGTTTAAGCCCTATGTCAGGCTCTGCTGGCAGGGCAGAGCCTGTTTGGGATTCTGTTTCCCTCTCTTTCTTTGTCCCTCCCCCACTTGCTCTTGCTCTCTTTCAAAAATTAAGTACATAAACATTGAAAAAATGAAAAGATAAGCAACAGTCTTTTGCAAATATTTTGCAAAAGTATTTGCAAAACACGTATCTGATAAAGTGCTTATATCCAGAAACATAACTCAATGATAAAAACAACTCAAAAGACTGGAAAAGACGCTTCACCAGATCGATGCAAATAAACATACAAAGGTTTTTCAAAATCATTTATCAGGGAAATGCAAATTAGAATCACAATGAGATACAATAGACATATAACAGATGTAGATCTATTTATTAATGGCTAAATTACTAAAGGCTGGCCCTGCACTGTCAGTGTGCAGCCCAACGTAGGGCTCAATCTCATGAACCATGGGATCATGACCTGAGCGGAAATCAAGAGTCAGATGCTTACCCAACTGACCAGCCAGAAGCCCCACAGTAGCTGTACTCTTAATAACCCCAAACTGGAAAAAACCAGTATGTCTATCAACTGAAGACGGATAAACAAGTTATGGCGTATCAGTATAATGAATTATTACTATCTTGCAATAAAAAGCACCAACATGGATCAATCTCAAAAGCATTATGCTAACTTTAAAAAGTCAGGGACAAAAGGCTTTTATTTTTTGACATTTCTTTTTTATAACTTTTTGGAAAAAGCAAAACTAGAACAATAGAAACGAGATCAGTGATTACCAAGAGGTAGTGGAGGAGAGAAGAACCGACTGCAAAGGGCACAGAGGAATTCTTGGGATAAAAAAAGGTTCTATAGCTTGATTATAGTAGTTACAGTACCTTATACATTTGCTAAAACTCATTGAATTATGCAATTAACAAAGGGTGAGTTTTATTATATATACCTTGATAAATCTGATGAAAAAACTGAATATGTGAAAACTAGTAAAAAAAAAAATGTTAAGTATATGAACTACCTGCAATTGAATACAATTACATTATGTCAAAATCTTAATCATAATAAACTTAATGTCTCCTAAAAATTCCACTTATAGCTTTAAATAGGAAATTAAAAAAATTAAACCCCCAAAAAGAAAAGATCAAAACCATAATTATAGTGTCAGAAATTAACACATCAACTAGATAAATAGTAGGGCTGTAAGAGATTTGAAACAAAATTAACTAGCTCAAGGGAGACTCTATTCTCAATAAACAAGGAACAGATATTATTTTTAAACAGCTATGAAACAGGCTTAAAACCTCATTACAGTTGACTCGTAAAATACCATGGGGGTTAGGGGCACCAACCCCTCCCCCCCACCCCATGCAGTCAAAAATCCACACATAACTTTTGACTCCCTCAAAACTTAACTACTAATAGCCTACTGTTGACTGGAAGACTTACCACTAGCATAAACAGTTGATTAATACATACTTTGTGTATGTGTTATATACTGTATTCTTACAATAAAACTAAAGAAAATGTTATTAAGAAAATCATAAGAAAAATACATTTGCAGTACTGTACTGTAGTTATCCCAAAAAAATCTGCCTGTAAGTGGACCCTGTGCAGTTCATATCAATGTTGGTCAAAGGTCAACTTAAAAAAAATTTTTTTTTAATGTTTATTTATTTTTCAGAGTGACAGAGAGAGAGACAGACAGACAAAGCATGACTGGGGGAGGGGCAGAGAGAGAGGGACACACAGAATCCGAAGAAGGCTCCAGGCTCTGAGCCGGCCGCACAGAGCCCAACGAGGGGCTCGAACTCACAAACCGTGAGGTCATGACCTGAGCTGAAGTTGAACACTCAACCAACTGAGCCACCCAAGCGCCCCAAAGGTCACCTTTATGTAAAAGACCAGAAGCAAAATCTTAAACAGAAGCCACAAGTTTGTTTCTGTTCATTGGTAAGGGCTAAGTGGCAAGAAATGTGAATCATCACAGTACATGCTGTAGTATATGCTGCAGAACTGAAGACAACCTGTGCAGTAAAACACCGTATTCACACTACAATAGTGGTTTACTTAGAGTAGATCATAGCTGTTTTTAACGTGAAGTTACCTGGATTTTTTCTTTTTAACTACTTAGTATATTTACTTTGTAAATTTATTGAACATAAAAATGAAATAGGCCCCAAATTTTAATAATCATGCATATTTGGTTTTATATTCTGTAAAACATAAAATGTATTCTTGGGTTTCAGAATGAACATGAATTACTTCTATAATTAAAATAAATAAATATAGGGGTGCCTGGCTGGCTCAGTCGGTGGAGTGTGCGACTCTTGATCTCGAGGTTATGGGTTCAAGCCCCACATTGAGTGTAAAGATTACTTAAAAATAAAGTATTTTTTAAAAATTAAAATAAATAAAAACAAAAAGCCAAGGTAGCACATAGGCCATGATTCTTACCCTACTCCTGATTCCAAGAAAATAAACCTATTATACACACAAAAAACAATCTACTGGGGGAAAACAGTCTTCTTGTAAAAATGATATATGATATAACCCATGTACAGTATTTCATGACATGGCACATAGAAAATACTAAAAAAATATTACCTACTGAAGTTATCAGCATCTATTACTGATAGTAATACCTAAAATTCTGTAACAGAAACTACTACAAATACTTTAAGGTCAGACCACAGACAAGATATATATATACCGTAATTCCTAAAAACATAATTCAACAAGTAATGAGGATCTAAATTGTACAGAGCTAGGGAGTGATGTAAGTAGGTGTTCACACAAGCACTCAGGTTGTCCTGAAGCAGTTTTACATTACAAAATGCAACAGGTATGCAAGCACAGGGGTGACACTCCAGTATCTCTCATGCTGTTTTTATCTTAAAGTCATTTAAAATTATTATCCAAGCTGAAATCATTAAAATCGATGCAGAAAAAAACTCTTGGAGTCAATATACACTTAAAATCTCTACTTACGAGGGGCGCCTGGGTGGCTCATTAGGTTTGGCGTTTGGCTTTAGCTCAGGTCATGATCTCGCCGTTCACGAGTTCAAGCCCAGCATTGGGCTCTGTGATCACTCGGAGCTTCTGATTCTGTGTCTCCCCCCCTCTCTCTCTGCCCCACCCCCACTCACACTCTGTCTCTCTCTCTCTTTCAAAAATAAACAAACATTAAAAAAAACTAAAAAAAATAAAATCTCTACTTATGACAACAGGGATTAACTAGAGACTATTTCTTCTCCACGTCAAAAACCTCAACTGTCTAAAGAAATATGCCACAAAGACAGAGAACCAGGGGAGAAATGAACAAGACCTAAGATTTCAAGCAATGAAGCAAGTAGGAAGGGGTAACTGACTTAACAAAGAGGAAGAAAGGCTTAAAGAAGGAAATACCAAAGGAAAGCAGCAGTTTTTACCCTGCAGAATCTCAGAGGCCTAAAGATTAAGGGCATGAAGTATTCAAGATGGAAGTAAGGCAAAGAACTGAAAATAGAAGGGCTGGCTGATAGGCTATATAGTGAAGTTGGGATACCGTAGTGGGATCTACCCCTCTCACTCACCACCATGTTACCAGTAAAACTATGCTCCCAGGCAGAAGCTTAAATCTCTAAAGAACATGAATTTAGGAATCTCTGAGGTCAGGGTGCCTGGGTGGCTCAGTCAGTTAAGCAACCAACTCTTGGTTTTGGCTCAGGTCATGATTGCTAGGTTCACGGGCTGGAGCCCCAGGTTGAACTCACGATGACAGTGTGGATCCTGTTTGAGATTCTCTCTTTCCCTCTCTCATTGCCCCTTCCCTGCTCATAGTCTCTCTCTCTCAAAATAAATAAATAAACTTTAAAAAAAAAAGCTTAAAAGAATCTCTGGTCAGGTTTCACAGGTAGAATCAATAGATATTTAAAAACCTCACACCAAGTTGCACTACTACAATCTTTTAAAATATTGGGAACAAAGGGGTGCCTGGGTGGCTCAGTTGGTTAAGCGTCAGACTTCAGCTCAGGTCAAGACCTCACGATCTGAGTTCAAGGTCTGTGTTGGGCTCCGTGCTGACAGCTTGGACCCTGCTTGAGATGCTCTCTCTCTCTGCCCCTCCCCTGCTTGCTAAGTCTCTCAAAATAAGATACATAAATAAACTTTAAAAAATAAAATAAAATGCTGGGAACAAAGATATTATCAACTTCCACGAAGAATAAAAGGTAACATTAAAAAAAAAAAAAAGAATAGAATTCCCAACAACTGCAGATTACTTATTCTAGAATTCTGTACCAAACCTGTCAAGCAGAAAGAATAAATACACTCGCATACAAAGAAATATTTAAGAATTTTCCTACCTTGTACCTTTTCTTACATAGCTACTAAAGAATGTGTTCTGCGAGTTAAGGGCTTAATCTAAAAAAGAGGAGGGAATATACCTAAAAACAATACAAGGTTCTACGTCAAATTATATCTCAATAAAATGGGGGCTGGGGAACTGAATTTAGGAACAGAATGAATAACACAGGAGAGGGAGAAAGGAATCCCAAGAAATGTCAGGATTAGAAAATAACCAGTCCAGAAAGGATTTGGGTAACAAAGTTCAGAGGGATGAAGAACTTCAGGAAAAAAAGACTGACAGATGAATATATTTGATGATATAAAACTAAATATTCAAGTACCCATATTACTAAGCATTTTAATTTTTTTGTTAAAAAAATTTTTTACCATTTATTCATTTTTGAGAGAGAGAGTCAGAACACAAGCGGGGATGAGGCGGAGAGGGAGGGAGACACAGAATACAACGCAGGCTCCCAGGCTCTGAACTATCAGCACACAGCCCGATGCAAAGTTCAAACCCACAAACCATAAGATCATGACCTGAGCCGAAATAGGACATTTAACCCCACCCAGGTGCCCCACTAAGCATTTTTAAATGTGCAGCGATTATTAACTCCAAGGGAGGAAAAATGAAGTTATTCAAGAAAGAAAAGGTCAATAACTGAGCCCTACTATCACCAATATTTATAGTGTCACAATAAGGTAAACACTGCCCATTGATTTAACCAAAAAACTGTGATGTAACTATCTACTGAGAATAGAAAGATAGGGGAATTAGAGAATGGTATAACTAAATCCTCATCTACCAGAACAGAAAGTATGAAGAAAATTCCACATAGCTAAGACATATACTAGGTTCCCACTAGGAAGGAAATGTGGAGAGAGGGGAGATGGGGAATGCTGATTAATAAAAATCTTAAAGGAGCTTAAAAAAACACGATATGCATACATTTATTTTTAAAATAATTTTAATCAAAACTCTAGCAGTATTTGTTTTTTTGGAACAGCAGGGGTTTTTAACTGGAGCAGATGGTTGAAGTTTCTGGGACCCACTCACTGGACCCCATGAAAAAATGATGTGTATGGTATGCAAGTGTCTTGGACTCAGTACCCTAAAATAAATCTGGAATCTTGGGGCAGCTGGGTGGCTCAGTTAGGTGGCCGACTTCGGCTCAGGTCACATCTCACAGCTGGTGGTTGAGTTCAAGCCCCACATCAGGCTCTGTGCTGACAGCTCAGAGCCTGGAGCTGCTTCAGATTCTGTGTCTCCCCTTTCTCTGTGCCCCTCCCCTGCTCATGCTCTCTCTCACGCTCTCAAAAATAAATAATAAAAACATTAAAACATTTTTTTTTAATAAATAAATAAATCAGGAATCTTGACCACTTCTCGTCATGTCCATCCTGGTCCAAGCCACTGGCTTCTGCTCTAACTCTAATTAGAGTTTACTACATGAACCATGCTCTTGCCTCAGGATCTCTGTTCTTGCTGTTTCATCTTCACATTTTTGCCTCAAATATGAGAATGGGTTACTACCTCACCTCATCTTTGCTTGGTTGTCACTTCTCAGTGATGTCCTGTCTGATCACCATATAAAAAATCCCCTACAATGGGGGTGCCTGGGTGGCTCAGCCGGTTGAGCATCAAACTTCAGCTCAGGTCATAATCTCACAGTTCGGTTCATGAGTTTGGGCCCTACACTGGGCTCTCTGTGGCCAGTGCAGAACCTGCCTGGGATTCTTTCTCCCTCTCTCTCTCTCTGCTCCTCCCCTGCTTGCACTCTCTCTCTCTCAAACCCCTACACTGACTCTTTATCCACCTTCCCTGCACTACTCTTTTCTACAGCCCATATTGTCACTTAACATATTTTATTTACTTTATCTTCTGCTGTGCTCCCTGATGCTACAATGTAAGCATCAGGAAATCAGCAATTTATATCCAATACTAATAACCCCAACATCTCTGTTAAGGCCTGTGACATAGCAAGCACTCATGCTGAATGAGTGAATGAACATTGTAGCATTTGATAACTCAGGATTTAACAGGTAGGAGACAGTGTATTTGGCCCAACTTCCTTATTCTGCAGATGAGGAAACAAAAGTCCTCCAAGGGAAAATTAGTTGCTCTACGTTCACAGTCAATTAAAGAACAAACCAAATCTCCTGATTCTTAGTTCAGCTCTTTTCCTTTCAAATCTCTAACTTAAATCCAGAAGGAGTATTTTACATCAAGATGCAGTATATCCCCATGCACATTTTGCAGAATTTTTATCTTTTTTTAAAAATGTTGGTTATAAACCAAATTGATTTCATAATCCACTAATGGGTTGCTATAAATTTGAAGCATGCTGTTCTATATTAAGTTAGATGCAATTTAACCAGGAAGGATATAAGGAGAAGAATCTGTTCTTCTGTATTGTTATTATTACACATCTTAAGTGCTTGGGGGTAGAGGTATTTTTTATGCACTGGTCAATTTACTGCAAGATTAAAGCAGCATGCTAACTTAATAGCTGGAAGGCAGGGACAATACATGCATATTCAGCTTCACAACTTAAATGTGTGAGTACAACTAAAATATATTAAATATATACTGTCTCATTTATCAATTTGTAAGATTTGGATAGCACATTTTATTATGTCAACCAAGTTATAAAACAATTAATGGAAAAGACTAGAAATTATTTTTAAAATATTTAAAATATTCTATATAAAAATATTAAAAATAAAATATTCTATATTAAAATTGGTTTATTCTAGGGGCGCCTGGGTGGCTCAGTCGGTTAAGTGTCCGACTTCGGCTCAGGTCACGATCTCAGTCTGTGAGTTCGAGCCCCGCGTCGGGCTCTGGGCTGATTGGCTCAGAGCCTGGAGCCTGCTTCAGATTCTGTGTCTCCCTCTCTCTCTGCCCCTCCCCCATTCATGCTCTGTCTCTCTCTGTCTCAAAAATAAATAAAAACGTTAAAAAAAAAAAATTGGTGTATTCTAGTCTCCCAAAAAGAAAGTTTCTTAGCAATGAATACTGATTTACGTATTTTTTACCATTTATAATGAGCAAACTCCTCATGAACATTAATTTGTACAGCCAATATAATGCTTTAAAATTTTAGCAAGATAGGGTCTCCTGGGTGTCTCAGTAAGCATCCGACTCTCGATTTTGACTCAGGTCCTGATCTCACAGTTCCTGAGTTCAAGCCCTGCAGCCCCACATGGGGCTCTGCACGGACAGTGCAAAGCCTCTTTAGGATTATCTCTTCTCTGTCCTTCTCTCCTGCTCATGTGTGTGCACTCTCTCTCAAAATAAACATTTAAAAACTAAATAAAGAAAAAAACTTGCAAAATAGAAATGTATAATGTAGTGAGGCTGCGATGACTCCAAGATCAAGAAGGCCATGCATAAGATCTTGCCGTCTACAACATGGATGAACGTGGAAGGCATTATACTAGGGAAATAAGCCAGCACAGAAAGAAAAAAACTGCATGATCTCATTTATATGTAAAATCTAAAAAAAGTCAAACAACATAGAAGTCAAAAACCATAGAAGGGTAGTTAACAAAGGCAAGAGGTGTGAGAAATAGGAAGGTATTAGTCAAACAGTACAAAATTGCAGTTATGTAGGATGAGTAAGTCTAAAGTTCTAATGTACAACATAATGATTAAAATACTACTGTACTGAATATTGGAAATTTGCTAAGAGATTTCAGATGGTCTCACATACAAAAAATGGCAACTGCATCAGATGTGATGTTATCATTTCACTACGTATACTTACATCAAATCATCATGTTGTGGTGTATACCTTAAATATACACAATTTAAAAAAAAAGACCATGTGAAGAAGCTCCTCTGTATGAGATATTAAAGGCTAACAATCATCAGTTGGAAGAGTGTGTAAGGCATACAGAGGCTTTCTGACATCCAGCTATCTTCAAGCCTCTCTGGTTCTGCATTCCAAACTTCCTCTCACACTTCCCCTGACCATTCCCACTTCAAGTGCCTTAAAGCAGGCTTTCACTTTCTTTTTGCCTTCTAACTGGTCCTGAGTCCCTCTGATCCAGTGATGTGACCTATGAGTTAAGATCAGTTGCAAGGTATCACCAATGTGATTTGCTACTACTAGTAATAAAGTACTAAATTGGATGCTTTACTGTTAAAAGACAAAGTTACAATTCAAAGCCACTTGCTCACTGGCTTTAAGTGCTTTGATTAGCAAGCAAAGAACAGCCAAGTTTGACAGCTGAACAGCATACAAGTTCATTATTCTATAACATCAAAAAAATCTAGAAAGGACAGTTTCCAAGATTTATTCCTTCTATTTGAGACAATCTCTCTCAAAGAACAAAATAAAAAAGCAAAGTGCCTCTTGGTGCACACGCGTAGCTGACATAATAACAGACAATAAATAGTTTTATTAAAGAATTTAAAAATATATATCATACTGTTTGTATCTTCACATACATATAGTGTTATTAAAAGTACAGCTCAGGGGCTCCTGGGTGGCTCAGTCAGTTAAGCATCCAACTTGGGCTCAGGTCATGATCTCACCGTTCATGAGTTTGAGCCCCACATCTGGCTCTGTGCTGACAGCTCAGAGCCTGGAGCCGGCTTCAGACTGTGTCTTCCTCTCTCTCTGACCCTCCCCTGCTCATGTCTATCTATCTGTCTCTCAAAAATAAATATACATTAAAAAAAATTAAGAAGTACAGCTTAAATAAATCTTATCTACATCCTTTTTTGCAGGTTAACACGAGTTGCTTCTGTAACTTCCCTGACCTAACCAATGACCTTATAAATTCTGAAGATTAACTCTGGCAAATACAAAATAGGACCAAAGGGTGTCCTAAAGATAAACCAGGTCCAGCACCGGTCCAGACCCAAGGTCCAGCACTGGTCTGTTGCAAATGTTTCTGATTTAATAACATAGCTACTAGGCTATTTGAAATCTCTCTGAAATCCTAATAAACACATACTTGAACATAATTATAATTATCAGGGAAATGATGCAAAGGCCATATACTCAATTTTTGCCTAAGATTAAATGCCACTATGAAAGGTTATTTAGTTGTTAAAATATGTTGAGTTTTTAGAACTTAATCTAAATGATCCCTGTGTGTAAAGCTCATAAAAAGATCTCTCTCCTTTTCTTCAGCTTATTACTATTAAAGTAAAAAAACCCAAAAAACAAAAAACAAAAACTTTCCTAATTCCTAATTAATGTAATTCTATCAGGATAAAAATAATGAAATCTAGTTTTCTATGAAGAATGTCCTGAAAACAATTGCCTAAGTAAGCAACTTTCATATATAAAAAAATTCAACATCTCCAATTGAGAACGTTACTGGCACAACCCAATGTGTACTTCCACAATGCTTAACATACAGACTTCCAGAATATTCTATAAAATTGACTTCATATAACAGAGAGATAGAAGGATCTGTTAGACATTATTTAGCTCTCATTTTACATGAATGGAAAGCTGTTTGACCTTGGGTAAATCAATACACCTCAGTATTTTTCCACATTTTTAAGGGGATGAGCCAGATGATCTTTACCATCCTTCCTAGTTCTAATGTTTCTCTGAAAACGATACACCAAGGGGAAAAAAAAAAGATAAACCAGATTTTATGGCAGCAAATTATGCAACCACATATAAATGTAAAGTCAAGAGATACAAAGGAAGGGAATTTACAAGGCTGATCACCTATGTTGTATCAGGCCCTACATCCCAGTACCTTTTAATGCTCCAAATAACCTGCAAATGCTAGGTTCTTTGTGGAGGAGAGGCTCCTAAATCTATTGTTTAGATGCTGCAAACACTCTCCATTTCTGCTTTTAGGGAAAAATCTAACAAGGAGGGCCTTTACATGTATTCATAACAAAAAAATGACCGATGATCTTAATCCAAATAGGGAAGTCAGTGCAATCAAGCTAACACTTCAAGTTACCGTGCCCCACTTTTAACAAAACTTAATACAGGAATCTTGAACGTAGAGTAGTAGAAATGTTAGGACCTAGGAAGGGCCTTAGAGATCATATAGTACACCTCTCTCACCTTACAAATGAAGCAATTAAAATAATGGACATTATTAAAATAACATAATGGGAAAAAGGTTTTGTCCATTTTTCACTCAAAATAGCAGCGCAGTCTCCTAACTTTCAGGTATTACCTGTGATAGAATTACGCAAGGAAGCCCAATTGTTTGCATAACAAGATACCTTTACAAGAACACCTACCTACATGATTAATGGTTTTTTAAAAAAATGATTTAATTTGCTAAGATTTAGTTAACGTATCAGAAAGATGGATCATTGGTAAAAGTCTCAGAAATGTGGAAAATACATCGCCTAAGCTTGGCCTCACAGATCACAAGAAAAACACTTTTTTATGCCACAACAGTGACTGGCCCATGGCTGGTGCACAGTGAGTTTGTTGAGTGAATACGCCCACCAAAGAAAAGTACTGCCATCATTGGCAATAAAGTCTTAAAGTGGTCGATTTTAAAACAAACTGTACGCTTTAAGGGGATGAGACTTTATACAGTCATATAGACAGAAAAGAGCCTCAGCATAATTCACCAAAGCCGTTTTTGGAGTAACATGATCCCACAGACAAGTAACTCTTAAACTTAAAAAATTCTAGCATTCCCCAAATAACTTGGAAGGAATAAACCTAAAAAAGAGACTAAACTGGCTCAACAAAGTATCTGTAGCATGTAGGCTGGCAATCAGGGAACTGAGACTTTAGGCTGAGTCCTAATCTTGTACACACAGTAACTATGGCCAAAGCATCTGACCTCTCCCTACCCCCGACTTTCTCCTTTCAGCAGACGAAAAGCAGCGGGTGCGCAAGAGGGTTGGTTTTCACAAAAAGAATCTGACCCCAAAGGCACTGACGCTTTGCACCGCATCTCGCAACCTGGAGAAACCCGGGCAGAAAATTTTCCGAGAGCGAGAAACCTACAGCTCCAGCGGGCAAGCGAACACCAAAGCCTCCCCGCGGGTGCCGGAAGCCCCCCAAAGACCCACCCCCGCGGAGTGGGCCGGGAAAACAGCTACCCGAGGTCCGAGGTGCTGCGTGAGCGACGTGAGGAGGCCTCGCAGCACGCGCGGCACGGGGGGAGGGAGGAGGCGGCCCCGGCGCCCATTTTGTCCTCGGCCTCGGCACCTCCGCCCAGTACCCCCAGGCCTAGGAACGTCCGTGAGGCCTGCAGCCACGTTCCTCTCCGCGGCCCCGCATCTCGGACACTGGATAGGCCGCGACGCGTGGCCCTGGCCCGCGTAGTCCCCCAGCCCCGCCCGCCGCTCCTCGGGCTCGCGCTCCAGCCTCGCCCCGGCTCCGCGGGCCTAAGGCCTCACGCCCCGCCCCGGCTTCAGCCCCCAACCCTCCCCGTCCGACCTCGGCCTCATTAGCACCCCCGGCTCAAGCCCCCTCACCCCTCCCCGCCCGGGTCTCACCCTCTCGGCCCCGCGGGTTGGAGCCCCCTCACCCGTGTCGCCCGCGTGTCAGGCCACGGCCTTCAGCCCAGCACCCTCAGCCCCAGCCCGCACGCGCAGTGTGGACCGTACCCCCCGGCAAACAGATGCACCAGCGTGTCCCTCTGGCTCATTCTCTCTTCCGCATGTCCTCCAGGCGCTGAGGCGGGACGCGGATCCAGGCACCCGCGAAGGCCGGCAGCTTCAGTCCCGGACTAAAGCTGCACAGTGCCCCAGGGACGGCGCAGGGCCAGCTAGCGGAGACGCGGCTGCAGAAGGCAACCGGCGCGGCCCTCCCCGCGGCGCTGCAGCCGCGCCGCCTCCCGCTCCAACTGGGCGCTCTCGACCAGAGCCGGAGAGCGGCGCGGCAGCGGCGGGGTGAGGCTGCGCGCGGGGGCTCTGATATTCTGATGACCCCCGACATAAACAGAAGCTCCCATTGGTCCGCGCTTCGTGACGTCATGAGGCCGGCATGCCGGTTTCACGTGATCGCCAAGGTTTCTTTCTTTTTTTTTTTTTTTTTCAATGAAGGGCCTCGAGGCGGGGCGGAGAGCGTGGCCTTAGGGTAGTAGGTCACCGTGCTTTTGCACCTAATCCGGGGGCTAGGAGGCTCCACCAGGTGCCTCCTGGGCCCGCCAGCGGGCGGGCTGATGGGACCCCACGCTCCGGCCCGGAGCAGGTGAGAAACTGCCTGGATTCCCGGTTCGCCAGCGTGCCCGTCTGTGACTTTTTTCTTTTAAGACTATTTCTTTCTTAAATAGCAGTTTTAGGTTTACAACACAATTGACAGGGAAGTACAGAGATTTTCCATTCACCCCTTGATTCACTTTTTGAATATGGGATTTATGGCATTTCCGCTTCCTGATATCTACCTCAGACAGTGCATGGGAAAGGCTTTTACGGTTGGTACAGTGTTTACAAATAATGCTTGTAACAGAAACTTGGGATCTGTGAGGAAGGGAAAAATAAGTTATGGAACATTCTTAGTGTGGAATATGCAGTTGTGATAAGGAGTAAGAGAGATCCATATGAAAAAAAAATTCCAAGGCATAGTAGTTTAACAGGCAAATAGAATTTAAAAACCAAGGTTTATTTTAGAAAGAATAAAGAAAACTATCATTTACTTATATATATGTAAATGTAAATATATAGGTAAATATATATACGTATATCAAAGACTTAGAGAAAGAAAATGTGTTCTTTCTTCAGAACACAGTAATTAAATATTTTAATTTTTGTTAATTATTTCTAAGGTGCACAAAGGTACAGAAAATAATATAACACAAAATCTGTACTCATCACCACATTGTACAAATGTTATTTTCCACCCCTTTGTTTGGAAACTTCCATTCTACATGCAAGGCCCTCACTACCCTTTCCCAGCCATGTAGGATTAACCAGGGCCCATCTTTCCTTCCATGGCCACTTGCTTCATGAAGTCCCCCCTGATTGCCTCAGCTTTCTATGCTCTTTATGTGTTCCTAAATTACTACAAAATGTGCAGACTGCATGTCACTGGTAAATGTCACACTTAATACTCATCTATAAAATGGGCATAAGAGTGTCCTACCTTACGAGGGAGTTGTGAGGACTAAATACATTAAAATATGTAAAACATCTACAGTAGTGCTATATAAGCACTATCTGTAAAACTTAGTATTATTTTATTGTCTTTTATTCTTAATAATGGAAATGGCAGGCAGAGCCTGGCTGGCTGAGTTGGTAGAGCATGTAACTTTTTTTTTTTTTAGAAGATATTCAAGACACTAAACTTTATTTTATTTTTTTGTAAAGTTTATTTATTTATTTTTACTAATCTTTGCACCCAACATGGGGCTCCAGCTCACAACCCTGAGATCAAGAATCACATGCTCTTCTGACTGAGCCACCAGGTTCTGTGTGTATGTAACTCTTGATCTCTGGGTGGTAAATTCAAGCCCCACATTGGGCATAGAGATGACTTGAAAAAATAAAAAAGCTTAAAAAAAAAAGGCAGCTGATATTTCTTACGCACTTACTAATATGCCATGCTCTGATTTAAGCACTTTACAGCATTCTCTTATTAAATTCACCCAACTCCCCTGTGGTAAGCAATATATCACCCCAATTTCTCATGAAGAGCCGGAAGTGTAGAATAATTAAGTAGTTTACCCAAGATTATCCAGTTAATTCAGAAGGAACTTGGATTTGAATCCAGCAAGATCTGTCCGATTCCATATCTTCACTTGGTAAAGTAATCACTACCCATTAGAGGGGGGGACATTTTGGAAAAAACAACCTAGAAAAGTAGAAATAAAAATTGCCACCCAGCTATACTTATCCAAAACTGTTTCAGTAACATTTGGGGACCATTTCTTTCTTTATAGCAGTTTTTTTTTTTAAGTTTGTTTGTTTGTTTGTTTGTTTGTTTGTTTAGAGAGTGCACTCACTGCCAGAGCACTGTGGGGCTGTGTTTTCAGCACAGACCCTGTTGTGAGGCTTGAGCTTACGAACCTCAAACCTCGAGATGGTGACCTGAGCCAAAATCAAGAGTAGGATGATGCTTAACTGACTGAGCCACTGAGGCACCCCTACAGCAGTTTTACTGGGGTATAATTTACAATGCCATAAACTTCACCTATGTAAAGTATATAATTTAGTGGTTTTTAGTATATTTTCCTAGTCATACAACCATCACCGCTATCTAATTCTAGAACATTTTCCTCACCCAAAAGGAAACCCTACACTTGTTAGCAGTCACTTTCATTCTCCTCTCCCTTATCCTGCAGCAACCACTAATCTACTTTCCATCTTTCTGGATTTACCTAATCCGCACTTTTCATATAAATAGAATCATACAATATGTGGCCTTTTGTGTCTGGTTTCTTTTACTGAGCATAATGTTTTCAAGGTTCATTCGTGTTGTAGCACGTATCAGTATTTAATTCCTTTTTACAACTGAACAGTATTCCTTTGTATGGATATAACGCATTTTGTTTATCCATTCTCAACTGATCAGCTCTTTGGACTATTTCCCCTTTTTGGCTATCACGAATAATGCTGCCATGAACATTTGTGTACAAGGTTTAGCACGGACATACATTTTTAATTCTCTCAGTAATACACTTGGGAGTGGAATTGCTGGATCTTAGGATAACCCTATGTTTAAACCCTTGAATACCTTCCGCTATTTTCCAAAGTGACTGCACCATTTTAGATGTATTTCTTTTAAGACAATAGCTCTAGCTGCCTGTTTTTGACATAGTGAATGTCAATTACATTTAATGAATCTTGTATAACTGGTGAGGAGGGAGCCAGAACTCTTATGTGTAACAGTTATTTCCTTTATGGGCAATAACAGTTCATATGTGATCCTTTGCTTTTGAACTTCCTTCAGATGCCATCGTGGAAGGAGACTCTGACCCCTGCGCCTTAAGGCTGGTACGACATTGGCACCGCCCACTTGCGTGTGGTTGCAGAGGTCCTCATTCTTGTGGGGATCCGGAGTTGAGTTGCCTGTCATGCTTGAAGTTTCACAGCACTGCCATCTGCCTGCTCCTGTTGACAAGAGCACGCCTTCAAGCGATTCCTTCAAGACCAGCACAGAGAGGTTTCTTGAGCTTCCAGGTGCTTTTCCAGGAGAATGTTAAGGCAGGGTGAGTGGGGCTAAGATCACGTTTCATCTCCCCCAACCTCCCTATTCCTTCCCAGGGGACTTCTGGGAGTTGTAGTTTTTAATTGAATCTAGAAAGAGAAACTGATGGGGAAGGGGTGGCCTCAACAGGATACTTATCTCAAAACGAACAAATAAATTTACTGTAGAGAGCACTGCTACTCTATTTCCTGATTGGTACTGACCTCGAATTTTAATTACTAATGGGCTAAAGAGAAGTTCTCAGTAGCAATTTGTGGGAGAGTGGAGGAGCATGGATGAAACACCGATGCCAGCCTCCCCTGCCCCCCACACACTTAGATTTTATTGGTCTTGTAGGTACAGCCAATTTGTATGAGTTTCAAACCTTGGATTGACAACGTTAGTTTTATTTTATTTTTTTTAAGTTTTGTTTATTTAAGTAATCTCTACACCCCACCTGGGTCTCAAACTCAGGACCCCAAGATCAAGAGTCATATGTTCCTCCAACTGAGCCAGCCAAGGGTCTGGGCAACATTAGTTTTAGTTGTTTGGATAGTATTTTTTTTTTTTTTTTTTTTTTTAAGTAAACTCTACCCCCAAGGTGGGGCTTGAACTCACACCCCACAAGGCACATGCTCTACTGACTGAGCCAGCCAGGTGCCCCAGGATTTTTTTTTAATGTTTATTTATTTATTTTTGAGAGAGAGAGAGACAGAGGAAGAGAGAATCCCAAGCAGGCTCCACACTGTCAGTCCAGAGCCCGACGGGGCTCAGTCTCATGAACTATGATATCATGACCTGAGTGGAAATCAAGAGTTGGACACTTAACCGACTGAGCCACCCAGGCACTTCCAGGATTTTTTTCTTTTAATCTCTGTACCTTCTTAACTATTTTAGTGGGAAGTTGGGAGAGATATTTTTACATTCTCTTAGCCAGATGGCATTTAATTTATTTTCCTATTTTGCTTTTAATAAAAAGTAATAAGTTCAAACAATACAGAGGTGCATGAAATAGAAATGAAAATCCTCTCCTCAACCTCCATTCCTAAATCCCATTCCTCAGAAGAAATCATTGGTAGGAGCTGAGCGAGTGCCCTTCTAGGTACTCTATGCCATGATGGCAATCATCTCAGAAGAGCCGAACTCTGCAGCACTCGTCCTGTGCTGGGCATTGTTGCAAGCTCTTCACGTGTACTTAAATTAATTCTCTCTAGAAGCTAATGAGGGACAGGTCTGTAGATGAGGAAACTGAGATACAGAAAGGTTAGAGGATTTGTCAAGGTGACTCAACAGCAAGTAGCTGAGCTGGGATGAAGATCTAGGTAGTCTGACTTCAGAGGCTGTAAGCTCATCCTCTGTTCTACACCATCTCAATTGTGTTTTTGGTTGATTGAGAATGTTAGCTATAGTTACTCCAAAAGGGCAAG
Source organism: Panthera leo (assembly GCF_018350215.1). NCBI lineage: Eukaryota > Metazoa > Chordata > Mammalia > Carnivora > Felidae > Panthera > Panthera leo. The sequence continues at coordinate 122,214,722 of NC_056687.1, forward strand.
GAGTGGGGAACTTTTAGAAGAACTTACGAAGAGGTGGTGCCCACAGGACAAATGTGCTCTTACATCTGAGCCCCAGATAGACAGTCATGAGAGCAGTTGCCCCCCTCATGCAGGTTTGATCTCCCACCGAGCACCACTTCCATTATACACTCTGCGTAACACTTACATTCAGAGATAAAAGGTCCTTCTCATGAAAGCAGAGCTTGTGTTGGAGACAGATAAGGAGGTTAGAGAAATGGGTTTTACCCAGAATAGATCAAGAGTTTGCTTGTAGGAAACACTATCCCTCAGGGTGCAGTTCAGGAATGTGTCCCAGGAGGCTTGGAAAAAACAAACCAAAATCCAATTTTTCCTGCCCTCCAAGACAAGGGTATTAGAAAGGTGAGGAGAACTTGCAAAGAATTGCACAGACTTTGTTGAGATAAGGGTACACACTTTTTGAATTTTGTCTGGATAATGCCTGGGACTTCAACAATCTGTGGTAATGTGGGAGAAGTACCCCACTTCCCATTTAAGAATCCATCTAAGGGCCTTACCAGGGGTCCCTGCTTCGAAATCCAACTTTCCTATTGGCATTTGGATCTTGCTTTTTTTGGGGAGGGAAGGGATCTTGCTTTTAACATTAATTCTTTGTTTTGATTACAACATAATAAAGGCAAACAGCTCAATTCAAAACATAGGTAAAGGACTTGAATAGACATTTCTCCAAAGAAGATATACAAATGGCCAGTAAGCACTTGAAAAGATGCTCAGCATCACTAATCATTTGGGAAATGCAAATCAAAATCACAGTGAGATACTACCTCACACCCATTAGGATGGCTACCGTAAAAACAAAACAAACACAAACGGAAAATACCTGGTGTTGGCCAAGATGGAGAAACTGGAATCCTTGTGTGCTGCTGGTAGGAGTGTAATATGGCGCAGCTGCCGTGAAAAACCCTATGGCAGTTCCTCAAAAACTTAAACATACAATTACTATATGTTCTGGCAATGTCACCTTTAGGTACATACCGGAAAGAATTGAAAGCAGAGAACAAAGAGGGAAGTTGACACCAGTGTTTATAGCAACATTATTCACAACAGCCAGATGGTAGAAGCAACCCAAGTGTCCATTATCAGATGAATGGTGTTTAACAAAAATTCAACTGACTACACTCTAAGGGCCGGATTGGCTTTATTAAATGATTCATGAATTGTGCAGCATCCCATCGTGCCAATACAGGGACCTTCATGGGAAATGTACATAATGGAAGGTTTTTATAGAAGGAGGGTGGGGGTGAGAAAGTTATTAGCATAAGAAGAGGATTGTTTCAGACAAGGTGGCTTTCCCCTAGGGGGAAAGGCAAAGGGTCTTATGCTGATGACCTCATCTTTCTTTGGGGAAATGCAGAGGGCCCAAGTGGCAGACTGGTTGGCCCTGACTGAAAAATTCCTGACTGACTGGTCAAGACTCCATTTCTCGGGGAGGTTGAAACTGTAGTTAGATAGTGTGTCAAGCCTTGGTTTGGGAACTGGGTCTAAGTGGCACCATTTTGGGTCTGTGGCTTTCTTTTTAACAATGGAAAAACAAAATATGATATACACATACAATGGAATATTTATTCAGTCTTTATTTAAAAGGAGGGAAATTTTCTTTTCCTTTTTAAGATTTATTGTTAAGTAGTCTCTACACCCAACATGGGGCTCAAACTCACAACCCCAAGATCAAGAGTCACACACTCCACCAACGGAGCCAGCCAGGCATCCCTAAAAGAAGGGAAATTCTGGCACATGCTACACCATGGATAAATCTTGATGGCATTATGGTAAATGAAAAAAAATCATAAAGGGACAATTATTGTATGGTTCCACTTACATGAAAGATCTAGAATAGTCAAATTCCTAGGGAAAGAAAGTGAAAGAGTGGTTACCAGAAGCTAAGGGAAGAGGGGATTGGAGAGTCAGTGTTTAGTGGGTATGAAGTTTCAGTTTGGAAAAGTTCTGAAAATGGATGGTGGTGATGGGTGCATAATAATGCGAATGTACTTAATGCCACTGAATTGTACACTAAAAAATGGTTAAAATGGTAAATTTTATGTTACAAATATTTTTCAAAATCAAGTAATGTAAGCAATGCACATGGCTGTTATAAAGTAAATACATAGTGTTAGAAAAGTTATAATGACAAACACCAGGTTCCTGACCCATTTAATTTTGTCTCATTTTTGCTCCTACAGCTAACCACTTTCAACTCTTTTTCTTCAGTTCCATATTTCTCAGTGATAGCAGTTCATGTTGTTTTTCTTGGTTGATTAATTTTGAACCCTCTTGTTATAACAGATGCAGAGTTAGCTCCTCTCCACTTCTGCCTCCCCCCTCTCCAACCCCGCCCTGTTGTCCCTGTTGCAGCTTCCCAGTCGAATCATGGTCTTTCGGTTAACTCTGCAATTATCTTATTATGACTATGTCAATTTTGTCCCCTGCAAAGCCAAATGGCGTACATGTTTTTCTTGTACAACTTTTTAGTCTTCTTGGAATTAACAATTGTATGTTTCTCCCACTGGTTTAATTTTCTATACCTATCCTTAATGTTTTTCACATACTACATCACATCTATTGATGGCCTAGAAATCTTATTTTCTAAATGTTTATATAGCAGTCTTTCAACCCCATTTTTTTGCTCCCTCTGAAGACCTCTCTCCCTCCTAGATTCTTCCATCTTCCTGCCTCAACAGGAACTAGTAGCTCTCTTGGCTGCCAATTGTCATTCTGGGATTTATACAGCCCCTACCTGTTTGCTAGAGCTCATGTGTTTTTTGGTTTTTTTTTTTCTTTATCTGCCACTTCACTTTGCTGAAGTACATCCTTCAGCAGCTGCCAAAGAAAAAGGTATATAGGAAGTATTATTATGATAATACATGCTTTTATTTTATCTTCCCATTTGATAATTTGGCTAAGTATGGGATTCTGGGTTGAACATCATTTCCCTCTGGCTTTTTTTTCTTTTTCAAGATTTTATTTTTAAGTAATCACTACACCCAATGTGGGGCTTGAATCCACAGCCCCAAGATCAAGAGTTACATGCTCTACGCACCCAGACAGCCAGGTGCCCCCCTCTGACTTCTGAAGCCACTGCCCCATCGTTTTCTAGCTTCCAGGACTAATATTGAGAAGTTTGACTCCATTTATACGTCTGGTCTTTTATGTATAACATGATTTTTGCTCCTTTAACCTTTAGGGTTTTTCCTTTCTCATGAAATTCCATGACAAAGTGCCAGGATGGTGGTGGCATTCCTACATTCATTGTGTTGGGTACCCAGTGGGCCCTTTCAGTCTGGAAATGAAAATCTAAGATGTACGCTTAGAGAGCTCTTTAATGGTTTCACATATGCTAGTTTGGTCTCTCGGTCCTCAGAGCCAAAATAGTACTTGATATTATCTCTCCCTTATAGTACCTGGGAAGAAGTTAGCACTAAGTCAGTACCTAGGGTCAGGGGCCAGAAGTTAAAAGGATAAATTTCTGGTTTGGCAGTAATGCTCTGAGAAGAGGCTCTTGACAAATGTTTGGTGAAGAGTGATAACAGCTTTATTTCACAAGTGGCCAATTCCCTTGAGCCTGGTGTGGGAAGAACAGGTTCAGCAGCTTTTCACTTCTCCAGCCTCTACTCCAGGCCATACACTCTTAGGTTGTTTAATAGTTGAGTGAACAGAAGGGAAATGGAGAACAGGACTGGGGAGTCCCATTGTACTTGGGTTTAGGATCAATGATCAGTGCTGGTAGGAAAGCCCCACACACCATAGTCAGAATTACCTTGGAAAAGCCCTTAAATCTCCCGGAAATGCAGGATACTAAGAACTTTTTAGACTTAAAATGTTTCTCTCTGTCCTCAGTTAATCCTTTAATGTCTTGTTCCAGAATGTTGGTGAGACTGTCACCATCCAGTTTCTTGGCCACAGCTAAACAATGTGTTTTTCATCTTGTCATTGATTAGAAAATACTTGAAGTTGTTTTCACAGCTTTTCCATAATTTTGGCTCTGTAAGACTTCCTTCCAAACAAGAGGGAGTACCAAGAATCAGAAATATCATTAAAAACCAGGTGAAATATATAAGCCAGTGATTTTTAAGATACTTGACATCAGGCAATGGGAGACAATGATTCCTGAGAGATGGGAAACAAAGCAGGCCATGTCATTGCCTCAGCTTATTGCCTGGAGAGAGTTTGTAGCTATACCACAGGAAGAGGAAAACCAGGCACAGCTGGCAGACTCCCTGGATCGAGGACACAGAGCTGAGAATTCAGGGAGACCAAGGCAGCCAGAGTGTGGAGCACAGAGTACCAAAAACTCCAGAGGGTCCTCCTTAAATTTCCATCTGAGTATTAATCCCATGAGGAGACTGCCTGAAGGAGGCAAAACATCTCATAGAATTAGAGGGAACATCATGTTGTCATTCTTGCAGGGCCAGGAATAGTGCCTATTCCCATCAGCACGGTGGAACACCTCATGGATCATGGGGTGATGGGTCGAGTACTCGGAAGAGTCTTGACTCACAAGTGGGGAAGAATAGTGGGGAGGAAGTAGCCCTAGACTAAACACTGATCTGGTCCTGCATAATACATCTTAAAAGTGAGGAATGGAAGGACTAAACTATGGGCAATTAAATGCATCCCAGAACAAAGGTCAAAAATATCTATAGGAGTTCGGAAACAACCAACACCCAACAAGATAAAAGTTACAATGTTGGCATCAATCGAAGATTACCAGGCATGCAAAGAAGCAGGAAAATATGCCCCCAAATATGCTATTATAGGTTTCTTACATACATGTGGAAGAGTATAGCATCATTTGAAGGTAAACTGTGATAAGTTAAAAATGTCCACTGTAAGCCCTAAAGCACCCACTAATATAACATACACAAATATCTTAAAAGCAAAAAGATGAAAAAAAAGATAAACCATGCTAACACTAGTAAAAGAAAGCAGAAGAGCTGTATTATTCGACAAAGTAGGTCTCTGCACAAAGAATATTATCAGGGATAAAGAAGGTCATTTCATGATGATTAACAGTCAATTCATCAAGAGGATATAACTGTCCTAAATTCTTATTTAGCTAAAATAAAGCTACAAAATACATGTGGCAAAAACTGTTAGAACTGCAAAGGAGGAATAGGCAAATACAAAATTACAATCAGAGAGATTTCAGTACCCCTCTTTAAATAATTGATAGAGCAAGTAGACAGACAGGGTATACTCAGCAAGGGTATGCAGCTTTGAACTATCAACAAACTTGCCCTAATTGCATAGAATACTTGTATAGAACACTTCTCTCAATAACAGCTGAATGTACATTCTTTTCAAGTGCACAGGGAACATTTACCAGAAAAACCAGATTCTAGGCTAACAGAATATATCTGGAAGAATTTAAGGGGACTCAAGGTATGTGAATTATGTTCTCCAACCACAATGGAATTGAGTTGAAATTATGAAAATGATTTTAGCTGAACTATGTGATTGTTTCAAGCTCGAGTGCATCCACTGCTCCTATAATTTGATTCCTATAAATTAAGTGCATGCATGATTCTACTCTTACATTGGCAAAGACAGGATATACAAACACAGTGTAGTGGTGAGCTGCTAGATGTGTGTGGTAGTAGGTAGGTCATCGAAGAAGTGATAAACTGGTGGAATTGGGAGTGTGGATTAGAAATGGTACACCATCCTTTCTGGTCCAAGTAATGAAATGTTTATTACAGTTATGCAACTAACTTAGAGTCAAGTAATTTTTATCAGTTAGGGACCCAACACACAGGTGGATGTTTCACATATATTACCTCATTCTATTCTCACAACACATCCATTTGGTTGGGTTTATTTTCTTCCCTCCTTATCAGGGAGATGGAGGGATGGAAGGGGAGAGAGAGAGAGAGAGAGGAAGAGGAGTGGGGAGAGGAAGCCTCAGCTCCCTTAGCCTGGCACATCTACCTCTCCCTCCCGCTCTCCCACCTCTTCCTGCAGGCACAGGCCCTTCTAGGCCAGCTAAACTGCTGGCATTGCCCACACTCGAACAGCTGTACTGGCCTCTGAAGATCATGCCCTGTCCATTCCTCAAGCCCATGCACTCCCTGAGCGGCAGGATTCCTGGCACACCATAGAGACCACCTTCTCCAGGTTGGGAACCATTTCATATTTGTCTTTGTAGCCTCTTTGGCACTTGGCATATCGTGGACATTCACTAAATATTTTCCATGTGCCTGCTCTGTGCCAGGTACTGTCCCAGCAGTGCAACAAGACACTGAATGGACCAGCTCTGACTGGACTTCTATTCTAGACAATATGCTGTTAACAAATAAAATAATTTTGACTATGAAATTTTTCAGTGAAGAAAAACAAACGATGGGAAAACGTAGTTTAGACTGAGTGGCTATGGACGTACTCTCTGGGGACATGGCATTTGTTGAGAACTGAGGGTGATAAGGAACCAGTCATGTAAAGATGGGGGTTTGTATTAGTTTCCTAGGACTACCATAACAAAAATAGTACAGCCCGGGTTGCTTAACCAACAGAAATTTATTTTATCACAGTTCTGGAAGCCCGAAGTCTAAGATTAAGGTGTTGGCAGGTTTAGTTTCTTCTGAGGCCTCTCTCCTTGGCTTGCAGATGGCTGACTTCTCATATGATTGTCCCTTAGTCTGTGTGTGTCTGTGTCCTAATCTCTTATAAGGATACCAGTCATATTGGGTTAGGGTCCACCTGTATGACTGAATTTTGCCTTTTTTTTTTTCTTGAATTTTGCTTTAATGTCCTCTTTAAAGACCTTATCTTTCAAATACAATCTCATTCTGAGGTACTGGGAGTTAGGACTTTAACGTGTGAATTTTGGGAGGACACAATCAACCCATAGCAGAGGTGAAGTGCCCTTTCAGGAACAGCACGTGCAAAGGCCCTGAGTGAGTTTAAGGGGAAAGGGGGGCAGTGGGGCAGGAGCAGAATGAGCACGGAAAGACTGTTTGGACATGAATTTGGCTAGGTGGCCAGGGGCCAGCTCAGTAGGTGCTTGTAAGTCACAGCAAGGATTTTAGCCTAATTGAGGTGAAAGCCCCCTGGAGGGTTTTAAGCACAGTAGTGCAAGGACTCAGTGTTCAGTTTCAAAATATCACTCTTCTCATGTGGAAACTGGATGCAAGGAAGGCAAAAAAAGAAATAGGAAACGTATTAGAAGGCTATTGAGGTGGTGGCTTGGACAGAGGGTTGTCAGAGGAGTAATAAGTAGGCTGGGGGGAGGGGAGGAGTAAGTGAATGGGGAGGAGGAAGAAAGTACATGATATCTTTTATAAAAATGTGATTTTCAACCGAGAGTCATCATAGTGAGTAGAAGGTGCTGTTAAGCACCTTCCATGAGTATAAAACAAGGTGTTTGGATAATGAGTCTTGGATAATTTGATTGGAATACTAACTTCCATTTATTGAACCTCTACTGTGTGGCAGATAATTGCTTTATATGCAGTATCATTTCATCCTCAAGATAATCCCGTGAGATGGAATTGCTACCATCCTTGCAGAGATGGAGAAATGCAGGCTTTAGTGAAACCACAGGTGAGCATCAAAGCTGGTAATACACTTTCCGCTCTCCCAGTCCCCTCCTGATATCCTGCAGTACCCTGCTCTTTCCCCTGGGCCTTCCCAAGGCCATACCCACTGCTCACTGTTGGGCTCAGGCAGAGGTGTTAGCTTCTTCATCTCCTCTGAACAGCTGAGCCCACCAGATCTGCCAGTGGAGTGAGCCCCATGGTGGAGTCCTGAGGCTACAGGCCTTTAGTAAGATAGGCTTGCTAAAAGGGAACAATTAATTGCATGTCTTATTAATTTGTTCTCAATGAAATACTAATTGTGAACTCTTGCTAATGCAATGCTAGGGAGCGGTGAGTAACTTTGACTTGTGGCAGTCTTGAAAGTACTGAACCCCAGCCCCCCTCCGATTCTGGTTTGCAGCAGAGTTCTATCTCACGATCCTCTGCTCTGTCCCACCAGAGATAATCACTCTACCCAGAGTATTCTCTGCTCAGCTCCATTCTTCAGCCCTCCTGAGGAAAGCTGCAAGCTTATTTTTATGAAAAGGAAAAAAAAAAAAAAAAAACGGTCAAAGGGAAAGAAAAGGAGAGAGAAGCCTAGGAAGGGAAGGACTGTAGCCAGCAATATTGGGAAAGCAGAGGCAGTCCTGGAGGAAGTGGGTTATGGGACGTAGAGACGTCTAGCTGAAGACCTCCTCATCCTGTGGGGGCCACTGAGCAGGGTAATGTGTGCCTAACCAGAGCTGCCTGGCTGTGGGTGAGGAGAGGCCATTCTCCACCCCCAAGTGGTTTTTTGCTGGCCAGGAGGAATGTCAGCAATGGACACCAAACAGAAATGGTCTTTATTTTTACTTGGCCACAGCACACACTGCCACCTTCTCTTCAGGGAGTCCCAGGGCCAGGAATAGTTTTAAGAAATAGTCAACAAGGAGGAAGGAGTGGCTGGTGTCTTGGGCAGGTATCCAGTGATTTTCAGAAGGTGGTACAGCCTCTGCCCCAGGGCATTCTCACCAAATAGGATCAAAAAGGCCCTTTCTCCTGATGGAGGAGGAAACTTCTTACTGTGTTACCTAGCCTGCTGGAAGAGGAGGTTACTGTATTGCTGCATGTAGAGAATGACCAGTTTGAGAGAGTAGACAAGTTCAAGGAGCTCCCAAGCTAATGGTGTCTGTTCTCAGGGAGCCCCACTGAGTGGTTATACAACCGCTGTTTGCAGTAAACTCTAGGATACGGTGAACACATGCGTATACCTTATCATATTTGGAGAAGCGTTAGGAAGTGTATAAACACCTCTTATTTTAAGTAATCACCAGGTACAGACTTTTAAAAGCATTCTGTTTTTTAGATCCGAATACATATAAGAATTTAGTGTAAAAGTGGCATTTCAAAACAGTTTCACGTTGGGCTTACCAGATTATCCCATCTGCTAAAAACAAACAAAACTTGGACTCCCAATGTCATTCCTTAGATCAAAATTAATTCCAGTTGGATCAAAGATTTAAATACAAAAAGATAAGCCAAATCAAGATAATGAAAAGACAAGCCACAGACTGGAAGAAGATATTTGCAAAACGTATACCTTGTAAAGAACTCTTATTCAAAATATACAAAGAACTCTTAAAACTCAACAATAAGAAAAGAACAATCTGATGAAAACATGGACAAAAGATCTGAACAGACACTTCACCAAAGAAGATATCAAAATGGCAAGTAAGCATATGAAAAATGTTCAATGTCATATGTCATCAGAAAAATACATATTAAAACGAGATACCTTTACACACCTGTTAGAATGGCCCAAATCCAAAACACTGACAACTCCAAATGCTAATGAGGATGTGGTTCAACAGGAACTCTCATTCATTCCTGTTGGGACTACAGAATGGTACAGTTATCTGAAATACGTTTTGGCAGTTTCTTATAAAACTAAACATACTCTTATCCCATGATTCAGCAATCATGCTTGGTATTTACCCAGAAGAACTGAACACATGTCCTCACAAAAGCCCGCACACAGATATTTATAGCAGCTTTAGTTAATTGCCAAAACCTGGAAGCAACCAAGATGCCCTTCAGTGGGTGATGGATAAATAAACTGTGGTACATCCATGTGTGGAATATTACTCAGCACTAAAGAGAAATGGCCTATCAACCCATGAAAAGACATGGAGGAATCCTAAATGCATATTACTAAGAGAAAGAAAACAATCCGAAAAGGCTACATACTTTGTGATTCCATTCATATGACATTCTGGAAAAGCCAAAGCTGTGGAGACATTAAAAAGATCAGTGGTTGCCATGGGTTGAAGGAGGGAGGGATGAATAGGCAGAGCACAGAGGATTTCTAGGGCAGTGAAACTATAATGGTGGATACAGGTCATTATACATTTGTCAAAACCCATAGAATGCACAACCGTGAGTGAAACCTAACATAAACTATGCACTTTGGGTGACAAAGATGATGTAGGTTCATCAATGATAACAAATGTACCACTCAGACGGAGGATGTTGACAATGGGGAGGTTGTACATGTGTGGAGTCAGGGGTATATGGGAATTCTCTACTTTCTGCTCAGTTTTGCTGTGAACCTGAAACTACTCTAAAAAATAAAGTTTATTTAAAAATTGAAATTACTAGGGGCACCTGAGTGGCTCAGTTGGTGAAGCGTCTGACTTCAGCTTGGGTCATGATCTCACGGTTTGTGGGTTGGAGCCCCGTGTTGGGCTCTGGGCTGACAGCTCAGACCCTGGAGCCTGCTTCAGGTTCTGTCTCCCTCTGTCTGCACCTCTGCTGTTTGCACTCTGTCTCTTGCATTGTCTCAAAAATAAATAAACTTTAAAAACATTTTAAAAATTGAAATTATCAGAAAAAAAATAACACTAAGCCAAGTAACTTTATTCATAATATCTCCAAACTGGAAAATACGCAGGTGAAAGGATAAATGAATTGTGGTTTATCCATACAATGAGATACTATTTAACAATAGAGAAGAAAGAAAATGCATGCAATAACATGGATAAATCTCACAGACACGAAGCTCAGTGAAAGAAACCAGAATCAAAGGACATGCTGTACAATTCTAATATGACATTGTAGCATAGGCAACACTAATCTAAAGGGAGAGAAAGCAGATGGATGATTGCCTGGGGTGGGGGTTGGAGGTGCTGATTAACTGTAAAGGGGACAAAGACTCAGTGGAGGAAACTTAATGGATGGAAATGAATCAGGTGATGGAAATAGTCTTACTCATATGGCTGGTTACTTGGCTGTATATATTTGTCAAAATTCATTGAACTGTATGGCTGAGCCGGGTGCATTTTATTGTATGTAATTATATCTCAATAAAATTGACTGTAAAAATGAAACCATAAACATTTTAGAAGAAATCATGGGAGACTCCAAAAAAGATGTAATTTGGGTATGAGGAGGCTCTTCTAAACATGGCACAAAACCTGGATGGCATAAAAGAAAGGGCTGATAAATTTGATTCTAAAAATGCTGATTTTCTATAGTGCAAAGAAATATCATGTACAAAGGAAGAAAACAAATGACAAACTAGGGTAAATATTTACAACCTGGTTTCTCTTGTTCTTAAAGTACTCTGAGTGTGTTAATACAGACCTAGGTGGTCTCAAAACTGAGCCTGATGTGGGATATAAGGGCATGTGTGTTCTGAGGACTGGGGCTAGGAACTGGATTTGGGCTAGGTTCATCACAGAGGGCGTGGCTTGCTGGAGGAAGTGATTTATATTAACAGAGCATATCCCATCTGTGCTATGTGCAGTGTCCCACCTGGGCGTCAGACTACCAGTGGGCTACTACTGTTGCCACTGTTATTAGTGATCATGACCTCACATGCTTGGGTGTATGGTGTTTGTGCCAATCCAGGTTAACTAGGGTGGCACTGGGATTGAGGAAGATTTCCATCCCCAGGATATCCTCCTTCCCTACTCCTGCGTCTTGATCATGATGTAGGAAAAAATCGCCTTCTTGTAAGTTTGAACTGTTTTCTCCAATTAAATTTTAAAAAGGAAACAACTGCAAAACTCCTGTGCACTGCTCTCCTCCCCCACTGCCTTACTTCTAGAAACCTAGTTTCTTTTTTTTTTTTAAGTTTACTTATTTTGAGAGGGAGAGAGACAGAGAGACAGAGAGACAGGGAGAGAATCCTAAGCAGGCTCTGTGCTCTTAATGCAGAGCCCAATGTGGGGCTCACCAACCGTGAGATCATGACCTGAGCTGAAATCTAGAGTCAGATATTTAATTGACTGAGCCACCCAGGCGCCCCTAGAAACCTTGTTTCTGATTAACCAAAGCCTAGTCCCAGATTAGACTGGCTGACCCTGCTGATCTCACACCTGGGCCCTGGCTCCTTTCCCTCGTGGCTGCTTTGTCTGGGTCCTAAATAAAGAATGTCTGGCTTCTAGGCCAAGGTCAATGGGGCTGGCCTGATGTCCAGTTCTGGTTGGATGCTGTGTCCTGTCCTAAGCTGGCTTCCCAGTCTCAGGCCTTGGGCCCCAAGTCACTCTCCTCAGCTCACTCTGATATTTCCACTCTGAGGCAGGCAGCCTAGTTGCCTTGATCCCTGCACTGCCCCCTGGCTTCTCTGGGAGGAAGTCCGTTTCCTGTGTGTCCCAAAGATTCTCTCCTTGCTCTTCAGACCAGTCACCATTTGCTTTGCAGTTGGGTGTTTCTCTTCTCCAGGAGCTTTCTATAGATCTAAGCTTCCAGAAGCCCCTTGAAATCTTCCTGGGTACCTATTAGGTGCCAAGTACTTAGCTAGATGCTGGGATCAGCTCTGCCTTCAAGTTGCTCACAGTTTAGTGGAGTGGATAGACACATTAAATGGGCATAAAAACTATGGCTGTGATAAAGGTAAGCACAGGGTGGGGAGGAAGAATGGGGTCCTAGAAGATAGAACAGCTTGGCAAGCTGAGATCAGGGGAGATTCCTGTAGGAGGTGATGTTGGAACCCAGTTCTTAAGGGCAGACAGGACAACATGTAGGGAAAGATGCCCTGGGCAGAGAAAATAGCCTGTGTGGAAACAAAGAACAAGGGGGTGAGCTTTGGGACCCAGAGGCAGGAGAATCAAACAGCTCATTTCCTCTGTTGGGCTGTATTGATCAGGAGCATCTTGTTTGCCTGATTGTTAAAGCCTGTCCTCTTCTGTATTAGCTGTCTAAGATCTAATATAGAATTTAGCAGCCTACCATAGGAAATATTTATTATCTCATGCAGTTTCTGAGGTCAGGAATTGGAAGCAGCTTAGCTTCTGGTGGTTCTGACTCAGGATCTTTCATGCAGTTGCAGTGAAGCCATCTCCAAGGCCAGTGTCATCTTAAGGTTTGACTCAGGTTGGAGAATATGCTTCTTGGCTCACTTGCATGGTTGTTGTCAAGCTTTTCACCATGTAGCCTTTCCATACGGATGTTTGTAACATGGTAGCCTACTTCAGGGAAAGAGAGGGAGAGAAAAGAATGAGGAGGAGAAGGAGGAGGAAGAGGAGGAGGAGGAAGAGGAGAAGGAGGAGGAGAAAGAAGAAGAGAGCTCATAGAAGCCAGTATTGTATAATCTAATCTCAGAAGTGACATCCCATCACTTCCATCAATGCTATTGTGACACAGACCAACATTGGTGCACTATGGGAGGAGACTACACAAGAGTGTAAATCAAGGAGATGGGGGTGTGGCGCCTGGGTGGCTCAGTCGGTTGAGCGTCTGACTTCAGCTCAGGTCATGATCTCGCAGTTCGTGAGTTCGAGCCCTACTTCGGGCTCTGTGCTGGCAGCTCAGAGCCTGGAGCCTGTTTCAGATTCTGTATCTCCCTCTCTCTCTGCCCCTCCCCTGCTCATGCTCTGTCTCTCTCTGTCTCAAAAATAAATAAATGTTAAAATAAAAAAATTAAAAAAAATGAAGGAGATGGGATCATTGGGGCTATTTGGGAGGCTCGGTACCACATAACCTATGCTTAAACTGGATTGACATCTGTGATCCGAGATGTAATACCATGCAGTTTTGGTCTCCCAGGCATCCAATGGTTTCATTTGGGCCCCTCATCTTTACCCAGAATTCCATAGCATTGGGTCAGTCACCTTTCTTAGAAAGCTAGACATTTCCTTGCCTCTTCCTACCTGGGGAGTAGGGGTTTTCCTTTTGGCCTCCTACCTCTTGTTTTTAGTTTGTAGAAGTTCCCTCCTTCTGACCCCACTCCTTAGGGAATTTGGGACACCCTCTGAGCCAGATGAATGACCGGGTCTTCTCTGACTCAGTTAACAAACCATGTCTACCTTTTGAGAGTCTAGGAGCAGCTGGAGTATGGCTCTTCTTGAAGCTTATTACTCAAGATTTACAATTCCAAAATATTAAAAGAATTGTCATTAGGAGAAGAGGAAGAGTGCTGTGTCCGCTTCTTGGGGAGTTGGTACATGTGGTGTGGTGGAAAGAAAATGGGCTTAAGTTGCAGAGAAACCTGATTCCATCATTGGCCAAGGTCTTTAACCTCTCTGAGCCCCAGTTTTCTCATCTGTGAAATGGGTCATTCTGACAATTAAATGAGATAATTCATACAAAGAAAGTATTTGCTGGAAATAGGTTGTGAAAATTGGTACTTTATTTATTTACTTAATTTTTCCCCCTCTTAAGGGCACCTGTTTTAATATTAATATTATCACTACCATCTTCTTTCAAGGTCCAACTTGATCTTTACCTCTATTTCAAATCTATCACAATAATCAAACCAACATTGCCGTCTCTGTTCTCTAAACTCAGATAGCACTTTGAGTCAGAACTTAATTTAATACTTAATTACCTATCATCTTATATTCCTTTCTACTTATTTTGTGTCAGTCTTGCCTTCACAGTTAGATCTTAGTCTTTTCCTAAGTGCCTCTAGTAAATCCCAACCCAGTAGTCAATAATTGCTTAAAAGCTGTTCAAGATATCAAGTATCCTTGGGGGGTTGGCTGCAAAGTGAATCCCCTGCTATGAGCTCAAAAACTTTCAGGAGGGGAAAAAAGGGAAGGAGGAGGGAGCAAAGTAGCTAAGTACAGATGCTATCAGGAATCTTTGCATATAAAATTTTGTGTTATTCACTTGCTATGATTTTGTTGAGCTTCCAAATGAACTGCTAAAACCCTCAGTACTGCTAGCAACCAGCAGGGAAGCCATCAGATCAGATTGGATTCACTTCCTTAAAACAGTGTGAATTAATCTTACTTCTGCAGAGGCAAACAGGCTCTCACCCTTTAAAACTGCTTAAAATACACCCAACTAATATTAATCTGAAAATATAATGTAAATAGTTCTTCCTGAGAGACAGCAGTGCTACTATTTAAAAAACCCTAAACCCATGTTTCTTTGCCACAGATGACAACATGTTTATCAATGTGGAGACTGTTTTGTAATAAGGGAAGAATGGTTCCATTAAGGCATCAGCTTTATGGAATCTAGTGGCTGGCTTCAAGTGCTATTTTAGGGCCTTTATGACATGTATAAACGTCGGTGTTGACAGCTCCAGCTTCCTGTTACCGAATGTGAATAAAATTAGTCCTCATTTAAAAAATAAGTTATATAGAGAAACTTATAACTGCAGGGTTGGTTAATTCATGCCCTCATTCCCTTTATAGAACCTGCTGCAGCAAATGGGAGGGATTTGCAGCACAGTATGTATTATTGGAAGTTTCTGTGGAAGAATAACATTGCAGCAGTGCCTTGGTAATGACCTAAGCAGTGGGTTCTTTCATGGGTGTCTGGTGAAGCCAAGGAAGGGACTATTCCCCGCAAAAAGTCATACTCATAAAGAAAAATATGAAAGTTCCATTGATTTCTTCCAGGAGCCAATGAATCCTAGGCTAAGAAACTCTAGGGTCAAGTTGACAAGGGAGTTTGGGATTTTAGAAGAGGCTAGAAAATCAGTTATGGCCTGAAAGGCAGATCTGTGTCTACTTGGCTCCCTAGAATCCAGCATGGAGTCCTCAGGGAATGTTTGAATGAACCATAGTTAGAACTGATGTCTCTTTAAGATCATGATGGAGTCAGAAAAGTCAGCGGCTTTAGGGAAGAGCACCAGTGTAAGTGACAACCTCATATGGAATCTCTTTTGTCCTTCCTTGTGTTTGTCCCTCTGCTGAGCACACTTAGCTGTAGGATTTCAGGTAGGTGAATGCAGCTAGAGGGATGATGCCTGCCCTTGACCTCTGACCCTGTTGTGGAGGGAGAGAATCTAGACACAGCCAGAAGGCAAATCAATGTCCTGTTGCTGGTTCTGGTTCTACTCTAGAAATTCCCACGTCCTAAGGTGCTCATTCCCCCATGAGGGCCCACTTTGCAGGTATCCCCTTTTCCACACAGCATTTGGCAGCCTGCTAGTATTTTCCTTTTCTTCCTGGCAAGATGCCTACATCCTTGGTCCTATAATCTCAGGAGGCAATCTGATAATGAATTCACCCCAGCCAATGTATAACAATTCAGCTGTTACTCAAAGGGATGTCTCTGTTGGTGTGTTGATTTGATTGCTGGGACAGGCCAGTGGGGGAGGCATCTTGTGAGTAGCCCTGCCCGGGGTATTGACATCCTTCCCTGCCAATGAGCATCGTATGAGATCTTGGAGCATAGGTCTGGGTGTGGATCTTGGCTCCCCCACTTTGCCAGCTGTGGGATGGTAGCCAAGTTATGTTAATTTCGTTTTGTCTAAAGTGGGGAAATCACTCTTCCAGCCCTCACAGGGTGTTGGGAAAGAAAAGGTGAGTGTGTAAATGTAAAAAAGACTGCTGGGCATTTGGTAAACATTTTAATGAATATCATGTGTGGACTAGTCTTGTCAGGGTTGGGGAATAAAGGTTGCGATGTTGTGGAAATAAATCCAAATAAATTACTGAAATTCTGGTATATGGGGTGAGGTTTGGAGATAAATTTCAGAAATGCTTGAACTCTGTGGGGCTTCCGTATCCCCCAAACCCTGCCTCCACCACCCCACGTGGGGCTCAGGGCCTGCCAGCTGTATGTGGGAGGCCACTCAGAGAACCTCTTTAGGCATTCTTGAATGCCTCCTTTAGGCCTGAGCACCAAAAAAGCAGGAGTCCATGTGGGAAAAAAGGGAAGAAGGAGACTTCTTGGAATGAGACTCTCACTCTGTTCCCTTTTTTGTCTGGGTGTCTGGGAAGTACCTGGGGAGAGCATAGGCTCCATGGGTCTTGGGCTTTTGTGAAGGAGATACGTGAACAGACAACTTGATGTCAATGCAGGTCACATTCAGTCAGCCCCAGAGTATGTCCAGCACAGGGGCTTGTCTCTGAAAGGCCCTCAAGTAGGGGCAGCTTGAGGGAGGCTCTTTCTGACTGTCATAATGACTAAGGAAGCAGCCCATGCATTCTGGAGAGCTTTCTTAGCTGCCTGGAACAGACATGCATCTTGTTGAGATCAGAAGTCCGGAGGGGAGAGGCAAGGTGGAGTTCATTTCAGACATAGTGGGATGTAAGTGAAAGTGTGTGCTGGCAGGGGAGAGAGATATTTGGAAGCCACCAGCCAGGAGGTGGTAGGTGAAGCTGTGGACTGGTAAGCCCATCAGGGAAATGTACTGAGTGAGAGGAGGGACTCCTACATGAGCCAAAGCCAGGGCGGTGGGATCCAGTGGCCTGGGTGCAAGAATGAAGCACTGCGTGTAGATAATTTCAAAGCAGTACCAAAAACTGACTCAGTCAGGCAGCTGTTTATCATCATGAGTGCAGGCAATTCTAAACAATATCAATGATAAAATTCCTTCTTTTGTTGGGACAGATGACTCCCGTCACCCCATCCGTGGTATGTCACCACCTGTGTCTCCTTGCACCTGTTCACTCCTGGCTTGGGGAATGACTTTCCAGATGGCATACCACTCTCTGGGTGTGTCCTGACCAAGTAAGTGCTGGGCTTGTATTTGCCTGAGAGGCTTGAACAGAATTACAACATGGCAGTCTCAGGAAGGAAGAAGACAAGACCTTCTAGAGACAGAGACAGGTTCCTACATCCAGATCCAGTCATGGCTGAGGATTTCCCTGACATGTTCATTTAAGACACCATCAAGTTCCCCCTTGTGCCTAGTTTGATTTGGGTTTTTGTCACCTGCAACAGAAAGAATTCCATTTATATGAATAGCATATTAGTAACTAGAGGCATAGGAAACTCCAAAAGCATCTGGTTGTATGCAAGGTGTTCTGATTTTCACCTAGTGATGGGGTTAGACGCTGTGGTTTCTAGGTTTTTCCTGGCTTTGGTGACCTCTGTCCTCACTAAGCAAACAAATGCACTGACATGTCACAGAGACACCTTTTTGTACACACCAGAGCTCAATAAAAAGCTTCTTGGACCCCATCCAAGGCAATTATTTACAGAAGGTCCCAAAGCACATAATTATAGGGCCAAAGTGCTGGGACCTGCACCCTGAGGGCAGCTTCTGAGTGTAACTCTAGAGTGTAATATAAAAAAAAAAAAAAATCACTGGACTAGTTGAACCTGAATTTAAGGTTTAAAAAAAGTCCATTGCAGGGGCGCCTGGGTGGCTCAGTCGGTTAAATGTCAATTCAGCTCAGGTCATGATCTCACCGTTTGTAAATTCCAGCCCTGCATTGGGCTTTCCCCTCTCAGCACAGAGCCCATTTCTGATCCTCTGTCTCTCCCTTTCTCTGCATACCCCCTATCTCTCAAAAACAAATAAACATTAAAAAAAAGTCCATTGCATAAACTTAAAGTGAGGAGATCTGAATCAACAGTATTTCACATGAGAAAGCTTTGAAGATACAACTTTTAAAAGAAGCAGAAGAAGCTGTCTTAGGGTTTTTAATTTATCCCATGTCCAACACTAACCAGTAGCTGATAATAGTGACTAAAAAACCAAGCCTTTTCTCCTTAAGTAGGAAGATGATTCCAATACCTTCAGGCTCACAGAGTCCTTATAGCTAAAGATCTCTTAAAGAAAGAGATCCTTTTTATGCCCAGCAGTTCCCTCACATGGCTGTGACTAGGCCTGCTCTGATCACTCTTCAAGGGTTCCTTGCTGGCCTTGTGGAGTAGGAGGCAACATGCTCCCTGAATGCCAGCCCCACATAATCCCATGGATTAGTAGTACTGGGAAGTTCCATGAAAACTGGAGGTGGGTTGGGGCACCTGGGTGGCTCAGTCGGTTGAGCGTCTGACTTCGGCTAGGGTCATGATCTCGCAGTTCCTGGGTTCAAGCCCCGCGTCGGGCTCTGTGCTGACAGCTCGGAGCCTGGAGCCTGCTTCGGACTCTGTCTCCCTCTCTCTGCCCCTTCCCCGCTCATGCTCTGTCTCTCTCTGTCTCTCTAAGATAAATAAATGTTAAAAAATAAAAATAAAAAAAAATAAAAAACTGGAGGTGGGTTGCTAGAAGGTAACACATGTCCATAAGAATCCTGTGAAATTCAAAACTTCATTTTCTTTCACATTGCTGCTACCTTCTTTCTGATCACCTTATTTATTTATTTATTTATTTATTCACTCATTCATTCATTCATTCACTTATATTTTTAAGAAATATTACTTTATTAAAGTGGCAAACATCCGAAAGTCCTTCACTGTCAAGTATTAGTAGGGACATGGGGCTCTTGCAGCCCTCATGCATAGTTGGTAGGTTGCAGGCTGTCGTCGCAGACAGGCAGAGCTTAGTCACATTAAATGTACAATACCCCACGATCCAGCAACTGTGGTACTGCGCATATTCTGATCACTATATTTAAAGACTTAGGAGTTGGATGGAATCTGCCATCCAATCAGGTTCCCCCTCTCTGCTCTCCCTAGTCTGGAACCCTGCAAACTACATTTCCCAGAATCCTTGCTCAGCTGGCTTCTGTTAGGATCTTCCAATAGGAAGCACTGGCCAGAGACAAAGGTGGGAGAGAAGGAGAAGCCTTTTCCCCATCTCTGTTTCTGGAAGTGACCCTGGGCATAGTGGTGGCAGAAGCTGTGGCCTGCCAGTGCAGTCTCCTGGGTTTGGCATCCTCAGAGATGCATGCTCCTGGGCTCTGGGTGACAACACCATTTTCTCTTTTACTTCTTCAGCTCCAGGGTTAGTAGCTGCTTTCCACAATTGTTAATCTTTTGGTGATTTCCCTCTTTTGCTCCTTCCAACACCTTATAACCAATTCTTGGTATTAACTTCTTTTTGTTTAAAATATCTATGATAAAACAGAAATATTCTGTTTTCCTATTTGTACTAATACAGCTTTCATTTTATTTTGTTATTGGAAATTCTTTATTTTTTTATTAAAAAACTTTAACATTAAACATTACATTTGTAAGATTACAATTTTTTAAAGTGTACAGTTTAGTGACATTAAGTTTATTGACATTGTTGTGCAACCATCGACACCATCCTTCTCCAGAATTTTTCCACCATTCGGAACTGAAACTGTACCCATTAGTTAGTACCTCCCCATTGTTAAGACCCTCATCCCTAGCAGCCACCATTTTACTTCTTGTCTCTATGAGTTGGACTACTCCTAGGTACTTCATATAAGTGGAATTGTGTGATATTTATCCTTTTGAGACTGTCTTACTTCACTTAGCAGGATGTCTTCAAGGTTCATCCATGTTGCAGTATGTGTCAGAATTTCCTTCTTAAAAAATTAAAAAAAAAATTTTTTTTGAGAGATAGAGAGAGACAGAGCTCAGGCAGGGGAGGGACAGAGAGAGAGGGAGACACAGAATCAGGAGCAGGCTCCAGGCTGTGAGTTGTCAGCACAGAGCCCGACGCAGGGCTCCAACCCACGAACTGTGAGACCTAAGCTGACGTCTGGTGCTCAATCGACTGAGCCACACAGGTGCCCCAGAATTTTCTTCTTTTTAAAGTTTTTGTTTTTTGTTTTTGAGACAGACAGAGAGACCGAGAGCAGGGGAAGGGCAGAGAGAGGGAGAATCCCAAGTAGGTTCTGTGTGGTCAGTATGCCTAGCCTGACGTGGGGCTCAAACTCACAAAACTGTGAGATCATGACCTGAACCGAAATCAAGAGTCCTTCACTTACCTGAATGAGCCACCCAGGCACCCCAGAATTTCCTTCCTTTTAAAGCTACATAATATTCCATTGTGTATATATATATATATATATATATATATATATATATATATATATATATCACATGTGGATTATTCCCTCATCTGTTGGTATACACTTGGTTGTATGATAGCTTGCCAGGGTTGCCATAACAAAGTACCACAGACTGGGTGGCTTAAGGAAGAAAAATTTATTTTTTCACAGTTCTGGAGCTAGAAATCCAAAGTTAAGGTGTCAACAGGGTTGATTTTTTCTGAGTCCTCTCTCTTTGGCTTGTAGACGTTATTTTCTCTCTGTATCTTGGTCTTCCTTCTGTGCATGTTCATCCTATCTTTTTCTTTATTTCTTCTTCTTCTTCCTCTTCTTCTTCTTCTTCTTCTTCTTCTTCTTCTTCTTCTTCTTCTTCAGCCAGGGAGAGAGGCAGAGGGAGAGAGAGGAAGAGAGAGAATCTTAAGCAGGCTCCATGCTCAGTGTGGAGCCAGATGCCAGGCTCGATCCCATGATCCTGGGATCATGACCTGAGCCAAAATCAAGAGTCAGAGGCTCAACTGACTGAGCCACATAGGCGCCCTCTAATTTCTTGTTCTTAAAAAGATGGCAGTTGTATTGGATTAAGGCCCACACTAATGACCTCCTTTAACCTTAATTACTTCTTTAAAGGCCCTATCTCCAAATAGGGTCACATTCTGAGGTGCTAGCGGTTAGGACTTCAACATGTAAATTAGGTGGTTGAGGGGCACAGTTCAGCCCATAACAGATTGCTTCCACCATTTGGCTGTTCTCAATAATGCTGCTATGAACATGTACAGAAATTTATTTGACCCTCCTTGGTATATATACTAGAACATATGGTAATTTTATGTTTAATTTTTTGAGGAACTGCCATACTGTTTTTCACGGCAGCCATTATACATTCCCTACGGCAATGCACAGGATTCCAATTTTTCCACATCCTTGTCAATACTTGTTATGTTTATTTAAAAATTTTTTAATGTTTATATTTATTTTTGAGAGAGAGAGAGAGACAGACAGCACAAGCATGGGAGGGGCAGAGAGAAAGGGAGACAAAGAATTCTAAGTAGGCTCCAGTCTCCAAGCTGTCAGCACAAAGCCCGATGTGGGACTCAAACTCACAAACCAGGAGGAGATCATGACCTGAGCCAAAGTCGGACACCCAACCAACTGAGCCACCCAGATGCCCTGACACGTGTTATGTTTTATTTATTTATTTTTGTTTATAATACCCATTCATCCAATGGGTGCAAAGTGGTATCACATTGTGGTTTTGATTTGCATTTCCCTAATGACCAGTGACGTTCAACATCTTTTATGTGCTTACTGGTCATTTGTATATTTCCTTTGGAGAAATGTCTACTCAAGTCCTTTCCCCGCTTTTAGACATTTTTACTTTTGAAAAAAACTTATTAACACTATAGCAACAGTAATTGAACTTCCAATAAAATGGGGAAAATATTTACCGATAATCCTAGATCTGAGATGACCACATAATAGAGCAGTCGGTATAATCTTTCTGAGTGTCAGTTATAGCAAGGTAGCAAAGGAGGTGGGCTGAAAAGGCAGCATTGCCTGGGGTTTGATTCCTGGTTCCTCTGCTTACTGGCTATGTGAACTCAGGCAAGTTTCTTTCTTTCATTTTTTTTAAAAATTAATTAATTTATTTTGAGAGCGAGAGGGAAACAGAGAGAGAGAGCAGGGGAGGGGCAGAGAGATTGGGAGAGAGAGAATCTCAAGCAGGCTTGTTGCTATTGGCACAGAGCCCAACTGGGGGCTCAATCTCACGAACCGAGAGCTCATGACCTGAGCTGAAATCCAGGGTCAGCTGCTTAACCTACTGAGCCAACCAGGTCCTTCTCAAGCAAGTTTCTTAATTGATCAGCACCTTATAAAATGGGAATAGTAATACCTTCTACTTCACGGGATTGTTACAAGGACTGAGTGAATTAACAATTAGGACAGTGGCAAGTACAAAGCAAGCAATTCACACAAATTTGCTATTCTTATACTTTTCTGGGTCCCAACATTCTGCACTGCCTCCACAGCTGCGTGCCTTCTTAATGTCCCCTCCACCCACTCTAATGTTTCCCCTTACCTAGTTATCCACAAGGCAAATAGATCTATGTATGTAGCAGCTATTATATGCTAAAAGCTTCTTACGTATTAACTTTAATTTTCACAGTTTGTTTCAACCATAGCCTGGTAATCATGAGCTCTGGCTCAGAGATCAGCTGGGTGGGAGTCTGGGTTCAAATGTCACATCTCTTCTTACTATGTGACCTTGGACAAGTCTCTTCGCATCTCTGGGCTTTAGTTTCTATATTTGGAAAATGATGGTAAGAATAATATCAACTTCACAGGGTCGCTGAGGGGTTAAATAAGATAAGACCTCTAAAGCATGTAGCGCCCAGTACATGGTACTGGTAAATGCTAGCACATGGTAAATGCTTAAGAGATATTTGTTATTATTATATCCATTTTTACGATAAGGAAACTGAGTCTTTGCTGAGGTTCTTGCCCCAGGTCATAAAGCTGATGTTGAGACAATATCGACCAAAGCAATGTTCTTTATTATTTCCTTCAATCTGCATAAATGATTTTTGTGCACTTCTGTTGTATGATAAGAGTACAGACATAATTTTGTATTGTAAAAAATTTTCACATTGGAGCATAAGTAATTGTCATATTGCTGTGGAGATGAGAAGGCCTGACTGTATAATCTTCCACTGAATAATATAGCATCTTCGTGCCCCTTATTTCCTTTCCTTCTGCTGGATTATTTCCTCAGGACAAATTCTCAGAAATGGAATTTCATGTGTCAAAGAGTGTTAACCTTATTTGGATCCTGGATACAGAATATCCTATTGTTTTCCTAAAGAGTTTATCAATAGTAGTTGTTCGTGTGCTGTGATTTATTTTCCAGTCTCCTTAAAATAATTGGAACATTGATAAAGAATGAATAAACTTGACATAGATAAGTAATCTCCAGACTGAAAAGGAGTGAATAGCTTGGGAAGATGATAATCATGTTTGGAAACTATGGCTTTGTAACCTGAGTTATTGTTTGTAGGTATATGGTTCTTGTCTACTAGATGTGATGCTCATACTGTATGGTTAAGGAGTATGTACATTATCTATAAATGTACGGTCTCTGGGCTTACGAGGTGACAAGTGTTGCCACAGGGTAGACTTGTTTACCGGGTCCTGCTGATCACTTGGCTCACCTCCTGAAGAGGCCTCTTGCTCTTAAAGGAAACTTCCAGGAGATGCAGGTGACTGAGTGGGAATAACTGCTCAAACTCTAGCTCAGAGGGAGAGTCCAGGAGAACAGGGTTGACATCCTTCCTTGTTATTAGTCTTGGGAATGACAGAAAGTTCTAGGAGTCTCTGTTCCTTCATCTACAATGGGGGGGGATGGTGGTGATAAAGTAGGTAGTAAGTGTTTAACAAGCTTTCAAAGAGCTTTGCATATATCAACTCACACAATTCTCAACTTCTGTAAGGGAGGTATGATCATTATTCTCATTTTACAGATGAGGAAACAGGTACAGACTGGTTAAAAAATGTGTCCAGGTAATGCAGTCAGTAGGTATGGGAGCCAGGGTTAGAACCCAGGCATTCAGGCTCCAGAGTATCTTCAAGACCAGGTATAAACTGAGTAATATGAAAGGTTAATAATCTTTAGGTTTAAGGGCTATTGTGAAGATTCTTGATGATGGCACATCTGATATATGGTTTCTCACTATTCTATAGAAACGGTAGATCTGTTAAATGTGTCAATGACCTTCATATTGCCAAACCTAATAAACTTCTGTTTTCATCTTCCCTGACCTCTCAATAACATTAAACCAAGTTGATGTTCTTCATTTTTTTTTTTTTTAAGTAATCTCTACACCCAACATGGGGCTTGAACTCAGGACCCTCAGATCAAGAGTCACCTGCTCTACTGACTGAGCTCATGTTTTTAGACCCATAGGCCATGAGGCTGATTTTTTTCTTTGTTCTTTTCCTTTTCTTCTTTGTTTAAACAGATGTGCACCACAATGGTTCAACAAGTAAGGGAAATGCCGTTAATACGAACACCGCAGTTTGCAATATATCAAAGGGGAGGTGAGTTAGAAGTGGTAGTCATTCCAATTAAACATTCAGGTAACATCATCACAATTCGGTTGCAGCATCAAAACTGTCGGTTGAAGTTTCTTTTTCCTAAATGGTCGGAGGTCCCACACTGTCTCTTCTGACTTTGTTGTGTTTTGTGTGAGATCCATCATAGAATGGGAACTTTTGGCCTCCAACAACAGTGGTACACAGCTTTGTCTCCCTAACCCTCCATGTCAAAAGCATGTTCTATCTTGGGTTGTCCTCCTGGATGTGAAGCTTTACTACAGATTTGCTGTGACGATCTTTTCTTTAAAAAATTTTTAAAAGGTTTATTTATTTTTGAGACCGAGAGAGACCAAGCATAAGTGGGGGGCGGGCAGAGAGAGAGGGAGACCCAGAATCTGAAGCAGGCTCCAGGCTCCGAGCTGTTAGCAAAGAGCCTGATGTGGGGCTCGAACCCACAAACCATGAGATCATGATGTGAGCTGAAGTCGGACACTTAACCAACTGAGCCACCCAGGCGGCCCTGCTGTGACAATCTTTAACAAAAAATCTTCATAAGCTAGATACCCAATTGCAGCTGTCCCAGCAATAAAGGCTGCAGTCCATTCAACATGTACCCTGGAAGTCAGACACACGGCACTCTCGCTTACAAGGTGTGGGCACAGGACACTGAGTGCAAACGGCTCTTTGGCCAGCCTGAGTCCAAATGTGAGAGGCATCCTAAGGGCACCAACCCTAGGCCAGATTCTCTAAAACTTACCTCAAACTGCTCCATCCCTTGATCGTTCTCCTTCCAGCCACGCTGGCCTTGTCCTGTCCCAGGAACAGGCCAAAGTCTTCCCTTTCCCCAGGACTTCACTTCATTTTTGAGTATGTATTAAAGTACCATTCTTCAGTTTAAATTCAAATACCATGGAGTGGTCTCTCCTGACCACCCCTCTATTTAAAACTGCCTCCACCAGTTACTCTCATTGTTAGGATTTCTCTCTTTACCACGATTTGGAATTATCTTCTTCCTTCATGTGTTTCCTTGTTTTACCAGAAGCTAAGCACTGTAATTCGTCTCAACGCCACACTACTGGTCACCACTACCACTGGGTAAAAATCGAGACCTAAGACAAACCCGTTCACCTTTGCAGGTGCAGAGCAAGGCTCCTCAGTGAGGGATGCAGAGCTGGAACCCTGGTGGGTTGTGGGGCAGCAGGAGGGCATTCCGTGAGGGGGAATGTCCTCAGTGACTCAGAAGCTGCCAAAGATACACTTCCTGTAAGTCACACTTGGACACGTTCCAGCCCTGTGGGCTCCTGGCCAGGAGCATCTATTGGCCTCATTTTTCTTCTTACCAATCTTGCCTGGGTTCTGAGAGTTGCTGGGGGGAAACTGTGTCAGTCTCAGGGATACCTTTGGGGACTTGGTGTTCTTGAGGAACTACTAACAATGGTTCACGATTGCATTCACAAACAGAAAACGCACTTTAATTAGATCTTCTTCCTCCTGAACTGTTCATGCCAAATCACCAGAGATTCGGGCTCAATGCTTAAAAAAAAAAAAAAAAAAAAAAGGGTTTTAATTCTCAAAGTTGGGAGCAAAAAATATAAGAAACAAAAAACTGGGGGCACCCGGCTGGCTCAGTCAGTTAAGTGTCCGACTCTTGATTTCAGCTCAAGTCATGATCTTGTGGTTTGTGAGATCGAGCCCCACATCAGGCTCCGTGCTGCCAGTGCAGAGTCTCCTTGGGATTCTCTCTCCCTTTCTCTCTGCCCCTCCCCCACCCTTGCGGAGAGTCCCTCTCTCTCTCTCTCTCTCTGTCTCTCAATAAATAAGTAAACTTAAAAAAAGAAGCAAAAGGGTGAGGAAGTTCAAGAAGTACCATTTTATTATCATTTCCTTAGTTTTAAAAAAAGCCACCCAAATTCTAAGAAAAAAATACCGTATATTAATCAGAAAACAGGCCCCCTGGAAACAGCTGTGAGGAAAAGGCTGAAATGAGGAGGGTTAACAAAGAAAGCTTTATTCCAGATGTGAATCTCTCAATGTAAGAAATGGGTAAAGTTACTGCAGGGTAACAACACATGAGAGCTTATTCATTTAATTGAGTTGGGAGAGTCATAATTTTCTTTAGGCCTCTGAGCAAAATATAATGTATTCTAGCACTCAAGAATAATACTCAAGGAAGCCAGAGGGCAGAAAACAGTATTGGATGAGAATTGGGTCCTCTGCTCACTGGACTGGTGGAATGGAGGGCAAGGGGAAGTTTGGGACAGTCTCTGGTGGCCCTTGTTCTCCACCTCTCAGCCCCATTGTCTTCCTGGCTTTGGGTCCCAGCGGCAGGACCTCCCCAGCCACCACCACTCTGCTCCTTGTTCCCTAGTGTCAGGCTGGGTCCAGCCAATGGGAAACACTAGCAGAAGACTGCAGGTGGAAGGGGAGACAGGTCGGGTATTTATACTGCCCTCTCCTCTCCCCATTGTGGTCTGTTCCTTCATGGCAGTGGGCATTACCTCAGCAGAAGATGCATGTCCTGGGAGCTGGTTAGAAATGCAAGTTCCAGGCCCCCTGGTTCCAGGCACCCCTTGGTTAGGGCACACCCTTGGTATCCTAACAAGCCCTCCAAGGTGATTCTGATTGTCTCCGAAGTTTGAGAACTGCTGATGTATGGCCCCAGTTCCTGGTGGAACTGCGGACCTCCCTCTTCAGTGCCTGCTCTTACTAGACTCCAATAATTCTGTCCCCTTCCTCTGCCTTTCAGGTCTGGGGGTAGAAAGGGCTTATCTGCACAGCTAGTACTTCAGTAGCTCTTGTCGGTTGCCTTACCCCTGCCTGTTAGTGCCTTTGTAAAATCTCTTCAGTTAAGTCGTTTGAGCACACGGCCTGTCTCCTGCTGGGAGCGCAACTGATACACAGAGGCACGAACTATGGGCAAAGGCTGGAAACCAAAGTATCCACGGATAACGACAGTGTGGTCAGATCAGGACAGTGGAGCGGGGAATGCACAGGAGTGAGCCTCTACCATAGGCCAGGCATTCACCCATTTAATGCACACAAGCGTCCTAGAGGTGGGTATCTTTTGTGTTTTACTGAGTCGACTGAGCCAGACTGCACCTCTGTCACAGACTGGGCCAATTCCTCTTCCTGGTCAAGGGGACTTATTGCTCTCAATGTCCTCACAAGGATAACTTATTCACCCCTTCAGCCACTGTGAAATTGTTAGCAGCCTGAAGCAAGGGCATGGGGATGGGGAAGATTGGTATGCCATGTAGGAGCTATGTGATATAGGGCAAGTGGCATGACCTCTCTGAGCCTCAGGTTCCTCTTTAGTAAATAAAGCTATTAATGCCTGCTCTGTGGTGTGTTAGGAGGGATACATAAGGTGACCTATGTGGAGCATCTAAAATCACATCCAGTACAGAGTAGGAGCTCTGTAAACCTGAGTGCCTCCACCTTTCACACAAAGGTGGGCCAGGGAAGAGAATGTGATTGGCTAAGTGAATCACGTTATACTTTTTTTTAAATTTTATTTTTTATTTTTTTAAATTTACATCCAAATTAGTTAGCATATAGTGCAACAATGATTTCAGGAGTAGATTCCTTAGTGCCCCTTACCCATTTAGCCCATCCTCCCTCCCACAACCCCTCCAGCAACCCTCAGTTTGTTCTCCATATTTATGAGTCTCTTCTGTTTTGTCCCCCTCCCTGTTTCTATATTATTTTTGTTTCCCTTCCCTTATGTTCATCTGTTTTGTCTCTTAAAGTCCTCATATGAGTGAAGTCCTATGATATTTTTCTTTCTCTGACTAATTTCACTTAGCTTAATACGCTCCAGGTCCATGCACGTAGTTGCAAATGGCAAGATTTCATTCTTTTAGATTGCTGAGTAATACTCCATTGTATATATATGCCACATCTTCTTTATCCATTCATCCATCGATGGACATTTGGGCTCTTTCCATACTTTGGCTATTGTTGATAGTGCTGCTATAAACATGGGGGTGTATGTGTCCCTTTGAAACAGCACACCCGTATCCCTTGGATAAATGCCTGGTAGTGCAATTGCTAGGTCATAGGGTAGTTCTATTTTTAATTTTTGAGGAACCTCCCTACTGTTTTCCAGAGTGGCTGCACCAGGTTGCATTCCCACCACCAGTACAAAAGAGATCCTCTTTCTCTGCATCCTTGTCAACATCTGTTGTTGTCTGAGTTGTTAATGTTAGCCATTCTGACAGGTGTAAGGTGGTATTTCAGTGTGGTTTTGATTTGTATTTCCTTGATGATGAGTGATGTTGAGCATTTTTTCATGTCAGTTGGCCATTTGGATGTCTTCCTTGGAGAAGTGTCTATTCCTGTCTTTTGCCCATTTCTTCACTGGATTATTATTATTTTTTTTTTGGGTGTTGAGTTTGATAAGTTCTTTATAGATTTTGGATACTAACCTTTTATCTGATATGTCACTTGCAAATATCTTCTCCCATTCTGTCAGTTGCCTTTTAGTTTTGGTGATTGTTTCCTTCACTATGCAGAAGCTTTTTATTTTGATGAGGTCCCAGTAGTTCATTTTTGTTTTTGTTTCCCTTGCCTCTGGACATATGTTGAGTAAGAAGTTGCTGCAGCCAAGATCAAAGAGGTTTTTGCCTGCTTTCTCCTCGAGGATTTAGATGGCTTCCTGTCTTACATTTAGGTCTTTCATCCATGTTGAGTTTATTTTTGTGTCTGGTGTAAGAAAGTGGTCCAGGTTCATTCTTCTGTGTGTCGCTGTCCAGTTTTCCCAGCACCACTTGCTGAAGAAACTTTCTTTATTCTACTGGATATTCTTTCCTGCTTTGTCAAAGATTAGTTGGCCATATGTTTCTGGGTTCTCTATTCTGTTCCATTGATCTGAGTGTCTGTTCTTGTGCCAGTACCATACTGTCTTGATGATTACAGCTTTGTAATACACCTTGTAGTCTGGGATTGTGATGCCTTCTGCTTTGGTTTTGTTTTTCAAGATTGCTTTGGCTATTCGGGGTCTTTTGTGGTTCCATACAAATTTTAGGATTATTTGTTCTAGCTCTGTGAAGAATGCTGGTGTTATTTTGATAGGGATTGCATTGAATATGTAGATTGCTTTGGGTAGTATTGACATTTTAACAATATTTGTTCTTCCTATCCAGGAGCCTGGAATCTTCTTCCATTTTTTTGTGTCTTCTTCAATTTGTTTCATAAGCTTTCTATAGTTTTCAGTGTATAGATTTTTCACCTCTTCAGTTAGATTTATTCCTAAGTATTTTATGGTTTTTGGTGCAACTTTAAACGGGATCAATTCTTTGATTTCTCTTTCTGTTGCTTCATTGTTGGTGCCTAGGAACACAACCAATTTCTGTGCGTTGATTTTATATCCTACAACTTTGCTGAATTCATGAATCAATTCTAGCAGTTTCTGGTGGGATATTTAGGGTTTTCCATATAGAGTATCATGCCATTTGCAAAGAGTGAAAGTTTGACCTCTTCCTGGCCGACTTGGATGCCTTTTATTTCTTTGTGTTGTCTGATTGCAGAGGCAAAGACTTCCAATACTATGTTGAATAACAGTGGTGAGAGTGGACATCTCTGTTTTGTTCCTGATCTTAGGGGGAAAGCGCTCAATTTTTCCCCATTGAGGATGATATTAGTGTTGGGTCGTTCATATATGGCTTTTATGATCTCGAGGTATGCTCCTTCTATCCCTACTTTCTTGAGGGTTTTAACAAGGAAGAATGCTGTATTTTGCCAAATGCTTTCTCTGCATCTATTGGCAGGATAATATGGTTCTTGTCCTTTCTTTTAGTGATGTGATGAATCACGTTAATTGTTTTGCAGATATTGAACCAGCCCTGCATCCTGGATATAAATCCCACTTGGTCATGGTGAATAATTTTTGTTAATGTATTGTTGGATCCGGTTGGCCAATATCTTGTTGAGGATTTTTGCATCCATGTTCATCAGGGAAATTGGTTTATAGTTCTCCTTTTTAGTGGGGTCTCTGTCTAGTTTTGGAATCAAGGTAATGCTGGCTTCATAGAAAGAATTTGGAGGTTTTCCTTCCATTCCTATTTTTTGGAATGGCTTCAAGAGAATAGGTGTTAACTCTTCCTTAAATGTTTGGTAGAATTCCCCTGGAAAGCCATCTGGCCCTGGGGCTCTTGTTTTTTGGCAGATTTTTTATTACTAATTCGATTTTCTTACTGGTTCTGGGTCTGTTCAAATTTTCTATTTCTTTCTGTTTCAGTTTTGGTAGTGTATATGTTTCTAGGAATTTGTCCATTTCTTCAAGATTGCCCATTTTATTGGCATATAATTGTTCATAATATTCTCTTATTATTATTTTTACTTCTGCTGTGTTGGTTGTGATCTCTCCTCTTTCATTTTTGATTTTATTTATTTGGGTCCTTTCCTTTTTCTTCTTGATCAAACTGGCTAGTGGGTTATCAATTTTGTTAATTCTTTCAAAGAACTAACTTCTGGTTTCATTGATTTGTTCTACTGTTTTTTTTGGTTTCAAAAGCATTAATTTCTGCTCTAATCTTTATTATTCGCTGTCTTCTGCTGATTTTGGGTTTTATTTGCTGCTCTTTCTCCAGCTACTTAAGGCGTCAGGTTAGGTTGTATATCTGAGGCCTTTCTTCCTTCTTTAGGAAGGCCTGGATTGCTATATACTTTCCTCTTATGACCGCCTTTGCTGCGTCCCAGAGGTTTTGGATTGTGGTGTTATCATTTTCATTGACTTCCATATACTTTTTAATTTCCTCTTTAACTGCTTGGTTAGCCCATTCATTCTTTAGTAGGATGTTCTTCAGTCTTCAAGTATTTGTTACCTTTCCTAATTTTTTCTTGTGGTTGATTTTGAATTTTATAGCATTGTGGTCTGAAAATATGCACGGTATGATCTCGATCTTTTTGTACTTGTTGAGAGCTGATTTGTGTCCCAGTATGTGGTCTCTTCTGGAGAACATTCCATGTGCACTGGAGAAGAATGTATATTCCGCTGCTTTAGGATGAAATGTTCTGAATATATCTGTTAAGTCCATCTGGTCCAGTGTGTCATTCAAAGCCATTGTTTCCTTGTTGATTTTTTGATTAGATGACCTGTCCATTGCTGTGAGTGGGGTGCTGAAGTCCCCTACTATTATGGTATTACTATCAATGAGTTTCTTTATGTTTGTGATTAATTGATGTATATATTTGGGTGTTTCCACATTAGGCGCATTAATGTTTACAATTGTTAGGTCTTCTTGGTGGGTAGACCCCTTGATTATGATATAATGCCCTTCTGCGTCTCTTGATACAGTCTTTATTTTAAGGTCTAGATTGTCTGATATAAGTATGGCTACTCTGGCTTTCTTTTGTTGACCATTAGCATGATAGATGGTTCTCCATCCCCTTACTTTCAATCTGAAGGTGTCATTAGGTCTAAAGTGGTTGTCTTGTAAACAGCATATAGATGGATCTTGTTTTCTTATCCATTCTGTTACCCTATGTCTTTTGATTGGAGCATTGAGTCCATTGAGGTTTAGAGTGAGTACTGAAAGATATGAATTTATTGCCATTATGATGCTTGTAGAGTTGAAGTTTCTGGTGGTGTTCTCTGGTCCTTTCTAATCTTTGTTGCCTTTTTGTCTTTATGTATGTACGTATGTATGTATGTATGTATGTATGTATGTATGTATTTATTTATATTTTCATCTTTTCTCCCCTCAGAAAGTCCCCCTTAAAATTCCTGCAGGGGAGTCACATTTCTTTAGGGGTCACAAACTCCTTTAATTTTTGCTTGTCTGGGAATCTTTTTATCTCTCCTTCTATTTTGAATGACAGCCTTGCTGGATAAAGAATTCTTGGCTGCATATTTTTCTGATTCAGCACACTGAAAATATCTTGCCATCCTTTCTAGCCTGCCAAGTTTCTGTGCATGGGTCTGCTGCAAACCTGACCTGTCTTCCCTTGTAGGTTAGGGACTTTTTTTCCCTTGATGCTTTCATGATTCTCCCCTTGAGTTTGTATTTTGTGAATTTGACTATGATATGCCTTGTTGATGGTCGGTTTTTGTTGAATCTAATGGGGGGTCCTCTGTGCTTCCTGGATTCTGATGTCTGTGTCTTTCCCCAGGTTAGGAACGTTTTACACTATGATTTGCTCACATAACCCTTCTACCCCTATTCTCTTTCTTCCTCTTCTGGGACCCCTATGATTCTGATGTTGTTCCTTTTTAATGAGTCACTGATTTCTCTAATTCTTAAATCGTGTTCTTTTGCCTTAATCTCCCTCTTTTTTTCTGCTTCATTATTCTCCATAAGTTTGTCCTCTATATCACTGATTCTCTATTCTGCCTCATCCATCCTTGCCGCTGTGGCATCCATTAATGATTGCAACTCAGTTATAACATTTTTTATTTCATCCTGACTAGTTTTTACTTCTTTTATCTCCGCAGAAAGGGATTCTAATTTATTTTTGACTCCAGCTAGTATTCTTATTATCATGATTCTAAATTCTGGTTCAGACATCTTGCTTGTTTCTGTGTTGGTTAAATCCCTGGCTGTCGTTTCTTCATGCTCTTTCTTTTGGGGTGAATTCCTTCATTTTGTTATTTTTAGGGGAGAAAAGGAATTAATGAGGTAGAAAAATTAAAATTAAGAAAAAATTAAAATTAAAAAAATTAAAATTAAAAAATTAAAAACACACACACACACACACACACACACACACAAATCGAATAAATGATGCTAGATCCTAGGTGTGTATTGGTCTGGGTGTTGAAAGTGGTTTGATAGATTAGAGAAAAAAGGGGGGAGAAAAAGGAAATCGTTTGAGAATTTGAAAAAATGAATACACTGAAGTAGACTAAAATGAAATGATGGAAGTTAACTAGAAATTGAAAAAATTTACACAAAAGTAAAAAATATTTTTAAAAATTAAAGAAAAAAAATTTTTTTAACATTTTATTTATTTTTGAGACAGGGAGAGACAGAGCATGAACGGGGGAGGGTCAGAGAGAGAGGGAGACACAGAATCTGAAACAGGCTCCAGGCTCTGAGCTGTCAGCACAGAGCCCGACGCGGGGCTCGAACTCACGGACCGCGAGATCATGACCTGAGCTGAAGTCGGCCGCCCAACCGACTGAGCCACCCAGGCGCCCCGAAAGAAAAATATTTTTAATAAAAATGGAAAATAAAAAATGAATTTTTTCTCTTTTTGTATTCAAGAAAAAGAAGTGAAAAAGAAAAAAAAAGAAAGAAAATTGACTAGATGGACCTGCTAACAGATTGAAATAGGACGGAAATTACTTCATTTTCCCCTAGACGTCAGACTATGAAGTGCTTTAGAGTCCATAAACTAAGCAGGCGGTGAGATTTGTGTTCTTGAAGAACGAGGTTGGCCCAGTTGGGCGGGGCTCAGTGTAACAGCTCTGCTCTCCACTAGATGGTGCTGCTAGCCCACTGGGGTGGAGTGATGTGGCGCTTGTAGGTGCATACGCGCATGCGTGGGAGCAGTGAAAATGGCGTCACCCAGTTACCCAGTCTCTAGTATCAGAACTCTGTTCTCCCTGATCAGCAATCATGCACCCGTCCTCTGTCTGCAGCTTTCTTCCACTCCCCGATTTTTCACTGTCTGTGACTAGGCCCCAGACAGTACCTCTCTCCCGAGTTTTGTCTCAGATGCATCTGTTTTCCCAGCCCCTTACTTCTGAAGGACTGCGGCTTTGACCCCCTCTGCCCCTCTATAGGAGGGTCTCACCGAGCAATGGCCGAATGTCGGCTGCATCCAGGAACGCTTGCTGGACACTGCTGCTGCTGTCAGCGCCGTGAAACCGCAGCCAGGTGCCAGCCCGCCCCAGAAACAGTTCGGGAGATAGTGTAGCAGCAGCGTTTCAGGGATTATGGAAACTCACAACACACATCTGGCACCAGGCTTCACCCTTAACGGCCTTGTTCCAGCACCAGCCAATGTGGCCGTTTTCTGGGGTCTGCTGGGACCAGGTGGCTTCAACAGTCTCTACCAAATGTCCTTCCAGCAGTGGAACCGCTTCTCCCCGTGTGGTCTGAGAACCTCCCGGACCCCACTCTGTTCCTGGGGATTCGCCCTTCCCACCAGAGCACCACCAGGTATCAAGCTGCAGAGTTGCAGACTCTGTACTCCCTTTGCTTACAGTCTTAATGGAATTTAAACCCTCTCCTTTCTCCTTTCTCCCTTTTTAGTGTAGTCCCTGCAGCTGTTTCCAATTTTCCACTTTCTCTCCAGCTGCTTTTGGGGAGTGGTGGTTTTCCTGTATTCTCCCCCCTGCCCCCAGTCTCCATCATCTCTCCGCTCACAAAAGCACCTCCCTTTCTGCACCTTCTTGCTCCCCGAGTTCACTTCTCCATGTCATGTACCTGCTGAATTCTGTGGTTCAGGTTCTGCAGATTGTTGTGTTAATCCTCCAATCAGTTTTCTAGGTGTGCAGGATGGTTTAGTGTTGGTCTGGCTGTACTTCATGGACGAGAGATACACAAAAAACTTCCATGCTGTTCCGCCATCTTGGCTCCTCCCCCCCCCCCCCCCCCCCCCCCACGTTATACTTTTAAAATAGATTTTGGCCTGGGAGCATGATATCCCCAAGGAAAAGTTGTATCCGAGAGGTGGAATCCTCAGGAAGCCAAGAGGACTTTTTTAAGCCCTGTAAAAACTTGGTCAGTTCTTGAGGCTTGGTGAGGGAGAGGCAGGGCTGGCTGCTGTATAAATAGCTTGTTTGTCTTTTAAAGTAAGTTATGCTCAGGGGGACCTGGGTGACTTAGTCAGTTGAGTGTCTGACTCTTGATTTTTGACTCCAGTCATGATTCTAGGGTCATGAAACTGAGCCCCGCATCAGGTTCTACGCTGTTTGGAGCCTGCTTGAGATTCTCCCTTTCTCTCCCTCTGCTCCTCTCCCCAGCTCATGTACACATTTTCTCTCTCTCTCTCTCTCTCTGAAATTAAAAAAAATAAATAAATAAGTAAGTTATACTCTGGAACTTGCCCCTGGTCTGTCTCCTGAACTCTCCCTGCCTCCCTGACATGGTGGTGACCAGAGGAAGGCAGTGCTGAAGGAGTGCGTTATTGGAGTTCCCCTAACGTGACTTTGCAAGCTTGGCTCCCTCTGTGTGGAACAATCTGCCCTCACCTGGGCTAACTCCTACTAATTCCTCTCAGACACTATCCCACACACCTGTTCCTGGTCCCTAGCTGACCCAGGCAGACTTAGTTGCCCCCCTTCAGCATTCCCCAGGCTCATGCATTCCTCAGTTGCCACAGTTGCCACAGGCGTGGGGATCTGTTTCCTCCTCAAGGGTAGGCAGCTTGCTCATTTTGTTCATCTCTGCATCACAAGGTCCAGCCCAGAGCCTGGCACACATTGGAGGCTCAGGACTCCGTGCTGGCCAGTGGTGCACTTAGGAGCGGCTCTGGGAGAGAACTTGCCTCCGTCCTGCTCTGTCTCCCATTGTTGCCTGGTTAAAGTACATACACATTTATTTTTACCATAGACATTGGTAGAGTACTTGCTGGGTTCCATTCTGGATGCTGGAGGTGCAGGAGTCGATCAGATGAAGCTTTCCTGGGGCCTGGAGGCTAATAGGGAGGATGGCTATGTGCCTGCACAACACTAATACAAAGCAGAAGCCCTCAGTGGCCCAGCAGAGGAGCTGTGTTATGGGAAGATCAGACGAAGAAGAGGTGATTCTTCGTTGGGATCAGGATGCTCTCTTTCCTTCTTGCCTGGCAGTGTCTTCCCGGCAGTTACAGCCCCTGCTTCTAACCTAGTGGTAACTACTGTGGTGAGGTGGAGCGATCATACACAAGCCCCCCTACTCCATGGTTCCTCTGCTCACCTTGTCAATGGGGCTCAGTCCTGCATCATGGCATCTAAAAAAACACTGCCCTTCACCACCCCAGGAAGCGTTGTAGAAATCTGAAACATATGGGTTCTGAAATCTAAATGCTTTAGAAATCTCAAATAGTAATCCATTTGGCACAGCATTTGGGAGATCTGCTGGCTAGGTCAGGGATGCTGAATATCCTGCAAAGCCTGGGACAGTCTGGCTCAATGGAAAAATGCACATGACTCTCAAGTGCCCTGCCTGACATTCAAGTAGGTGAAAAACTTCTTTATAATGCTCTGAGCCTAAAACCTAATCCTGTTTAATATGTAAACACAAAAGTATTTTCTGCTCGATTTTAATAAACACTGCATTTGTGTACCCCTGTTTCCAGGGGTACAACTATTGTGTAAGTCAGAGAAGAAAGTAGTTTGTTTTGTTTGGAACTTCACCAAGGGTTGCTCAAGGTGTTGGAAATCATGTCACTATTGGCACCACTGTCAGAGTTGATGCTTGGTTCAACTTGCCTTAACAATCTACATTTACAACTGCTGTATTTGTGTTCATTTAATCCTGATTTTTAAGTGCAGAAAACAAAGAAAAAGTGTTGACAATATGTGCATTTTAAAGCAAACACAGCAGAGATTACACCCAGTTGCTAAGGGGAGGTAGGCAGTGAGATGATAATTGGAGGAAAGGAGGCTGGGAGCTCTTTTAGGTAGGTAGAGAGGTCAAGGAATCCTTTCTGTAGAGGTGATGGGTGCTGAAACCAAAGGGGCACCAAGCCCCAGCCATGCAAAGGCCCTGAGGTCTAAATAGCTAGGCATGTCCTAGTAGCTGTCAGAACACCAAGTAACCCAGAGCACAAGTAAGCAATGGGAGAGAGCAGCAGGAATCAAGGCTTGAGAAGTGAAAATGGACCTTGAGACCACAGTAAGGATTTTATTCTCTGAGGAGTCATTGAGGGGTATGAAGCAGGGGGTGACCTGGCCAAGACTATCTTTCAAAAGGATGAGGCTGCAGGCCTGGGCTGGGGAAAGTGCAAGATGAGCCTGGAATATTTTGCAGTGCCAGAAGGCAAAGAAGTATTCAGGAAGAGATGGGAGTTTTCAAAAGGCACAGGAGCCAACTTGAA
Organism: Panthera leo; assembly: GCF_018350215.1. Lineage (NCBI taxonomy): Eukaryota > Metazoa > Chordata > Mammalia > Carnivora > Felidae > Panthera > Panthera leo. Next base: position 122,252,406 of record NC_056687.1, read on the forward strand.
AGAGCTCCTAACTGGGGTGCCTTGGTGGCTCAGTCAGTTAAGCGTTCGACTCTTGATCTCACACTTTGTGAGTTCGACCCCCACATCAGGTTCTGCACTGGTGGTGTGGAGCCTGCTGGGGATTCTGCCTCTCCTTCTCTTAGTCCCTCCCTTGCTTGTCCCCTCCCCTGAAAATAAATAAGTAAACTTAAAAAAAAAAAAAAAAGAAAGAAAAAGAAAGAGCTCCCAACAACCAAATCCAGGACAATTGATACAACAAAATAAAGAGTGATGATAATGAGTTGTATCTCACAGAATAAAATAAATACCTGTGTGTTTATACTGAACAAACAGATAAATAAATGGAACAGCTCTTCCTTATAGGAGATTAATTAATTAATATAGAGGAAATGATGAATATAGAAAAATCATTTGACAAACATGATAATAATTTGTGCAGGAAAGAATCATCAACCAATACTAAATTTGGTGGGCAAAAGTATGATGAGAAAGAGGGCTATTTGCAGAATCTAGTAGTATCTCCCACAAGATTCACGTTACAAGGGGAAAACTCGTGAATTTATGGAGGAGACACCTGGAGACATTCCCTTACCTGAATGATCATTAGTAAATGGAAAAATCTACACCATGTGCTTTCTGATAAGATGACCACGAAGAACACAGCATCACTTCTGTGGTGTTCTTGCCCCAAATGCATAACTTGAAATTAATCGTGATGAAACATCAGACAAATCCAAACAGATGCCTTCTACAGAATAACCAGCCTGTATTCCTCAAAGGTATCAAGATTATGAAAGACATGGACAGACTGAGGAACTGTCTCAAATTGTTGGAGGCTAAGGAGACAGGACAACTAAATGCAGTATGGGTCCTGGACTGGATTCTGGAACAGAAAAAGACAGTGATGGGACAACTGGTGAAATTTAAATAAGGTCTATAGATTAGCTCGTAGGGCAGTATAAATTTCTAAGTGTTGATCATTATTCTACAGTTATGTAAGATGGGGAAGCTTGGTGATGGGTACATGGGAACTCTTTGTACTATTTTTGCAACTTTTTAATAAGCATGGATTTATTACAAAATATAAAGACACATAATAAATGAATACATTTAAAAAATCACACACACATTTACGTACATGCACACACACACATACAAATTAGGTTGGCTGCTGTGTGAAGAGTGGGCTTTAGTGGGTAGGAGTGAAGGCAAGAGCGAAGTTAGGAGGCTTTTGCAGGTGAATAAAAGGTGATGGTGTATCTATACAACATATGTGTTTTATAGTATATGTCAATATTGTAATAAATATATTTATTACATATAGTATCCTTATGCCAGTTATTGCCTTGTCTTGATTACTGTAGCTTTGTAGTAGGTTTTAAAATTGGGGAGTGTGAGTCCCTCAACTAAAATTTGTATTTTAAAGACAAAGCCAGCAAGACTTGTTTATGAATTTTATGGGAAGTATGGAAATATTACAATCTTTGGGATTTTTGGAGGCTTTGCCCTTTGGAAACTAGATTGGCAAAAAAAAAGATCCTTCCTTCTTCCTGGTGGCTCTTTGAGGGTCATAGGAAATAAGCCATTTCCTCTAAGTGGATGATCCCGAGGAGGGTCACCTTTGTAGGTAGTTAACATGGAGAAATTACAGGTCTTGTTTCCTTGTTGTTTGGAGAGCTTAACAGGAGAGAACAAGTGCTGTGTACTAGTTTAGTGTTTACCTGTTGTTGATAGAAACCAGTCCTGGAGAACAATGCACGGCAGCTCTGTGCTGTGGATTTGGGTAGAGCTGCTCTGCTCTGTGTAGTGGTCCCTGGCCAGATGTAACTACTGAGCTCCTACCATGTGGTTAGTACAACCGAAGAACTGAATTTTAATTTTGTTTCATTTCAATTTATGCTTAAAAACTGAAATTTGGCTCAATTAGAACGTGTTTAAGTATGTTTAGAATGATTTGAGTATATGATTTACTTTTTCAACTGTGAGTTTCATAAAACACAGAATCGGGTATTTCTGATAAAAATTGATCACAGGATTTTCAAATTGAGATGGGCTGTAAGTGTAAAATATCTGCCAGATTTAAAAGACTTAGTACAGAAAAAGAATACAGAGTATCTCATTAATAACCTTGAATTGCTTACATATTGAATTGATAATATTTTGGATACTTCGTATTAAATAAAATACTTTATTAATATCATTACTTCCCCTTACATTTTTAATGTGGTTACCAGAAAATTTAAAATTATATTCTGGATTACATTGTATTTCTGGTAGACAGCACTGCTCTAGATATTTTAATGATGAGTGCTCATTGCCATCTTCAATACAAAGATTCACCGAGCAAAGGAACTGTAGTGATTTTCACTGTTGAGATTTAATGTTCTAATTCAGTGGAGGCTGTAAGTGAGATTTAAAATAATTTTTTTTAAGTTTATTTATTTATTTTGGGAGAGAGACAGAGAGAGCGCAAGCAGGGGAGGGGCAAAGAGAGAGGGAGAGGGAGAATTCCAAGCAGGTTCCACGCTGTCAGCGCAAAGCCAGATGTGGGGCTCAAACTCACGAACTGTGAGATCATGACCTGAACCAAAACCAAGAGACGCTTAACCGCTTAACTGACTGAGCCACCCTATAAGTGAGATTAATAACCTATAACTGAGTTACAGGTGCCCCTATAACTGAGATTAATGGGAAAAACAAAGGCAGAGCTTGGCCTGGGTGCTAGAGAGCACTATGCCCACTTCTCCTGTCCTCTCAAGTGCCCTCTTGGCAGTCCCCATCTGCTTTCGTACAGCTTCTCTTTTCGAAGGGAAAGGAGGCAAAGTTCTGCAGTCAGAACTCAGTCAACTTCTGTTCTCTCCTTTTCCTTGTACCCTCCCTGCCCTTCCTACTCCACCTACCACCAATCCTCTCTGGAGAAACATAGGAAAGAAACTTAGCTCTAAAGCAGGAATTGCTAAGTTTTTTCTATAAAGGATCAGAGAGTAAATAATTTGGGCTCTGTGGCCATAGTCTCTGACAGAGCCGTTCAGTTCTGCTGTTGTAGTGTGAAAGTAGCCATAGACAACATATAAACAAATGGGCAGGGCTGTGTTCCTATAAAACTTTATTTATGGACCCTGAAATTAGAATTTTATGTAATTTCCCCATGTCATGAAATATTTCTCTTCTTATTTTTCTTTCCTTCCCCCCCCCCCCCCCCCGCCAGCTCTTGCAAAACATAAAACCCATTGTAAGCTTATGGGCCATACAAAAACAACCTGACAGGACTTGGCCCTCGTGTCCTGATTTGCTGATGCTTCTCTAAAGTATAAACAAAGAATGTAATGAATTACCCTTTTGGGAATGTTGGGGCAGAACGATCTTTTCATTTCTTCACCTTACAGCTCAGTCCCAGCCAATAGTAAGTGCTCAGTACTCTGCCTGAGTGATTGAAATTTCTGGAGTCCTGTCAGTGTAGGAATTTTAAACGCTGAAAATCATCAGAAGACCTGCACAGCAAGAGAGGCTTCTGTGCAGTAATTGCTCTCAGGCCTGGGAGAGGAGGCTTCCTGCCCTGAGTCCTGTACTTTAATGTTTATTTATTTTTGAGAGAGACAGAGACAGAATGCGAGTGGGTTGAGGCAGAGAGAGAGGGAGGCACAGAATCCGAAGCAGGCTCCAGGCTGTCAGCACAGAGCCTGACGCAGGGCTCGAACTCACGAGCCATGAGATCATGACCTGAGCCGAAGTCGGACGCTCAACCGACTGAACCACCCAGGCGCCCCGAGTCCTGTACTTTAAAGCGCCTGCTTGGGCCCAAGTCTGGCTTTGCCCTCTCTAAGAGTTGAAGAATCCGTAGGACAGTGGGGACATGTCTACTTGGAGACTAACCCCATTTTCCATGTTTCAGGTCTTGGGACTCCATAATTACCAGCCCAAATACCTCAAGTCCATTTTTACACTGGTGTGGACTCTTCCCTGGGCCTGTTCTCCTGTGCACAGACCACATTGGGCCCAAGGGATGGCCAAGAGAGAGCTGCCTGCAAGATGAAACAGAGTGTGGTCTAGTGCTTGTGTGTGCTGGGGGTGAGAAGAAAAGGGGGTGGGCCTGGGATAGAGGGCCAGGGATGGCTTCTTCTGCCTTGCCATATTAGGCATAGAATTCTAAATTTAAACCTGGATTTCCAGATAGTTATGAAGGTACATTTGTCATGGCAGCAGGATAAGACATATTTTAATTAGCAATGTGTTAGTTTGATTTATAACTTAAATATTTAGACATAAAGTATATGGGCCTCTATTTGTACCCTCACCCTAAACTTTGAAAATGTTGGGGTGGGCCTGTTTCTACAGTTAAGACTTTACTTTGAAATGGGGGTGGAGAGTAGGTGGAGTCAGTAGGATGATAAAGCTGGTTTGTTCTAGGTGGTCTATTGTGACTCTCTATAGGAGAGTCTATTGTGTATCTTTTCCCAACTGTGTTTAGTGATGCAATGTGAGTTCCTTAAAGTTGGCCAAGTAGGAGTATTTACACTGTGGAGATGGCACATGCTGCAGATTAGAGCTTTTTTGTTTGTTTTGCAAACTGGTTGTTAAACATTTCCCAGTACGCCTCACTCTGTGTAACTGCCCACTGTCTGTAACAGAGTCTAGCTTGCCCTTTCCTTGCCCCATATAGAATATCTCCTCATTTCCTATCCTGAGGACAGAAGACCTGGAGACAGTGTCTCCAAGAGATATGTTCAGCAGACAGATGTGACTGTGAAGGAGGATACTGAATCATTCACTGGTTTGTAAAGATTTCTGAAATAAGCCAAGTTCCTGCTTGTCCTGAGCCAAATGTCTGAGCAGTACCAGGCTCTGACTCTCAGAGCTTCATCTCTATAGACGTCCCACTGTTGCTACTGATTTTTGATTAGCTCTAGCAAGACATAAACATTCCCACCCGCATACCTTATGTTTGCAGAATGCTTCTAAATTCAGATAAACACACAGTATTTTCATGGTTAAAATTTAGATAAACATGGTTAATCCTGCATGGTTAATCCCTGGATTCCTTTCCCTGAAAGTACCAGTAGTAGCAAAAGCTACGGGTTTTCTCCTCCTATTTTGTGTGCCTGCCCTCTGATGGTAAATTGGGGGAAATACAGGAAGATTCTTCTCCATGCCATGGATACTGGAAGACGGGTTCACAAACTCAGCCACCTGCTGGCTCAGGCAGGAAACACAGAATGAAGGCAGGATGTGAGAACAGAGAGGTGTGGAGTGGACTGGAGGACTTGGGCCTAACTGAAATGATCCTACTCATTCAGGGTCGAAGGCTATCTCTAAAACTTGGAGTCTAGAACAGAGGACATAGCCTAGCAGCCTACAGATAGATGCCTTTCTTTTGGCCTTCACAGTGTTTCAAAGTATTTGCATACGTAAAAAAATTTATTTCCAGCTTTTTGGTAATATCTGAATATTGGGCAACCCCAAGTTCACACTGTCACACGACAACAATCCAGTGATATGATTTTAAGAGAAATTTTGAAAATGGCAAATGACATTCAAGACCAAGTTACTTGATTTTCCCAAAGCAAGAATTATCTCTACAACACTTCCAAAAGATATGGCCGTATGTTCATGCTTTAGAAGTTCTAGAAATAGAGAATCCTTTTTTTTTTTGCTTTTAATTAAAAAAATTTTTTTAAAAATATGTATTTATTTTTGAGAGAGAGAGAGAGAGAGAGAGAGACAAAGGGTAAGCAGGGGAAGGGCAGAGAGAGAGTGAGACACAGAATCTGAAGCAGGTTCCAGGCTCTGAGCTGTCAGCACAGAGCCCGATGTGGGGCTCAAACTCACAGACCAGGAGATCATGACCTGAGCTGAAGTCAGAGGCTTAGCCAACAGAGCCACCCAGGTGCCCCAGCTTTTAATTTTTTATTAGGTAGTATTTCATATAAATAAAATCACACACACACATATTATAAGGTGTATAGAATAACCAAATAATTATTTTCTCCACCATCCATCTTAAGAAATAGAACATTACCAATACTTTTTAAATTTTATTTTTTATTTTTATAAACTTACATCCAAATTAGTTAGCATATAGTGCAACAATGATTTCAGGAGTAGATTCTTTAGTGCGCCTTACCCATTTAGCCCATCCCCCCTCCCACAACCCTTCAGTAACCCTCAGTTTGTTCTCCATATTTATGAGTCTCTTCTGTTTTGTCCTCCTCCCTGTTTTTATATTATTTTTGTTTCCCTTCCCTTATGTTCATCTGTTTTGTCTCTTAAAGTCTTCATATGAGTGAAGTCATATGATACTTGTCTTTCTCTGACTAATTTCACTTAGCTTAATACCCTACAGGTCCATCCATGTAGTTGCAAATGGCAAGATTTCATTCTTTTTGATTGCCAAGTAATACTCCATTGTATATATATGCCACATCTTCTTTATCCATTTATCCATTGATGGACATTTGGGCTCTTTCCATACTTTGGCTATTGTGGATAGTGCTGCTATAAACATGGGGGTGCATGTGTCCCTTCGAAACAGCACACCTGTATCCTATGGATAAATGCCTAGTAGTGCAATTGCTGGGTCATAGGGTAGTTCTATTTTTAGTTTTTTGAGGAACCTCCCTACTGTTTTCCAGAGTGGCTGCACCACCTTGCATTCCCAACCAATACTTTTGAAAGCTGTCTGTGCCCTATCCCAGCTGAATCCTCTCTTGCTCCATTGAGGGTAGATGCCACTGTTTACTTTATCATTCCCTTGCTAAACTTATAGTTATTCTGAGAATTATTCTAATAATTTGTTTATTGTCACTTGGGGTTTTTCTATGCACTCATTCCATTTGAGAAAATTAACTCATATTTTTTTCTTTTCTGATCATTATATACCTCTCATTTCTTTTTCTCGAGTTATTATACAAATTAAGTTTTCTGATTCAATGTTGCCAAGAGGTGGTTAGTGGTAGGGGCACCCTTATTGTATTCCAGATTTTAAAAATTGCTTCTGTTTCATTATTAACTATGATGTTTGCTGTAAGTTTTGATAGGCACATTTTTTAAGTTAAATAAATTCTCTCTTATTTTTAGTTTGCTAAGAATCACAATTATGAAGGGGTGTGGAATGTGATCAAATCAGCTTTTTCTGCAACTATTAAGGTGATCATATGTTTTACTTTTTATTAGAGAGATTTTTAAACTTATACAAAAACAGAGAATGTTATCATGAATTGTCATGGCTCATCACCCAACTTCAACAATGATCAGTTTCCTGCCATTCTTGTACTATCTCTTCTCTCTACTCTTTTGTTGGTTTGGCTATTTGAAAGTAATTCCCAGGCATCATATCATTTAATCTGTAAGTACAGTGGTGCGTACCCCCAGCAGATAAGGACTTTTAAGAAGCATAGCCACAACACCCATGATTACCTCCCATATAACAATTCCTTAATATCACCTAATAGTCTGAGTTCATTTTTTCCTGATTTTCCAGACTATTTAAAAAATTTTTTTTTAATGTTTATTTATTTTTGAGAGACAGACAGAACACGATTGGGAAGGGGCAAAGCGAGAGGGGGACACAGAATCTGAAGCAGGCTCCAGGCTCAGAGCTGTCAGCACATAGCCCAACTCAGGGCTTGAACTCACCAGCTGTGAGAGCATGATCTGAGCCTAAGTCAGACGCTCAACTGATTGAGCCACTCAGGCGCCCCTCCAAACTATTTTTTTAAAAATTTATTTATTTTGAGAGAGAGAGAGAAAGAGCAAGTGAGCACGATTGGGAGATGGGCAGAGATAGAATTCCAAGCAGACTCCATGCTCACCAGGGACCCTGACATGGGGCTTGATCTCACAACTAGCCCTGAGATCATGACCTGAGCAGAAATCAAGAGTCTGACGCTTAACTGACTAAACCACCCAGGCTCCCCTGGTTTTCTAAATGATTGTAATTTTACTCTTGGTTTATTTAACTAGAATGCAAAAAAGTACATAATTTCATTTGGTTAATATGTTTCTTTTCTTTTTTTTTTCCTTTTGCCTCAGAGGAAGAAATACTCTTCCCTCTTTCAAACATAGTTAATTTGTTCCTTAAATCTCTTTTAGCCTATTAAAGTTTTCTTTTTAAAAATGCTATTTGATGAAAACAATCATTTGTGCTGTAGAATTTCTTGCTTTCTGATTTATCTGATTTAATTTTTGAGCTGTTATTTTACATGTTCTTCTATACCTTGTATTTCTGAAGAGTAATAATTAGAACCAAAGACTTCATTAGATTTAGGCTTTTCCTTTTCCTTTTTAAAAATGTTTAAAAATTTGAAATGTTTATTTGACAAAAGTCCTCTGTAGGTGGTGCTGTGCACTTTCCATTGTCTTACATCAGGAGGTAAATAATACCTAGTTGTTCCTCTTTTAGTGATCTTAATACTGATCATCTGGTTCTGAATGTGCCAGCCTAATCCATCCCTTATAAAGTTTCCTATCTCCCTTTCACCCAGTGCTTTTGGCAGACATTGTTGATCATTATCTGTGTCAGTGATTTCATTAGAGATTGCAAAATAGTGATTTTCTAAGTCATTAACTCTTCCTACATTTATTAGCTGTGATTTCTTCTATAAAGAAGAACCTTAATCAATTATTTGGTTACCCTGAAAAAACAGTCTGAATAGGAAAGAAGGGATAAATGCTTGATTCTTTTCTTTTATGTATCAGTTTCAGGATGAGTTGGCATCCTAGCAACCTCTAAAGACATTAATGATGGCATAAAATTATCATTATAAATCAATGAATTTTTATATATTTGTTGTGTTTTTTAAAGTATATTTTTACATATTGGTGTGTCTCAACCTGCTGAAATCATTATTATTTCTGATGCTCAAATTATCCCATCTTTGGTCAGTGGAAATTCCTTCAAGTTGGTGCCAATGTGCTACTGATGTGCCCCCCTCCTCCAGTAGTCTTTGATACAAGTTCTTTGATTTCTGTTATGACAAGATGTACCATGCTGTTTTGTATATTTCTTTCTGCAGATGTGGGGCGATTATTTTTCCAAAAAGTTTTGGTTCTTTTTAAGGTAATAATATTGGGGCACCTGGGTGGCTCAGTTGGTTAAGCATCCGACTCTTGATCTTGGCTCAGGTCCTGATCTCACGGGTCATGAGATTGAGCCCTGTGTTGGGCTCTGTGCTGACAGTGTGGAGCCCGCTCATGCGCTCTCTCTCTCTCTCTCTCTCAAAATAAATAAAAAAAATAAACTTAGAAAAAAAAGGGTATTAACATTTAGAGACCATAATCTTGGGGTTAGAGGTGTATTTATTGATAATACCTCTTTTTAAAATAGCAATACTGATATTACAACTGACAACAAGACACCTGAATGCAGTTTTGATTAGTTTTGTTTTGTTTTGTTTTGACCTTTTAGTTTATCCTACTGGGGATGTACAGTCAATATACTATGTTTAAAGTCACTCGGAATAATTATGTGTGGTTAGGCTACAAAACTGATATAGAGTTAGGTTGCTTTGTTTTAGTTTTTACTTTTATGGGATTGCCTTTCATTTTTCTATTCAGTTTTCTGTTTTAATTATGTAAAATATTTACATGATTCCAAAGTCAAACCAATGTTAAAAAACAAAACTCAGGCTGCTCTGGAAAACCGTGGAGGTTTCTCAAAAAATTAAGAATAGATCTACCCTATGACCCAGCAATAGCACTGCTAGGAATTTACCCAAGGGATACAGGAGTGCTGATGCATAGGGGCACTTGTACCCCAATGTTTATAGCAGCACTTTCAACAATTGCCAAATTATGGAAAGAGCCTAAATGTCAATCAACTGATGAATGGGTAAAGAAGTTGTGGTTTATGTATACAATGGAATACTACTTGGCAATGAGAAAGAATGAAATATGGCCTTTTGTAGCAATGTGGGTGGAACTGGGGGGTGTTAGGCTAAGTGAAATAAGTCATACAGAGAAAGATACCATATGTTTTCACTCTTATGTGAATCCTGAGAAACTTGACAGAAGACCATGGGGGAGGGGAAGGGGAAAAAAAAAGAGAGTGAGGGAGGCAAACCATAAGAGACTCTTAAAGACTGAGAATAAACTGAGGGTTGATAGGGGGTGGGAGGGAGTGGAAAGTGGGTGATGGGCATTGAGGAGGGCACCTGTTGGGATGAGCACTGGGTGTTGTATGGGAACCAATTTGACAATATATTTCATATTTAAAAAAATAAAATAAAAAACAAAACTTGGGGTGCCTGGGTGGCTCAGTCAGTTAAACATCTGACTCTTGGTTTCTGTTTGGGTCATGATCTCATGGTTTGTGAGTTCCAGCTCCTTTGTGCTGATAGTGCAAAGCTTGCTTGGGATTCTCTCTTTCCCTTTCTCTCTGCCTCTCCCCGCTCTCTCTGTCTCTCTCTCAAAAATAAATAAACTTTAAAAAATATTAAAAAATTAAAAAAAACCCCAAAACTTAACTGAGCAAAATTTAACGATATTATTAACTTTATTCAACAATTCATGAATTAAGTAGCATCCAACTTAGCAGATAGAAAGGAACTCTGAGGAGCTGTACATAAGGTAGGCAGAAAGGAGCAGGAACAAGGATGTTAGAGTAGACTAAAAAGTGGATTGGTTTTTGCAAGATTACTTTTCTCTAGGGGTTGGATCAGGTTCTATCAGTCAGATTACCTAACTAGTGCTAATGAAGTGATTCCTGAATGATTGGTTTAAGATTCCATATATGGGAGAGCCAAAGTTATAATTAAGTTAAGTCTCTGGTGATATGGGGCTTAGCATAAATGACTCCATTTCCGGTCTGTTGTCTTCCTTTTAACACCATAAAACAAGGAACATTCAGAGAAGGCTACTTTCTAGCTCATCTCAGCCCATCTGGTCTCCTCATCCCTTTTTATAGGCCCATTTATTAATTAGTTTTGATTTATCTGTTCATTGCTGTAATGATTTCTGACACTAAGTACCCAGAGTTAGGCCAAACATCAGAGGTTAAGAGTATATTGCCCCACAGACCAGCCTCACTTTGGACACCAGCCACCAGCTAGGGAGTTTCCAGGACCACCCTCACTTCTGAATAACTGGCTACATTTGGGGGTTTTCATGACTCCCCTCCTCCACAGGCTTGATAATTTGTTAGAGTGACTCACAGAGCTCAGAGAGGGCTCTATTCATAATTACAGTTTTATTATGGCAAAAAGGATACAAATCACAATCAGCCAAAAGAAGGTATGCATGGGGTGAGGGCCGGGAGGACCCTAAATGGTAAGCTTGTGGTGTTTTGTCCTTGTGAGGAGCGAGGACAACTCACCTTACCAGGTATTTGATGTGTAGTGATAGGCAGAGTGTTGTCAACCTCACTCACTCAAGTTACACGTTATTAAGTTTTTGTTGGGATTTCGTTTCATAGACATGGCTGATGGACTCATGGGCCATGTGATTAAATTAGTGGTATTTCCCCTCCATCCTTCATGCCCTCAGTTTTGGTTGATATTGCCTGGTTCAAAGCATTAACCCTCTAATTACACGGTTGGTCTTTCTGAGTAGCCTGAGCCCCTACGGGAGTCATCATATTAGCATAAACTATTTAATGGCTTACCATGAGTCATCTTCTAAGTCATCTTATAATTTCAGAGGTGGTCTAAGGGCCTGATGAATAACAAAGACTCCCTAGCACTTAGGAAACTCTCAGGGTTTAGAGGCTACTTCTCAGCAATGGGAGACAAAGGCCAGCCAGATTCTTAATTACACAGAAATTACTTACTCATTTTTGCAACTATAAGAAAATGTGTATTATTATTTTTCCTTTAATATTTTAATTTAGTGATTATATTAATTATTTTTGAATATTAAATATACTTTGAATTCCTAGAATAGATTCAACTTGGTAATGAATATATCTTTCATGGATTTCTGGATTCAGTTTGCCAATATTTTATTATCATTTTTTAAATGTTATTATTATTATTATTTTTTGAAAGAGAGAGAAAGAAAGTGAGAGTGTGTGAGTCGGGAAGAGGGGCAGAGGGAAAGAGAGAATCCCAAGCAGGCTCCATGCTCAGTGTGGAGCCCATATTGGGGCTCCATCCCATGACCCTGGGATCATGGCCTCAGCCCAAATCAAAAGTCAGACACCCAACCAACTGAGCCACCCAGGTGCCCCATTTGTAATTTTTTTTTTTTGTAATTTTTTTTGATCTATGTTTATTTTGTCAATGTATGCTTTTGGTATTAAGGTTACGATAGCTTCAAAGAATAAAAATGAGTTTGCAATATCTTTTCCTTTAGAACTCACTTGTAACTCCATCTGTTCTGGTATGGTATTGAATTTTGGGGAACATTTTAAACTACTGACTTGAGTTCTTTAATGATTATACATCTATTTAAAATTTCTAGGTTGGTCAGTTTTATCAGGCCTGTTGACACAAAATGAACAAACCTTTTAGGATCTCTAAAAGTAAGAAAGAGTTTTATTTGAGCCCTCGTTAGGACAGCTGCTTGAGAAACACACTTTTCACAGGGAAGAAAGGGCTACAGAGAATGAACAGTTTTTACAAGGTTATATACCTTTTTACATCTTGCAAAAGTGCAAAATATTATAGATTAACATAATAGGCAGGAAGCACAAGTGTTAACGTCAAGGAATGCAGGGAGTAGAAGCATTAATCAATATCTTAAGGACAAGATGGTTTTCCTTTAGGCCACTCATTTACAAAGCAGGTATACAATGTATGCTTGGTGGGCCATAAATCAGGCTTTTGATTTACACAAAGTTTATGTACAGTCATGGTGACTTAGAAACAAATCTAGGAGCACCTGGGTGGCTCAGTTGGTTAAGCTTCTGACTTTTTAAAAAAACTTTTTTAATGTTTATTTATTTTTGAGAGGGAGAGACAGAGTGTGAGTGGGAGAGGGGCAGAAAGAGAGGGAGACACAGAAACCAATGCAGGCTCCAGGCTCCGAGCTGTCAGCACAGAGCCCGACGCAGGGCTCATACTCATGAACAGTGAGATCATGACCTGAGCCAAAGTCCAACACTTAACTGACTGAGCCACCCAGGTGCCAAGCTTTTGGCTCTTGATTTTGACTCAGATCACGATCTCATGGTTGGTTAGCTCAAGCCCCACATCTGGCTGTGTGCTGATAGTGTGGAGCCTGCTTGGGATTCTCTCTCTCCCTCTCTCTGCCTTTCCACTATTTGTGTGCACATGTGTGCGCTCTCTCTCTCTCTCTCTCTCTCTCAAAATAAATAAAAAACTTTAAAAAAAAAAAGAAAAAAGAAATCTAAACTGGCTTCCCTTATATCTCAGGCCCTTAGAGAGTTTTTTTTCCTCATCGAATTTTTCTGGGAATTTAATAATTTCACTTATATTTTAAAATGTACTCATATAATATTGTTCATAATATCTTCTTATTCCTTTATTTTTAAAGTTTACTTAAATTTTTATTTTTTGAGATAATTTCAAACTTACAGAAAAACTTAAGAATAATACTAAAGAGCTATATCCTGTATTTAGATGTACCTACTGTTAATATTTTGCCACATTTACTTTATCATTTCTCTGACTATTTTTTTTCCCCTGAATCATTTCAGAGTAAGTTGCTGTATCATGCCCCTTCAAACCTTAGTACTTCCATACTTATTTTCCAAGAATAAGGGACTCTTTTACATAATTATAGGAAATTTAATGAACTCAGGAAATTTATCTAAATGTTACACTATTTGGCATTATCTAATATATAGCTCACATTTTACTTTTGCTAGTTGTCCCAGTAATGTCTTCTATAGCAAAGGGGACCAGAATTTGTCTCCCCAGTACATGCCTCTTTGGTGTAAGGATTGTTTTAGACTGATTATATTTATGTTAAGCAGAAAAAGAAAAGCTCTGAAAACTGAGGAGACATTATACTTTTGTAAAAGACATTTACATTTATAAGGGAAATCTTTATTTGTAAGGGAAGGAGGACTGAAAATCTCTAGAAGCTCTTATCTGTGGAGAAGGCAATGACTCAAGTCTAACGACCTTCCTCTCATCTACTGTACTTTTCCTGGTAACCGCCCATAATTGGCTCCCCCTACCTACTGCCCAACATCTTTTGTTTTTAGCTGGAGATGGTATTTAGTAAGGTGGTGGTTTGGACCATTTCTTTGGGGAATTTCTCAGTTTTCTTGGGTGTCTCCTGTGCATACAGGAGGTATACATGTTATTAAACTTCTTGTTTTTCTCCTGTTAATCTGTATTATCACAGAGGGTCTCAGCCAAGAATCTAGAAGGGTAGGGGAAAAATTATTTTTTTGTCGCCTACAATAGCATTATTTTTTTTGGTCCACGATCCGATTCAAGGTTACATTTTGTTGTCATCCTTCTTAGATTTCTTTTCACCTGGAATAGTGCCTCAGGGACTCCTCCCTCTGTCATGACATTTCCGTTTTGGAGAGTACATGGTGGTTGTTTTGTAGATGTCTCACGCTGAATGTCTGTTTCCTCACGGCAAGTAAGATCTAAGTTATGTATGTTTTTGTAGGAGTGCTACATAATGTTGTTTGCTTCCTAGTGCATAACCTTGGAACTCAGGTTCCTGTCCTTGGTGCACCAGAGACATCAAGGGATCAGCAAGGCAAGAGTTTATTCGAAAGGCTGCCAAATGAGGACACCAGGAGAGGCCTCAAATCTGCCTCTCTAAGGGGGAGAGTCAGGGATTTTTAAAAGCAAGCTGAAAAGGGTCCAGGTAAAGGGGCAAACAGCCACTTGACTCAAGATCAGACAAAGGAAGTTGCTAAATGGGGGTGAGTCAATTTCATTTTGTTAGTGCTCTAAGAGGAGGTAAACCTTGAGCTCCTGCAAAACAACTAAATTAGCACTTGGTCATCACTGGGCCAAGCATGAGTATCACCTTACAGAAACAAGGTGGCAGATGGCATTCTGAGAATGAGCAGATTTGGGAAAAAGAATTGCAGCCATGCTTATCTGCTCTATTTATCTTTTGGTTACTGGTGTGAACATCACCAGTCAACTGATGTTGATTTGTGATGTTAACTTTGATCACTTGGTTAGGGTGGGGTCCAACAGTTTTCTCCAGTGTACAGTTACTATTTTACTCTCTCTATTAAACAATTAATTCGTGGGAGATATTTGAAACAGTGGAAACACCCTATTCCTCATCAAACTTTCACACGTGTTTTAGCATCCATTTTTGATTCTTGTCTGTACCCGTCCTTACTATAATGGTTACAATATAATGATTTTTTAACACCTGGATTCCTCCTATATTTATTACTTGGCATTCTCTTGTAAAAAGAAATTCCCCTTCTCCTCCAGTTATTTATCTTAGTCCCTTTATATCTCAACAGAACACATAGTTTTTCTTTTTTATTTGCAATATTGTTTATTTGTTCTTCCTCCGATCTTGCCAGAATACTGTATATTTTATTAGACCTATCAAAGAACCAACTTTTTGATTTGTTGGTGCCTACGATTTGGTTTCCCCAGAAGCAGGCAATCTGTGGCTTGCAGATAATTAGGCTGGCCAATGCACTATGAGCAGAGAAGGCAAACTCATAATCAGAATATGTATTATTTCTAGGAAGAATGAATTTTTTCTCCCTCCAGGGTAGAAGAGATCCAAGGTAATGAACTTGCCATCAAAGCCTGCTTATGTCCTTGAGGGATTGAACCATCTCAAGGGCTTATCATTGTTCAGTACAGCTGATGGTTAGGCATTCAGCATGGTAGTTAGATCAGCCTTGGTGAAAGGGTACTCATCATGTTAGGCTACCATGACTAATCCATTCATTTGTGGGCTTTGTAAGGATTGAAGTGGCTGAGGACAGAGGCTCACTGGCATTCACTGGATGAGTCATCCTGTCTACAAGGTGTCTTATTCAGTGCTTCTTCTGCCACAATGCTTTCTGGTATGCATTGATGTGGGACTCAAAAGATCCACACTCCGTGTGCTCATTCCCATAGCTCTATCCACATGCCTCTTCCTCAGACATCCTTGTTTCCAGTCTTCCAATCTTGTTCCCTCCAGCCCCTTGACCAAGCAGCCAAGCCATTGCCATTACTTGGAAGTTTGTGTATTTCTCACTTCAGGCCACTGCTTCTTCACACAAAGGCCGTGGCCAGTTGTGCTTTATACTCTGCCCCCTGGGATGATTTCTCTCACCACTCTTTTCCAGGGCCCTTCTGTGTAGCAGCAATCCATTCTTGGCTTACACCAACGTATTGTGCAGACCTAACCATTATCAGGCCTTTTATTTTATTTTTCTTTTCTGTCAACTGGTTGTAGAGAAGTCCCCAAGGGGCCATAAATGTGGGCTGATGGTGAGGCAGCAGTGCAAGAGAGGCAGGGTACATTAGGACCTACACCCTGTTGTACACCCTACAACAGCTGTGGACCACCTGTCATCCAATTTACTTGTTTCCTCCATACCTGCTTGAGCCTGATTCCAAATGTATTACTTTCATTGTATAACAGGTTGCAATTTTGCCTGTCTCAGCTTAGGATCTGGTAGGTCTGATAACTGTTCTAGTTTATGATGTTCTATGGTCCCTCAGTTTCTCTCAGGGTCCAGTATTGTGCCGGAAGCTGTTTTTTGAGTGTCAAATGGTTCTCTGCTATAGACAGCATGGCCTTGCTCCAGAACTTTGGGGGTCTAGGCTCAACTCTCCACGAAGGGCTTGCCAAAGACTCACTCCATAGAGTGTCCTTAACTCCACCGATGCCTCTAGCATCACTGGATCACCCAGAACATATGCCGAAGCAGTAGGGCTGTTTGTACTGCAGCCTCACTGCAAAGCTCCCTCTTGCTCTGGGTCCCACTCAAGACTGGAAGCCTTCCATGTCACCTAAAATGGGTTCAGGCAGTATTTCCAAGTGTTGTGTATGCTATATCCAAAGTTTGAATCAAGCAGTGTGTTTTTTTCTTACTGGCAGAAAGTTCAATACCTTGTCCTTTACTTTGGAGAGGATGTTTTGGCATATTCCAGACTATGGACTCCTAAAAACTTCACCATTGAGCCAGGTGTCTGAACCTTTGTTAGGGTTTATTTTATACTCTCTAGTATGAATGTATCTTTCTGGGATGTCCGGAGTGCTTGTCACTTCCTAGTCACCATGTCTAATTAATGTGATATCATCAATATAATGGACCAACCTCAGAATATCAGGATTATCAAGATTCTTCCAGATTTTATATTGGAAAATCCTAGAGGAGAACATAGGCAGCAACCTCTTTGACCTCAGTCAAAGCAACTTCTTGCTAGATATGTTGCCAGAGGCAAAGGAAACAAAAGCAAACATGAACTATTGGGACCTCATCAAGAGGAAAAGCTTCTGCACAATAAAGGCAACAATCAACAAAACTAAAAGGCAGCCCACAGAATGGGAGAAGGTATTTGCAAATGACATATTGGATAAAGGGTTAGCATCCAAAAATCTATAAAGAACTTATCAAACTCAGCACCCAAAAAATAAATAATCCAGTTAAGATATGGGCAGAAGACATGAACAGACATTTTTCCAAAGAAAGCATCCAGGTGGCTAACAGACACATGAAAATATGCTCAACATCAGTCATCATTATGGAAATACAAATAAAAACCCTGATGAGATACCACCTCACACCTGTCAGAATAGCTAACATTAACAACACAAGAAACAACAGGTGTTGGCAAGGATGCGGAGAAAGGGGAACTCTCTTGCACTGTTGGTGGGAATGCAAACTGGTGCAGCCACTCTGGAGAACTGTCTGGAGGTTCCTCAAAAAGTTGAAAATAGAACTACCCTACAATCCAGCAAAGGTAAAGTATCTTTTACTCAAAGGATAAAAAAAATACAGATTCAAAGGGGTACACGCTCCCCAATGTTTACAGCAGCATTATCAACAATAGCCAAACTATGGCAAGAGCCCAAATGTCTAATGACTGATGAATGGATAAAGAAGATGTGGTATGTATATTATGGAATATTTATCAGCCATCAAAAAAAATGAAGTCTTGCCATTTGTAACAATGTGGACGGAGCTGTAGTATATTATGCTAAGTGAAATAAGTCAGAGAAAGACCAAATACCATATGATTTCACTCATATGTGGAATTAAAGAAACAAAACAGATGAATATATGGGAAGGGGGAAACAAACCATAGGAGACTCTTGGCAATATCGAACAAACTGAGGGTTGATGGAGGGAGGTGGATGGGGGATGGGCTAGATGGATGATGGGTACTAAGGAGGGCATTTATTATGATTAGCACTGGGTGTTGTATGTAAGTGATGAATTACTGGATTCTACTTCTGAAACCAGTATTGCACTGTATGTTAACAAACTAGAATGTAAATAAAAAATTGTAAAGAAAAAAAATCTAATTTGTATTATTGTGTTAGCCCTACAAGTTGGACATTATTTATCATTCTTTTACATAATTGATGCTTGTTTAGATTTAACCATATATTTCCCACTTTCTTTGCCCACCATCCCTTCCAGCACATCAGATCTTTCTTCTGGGATATCTTTCTTTCCTCCTAATGTGCATCCTTTAGTAGTATTTTTGTGAGGATCTATTGGCAATGAATTACCACCATTTTTATTTGACAGTATCCTCACCTTTACTCCTCTTCCTCTCTTCTCATGAACTGTTCTATTGAATTAAAAGATACATACAGTAAAGTGCACAATATTAAGTACACAGTTCATTGAATTGTTCCCAAGTGCACACTCCCATTCAGCTCCCCAGAAGCCTCTCTCCTAAACATTTCTGCCTTTCCCACTCCAAAGGTGACCACTCTTCTAACTTCTATCACTCTAGAGTGGTTTTAACTGTTCTTAAATTCTATATATATGGAATAATATATTATGTAATGTTTTGTTTCTGCCCTCCTTCATTCAGTGCTATGTCTGTGAGATTCATCTGTGTTGTGTGTACCAGCGGTTTTGTTTTGAGTTTTGACAAACTCAAGTTGGTCAATGCCTGTCTTGAGACATGTCTCCAGGCTCTACATGTGGCCTAACAAACCCAGAGAAGAGTGGGAATATTTTTTGTTAGGATTGGACTCTGCACTTGCTTCTTATAGCATCTGTCTGCATTACACGGTTCTTCGTGTTGAGTTTGTAGACAGTCAACCCCATTCTTGGTATATATATTTTTTTCCATGAAAACTGTTGCCTACTTAATTTTATTTCTGTAGACATGAGTGGGTGTCTTTATATTTACTCTTGCAAAAGTTCAATGTTTGTTATCTTGTTGGACCACCCTTTTCCTCACAGGGAGAAGCATTGAGCCTTGATTTGAGTTTTAGCCTGAGAGGAAGGAGGAGTCAAGAAACAGTGAGGTCAGGTAGCCTGGGTTCCAATTTCAGTGATGTGACAGAAAGCAAGTTACCTAACTGTACGGAGCCTTAGCCTTCTTCTTCTTCTTCTTTTTTTTTTTTTTTCCCCAGCCCTCTTATTCATAGAATGTAAACTCAGAGGTGTCTGTGTTATTAATTCCAATATTTTCAGTGCCTGACTTATATCTGACAGTAGGTGCCCAATAAATGCTTATTGGCTATATGATTGAAAGAAGGTAATAATACCTATTTTGCAGGGGTGTTGTAAGCTTTAGATAACACACGTCAAGTACCTGATACAGAGGCTAGGGCAAGGGAAGTGCTCAACCAAAGGCAGATATTCGTATCAAAAAATGATTGTTTAGGCCAAGGGGCCTTGTAGATACTTCTATAAGTTCCATGAAGAGAAAGAGCACAAACCAT
Source organism: Panthera leo (assembly GCF_018350215.1). Classification (NCBI taxonomy): domain Eukaryota; kingdom Metazoa; phylum Chordata; class Mammalia; order Carnivora; family Felidae; genus Panthera; species Panthera leo. The sequence goes on from NC_056687.1 coordinate 122,272,155, forward strand.
CATTTTGGGTTCTGGTGGATTATCAGGCTTAAACTGTTAAACAGTTCACTTTTTCTATGAAGTCCCGCTGTACCTAGGGTGCATCTGGACCACCTAACATCGCACTATCCAATATGGTAGCCACTGCCCACATGTGCCTATTTAAACTTAAATCAATTAAAATAAAAAAAATTTGCAAGACTCAATAGCCACACTTTAAATGCTCAGTAGCCACATGTGGCCAGTGGCTGGCATATTGGACGGTGCTTGCCTGGAACATTTTCATCATTGCAGGAAGTTCTGTTGCATTTAAGTGGTCTAGAGTCTGTGGTGGTAGAAAGGAATGTAGTAGAGTATGGGGCAAGACCATCAGTTGGGAGCCTGAAGTACACTTGTGACATGGCATTTTCTGAACTTCAGAAAATGGAGTGGAAGGAGAAGCCTTTGGGACATTTTGAAGAAAGCGTGGACAGAACCTAGTGGCAGTGAAGAAGGCAGATAGCACAAAGGCTCTGGAGCTGGGTAGCAATGAAAGCCTGGCCTCATAGCTCAGCTGTACTGACTAGCCACTTAATGTCTCCAAGCCCAGTTTCTCATTTGTAAAGTGGGAGTAAGAGTATTTACCTCACAAGGTGGTTGAGAGCATTAAGTTAATGAGTTAATTACATACAAAGGCTTAGCACAGGGAGACGTAAGTAAGGTGCAATATGTGGTAGTCGTATTGCTACTAAACTCGTAGCTTGGGTGTCTGGGTGAAGTGGTGTTGACTGATATGATCATCTCTTACTGCATATTTCCTTTTGGGGCTCTGGAAACTCCAGTGCCCTCTTCCTCCAGAAACCCCAGTGCTACAAATTTCTATATGAGTCACCCTGGCAAGGTCCTAAACATTGGGCTCTTTTTCTGTCAATATAAAACTTGAGGGGCACCTGGGTAGCTCAGTCAGTTAAGTGACCAACTCTTGATTTTGGCTCAGGTCATGATCTCCTGCTTTGTGAGATCGAACGCCATATTGGGCTCCACTCTGAAAGCTAGGAATCTGCTTGGGATTCTCTCTCTCTCTCTCTCTCTCTCTCTCTCTCTCTCTCTCTCTCTCTCACAATAAATAAATAAACATTAAAAAAAAACCACTTGACCTGTCTTGTGCTCCATTTCCAAATGTGCAAGATGATTTAAAATATTGGAGTCAAGTTCAGGTGGGGAAACGCCAAAACGATAATATACCTCCCTACCTCCCCTCAATCTGATGTTTGAAGCCCTTTTACAATAAGATTATCCACCATGAGGTGCCTGGGTGGCTCAGTTGGTTAAGCATCTGACTTCAACTCAGGTCATGATTTCACGGTTCTTGAGTTTGAAACCTGCGTCGGGCTCTGTGCTGACAGCTCAGAGCCTGGAGCCTGCTTCAGATCCTGTGTCTCCCTCTCTCTCTATGCCCCTCCCCAGTTCATGTTCTCTCTCTCTCTCTGTCTCAAAAATAAATGAAAACTTAAAAAAAGATTACCATAATTCTTTTTTTTTTTAATTTTTTTTTCAACGTTTTTTATTTATTTTTGGGACAGAGAGAGACAGAGCATGAATGGGGGAGGGGCAGAGAGAGAGGGAGACACAGAATCGGAAACAGGCTCCAGGCTCCGAGCCATCAGCCCAGAGCCTGACGCGGGGCTCGAACTCACAGACCGCAAGATCGTGACCTGGCTGAAGTCGGACGCTTCAAGATTACCATAATTCTAAAAAAAATTTTTCTATGTTTTTTTTTTTTTTGGCTGGAGAATTTCAAATTTATTTTTAAAATTTTTTTTTTTCAACGTTTTTTATTTATTTTTGGGACAGAGAGAGACAGAGCATGAACGGGGGAGGGGCAGAGAGAGAGGGAGACACAGAATCGGAAACAGGCTCCAGGCTCCGAGCCATCAGCCCAGAGCCCGATGCGGGGCTTGAACTCACGGACCGCGAGATCGCGACCTGGCCGAAGTCGGACGCTTAACCGACTGCGCCACCCAGGCGCCCCTCTATGTTTATTTTTGAGAGAGAGTGTGAACAAGGGAATGGCAGAGAGAGAGGGAGAGAAGGAGACACAGAATCTGAAGCAGACTCCAGGCTCTGAACTGTTAGCACAGAGATCGAACTCGTGAACTTTGAGATCAGGACCTGAGCTGAAGTCGGATTCTTAACCGACTGAGCCACCCAGGCACCCCTCCACAATTCCACAATTTTAATAATAACTTCCATATTTGAAGGTCTCCTGTGTGATAGTGTTGTGCCAGCCACTTTACATGAGTTGTCACATGGCCATATGTTGTCTCCTTTTCCCAGAGGAGGAAATTGGGGTTCAGTGAGTTGCAGAGAATCTGTTGTTACCACCTCAGAGGGTAAGGTATAGATTTCTTCAGCTTGGTCATTCCTATGCCCTTTCAGCTGCTCCCTGTTTCCTTAGGGTTATCAGCCAGTCAGATCTCAGTACATGTCACTGGGAGTGTGGGAAGAGGGACAATGGGGAAACCCTGGCCCATGAGGCAGCCAGGCTGAAGGTGGAGGTAATGGGGCAGAGAGGGGGCTGCCAACTCTGTAGGAAAGAAAAAGAGAACAGGAAGTGGTCCTGCCTGGGGTGCGGTTGTGGTGCTGTGTGCATTTACTCATGTCTTGGGCCTAAAAGAGGAAGCAGATCTTTCCAGCATAGACAATGGCTGAGGTGATGGGGGTGGTGAAGGTGGCGACAGGTCATATGCTGGTTTCCTACCACTTTAACTCCTGCTCCCATTATATTTCTCTTTACACAACTGATATCTTTTATTCCCCTCAGCAACTGCGAGTTAGATATTATCTCTGCTTTATGGATGTTATAAACAAAGCCCAAAGAAGTGAAACGATTTTTCCACATAATGAATGGCAGAACTGGGATTTGAACCCCTGACTCTCAGGTGATGCTCTCCTCTCAGTTTTGTTTTTTTTTTCATGAAACTAATACCATTCTTTCTATACTGTGTTACTCTAATTTGGCCTTTTGTAAATCCAAGAAAGCTCCCTGTAACTGTTAATACTTTTTAAAAAGAAACTCTCTCTTGGAACATTTTGTTGAATCAGCAGCACTGAGGAAATCTTGCCAGTAGGTAGCGACACAAAACCAATTAACTCAGAATACCAGTTCGTGCTTCTGCTGCTGTTTCCTTGGCAGGGTGGGTGTCTGGTTTCCTCTTGTGATTTCTAGGCTACTGGATTCTCCACCCCTTCTACCTGGGGATCACCCTGGTTTCTTAAGGCTGTCGGGACAAAGTCCCAGCCTTTAGCCTCGCCCAGACCCTTCTGGACACCGGAGTGAGTTCCTGCTTCCTTTGCTCCCCTCTATTCCTGCCTCCTAATCTTCTCAAGTGACTTAATCCTACTTGCTCTACTAACAATGCTCTCCTACATTCCATTGTCCCTGCTGGTGTCTCTGCCTGGAGGAGCCTTTCTCCCCTCCCCCACTGGTTAATTCGTCCTGATCCTGGGGCCTCTGCTCCCCTTCCCCTATGTCCAGGCTGGGTGGGGTCTCTTCTGCATGCATCTGGCTGTCAGAGTACTGGTGGCTCTAGTGCCTTTTTTGCGTGAGTGACTTTCTCCTAGACAGTCCCCTATGAGGGTAGGAGCCATGTCCCATCGTTCTTGGGTTATTTCTACTGCTGGGCATGGAAGAGGTGCGGGAAAAAATTGTTGATGAATGAATGAACGAATGAGCGTTTACAGAGAGCCAGTGACCTGTCAGGGCAAATTCCATCCAAGGGCCTTTGTGGAGCCCCAAAGTGCTGAGTGTCTTATATGGGCAGTCATCACCAGGGAGGGTGGCTCTCCTTGGCCTACAGGGTAGGGTATTTGTGTTTTCTGCGGGGGGCATTTCTTGCTTTGTGGCAATAGCCTCTTTGAATTTCCTTAAATACCTCCAAGGGAGGATGCATTTTCTCAAGACGTAAAGAGGAGTAATTTAAATAAATGGAAAGAAAATGCATTTTAATTGCATTATTACACTAATTTATGTCTCCTGCCCCCCCTTGAAAAAGTGCTTTTTCACAGGGTGGAAGCACATTAGGGTTGTGAGTTGAGACTAATTGTTTCAGATGGCTGCTGAGAGACAATGGGCTTTGTTTTTACAGCTCTCAAAGCAGGTGCGTCAACAGGCTCATTCAATCCTCTGCAAGGCCAGATCTGGCAGGCTTCATGACTCAGGGACCACAGCTGCAAGGTCTGCACTCTCAGCACGGTGGCTGGCACATAGTAGGTGCTCAGGAAGAATTTGCCCAGTGGATAAGTGACTGAATAATAGAAAAACAGGGCTGGGTGCATGATTAAGGAGGATTCAACATGGTTGGGTCTCTTCCATAGTACTTCCCTGTGAGATCTGGTTGTAGGGAGGAGGAAGTGACTGAACATCTCCTGGGTTTCTATATGCTGTTAGGTGTGGGGCAGCCACCAGACACGTTTCTTCTCTTAATCTCAGGTAAGCCTGGTTTACTCCAGATCAGTAAGGTGAGGCCCAGACCAGTAAAGTCACTGGCCCAAAGTCTCAGTGTCAGAGAGGGGCCAGAATGAGGACCAGGTGTGCCAGATTCCAGCATTCAGGGTCTTCCCTCCTCCCAAGTCAGACTCTTTCACATAGTAGCTGCCACACATTGAACACTTACTATGTGCAGGCACTGAATTAGGCAGCTCTTCATATTAACCCAGTATCTAGCACATAAAGTGTGTCAAGTCAACGGCAGTAGTTACTCTTGAAAGGGCGGACCTATGCCAGCCGACTCCATCCTGTTCTGTGTCCTCCACCTTGAGTGACTATGTCCCTGACATGCCCCCTTTCTGGGAAAATCGCAGAAACCTCAGACCGCACCTCCTCCCCTTGAGTAACCTCCCGATCACCGGTTCAAACTTCCGATGAAAACACGCCCGCGACCTGCATCACATGACTCCGACCCTTCCCCAGCCAATCGGCGGAGGCCACGACCCTTCCCCAGCCAATCGGCTGAGGCCACAGCCATTACCTCACTAACTGCCCCTAGACCCCTATAAAACCTTTGTGCTTTTGAAACTCTCTCTCTCTCTGGTATCTCACTGCTGAGTCGGTGCAGGTAGGGGATTGAGCTCCAGCTAGCTCGAATAAAGGCTCTTTTGCTTTTGCATCGGACTCGGCTCCCTGGTGGTCTTTGGGGATCACGAATTCTGGGCATAACACTCTTAATAAGGATCCCCACAAAATCTTTTAGAAAGAGATATTGTTATTTCCACGGTGTAATAAAATGCAGATCCTGGTTCAGTAGGTCTGGGGCATGGCCTGAGATTCTGCACATTGATCATGCCTGCTCATGCTGCTCCTGGTTGCATACTGAGTAGCATGACACAGATAATAGAGCTGAGGCTCAGAGGGAGGAACTAACGTGCAAAGACACCCAGTTGTCCAAAGTTCAGCTGTTTTCTCTCACCTTCTCCTGCCTCTTAGTCCGAGTCAGGTCCGTCAGCCCTGACGGCAGACCTTGGGGCTGTACTCTCCACGGTGGTCAGGGTACTCTGTAGGTGGACCATGTGGGGCCAGCTAATAGTGCGGGCCAGGCCCACTGGAGTGGATTCCTGGGCACTCTCAGTGTGAGAACCACTGCTCAAGGCAGATCCCTCCATCCACCCAACCCACTTCTCTTTTTTGTCCAGTTGTTGTCTTCCATTAAGCCACCATTGTTTGTTTTCAATAACAGCTTTATTGAGATACAATTCACAGACCACACAATTCACTTTAAATACAAAGTGTGCTAGTTAGTGGCTTGGCTTTTAATATATTCACAGAATAGTTCAGTCATCACCACAGTTAATTTAGAACATTGTCCTCACCCCCCCATATGAACCCCGGTACCCTGCAGCTGGTATCCTCCAGCCCTTCTAACCCCAGGGACCACTATTCTACTGCCTGTACAGATTTACCTATTCCCACGTCTCATATACAGCAGACTCCTTTATCTGTGGTTTCATTTTCCGCAGTTGCAGTTACCCGCGGTCCTGGAGCAGAGCGTTCTCCTTCTGACGAATCTACAGAAGGTCAATAGTAGCCTAACTCTACGTCACAGTGCCCGCGCCGTTCTCCTCACGTCATCCCCTCACGTAGGCTTTTAATCGCACAGCGTGGCAAGAGTGAGTATGGTATAACGCGATACTTTGAGAGAGATTACATTCACGAAACTTTTATTGCAGTATTCTGTCATAATTGTTCTTCGATTTTATTTTTAGTGATTGTTGTTAGTTTCTTACTGTGCCTGATTTGCAAATTAAACTTCATAAGAGGTATGTGTGTAAACGAAAAAACAGCGTGGTTTGGTACTGTCTGCGGTTTCAGGTGTCCGCTGGGGGACCCGGAACGTAACCCTCGGATCATAGGGGGACTCATGTAAATGGAATTGTCCGTGGGCTTTTTTTTTTTTTATATGAAATTTATTGTCCAATTGGTTTCCCTACAACGCCCAGTGGTCATCCCAACAGGTGTCCTCCTCGATACCCATCACCCACCCTCCCCTCCCTCCCACCCCCATCAACCCTCAGTTCTCAGTTTTTAAGAGTCACTTATCTGTGGTCTTTTGTGATTGGCGTCTTTCCCATAGCATAATGTCAACGTTCACCCATATTGTAGCATCAGTGTCATCCCTTTTTGTGGCTGGGTGTTATCCCAGCGTTTGGGTATATCACATTTACCGGTTAATGGACATTTTGGTCGTTTTGACTTTTTATTTGTTATGAATAGTGCTGCTGTGAACATTTACATTCAAGTTTTTGTATGGACGTGTCTTCGTTGTCTTGGATATGATGTACCTAGGAGTGGAATTTCTGGTCAAACGGTAACTCTCTGTTTAACTTTTTGACAAATGGTTGCATTGTTTTCCAAAGTAGCTATACCATTTTACATTCCCACCGGCAACAAATGACAGTTCTGATTTCTCTGCATCCTTGCTAATTCTTGTTATTATTTGAAGTTTTTATTCTAGGGTCAGCTGGGTGGCCCATTGGGTTAAGCGTCTGACTTCAGCTCAGGTCTTGATCTCACAGTTGTGAGTTCAAGCCCCGTGTCCCCATCAGGCTCTGTGCTGACAGCTTAGAGCCTGGAGCCTGCCTCAGATTCTGTGTGTCTCTCTCTCTCTCTCTCTCTCTCTCTCTCTCTCTGTCTCTGCCCCTCCCCCACTCACACCCTGTCTCTCTCTCAAAAATAAAAATAAACATTAAAAAAAATTTAAAATTGAAGTTTTTATTTTAATGAGTGTGAGGTGGACATCTCCAGTTTTTGAGGCATCTCAACTATTGGAGTGCAAAGAAACTTCTTTAAAAAAGTTTATTTACTTATTTATTTAGAGAGATAGTGGGGGAGGGTCAAAGAGAGAGAGAAAGAGAATCCCAAGTAGGCCCCACAGTGTCAGCACAGAGCCTGATGTGGGGTTCGAACCCACGAACTGTAAGATCATGACCTGAACCAAAGTCAGACACTCAATCGACTGAGCCATCCAGGTGCCCCAAGATAACTTTTTCTTATTAAAAAAAATTTTTTAAAAATATGTACTTATTTTTGAGAGAGAGAGAGCAGGGGAGGGTCAGAGCAAGAGGGAGACAGAGAATCCAGAGCAGGCTCAGTGCTGTCAGCACAAAACCCAACATGGGGCTTGAACTCACAAACCATGAGATCATGACCTGAGCTGAAGTCAGATGCTTAGCCAACTGAGCCACCCAGGCCCCCCAAGATAACTTTTTCTAATAACTGCTCTCCAGCTGTGCTATGTTGACCTCCCCTTTCTTCCAGATGGCAATGGCTGTCCCTTTATCAACATTTGAACCAGATTATAAATGTTTTCAACTACTTCCAGTTATTAGAAGTGTTTTGTGCCAGTATTAAAGACTGAATCCTATTCACTTAAAAAATGCAATCTCCTATTGATTCAAGACTCTTCTCCCAGAACTGTGTCTCTAAATGTGTGTGTGTGTGTGTGTTTTTGTTTTTTTTGTTTTTTTTGTTTGTTTTTTTTTTTTTTGCAGGCCATATAAGGGGAGAGGCTGTGTCATCAGTGACCACCCCATTTTCTGTCCTACGTTCTGGCTTCTCTGGTGGGGAGGGGAATGAGAGGGCACCTGTCTCCTTATTTGGTGAGAAGACTGCGGGCTCCTCTGTTGGTCAGTGCTGCTTTTCCAGTCAATGCAGCTGGCTGTTTAGTGCCCTCTGTGTGGAGAACACCCAAACACAGGCTGTCTTTGGGGATACTTTACTGAATTCTTTGGGAGGCCCTGTGGGATCTTCTCACACCACAACTCTCTCTGATGTTGGAGACCTGGCTCCACCTAACATCTCCCACTAACCCTGAGACCCAGCCAGGGCAGCCCCCTTCTCAGACCATTCCCAGTAGAGGCCTGCAGCGTGGATCTCCACTCCTACCGGGGTTTCAGTGGGGGAGAGGGCCTCAAGGGCTGGGCCGGAAATAGCTTCGCTCTGTGGTCACTGTGTGTCTCCAAAATCTGAGGAACCCACACCTGTCATTCATTTCTCTTCTTCCACTGACTGCAGTTGTGGGAGTGGCAGGGGGAGGTGAGTATTGGGGCAGAAACCTCAGAAGGCCCTGTGAAGAGTGCTGTCCCTGTCCACCCCCCCCTCCCCCGGTCCCCTGGGGACTTTCTGAACTGGGAATGTTGGGGAATTTATTGCCTTTCCCCTGGGCTTTGGACTTAAACAGTGATACCAAGAAAAAGGAAAGAATCTCACCTTCTCTCATTACTTTCCGTTCTGTGGGGCAGGGAGGAGGCCCTCCAGTGCCCCAAGGTGGGCCGAGGAGCAGCCCCTTCTCAGGAAATTCAAGCTAGGCAGACAATCGGTGACTTCCGCAGTTGTGAATTCGAATGACATTCGAGTAAAAAATGTATGAAAAGCATTTCCAGTGTGCAGAAGCAGACACAGAGCCTAGGCACAGGCAACTGAGAAAGCCTTCCTGACCAGCCCAACATGCTCATATTGCACCTTCTCAACTGCACACCTAGCCTGGACGGGATGAGTTTGCATATGCTGTTTCCTAGGCCATTTCTCAAGGTCCAATATGCCAGCTAAGAGCCTGCAACTGGCTTCAAGTCCCTGTTCTATCTTCACCGGCTGTGGGACCTACAGAGGGTCACTGATCATTTCTAGGCTTTGGAGTTCTCATCTGTATAATGGGAATATTAATATTGTCTACCTCGCAGGCTTGTGGGTACTGGAGAAAGGCAATGCATGTGTGTCTTAGTCCGTCAGACTGCTATAACAAACTACCATAGACTGAGTGGTTTATAAACAACAGAAATGTATTTCTCATAGTTCTGGCTGGAGGTTTAAGATCCAGGTGTCAATAGATTCATTGTTTGGTGAGGGTTCTCCAGCTGGTTTGTAGGTGGCCATTTCTTGTGTCCTCACATGGGAGAAGAGGCAAGAGAGATCTCAGGTCTCTTTTAAAAGCACACTAATCCCATTCATGAGTGCTCCACCCTCACAACCTAGTCACCTCCCAAAGGCTGATACTATCACATAGGGGGTTAGGATTTAACATTTGAATTTGGGGGACACCTGGGTGGCTCAGTTGGTTGAGCATCTTGATTTTGGCTTAGGTCATGATCCCAGAATCATGGGATAGAGCCCTCCTGAGTGTGCAGCCTGCTTCTCTCTCTCTCTCTCTCTCTCTCTCTCTCTGCCCCTCTCTCTTGCTTGTGCTCTCTCTCCCTCTCTCTCTTTAAAATAAACAACAGGGGCGCCTGGGTGGCTCAGTCAGTTAAGCGTCCGACTTTGGCTCAGGTCATGATCTTGCAGTTCGTGGGTTTGAGCCCTGTGTTGGATTCTGTGCTGACAGCTCATAGCCTGAAGCCTGCTTTGGATTCTGTGTCTCCCTCTCTCTCTGCCTACCCTACCCAGCCCCCCCCCCCCATCAAAAATAAATAAACATTAAAAAAATTTAAAACAACAACAACAACAAATTTGAATTTTGGAAGGATGGAGACATTTAGCAGCAATGTGCCTTATTTGGAGTCTGTATAAATTAAAGCACTCGATTCTTCCTTCCCTGATTCCATCACAATTTGCTCTTAATGAATAATTTAATATATGAATTTGAATCACCACCTTCACCAATTGCAGAATGAAAAACTATTTCCTGGTATAGAGGAAGCCAGTCAGTAATGGGGCAGATAGGCTGTGTGGAGAGGTGTGGGTGGTGACCTGTCTACCTTTCCCACTGTCTCATGAGGACAGCTCTCTACCCATGACCTCCACCTAATCACAAGGACACAAGATGCAGTAGAGATGTAAGAACAGGTCTCATGCCTGAAGATGCCTGGTCCAGAGCTATATTACAAAATTCAAATCCCATCTGATTCAGGTGCTATCATGGTAACAAGAGGGAAATGTTTGAAAAAGCTCTGCATTGTATTTATATCTAGAAAATAGTGGAAACACTTTTAATTTTGTTTAAATTTATCATAAACTTCTTCAGAAGGGAAATCAAATTATAATTGCCTGTTACAAAAATGAAGATGGCTGGGATTGTATGAGGCAGGAAAATAATTGTAAAATGTTCATTTTGAGTTAACATCTCAATTTATGAGAAGTCATAAATACCATTAATGAACTAGGAGTATCTCCTACTCTTATCAAGTTTTACGGCTTTCCACAATTTTCTTAAACAACTTTCACACTTAGACATCTTTTTTCCTTTTTATTTATTTTTGAGAGAGAGAGAGCAAGCAGGGGAGGGACAGAGAGAGAGAGAGAAAAAGAATCTCAAGCAGGCTCTGCACTGTGAGAGCAGAGCCCGATGCGGAACTTGAACTCATGAACTGAACTGTGAGATCATGACCTGAGCCAAAATCAAGAGTCAGATGCTTAACCGATTGAGCCACCCAGGCGCCCCCACGCTCAGACATCTATACAAATAATGGGATATCGTTTAGATGAGTAAAGATGAGCTCTGTGACACAAGAAGATAACACACGAAAGGGGACTCGGCACCTAAATACAGAGCTGAGTGAGGTTATGTCTCATCTTAGGGTCTTCACCTCTGTTAATCATCCAGCTAACTAAAACCTCTTTGCTTAGTTCAGAAACGTGTATTCAGTTTTCTTATCATTTTACATCTTAATTTTAAAAGTGCTTCTGGGTCCAAAGACATGGTTCCATAGTTTCCTCTCAGTTAGATATGATTTTTGCATCAGAGGGAGAGATAAGTTCTCATTTATTGGATTTGCCTTGTTCTGTTTCATCCCAGCAGGCCACAGGGAACTCTCAACCACTGGCATGTGGCTTTACCTCTCTAGAATCGAGGAGAGGGCATCAGGTCAGGCTATCAAAAATTCTGGATGCTTTTTATGTGAGGCCTGGAGTCAGTCTCTGATCTGACAGTGATAACACGAATAGTTTCTCCTGCATCCATATCCCTTTGTGGTATATCCAGATGCCCACCTGCCTGTATTGCTTGGTAGAACAGACTTCTTTGTCATCTTTGTTCTATGAGGTGGGGCAGAGTTATGAATTCTGTTGCTGTTGCCTCAGGATGGCCTTTCCCCCATATTGCATCCTATCAGCTTCTTAGCAATGCCTGGCTCTGTCCTTATGTTTACTCGATTTTGTTTCTCTGCACCATGAAATGATTTGGCTTTTCCCCTACTCCACTCATGTGTCTGCTTATAGTCTCTGAAGCCACACCACTTTACCATGATGTGCTGTTTTTTAATTTTTTTAAGTTTATTTATTTATTTTGAGGACGGGAGGGGCAGAGAGAGAGGGAGAGAGAATCGTAAGCAGGCTCTGTGCTCAGCACATGGCCCAACATGATACTCATGAACCGTAAGATCATGACCTGAGCTGAAGTCAAGTTTCTTCAGCTTAATTGACTGAGCCACTCGGGCACCCCTACCATGATATGTGTAATTGTAAGTGTCTGGCCTGGAAGGGGACAGTTTCCCCAAATAGACAATATTAATAATCATTATGTATCTCATGTAGAGAGCACTCTTAGGCTCTGTCTCTCTTTCTTAACACACACACACACACTCTCTCTCTCTCTCTCTCTCTCTCTCTCTCTCTTAATCGTAAATATAAAACATTATAGGGGCACCAGGGTGGTTCAGTTGGTTAAGTTTCTGACTCTTGAATTTGGCTCAGGTCATGATCTCATGGTTTGTGAGTGTGAGCCCTGCATCTGGCTCCGGGCTGACAGTGCAGAACCTGCTTGGGATTCTCTGTCTCCTTCTCTTCTTTGTTTCTCCCCTGCTCATGCACGTATGCTCTCCCTGTCTCTCAAAAATAAATGAACAAACATTAAAAAAACATTATAAATCCATGGGAAAATATAATAAGCATAATTATTTATTGTAGCTTCTTTCTGTGTTTAATTTCCTTTGTCTTTAGTATATTTTTCATTTTTTTCCCCAAGTTGAATCTCAAGTGGTGAACTCAGTCCTTATTTGTTTGAAATAATCTCACTGTGAAATACTAGTTTAGCTGAGCACAGTGTCATAGGTTGACAATAGTACTGTCTCAGCATTTTGAAGCTGTTTTCCCATAATCTGACATTTGTTGATGGTATTGTTGATGATGTACCGCTTAATTATTATTATTTTGCAGGAAATCTGTTATTTTGAAGTCTATAGCAGTGTAATTGGTATTGTTTTGCTGGAAATTTGTTTTCTTATCTCTAGGTGCTTATAAGATTTTATCTACATCTTGGGAATTCTGTAGCTTCACTCTATGTATAGGTTTAGATTTGTTTAGATTTTATTTTCTTCATACTCATTATGGTTCTTAAATCTGGGAATCCGTGTCTTCATCAATTCTCGAAAATTCTCAGCTATTATTTCTTATCATTTCTTCAAATATTACCTCCCTCATTCATATCTTTTCCTTCTGGAAATCCTATTAGATGTAGGTGGACATTGTCATTCTATCCTTAGCACTCTTAAGTGCTCTTTCATATTTTTACATCTCTCTGTTTCTTTGTGCTGAATCTGTAGAATTTCCTGAGGGTCATATTTCAGTTCACTGCTTCTCCATTCAGCTTTGTCTAGTACTATTTTGCTAAATCTGTCTCAAGTTTTTTAAACATTATTTTGATGGTTGATATTTTTAAAAAAAGCTGTATTGAGATGTACTTCATATACCACATAATATACCCAATATTGGTGAAGTGTACAATTCAATGGTTCTTAATATAAATGGCTGAATTTTTAATGTCCAAGAATTCCATTTGTTTATTTTAAAAACTTGCCTGCTTTAAAAAAATGCCTTGTTCTCCTTTTATTTAACCCAATGTATTTATTTTGGGTTATTAATTTAAACACATTTATAATCCTTATTATATTATCTTATTATCTGAAGCTCTTGTGAGTTTAAGCATTATTTTTTTTGCCTTTAAATTATATTTGTTTGCTGACTCTCACCCAAGGTCGGTTGGTTCCTCATTTGCCTTTTAATTTTGAGCTTATCTTCAGTGGACATTTATCTATTAGGATCACTCACAGTATGGGAAGAAATTATGTCCGTCTGCAATAGTTTTTCAGTTACTTCTATAAGGGGCCCCAGGGATATTGCCAGCTTGTAACAAATTTCCATGCTAATTTATTAGCTTGTGTTTTTCTGGATTTTAATGATAGTGTACATTTTAACTATAAAGCTATGTGAAGTATGGGGCTGTGCTTATAAATTCCCAGGGAGGATTTTTTTTTTCCCATGCAGACCTCAGAGGCAGATAGGTATCCTCTTTTCTCCCTGTAATTAAGGGTAGATTTTTTTCCTAGTTTACATAATCACCAAGAGTATAGCCCTTTGACGGTCCTAGCTTCACGTGGGCTTTTAAATTTCATTTCTTTGCTTAGGCTGATGGTCTCATATCACAGTGTCCTCAGATGGCAGTGAAACCCAAACCCTGCATATGTCCACCAGAAGACATATACAAGTGTTTATAGCAACTTTATTCATAATAGTTCTGAATTGGAAACAACCCAAATGCCCATTAACTATGGAACTGATAAGTAAATACCAGATTATTTTTATAGTGGAATATTACACAGCAACGAACAAGAACAAACTGCTGATACATGCAATAAGATGGATGTATGTCATAGACATACTATATAATAAAAGAAGCCAGATAAAAAAGAATAGTCAATGTATGGTCCCATTCCTATAGAATTATAGAACAGGCAAAACACTACTCTTTGGTGATGAATCATAGTAGTGGTTATACCTGAGTGGAGATATTGACTCAAGGGGGGTTTGAGGAAGACTTCTGTGGATATATTCTGTATTCTGAGCTGGGTGAAGTTTAGTTACATGGTTGTACACATATGTAAAAATTCATTAATCTCTATGCTTAAGAATTGCCCAATTACTGTATGCTAATTTTGCCTCAATAAAAAAGTAAACAAAAACTAAGACACCCCATATCCAGCCTCCCTGAGCAGCTATAAGGTAACTAACATGTTTGCCTCTCTGGTTTTGAGTTCCTTTCTGTTTTTAGGGCTTGGAGGTTTTCTTTTCTTTTCTTTCTTTCTTTCTTTCTTTCTTTCTTTCTTTCTTTCTTTCTTTCTTTCTTTCTTTCTTCTTCTTCTTCTTCTTCTTCTTCTTCTTCTTCTTCTTCCTCCTCCTCCTCCTCCTCCTCCTCCTCCTCCTCCTCCTCCTCCTTCTCCTCCTTCTTCTCCTTCTTCTTCCTCTTCTTCTTCTTCTTTTGATAATTCAGCTGAGAAGGTAAAAGAATATTTGTGATGTATTCTGTAGAATTCCTGCTGTTTCTTTGAGGATGGCTCACAAGAGTCCACCATATTGCAGACCTAGAAGTCTTGGGCCTCCTTCTGTCTCAAATCACTTTTGCATGCATGTAGCAGATGCATCCAGTGGAATACAAACTTTTTAGCATAGGTGTTTCTCTGTCTAGGTGTTTATGACAAGTCACTTTGGGGTAGATTTGTGTTCAGGGAAAGCCCTGGTGTGGGCTATTTTAGTTATAGAAGCATGAGTCTCCCAGTGACCTGGTAAAAGGATGGAATAGGGCCTGATGTGGCTGATGGAGACAAACCCTATCAATGATTCTCACATGCAAAGCTGATTTGGGGAGAAAAGCTGTGCAAATTTGCAGAAGGGTCAAGGAGTCTCCTGTAGGGGAAAGCATGCAGATTCTGATTGTCTGCATTGAGAGGTTCAGCTGTACTAAACCTTCTCTGAGGGATTAGGATGATGTAGTCTGAGGTCTTCCAGTAAAAAAAATAGCCATCATCTAGATAGTCTGGAATGGTGACCCAGGTGCAACACTGAGGAGGTCACAAAAGGGCCATTTCTTTTTTTTTTAATCTTTTTTTTAAAATAAAGGATGATTTTTTAAAGTTTATTTTGAGAGAGAGAGAGAGAGAGAGGGAACGTGAGTTGGGGAGGTGTGGAGAGACAGAGGGGAGAGGGAGACAGAGAATCCCAAGCAGGCTCCAAGCTGTTAGTACAGAGCCCTACGTGGGACTTGAACTCACAAACTGTGAGATCATGACATGAGCCGAAATCAAGATCGGAAGCTTAACTGACTGAGCCACCCAGGTGCCCCTGGAGGGGCCATTTCTGACAGCATATGGCTGAGATGAGAAGCCCTTTGTGACCCAGCCTCCCTTTCACTAGAGTTAAAGTTGAGAAATACTGGCTGTGCCTGAGGTGTAACCTGAGTGACCACAGCATGGGAAACCAAGCATCAGAGCCCACATGGCCTGTACAGGGAACTGGAACAATAACAGCACCACCTCCATATGGACAGAGGATCCACCGACTGTGTGGGGCCAGTTGTTTACAGCAGCCCTGTGAGGCACAAACACACTCAGTGACAGATGAAAACTGGGGCCTCCTTGTGGACAGGTGAGACTTTCCAGTCCTCACTGCACCTTGCCTTCAGAAGTAGAACTGGACCCCTCAGGCTGAATATACTCCAGTGGTATGGTAGACTCAGGGGCTTGGTTAACCAAAAAATATTTACAACTTCCTCTTCCCTTGTTGTCTCTACAAAGAGGGTGATGAACTTTCTCAACTTCCCAGCTTCCCTTGCAGCTATGGTCATATGATCTACTTCTAGCCAAT
The DNA here is from genome assembly GCF_018350215.1 of Panthera leo. Taxonomy (NCBI): domain Eukaryota; kingdom Metazoa; phylum Chordata; class Mammalia; order Carnivora; family Felidae; genus Panthera; species Panthera leo. The sequence goes on from NC_056687.1 coordinate 122,288,233, forward strand.
AGGATGTAGGCAGAGTTCCCATTTCAGGTGAAAAGGCAAAACCTCTTTGCCCTTTGCTCTTCCCCCTTCTTCCCACCAGGAGGCACAGCAGCCTTCCTGTGACCATAAGAATGAATGACAAACTTAAGGATGCTGAACCAGAAGCCTGGATCCTTGAGGATATTTTCAAGCAGTGGTTCAGCCCTGGGCTGCCTAACTCTGGATTTGTTGTAACGGGAGAGAAATACATCTCTTTTGTGTTATTAACCCACTGTTAATTGGGTTTCCTGATGCTTACAGTAGAACCCATTCTTTCTTTCTTTCTTTCTTTATTTTTTTGTCAAATGCTTTTTATATTTATTGAAATAATAATTTTTTTTTCAATATATGAAATTTATTGTCAAATTGGTTTCCATACAACACCCAGTGCTCATCCCAAAAGGTGCCCTCCTCAATACACATCACCCACCCTCCCCTCCCTCCCACCCCCCATCAACCCTCAGTTTGTTCTCAGTTTTTAACAGTCTCCTATGCTTTGGCTCTCTCCCACTGTAACCTCTTTTTTTTTTCCTTCCCCTCCCCCATGGGTTTCTGTTAAGTTTCTCAGGATCCACATAAGAGTGAAACCATATGGTATCTGTCTTTCTCTGTATGACTTATTTCACTTAGCATCACACTCTCCAGTTCCATCCACGTTGCTACAAAAGGCCATATTTCATTCTTTCTCATTGCCACGTAGTATTCCATTGTGTATATAAACCACAATTTCTTTATCCATTCATCAGTTGATGGACATTTAGGCTCTTTCCATAATTTGGCTATTGTTGAGAGTGCTGCTATAAACATTGGGGTACAAGTGCCCCTATGCATCAGTACTCCTGTATTCCTTGGGTAAATTCCTAGCAGTGCTATTGCTGGGTCATAGGGTAGGTCTATTTTGAATGTTTTGAGGAACCTCCACACTGCTTTCCAGAGTGGCTGCACCAATTTGCATTCCCACCAACAGTGCAAGAGGGTAGAACCCATTCTTTAAAAAAATTTTTTTTTCAATGTTTATTTATTTTTGAGAGATACATAGAGTGTGAGCAGGGGGAGGGGAAGAGAGGGAGACACAGAATCCAAAGCAGGCTTTAGGCTTTGAGCTGTCAGCACAGATCCCAACATGGGGCTCGAACTCACAAACTACGAGATCATGACCTGAGCTGAAGTGGGACGCTTCACCGACTGAAACACCCAGGTGCCCCTTCAGTAGAACCCATTCTAAGTGCCACAAGGGAGAGGCCTAAGAGGGTTTCCTAACAAGGGCTTGCAGCTGCTCTAATGATTAATTGGAAAAATGAAAGAAACGTGCTCATGGTTGTAGCCTCAGCTGGTTATGTGGATCATGTAGTTTGAGGCCTTATCTCATCATTCTCAAAATGGCACTATGACAGAAACAAAACAGGCCTGATCCACACTTGATACCTTTGGAGACTAAAGCCCAGAAATATTCAATGAGGAATTTCTAATTATAAAGTAATACAGGTTTATTGTACAGTCAGTGGAAAATATAGAAAAGTATAAGAGGAAATTACTTGAAATCCCCTCCCCACCACACAGCGTTTTCATGCATTTTATTTTGGTCTTTCTTTTGTACAAGCACACATCAATACACACTGGATTTTTTGTTTTTTTCTTAAGTGGCTTTCCACAGGCCCCCAGATTGCCACTGTGGAAACCAGGATGGAAGCTGGGATCATGGTATCAGGACTAAGCATAACCATTTTGCTTAATAGATAGTAGACTGTATAACTTACTAGTTTTTACCCTTCAAAGAATGAGGAGAGGATCCAGAGAAGGCCACGGAAGGCCATCCAAGGACTGTGGTAGGCAAAGTACTGCCCTCTTTCCAGTCTTACTTAGAATTTTGTTTTCTTACTCAGAATTTTCTCTGTGGTGACCTGGCTTTAGTGGAGCACAGTGACCACTGCACTAAGGTTGTCTTGTTCTCTGGAATAAGCCAGTGGTCGGAGTCTCCTGACAGGCCCCGGGGAGATGGTCAGCAGTCAGAGTGGGGGCACCTCTGTCCCTTCATGCTGGTTAGAGTCCTGGGGTCCCAGAAGGTTTGGAGAAGAAGGAAGGAGGAGGAAAAATGGGGGTGGTAGGAGGAGAGAAAAGAAGGAAGGAGAAAAAGGAAGAACAGACATAGAGCAAAGCTCTGTAGACACCTGATGGATGGGTTTCTTCCATCCCTATACCCTAGACATGCTCTTCTGGGCCTGCATTTCTGTCCCAACATGATGTTAGCAAAACACACACAGGCCTGGTTTCAACTTCTGCTTCTTACCCAATGTGACTTTGGCAGATTCTTTAAATTCCTGGAGATTCTGTTCCCTTTTGTGTGTCGTGGGATGACAGACAAGGCTACCACAGCAGTTACAGAGAACAGGGTGGTTTGGGTTGGTAAAAACCTAACACTTGACTCTCCCTGGTGCCAGGTGGGGATGCCTGGTGGGAAGCGTTAGTGTGCCCTAGCTTTCTTCAGAGTAAACAGATTCTGTCTTCTAACCTGACTGGCACAGTTCATATGGGGGAAGGAGACAAATGTCTCTACTGCTCAAATTTACATGTGGTGGAGGCTGGTGGAGGAGAGAAGAAGGTCAGCATTTCAGATCCTCCCACAGTTCTTGCTGCTAGAAGACAAGAGCTGGAGAGGTGGACTCGAAGAACAGGAGTGTGGCTGGGCTCCAGGAATTCTGAAGCCGGTGTCTCAGACATTTGCTATGAGTGTATCTCTCTCTCCTCTTCCTCCTCCTCCTCCTCCTCCTCCTCCTCCTCCTCCTCTTCTTCATCTTATTACTTCACCTCTTGGCTCCTTTTTGCAAATATGCTTAATTTTCTTCCTGAAAATTGGCTTTCTTCATCTGCTGAAACATGGCACCTCCAGAGGGTTACGTGTTACAGCCTTAGTGACCACAGTGACATGTTACAGGCCTGAACTGATTTTCTCTCTGGTCTCGATTCTAAAAAACCCAGGAAAAGTTCTCACTGGCTGAACATGGAATAGATGCCCACACTTTGACCAATCACCTAGGGTCATGTAAAAACTCTGTAGCCCGCCAGGATCCATATGGAAGGATAAGGGGGTGGAGATTTAGAATAAGAGGTGCTAGGAGGCAATTCCATACGAGTTTACTATGGGAATTCACATGTAAGGAGTGTTTTGGGGGAAAGGCTGGAGTCCTCAGAGAAAGCTGGACAGTGAGAAACCCCAAGAGACACCAGAACAGGGTGTGATAAACAGGGAGGTCTGATAGTCAATCATAAGCTGTTTTCTTTGCTGGGATGTAAAACTACTCTGTGTCTTCAAACACGCTGCAAAGCCTGTCCTGTGCTTTTGAATGCCTGTGTGAGTGATTTGGGTGGAATGAAAGTTTCTATGTCTTAGACCCTGATTGGTGCCTAGTAGAAGGGAGAGGTAGGTTGCAAAATGTGGATGTGGTGAGGTAAATGTGCTTAGAACTAGAATTTTCTTCAAGAATGTGAACTACCTGGGAATTTTCAAAAATCTGGAAAATAGCAAAGGGTTTTCTATGGAATGAGAGGAGCTGCTTGAGTCAACTTTAGTTAAGTATCAGTGGATTGGGGCTTCAGCTGACATTTGTGTTAGTATGCAAAATAGGGGTAGACTCTATATAACAAATAAGAAATGATGTAACATATACAGAGTTTAGCGTTCAATAAATATGCAGTAAATAGTAGTTCCTGCCTCCCTCACCCATCTTACTCCCAGTATTCAGGGACATGATTTTAAATACTTTCTTAGATTTACTTCTGGATGAAAGAAAATATTTTTGAAAGGGTAAGGGTTTTGGAAGTAGACAGACCTAGATTTTCATCTATTTTTGTCTCTTATGGAATAGTTTCTCCAATTTATATAACCTCTCAGACATCTCTCTCTGCATCTACATCATGGGGGTAATGATGCCAACCCCGGGGTATGGGGTTAACAGGTGAGAGGAAGTATGTAAAGCACCCCAGTGCCTGACGCATACAATGGTGCCCACTAAAGAGTGATTCCATCCACTTCCCATGTTTCTTTCTCATTTCTTCAATTTCACTATAGGCTCCTTGAGGGCAGAAGCCATGTTTAATAATAACATGGAGTTGTTTTATTTTTAAGCCCATATTTCTCATATGATTCTCCTAACGGTCTTGTGAGGAAGGCAGAACAGAGTCTTATTTCTTCCACTTGAAGGAGGAGTTAAGGTGTGCTTAGCATACAGCTTGCACATGTCTGATGCTTAATGTTTGTTGAGTGAATGTTGAATGAATTCCACATGTGTAGTCACTCTGTGACTACTTATTGAACCTGCCCACTTCTTTATTCATTTGTCAAATATTTATTGAGTGCTTGCTGTGTGCCTATCTGTGAACCGCAGCAAAAGCCCTTGCCCTTGTGGTGCTCAGTTTGTAGGGAAATAAATTAATAAATTAATGACTAAATGAATTGAGAAGATAAGGAAGAGTTGCTGCTTGGATACCAGTGGCTATAGAATGAATGTTTGTGCCCCTTCAGAATTTCTGTGTTGAAACCCGATCCCCAATGTGATGGTTTAGGAGGTGGAGCCTTTGGGAAGTGATTAGGTCATGACGTTGGAGCTCTCATGAATGGAATTAGTACCCTTATGTAAGAGACCCCAGGGATCTCTCTTGCCCTTTAACCACTTGAGGAACTGTCTATGAACCAGGAAGACAGCCAGCACTCAATATCAAATCTGCTGGCACCTTGGTCTTGGATTTCCAGGCTCCACAACTGTGAGAAATGAATGTTTGTCGTGTAAGTCACCCAGCACATGGTTGTATGTTATAGCAGTGTGAATGGACTAAGACAGCAGTCCTGGATATTTTCTTTCTGACCTTTGAAAAAGGAATACTTGCAGAATTTTAGAATGACAGATACGGAAGGAACTTTGGGGGAACATCTAGTCCTGTCAAATATACTTTTTAAAACCTGAGAACACTATGTTCTAATGAGAACTTCTGACCAGTAGCAAATTTCTAAAGCAGATGCAAAAAGTGCTTCTTTGTATCTATTTCCAATTCCTTAAAAATATTCTTTGGCTCCCAAACTCTTTCTAGCTCCCATTCATTCCGCTTCTCAACTTCTCTTACAAGACTTGAGATGGTAGATTATATACATAACCTGTCTCCGTTCTCTGTGCTCCTACTCCGTCTCCAACCCCCTGTCCGGATGCACCCCATCTTCCATCAGAATGGGTCTGGGCACAGTTGTTCTTCTTCTGTTCTCATTCTACCTGACCTCCTGGCAGCTGTGGCACAACTACTTCTTCCTAGAAACACACTCATCTTTGGTGTCTATGGAATACTTCTCTCCTGGTTTCCTGCTGATTTGTCTGATCTTCCATCTCCTCTATTGGCTCTCCTCTTCTATGTTTTGAGTTTCCTATGAGTCAGTCTTAGGTCTTCTCATTTACTTCCATAGACATTTCCTAAGTAATCTCATTGATTACTCATTGATTTTTTTTTTTTTTTTTTTGAGAGCGAGAGAGGGTGCAAGTGAGCAAGGGGTGGGGAGTGGTGGGGGGGAAGAGTGAGAAAGAGAGAGAGAGAAGAGGGACTCACCTAAAGTGGGGCTCTTGTTTTTACCAAAGCAGGGCTTGTGGTCACCTGAAGTGGGGCTCGAACTCACAAACCATGAGATCATGACCCGAACTGAAGTCAGATGCTTAACTGACTGACCCACCCAGGTGCCTGATGCCCTCAGTTTTAAATATCATCTATGTTTTGAGATTGTCTAAATTTCTTTCACCAGCCAAAATTTCTCATGAACCCCAGACTTAAATATCCAAATGCCTGCTTACCATTTTGATATCTCATAGTAACTCAGAATTCTTACCCAAAATGAGAGCTCTCTACCATATTCAAACTGTTTAACTCCAATTTGCCCTCTCACTCCACCCGCCCCCACCCCTGCTCCTAAGAAACCACTTGCTCAGTTCTGGGGATGTCCTGTGATTTTTTTCCTCTCCCTCAAACCAAGCACTCACTCCTATAAGCCTCTTTCCTCCTCCTAAATGTACTTTCCACTTGTCCAGTTTGTCCATTTCCACTGCCACTGCTTGTGGTTTCAGCCCCATCAACTTGCTGGATCGCTATAATCTCAGCCCCTTACCCAGTCTCTCTGTTTCCACTCTATTAAAATACAAATAATTTCATAGTATGCTGAGGTGTAAAGATCCTTCAGTGCCCTTGCAGGACCTCACAGTAAAATCTGAGCTGCTTTCCAGGGTGTGGCAGACCCTCTCTCCAGGTGAGGATCTCTCACTGTGCCTACCATGCCCTAGTCACGCAGACCTCTCTTGGTCTCCCACACCGGACAGAGTCTTCCTAGTTTCAGGGCCGCAGCACTCACAGCTCCCTCCCTGAGCCTGGGACTGTCTCCCTCTTACTCCCCCTGGCTAGCCCCTTTTCAGTCTTGGTCACAGCTGAGTGGCTCCTCTGAGAACCTTTTCTAAACATCCTCTCTGAATAGCTGCCTAATTTTCTTCGTTACTTCACCCCGTTGGTTTCCTTCATGGCACTTGTCACAATTTGCAGTTATTTATCTGTTTACTGGTTTATTGTCTGCCTCTCTTACTAGATTGTGTGCCCATGAGGCCAGGGCCCACATCTGTTTTGGTTATTGCAGAGTACCTAATGCAATATGTACCTGTTGAATCAATACTAATGGATGATGTCTAAGCCAGAAGATTGGTCTTCTGGCCTCAGTTTGTTGTTGCCTTTCTCTCAGTGACTGTAGAGGCTACTGTTTTGTTTGCCCAGCACCTCTTCCTCTTATTTAGTCTAGAAACACACCTGGGGTGGGTGGGGGGAGTGGATGAAGTATGTGGACTTGGTTGGGCCAGCAGTGGTTCTCTATGGCCCAGGAATGGGCACGTGACCCAAGCCTGGTCAACCTGAGTGTGCCGCTGAGGTTCTGCTAACTGAGGTTGGCAGGAACAGACTTTCATTCCTAATTAGTTGTGAGGCTGTAAGGATGTTAGCTTGCAGTGCTGGGGCAGCTGGTCTGAGAGTACAGAGCCAGAGATGCAGAGACAAGAGGCAGAGAGTGAGGGAGTCCTGATGGTGTCCCTGTCATGGGCAGCTCCCTGAGCATGCTCAGATCCTGGAATGACCTGTACCGCTGGCTCATTGCCCCTGACATTTCCTGTCCTTGACACACACGCTAACGGAAATCGCGAATATCGAGAAGCAAGTTTTTTCTGGATAAGCATCAAAGCCTTTTATTTTCAATATTTTTTTTTCTTTGAGCTGCTGGGGGAACTTTCTTCTTCATTACCAGTGTCACTTGGAGAGCTTGTGTGCCACAGGCTTTGATCTAAAACTGTTGAAAGTGACAGCAGCTGCTTTTGCTGAGCAGTCTCACCCCAGGCACCCCCTTCCCCACAATGCGGCTGGATAATGAAATGCAAATGGTCTGGCCAGAGCTCTGCCCGTGAAGGATGCCCTGCCTGCCTCAGGAAATGCTGGCTGTGCAAGGCTGCCTCTTGCCACTTCTCCAAATGGTCTTTCCTACCTCCAGCCACCCCGCTCCCTGCAGGTCCAAGGATTTGAACCATTGAATGTCTGCATGAACTTGGATTTTCCCCCTTGTTGTTACGTGCGTTTAAACCTCCACTGTCATTTCATTTCATTTTTTTAAATGTTTATTTATTTTGAGAGGGAGAGAGAGAGTGGGGGAGGCACAGAGAGAGAAAGAGAGAATCCCAAGTAGGCTCCACACTCTCAGCCCAGAGCCCAACGAGGGGCTCAAACTCATGAACCATGAAATCATGACCTAAGCCAAAATCAAGAGTCAGATGCTTAACTGACTGAGCCACCCAGATGCCCCTTCCATCTCACTTCTTTACTATGTCCACTCCCTTCCTAGGGCTTAGGAGTACCTGGGGCCTCCCAGTCACCTAATGATTGCTGCCTGAGTAACTTATACCTTCTGAGCTCCAGCTCCTCATTCTCCATATCTAGCCTCTTAGCCTCAGCAGCCTTCTGTCATGTTGACAACTATCAGGTATAAGGTGAAGGTCTTTCTGCCACCTCCTCAGTTCCTTTTCCAGACTGTTTATTTCCTGCAGAGCCCCATCTTTCTGTCTTGACCCTAGGCTGTAACCTTCAGACTCATCTAGACTCTTCTCTTTAACTTGCTCTACAGATCCAGGCAGCAGCCCTGTCCTGGTGATTGTTGATTGATTGTTTCATTCAGTCCAATTACCAAGGACTCTCTGTCAAGTCTTGTGTAGGCGCCAGGGAGACAGAAAATAGAGCTGCTGTCTCTCGGTCTATTGCTTGGACCACTGAGGCAGAACAGCTGTGCCCTTAGCCCAAGGCTATATTAAAGCTCTCTAAACTGATTTTTTTGGTATATTTCACTTCTCTGGAAAAAAATCTATCATGGCTGTCTGTTGTCCATAGAATGAAGTCCAACTTTAGTCTAGAGGTGTGCTGTCCAATGTGGTACCCATTGCCACATATAGCTATTGAGCACCTGAAATGTGTGCGCTCTGAATTGAGATATGTGGTAAGTGTATAATATATACAGAATTTCAGATACCTAGTACAAAAGAAGAAAAAAGAGAATATGAAATGACTCATTAGGTTTTTGATTAATTACAGGTTGAAATAATATTTTGAATACATAGGATTAAAGTATTATTAAAATTAATAACTTAAAATATTTTTTTAAATATTTATTTTTGAGAGAGAGAGAGAGGCAGAGCATGAGTGGGGGAGGGGCAGAGAGAGAGGGAGACACAGAATCCAAAGCAGGCTCCAGGTTCTGAGCTCAGAACTGTCAGCCCAGAGCCAGATGCAGGGGTCGAACTCAGGAACCATGGGATCATGGCCTGAGCCAAAGTTGGACGCTTAACTGATTGAGCCACCCAGGTGCCCCTAAAACTAGCAACTTTTACTTAAATTTTTTTATGAGAATATTACACAATCTAAAGTTAACACGTGGCTTGATTTTTATATTTCTATTGTTAGCACAGGTTCAGCATATGAGGCTTCCCATAATCTGGCTCCTAATGACTTAATATTATCTTATGTTATCCTCACAATAGGCAGATGTGGTTTCTATATTTACATTACTTTATTGATGAAGAAAGTGAGGTTAGAGAGGCATGAGTGACTAGATAAATGGATGTGAAAGTCAGCACCTGGAACACATGTCTGAAGTCCCACAAGCCTCAGGGGAGTACTGTGTAGCATCACATGCATGATGCCTGCATGCCACTGTCCTGTTCCCTCCCTTCTGCCAGTGTGTAAGATATGGAAAAGGGGCAATAAAATCATAAACCCTGACTGGACAGACCTGATACTGGAGGAGGACTGATTGTGCATTATTTACATAGAATTATATGTTAAGTGTGCTCAAGAAGAGTATCTAGTATCCATCCATTGTGGACACCACTTGGTTAGCCTCCCACCATGTGTGGCCACCATGGTCAACAATTAAAAGTGAGCCTTGGTCTCAACCCAAGTTGGAGGTCCCTGGTGGCAGATTTCTTGGGCTCCGGAGGTTGCTCCTTACTTCAGAAGCTGGTGGGTGAGTAATTGAGTTGGTCAAAGTGGCCCCAGGGCCTACAGGAGTCAACGGGAAGCAGGGCCTTGACGTTGAGAGGACATCCTAAAAAACAAAGGACTTGGGGCAGCCAACCAGTTGTTAGGAGGTGGAGCTGGATGCTAACCAGCATACCGCATTGCATCCCAGAGAGCACTTCTCACCTTCTGTGCACCTCTAGTACCAAACATATAGTGGGGCTCTGTGTGCCACCTCAGGGAGTTGAAATTCAATCTGAAGACATGGGGAGCTACTGGACAGTTCTGAGCAGGGGAGTCAGATGGGGAGTTTTAAAGCCAGAATCTAAGTGAGAAATTAAGCATGCCTGGAGCATGAATCGAACAGGCCTGCCAAAAGTCCATTTGCATGATGCCTTTGGAGATTTTTGAACAAATTCATTTAAGGAAAAAAGGAGCCAGGAATGATGAGCTGGACCCTTGGTTTCTGGAACAATGGAGCAATTCTTGTGCATCATGGTCTCTTTCATTCATACCAAAGACTGTATGATGCCTGGCACTCCTGCTTGTGTTGAGTTAGCTGGCAGATGCCCATTGATGATGGCTGGCAGGTAGGTGCCTGGTGGATATGGGTAGGGCAGGAGTGGGGTCTGCCAGTAGTTAACTGCCTCTGCTGTTGAGAAGCATGCACGATACAGCTCCTGGTAGAACCAGACATCAATGGTAACTTGGCAGGGGGTTGGAATTCCTGATGAGAAGGCTGGGGAGGGGCTGTAGGCATTTTTGTTCATGTGGCTCCATCTGCCCCCATAGGCTCTGGGACTTTGAGAATGCTGAGTTTCTAGTGCTTGGAGCACCCCTAATTGTTTATTGATATCTGAGGTGGGTGTGGGGACAAGAAGGGAGATGTGGCATTGCTCAGTATCTGGTGGCTGATTTTCTCAGAAACCCATGGAGGAATTCCTGATTCTGGGAGTCTTTCAGGGCCTTTTCCTCTTTTTCTGATCACAGGGCAGCTTCTCAGTTTTGACAGATAAGTGTATTCAAAGAACTGCCTATTCAGAATTAATCTTCCAGTTGGCCTGACCCTGCTCCCACAGCTGGTGTAAGCTCCTCTGTGGTGTACCTCCCAGGAATGGATAAATGGGCAGTCAGGGGCAAATAGCTTCATAGTCAACTGAGCATAACTTAAAAAAAAAAATTAGTTTTTGCGTTTGAGACAAAAATGGAATGACACTGGCCAGTGCTAACTCAGTGACATTTACTTTTTTATTTTTATGTTTTGCATTTGAGGCAAAAATGGAGTGGCACTGGGCGGTGATAACTCAGTGACATTTCTCTGTTCTCTTTGTTCGGGAAGCTCCCTTTCAATTTCTCACCCAGGCAACCACTGAGTCCAGACACTTTGGCTTATCTATAGGGGTCAGGAAAAAGATAATTGTGTTGATTACTCTTTTCTAGTCAGTCTTTGAATTGGGAAAATTTAGAGAACATAGATCTCCTATACCCATGTTGTACAGATGGGGAAACTGAGGTTCAGGGAGAGATATGACTTATAAAATGAACAGCTCCAAGCAAAGTGTACTCATTGGCTCCCTACATAGGCATTTGGCTCATGAAGGGATATCTTGGCTATTTTGGATATCATGGAGGGGTATCCTGTGACCAACTGTAGTGAGTCCCATTCCTGCATTTCATTTGACCCTTGTCACCCAGGCAAGCAGCACAGTGACATGGGAAGGCTCTTTGCAGGACATCGGAGAGCTGGGCTCCAGGCCTCTCTCCATCTTTTTGGGCCAGGTGGCCTGGGGCACGCTGTCTGAATACCAACGCTGTACTTTTCTTACCACTTTACTGGGTTTGGATAAGATGTCTCTTGAGTGTGAAGCACAAAAATTCCTAAATGATCCAAAACCTACATGCATTAACTAATACAGACTATCTGTACAGACTATCTGTACCATAGACTGGTGGCATAAACAGCAGACACTTATGTCTCATAGTTCAGGAGTCTGGTAAATCCAAGATCAAGATGTCAAACAGATTTGGTTCCTGGTGAAAGCCCTCTTTCTGGCTTGCTGTGTCCCCACATTGTGGAGAGAGAAAGTTCCAGTCTCTCTTCTGCTTCTTACAAAGACATTAATCCCATTGTGGGGACTCTACCTTCATGATCTCCTTTAAACCTAATGACCTTCCAAAGGCCCCAGCTCTGAGTACCATCACATGGGAGACTAGGTTTCAACATATGAATTTTGGAAGGACATGAACATTCAGTCCATAACACATGCCTTTATATGGTGATTGTTAAGATTCAGAGTGTGTTCAGCACCGGGAATATAGAGATGAAAGATGTGCTTCCTGTCCTCAGGGAGTTTCCAGTTGAACAGATGACAGCCACGGAAACAGCATCATCTAACTTGGCCAAACAATGTGTGTTTCCTGAGCTTAGCTAGGGGATGAGGAAGAAGGCAGTGATAGCTGAGAAGCAAGAGATATAGGCTCACAAATGCTCTCCTCCTGTCTGCTGGCCAAGAGGTCTGAAGCACAGGCTGGGAATTCATTTCTCTGGCTCACAAAGACACCTGGGGACATGCAAATGTGGGGAGGAGGCATTTTAGTTCTTTCCAGCCATCAATATTATGGCCAGCAGGTGAGCATCCAGAAGCAGCAGAGGGCAGGTAGAAGGGCATGTTGAAGAGGGGCTGGGGTTAGGGTGGGCCTCAGAGGGGAGGTCAGAGATAGGAAGATCGCTACTATGCTGCTGCCTTGCTAAGAGAGATAGTGGTCTTCATCCATGTCTTTGGGTCAGATGGTTTTCTCCACACTTCCTCCTCTCTCTTTCCTCTTTCTCCCCTCTTTCATTTACAGAACTTTTCCACAGAAGGAAGTCATTTGTTGAAAAGAATCTATGGTGTGGGGCTCACCCAGTCCTCCTGACTGGGCAATAAACTCTGCCATTCTTACCCTCATAGGATTTTAACTTTGTTGTTCAGTGAAAATTATAGAGAATTTGAGAATTATCAAAGAATTATGGTAAAGAATTATCATAATAAATAATGATAATTATCATAATAAAGAATTATGATAAAGAATTATCAAACTTGCTTTTGAGAATTATCTCCGGCCACTGTTAAATCTAAGCTCATGTGCTGGGCCACCTGCTGTGACAGAGTACCAAAATTATTTTAGTATTAGTATGAGTCGTGTAATTGAGAATGTAAGCATTTAAAAACATCACATATTCAGCATTAGGCTAAAAGTAGGTTGTTCCCTCCCACCCCTTACCATATTCTTTTGCCAAACCTCTATCTTGCTTATCTGCAAGCTAATGTTAGTGATTTCACTATTTTCATAACATTTTAATGACTTGAAACAATTGAGAAAACATCCTGAGTGGTCACATTTAGCTGAATAATACTTTTACTGTATTCCCACTTTGAAGCTCCATATTATTGTTACTTTTAGTGACAGCTTTTTTGAGATACAACTCACATCCCCTATAATTCACTCAAAGTGCCTAATTCAATGTTTTTCAGTATATTCACAGATTCAAGCAATCATTACCACCCTCAATTTTAGAACATCTTCCTCACCACAGAAAGAAACCCCATAACCATCAGCAGTAACTTCCCATTTTCCCCCAACCTCCTCATCCCCAGAAACCACTAATCTACTTTCTGTCTCTGCGGATTTGCCTATTTTGGGCATTTCATATAAATGGAGAGCCATACAATATGTGGTCTTTTGTGACTGGCTTTTTTCCACTTGGCATCATGTTTTCAAGGTTAATCCATATTTCAGTATGTATCAGTATTTAATTTCTTTGTATTGCCTAGTACTCTTCTATTGCATGGATACAGCACATTTTATCTATTTGTTCATCACTTGATAGACATTTGTTGTTTCTACTTTTTGGCAATTATGTGTAAAGCTGTTGTAAACATTTGTGTACAAGTTTTTATATGAACATGTGTTTTCAACATATGTTTACCTAGAAGTAGATTTGCTGGGTCATATGGTAACTCTATGTTTAACCTTTTGAGGAAGAGCCAGACTGTTTTCCAAAGTGAGTGCACCGTTTCACTTTCCCTCAGTGTGAGGGTTCTGATTTCTCCACATCCTTATCAACACTTACTATCATTTATCTTTTGGATTTTAGCTATTTTAGAGAGTGGTATCTCGTGGTTTTGATTTGAATGTCCCTCGTGGCTAATGATGTTAAGTATATTTGCTTGTGCTTATTGGCTGGTAGTGTGTCTCCTTTGGAGAAATATCTATTGAGGTTCTTTGCCTATTTTTAAATTGGTTTTATTTGGTCTTTTTGTTGTTGAATTTTAAAGTGTTTATGTGTGTGTGTGTATAGATACAAGTCCCTTATCAGATATATGATTTGCAAACATTTCTTCCTGCTCTATGGGTTATCTTCTCATTTGCTTGGTGGGGTTCTTTGAAGCACAAAAGCTTTACATTTTGATGATGTCCAACTTACTCTGTATTTTTGCCTGTGCTTTTGTTGCCTTTTCTAAGACACCATTGCTCAATCCGGGTCACAAAGATGCATGCCTTTGCCTTATTCTAAGACTTTAATAGTTTTAGCCCTTACATGTAGGTCTTTGATCCATTTTGTGTTAATTTTTGTGTGTGATGTGTATATGTAATGTATGTATGTATGTACTAATGTATGTATGTAAAAATGTACATTTTGTACGTAAAGTAGGGATCATAAGAACTGACTTTTGAATTAATCTCTTGGTCTAGTTTCCTCTTTTCAAAGTCAATTTCAGCGTTTTATCTTTTTTTTTTTTTTTTTTTTTTTTTTTAATATATGAAATTTACTGTCAAATTGGTTTCCATACAACACCCAGTGCTCATCCCAAAAGGTGCCCTCCTCAATACCCATCACCCACCCTGCCCTCCCTCCCACCCCCCATCAACCCTCAGTTTGTTCTCAGTTTTTAACAGTCTCTTATGCTTTGGCTCTCTCCCACTCTCAGCGTTTTATCTTTAATCACCCCGTCTTTTTACTTTCTTTATATTTATATTGTTTTTTTAATTTTAAAGTTATTTAAATGAGATGCTTGATTCATTAATTTTGATTATTATGTTCTATTTGTAGAATAATTTAAATATTTGAATTGGTCTGAATTAATGAGTTAAATTAATTTTATCCCATAGTTGCTAGTGTGTAAAGATTTTATGCATTTTGTTTTTTGGAAATTCTGAAAACTGTTTCATTCCTTCTTTGAACCAGCAGTTTAGAATTTTTAAAAAAAAATTTATTTAATTTATTTTTTAAATTTACATCCAAGTTAGTTAGCATATAGTGCAACAATGATTTCAGGAGTAGATTCCTTAGTGCCCCTTACCCATTTAGCCCATCCCTCCGTCCCACAACCCTTCCAGTAATCCTCTGTTCTCAATATTTTAGAGTCTCTTATGTTTTTGTCTCCCTCCCTGTTTTTATATTATTTTTGCTTCCCTTCCCTTATGTTCATCTGTTTTGTATCTTAAAGTCCTCATATAAGTGAAGTCATATGATATCTGTCTTTCTCTGACTGTCTTATTTCACTTAGCATAATACCTTCTAGTTCCATCCATGTAGTTGCAAATGGCAAGATTTCATTCTTTTTGATTGCCGAGTAACACTCTGTTGTATATATATATACCACATCTTCTTTATCCATTCATCCATCGATGGACATCTGGGCTCTTTCCATACTTTGGCTATTGTTGATGGTGCTGCTATAAACATTGGGGTGTGTGTGCCCCTTTGAAATAGCATACATGTATCCCTTGGATAAATACCTAGTATTTTTTCAAGCAGTTTAGAATTTAAAAAAAATTTTAAAATCTACCGCTTTCTGATATTCTTAATTTCTAATTTTATCATATTGTGATTAGAAAGTATTGTCTGTTCATTTCTATGTGTTAGAATCTTGCTCAGTTTTCTTTGTGACTTAAATTGTGATTGGTTTTTGTGTGTGTTCTAAGAGCATTTCAGAGTATAGTACTCAATATATATCATGCAGGTCTACTGCATGTTTATGCTATTTAGGTCATCTATATACTGATTTAATATTCTTATTTGCTGCACCTGTTATAGATTGGGAGAATTAAAATCTGCCTACCACCAATCTGTTTTTTAAGCTATTTCTCCTTGCAAGTGCTATAATAACTATTTTTTTTTTTGTTGCTTCTATGTCCTTTGTTGCATAAGTATTCATAAGTGTTATATATTCATTGCAAGTTGTACCCGCTAACCTTATAAACAGTGCCCTTCTTTGTATTGTTTAATGCCGTATCCTCTGAACTTAACTTTGTGTGATATTTGTGTTATGTCCTCTGCTTTTTTTTCTACATTCACATTTTCCTGTTATACGTTTGCCCATCCTTTTATTTAAATTTTTTCTGAACCACTTTGTTTATTGTATATCTTTTTTATATAACCTAGAGTTTAGCTTTGCTATATAATCATATCTGAAATTTATTTTTAAATAGATGAGTTAATCCCATTTACATGTATTAATGTGACATATGACAGCTATTTTTGATCTTAGTATGGCATATTACTTTATGTTATGTTTCTATTTAACTGTTTATTAGCAAGTTTTTACACAATGAGGTTTTTTTTGCCTCTTAAAACAATTGTAGTTTCAGGAGGATCAGTATTTTGTTCTCATGGCTACCTTTATAATTATATTTGTTAGTGCTTTATTTCTCTAGACAGTAGTGATTAGTTCCTTTGTATTGCTAATGATAAAATTCATTTCCTACCTTCTCCCTTCTGTTACATCACACAATTTTCATTATCTTAGTGTTTACCATTATCATGTTAAAAATGTTTACAGGTGCTCCTTACTTGGTTTGTCAGCTTTGAATCATATTTTTTGGCTCCCACTAGGAGAAATGTAATGATCTGCAAAACTACTCTATTTTTCTACCCCTCCCCTTTTCCATTTTTAAAAAAATCAGTTGTATATTATGCATTGTTGGGACATACAACATTTACATTCTATCACCTCAGTCTCCAGGTTTGTTTAATATTGATTTTGTGGCTCTGGTATATAATGCACATCACCTGTCTTTTTGTTGTAGTTTGTCTCCTCTATTATCTCTTGGCTGGGTGATGTTTGATCTCTTGAAGATTCCTCAACAAGGGTTCATGGGACAGTATTACGTTAGTTTAAGATTTCAAAACTGTTAGTAGCTTTGTTTGCTTTTGCAAGGACATTCTTTGCTGGATATAGAATTCTTGGTTCACAAGTCTTTCTTTGGCTATCTCATAGATGTTATCTACATCATCTTGTTTTGAATGTTGCTTTGGAGAAATCTGAGGCATGTCTGAATTTCCTCCTATTTAATGTCTTACCTTTTTGCTTGGATGCCCCAAAGATTCTTTCCCTCGTTCCCTTCCTTCATCCCTCCATCCCCTACCTTTTCCCTGTGTTCTTTCTGCCTTCCTCTCTTCTCTTTCTCTTTCCATTTCACTCTCTCCAACCTTACAGGATATGTCTGATAGTTGACTGTACTGGTTCAATTTCCCTTGGTCCATGGTGTGCCTTTTTAATATGTAGAGTCAAGTTTTGTTTAATGTATTCAGTTTCACAGTTTCTATTTTCTTCTTTATGGACTCTAATTATGTGTATGGCAGATCACCTTTGCCTATAGTGGGTGTATCTTCTCTATAATCCCCTTTAATTCTATCTTTGTTTCATTTAATCCTGCTTGTTTTTCTTGTATCTGTCTTTTATATCCTTCAACATCTTTTCTACAGTATATAGTCTGTCGTATAAATATTCCAGTTTTATCTTCATTTCTCCAATGGCTTAAAACATTTTTTTGTCAGTTGCTTTCTAGGTAGGATTCTGTAAGATCACAGCTAATTTCCTCCTATTTTCTTGCTACAACTTCCCTGAATTCTGGCATTTCTATTTTGTGGTATTCTTTTAGAGAGATGGTTGGTTTATTAATTTTTTAAACATCATGGTGAAATATTTATGTACTTTTTTCTTTTGTCTCATAGCAACTTTTTTTTTTTGATGAATGCAGTTCATCTTTTGGCACATTTTGCTACTCTTTTTAAACTTTTACTTTATAGTAACTTTGTATAGATGCTATGCCCGTTCATTTTTTAAAATCACTTATCATTAAGTGAGTTGAATTCTTCAGTTCCGGCTATTACACAAGGTTCTTGATGCAACTCTTCACAACTCAAAGCTTTCTTTCTTTGCTGTTCTCAAAAAAAGACTGATTTTTGGAAATAGAGTTTGACTGCTATTCTTTCTGTGGACTTACCTTCTTTGTTTCCCTAAATTCCAGGGGGCTCGCTCTGTGGTTTCTGCTTTCTTCAGGTCCTGCACTTTGCTGTAGGGTCTGTAGCTTACACAGTTCGTGGTGAGTTCTTGCCTTCAGGAGTTTTATCTCTGCTGGCACTTTTGAGATCTGCCATCATTAAGTTTTCTCACAACTCAATTTTCTTCTTTTCTCTTTCTTCCCATGTGGTTTCAGTCTGATTTCAGTTGCTTTTGTCAACCCTTAAGCATATTTTGGAATCTGCAGATTATATTTGGCTTCTAGTATCACTGAAAATGGAGTTTTTTGATATTTTTTCTATTCTCTTTGCTCTTTTCATGTGATTTTATGAAGAGGATGGACAAATAAGCTGATACATGCAGCCATCTTAGTACAGGAGCCCCTACGATGATTTTATTTTTTTATTGTTATTTTTATTTAAAAAAAATTAATATTTTTTATTTATTTTGAGAGACAGAGAAGGAGCAGGGGAAGAACAGAGGGAGAGGGAGACACAGAATCCAAAGCAGGCTCAGGCTCTGAGCTGTCAGCACAGAGCCCGAGGCGGGGCTCAAACCCATGAACTGTGAGATCATGACATGAGCCAACGTTGGACACTTAACCGACTGAGCCACCCAGGTGCCCCCTCCTAGGATGATTTTAAAGTTATGTACCATCATGGACTTTTCTTGTCATGAAATGCTGAAGAATTGATATTTGAATGTCTTTGTCAGACTTTCCCTTCCCCTTCCCCAATTTAGTAATAAATAAGATTATAGATTTGAACAACCTGTATGATCTGTGCTGTCCAAAAAGTCCAGGAATACATTCTTTGCTAAATCTGAGTTAAAACTTTAAGCGCTAACTTTTACATTTGAACTATTTTGGAAGGATGAACATACTTTTTGCTTTCTTGTAGCTTAAAGAAACTACTCTGTGTGGATGATTAGATACTAAGGGTTATTATGACTATATTGTACTAAAACATGGTTATTACATTGAAGAAGAGTGTTGACTTCCATCAAAAGAGTTTCCAAAATGTATGTTTGTTCATTTGTCATATACAGTTTCCCTCCCACCCCCTTTTTTTCTTGTGAGTAGATTTCTTTAGGTGCCCTTTCTTACAGCTGTTACTGTGTTTGCCTATCGTAGCCCTTCTTCTTTGGATTTGGTAAAGGCTCAGAATTCAAAAAAAGGTGGCTGGAATTATATAAAAATGTATATAATATGTTATAAATATTATACACAATATATAAATGTTATAAATATAAATAAGTATTTATATTGTATATTATAAAGTGTAATATATATGACACATATACATATTGCTGGCATTATATAAAGTATATAAAGTAAAAGTAAATATACTTTGGGTATGACATGAGGGACTCTCCGATGAGTAAAGTGATACTCACTGCACAGACCTTTGTGATATCTGCTGTAGTTGCTTGGGAATCCCTTGTTTCTTGGATCTCAGCTGCCCCATTCCTAGAGGAAGGGAATTCTTCCTGTGAAAACAGCTCATCAAAATGGTGGATGGAAAAGTGATTAATGCAGTACAGCTAGATAGGCAGGTGCTGTAGTCTACACAGAGAAGGGCAGTTGACCAGATTTTGCCAGCTAGGTTGTGTGTGGGGTACTGGTAGCACAGTAGTCAGTTTGCTGACATTTGGTAGGAACATAAAAGGGAAAGGAAGTTGGTTAGTTACATTTCTGACACAGCAGGTGTTTTTGTAGTTTTGATTTTACACACGCATAAGGATATTATTGTAATTGAACATCGTAACTCTAAAACGCTACCGTCATATCAACTCTTTTGTTTGGAAAGACCATGGAAAGTCTAAGGAAAACATTTGCCACAGCATTCTCTGCCTTACAGAGAAGGATGTTTTGTGTTCTCAATGCCCAGTTTCGCTGGCATCTGGGGGAGGCGCAGACGTTTGCTATGCAGTCCAAGTACACAGGGAAGGTTCTAAAGTTGTTAAGTGCAAGCTGCAAGATTCTAAGATTAATTGTGCTTCACTCTCCAGTGAGATTAGTGTATTATAAATCATAGAGGCATATCCCATCAATCTGGCGCCTGGATGCAGAGAACATGATAACCCTTAACTCAGCAGAAACGTACCTTCCATCCATTATGGCTTCTCTCCTGGAATAAACCATGCACTCCTCAGATAGGGCCAGGGCAACAGACAGCATCTTAAAGACATCTTTGAGATAGCATCCCTTTACTTACAAAAGGGAAACCATTTCTATGGCTCCTTGGTTTTATTCTACAATAACTTTAAACAAGACAGGTTTAAAGAAGTATTTTCTGGGTACTTAGTTTTGTTCAGCCCTGGGGTAAGTTTCTCTGAGGGTTCAAAAGAAAGAAAATATGTGATCTTGACCCTTGATGAGCCTACTGTTTAGTTGGGAAGAAAACCATATTAATTTTAATTATGTGTTATTGATACTAATTGCTATTGTTTATCTAACACTATATGCATACCAAAAGAATGTACTAAGAAATTATTTATAGAGCATATTTCAAAACAAATGCTGATAAGGTCAGAGAAAGGAGAGATATGTATGGCTGGCTTGTCTGGAAGTTCTCAATAGGGGTAGGCCTGTGCTGGGTCTTAGTGGAAAGGCTTGAGTGAGATGAGACAGGCTGTATTTCCTCAGTTTGAGGATATAGATTGAAGGAGAGAAATGAGGTTAGATAGGCAGTGAATGAGTACAAGAGAAGGCTTGCAGGTGGCCTGCAGAATTTCAGAACATGCAAGAGTCTTGCTGTGCACCTCTTCTCCTTTCCACATTCCCTCTGGTGTCAGTCAATCCCATTCCCCATTGGGGTACCCTGCCGAGAGGAAGAGAATTCCCATAGGAACATCTCATCAGAATGGCAGGTGGAAAAGTGAATTCAATAAGCTAGATATGTAGGTGCTGTAGGCTACATGGAGCAGGTCATTTGACCAGATCATGCCAGCTAGCTTGTGTGTGCAGACATTGCTAGGGCCAAAGTTAGTTTGCTGATATTTGGCAGGGACACCAAACAGATTTCCTCCCTTTGTCCCTCTTCCCTCTTCCGTGTCTTCCTCCCTTCTTCTCCCTCCTTCCTTCCTTTCCTCTTTTCTTATTGTGAAACACTCCAAGCTTTTCAGTCCATCCTCGCTCCTTTCAATTCTTTCTCTTTCTGGATTCCAAGCTCAGTTCCCTTAGCTACAACTTCATGGTTTACACACTGTTCTCTTAACTTCATTCATTCATTCATTCATTCATTCATTCAACAGGTATTTATTGGAGAATTCTATATGCCTCTTCAGAAAATATACAATCTTATAAGGAAGACAAAAGTACAATATGAGGTGGCAAATATCTTGAAATAAGAATATAGGATGCTATGGGAACAGATTGCACAGGCACTTCATCTTATTGAGGGGAGATATGAAAAGAAATATCAGAATTGGCTACCTTTGGCTGCTACTACTGCCACACACAGGAAATCAATTTATTCAGTCAATAAATAGTTTTTGAGCAGTTTTATGGCTTAAACAGTATTTCAGGCTCTGTAAAGCAAACAGGTGTAGACCAAATGGGCAAAGCACCTGATCTCATAGAGTTTACATTTGAGTCAGAATGAGCAGACCATGAATGAATAAATAAAAATATATGGTATATTGGGTATTATGGAAAGAAGAGAAACAGACGATAGAAAATATGTTCTTGTATGTGTGTGTGAATGTGGACTATTTTAAATAGGGTGATCTGGGCATCTCTGTCAAGGTGACTTGGAACAAAAACTGATGAATTGGAAGAGGGAGTCATGTGGCTAGAGCAATGGCTCCCTTGGAGGATGTGTGTGAGGGCTCTTTCAGGAACTGTAGAAAGGCCAGGTGGCTAGACATCTAGGAAAAGAGCGGAGATGGGTGAGGTTGTGGGGGCACTTGTGGGATAAAGATAAAGTAGAGTCTTGTTCCATGCAAGATCTACATTCAAGAGGATCCTTTTGGCTGCAGTGTGGAGATCTGATAATAGAGGGGCAAGAGTGGAAGGGAGATCAGTTAGGAGACTGTTGCAGTTGTCCAGGCAGGAGATGATGGTAGCTTGCCAGGTGGAAGAGAGAGAGAGCTGTTGGGATGAGAGGTGGTGGTGGTGGGGAGCATGGAAGAGAAGTGAGGCTGTAGCTGGTAGGGAAAGTGGGGTCAAGGGAGTGTATTTCCAAGTGGAAGAAAAGAGGCATGTGTGTGTGCTCATGGGAATGATCCAGCAGAGAGGGGAAATTACGATGATGGTGGAGGAGAGTAACAGCTGCAGGAGCCATGCTGGAAGGTGAGAGAGCATGGGATCTGCTGAGCAAGTGGCTGGGAGCAGGGATAACTCACTCCTGCAACAGCAGGGCAGGTGGTAGGGGCTGTGGGGGGTAACACAGGAAGTCTCTTCTGACAGCTTTCATTCTCTCAGTGCAGTGAGAAGCTGGGTTCTCACATGTGAATGAGGATGGGAGATGCCAGTGTGGGGAGAGAAGAGAAGCTAAGTGACTGTTTAGGAGAGTGGGAGAGCATGGACTAGGCTGTGAGACATGAATGTCGGGTAGCATAAGGGCTTTGGTGAAGTGGTCATGAATTCAAAAATGGCCCAGTCAGGGGGTGCCTGAGTGGCTCAGCTGATTGAGTGTCCCACTTCAGCTCAGGTCATGAGCTCATGGTTCGTGGGGTCAAGCCCCGTGTTGGGCTCTGTGCTGACAGCTCAGAGCCTGGAGCCTGCTTCGGATCCTGTCTCTCTCTCTCTCTCTCTCTCTCTGCCCCTCCCCAGCTTGTGCTTTCTCTCTCTCTCTCAAAAATAAATAAATAAACATTAAAAAAAATGACCCAGTCAGAATGGTTCAAGATAGCATTTAACTGTGTAGATCAGATCTTGGGCTTATTAAGTAAGACCTCACAGTGAACATTTTTGAAGAAGGATTCTCAAGATGGTTTTGAAACCCATTGCTGTTAGCTTCATGTCTGGAGAGGAGGACTATATCAGTCTCAGGGGGCTTTACCTGGGTAGGCAGGACCTAAATGATGGCCACACATGGTCATTGCATGATTCCCCTTCTACTTCCTTTAACTATTGGTGGAGGTATACTGGAAGATTACAGGAAAATCATGCAAGCATTGAGTGGTTTGTTAAGATGGACACATAAAGATTTGGGGCAGAGATGAGTCAGCTGATATACCAGAGTTTTTTAGTGCACAAGGAGATGGCCAGGCAGAGAGGAGGGGAAGGAATTCTAGAGGGACTACATGGTCAAAGGCTTGGTGGTGGGAAGAGCATGAAGGGAAATGGGCAATGGGGGGTGGGGTGGAAGTTGTTTGCAAATGCTGTTTTCTATGTGCTCCGGGCAGTTGTCCTCCTCACTGTCCTTCATCCTGAAAGCTCATTTCAGTCTCTTAGCCTTTAATTATGCTGGTTTCCCTGTTTCTAGAAATGCCTTCCGTCTCTCAGGATCACTGGGTTGCACAACTCCAGGGGGTACCATTAACAGTGTACTTTTTGCTTCTTTCCAGAGACAGCTCAGGTTCTATGTCTTTCATGACAGCTCCTTCCTCAGCTCCAAGCCACACTCAGTCTCCCTTACCTGAGTTCCTCTTATATCTAGAGAGTAGAGTTACCAGATTCAGCCAACAAAAATACAGCATGCCAGTTAAATATTATGTGGGATATACTTACCTTAAGCGATGATTAGTTGTTTGTCTGAAATCCAAGTTTAATGAGGCATCCTGTATTTTACCAAAACATTAAAGTCCAAAAACAGGTAAACATTCATTCAGTAAACTCTTCTAGAGAAGGAGCATGTGAGGCGCTGAACTAGGCACTGGGGGAATAGCAGTGGTTGGGCTGGACCCTACTGTCATGGATGCGAGGCACCAAATCAGTCAAGTAGGGTGGTGGGAAAAACATTGCAAAAGGTTCAGCTTGAATTAACTACTCCAGAATTTGCAATCATCATATCTAGAGAAAAGCTATTTTAATTTTCAGTGTACATGAACATTTTGTGATTTTCACTGAGTACTATAATTTTAATTTTGATGATGTATAGGATGGAGGTATGGTTATCTTTTCTTGCTGAAGACATCTAAAAGTCTTCTGTAAGACTTGTTTGCCTATGAGGAATTTGTCATCTGTCATTTTCATCTTCATCATCATTCCCACTAGTGTTGATCAGAAGTGGCAGGAGCTAGGCAGAGCAGGATGATGACCCAGGGCTGGGAGCATACATCCTGGCTGTGCCATTTATTACCTGTGAGATCTCAGGAAGCGACTTAACGTCTCTGTCCTACCACTTCCCCACCTGTAAAATGGAATATAATAATAATAGCTACCTCCGAAGGTTGATGGGAAGGTTAAAAAGTTAAAAGTTGAGAATTGCTTAGATCGGTGCTTGGTATGTGCTAAGTGCTAGATAAATGTTGGTTAATATAATTCTAAAATTATTTTTAAAATACATGGTAATTGACATACGTACTAGTGCTATGGGAACTTACAGGAGGGAGTGGCTGAATAGTCCTCAGATGTGAATTGACTCTATTCGTATTGCTCTTATATTCTTTCAGCCTCATTGAAGGTGAGCATCACACTGCCCACATCTTTGTATCCATCCTTCACCTCCTCTCAGCTCCCCCTAAAGGTGTGGCAGAGGCTTTGAAAATATTCATTGGTGAATATATTAATGTTATTGCCAGCCAAAAGAAGTGTTAATGACATTCCAAACATGTATCAGTTAAATACCCATATTTTCACTATTCTGATTTATTTGTAAAGACCAGGCAAATATGTTTAATTTAGAATACTTGAGGTGAACTTTATAAATTCTCTAGGAATGAAAGCAACTTGAGGACTCATTTATAATTCACACTGAAGTGCAGATTAGTATACCAGGTATGAGTAATAGTTTTAGTTGATGGAGCATTTAATAAATGACCAACATTGTTTTAGCCATGTGAGATATAAAATATAACTGAATTCTCCAAAACTTTCTGAGAGTTAGGTGTTATTAACCCTACATTACATACAAAGTGGAGGTATGGAGCAGTTAGGAAATTTGCCCAAGTCACATAACTAGTCATTAGTTGGTTCTGGGTTCAAGTTCAGAATTGTCAGATTTCAGAGCCCATGTTCAAAATGAATATGTATGTTTCTCAACATAAAAAGCTAGTGGAAAGCAGAGAGGAGGCCTGAGGACATTTGTTCTTTCATTCATTTATTCATTCATTCAAGTGTGGTGCCTGCAGGGGTGTGAAGGACAAGGGTCTGGCCTCAGGAAGGTCATGGTCGTAAAGGGCTGGGTATAGGGAACATGGTGAGTGCTTTAGTAGAGATCCTTATAAAGTGTGGAGGTAACACCGAGAAGGCAGAGCTAATGGTATCTAAGAAAGGTGCTATCAGAGAAGAGGTGAAATTCTGTTGTATCGTGCAGACATGCTTCTTTAGGTCTTAACTTGGCATTTGATGAGAACTGTTTTAATGTTTATTTATTTTTGAGAGAGACAGAGACAGAATGTGAGTGGGTTAGGGGCAGAGAGAGAGGGAGACACAGAATTGGAAGCAGGCTCCAGGCTCCGAGCTGTCAGCACAGAGCCTGATGCAGGGCTCAAACTCACGAGCCGTGAGATCATGACCTGAGCTGAAGTCGGACGCTCAACCGACTGAGCCACCCAGGTGCCCTGATGAGCACTGTTTTAGATATGCAACTGATACCACTTCACCAACATTACATAAATAATAAACAAATATTTTTGAAAGTCTACTTGGTACTAAGTCCTGTGCTAGGCATTTTTATAGACAGAGCTTAGCTTCCTGACAACCATCTCAGTTGGATACTCTAATCTCTATTATACAGATAGAGAAACCAAGACCAGAGTGGTTGTGATTTGTTGAAAGTGGGAAGTTTTTATTTATGCAAGAAATTCAGTTATCAATTTATTCATTCAATAAGTGTTGGTTGAGCACCTACTCTGTGTCAGGCAATGTGGTTGGTTGCTGAATAACAACGGTTAACCTGCCCCCATACATATTTTTGGAAAACAGTGCATCCTTTGAAATGAAGTTTCCAGTGGAAGTAACTGGGGAACACCTTAGGATCTACAACTGAGATAGTTGTCTGCAGGCCTGTTCCCAGACTCAGTGAGAGGTAGCTTCAGTCAAAACTAATATAACATGGCATATTAATTATGCATCTATTAAAAAACAAAAAAGCCTTCCCGTGCAGCTCCACTGAGCACACTGCTGTGCCCTGGGTCTGCAGGGAGCACTGCAGGGAACTGAGCAGAGAAAAGCAACATGGAGGACTCCAAAGGGTGACTGAGGAGACTATTCATGCACATGCCTGAGGCACACCCTGGGGTGGGGGTGCTATGAAGGGAGGTTGGAGTGTCTGCAGCTTTGTATGGGAGAGAAATCTGAGCTGAGAAATGCAATTTTGTGGTCTGATACTAATTTTACTCTTTGTTTTTTTTTTTTTTTTACAAAGGTCAGTGTTAGGGAGAGCAGGTTTCCAGGAGGGTGAAGAGCAGGCCTGCCATGTTGATTCAGACCGTGGTTCCAGAGTTGTGCAATTACATTCTGTGACCCTGGGGTGACTCTCGGTGGGTGTGATGTAGAATGTACTCTGGCCTGGGGGTAACAGGATGAAAGCACTGGACATCAGGAAGGCTCCAAGATAGCTTCGATGTTCTCTAAGACCAACTTCTTCCCCTTATTGCTTTGAGAAGGCCTGATCCTGGGAGGCACACTATTCATAGTAACAAGTGATAGTTTCTTTTTCAGCTTAAGGTTGTTCATCATAAGCAACAGAAACAGATCTTGTCTAGTATAATCAATTCATTGAGAATCTCAATTCATTAAAGTGTAAACATGAAATGTTTTATTTCATCCACCTGTACTTGTGATTCTCCAGCTTTAATGTGCTTGTGAATCACCATGTTACAGTGCAGATTCTGGTTCAACTAGTTTGGGTTAGGGGCAGAAATTCTGCTTTTCTAACAAGCCAGGGTTGCTGATGTATGGACCACACTTAAAGTGGCAAGTGCCCCTTTTCCCTTTATGGATCTGTAAACATGATCTTTTGTCCTATTCTAACACTTTCTAGCACTCACAGGTTCTATTCATTCTAGAAGTCAAAGCTTAATTCCTATGTATTATTTTAAAAACTTTGGTCTCAGTCTTTTTGTACAGATTCTTCTCTTTCTCCAGTGGAGGTTAGAGCTGTGGCCCTGCCTTTTTAGACTGAGTAGGGGGTGTGTGATTTGGTCCTAAGATTATCCCCCTACCTCCAAATGTATTTCATCAGGGGTTTCAGGGCAGGAAAGAGATTTGGGGAGCTGAAGTCTCCCTCCTTAGCCTCCTCCATGTCTGCCATGGTTAATGTCACATGCACAACTCTGCTTCAGGCTGGCTTCAGCTATTGCTGAGGCCTTTATTGGTTGTCTCCATGACAGTGCTGTGTGCTGTTTTAGGGCAGTGCCCACCATGGCCCCTTCATCTTTTGGCACCCTGTCAGAGGGGTAGGCTTCCTCCCTTTGGCTCCTGGTGGTATCTCCCAGTGATCCTTTTGCCAGGCTGGGCATCCTCTCACATGGCCCTGGAACCATGTCTGTCCTATTTCTGTCCTGTTTCTGTAGAACTAGCCTCTGTGTCTGGTGCTGGGTCCCGGCTGTGGGGATGGTTAGGGGAGTGGCCATTCTTACTTCTTTCAGTCATGTGGACACCCCTTTGGGAGGATATGTGCTTGGGTCCTGGCCTCAGGCCAGCAAGCATCCCTCTGCAGCCTTCCAGGACTAGGAAGAAAATGGGCTGAGGCTCCTCATAGAGTTGTCTCCAGCTGTCCCAGTTCCTCGCTGGAAGCCAGTTTCTTACCTCTTGCTTCTGGGAAACCCCACCCTCAGAATTCAGTCAACATGTCTGGCTTAATGCTCATTCATGTTGCTCTTTGATGCTTGCCCTCCCATGTGAACCGATCTCATGAGAAGAGAGGAAGGAAGAGGTAAGTGTCACAACACAATCTTTGCTGTGCTGGTGCTAATAGCTTCCTCTTGCAGATGTCCTACCTCTTTCTGGCCCAAATGGGCTGAGTATTTGGACATAAATCTCTCCTTAGTCTAATTCAATGCATGGCAACAAGTAGCTATGTTCCTGGCAACTGGGGACAGAGGCCTGGCTGCTGGGCAGGGCAACTCACTGAGGGAAGTGTTTTTGACATCCTCATGTGTTTTGGGTTGTCAGCTGTGCTCCTTCTGCAGGATCTGGCATCATGCTTGTCACCATGGTCCCTCAACAGGAAACTCTCAGACAATCATCTGGAGAGACTGCAAACTCGAGTCATTAAAAAGCAGACAGATCTTTGTATTTGTGAAAGCTCACGATTAATATTTCATGGAGAAAGGATTAATAAAACATCATGCAATTAGCTGCTTCCCTTCAGCAATCACATCTCATTAAAGGTGATAGGAGGCAACCGACAGGACTCCTTAGCAAGCAGCTGGCCTGGGCCCTGACTTGCAGAACAGGCCTGCTGGTTTAGGGGGGCAGCAACCCCAGTTCCACCTTGTCTGCAGAAGAGTCTTCTCTGGTAAATGATGTGCTAAATGGGATTGGCTCTCAGCAGGGCATATCTTTCGGCAACCACATCTTTATCTGTATCCACAGAATTCTCCCTTCACTTACTCATTTATTGTCTTGTATATGCCAGGTACTGTGCTTGATGATGGGAAAGAAGAAGCAGTGGCCTATAACTTCTGGAGGTCCTGCTGGTCAAAGACTTGTGCTTTTCCCTGCAAAGTCTTTCCTGTCTGGCACTGCCTCACCCTGCCTGCTGCTGTGCTTTCCTCCAAATTCTCCCCAGAATACACCAACAGGCTTGTCCCACACTTTGTGCCTTTGCTTTCCTCCTGTAGCAGGCCCTCTCCTGGGCTTCCTTCCATGGATCCCAAAGCTGTACAAAGACTACCCTCTCTTGTCCCCACTTCATGAAGAACAATACAGAAGGGAAGTGATGGGGCCATTAAACCCCCCTTTCAATGCCTCCTTCGTCCTGGGCTAAGAAGAATCACATGGACCTAGTTCTTCTTGACTAAGCCTTTCTGTTTCCTCTTCTGTCATGTTTTCTTTTCTCAGGAGTAGAATGATTAGAAGGAAAAAAAAAGGTTTGAATGTGAATCTCAGTTCCTGGGGGCGGGGGCTAGCAGGTGGCTTCATCTCTCCAAGCCTCAGGTTTCCGCCCTGTGAAAAGGAAACAGCATCCACTGCATGATATGGCACAAGGATTCAGGAAATACACTTTATAAAAGGGAGGCTGTGATTGTTCAAAATTTGGGCTGTGCTGTGTAGGCATTTGATGCCAGAGAGGCTGGGGTGAGTGGCCAGCTCTGCCAGCTCCCAGGAGACAGGTTTGTTCTCCTGATGCAGGCTACCAGCACTTTTCTGAATGACATATTGCCACCTTTAAGTGATGGCTCTGCGTGGTGTAAATGTCTGCTTCCAGCATGATGATGTCCCTGTGCAAGGCTGTGGCCTTGGTCTGGGACCAGCATGTTCACATAGTCCTGAGGCCCCAGAGACGGGAGCTGACAGTGCCTTCTGATTTCCATCAGACTGCATTACCTTCCATCCTCCTAAGAAGGCTGTGATCATGACGAAGCCCAATTAGACATGTGGGATAAAAGAGCATCAGGCTGGAATGTCACGCCTGGTAGCCTGACAGTCCATTCATGTGCCAGGACACCTTCTCCAAACCCATCAGACTGGAAGAAAGAAAACAGGACCTTGGTGACAGCATCTTCAGAGTCAAAGTGATAGAGTAGGGGATGCTCTTATCAGCTTTATTTGATGAACCCCACACAAGGCATTTTGGATTACTCTAAAATGCATGGCTTAAGAAATTGAATTATCTGGATGATTGCTTCTATTCACTAGCCTACTTCACCTCTGTCAGCCAGAGAGACAGAGAGAGAGAGAGGAAACAGAGACAAAGATATCAGAAGGTTGATTTGATTTGGATGGGACCATGGTGGTCTTATATGAAGATGGAGAGTTAGGGCCGTATGTCCCCACCCCAGCCCAGTGCAGTTGGGGTCATCTGACAGTTTTAATCAAAGACATGATGAAGTCAGGTAAGTTTGTTAAGAGGGTCGTTGTAGTGGATACTGTTGGTACCCTGCACAAATATTTTTCATGTTGGTGCCCTTGAACTTACCTGAGGAATCAGGATCAAGCTTAGACCAATATCGTTGCATAGTTCCTTTGTTTTCCCTATCCTGCTTTCCTCACCTCCCTTCTTTGAGAGTACTCCCCCAATAAGTCACTTGAATAAGAATCCCCACATTAGGCTCTAGGAAACCTGACTTAAGATAGTCATTGTGCACAGCATTTGAGGACTTAGGGCTGGGGACATGGGATAATGGGCTCTGCAGTGGATACAGTCATTACCAGGGGAAGTGGTAATGCAAAAGCAAGGAAGAGAGAGGTGATAGAGACATCAGGATGGAAGATCCACCAGGACCCCATATCTGCCTGGGTAGGAGCGTGACGAAGGAAGTCAACATGACTGAATTAAGTCAGGGTGAGTGAGGGCACATGTGGTGATGCCACTGGTTACTGGGAGGGAGGAATTTTCACTCTGTCCTTTTCTGTCTCTGGCTCACTTCTGTTCTCCCTGGGCTCCTGCTCCGGAGTGTTACATATGCTACAATAGATGAACTTGTATTGACACACCCTTATCACCCAAAGCATGTAATTTACATTAGGGTTCACTCCCAGTGGTACATTCTCTGGGTTTGGACAAATGTATAATGACATGTATCCACCGTGACACAGCATCATACAGAGTAGTTTTGCTATCCTAAAAATCCTTCGTCCTCCTATTCATCTCTTCCTCCTTCTGAATTCTTGGCAGCCACTGATCTTTTTATTGTTTCCACAAATCTTTCTTTTCCAGAATGTCATATAGCTGTAATCATACAGTATGTAGCCATTTAAGATAGGCTTTTTCCACTTAGTAAGAAGCATTTATGGTTCCTCTGTATCTTCCTGGCTTGATAACTCATTCCTTATAGCACCAAATAATATTCCATTTTCTGGATGTGCCAGTTTATTTATCCCTTCACCTGCTAAAGGACATCTTGGTTGCTTCCAAATTTTGGCAAATATGAATAAAGCTGCTATAAACATCTATGAGCAGGTTTTGTGTGGACATGTTTTCAGTTCCTCTGGATAAATACCAAGGAGTGCAATTGCTGAATCATATGGTAAGAGTATGTTTCATTTTGTAAGAAACTGCCGAATTGGCAGAGGCATCACAATTAGAGAAGACCAACTCATATCCAAAATATATACCCAGTCTAGTGAGCACATACTGCTGCCCACTCGATGAAGTGGGTGCAGTGTAATCAACTTGCCCCTGGGTGGTCAGCCAGCCCCTTCAGAGACTTGTGCCAAGCTAGGGCCTCAGGGTTGGGCTCTGCTTTTGGCAAGTTAGATCTTTGGTAGTAGCAATAGCTATGTCAGCCTTGGTGAGAGGGAGTCCATGTTGTTGGGCCTGTTTAGAGTTGCCATCCTTGCCAACATGCCCAGTTTGTACATCTATTGAGCTAACGGGGTGATGTGGATAACTCTTTAAGTGTTGGCTTCCTTCCACAGAACATTTCATCTTGTCCATGTTATAAGGTCTCCTCTGCAGTGCATATTCTTTGGTGAGCATTCACATGGATCATAATATATATCTTTCCATTCTGTGCCCATTCATAGGGAGAGGTTTGTTCCCATATGTTTCACAAAATTTAGTACGTTTTTGGTCATTATTTCTTCACATATTTTTTTTTTTTCTGGACCAAACTCTTTCTCTTCTAATTCTGGCACTCTGATGTCACAAATATTAGACCTTTTAGTACTGTCTCCTAGGTTCCTGAGGCTGTATTCATTTTCTTAAGGTATTGTATTTGTTTTGTTGTTTAGATCAGATAATTTCAACTGATCCGTTTTTAAGTTTGTTGACTCTTTCTCTTGTCATCTCCACTCTGCTCTGGAGCTCATTCAGTGTAACTTTTAATTTTCACATAGTCATATTAGGTTTTTTAGTTCTAAAATTTACATTTTAAAAATAGTTTTTATTTTTCTGCTAAGAATGTCTACCTTTCCATTTCATTTCAAGAGCGTTTACCTTTATGTCATGGAGCATGTTTATAATAGTTATTTTAAAATATTTGTCTGATGACTCCAACATCTGGATCATCTCAGAGTTGACATCTGTTAGTTGCATTTTCTGTTGAGAAGTGGTCACATTGTCCCAATTGTTTGTATGTTGGGTACTTTTTAATTGTATTTTGGACATTTGAAACACTACATTGTGAACCTTTGAGTCCTTTCAAGTTCTCTGTAGCGTATTGAGTTCATTGTTTTAGCAAGCAATCAGTCTGATTGAGTGCAAACTGCAAGTTCTCTCTTGCCATCTGTGGGCAGTGGTTCCAATGTTAATCTGGTTTTCACAACTGTTGTTAAGCTGCTTTGGGTCTGTTCCATGCATGCGCCTGTCTGGAACATGGGCAGTAGATGATACTGAAGTTCAGATTTCAGTCTTTGCTATGTGTTTTGATTTGATCTTTGTGCATGCACAGCTCAGAGGTGACCCTTGGACTTGTGACAGAATAAAGGGATCCCCTTCCTCAGCACTCTCTTCTCTAAGATTTCCTCCATACTATTTTAGTCCCCAGGGGCCCTTTTCCATGTCCTCTGCTCTGGTTTTCTCTCCATGTTTTAGGACCCCTGTCTACTGCAAAGTCCTGCAGTGGGACCACCCTTCGGTCAAAGTCAGAAGATAAAAGAGGAAAAAACTAGGAACCTCATCCTTTGATGTGGATCACTCTTTAAGTGTTGGCTCCCTTACTTAATCTACTTACTTTTGTCAACTTTTCAGAGTCTGCAAGTAGTTGCTTTTTTGTATTTTGTCTGAATTTTTAGCTGTGCCCAGTGGGAGAGAGTGTTGAGGTAGTAGACCTAATTCATTTGGGTTGGCACTTGAATTTCCAGACAACTGTGATTTTAGAGATGTTGCCAGGGCATTGGACTGTGCTGCTGCCTGAGAGTTGAGTGCCCTTATTTGTGCTTCTGCTAGTGAACAGAACATGCTGGTAAGTGGGACCCTGGATAGAGTGTGCCACACAGAAATAGGGGGGGTCTGATTTCTACAAAAAAGACTAGAAGTGAATTCCTTGATCATTTATAAACAGATTTATATTTGTTTTTGGAACATGCTTTATGTGTCATTTGCTACCATATATGTGACAAGAATGAGATTTTTGCTTAAATCATGACATCTGCTGAGGTGTAGTTTGTGGTTGCAGTAGCCAAAGGCTATTGTTGGTGTTATATGAGCTCTTTAGTTGACTTCCCGAATGGGACCTGAAAATCCTGATGTGGCCAAATATGATTTTTCCTTCACATAAGAAAAGACAGTATTAATAATTTTAGACTCTTGTCCGTAGGTAAGGTAGGCCAAAGCTGTTGTACCCTAGCTCGGAATGTTTGCTATACATCCAAACTGGGGGAGGGAGAACATCATTCTTGTTCTCCTGTTTAAAGCTCCTTTGCTCCAAAGTAATAAATTAAAGAGAAATGTCTTCCTCTGACTC
The DNA here is from genome assembly GCF_018350215.1 of Panthera leo. NCBI lineage: Eukaryota > Metazoa > Chordata > Mammalia > Carnivora > Felidae > Panthera > Panthera leo. Next base: position 122,321,727 of record NC_056687.1, read on the forward strand.
CCAAGTAAAGCAAAAGAGAGTTGCAACTGGAGTTTGCCTTGAACCCACAGTTTTTGCGCAGAGGAAGTAATACAAAGGGTCATGACATTCAAGTCCACCTTTTCCTGAAAAAATTTGCTTGGGCTTATGGGGCTTCAACTGTAGGTTGTAGGTAACCCCTTTGTTAGTGCCTTCTGTCACTGAGGGAGAAATGTTGAATCTGGGGTCAAGGACTTTCAGATCAGAGAATATTCTGCTGTTTAAGGAAATGGTTAGGCAGGATGCAGGTTATAGCAAGATATTGCTTGGATTTTGCATTTGACAGAATTAAAAGGCATGTGATACCCTTTGGCCAGTTTCTGTCACCTACGGTTTTGAAAACCTTCATTTTTTCCTAATTAAAAATAATTGAAGCACCACTTAGTCCAGGGAGAGGGGTAGCCCCAGGGTTGGTGGACCCTAAAGCATTAGACATATCTAACCCTCACAAACTTTTCAGTCTCTCCCTGGGGTTCCTCCAAGGCAACACTTTCTTTTGGTAACCCTTCTCACTGAGGCCTCAAGTTTGAAGAAGAGCCATAATGAGTGTTTGGAGGAGGAAGTTAAGAAAAGCTGCATTTGAGCCTTTTTTTCTGAGTAAGGAGTTCAGTAATTTCAGTAATTAGGGTCCCCAGACAGCCTGATTCAAGCCATTTGGCAAAATCTCACCTATGATAGCCAGTGTCCAACCAGGGGCCAGTACTGGGAGGGGCCGCTTGCAGTGGTGGTCTTGGGTAGAAAGAACCAGAGACCAGTGTCTGAGTCAGAGGCAGAATCAACACCAAGACTATGGTATAGGGGAAAGGATGTAAAAGGGGTCTGAATGGACGATGAGGAGTCATGCTGGATGTAAAAAGAAACAGAACTGGTTCTGGAACAAAGTGAAATGGTCATGGGTGGTTGCTGGTCAGCATTGGTGCATGTGAGGTTTACGTTTGTTGGATAGGGTACTGATGAAGAGAGGCTTTTGAGGTGGAACTAAGGCTACAAGATCCAATCAGACACTATTAAAGGGGTCTCTTGGTGTTTATTTCCCTTTCTCTTTGTCACAGTTGTGGCTATAGAGTTAGTTGTAAACAAAAACATTTTCAATTTGTTCTTCTTTTCCTTTTATAGGATAAGTATTATTTTACAATATTTTATTATAAAAATACAATGTGCTAAATGGTTAAAAAACCTCAACAACTTGGAAAGCACAAAAAAGAATTGAGAGGAAAATAGAAATGCACCAGTAATCATACCCACCTAGAGATAACTTATTAAAATTTTGGTGAATTTCCTTCCCGGCATTTTGGTTGTAGATAGACAGTTTTTGACTTTGTATTTTCTTTTTTCTTTTTTTTTTTTTTTCAACGTTTTTTTATTTTTGGGACAGAGAGAGACAGAGCATGAACGGGGGAGGGGCAGAGAGAGAGGGAGACACAGAATCGGAAACAGGCTCCAGGCTCCGAGCCATCAGCCCAGAGCCTGACGCGGGGCTCGAACTCACGGACCGTGAGATCGTGACCTGGCTGAAGTCGGACGCTTAACCGACTGTGCCACCCAGGCGCCCCGGCTTTGTATTTTCAACCAGGTGAGCTGACCAGGTAAGCCATGTCAGCTAGGTGAATCACATCAGCCAGGTGAACTACCATCCAAAGCAAGGACCTCAAGCTGGGCTGTTATTGGAGAAAACTTCAGACACATTTGCCCTCCACAGGTGTACCTGCTAGTGGTCCGGCATTATTTTGTCTGTATCTTTGGCGTGTTTCATCATGTGGAGCATCTGATACCACTTGGATACAAGACATGGCAAAGTAAAGCCCAGAATGTTCCAGTCAAAGTAATAGCTCTGCTTCTCATGCAAGTTTAAGGAGGCCCATTTTCAAGTCAATGTCATTACAGTCACTCAGTGGGGGAGCATAATATTCTGAGCGTCTTCTGCACTAAGACCTTATTATGGTGATGGGTGTAAAGAAATATCCATGAGACGTGCACATCAGAGGATAACGAGAACCCCAAACCATGACATGTCCAATGAACTGTTTAATTGGAAAGGATTTTATCGGAGACGGCAACCGCCCTCCTGACTCTCCAACTATGATGGGAAGTTATGGAGTGTTGATCATCATCAACGCTGCCCACAAAATGGCAGAATGAAATCATATAAATGCAAATTATGCTATAATTAAAGAGGAAAGAGGCAAGAAGCAAAAATATTTAGCTGAGCATGGACTTCAGCGTCCTCTGTTGCCTTTGAGAGTCCAGCAGGCTCTGAGGGTTTGCCTTGAAATCATCCTCTTGCACTGTTGACAGGGTCAGGAAGTTAATGAGAAAGGAGCTGCAGGGATGGTTTTGAGGGAGCTGGGGCACCACCATTTCAGACTGACCATCGCTCGGGGGTGTCAGATTGATGGGAATCTGACCTCTCATACATGGGGTAAAGCAAGTGCCCTGTTTACTGTCTCTTCACTGCTGTTTATTATCATTTTTCAGGGACCAAACACTGGGGTGGGATGGAAAAGGAAGAAAGAATGGGTATTCTTTACATGGGGAGGCAGTGCTAAGGCTTTCCATTGTCTGTAATGACATCTATTTTTTAATTCAGTTTTTTTGAATAGTTGTAAAATTCAGTTATAAAATAATATTAAAGACAAACAAGTGAAACTTTCCTTTTCCACTGTCAGCCCCTGCCCGATCTGCGCATGTTCCAATTTCAACCAGAGGAACGAACCACTGTTATTAGATTTCTGGGTGTCCTTCCAGAGTGTCTTTGTGCTTATATAAGCAAACTTTAATATACATTCTAATTTCTCTGCATTTTTATATGAATATTAACATACTCTATTCTGTACCTTGATTTTTTCATTTAATATATCATGGAGCCCTTCCCATAGCACTATGTTGAAGGCATCTTTATCCTTTTCTATAGCAGCTTAGTACTTCATGGAGGTACCACATTTTATTGATCCCCTATTCATAGACATTTACTTTATTTTCAATATTTTGTTACTATAAACAAGTGCCGTTGGCCACTCCCCACCCCCAGGTCCTGAGCTTTAGGAGGACTGTGTCCAAGCCCTTACTCATAACACATAATAAATTCTCTAATACATAGTGGGTGCTCAGTAAATGTGAATGAAATTCAGTTAAATTGAACACCATAGAATCCCATATAGACAGGCATGGTGAACATAGCCACAGTGAGTGCAGTGCCCATGTGGGGTGACTTTAGTAGGACTGTTTAGACCTTCATTCCCTCTCACGCTCAACTCCAGATCTTTTCAGACTCTCTGGATCATACTCAAAACCCCTTTATTCCTTTCATCCCTTTATCCCTTTCATCCTGACTCTCCCTTATTAAAGAGCAAAAAAGCTTTGCTCTGGTGTTTGCCATCACTCACCTTTCAGTGGGGGTTTCAGAACTCCCTTCTCTTGGCCACATCACTTATTCTGCCCATTTAGAAAGCTAAAGGACAGACCAAGCTACAACCAAGTCAGGTCATAACTGGCTGTCATTCAGGCTGCCAGGTGGTCACTTACCTGGATGCTTGAGTGCCTCAGAGTAGAGACTCAAAGAGTAGAGTAGAGGCTCAAATCCCAGCTCTGCCACTTGCTAGTGTGTATCGTTGGGCAAGTCACTTACTTTCTGTGTCTCCATGTCTTCACCTGTAAAATACTTACACGTACACCTACTTCATAGGGTTGTTGAAGGGATCAGTGAGCTAACATGTGATGTTCTTAGAACAGTGCCTGGTATGGAGTAAATACTGTGTGAGGGTTTGCTGTTACTGCTGTTGGTCCTCAGGTGGGCAGCAGAGCGGGTAGCTGCTCTCTGCTCTGAGTCGTTACCAGCACTCATCTTAAAGTCGGAGGGGTTGGCACTCTCCTTATTGCTTTTTTGGGGCAGGAATTTTGTGCAGGTGGTAATATTAAATTGACATGTTTCCACTTCCTTTAACAGTAGAGAAAGGGGGATGGATGGCTTGCACTAACTATGCCAACATTACATGTTCCTTTCCTGTGTTGAAATTGCCTTGTCTCCTGGGAATGAGTACATAGATCTTTGATGAGTTTTGCTTAAGGGCAGTAAAAATTAGCCATAGCCTGTTAATTCTATCAATTTCAAGTTAGAGGGAAAAATGATGCCGTGGTGAAAGCATAGGGTCCCATAGAGGGATTTGATTGAGGGTTTCCTGTAACTGTGATTTTCTCAGGAAAGGGGGTGAGAGATAGGGCCTAGCTTGGGATGGGGAGGAGGAGTGGTGAGGCACGGTCCACCAATTTCACATAACGCTGACTGTGAGAGAGAAAAAGAGATGTAAAAGATGTATGGCTTGTTCTCATGAGGGTTCTTGTATTTGCAGTGTGTGAAGCAGCAAGAGATAGGCAGTGGTCATGTGAAACCAAGTCAGTGGCCCTGCAGGCCTGGGCCTCATCTATGTCTCTGCCAGATTTCTGGCTACTTAACTACATGTGTTCCCTGAACATAGGTCTCCTGAACATAGAAGCATATGTCTATGGCTCTGTACCTTTGCCTGTGCTGTGAATTTGACCTGGAATGCCTTTACTGCCTTTACAGAATAAGTTCTGTATTTCTTTTGAGATTCAGCTGAGGCACTGCTTCTTTTGAGAATTCCTCCCTGTGAGCCGACAGTCCCGCCTCTGTGCTCTCAGAATGCCCACGCTTATCTCTATAAATGGAATGAAAACATTTTGCAGAATTAATTATACATGTACCCGTCTGGTTTTCCATGAACTGTCATGCAGCACCCATTGTTTAAACAGAGGAGAGGGCTGTCCTTAGTGGGAGTGTTACAGGTACATATGGGTAGAGCTTATGCTTTGGAGTGCTTATTCGAAAGTGCTTTCCAGACTTTCTAATAAGAGTCACCTGGGGTCCTTGCTAAAATACAGACTCCTAGGTCCCACCAGAAAGATGATTCAGTGGGTCTGGAATGAGGCATGGGGATCTGTATTTTTACTTTGGGCCCAAGGGATTCTTAAACTCTGGTAATCTGGGGAACATTTGCAGAGTAGTTAAGAGATTAGGCTCTGGTCAGACTTGGGTTTGATTCTAGACTCTTTCACTTATTTGTTATGGGACATTGGGCAAATTACTTTGTCTGTCTAAATGGCATTCTGCTCAATGGCTAAGCAGGGATTATAATAGCACATACCTCAAAGGATGGTTGTAAGTTGAAGTGAGAAAATGGATGAGGAATAATGAGTACAGCTCCTGACACATAACACGTTTGACAAATAGCAATGTGTGATTGCTCAGAGGGATGCGAAGGGGTAGACATTACTATATTTATTCTCATTTTGCAGATGAGAAAACTGATGCACAGACAGGCTAAGAAGCTAACCAAGGTCACCCGACCAGTAGGTGGCAGAGCTAGGTTTAACATCTAAGCAGTTTCTGCTGCAGTGGCCCAAGACAGGCTTGGGACCATAGCATTGGGAGGGAATGGAGTAAGGTTGGGATACATGCCTTGCATGTGTATGAAATGAATTTCCTATGATGAGGTAGGAGTCTGAAACTGAATCCTTTCTTAAAAAATATTTATTTTGAGAGAGAGAGAGAGAGTGAGCATGTGCACACTAGCGGGGAAGAGAGAGAGGGAGATAGAGAATCCTAAGCAGACTCCATGCCATTAGCACAGAGCTCAATGTGGGGCTTGATCTAATGAACCATGATATCATGACCTGAGCTGAAATCAAGAGTCAGAAGCTTAACCAACTGAGCCACCCAGGTGCTTTGAAACTGGATCATAATAGATTAGAGGATTTTCCTCAAAGACTGAAAGGGATAAACTTAGAATGGGGAGAAGTCTTCATGGAATGGAAGAAATTCGAGGAACCCATTATTTCAAGCTGGTAACAGAAATAATCTTAAAAGAAGTAAAATTCCAGTATAACAGACACCTGAGAGGTCACTGAGGGTGAGTGCTGGGCTGAGGCATTGGCATCACTGGGGATGACCAAACTTCTTTGGGCACAAACTTCCCCATCATGACTCCAGCCTTATGGTTTCAGGGGTTATATCCTCTTCCTCTACACATGAATGATGATGTCTCGGGACACTCTCTTAAGACAAATTCCAGAAAGTTTTCCATGGTAAGGGGAGTGGGAAAACAAAAGATAAGGAGGAATGTACATATAACATTTTGGAGCAAAAATGAACAGGAGGGAGATTTTTGTTTCTGATTGGATTAATGAAGGTGAAAAAGACCTTCACTATCACTGTTAAAGAAATCACTGGATAAACCACAGAATGATTCATATTTTTAAAGCCATCAAAAAGCTTTGGGTACAAAGAAATTTAAAAGAACTAAGCCCATAAAGATCAGTCCTAGGTGAGTAAAGGATAGAGGAGACATTCATACCTAGGGTCATTTGCTGAGGTTAGGGGTATTATGGGCAAAGGAGTAAGACTGCTAGATAAATAGAGTCTTTGCTAGGATGAGGGAAAATAGCCAAACTTTTGGCAAATCTATGGTTGACATTTGGATTTGGATATGGAAAAGTCTTAAATGTGAAGACAATTGCCCAGTAATTCTCTGACATAGAAATTCTATGGAGTAAACAGAGGCTGGGGCACGGCTGGAAAGCAGAGAGATCTTGGGTGATTTTACAGTCTTACAGTGTTCAAATATTGTGATCTTGAAGTCATGATCTCTCCATCTTGTGGTTTTGAGCTTTCCTGGCCCTGAGATTCTGAGGTCCCATAGTGTCATACTGTGTGTGCTCTCCCACAGTCTTGTGATTTCACAGCACTGAGTCTAGTAGCCTTGTGGTGGTTTAGGGAGAGACCTGAATTTAACGTCAAAGTATTTGAAGACAGATGAGAACTAAGCCTAATCAAAGCTGCAATCAAATGTTCACCCTGAACAAATAGCACACTTTCTGATGAGATAAATGGACCTTGGTTGTCCTAGAAGTTGGAGCCTAGGATCAAAAGCAAAGAGTTATTTTCATAGACTGTTGGTGTTTCAATTCCAAAGTCCTGCTAGAGGGAGTAAAGTTGCAGTGTTACCTCAAACTAGATCAACTACTAATGAGCTCAAACTGGTCAGACCATTAGATCAGACCTCCTAGCTGCTTAACAAAAGCACACATTTAATATGCTTTAGATCCTACTGTTACTTTAGAAACAATACCTGGCATATAATAAAAAAATTATAAGAAATATGAAGAAGCAGGAGAATGGGAACCATAGACAATAGAAAAATCAGTCAATAGAGACAGATCAAAAATGACTCAGATATCAGAATTAGCAAATGGGAACTTCAAAATAACTATGATAAATAGTTAAAGAAATTATAGCAAAAGATGGATATTATGGGTAAAGGGATGGGAGGATTTCAGAGATGTAAAAATAAAAAAGAACCAAGTGGAAATGTTAAAATTATATGTATTATATATATTATTAACATATATTATTAATAGATAATATATAATATTAGCATATTAATATTATATATATATATATATATATATATATATATATATATGACATTTAACTAAAAGGAACAGTTGATTGGCACACAGCTGAAGAAAGGGCCAATGAATATGAAGACATATCAATAAGAGCATCTTAACAGAAGCAGAGTGTAAAAGGGTGGAAAAAATTTTTAACAGAAACACAGTGACCTGTGGGATAAGCAGCAGGTGGTCTAAAATATATGTAACTGTAGTTCCAGAATGAAAGACAGAATGGGGCAGAAACATTTTTTTGAAGAGATAGTGACTGAAAATTTGTTAAAGTTGATGAAAACAAGCAGTCTCAAATCCAGGAGGCTCATCAAGCTCTAGGCAAGATAAATATAAGGCAAATCATGCCTAGACACATCATTGTCAAATTTCTAAATAACAAAAATAAAGAAAAAACACCTTAAAAGTGTCTAGGGAAAGAAGATTCAGTATATATGGGGTAACAATAATCCAAACTTCCACTGACTTGCCTTCAGAAAACAATGGAGGCCAGAAGACAGTGGAACAAATCTTAAAGTGTCTAGGAAAAAATATCCTTCAAGAATGGAGGCGAGGGGCACCTTGGTGGCTCAGTTGGTTAAGTATCCAACTCTTGCTTTTGGCTCAGGTCATGGTCTCATGGTTTGTGAGATTGAGTCCCATGTTGGGCTCTGTGCTGACAGCATGGAGCCTGCTTGGGATTCTCATTTTCTCTACCTCTGTCTCTCTGTCTGTCTGTCTCTCTCTCTCTGCCCCTGCCTCTCTCTCTCTCTCTCTCTCTCTCAAAATAAATAAATAAAAATTAAAAAAAATACTTCATAAAAAATAAAACATATGTAGAAGCGAAATGTACAACAGTGATGGTGTAAGGGTAGAAGGGAGTATAAAGACAATTACACTTTGCAAATTTTTTATTATAAAGGAAGTGGTGTAATATTACTTACAGGCAGAATATGATAAGGATGCATATTTTAATTATGAGAGCAACTGTAAAACATAAACAAAATGAGTTATAGCTAGATAGTCCATGGAAAACACAGAATATAGAACTAAAAAATGCTTGATTAACCCAAACGAAAGGAAGAACAAAGGGAGAGAGAACAGAATAGATAAGTGGAAAGAATTATATTAGATGTAAATGGACTAAACATTCTGTTCAAAAGACAGAGATTCTCAGACTGGATAGGAAAGCAAGACACAAACCTATGCTGTTTAAAAGATACACACTTCAGCTACAAAGACACAAGCAGGTGGAAGTAAAAGGAAGAAAGATATGTGCACTGCAAACACTAAGCTTATGAAAACTGATGTGGGTATATAATATCATATAAGGAGCATTTCCATAGATAAAAGGGTCATTTCATAGTGAGGGGCTATGTTTTTGTTTAAACATATCTACAAAGGACTGTGAACTTAGTCAGGTTGGTAAGCTATTTGCCTAAATCAGCTGTTTTGTGTTTGGATTCTGTATTTTTATTTTTTATTTTATTTTGTATCTCCCTTTCAGCTCTCATCTATCTCCTTCCTCTCTAACATCATGCATTTGCCATAAAGTACTTTTTCCATTTTTATTTCTTAAAAAACTTATTTGCAAAAGTAAAATAAGTTTTGAAGAATTGCCCATAGTTTCACCCTCCTAACAATACATCTGCTTTCTTCTTATGTGTCATTCTGTGGTCCTGGTTCATCTGCATATACAGTTTTTATAGCTGAAGTTACAGCATGGATATAATTTTGTGTTCTGGTTGTCTTCTCATATCAGTGAAACACCTTGTTTATGTTGTATGTAATTATAGCAAAGTTTCTCAACCTTGGTATTGACATTTTGCCTCAGATCATTATTTGTTGTGAGGAGCTGTCCTGCACTCTACAGGATTCTTAGCAACACTCCTGGCCTCTACTAACTAGATTCCAGCAGGCCCCAAACCCCAAGTTGTGACAATCAAAAATGTCTCCAGATGTTGCCAAATGTTTTCTGGAAGGCAAAATTATTCCTGGTTTAGATCCACTGAGTTTTGGAAAACATTTTTATTTGCATCCTAACATTATAACATTTAGTTGAAGACTCATACTTTGCCAAATTAGTTCTTATTACAGGACATTTATATTATTTCCAACATTTTGCCATTCTGAATTGCACCTCAAGAATTGTGCTTATAGCCATTACTTTCTTCTAGACTATTTATTTCTATTAGGGTAAATTCCTGGGAGTAGAATGTATGGGTTCAAGGGCATTTGACCACATTCCTCTGGGACCTTTGAGGAGAAGAGTGATCCTCAGAGTGATCGAAAACTAGGGCTTTCCATGGTTTAATTCCCTGAATTAGTCCCCTGACAATATAAATCACCCAAATCATTTAGGACCCATCTATGTCATTGAGAAAAGTGGTAGGTGACTTATCCATTTTGGTGCTGGGTCGACAAATTAGTTATCTGAGCTATAAATTACAGCAATGATCCATAAATCAGATCCGTATTATATAAATCAAAAGACACGGACTTACGATGGGAATTTAAGAATACTAATTTATAAAACACATTATGATAGATTGGGCCATGCAATAAAGGAAAACTGTGGCACATCCATCAATGCCTCCTCACCTGAGGAGATATTAGATGCCCCGACTGGCAGGGAGGGTGCCAGGAAGTAATTTAAAGTTGACAGACTGCACAGAAGAGGAATGTGGAAAAATGTTAGTAGTTCCTGCAAAACAAAGAGATTGTTGATGTACATTTCAACTTTCAAGAAACTTCTAAAGTGTAGTTTTCCTTTTCTGCATTTTTTTTCCCCCTCCAGAGTGTCTGGTGGAATTGGGTTTGAGTGTTGAAACATGGGTTTGGAGTATAGCCAAGCTTTTTCCTTGTCTCTGTGTGTGCTGCTTTTTCAACCTGGAATTCCCTCTGATTCTCTCTCTTCTCCACTACTTTATATTCTTCCTCTAGTTCTCAGTTTGAGTGTCCCTTCCTCAGGGACAACTACTCTGACACCCCTGGTGGGATCAGACCATCCCATAATGGGTTCCATGGCTCCCAGCTCTCCTCATTGCTTATGTCTCCATTCCCATTCATTGTTCCTGTGCACCATCATCGTCGCTCACTAGGGCATATGCTCCAGAAGGAAAACAACAGTGTCCATCTTGTCCTCTGCTGTGTCTCCAGCCCCTAGCACATTGCTGCAGCATACACATGCTACTGTTTCTGCAGTAAATGAATGGGCAGGAGAAGGAGGGTCCCACATCTGGGGGCTGGGAGATGCTGTCTCTGGCAAATGCTGGGTCAGTGATGCTTAGGGCGGTAGTTTCTAAACTTCCTCAGCTGTTTTCTGAGAACTTATTAAAGATTCTAACAAAAGGAATGTTTAGGAGGTAGATGAGTTTGAGAAAGTCCCATATTTCATTCCCCTCTAGGAGAGTAGAGATGTATAGCATCATGGTAGAGGCTCTGCAGGGTCTTCTAATTTAAAATGTTACATATTGTTTGGCCGAGGTCAGGGTGTCCAAATTGGGGCTGGAGGAGACTTTCTGGGTTGTGAGTGCTACTGAGTCTGGTCACCACCCTCTTATCAACACAGATTTCTCAGGCCCTTCATAGGTTCCCCATGCTGGACAAGGTGAGGCCAGAGACTAGGCTACACAATCCTTTCCCACCAAGATAGCATATATTGTTGGGAAAACTCATACTTAACTGGAGTCTCAGATAGTCTGAACTCTTGGGGACACAAAACAAAAATTATTTTTTTCCAGTCACAGCCTTCAAACATGCTCTGTTATATTCCCACCTCTTGATAACAGTTCTGCAGACTCCATAATTTGATAGTCCCTTTAACTATAGGAAGGGTCATTTTGATGATCAAGACTGACATGCAGGTGGCACAAGTCCCTTTCAGCGTCTTTCTCACCCAAAGCTTCTCCCACCCCCAGTTCAGCTGTGGTCTATGACTCAGGCCTCAGTTCTTCTTGGGTGGGTAGGAGAACGGAGAATTCAAGAAAAGGGCCAGGGGTGCCTCGGTGGTTCAGTCGGTTGATGTCTGACTTAGGCTCAGGTCATGATCTCGTGATTTATGAGTCTGAGCCCTGTGTAGGGCTCTGTGCTGACAGCTCAGAGCCTGAAGCCTGTTTCAGATTCTGTGTTTCCCTCTCTCTGCCCCTCCACCCCTCAAAAATAAATAGAAACATTTTTTAAAAGAAGAAAGAAAATGTCCAAAGTCTACTTGCTTAATGGGCTCTGCTATTATTCCTGCTTGGCTGTAGATGGTCTCCAGGGACATGCTAGCTCTCTTAGAGGTAAATGTGTGGGCTTTTCAGAAGCCCCTCAGGAGGGGGCTTCTCACTGCCTAGGTCCAGAAACTCTGGATAAAGTTCTCCAGGTGACACCTAGGAGAATGTTGCCCCTCTCTCCCAGGGTCCAGGCAACTCTCAGCCAGTCTTCCCAAAAAATGTTCTCTCCACATTCGGTGCCAAGCAGCCTTGTGGCAGGGATCTGGCTGGAGAGGGGTGGCCAGGTTCCCTTTTGGCAGCATCCCTTCTTTCTGAGTGGTGCCCCAAGAGCCCTTTTCATCTGGCCTGGGTTGGACCAGAATATCCCTCCTCTTCACAGCCATCTCCCCCAATAACACCCCCCTTAGTGGTGGGGTCAAGGTTACAGGACCACTAGATTGTTTCTTAACAAACACCTTGATGCTTTCTTCATAATTGGGGACACTTAACACCAAAGACCCTCAGCCATGGGGCTGTGATTCTGAGCTAAGCAGGAAAATCTCATTCAACCTTCTGTTCATGTGGAGATGAATGGGCAGCATCAGAACACACATGGTAATGGACTTGGCTGGGGGTGTCCACTGTGCTCAAGGGGTGTTCAGAGATAGGATAGGACAACAGATCTGGCAGTCGAAAGAGGTTTCCTGCACGAGTTGAGGCCTGACCTAAGCTTTCAGGAAATTTTTTTTTTTAACTTAAAAATTGTTGAGGTGCCTGGGTGGCTCAGTTGGCTAAGTGTCTGACTTTGACTCAGGTCATGATTTCACTGTTTGTGAGTTCGAGCCTTACATTGGGCTCTGCACTGACAGTGTGGAACCTGCTTGGGATTCTTTCTCTCTCCCTCTCTCTCAAAATAAATAAATAAACTTTAAAAAATTGCATTATAAAAGTTACATATGCTTCTTATAAAAAAACAGTAAAATAAAACTCCCTTCTTTCCAATATCACTCCCCCAGGATAACCTCTTATAACAGCTCTGTATCCTTCTAGGCTAAATGTATATATAAACAAAAACATCCAAACTACAAACAAAGCAGATTTTTCCCCCCAAATCATCCCATGTATTGGCTTGAAGGATTTTGAACAATTATTCATCAAGTATTTGTGTGTGTCTGTGGCTTGGTGTGATGCTGTACTAGTCACTTAAGGTGGGGAAATAAGGCTCGCTGGCCTGGCCTAGAGAAATAGGGCTGCTGTATGGTTGGGCAGGCTCTGCTTGCTCCAAGAGCACCCTGCCTGTCTCCTGTTGCCCAAGCACATGCCCTGGCTGTGTGCATCCAGGGAAGGAGCCCTGAAGGAGGGATGCCTTTTGGTAATTACAACAAAGGCACTGGCCTCCCGAGAAAGTTCCAGCTTACTAGAGGAGCCAGAGAAGGGAATAGACTACTCTAATCCTGAAGTGAGGCTGGAGGGTAATCCAAGGTTATGTGGACAAAGAGATAGAACTCAACATCAAAGGAGCATGACTGTGGGGCCAGGACCTCTGGGAACTCAGATAAACATCTGGCTCCTGCCTCTGGGAGCTGACACCTGAGATAATTGTAAACAAATGACCAAATGGACAGGGAGGATGTGCTGGAGTGTGCGACACAGCTGGTATTTTAGATTTTGTGTACTGTCTGTGGACATGCTTGGTCAGGCTTTCTGATTATCAGTGTCATTCCTCTGATCAAAACCCTTCCCTGGTCTGTCTCTGGTCACCTTCAGGAGAAAGAAAACCTAACTTTTGTAGGACACAAAAAGGAGAGCCCTTTGAGATCTGACCACTGCCCATCACTGCAGCCCCATTTCCTGGCCCTTGGGTGCTCCAGGAACCTCCACATACATGGAGCCTCTCAGAGCCCTGAAAGCATTGTGGCCTCAGTGCTCTGCAGTCTCTTGGCCTGGATGCCTTCTTGTGCCCTCCTGCTGACTTGCCCCCACTGCAACCCGCCCCCCCCATCCAGCTGACTCTTACATGGTCTCTGACCGTGGTGATGCCCATGAGGTTTGGGGATTTCCTCCCCAAGACCACCTTTCATCTTTCTTTTGGTTTAAATGAATTGGGAGCAGCCCAGCTGGTGACATACTTTCTCCTACTCTTTCATTCATTCCTAAAACATCATAGGCAGACAGAAAGGAGAAAGGAGGTTCATGTTACCCAATGTGGATCTCAGAGAGGGAAGACATATTGAGCCTTTGTACAAATTAAACTTTACATGCAGTGACAAACCATTACATGCTCTGCTGAGGTAGAAAATGACATTTTTCTTTAAGCTCCGTTATGTTTGAAAGTTATTTGAATAATAGTATACTTGTATATCCAAATCAATTCCTTGTTAGAATTACTCTATACTTTTGAAACATAGTCTTTCAGGACACACATATTTAATCTTGGTGGAATATCATTCCATTTGTTGACACCATTCAGCTTCGGTGTTCGGTTGTAGCCAGAGTTAGCATGACTGAGCTCCTAATTGTGTTTTGTGAATCAAAGCCTAGAAAAAAACTTAAAAATTTGCCTCAAAAAGAAAATAGGCTTCTTATATATGGTGTCTTCTGGGTACCCTGGAAATCCTGAGATTTTGCTTCAATCGGCTGAACTGTTTAGGCCATTTGTGCCAGTGTTCGCTATGAATGATGGATGCATTTTCCTTCCTGGGCATGGAGGAAGGTGGATGATGAAAAATGGTGACCCCGCTGCTTGCAAGGGACCCTTCCATCTGTTCTTTTTGCTCCCTTTTCCTGTTGTGAAATTCATCAGGTGTGCACTGTTGTAAAGGCTGCTACAACCCAAACAGTAAAAACCTAGTAAGCCAGACCACGGGGAGCTACCTACTTGCATCCAATTGTGTTAAATTCTACTAACATGCTTTTTTTTTTTTTTTTTTTTTTGCCTTGCTCTTGGCTTCCTTTGATGGATGATGTAAGAAACGGGTGGGTGAAATCCTCTAGGGTATTTATCGTAGCTTGTTGGTGAGGATATTGTCCACTAAATCAGTGGACCTTGTTTGAAGAGCCACATGAAAAATTTAAGGCTTGAGTACAAGAAAGGCATTGTTTCATCTAGAAAACTACTGTGCTTTATTTTTTGTGGACAGATTCAATTTTGTAATTGATTGTCTTGCTTTGGCTGCCAGGAAACTCAGAGACATATTTGCAGTTCATTTTTTTTTACCAGTGTTTGACCCTGTGAACCCCATATTTATGTATGCTGTCCTCTATTCATCTTTCTGTTGTATTTACACTTCTTGTTTCATGATTTTATCTGATACATGTGTATAGTCATATCCCTAGCTCTAGCTCCTTCTATTAAGCACACAGAAGGAGTAGCACCCAATAGGGTGCTGGCGGGAGACAAGTATTTATATATATTTATTCTTTCCTCCCACTGTCCCGTCAGACCTGCTCTGTGGACCATAGTTCCTTGTGCCTTGAATGAAATTGCTGTGAATTTCCATAACTTTTCTTGTCACCGTTAGGGACAAACAGCTTTTATTGATGTTCAGCCACAAGAACAGTCTCATCTTAATAATTACAATGTTCATTCCAGAGCAGTAACCAAAATTCAGAACTTTCTTCTAGGTTAGACTTCTTCAGCTTTGAGCCTGCTTTGGGATGGGAATCTTGTTGGGGGTTGCAGTGTAGGGGTACAGCCAGCATCTATGGCCAGCATCTCTTTATCCTTGAATTGCTCTTCTAACCACCCCTACCCTCCTTCCCAGACTGCCTCTTGCTCCTTCCGAGTTGGATGTAAGATAAGGGGTAGGAAAGCTTACCTGAAAGTTTTTGCTTACAGAGGTTGCCTTGTCCTGAGATAGAAGGCAGTTTTGGTCTTTTCATAATGACCCATTCTGCTTCTATGATGAAGCCCAGAGGGTGAAATACAACACACATTTCTGCTCCACTGTTGGTGGAGGGCTGCTTGAAGCCAAGTCTCTCATACACATTTTTAGACCTAGGTGTTGTACCTGTCTTGGTACCTGTCAGACACCAGTGGTGCAAGTCAGCCTTCCCAAGTGGTTCCTGTGATGCCATTTTGGATTTTCTTGATTTCACAATTTGGCTGTGTGCCCTTAGAGTGCAACTCTAAGGTTTAGTGAAGGGCCTATGGACAGAGGTGTGGCAGGGTGAAGACAAAAGATGGCAAGACTCTTAGATTCCAGCACCATGCCCCAAAGGGGTAGGGGAGGGAACAGTGTACTTATGAAAGACAGGCTGCTGGACAGATGTGGTGGCTCAGAGGAATGAGCCAGAGCCAGACTGGTGGCCAGGTGGGGTATGGTATGGGTTGAATTGTGCCCCTGCCCCATCAAAAACTATGTTGAAGTCCTAACCTTCAGCACCTGTGAATGTGGCCTTATTTGGAAATAGGGTCTCTGCAGATATAATCAAGTTAAGATGAGGTCATTAGAGTAAGCTCTAATGCAGTATGACTGGTGTCCTTATAAGAAGAGAAGAGACCCAGACCCAGAGAGTATAATGCCACGTGGAGATGGAGGCAGAGATTAGATGCATCTACGAGACAAGGAGCACCAAGGACAACAGGAACCTCCAACAGTAGGAGAGAAGCATAGAACAGGTTCTCCTGTACAGGTTGGTTCCCACTGATACCTTGATTTTGGACTTCCATCCTCCAGAACTGTGGCAGAATACATTTTTGTTGATTTAAGCCATCCCAATCTATGGTAATTTGTTATGGCAACCCTAGGGAACCAATCAAAGATGATGGAAAAATTCCTTCAGCTCTGTCCTCCTGCCTTCTTCTCATGATGGTGCCTCTCACTGGCCAGACCCACCTGGAAACCAGCCAGTGAAGGAGCAGCTTTGTGTCCCTTGGGCCAGCGTCCGGGAACAGGGCAGGGCAGAAAGCGCAGGGAGGGCGGTTGTAAGTGGGGAATAATCAGCACAGGCAGGTCAGCCTTTGGCTTCAGTCTTCAAGTTCGGTGTCAGGGGTTGCAGGGGCTCAATCTCTGAAGCACTGCAGAAACTGCTGTCTTGACCTCCTTTTCTGCCCTTTGGGATTGGTTCTTTTGTGAGCACAAGCAGGCTTGAAATATAGCTGGCTTCTCAAAACTGCATGTTGGATCAGAAGTTGGTTTTCCCAGGAGAACATTGTTACAAACAGGTGAGGAAGTGGCATATGCATGCTGAGGAAGGCGATGATGTACAGACTAAAAAGCCAGGGAACAATAATCCTGAAATGCTGTTCAACCTCATTTATAAGCAGGCAAACTCAAATCAAAACAGCACTGAGATAAATCCATTGTCACCCTTCATGTTGCCTGGCTCTAGGGTTGGCAAGGCTGGGGGGGAAAGGGTGTCCCTTCACTGCCACTTGCCGGGCTGGCTGTGGATTCAGTGAAGTGGGGAGACCCAGCTCAGCACTGGCACATAGTAGGTGCTCAGCAAGTATGATTCCCTTTCTCTTACTGCTGGTTCTTCCCCCACCTTGCCCCTGACTGGAATTGTGAGGAATTGACATTGAACACTCAAGTCGCAGTATCAGTGCATCCGTGCGGAGGACTTCTTTGCACACACTTTCACCTTTACTGATGGAAACCCCTGGAGTTTTCACACTGAGTGTTCTCAGCAGTATCGACAACTGGGGCAGAGCGAGCACTACATGGAAAAACTGACTGAATTCAATCACATGGGTCTTGAGGGAAGTAGAGGGCAGGGTTTGAGCTGATAGTTAAGAACATTTGCACCTTATGACAGCTGCACCAGAATTATGATCCCATTGAGGACGCCCATTCAAGTTTGACAGGTGTAGCTGCAGTGGGTGCCCTGCCTCTATCTACTCAGATGCTTTCACCATTTCCACCTATGGCAGCCAGCACCTACATCTTTGTTGGTGTTTGCCCTGAGGCTACCGGAATCTCCTCATCCCTGTGCACAGCTAGCTGGAAATACCTATGAATTAACTTCCCCCTAGGGTCAGCCCTTAACCATTGGCAAGAGTCATCCTTAACCACTGGATGTTCAGGCAAGAGCCTCCCAGTCCCCTGGAGCCCTGGCCAGATAATTCTGAGTCATATTTTTGTGTCATTTTTCAATTTCCACATGGGGTTAAGTGTTAATCTTACATTGTGGTTGTTGGCTTAATAATGTGCCTTTACGGATTGTCCTTGTCTCCCATACCACTCACCCTCTTTCCTACCCCTGCTGCATGCACCCCCCCACCCCCTAGGGACAACCCAAACTGGGACAGGTAGCAAGCTTAGCCTCCTGAACTGAGTTCTCTAGATAGTGCCCCTTCTGGGAGTCAGGGATTGGACTAACTTTGGCCACTCGCTCCTTGCTTTTTTGTGTTGATTCACCAACATTTGCATTGCTCACTCGTAGCCTCAGCATGATGAAAACATATATCTAGCACTTGTCATATGCCAGGCACTGTTCTAAGCATTTTATAAATGCTTAGTTATAAATCCTTATAGAAATCCTAGGAAGTAAGTATTCTTATTGTCCTATCACAGGTGAGACAGTGGGCCCCAATGAAAAACTTACCCAAAGACCCAGGGCAAGCTAGTGGCTGAGCTGGGCTCCAACCCAGCCTTGTATCTTTAGCTCATGGTCTTCCACCGTACGTTTACACTCCATGAGATGCACTTTTTGTTTCTGTGTATTCTTGCTAGTTTTCATCAGAATTTGGGGTTTAGTAATTGAGTCCTTTTGCGGAGGTAACCCCCCCGCCCCAATGGAGGAGTTGGGGAGAAAAGGAAGGTAAAGGAAAGGTATTATGGACTGAATGTAATGTTTATGTTCTCCCAAATTAATATGTTGAAGCTTTAATCCCCTTTGTGATGATACTTGGAGGTGGGGCCTTTGGGGAATAATTGGGTTTAGATGAGGGCATGAAGACGGGGCCCCCATGATGGGATTAGTGTCCTTATAAGAAGGGGAAGAGAAGCCAGAGCTCTTTCTCTCTTTACCATATGTGGACCCAGAAAGAAGACAGCCATCTGAAAGCCAGAAAGAGGACTCTCACCACAAACCCAAACTGCCAGCATCTCGATCTCAGACTTACTGGCCTATAGAACTATGTGAAATAAATGCTTGTTGTTAGAGCCACACAGACCATGGCATGTTGTTACAGCAGCCTGGGCTAAGACAGAAAGGAATAGTCAGCCATGAAATTATACGAAAGATAAAAAATTCTGAGAGTGAATCCCAGTCCTTGGACAGCAGTGGGTCTGTTAACTGTCATGATGGGTCACAGGGTGAGGTGATCAGGATTTGACAACACTGGGCTTTGGGAGAGAGGGTCAGAGAAAAGCCTCTCAAAAGGGTCAAGAAATGTGTCTCCAAGGCTTCTTCCATCTTTTTTTTTAATTTTATTTTTTATTTTTTAAAATTTGCATCCACATTAGCATATAGTGCAGCAATGACTTCAGGAGTAGATTCCTTAGTGCCCCTTATGCATTGAGCCCATCCTCCCTTCCACAACCCCTCCAAGTAACCCCCAGTTTGTTCTCCATATTTATGAGTCTCTTCTGTTTTGTCCCCCTCCCTGTTTTAATATTATTTTTGTTTCCCTTGCCTTATGTTCATCTGTTTTGTCTCTTAAAGTCCTCATATGAGTGAAGTCATATGATTTTTGTCTTTCTCTGACTGACTAATTTCACTTAGCTTAATACCCTTTGGGTCCATCCACGTAGTTGCAAATGGCAAGATTTCATTCTTTTTGATTGCCAAGTAATACTCCATTGTATACATATACCACATCTTCTTTATCCATTCATCCATTGATGGACATTTGGGCTCTTTCCATACTTTGGCTATTGTCGATAGTGCTGCTATAAACATGGGGGTGCACGTGTCCCTTCAAAACAGCACACCTGTATCCTTGGATAAATGCCTAGTAGTGCAATTGCTGGGTTGTAGGGTAGTTCTATTTTTAGTTTTTTGAGGAACCTCCCTACTGTTTTCCAGAGTGGCTGCACCAGCTTTTATTCCCACCACCAATACAAAAGGGATCCTCTTTCTCTGCATCCTCGCCAACATGTTGTTGCCTGAGTTGTTAATGTTAGCCATTCTGACAGGTGTAAGGTGGTATCTCGTGGTAGTTTTGATTTGTATTTCCCTGATGATGAATGATGTTAAGCATTTTTTTCATGTGTTTGTTGGCCATCTGGATGTCTTCCTTGGAGAAGTGTCTATTCATGTCTTTTGCCCATTTCTTCACTGGATTATTTGTTTTTTGGGTCTTGAGTTTGATAAGTTCTTTATAGATTTTGGATACTAACCCTTTATCTGATATGTCATTTGCAAATATCTTTTCCCATTCTGTCGGTTGCCTTTTAGTTTTGGTGATTGTTTCCTTCGCTATGCAGAAGCTTTTTATTTTGATGAGGTCCAGTAGTTCATTTTTGCTTTTGTTTCCCTTGGCTCTAGAGACGTGTTGAGTAAGAAGTTGCTGTGGCCAAGATCAAGGAGGTTTTTGCCTGCTTTCTCCTTGAGGAATTTGATGGCTCCCTGTCTCACATTTAGGTCTTTCATCCATTTTGAGTTTATTTTTGTGTCTGGTGTAAGAAAGTGGTCCAGGTTCATTCTTCTGCATGTCAGTGTCCAATTTTCCCAGCACCACTTGCTGAAGAGACCGTCTTTATTCCTACTTTGTCAAAGATCAGTTGGCCATACGTTTGTGGGTACATTTCTGGGTTCTCTATTCTGTTCCATTGATCTGAGTGTAGGCTTCCTCCGTCTTACGTATTCATGGTGGTTCTGGGTGTCTGGGGCCTCTGAAAAGTCCAGAAGGTAGGGTTAACCCTCTGAACCATCATGGGACCCTGGAGAAGGACCAGCAAACCAGGTCCCTCTTGGCATGCACATCCCATTCTGCAAAGGTAGCAGAGCTGCCAATATCTTTTTGACATTGCTGGGAAGGAAGGCCTGAGAATGTTTAGCAAGGTTGGTAGGTATAAGTTATTAACTTATTAAGTACTGTTTTTATTGTCATTTAACTATAGTGCAAAATGGGGAACTAAGAGATTAGGTCACTTGGGAGGATCACACACCTCAAACCCAGTGCCTGTATCCCAAACCTCTGAAGCACTGCCCATACTGTAAAATGATGGTATCTCCTCTACTATTTTGTGTCGAGTGTTAATACCATTCTTCTTATGTGGTCTTTTGTTTCATGCATGTGAACATAAAAATAAGCATAAAGGCTCATGGGGATGTGGATGGGCAAGGGAAGGTGGGGCTATTTACGCAGAGGTCTCTAAAGTCCCTATCCCTTGTCAACCAAGACATTTCACATTCTTATGCTATTTAGGTAAGTTCCATATAAGATGCCAGCAGGGTAGGGGGTGTTAGGGAACCACCAATGTGGTAGATGACCAGACCTGCATTTTAAGACTGAGCGCACTGAAGTGTAGAGAAGGATTTTTTGGGTGAGGGTGCCAGAGTAGGAGGGCCAGTGAGAAGCCATTGGAAGAACAGAAGGTGGTGGTAGCTCAGACCAGGAACCAGGGGATATGCAGATTGGGAGAAGCTGGGAGGTTTAAGACATATTTAGGAGGTAACATTTCAAACATAGCACTTTGTTTTAAATTTGAGTCTCCTACCTTGTTAATCTAATTGTGTGCTCTTGCTTTTAGTTTAAGGCCTAGAGGCTTCAGGTAATTTATGATAGAGTTTTAAAACATTAAAAAAATTTTTTTTTGATGTTTTTATTTATTCTTGAGACAGAGACAGAGCGTAAACAGGGGAGGGGCATTTATTCTTGAGACAGAGAGAGGGAGACACAGAATCCAAATGAGGCTCTAGGCTCTGAGCTGTCAGCACAGAGCCTGACACGGAGCTCGAACCCATGGACTGTGAGATCATGACGTGAGCTGAAGTCGGACGCCCAACGGACTGAACCACCCAGGCACCCCAAAACATTTTTAAAAATGTTTTAATTATTTATTTTGAGGGAGAGTACACATGTGTGCGCATGTGTGGGTGGGGGAGGGGCAGAGAGAGAGGGAGAGAGAGAGAACACTAAGCAGGCTCCATGCTATCAGCACAGAGCCTGACTTGGAGCTGGATCTTATGAACCGAGAGATCATGACCTGAGCCGAAATCAAGAGTCAGACGCTTAACTGACTGAGCCACCCAGGTGCCCCTATGATATAGTTTGTTGATCAAAGGGAGAAAGTTCTGTTACAAAAATGCCTGTTTGAATTGGGGGTGGGAGGAGGGTGGGTCTCTGCTCCTCAAAGTGGATTGGATTGTCCCCAGATTCCACCAGTGCACTGGGCAGAGTTTTCTCCCCTTGCCATCCTGCTGTCATTCTTGGGGACTTCAGTCTGCTCATGGGTGGTCCATTCCTTGCTTTGCCCCCCCCTCAGGGTCTTGGTCTCCATAATACAAGAAGATTTCGTCTTCTCTCTATTTTGGCTACCTGTCCTCATAGCCATGCCCTGGTTCTCCCTTGGATCTCCTCCACTCTGTTGTCCTGAATTGTGGTTACTGCTTTCAACATTTGGTCACCTCTATCCCAGTCTATCCCTACCATCACTTAAATGTCTCTCCTGCCAATACATTCCCTCCCTTTACCTAATTGGCCCTTCGGTGCCACCCATGCGGCGCACACCCTCCATACTGGGTCAGTCTGGCTCTCTACCTTCTCCACTCCATTGATAGGCTGCCAAGCACTGTTGGGTACACCCAATTTTGCAGATTGGGCCACCAGAAACTTCTGGTCCATTACTTGAGTTAGGTGCTCAAATCCACACAGGAAGATCTTGTTTTCCTGGCAGCTCTCTCTCTCTTTCTCTCAGAAGCTCATTCAGGCTTTATCCTCTCCCTTTAAACCCTCTTTGTCAATACCTCTCCCTTCACCACTGGGGACTGACATGACCTCCCACTGAGATGAGAGAGTAGATCCTCAGAAGGGGGTTCTTGCTCCACCTTCCAAACCTACCTGCATCACCACCAGCTTTGTCGCTTTCCCTCTGGTCTCATGGGGAAAAAGTGGTATAGGGCCACTTGCTCCAGCTGGGTCTCAGTTTCCTCTTCTGGTGTTTGCATATTCTGTTCCCTTTACCTGAACAACACCATTCATTCTTCTCGACCTCTTGGAAGGGTCCTTTGATCACCATCAACCCCTCATCTTCTCATTAGCTCCAGACTCCTTCTCAGTTTCCCTATTTTTAAGGTCCCCAACCCTTACCTTATATTACTTCAGAGCTCAAGGCACAAGGCCAGTGAAGGCCAGGGCTGGGGTGCATTAGCATTCCCAGCTCTCCACCTCACTCTCATACCAGGTTGGCCCTGCCCCAGATTTCTACCAGGTGTGCCTTAGAAACTTGGCACCTAAGGAGAAGTTGAGTTTTCTGAATTGTCATCAGTACTGACCTTAAAAAAAGTTCATTTAGAAGCAAAGAGGATTTATCTCTCAATTTCATCCTGGTGAACTTCAGATCGAGAATTGTGTTTTGGGAGCTTGTTCTTTGTAAGCTTATTACAAAAATAACACGGCTACATAATTGCAGAAGGAAAATGAAATTTTATTCTCTTTCTGTGATAACCTTGAGGGAAAATAGAAGCACACAGAAAATTCTCTACTTAGGAAAAATAACCAGAACCTCCCCAAAATGTTATGTAATTTAGTTGTGAGGTGCTTTGGAAAAAAAAAAGTCTATTTATCTTAAACCCCTAAAGAAATATCTTCATGGGGAGATTATCCCATTGAAATTTACTTTAAGGAATTATTTAAAGAACATTGGTCTTCACCACCCATTAATCAGATTGCATTTGATCTTACTTTGGTTTCTCTTTAGTTATGGGTAATTATTTTAAGACTGATGATTGCCTGCTATAAAGGATTGGATTTTTATGTTATAAAAACATTTCAAATGATCTATTGGACTGAACACTGTCGGGGAGGACTGGAAGAGTTCTGGGAGGCAAATCGCTTTAAAGTCGATTGGGCTTGGTCTGGGTTGTGACAGAGAAGAATGAAAATGGTGTTGCTCTGGAGATTTTCTCCAGAGGCAAACTAGTCCTCCAGTGTGGCAGAGGTCTCAAAGGCAGTGGTGGATTGGATTGAATCTCCAAGCCCACTTTTGGGAAGGCCTATAGCCATAGCTGTCTGGAGAGGACACTGGGCCTCCCCCACCATGGGCTTCTCTGGGCTTTTTTCTACAGTGTCCATTTCAGGGCCCTAGAAAGAGCCCAGCTGGACAAATCCTTACACGCTCCCAATGTTTTCCTCTCGTGGGAATCATGCCACTTGTTTTTCCAAAGCCAAACATCGAGGCTAACCTGAAGTATAAGCAGACAAGAGGGCGGTGACATAGACTGGGAGAACCCATGTGCTGTAGACAGTTGTAAGCCCATATCACTCTAATCCAACACAGTGGTGAGACCTTTAACAAGTTGCTCAAATGCTTCAGGCCTCAGTTTTCTCACCTGTGCAATGGGAGAAGTAGGAGTACCTGTACATTGTAAAGTTGTCATGAGGAATCAATGAGATGATGCATATGAAGCTTTCAACTCAGTGCATGGCCCATAATAGGTACTCAGTGCACATTATTATTCTTAGTATCTGTTAATCGGGCTAATCATTGCCATCTCTGAGGTTGTTGCGACAACTAAATGACATCACGTTGGTGAAGGCCTTACAGTGTTGGGCACACAGCAAGCACTCAATACAGGATAGTCATTAATGTAAGAAATGTAACTGTGTTCAGCCTGTCCCCCTGTTACCTCTGTCCCTCTCATTTTCTTTTCGCTTGTGGTGCCCAGCCCACACTGGCTTCCATTTATTCCCAAGTGTCCAAGTCTGTTCCCTCCTCTCCTGTCCCTTGCCTCTGCACTCGATGGCTCCACTTTATCACTCAGGTCTCAAGTCTAAAGTCATCTCTGCAGAGACCACCTGGGTTCAAGAGCCTCCCTGGCCCTCACCACAAGCACTGTCCATCCTGTATGATGTGGCCCGTGCCAATATTTATTCATTATTTATTCAAGGAGAATTGGGATCTCTCTTATCCACTGCAGTTCCCAGGGCATAGGACAATGTCTGACACAGATTAGAGGTTCAAAAAATACCTTCCCCAGCTTCAGACTGTCAAGTGCCCATTGGGAGTCCCTTGAGGGAATTAATTTTGCAGTCAACATCTTTGAGCCTTGAAAATGCTCAGTGTTCTCTGGAACAGGGTGCATAAGAAAGATTCACAGTACTAGGCACTAAGAGTGTTCAGGGAAATAAATCTCCCCAGTGAAAGAACCAGCTGAGGGTGCAGGTAGGGTTTGGGTAGACTGGGCTGGGCAGAAAAGGAAGTTCTCTATTCCAGGAGGGAGGTAGTAGCAGCAAGATCCTCCTAGGGTACCATGCTGCCCAGGGATTATGGGAGAGGAAGACTCACTGACTTGTTGGGAATGAGTGCTGTGGACAGAGGATCTAGCTCCCAGGGCTGGGCTCCCTTAGCAGAGTAGGGAGATAGGAGAGAGGGATAGAAGTCCAGGCCACATGTGTGGAGGGGCCGTTCACGGACCCCAGCAATGATTCAGTCTAGAAGATGTGGATTCAGGGGATAGCCCAGAGGGTGTGAGAGAGGCAGGAGAGAAGGGCACAGTGGTAGGGGTGACCAGAAATGGTCAGAACAGAAGGACCAAGGGAGAGGAGGCTGAATCTCTGTGTCTAATGGGTTTAGGAAATTCATCCATCTATCCATCCTCCTCCCTCCCTTCTTTCCTCCATCCCTACCTACTTTCCTCTCTCTTTTCTTCCCTCCTTCTGCTCATAAGTCAATCTAAGAGCCAGTCACCTGCTGGTAGTTGGAGGCAGTAAGTAGTACCTAATCCAAACTCCACGAACTCACAGTCAACTTAGGGGGCGGGGAGACAAACAAGGTCACTGCTGCAGCATAAGGCACCTTTCTGAAAACTTAAAAAGTGTTTCTGCTTTATGAAGAAAAAGGCATTTTTTTTTTCTTTAAAAAAGAAAAATCAGTAAGTGTATACACTGTTCCACCTGAATGGTGCTGTCCAGCAGCTGTGTCTCCACCTGGGGGAACTTTCTGGCACCTGTGGCTGCAGACACACCCACACCCACCTACCACCCTGGATACCAAGATCCCTGCCTGTCCCCTATCCCTTAGGAAGCAACTGAGTCAGGATCAGAGTCTGAATAGGGGTTCTGGGAGTAGAATTGCATCTCCCAGAGCAATGGATAGGCAAGAGAAGTGATGTAAGGAAAGGCCTGAAGTGCGATCAGGAACAGGGAACAGCTGCACAAATGTGGGTGAGCCAGGGAAGTGTGTACAAGACTGGCTGTGCCCATAGCAGGTGTATGTTGGAGGCGGCTCATGGCTACTGTCCCAGCACACACAGTGGCTAGGAGGTGGCAGTCTACACAGTGAGCAGATAAGTGAGTAGATGTCTAGATTGCAATGGCAAGGATGTGGTGCCCTTGTAGTGCACAGTCT
Source organism: Panthera leo (assembly GCF_018350215.1). NCBI lineage: Eukaryota > Metazoa > Chordata > Mammalia > Carnivora > Felidae > Panthera > Panthera leo. The sequence continues at coordinate 122,347,858 of NC_056687.1, forward strand.
GAACGTCATAAATAGCAGACAAGACATTTTAATATAAACAACAGGATTCGTTATGACAGAAGTGAGCGCTGCCATAAGAGGCAGAATGTGGCAGTAAGGAGGCTCCAGAGGGCCTCTTTAAATGCTCCGGGACTGCCCAAGCCCAGGGCTTTCGGCTTCCTGACAGTCAGGAATGGCCATCTCCTGTCTCCTCCAACCACTAGCCCTGACTTGGCCCCATCTGTCTTTGTGTTTTGGTCCTGTGCCTTGCCTGGCTTGTTGGGGTGAGGCCTGGCTTTGGCTTAGCAGTCCCTTGGCAGCCCCTCGGCTCCTTGCACCGCACAGATAGGAAGCGCGGCACATCTGCTTCTGCTCAGGCCCCAGGACCCCAACCCCAATTGTCAAGTCAGGGCATGGCACGGCAGGGCAGGGATGACAACTCAGTTCCTGGCCTAAGGAGCAGAGCAAAGAGGGACGGCAGGTCCTGTGCTTCCAGCAGCCATCTCGGCTCTCCTCCCCCAGTGTGCTGCCCTGGGAGGTGGTCACGGCATCTGGGAGGGGCTGATGGTTTTGGGGCTGGAGGTGAGAGAAGCTGGAATTGATGGGGCAAGGAAAACACTGTGATTTAACAACCCCACACAGTGTATTGTGTCAGCATTTGCATCAGCCAACACATCACAGAACAAGCTCTTGAGGGATTCTGAGTCTTCTGTGTTTGATTTATACAAGTTTACTACAAAGAATTGATTGGGGCTGGCAGTGGATTGCCACTGCTGGATTATCTTAATGTCTTCCTGGAGAAACTGTGCAGGTTATTCTTCTTGCTAATAAGAATCGCATATCTATTTATCTATCTGCCTGGGAACAAAAATTCAACACTGCCAAGGAACATAGTCCTTGCTGGAGAAAATCCTGTCTTTTCTGAGATATATGCGTGTGCCCTCTGGGTGACTTATCACGGGTCTTCCTGGGCCCCGACGCTCTGTCTGGGTGGGAGTTTCAATGGGGCAGCCCCTGGTGTTTGCCAGACTGTCCGCAGGGACTCAGCTACCTCCACAGCTGAGGGAGATGCGATTGTATGGATCCTCTGTCTGTCTGCAGGATGACGGCTTGCTCTCAATTTCCTAATGTTTTAAAACAAAGTATTTCTACCTATATCCGTATATATATATATACATATATATATACATATATGCATATGTATACATGTATATACATATATACGTATACATATATACGTGTGTGTGTGTGTGTGTGTATATATATATATATATATATATATATATATATATATGAAGACACAGCTACTGTGTCTTCATGTATACATATGAAGGTGGAGGGGACTGGTCAGGGAAACAAAACAAAAGAGGAAACATGGATTTTGAGACCAAGACCTGGGTTTGAATCCCGGAAATATTTGCCCTGGTAATAGTGTGATTTGGCCGTTGTGGTAGATAGAGGAATGGCCCTTGAAGAATGCGTGTCCTAATTCCTGGAATCTTTGAATACGCTATCTCAAATGGCAGAAGGCACTTAGCTGATGGGACTGCACGAAGAATTGTGAGATGGGGAGATGATCTTGGATTGGGTGGGTACAATGTAATCATAAGGGTCCTTACAAGGAGAGACGAGAAGGAGACGGAATGATGAAAGCAGAGGTGAGGCAGGGAGGGAGATAGAGAATGAGAATACTGGAAAATGTTATGCTGCTGGCTCTGCAGATGGACGAAGGAGTCAGGAGCCAAGGAATGCAAGAGGCCTGGAGCTGCTGGAAAAGGCAAGGAAGTGGATTTCCCTCTTAGAACCTCTGAATGAGTGTGAGTCTGCCGACATCTTGATTTTAGCCCAGTGAAACCCATTTAGACTCTCTGACCTCCAGAACTGTAGGAGAATACATTTGTGTAGTTTGAAGCCAGAAAGTTTGAGGTACTTTGTTACAGCAGCAACAGGAAGCTCATACCAGCATGTTGCTTTCCCCCTCTTAGCTTCAGTTAGCTCGTTTCCAAAGGGAAGGGAAGGCAAGCTAGGACTTGCTTTCCTTGTAAGGCTGTTGTGTGGCTTAAATGAAGGAATTATTTTGCAGTGGTCAGGTACATGGGGAAGAGGAACGAGGGTGAAGAGGATGGCCTTCAGCAGCAGGCACTCTGGAAAGCGTTTCTCAAACTGTGGTCAAGCTCCTCTCCCCTCATTTTTAATAAATTTCAATCCTTCATGGATCAATACTTTTATGAAATATAATAAAAATGAATCATTAGAAAAAATGAAATAAAAGACACAAAATCCAAGCCCTATTTTTTTTATTAGATTTAACAGCCATAAAATTGTTGTGTGTAATTGCTCTGAAAGTTTCTAAATGCTTATTCTCACTTTCTGTACTTGCCTCATGTTTATGGGTAACAAACAGTTTGGGACTGTCCCTGGTAAAGACCGATACTCTGAGTCGATTGTTATTTGGAAGTGAGCAAAAGTTGCTATCTAAACCTTGGGAAATCAGATTGCTTTACAGATGAGGCAATGGCCAGACTGAATTTTGAAGTGTGAATAGGGGTTTACAAGGAAGAAAAGAACAAAACACAAAGCAGGGGGAACAGCGTGTTAAAAGGCACAGAGGTATGCAGTGCATCATACCTCAAATATGAATACCTGACATTGTCTTTCAACGATGGCATGCTGAAATTTGACCTGTTCTAAGACTTTCATAAAGAGGAGAATGCAACATGCAGTGTTAATGATGGGAACAGTACCTCTCAGGTTAAAGCTCCTCAGAAGTTTCTTCCTGCCCTTAGGATGAAGCGGCAGCTCTCAGTGGAGCCCACAGAGCCTGGTGAGCCTTGGGGCTGCCCCCTGGTCCAGCTGCACTGCACCGTGCTCCAGCCCTCCAATGCCACCCCATGCTCCAGGCCCACTGGACTCATTTTCCCTTTTTGCAGCCATGTCCTGCTCCAGGACCCCATTATGGTGTTCCTCTGACTAGCATGCTCTTCCCATCTTCTTGTCAGGTGAACTCCTACATGTTCTTTAGGTATCAGCTTGAGTGACATTTCCTCAGGGGACCATCTCCTACCTCCCTGCTTTTGTCTTGGTATATGTTCCAATAACCTTATCCTAGGATAAGGTTTTGCCTGTTTTACTGCTCAGTCAATATCTAGAGGACAAATGAATAGATACTCTACGTTTCTCTCTCCCCAGAACGTACCACGGTTGAGTGAAAATTTTCGTACCTTTATCTGTTTAGAGTTGATGTTCCCACTGAACTATAAACTATATGAGGTCACAGATTATGTTGTTTTGCCCCATACAGGACCGCATACATAGCAGATGCTCAATAAATACATTGAATGAGTATGTGAGTGAGGGAGAGGATGAGCTCTGAGATTTGGGTGGGTTGGTGGTGTAAACCCTTGTAGAAGGGTTTGGTTGTCCTCCTTGGAGTTTCCTAAAACCAGTGGCAACAATAGCTGACATTCAGAGAGAGAGAGAGAGAGAGAGAGAGAGAGAGAGAGAGAGAGAGAAAGAAAAGAGAGCTATCCTGTTGCTGTTGATTTTGTTTCTCTGGAGAGCCCTGACTAATATAGCCCAGTTATGGAGTAGAGTGATCAGCATGGTGGCAGAGGTCTGAGTGCGCTATCACAAAGGCTCTGCTAAGACAGGAAAGATGGCCTTTGATCTCAGTGCTTGGGAGTCCTTCAGGCACATGAACCCCTTCCTGGTGTCAGATCAGGCCCCACAAGAACAACACTTCCCTGGCCTGGCACATTCCAGGAAACATGGTTTTCACAAGTCCCCAAGCTTTGAGGGGTACTGGTAGAGGCATGGAATTGTTCATTCAGCAAATGTGCATTGAACACCCTTTATGAGATGAATCTTGTTCTAGGAATACAGTCATGAAGGATGCAGGTTTACAAGACCCTCCTCTAAGGGAGCCTTTGGTGTATCATGGTTGGGAGAATAGACAGTAAGGAAATGGAGGTGAGTTGTGTGAAGACAGTGAGGCATTGTGTTGGATTCTTGAGGCAGTAATGTTAGGTGATGAGTATGTTCTAGGCAGAGGAAAGAGCTAGGGCAGATGGGTGCAGAAAGGAGGGTGATGGGGTTGAGCCTGGAGAGCATGTCAGGGTGTTCTATGGTGAGCCTGGACTGTGGTGGGCTGGGGCCCTGAACAGGTAGGGCCTGTAGGCCACAGAAAAGAGCTTAGACTTATTCTGAGTGGGAAGAAAAATCTTTGGAGGGGGGGTGTTGAGGAGGGGAACATTGTGATTTTGTTTATAATGGAATACAATGTCCATTTGATGCAGTTGTCCGAATGAAAGCTGATGGTAGCCTGGAACGGGAGGCAAAGGGAGCCTGGAATGGGAGACACACGTGGGCAAAGGTGGGGAACACTTTGGAGGTAGAGGTGAGATGAATTGCTGATGAATGCTAGGGGAGGGGTACGAAAGGAGGAATGGATTCAGGGAAGATGCCCTGATCTCGTAGGAAGTGGTGACTCTGCTGTCTCTGAAATCAGCAGTGGTACCTGCTGCATAGGGGTCAAAACTGATAGGTTTTGAGCTGAGACATTACCTGGTCACTCCCTTCAATTCTTCTGAACATTGGACGAATATCCTCTGACCTCCTCTTTAGCTGTCCCACCAGTTGGACCAGAAGCATATCTGAAAGCTCATCAGATCACTAAGGAAGCATGAGGCTCTTGTCTGCTTCTCTTGTCTTCAGCCTTGCCTGCCCTTCAGGACACCCCTGCCTCTCAGGGCAGAAATGCCCCCTTAGCCACTGGGTCTCACAAGTGCTGGGCGCAGGTCACTGCATGCCCCTGAGTAAGTGTGGGCAGGTGGAGAGCTGCCCTGCTAGACATGCCCAGTGTGCTAGGCTCCTCACTCTTGTGCCCTTGCCCATGCTGCTCTTGGGCCTGGAAGACCTTCCCCCTCTTCTGAGGACTATTGTTACTCATCCTTGGAGGCTTTCCTTGGCAGCCCCTCCCATCCCATGCCTCTCCTCTGTGTGTTCACAGCCTCGTGGTTAAAGTTAATGTCCCTCTCTTTAAGGGTCATCCTTCACGAGGGGGTGAATACCTGAGGGCAGGGACCATGTCTTACTTATATTTCCAGCACCTAGCCCAGGGGGCTCTGTCATTGTTTGAAATGATACGGCAAAATGAATCCATCGCTGGCCACAGAAGTGTGGGCTGGGAAGAGAAACTTGCCTTTTCCAGAAGTGTCTGGCTTCTCTTTCACAGACAATACTTCAGGCACCAGCAGAACAATAATAGACTCCAGCTTTATCTTCGTTTCCCTGATTAGGAAGACCTAGTTTTGAGTTAAGGTTGTAAATGAGGTGCTGTGACTGTTTCATGAATAAAAGACCTAAATTTGCTTGAACTTGGGTGATAAGTATTTTACATTTAAGACATGTTTGGCATTATGTTCAAAGCTGAATATATCAGATGTTCTATAATACAGGCTCAGTGTTAGGCTAAAATCAAATGTGTTCACACTAATGGGAAAAAGTCTAGGGGCTCTAATCACAGCTTGTGATTCAGCATGATTGACAGTGTTTCCATTTTTTAAAGTCCCTGTTTTTCATGTGGAATGAATGACTCCTTTTTCATTTTGTTCCTGTAATAGGAAACGTTCTCATTGTGGAAGGAAATCTCTACAAGCAGCCCATTAAATAGTAAAATGTTACTGCTGTGTCTGAGTGAAATTATCATCTGGGGGAAGCATCAGCTTTGCAGGTGTACAATACCCAGAGTGGGTTTTCTCAAACTGCCGAGCTTGGGGGCAGCTTTTCATCATCTGGGGGGACACACATTCAACATCATTGTCCCACCTCTCCTCTAAATGAAACCTTGCTTTGCATGTGAGTTGGGCCTCTTCTGGATGTTGGCTGTGGAAACTCACTCCATCTACTTCAAGTGAGAAAGAACTTGCAAGAATGTCAGGATGTGTTGCTGAATTCAGTGTTAGAGATAAAGCCAGGAAGTGGGACCAGAGCTGGCCTGGAGTGTTATCCTGAGCTGGGAATCTTTACTTTGTGTCATTTATTCATGTTGCTCTTCGTTCTTCTGTCTTGCTGTGGCCCAGCCTTCTTCTTTCCCAGTTCTCATGGTGGTCTCATGGTCACCACCATCAGATACCCAGAAAGAGTCTGACCTCTTCCCCAAATGCAATGCCCTTCCCTAGACCAGTCCATGGTAGGTAGGGGGTGGGTTGTATCATCACACCAAACTTCTGCTGCAACCATATGGGTGGCGGAGGAAGGCTCAATTTCTAGAAAGGCATTACATTGCTAGGGAGAGCTCAGATTCATGCCATAAATGGATAACAAGCTCAGTGACTTCTGCCATGTTGAAATTCAAATTCTGACAATGAAACCCGTAAATACATACTTATGAAAAGGGGATTATGAAGGACAGAGATCATGTATTTCTGATTCCATGTGGAGCTGTGACCAGACCTACCTAGATGCTTGCCACCTCATTCTTAGACCTTGTACTGTTGATTTAATTTTGGGGACATCACCTCTTCCTCCAAACCCAGTCCCCTTTTCCCTCCTTGGACTGGATCCTCACTAGGTAGTATTCACCATAAACCAGGAGCTTCCAGCCACAATGATGAAACTGCTGTCCATCAAAAACATTGCTTCTGTACATTACCTCTCAGCCTTCTAGCAACCCCATCTTACAGAAGTGGAATTGAGGCTCATACAGGTTGAGAAATTTGCTAAGGCCATGTAGACAGGATGAATGGAAACAGGACTGGCATCCCCATATTTCTTGTTCTAAAGCCTTTATTGATTTCATAACACCACGCTAGTCCCTTCACATAGCAACACATCTCGAGATGAGGTTGTCAGCAAGGATAAAGCAGAAATGATAGACAGGAAAACGGGCCCAGAATGTCTGCATCTGAGAAAGGTTGTACAAATAATATGGGTGAATCTGATATCTTCTAGGATTCTTGGCTTCTAGGACCTTGGATTGGCTTAGAATGTATTCCAGGCTTTGTGGGAGCTCATAGCCCTCCTCAGGATGTTGTGCATTTCCAGGGGGCTTATGTGCCCATTGTCTCCTTGTCACTCAGGTTCTTGGGCCTCTGAATACTTTCTCCATGTGGCACAACATTGACATGGACATGGAAACACATTTCTTAGGTAATGTCAGACTTTAAATCAAACCTATTCACGCTAATGTGAATGTAGTTGCCTTCCTGGAGGATTTGGAGGTACGTAGAAGATGGGTTTCCATCCAGTGACACAGATAGTCTAGGGTTTGACATTAGCCACTCCTACACTTGAACTATCTGTGGTCATCATATCCAGGGACATTTCCACTCATTCTTCACCCCACAGAGTCCCCTCACCCCTTACCATCTGCCCCTCTCTCCCTTTCTTATCCCCTCTTGAGTTTCAGAGTAAAACACACAGTCCTTCCATTTTCTCATGGTTAGTAGCTGCTGGATGCAAACCCTCTTGTTATTCCCAACCCCTCTATAGTCCCTGAGTGGAACTAGAGCCTTAGTCTGTGGGACACCCCCTTCTCTATCTCTGTCCCTGGGGCTGCTGTCTCTGTTCTCCCCAGGTCCACCTGGAGTTGCAGCCTATTTGCAGCTGCTCATGTCAGTATGTGCTGTTGGAAGTCATTTTTTTCTGACTGTGGTAGGTTGGTCTTCCCTGCCCAGAGTCTTCAGCACAACCATCCTTGAAGAGAGAGGAAAGATAATTTCCTCCAGGTGGAGAGCCATGAAAAGGCATGGTGGTAGGGCTGGGCCCAGAAAGGAACAGCAAAGAGTGGGGCAGAGGCAGTGTTGTTTCGGTGACGTGGGATGGAAAGTGATGCAGGGCTAAGGTGATGCAGGGCTTTGGTAGCCTGGAAGAGGGCTCCAAGTTTCTTGCAGGGGATAGTGGGAGGGCATGTCTTTATCTCTTTGCCCATGTGTGAAAGGTAGGGGTTGGTCTTTAAACATTTCTATGTCTTAGTCCTAAATATAGTGTGTGGTTCATAGAAGCAAATGGTAAATATGTGCTGAATAAATGTGTAGGCATAGAAACAGGTTTTCTCAACTGTGAAAGGGAATTAAGGCACTAGAGAGTAGGTGGATCCAAGAGGCCACTTTATAAATGCTGAAGTCCTACTCTGTAGACATGTACCTCAAAGTCAGCTCTGGGGTTCAGACAGGCTAGCTCATGCTGCCCACCAGGCAGTCCCTGGGGCTGAATTTGATAGAGCCTATGGGATCTGGACTAGTAAGCCCCAACCTGCAAGCCCCATTGAGGGAAGAGTTAGCTTACTTTAGTCATCCTTGCATTTCTGGCCCCAGCACACAGAAGGCCTCAAGAGTTGAAACGTGCCCAAAAAGAAACCCTTCCAAATGGAGACCCTTTTGGCCACTAGGTGGCGCCATTGTTCCAGCCAAAGACCACAGAGCCTGTTGGGAGCCCACATGCTTGGAACTTTGAGTTGAATCCAAACTCCTCCAACATATCTGTCAGGTTCTAATCTCAATGCAGTAATACATTCTAATCCCATAACAAGGGGATTAACAACACCACTGTAGCTAATTTGAATTGAGAATTGAGAAAATCTGTTTCAGAAAGCAAATTCCAAGACATTTCCTTCACTCAGCTGGCTAAGAAGGGCTAGGCATGTTGGAAGGAGTAGTAGTTTCTGCACAAATTGGCAAATCAGCTTGCAGACTGAGCTTCTCACACAGCTCACTGCGGTGCCGATTTACAGAACTGTGGAGCTCACCAGGCACCCCAGCCCCTGTGCCATCTTGGTGTCTGACAGAAAAGGAGCTAAGGACAAATAGAGAAAATGTCTCCCTCATAAATTCCCAAGAATTCTTCTGTTTGCACCAAGGTCTTGATGTAGGACACCTCTACCATTCTCCACATATTCATAACCTACCCTTTCTTCAAGGTCCAGTTCCAAGGAGGTTATTTTTTGTGCCATCTCCTGTCCCAAGGACAAAGACCTCTGAATTCTGGAAATGCTTTTGACCCAGTGAGCACTGAGGGATGTGAGTGTGATCCACCTTTTTCAGTACTGTTGTTTCTCGACTCCTCACTGAGGTGGTAATTCCTTTGAGGGCAAGCTCAATACTTTGAGCTTGTTGTGTTTCCTGCACACAGCAAGAACTTGGTAGATATTTGTGAGTGTTGAAGAGCAAACAAAGTAAAACATTGCTCCATATTCAAAGGGCTGGGAGATGTTTAATAGCAACACATAAAAAGAGAGTTTTGTGGGTCATTACTCTTCTCAGATAGCTGTAGATTATGATTTTAGATCATAATCTATAAATTAGCAGCATGAATTTGTATTAATATTACTGTAAATAACAATAAGAATAGGTACATTTGTTGAGTGCCTGATATATAATAGTCACTGTGGTATGCATTTTACATATGTATTTCAATAGTTTTTCAAAATCTCTAAGAGGCATTATTCCCAGGTTTCCCATGGGAAAAGTAAGGTTTAGGAAGATAAAGTCACCTGCTAAAGTTTCTAAATTAGTGCCAGACAATCTTTGCAGGGTTGGCTGGGTTTGGAAAACCCAAACCCCTACCATAGGTGCCAAGTCCCACAGTCCTTATGAGACTCCTAACGACTCATATCCTGAGGCCATGCATAGCTACACAGATCTGACTCTGGAAGGGCTCAAGGGCATGGAGAGCAATGTGCCTGGAGGAGTCATCTGGTGGGTGGCCAGAAGCAGTGCATCTTGGGAACCTTGATTGAAGTGAATCCCTCAATTGTACTTCAGTAAAAACAGACAAGGCTTGAAGGACAATGTATTTGCCCAGTAGAACACATACAAAGAAGAGATATCATTGCCTATTTGGTATGATTTAGAGGTCACCTGGGAGACTTCCCTGCCCTGAATTATTTTCCTCTCTGGCCTGTTTTGGTCTCCCAAATATTGCTATTAGTTCTTATTTTCCTTGAATTTAAAGTGTTTTGCAGTCTCTCAACATTGTCCATGATCTATCAAACCTGTCAAGGAATGAGTTAAGAGCCATATGGAAGGAGGATGGGTGCCTGGAAGTGGCAGGGGGTTGGGTGCACTTTGGCTCTTCCCTCCTGCCTTCATGGCTGGGGATGAGGCCAACAGGCAGGCAGAAAGCCACTGATGGGGCCCCTGTAAGGCAAGGAGAGTCCAGATTTTGGATTTGGATCACAAAGTCTTTCGGACCTTGCTTTACACCTGTCCTCTTTACCTTGGCTCCCCAAGGCTGCCACTCCTACAGCTGGAGTCCCAGATGCCATGGGTTGTTAAGCAAGCATAGCAGGTGTTGGCAGCAACAAGAGATGGAGGGGGGAAGACAAATCTTTAGCAGAATCTTCATTCAGCTGAAGATGCCTGAAATGGAAATACATTTCTGGGGAAAGAAATCTCTGGTTGACACTGAACATTTCCCTTGTGAGAAAAAAGAGAAAAGGGCCTCACTATTTGCTTGCATGAGCTGTAGGAAGCCCCCGGTTTGTCTCTGATGCTGGAAATTCCTTCTGCAGAGGAGAAGTCTTTCATCTTACTATTAAAAACTAAGTTAAGGTTTCAAACCTTTGACAGAGTAAATTCTTGATAGCCCTTTCTCCTGAGAGTCTATTGCCATGGTAGAGAAGAACAAAAGGATTGAAATGTGAGAAATCTGAGCACCTGGGGAGAGTAGGCAGGTGTGACAAGGCAGGCTGAGTCCTCAGGGACGTCTTTGCACTTTGCTGATTTCATGAGAGTATTGTGAGTTGGCTTCCTTTATGCAGGTCTAAAGTGTATGCATTTGACTGACTAGGCGGTAGCCTTGATTGTCTAGTAGTTTTCTGGGTTATTTTTCTAGAGTGGCTCCAAAGTTCGTTGGCTTTAGAGAGCCATACAGAATTTCTCTTCACTGGGCTGTGGGAGACTGCTTTGGATTCTGTGTCTCCCTCTCTTTCTGTCCCTCCCCTTCTCGTGCTCTCTTTCTCTCTCTCCTCTCTCAATTAATACACATTAAAAAATTTTTTTAAAGACAAGAAACTGGCTGTGGTTTGGTTTCTACTGCTTTGGCTAATAAGGTTTTACCTGTGCCAGGTGGACCATAGAGAATGACCCCTTTGGAGCTTTATATCCATGTTTTCATAATATTCAGGATGAGTGAGAAGAAGCTCCACAGATTCCTTAATTTCCTGAATTTGGTTGTCCAACCCCCCATATCTGCATAGATTTCCTGGGAGGTCTTCTCTACCTTCATTGCTGTGACCAAGGTCTCTGTGTCATCCCTGAACACCTCTATGACAGCATGAACCTTGTGTCTGAGCAGGACTGAGCAGCCTGGTTCCAGCAGATCCTTGTCTACAAAGGAAAGAATGTTGATGTAGAGTTCTGAGCCCACAGGTGTGGACATAATGGCATGATTGTCATCAATGATCTCTTCCAACATTCCTACTGACATTGGGGTCCTCCTTAGATCATCCACCTTTGATCTTTCCTCCTCTTGCTTTTCTTCTAAAGGCTTCATTTGTTCCTGGTTTCTAACGAATTCTTCCTCCATGAGAAGATAGTCTTTAATTCTCTCTAACTTTGGTAATTTTTTTTATTTTTTTATTTTTTTTTTATTTAAATTTTTTTTTTAACGTTTTATTTATTTTTGAGACAGAGAGAGACAGAGCATGAACAGGGGAGGGTCAGCGAGAGGGAGACACAGAATCTGAACCAGGCTCCAGGCTCTGAGCAGTCAGCACAGAGCCCGACACGGGGCTCGAACCCACGGACTGTGAGATCATGACCTGAACCGAAGTCGGCCGCCCAACTGACTGAGCCACCCAGGCGCCCCAAACTTTGGTAATTTTAACAGGCACTGACTGTGAGGTGTCACCAGTGGCAGCTTGCTGGCAGCATCTGGTCCCTTTGTTTTCTTCTTTTTCCCCACTCTAGTTGGTGCAGGAGGTTTGTATTTCTTATTCTTGTCCTTGTCATCCTCTTGCCACCTCCAGGGCCATGATCACCACTCTGACTTTGACCCATCTTGCTTTGGCTGCTCTAAATGCTGCTGCTGGAAGTCTTTCAATTTTTTAAAAATGTTTATTCATTGTTTTGAGAGGCAGAGACCGAGTGAGAGTGGGGGAGGGGCAGAGAAAGAGGGAGACACAGAATCCAAAGCAGGCTCCAGGCTCTGAGCTGTCAGCACAGAGCCCAAGCCTCCTGCGAGGCTCAAACCCACAAACCATGAGATCATGACTTGAGCCAAAGTCAGAAGCTTAACTGGCTGAGCCACCCAGGCACTCCTAAAAGTGGGTATTTTTAACATAAAATGTAGTGAAGTCAATTGAGAAACTGTTAGAACTGGTAGCAAGTTAGGAAGTCTGAATGCTGAGGAATAAACCCATCAAAAGACTATGTGACAGAGGTTTGAAATAACCAACATACATACCATGTTTCTAGATGAGAGGACATGATATCTTAAAGGTGACAATTCTCCTCAAATTATTTTACAGATTCAATAATCCACATTCACTGTTAGTGTGAGATTTGTTGCAACCTCATTATTGGAAAGAGATTTGGCAGTATCTACCATATCACGCCTTTTGACCTAGCAATTCCATGTTTAGGAAAGTCTCCTCTGGCAATACTTAAATGAGCACAAGGTTCATTGCAATAGTTTATGTTACTAGAGAATTGGAAGCCATTTAATGGTTCTTCAATAGGGAATGATTGCATCATGGAATGCAATGTAATGGCGAATAAAACTTCTGTCAATCTGTGCGTATTGACAGGGAGATTTTTTAAGACATTAAGTCACAGAATAATATATAGAGTATGATTCCTATTATGTGGAAAACACTATGTGTATGTGAATGAAGAAATGAGTCTGAAAGTCCTATAATTCTCCTGGGAACCAGGGCAAGATTAAATAGGGACTTAATTTTTTTCAAATGAAAGAATACTGTATTTTTTAATGTGAAAAAAAAGTGAAAAGAAGTAGCAGAGACATATATTTTTATAGGAACAATCCCAATACAATTTTGATATATAATTGTTCCAAAATTTGATTCTTAAGTGATATTACTGATTTCATGAAAATAGCATAGTCATCAAGTAAAAGCCCAAATGAGATTATTTATTCCATTTTTTCTTGATTTATGGCTCAGTATTTAAAATATAGCTTTTAGGCATGATCATTGAATATTGATTTTTCCATTTTCTTATTCTTTTAGATTAATTTCCCTATTCACGTAAAAATCAATGCTTGGGTGACTTATTAAAGTTTTATATTCTTTAATATTCCTTGATCCTTCCATAGTTTTTTTTTCTTTTTACATAAATAATCTTTAATACATTCTTGATTTTCACATTTCACTTTACATCCGGGTTTGGATGGATTTGTTTGTAACCGCTCAGCTATGTCACGACACCCATGAGTCTTTGTGTTAGCAGATGAAGCTCACACTCAGGGTTTGAGGGCATTGATGCAAAATCTGTCCCCACTGTCCTTATGGAGTCACTGATGAGTCTCTCAGGTTTGTCACAGTGGGTGTTCAGGGGTTCCCTCCTGCCTCAGACTTTCCTTCTTTTTTGCCGTCTTCTATAGCATCACACCCTTCCTGGAAGTGCTGCTGGAAAACTTTGAGTTGTGTAACTTGCAGGAAATACAGAGCATTCAGGGCCTTCCAGGGAACCCCACAAGACAAGCAAACCTTTTTCTTCCTAGTGTCAGTGGCATTTTCTAGCATTACTTTGATGGGATATTGTGATACTTATCTGTTCTCCAGGAAGGAGTAAGTGGGAAGGAAAGAAGGCCAAAAGAGGGAAAGCACACCTCCTTATGCCACAGCCCACAAAATGTAAAGCAAAGATGAATGGGAGTTTGCCAGACTGCAGAGGAGGATGGTGGTCCAGGCAGAGAAGATTGCTACAGAAAGGGAACGATTTAGGGAGGTCACAAGCATGCTAGGGCCGCCCCTCTCATCCCCCCTCCCCTTCCTTCAACAAAAGGCTCAGCAAAGCCTGTCAGGGGTTACCTTGTCAAAGGCTGTAGATCTCGAATTCACAGAGTTTCTCTCTTTGCCTCAGTTTCTTCATCTATAAAATGGGGATAATGCTAGTATCTCACAGGGTTATCATGAGGATTTACTGAGTTAATTTTTGTAAAGTGCTAAAAACAAGGCCTGGTGAGCAATAAAGGCCAGATATGTGTATGAGTTATTATTATAAACAATCTGTGGCCTTGAATTTTTTTGCAATTTCCTCACGAGTTACCTGTTTTTAAATTTTCTTTAGAAAATTTTTTTTTTTTCAGTTCATGGAGAGAAAAGAACCTGTCAACTTAGTACATTTGAACAACAAAGTGGTTTTATTTCAGAAACAGTCCCTATTATGCTGTCCTGGTCAAAAGCTTTTTGGCAGTTCTTTTTCACTTGGGTTCATCTGATCCGATAAAAGATTGACTGGCCTCTGAGCACATGTTCTTTTTGCTGGTTTTTCCTCTTGGAAAAATCAATGGCAGCTGGCTATCAGTGGGCCTCTGGGTGCCCCATGTAAGCTGTTGAAAAACTGTTTAGTACAGAGGAAGCTGTGCTTTAGGCCTATTGTTCCCCATAATGTCTAGCCTCTTGCCTCTGTGCACCCTGGTGGACCTGGATGGGTAGGATGGTGGAGAAGTGTAGCCTGCTAGCGGGGGTGTGCTGCTAAACTGGCTCCAGGGGGATGGGGCTTTGATTTTTGGCACTGCTGATTACTGTAGTATAAATCCTCCTGCTACGGCCGATCTCAGACTGCCCATATGAGGTCATTGAATGCAGGGTTGGGAAGAGATGTGAACAGCCAGTCATGGATGGAACAGAAGAAATCTTACTCCTATAGCAAGGTTGAGAATGTTCCTGTGGGGATTTCTTTCCCAGCAGGGAATGCTGGAGGGACTAGAAGAGAATTAACATTTTCTGAGCATCTTCTGAGTACATTGTGAACTAGGTGCTTTGCAGACATTATCTCATTTGATCTTTGTAGTGACATCATGAGTCAGCTAACTTCAGCCCCATGTTCACCCGAGGAGGGGAGCCTCAGAGCTGTGAAGCAACTTGCCCAAGGTGACACAGTGGAGGAGCAGGGACTGAGACCAGTACTGGTGAAGCATAATGATTCCTGGGATTGAAGTAGCAGAGAATAGCACTAATGGAAAAAATTATAGGTAATTCTCTATGGGTGAATCCATTTTAACTTCACTCCATCACTCTGACATAAAAATCATGGCTTTAAGGCCTGGGAGGAGCCTTTATTTAGCTCAATATCTCATCAAGAGGATGAGGCAAGTGAACGAGAACAGCTTAATTTTAGCATAAAATAGGGATAATATGAGCACATGTGTTCTTATAGTTAGGAAGGTGCTCTGTGTTCTTGGGAGAAACAGGCTGGGAAGGGTAATTTTATTTTCCCAGGGCCCTGCCATCCAGGGCAAGAGGCAAGGGCATTAGTGTCCTAATTTGGGGAAAACAGAGTAATTCCTGGAACCAGAATTACAAATGAGCCCATGGAAGGATGTGCATCCTTTCTTCTCCATTAGGCCTTTCCTATGGGTTCCAGGAACATGGACTCAAACCCAAGGAGGGGAACACTGCTTGAGGATACTGATGACTTTACACCCACAGGTAGACCATTTAGCTCAGGCACATGCCCCGCGGTCTCTACCCAAGGAGGGGTGCCTTTGTGAATAGTCCTTGGCATTGCGGTACTTCCTGGTTTGGCTGTCACTTCTGTGCACAGGGGATAGGGAAAGCTCTCACATTCTTCTCATATTTCAGCCTTTGTCTATTAGGGAGGTATTGAGGAGGGACATTTCAAACCCACTCTCCATCCTGCTTTGATTTCCTCTGCTAGTGTGATTAATTAGCACCTGGGTCAGAGGGGTCATGTTAGTAGGTAGGGTCAGGGCCACTATGTCTTAGAGGGCCTGTAGGCATGCTTCTCTATCACATCCTGTGTCCAAAGGCAGTGGGTCCCTCTCTACCCGTGGCCCATGTGCAAGCTCACTTGGGCAGAGCTGGCTTGCTCAGCTTCTGGCCACCACCATCTTTTCTGCACTTTGAACCGTTAAGTCGGTAAGAACATTCTAATGGTGGAGACATAAACTAGCTGCTCGAATTGAAATGAATAGAATTAGTTTTTTTTTTCCCCTACCATAATACGTCCCAGGGGTGTTTCCTATATTCATTTATTTTTTTTTTAATATTTTTATTTTTTAAAATGTTTATTTTTGAGAGAGAGAGAGAGCGCACACATGAGTTGGGGAATGGCGGAGGGAATGGGGGAGAGAGGATCTGAAGCAGGCTCTGTGCTGACAGCAGAGAGCTTGATGCAGGGCTCAAAATCACGAACTGTGAGATCATGACGTGAGTCAAAGTCGGACACTCAACTGACTGAGCCATCCAGGTGCCTCTCCTATGCTCCTTTAAAATCTGCTATTGTGCTATATAAGGTTCATTCACTCATTCATTCTTTCATGCACTTATCAACGGATATCTGTATGTCAAGACTCTGCTGAACTCAAAGATCTTGGAGGCAAGGCTCTTGACTCTTCTCTTGGGTCCCCCACAGGCCTTACTCATAGCCAGTTACACAGGAATACTTGGCAAAGAGTTACAGCATATTCTGGTCTTCAGACTCTGGGGTCCCTTGGAGTTAACCCCATCCTCCCAGGGGGTTTCATATTCCCAGAGGCTTTGAATCTATAATGCCAGGTCATGTATATTTCCCTCCTTACCCACGACAGACATAATATTCGATTATGAATCTCCGGGATTTCAAAAGATTCAGGCTTAATGACCCAGCTCTGGTTTATGTCTATGAAAGTCAGGGAACCTTAGTGAAGCCAGTCAGCAGAGAAGACTGGGAGATCCACAGAGAAATGGGGACTCAGAGTGGGAGGGGGAGGAGGAAAGTTGGGGAGGAGCCAGCAGCAGGGCTGTCTGTCCTCCTGGCTGACCTCGGGGTCTGAGCTAATGCAGCAATAAGGGGCCAGGCGAGTCAGGTCTCAATGATGGATGGGCCTCTCTGTCTCCATGGGCAGAGCACAGAGCTGGGGGCTTTCCCAGATGAAGCCAGAAGTCATTTTCCCTTCCAATGAAAGGGCAACTTGTTCATGTGGAAAGGAGAATTATCTGCATGTGAAATCTTCAGTTTCTTGAGGCAGAAGGCCAGAAATGGTTGCCTGGGCAATCTCCATAGCCCAGGCTGATCTGAGGAGAGCCACAGGCTTGGAAGCCCACAGACTTGAGTTCAAACTCTGGCCTGGCCACTCTGTGGTTTTGTGACCCTGGATAAACAAATAACCTCTCTGAACCTCTGTTGCCTTTTCTTTAAAATGGGGGCAAGATCACCTTTCTGGATTGTTGTGAGGACTATATAAGGTGCTATTGTTTAAAGGCCTGGCACACAGCAGGCACTTCATAAATGCTGATCTTCCTCTTCTCATCCTTAACATTTATTTCCGTGGTAATTGGTCTTCAAAGATGGCTTCCCATGAGTAAGACCTCCTGACATCCACATCTAGAATCTGGGCTGGGTGTGACTGGCACTTGACTAGCAGAGTGCAGTGGAAGTGGGACCGTGTGATTTCTAAGGCTAGGTTACCAGAAGCCAGAGACTTGCGGCTTCCCTTGGGCCTCCTGAAGGGCTTGCTCTTGGGTTGCAGGCTCTCAGAACCCAGCTGCCATCATTGTACGGAGAGGATATATATGTAGTTGCTCCAGATGACAGCTCCAGCTGAACTCCTAGGCAAAGCCAGCATCAACTGTCAGCCATGTGAATGAGTTATCTTGTACATCTGGCATAGTTAAGCCTTCAGATGGCTCTAACCCTAGCCACTGTGTGAGAGACCCCAAGTGAGAGCTATGCAGTCAACCCTTAACGTTTATTTATTTTTGAGACAGAGAGAGACAGAGCATGAACGGGGGAGGGTCAGAGAGAGGGAGACACAGAATCCGAAACAGGCTCCAGGCTCTGAGCTGTCAGCACAGAGCCCGACGCGGGGCTCAAACTCACTGACCGCGAGATCATGACCTGAGCCGAAGTCGGCCGCCCAGCCGACTGAGCCACCCAGGCGCCCCTGCAGTCAACCCTTAGAACCAAGAAGATAATTATATATATAGTATATATTATAATATATTATATATATATATATATATATATATATATACATATATATACACACACACACACACACACATATATAGGGAGTTTTGTTTCAAGCACTTATATTTTGCATTTGTTTGTTAAGCAGTAATAAATAATGGTAACCATCAAGATCCAACATTTATTATTGTGTGGAAATTCCGTCATGGACAAATTTATTTCCTTGGGTTAGATATTAAGCTATCTGGATTCCCCTTTTAAAATATGAGGTCCATATTATCTCAGGTTTTACTGGGGTTAGGGTCCATTGTTGCCTGAAGCCTTGCACATGTGGATGAGGGAAGGGGATGGGCAGGGGGATAGCTTGGGGGATTCTGAAGTTAGACCATGTGGATTGAAAATGCAGCCTGAATGCCCTGGCTCAGCTGTCAGGCTCAAGGAGGGCATGGCTTCTGCATCATGAGTGCCTTTGGTGAGCTCAGTGCTCCATAGCTGTGGCATTTGCTCATCTTCACCACAGCCTTTGAAGCAGAGTTGATTGTACCCACTTTATAGATGAGTAAACGAAGGCTCAGAGATATGGAGATGTGACTTCACCCAAGGTCAGAGAGCCAATAGAACAGGGCCAGGTTTGTGTCCATTTCTGCTTGATTCTGAGTGGGGTCTCTTTTATCTGGGACCTAAGCATTTTTCTGGGGCTACTTCTTCCCCCATCTCACGAGTTAGCACCAGAGACCTGCCACACACTTTTAGGTGGTGGAGGAGTGGCAATTTCCCCTGAAGGGCCATAACCAGAGCCCATTGTCCATCTCTTCAGAGTCCTGTGGTCCAGAGCAAGGGCAGGGGTCTTCCTCTGTTAAACATCCAATCAGAATGGATTTTCCCAGGGAGGCAAACCACAGGTCCATAGTCTGGCAGGCAGGTGCCTCTGGGGCAGCCGGGTGGGGGCTGGGTTCCATCCACTACTCTACATGCAGCCTGCTGCTGTCACCAGGATCCTGGGTACATCCTATGTCTCTTTACCAACAGAGGCAATAAACTTGGAGAAGTTTAAAGTGGGAAAAGTCTGGGCATCTCCTCTCTCCAAGATGGAACTTACACTTCCCTGCTAGTAGGTTCTTGGCAGGCTCACTTTATCTTCAAGGAACAAATGAGATGTGTTTCAACCAAAACAGCTTTCAACCTAAACCTGCTATCAGATGGCCTGACAGTCACTCCCTGTCTACCTGTCTAGCTTTTTTCAGAGACAGCACCTCCTTTAAATTCAGGAACAACCTCAATCTCCTGTGGATTGGGTTAGACTCAGGAAAGCTGTAGTTCACTGTGGGCAAAGGGAAGGGACTGGCTTAACAAAGGGCAGAGTGGGGGGACCACCCATGCAGTGGACTTTCACATGGGGAAGGTTGCTTAAGAGTTGCTATTGAATAACTCTTCATGAGGGCAGGCACAGCTCCAAGTACTTTGCAAAGAGACCTTCCTTTACTTCTCATGGTAGGTCTGTAAGTTGAGTATTACTATCTCTGTTTATAGGTCAGGAAACTGAGGCTCAGAGATGTTAAGTGACTAAGATTCTCTTTATTCATTCAACAACCATTACCGTCTTAGTTTGTGTTCCTTGAAGCAGAGCCTGATGCAGGGATTGGACATATGTGATGTATTGAGGGAATGCTCTCAGGAGAATCATACAAGGAAGTGGGGGAAGCAGGATAGGCAGAGGAAAGGAATGAGCAATGATGTGGTGTGTCAGGTGTAGTCTTGCCTTGGCCTAAAACACTTTGGGGGCTCTGGAACATAAACAGCTTCACAGAGTTGCCCTATCTTGAGGCAAGAGAGCTCTGTGTTCATACCCCTGTATCAGCCAGTTACTGTGCCCCTGCATGTGGTGTAATCTCCTAGTGCCTCTGGACAAAGCAGCTGCTGTCAGCCAAAGGCCATTCACTGGAGATGGTCACATAAGTAAGCTTTTGGTACCAGCTCTTGAAGCTGGTGTAAATGACACTTGAGGGTGACCAGCCATTTTGATTTGCCCAGAATTGAGGAGTTTCCCAGATGTGGGATTCTTGGTGCCCAAACCTGGAAAGTCTTGGGAAGTCTGGCACAAGTTGTGCACCATACTGGGCAGTAAAGGTACCTGAGTGGGGCAGTGACAGTGTCTACTACATTGACTGAGGATCTTGATGTGGGAAAACTCTTCTTGGTAATGGGAATGCAGTAGTTTCTGCCTCCAGGAGCCCAGAATCTACTTGGGGATACCCACATAGATGACAATGGCTGTGTTGAATGGAAGGAAGCACGGGGGACTCAGAGAAGGAATCCTCACCTAGCTTGGAGAGGTAGAGCATGGGGAGCAGTATAGGTAAGTTTTCCCAGAGGAGGTGATACTCAGTAAGGATCTGAACATAGTAGGGACTTAGCCTGGTGAAGAAGTTGGGAGGGCAGAGAAAGATGATACTGTAAATAGGGGGATTTGAGATGTGAAAGATAGAATCCCAACTACAGAAAAAAGTATGGTATAGGATGTCTAAGGTAGAGCTGGAGATGCTTCATGTATTAATTACCTAGTGTTGAGAAAGAAATTACCACAACACTTTGTGACTTAAAACAACACACATTTATTGTCTCACAGTTTCTGAGGGTTAGGATTTTGGGAACAGCTTAGCTGTGTGGTTTTGGCTCAGAGCCTCTCGTGAGGTTGCAGATAAGACATTGGCTGGGGCATCTGAAGGCTTGACTACAGCTGCAAGATCCACTTCCAAGATGGCTCACTCTCATGCTATGGGCAAAGGCCTTCAGTTCCTCTCTGGCTGTTGGCAGGAGGCCTCAATTTCTCACCATGTGGGCCTTCCTAGAGGGGTGCTTGAATGTCTTCTGATATTGCAGCTGGCTTCTCCCACAGCAAATGATCCAAGAGGGAGCAGGATAGAAGCCACCAATGCCTTTAAGACCTATACTCAAAGTCATGTTCTGTAATTTCAATCCCATTCAGTTGATTCATCAGAAACAAGACACTAAATCTGGCTCATACACAAGGAGAGGGGAGTTGGGCTCCACCTGTTGAAGGGAGAAGTGTCAGATAATTTGTTAACATATTCTACATTCACCAGATCTAGGGATGAAAATGAGGTCTGTCATTCCTTCTCTCTCTCTCTCTCTCTCTCTCTCTCTCTCTCTCTCTCTCTCTCCTGCTAACTTTTCCACTTTAGTTTCTCCAGCTAATGATCACTCCACCTTGGAGGCAGGGGGGAAAGGATGGCTTTTGGCAGCCCTTGGTGTACATTATTCTATCTGACAGAAGAGATAAGACATACTTCTCTTCATTTAATAACATCAAAAGGCAAGGCTCTGATTTTCCTTATTTGGATCACTTGGCCATACCTGGCCCAATGTTATTTCCAGGGGAAACATACTTCTCTGATTGACTGAGCCTGAGTCACATGCCCATTCCTATATCTAGAAGGAATGAGTCTTGTGATCATAGGTCCCACAGGAATCACGTGATAATGCTGAGGGAGGAAAGTACCCTCCAGACTGCAATTTCCATTTAATGTGATGGAAGCAAAGAGGATAACTTTGATAAAGGTCACAGGTAAAGTAAGAATGTGATGCTTCCAGGTGAGTCAGTCTGTGTGTATGGGTTAGAATGTTGATTGGTATGAAAGAGTTGGGGGTAGTGGTAGCAGTGAAATACAAGGCTAAAGTGGGGGCCAAGAGTGTGATGATTGAAACCTCCCATGCCTCACCAAAACCCAATACAATATGATCACATCTATTTGTAGAGATTATTCTGGCAGTAATTAATTAATTAATTAATTAATTTTCAAATTGGTTCCATACAATACCCAGTGCTCATCCTAATAGGTCCCCTCCTCAATGTCCATCACCCACTTTCCCCTCTCCCACCCTAGCAGTAATTTAGAGGCTATAATTAGAGGAGGTTGATTGGAAATAAGCTGGTTCAGAAATGATTTCAGTGATACAGTTAAAAAAATCATTTAATAAGAATTTAACATGTCATCACACATGGTGAAATCTTAGTTAGTCTTGTTGGGTGGCTAGGAAATTACTGTGAAGGAGAACTTTCTAACCCTTTTCACCAACTCTATGTTAGAAATACCTTGGCTAGTCCCTTTATGCCCTTTCCCTCTAAGCCTCCTACACTTAGTGATGTTTGTAATGCACTTAGACCAGATAATGGTTAAACCAAGGGAATTAATTTCTGATGACAAAATATCAGGCATCTTGGCAGCTTGGCAGGGGAGATATTTTGGGTAAGAAGGGTAACTACCACCTTGTTCCATGCACAAAACTGTCTCATCCTATCACAAATGCAGGGGATCTCTGATGTTCACACCTTTTTTCATTTTGTTCTTATAGCACTTACTGGCCGTGTGCTCCTTTGTCAGCACCGAGCACCTGGCGATATGAGTATGACCATTAGTTCCTGCACGAGATTGAACAGCAGGCAGAGAGGCTTGCAGAGCCAGGCCAAATGACAACACCAACAACAGCAAGAAGAGCAATGTAAAAAGTCCTAGGCACTGTTCTAAGTGTTTTACACATATTATGTCTTTTGATTCTCATGACAGTCTCTGAAGTACTATTACTATTGTCATTTTACAGCTGAGGAAACTGAGGCTCAAAGAAGTTGAAAAAGTTGTTCATAGTCACATGCTAGAAGTGGTAGTTTTCAACCCACACACTGTGATACCCACTACGCTGCTCTTTCCACTCTGCTGTGCTGACTCTTACTAACACACCATAGTCTAAGCCAAGAAAATGAACCTCTGGGTAGAAACTTACTGATATGGGTCACATGTGGCATCTCCATGTGTTCTATAGAGCTAGCAGATGGATATGATTGTGAATACCCTGGGGAGCGTTTTGTTCTCTGTGAATCTCTAGGCAAGGTCAGGATTTCAACCACTGTCACTTCCCTGGGAAATGTCCTTACAAGAAGGAGCAACGAAAAGCTTGGCAAAAAAAAAAATACAACATATTAGAGCAGAAGAATATAGGATAACACCATGCATTTTCTCTCTTCATCTTCATATAGGTGCTTGTGCATTAAGAAAGGGCTCTGAAAATGTCCTTGAACAGAATCCTGAAAAACTCTAATCCAGATGTGGTCATTAGGAATGCAGTTCTCCAGTAATCTTGGTTTTCCTCCTTCTGAGGCATGGCAAGGTTTTACACACCTGCCCCTTTGAGGTAACATGTGGCCATGTGACTTGCATTGGCCAATGAAATATGAGTGGAAGTGACATGTCTTACTTTGTGGAAGCCACGCTCCATCCCTTTGCTGAGGTGCCCAACAAGGCTCAGATAGGACATGCTCTATCAGCCGTGTCTCAGAACCCCAGAACCCCAGAGGACCTGTGACAGGTACGCAGCAAGAGAGAGTTATACTTTCTTATCTTAAGACATCGATTTTGGGGTTGTTAGTTACTAGATCATAATCGGGCATATCTGTCATGTCTCTGTTCAATCAAAGGAACCCTGTGTCTCCTATTGAAGGAATTACCTGGGTCTCTAATTGGCTTTGATTTTGGGACAGATAATGCTTTGGTGGCCACTGTGGCCAGATTTGGAATGGATCTATTACTTACCTCACAGTAACACTAACCAGAGTAGATTAAAAATGGAAAATTGAAGTAGGGATCATAATGGCACTTGATAGATGCACAGAGATTTATTTTTCAGAGTTTCTATATAATAATTTTTGTTCAGAATAACAACAAAAACAATATGTGACAAATTCTATTTTCCAATATCTATCATCCCATTTGCTCTTCTGCAATGTGATGCTCTTGTTCCTCCATCAAGAGATGAAGTTGATTTCTCCATCCTGGATTCTAGGTGGGACTGTGAATACTTGGACCAATAGAATAAATACAGTGGAAATTATGTTGTGCTAGTTCTGGGAGTAGCTATTAATTGGCTGGAAGTTTCTGCTTCCTGACTGCTGTGTTTAGGCTCTGGGATACCATGTGGAGGCAGGGGAGAGGGGAGAGGGGAGATAGAGAGATAGATAGAGAGAGAGAGAGAGAGAGAGAGATCAAGAAGTGTGCTAGATACATGAATCAAGCAGAATTCTGGAACTGAATCCTCCAGCCCCAGAAGCCCCAGCCGATTCCATGCAAGGCTAAGATAAACCATCCAGCTGCATCCTTCCCCAGATCTTTGACCCAGATACTCATGAGCAAAATAGATGGTTGTGTTTAGCCACTATCTTTTGTGGTAGTACGGTAACACAGCACTAGATAACCAAACCATAAAAACAACAGTAAAACCTGGGAGGGAGGGAGGGAGGGAGGGAGGGAAGGAGAGAAGGAGGGCATGACTTATTTTTTTGTTTTAAAGATAAGAAACTGATGCTCAATGACACTAAATCCTTTGCTTAGATCATAGTGCTCCTTGGCAAAATAGGAAGGACTAGAACACAGATGTTCTAATTAATGTAGCTTCAGATTTTTCCATAACAAAAGATACCCTGACACATAGGATTTGGGGGCATATCTTGCAGAGGATCTACATGAGAGGAAAATGAAGCCCAGAAAGTTGAGAGCCTTGCTTTAGGTCCCATGGGGGAGTTCAGGCCACCGACCTGACAGGAATCCCTGTCTTCTGCCTCTGGGATTTAGTTCTCTGCCCTACAGGGTTCTGATTTGTCCACTGTCTGAAAGAAGAGCCAAATAGTTTGAACAATTAAAATGCGTTTTTGTTGCTTTTGTTTCTTGATAATAGTGCGTAAAAGCAAATGATAATTCTCAGGGGGATGTTAAATAAAAAGCTATAAAAATATCTCATTGCCACAGGCTGAACATTTGAAGGGAAATTTGCTGAGGAATGAGCTGTATTGTTAGAGCCAAGGGAACTAAGGAGAGGAGAAGCCTGCAGTCTGTTTCCACTGCAGGAGCCCCCTACCTGACAAACAGCGCTGGCTCAGACCCACCCCTGGCCATTTGTTTTACCAAAATAGAAATAAGAATATAAATCTGTCTATTGACATGCTTAATATATTGTATGTATTACATAATTTATATAGTGGGTGTCACCATTTTATTGAATAAAGTTCCTGTCACTGTCATCTCATATGGTCTGTCAGATTTGTTTCTTTCCCCATAATGTAACCTCAAAATTCCATAGCTTTCTGGTCATTCTGTTATAAGAATTCTGTTTTCAGGTATTAAAAGGCCAAATCTAGCCAAATCTAAATAAAAGCCGTTATCTCCCATTTCACTTGTTTGTCCAGTTTACAATGACCCAGGCTTGGGATCTACAGTGGAAAAGGGGGAATGATTACCTTTCTGCTCTTCCTTGTTGTGTTTCCACATCCCTGATTGCTGCCTGTTGTGCCCTCTACTCTTGCCCCTCAAAGGTATACCCACAGCCTCTTCTCATTGGATTTCCCCACCTGGTAGACTCTACTTTTGAGTAAAATTCTATCAGGATGGCTCAAACCCACTAACCTCTGTGTCCATTTGACACCCTGGGTGTCACCCTGGACATACAAACTTGTTCTTGTCCAGCTCTGTCCCAACTCTTCTTGTATGAACATTATGGGCAACTTCTGCTAGATTCTGTCCTCATAAGTTTCCAGGCAGGAATCAAACATGATTCTGTAGGTTTACTAAGTCACAAACTCTTCAATTATCAAAGGTCTGAAGAACCCACTGTTGTACTGGTTAGCTCTTGGTGCAATAGCACTATATAACAAACCACCCCTAAACTCAGTGGTGTGGAAGAATAAGTTCTTCTTCTCATCCTCATTGGGCTGCAATTCAGCTGATTGACAAGTTGGCCTTTTCTGGGAAGCTTGGCTTTAAGTGGTGGTTCTTGCTGGCCTTGGCTCCTTGTTGTTGGTTGGCCTAGGTTTGTTCCATGTGTGTTTCTTCTAGGCCAAAGCTAAAGAAGAAGCAGCTATCTAGGGGAGCTATACCCAGAAGATGACAGAAGTGTAAGGGAACAAACTAAACCATGTATGTACCTGTCAAACCTCTGTGTATCTCGTTGGCCTGAGCAAGTCCCATGACTGAGTGCAAAGTCTAACGGTACATATACTCTGCTCACCTGGGGGCCAAAGCAAGTCACATGACCAAGCCCAACACTTGGGATGGGAAAGAACACTCCCATGTAGACGGTTGATTGGAGGGAATATTTGCTCAGTAGAGAGCTTGTTTACCACAATCACTGAGATGGGACTCCATTTTTACAACTCAGTTTCTAGGTGGTAAGCAAACGAGTAGCCCTGCTTCTCACAAGCAGCCCCAGTCTCTTCAAACAGTTCTCTTCCTGGGGACACCCTCTCCATTACAGATGAAGAGAGGAAACCAACTCACTAATCCTACTTCATGTTCAAAGAACTCTATCTGAATGACTCATCTTCTCATTTATTTATTATTTATTTATTTACTTTTAAACATTTATTTATTTTTGAGAGACAGAGAGAGGCAGAGCATGAGCAGGGGAGGGGGAGAGAGAGAGAGATACAGAATCCACAGCAGGCTCCAGGCTCTGAGCTGTTTGTTAGCACAGAGCCCGATGCAGGCCTCGAACTCACAAACTGCGATACCATGACCTGAGCTGAAGTCGGACGTTCAACCAACTGAGCCACCCAGGCGCCTGTCATCTTCTCATTTATAACCAGGATGGAATATTTGTTTCTGGACTGGCTTTACTGCCTTTCAGCAAGGCCTGTATGGATGTGTCTAGGAATTCTCTTTAGAATGGATGTGTGTGTATCACCTTTTGTTCTCAGCTTTGGAGCTTACATCAACCAATGGAAAAGTCCAATTAACTAGTCTCTTTCTACTGGATGATGCTATAGTTCTTCTCATAATAGCTCCTTTTGTTTTTCCCCCTTATACCTATCAGTGGACATCTTTCCATGCCAGCACATAAATGCTACTTTCACTCCTTTTAATGACCTTATAGTGTTTCCAAGTATAAAGATATATTTAAATAACCAAGCTCTTAAATGGTAGACATTTAGGTTGCTTTTACTTATTTATTTATTTTGTTATTTTGAACCTCTTTGCAAACAAGCCTCCTTGACATGCATCTTTATATATTTGTTTTATTTCCATAGAATATATTGCTAAAAGCAGGATTGCTGGGTTAGCAATAAACTCCAGAAAAAGGTCTTTTAGTTTTGTGTGGAGAAATTAAAACTCAACACAACATGTTCATATAACATTTCTTTACAACTGCTATTGCCGGAAGCATTATTATTCTTTAGAATATTTTCAGACTGGCAATTCTGATGGGAAAATGGAAAATCCCAATGATAAATCTGAGAAGAGTTAAGGAGATAAACGCAAGAGAGACATCTCAGTTGTCCCTTTTCCTTTCTCTTAATTTTGCTGTGCACACACTGACCAACAGTGACAGATTGAAAAGATGTCTTAAGGCCAAAGGTGAGACCAGTCATTGGAGTTTCTGTGATTCACATTCTTTGCAATAGCAGCATTTGGTGTCTTTCTTCAGAGGCAAATTAACATGCTGAGTGCAGGGGGTGACAAGGATGAGCATTCAAATAATAAATAGCCTCTTAATAGGGTGGGCAAGCTATAGACTGTGGTTGCATCAGAGTCCCTGAATTCATCATATGCACACCATTATATTTAATAGTAGCAAAAGGTAATGCCCCAGCATTCGTTTTGCTCTTTGTATTTGAATAATACTATTACATTGTAATAACTTTAAAATGTTTTAAATAAACTTCTTTCCTGATTATCAAAGAAATATATTCTTTTTCAAAAGTAGAGGGAAAGCACGGAGGTGTAGAAACATATTTACCTCATAATCCTACCACCTAGAAGCTTATAGAACAAATGTTGGTGTTTTGACTCTGACTTAGACAAATGTTATTGCTGAGTCTGTAATAATGGAGTATCATCCCCTGGTGGAGCCTTCCTGAATTGCAGGTTATACAGGTGACCAATCATTTCAAAGGAAGAAATGAAGGAAAGGGAATGATAGATTTGTTCAACTTTATTTCAAGACAAAAGCCTTTGGATATTAAGTAAGAGGAAGAGGGGTGGGGGAGGAGGGAAGAAGCATAGGCTTGGGATCAGAGGAAGAACACAGATGTGATGGAGGGGCTTTGAAAGAGTTTTATTCATTCACCTCTCTTGCCGTAAGGCATCTGTACTTGTTACAGTTGTAAAAACATGTTTTCATCAGCTAAAGCATAGTAGGTGGAAGACAGTTTAAACCTGCTATTTTGATTGAGTAGCAGTTGGGAGCAAAGTGGAACACAGGCTTCTTGAATTTGAGAATCAGGCAAAACTACTCTTCTTATCTAACTTTAGTTTCTGTGACTTTAAGAGAGCAATATAGAAGAAAAAACAAAGACAAACAACTCAACCTAAACCTTCTCTTTGTGTGTGAGAGGCTAGATGTGGAGAACTGGCCAAGTGGTTCTGAGCAGACACCGTGACCCAGGGACCCTGGAAATGGGGTTTATTTGCAGAAGCTAAATAAAGGGGCCCTTGGTTGTAGCATGATTCACTTCTGTTTAAACTGTGCTGGAAAAGATTTCTACTTTAATCATATTAGTTGGCACAGCAGGCCAACCATGCAGGCATTGCCTAGGCAACCTTCTGTCATGGATGCTGACATGGACTGGGGGCTGGGGAAGGGCAGTTGGACCACAGCAGGGATTTCTGACCTTGTCAAGTTTGAGGGTCTTCATAAATGGCAAAATATTTCTGGTATCTCCACAGGTTGGTGCTTGTGCTTGTAGTAACTCTTTGTTCATTGCCGCAGCAGCTTCCCACATTTGAAAAACGCAAGCAAGTTCATGCATGGGATAGGCGCTGCTATTTTTCACAGGCTGCAAACAGTGCTTGGTGTACATGCTGATTCCTGGAGCTCCTTGTTTGCTCGGTGGCCCAATGCTGGGCCTCTCTGGGCCAGGAGATCTCTGTGAGCCGTTCATGGCAGATGAACGACCAATCGCCCAGCACTGCTCTGGGAAAGTGCAGAGTCCATCTCACTTTTATCTCGGTGCAAAATAAATCAGATCAGAGATAGGCTAGGTCTCCAGATGTGGGGCCTCAGAACTTGTGGCCCTGGACTCCTGCAGGGTGAGGCGTGGACGTGGAATTTGGGGCTTGTTAATTTTTTTTTCTTTTTTAAATATTTAGAATTTGGGGCTTCTTGAGTTCACTGAAATCCTGTGCAAAATCTCGTGGGTTTGTGCTTTCATTAGGGTCTGTCATTTCTGCAGATTCTCAAAAGGAGCCCAGTAATTTGGAAAAAGTTAGAACTGCTCTGCTTTAAAAGAGGCAGGCTGCATCAAGACATAGTTGAATGGAATAATGGCAATCGTGTGGATTATCACTGCAATTATAATAACAAATCTCAATTGCTGAGCATTTGTCACAGGCCAGGCACTATGCTTGAGACTGTAGGGATATATTCTCATTTTACACCCCTGTAGTCTTCATGACTATCCTTCCCAGTGGGAGTTCATATCCTCTTTTACAGAGTGAAGTCCTGGGGCCCAGAGAGTGTAAATACCTGGACAGAGTCATATAGGAACAGAGTGGTAGAGAAGGGACATGGGCCCAGGTCTGGTTTCCTTGATGCTGGTGCTCTCTTGGGGTATCACCTTGGGAAGGTGACAGTTGCTCAAAGGAGGTGTCCTCCTGGCGATGCTGCAAATGCATCAGGGACTTCACTTTCCCTTCCTGGCTGTTCCTGGAGAGCTGGGGCCAGGGGGAAGACCTTGTTTTCATAGTTAGAGCTGATCCACTGAGAAAACCCAGTATTCATAGGTGAGGCCTGAGGTGAGGTCCCTCCAACCTGACAGGTAGAGTCTTGCCTTTAACCCTACAGAGGTTCTGGGCTGGTGCAGAGAGAAGCTTATGTAGTTCTCTAAACTATAGCCATTCACTTTTAACTGCATAAGACCTGCAGCTTTTTTTTTTTTTTTAACTGGGAAACTGACAATTTAGTTAGGGACACTGAGTGTCTGGCACTTGGATATCAGTGGCCTTTCTGTTACTATTCTTTGTGGGGAGATGGGCCCCAAAAGCCTCTACTGACATGAGGCAACCATGCAAGGGAAGGGGCTGTCTGGACCTTGCCACAGGATCTTGCTGGGTGTCCCTTAGCCTAGGCGAGCACTTGGGTCTCTCTTCCAGTGTCTTTACCCTGTGCCACCCGGCAAACTCCATGCACCCTCTGTGCTGCCACATGTTGCTTCCCCTAGGAGACTTCCTTGACTCGCTGGAGCATCTTGGGCCCTCCTGGTCCCGCTGTGACCCACCCTGCCCTGAATGCTGTGCCCCTTTCCACATGGTTTCCATCCTGAGGGTGGGGCACTGTCTCCCTTATCTTAGTGTCCCCAGCACTTAGCAAGTACTTAGTAAGGTGCTGCTAAAGAAGGTACAGACAGGCCCCAATCTGGTACTTATAAAAGGTGAAGGGAAGGCATATTGTTAGTGGCAGAACCCCTACTCCAATTAGCTTAAGACACAAGAGAGGATTCAAGAAGGCAAGGGTGCATCCTGATCCTGATCCAGACCCCAGATCGCCAACCCCCACCCCCGCCACCTCTCACCTCAGCTTCTCTCGTGTTTCAGCCTCATCCTCAGACAAGCTCTCTGTGAGACAGGGCACAGAGGGAAGGTACAGTGGGACCATCACCCATCACAGCCTCCAGGACAGGGGCTGCATTCTACCTCAACCTCTCTGTGCCACTTAGAAATTGTGTGACCCCGGGCAAATTACTTGACCCCTCTGGGCCTCATTTTCATCAGTGAAGTGGCGATCCTAATAGTGCCTACCTCAGAGGGCTTTTGTGCGAACTACATAGCCAGTACATGTGACATGCTTTGTACAGTGCCTGTAATGTTGTCATAAATGTTAGCCATTACTACTATAATTACTATTCATTTCCAACCCAACAACCTATGTATGCTTCTCATTAGCGATAGGATAAACTCAAAATCTATTTTTCATTGACTCCTATAATGTGCCTCAAATCCTATCTAGGCTTATCACTTTTGAAGAGGAAAAACATGCTCTTGTGTATTTCTCCTTCTCTCTCACACTGCTGCCACGCTTCACTTCTGACACTTCTGATGCCACATGTGTGGGGCAGTTCTCACACCAAGTGATTCTCTGTGACATCAGCTGGTGTCCTGTCACTTGCTTCAATTCTGACGTGATCAACCTGGAATCAGCATCAGATCCCACAGTCTTAAGGGCTCAGTCCCACAAGACCGCCCCACTTCAGACACCACTCACACATCCCAGGTCACATGTACTCTGACCTACCGGCTATAAATCAGGGTTCCTACAACACCTCCTTGGGTTCAGTCATTTGCTAGAATAGCTCACAGGACTCAGGAAAATACTTATACTTACCAGTTTATGATATAATAAAGGATATGATAAAAGATACAGAAGAATAGCCAGGTGAAGAGGTATACAGGGCAAGGTCTGGGAAGGTCCTAAGCATAGGAACTTCTGGTTCTATGGAGTTGGTGTGTGCCACCCTTCCAGCATGCGGATGTGTCTAGCAACCCAGAAGCTCCTTGAGCTATTGGGATTTTTATGGGGGCTTCACCATATAGGCATGATCAGTTATTAACTCTGGAGAATGAGGGGTGGGACTGAATTCCAAACTTTGAATCATAGCTTGGTCTTCCTGGTGGTCAGCCCCCAACCAGGAGCCCACTGAACTCTCTCATTAGAACAAAAGACACTCCTATCACCCAGCATATTCCAAGAGATTTAGGAGCCCTGTATCAGGAACCAGGGTCCAAGACCAAATATTAGAACAAAAGGTGTTCCTAGTGCTCTTATTGCTTAGGAAACTATAGGGGTTTAGGAGCCCTGTGTCAGGAACCCGGGGCAGAGACCGATACATATTTCTTACTGTCTTGCGTTCATATATCTGACATGCTAGTCCAGCCTCTGCACCTTTATTCACACTGTTCCTCTACCTACTATGCCTACTTTTCATTCTCTGCTACTTCAATTCCCTTTAATCTTCATCACCCTAGGGACATCATGAAGGGCCCCACTCCTTCTGTGAAACCTGGCCTGGACACCAAAGTCCACATAGGGGTAGGACTTGATTTTCTCCCGCGGTTTCATGTGTGGAAACCCATGGAGGGCACACCTGTCTACTCCATGTGCCCACGGCCAGATGGGCGCAGCACTTGGTCATGTTTTCCTGAGTGAATTTGTTGTCTGCGTCAGTGCTCAGAGAGAAACTTCCCACATCTCTCTTTATTAAGATGAAATACTCCTTTTATTCTTATTTTCTTGGAAGGAAACAAAATCAAAGAAATAAACCCTGAAACTGCTACAGTTTTATATAGAAAGCATTATTTCTGAGCTAAATGATTTTTTTCCTGAAGGAAAATTTAGAAATTGTGGCTCCTGGTGGAATTAAAGGAATGGAAATGAAGTCATGCATAGATTCACAGCATCTGAAGAACTCTGTTTTGGACCCTATTTTGCTCACTTCTACAACTTGGTATAAAAAATTCAAGCTTCTGGGCCCACTTCAGCTTTGCAGTAACACGTGTCCCTTGGGCTTTTCCCCAAATTGCATTTTTTCCTGGTTTCAGTCAATTATTTGCCTTGGACTGTATTAGTTTTTCTGAGAACCTCTACAAAACTGGATTCTTCTGGTCATTTGCTGGCAAAGAAACCCTTTGATGTCAAACCAGAATGTCCTCACGGATCATTTGGAGACCAGGGTGTCCGAGGAAATGTCTCACCTTACCCCCTTCCTTCTTGTCACCTACCCTTCCTCCCTGGCCTACTTCCTGTAGCAGATATTGAAGTGTTCTCTCAGAACCATGTCTATTTGATCTTCTAGTCCTTCAGGCCTCAAGGCAAGTCCCTATTAGTTCAGGAAGTTTTCACTGACCTCAGATTGGATGATGTGGCTCAGAGGCAATGAATGTGGAATGTGCCTGTGTGTATGCACACACACACAGACCTGTGTACACGTGTCCATACAAGTGTATGTGTGCATACTAGTGTGTGTGTGCATGAGCATATGTGTGTCCACACAGATATATGTATACAAGCATATGTGTGTATGTGTGTGTGTGCCTGTGTATGTTGATATATATGTACATATGTGCTTGTGTGTCTGAGTGTGTGTGTATGTGGCATAGCTGAATATGTGGGGCTGGGTACTGGTGATAGCTTATACTAGGAAGTCATGGCAGTAGGCAGAATTAGGGACACTTGTATGTAGGTGTTCTCCCAGCACGTTGCTAGTTGTATTATCTGTCTTTGTTTTCTGCATATACCTCCGTATTTACTTTGGGGTAGAGCAGCTGTTGAAATGATATCAGCAATTTAAATTATATCAACATTTCCCCACATACCCTGTTTCTTATTATTTCTCAAAACAAAAAGAGGGAAATACATACATGGCAAATTCAGAGTCTAACAACCCAAACCAGTGAGCGCTTTCTCTGTACCTATTAGGGGCCATTCCTTCTTGCTCTTCTGCAGGCCATCCTCATGGTAGCCTTTTCTTTGGCCTGTGTCTTTTCAGTGTCCCTTTCCTATCATCAGTCCTCCAGTCTGTTCAACTAGCCACTATGTTCAGTTTTCTCTGTTAAAAGGACTGGTGTGGTGTTTGTTTTCCAAGCTGAACCCAACTGATAACAACACATAGCTGCTGCTCTTTGATTCACCAGTCCTTCAAGATCTTCACCCATTCAAGTCAGAACTGTGATATTCTCCAGAGCTTGTCCAGTTTCCGCTGCCTGGATCTGCCATCCGTTCAGTGCTTAATCCAGAATCTTGGGCACCATCCTTAATTCCTCTCTCCTGCTCACCTGCACCCACCCCATCCCCGCCCTTCCATTGGTGAGAAGGGGCTCTGATTCCACCTTGAATCTCCCCCAGCCCAGGTATCCATGCTTGTACTAACAGTCCTCTTGTCTTTTCTCTTGGCCCCTCACAACTCATTTCCTACCCAGAATCAAAAGTACTACTACTTTTGAAATATAAATAGGATGTTATATTGTGTAGCTTAATATCTTTCAACAGCTTCCTGAGGCACATACCTTCTGTGATGACCCATAGATCCTGCCAAGGCCACTTTCCTGTCTTTTTTTCCTCCTTTCCTACACACCAGCTTCCCCAGCTGTGTTCCTGTTTCTTGAACATGCCAAGCTCTTTTCTGCCTTAGGACCTTGGCATCTACTGCCTTCTATCTGGAATGCTTTTCTCCTCTGTTTGTCATATGGCTGGCTCTTCCCCATTCTTAAGGAAATAACTTTAAATTTACCTCCTGGGGAACCATTCACTGACATCCTTTGTTTTAACAGCGAGGGCTGCCATAACAAAGTGTCATAGACTGGGTGTCTTATAAACAATAGAAATGTATTTCTCATAGTTCTAGAGGCTAGAAGTCCAAGGTCAGGGTGCCAGCATGGTCAGGATCCAGGCAAGGCCCTCTTCTGGCTTGCAGACTGCTGGCTTCTTATATCCTTACATGGTAGAAAGACAGTGAGCTAGCTCTCTTATAAAGGGCACTAATCCTGTTCATGAAGGCTCTACCCTCACAACCTAATCGAGGCCCCACCTTGAAATACGATTACCTTGGGACTAGGGTTTCAACATACGAATTTGGAGGGGGGCACAAATACTTAGTCCACTGGACCCTCTTTAGAATTGGTACTTCCCAGGCTCCATACTCCTTTCCTTCGTAGTAATTGTCATTATTTCCAGTCATCAACATATCTATATCTTTATCTGTCCTCCCTCATTATAGTGTAAAATACATGGGGCAGGGACTGTGTCTGCTTAATTCACCACTGTATTCCCACGCCTTGCACCCAGGTCTCAGTACAGATGTGCCTAATGAATGAATAAATGTAGAGTGGCTATCAAAGGAAAAAAAGAAGAGAAAAAAAAAAAAGGAAAAAGAGGAGAGGTGTAAATAAATCACAGTTTACTTAGCTAGCAACTGTACAGCTACAAGCTGTTTTAGAATAGATGTGACCACTAATTATCTGTTCGTGTAGCCCTAAACTCTTCTCTGAGGAAAGACTAATAGGGATGTTGAAATAGGTAGATATACAGAGAGATTATGGCTCAACACAGTGGCATATACCTGTGAATTTCTTGCTTATAAGTGGCATACATGTTTATGTATATATACTTCGGTGCATATACATCGTTTCATCTTATAAAACCTCTTCCTCTTACCAGCATTTTCCACTTTGTAATATGCTGTCACCTATATTGCTCATTTGAATCTAACAACAATCCTAGGAGTCAGGGAAAGGAGCATTATTCTCATTTTATTAAAGATCACTTGTAAAATCTCACATCAAACCACATCATTGTACAGACAAAGAAGCTGACACCCAGTGTGAGAGCGAGACTTCCTCATATGTTCCTCAAGTTCAGGAAGAGCTGGTGTTAAAACCAGATTCTTGCCTCCGTTTTTGTACCCCAGGAAGGGTCCTGGGAAGGGAGCCTCTGCATGACGTGTAAGGGATTCGATGCCATTTAGAAATCCTACCTTGCATTTGGTAGAATGGCTTGGCTACTGGTTAAGTGGACCTCTCAGAGAATCCAGCCAACTCTTGTGGTCACTGAAGGCAAGGCTATGTGTCCTCTAGAGAAGGAAGGTCTGGGTGCCGTGGCTTATCCAATTCTGGCTGTACTTGCTTTTCTGTGTGTAGGTGTGATCATTGTAATGCAATATTCATACCACTCTGTTTTTTTAAGTTTAATTTCATTTTAGTTTATCAGTAGTAAAATCCCTGCTGGCATGTCATTTAATTTGCTCCCTGTGCTAATGATGATTCTGAAGCCTTTTACAGAAATGATTATATGGTAATACCAAATCTGATGGTGGATTCAAGCCATCATTTACAGTAATAGGATCATAACGAAGCTCCCTGGGGAATTTCTTCTTGTAATACTGTTATGGAGCGGGGCAGGAATCTGCTCGACTTTATCCTACATTATTAGAAGATCCTCACAGGGCACCTCTTGTGGGAAAGGGCCTTTTCTGCCTTTGATGCTGAGGTTCAGGGCAAAATAAAGGATTGCAAAGCAGTGGTCCTATGGGTGAAGCTAGATGGGATGGCCACACCTGTTTTATGGAACAGCTCATGAAAAGGATGGGATTAGAGAAGGTGGAGACCAGTGACTGCATGTGCCTTTCCACCCCCACTCCCACTTCTGTGTGTAGACCCTCGTCATGCAGATTGACATGTGGGGTTCAGAGGAGGGTTATTCTATGTGCCTGCCTTCTAGCCATACTCTTTCCCTCCCCAGTACTGATGTGCAATGTGAGCCTCACCAAGCCAGGCACTGAGAACAGAATTAATGAGGTCCCACCTCTGCCCTACAGACTGGGGACAAATGCAAGTGCCTGAGTTTCAAGGGCTGGAATAGATATCTCTGTGGGGGATGAGAGTGGGGGAGGAGAATTTGTTTAGTGAGGATCCAGGGGAGGAAGGAGGTGTCATCCCTACCTAGAAAATCAGCAAAGGCTTCCCAGAAATGGTTGAACTGGGTCTTTAAAGACTGGTAGTGTTTAACCAGCAGAAATGAGGTGGGGTTCAGGAGAAGGTCATTCTAGGCAGATAGGGCCTTGTCAGTCAAGAGACCCTGGAGGCCTCTTGTTGTCTGAAGGGCCAGGGCAAGTTCTGACAGGCTGGAGCTGACTTGTGACTCTGCCATTCTTTCTTACCTTGCTTTCAAGGACCATAGAGGAGCCTCCAACCAAGCATTCTACTGTTCTTTGCTCTGGGGACCAGCAGAAGTATGGAGGGGAGGGAGTGCTCTCATTCTTTATGGGTCAGGGGCAAGCTTCAGAGCATGGGGAAAGTTATGGGAAGGCAAGTCCAGACTCCATAGTTAGGAAGAGCATTCTAACAATGTTGGCTGCTTATTGTTGAAATAGACAACAGGGTGAGGTAATGAGCTTCTCATCAATCATTGACTTGCTCAAACACTAAAATCTAGTTAGACTAGGGTCAGAATGTATACCCACAGGAACTGACTGCAAAAAGACCACCCCTTTTACCACCCCAAGGTCCGGTGGCTGCCATGTACACAACACCACAGAATTCTGAGCCAAGGGTTAGGCTCAGAGCTACTGGAGGCATAGAGACTTGTGGACTGTTTTGCATCTTAGTTTCAAAGTAATCAGCAAATAGCAAGCCATGACATCAGGCATTTCCTTTTATTAGCTCTTAGAAGACTCAGAGGTCCCGGGAACATCGCCTACAGTGATAGCCTCACTGAAGCATGTGTTGAGAAAAATACGTATGTATGTGTGTATATATGTCTATCTGTGGTACATTGCTGAGGTTGCTTCCTGCTCTGCGAGGAGCTCAGAAGCGCTTCTGGAGGGCAGTCTGGATGTTCTTCAGCAGGCCCCACTTAGCTCGGTTCTTCCCATGCCCATCTGGGGTTACCACCTGCAATCAGAAGCAGAGAACCATGGCACCAGTCACAAGGGAAACAGCAGCTTCCAGGAGCTTGGCCACTGCTGTGCACCAGACCCTACACACATCATCTCATTAACTCTTCACGAAGCAGGTGCCACTGACCCCACTGTATGAGTGAGAGGAAACTGAGGCTCAGAAGGACTGGGTAACTTCTCACTTTTCTAAAGTCACATACCTAATATGTGGTGAGACTGGGATTTCACAGACCAGGTTCCATTTCCTTAAAAGGCACCTCATTTAACTGCATGCTGTGACCCCAGGTGGGCTTCACCATAGAATAGCCCTCCAGGTGACCCCCAGCCCCTGGAAATTGCTTCTGTCGTAGCTCTTATCATTTGTAAATTCCATCAAATGTGTTTGGCTCTTAACAGACTGAGCATTCTGACTGGGGTGTGGGGGAAGTGACCATCTTTCATCTCTGTAATCCCAACATTGGCTATGGTAAAGAGAAGCTTCTTAGAGAAGTGGATGAAAGGTGAATAGAACCACAAATGTATATCTGCCAGTTGCCTCCCTCTGATGGTTCACACTGTCTGTGATCGCAGTGAGTGGTCAGAACTACCTGGAAAGGGGAGACTGCACTGAGCAAGTTTCTTACAAGTCTAACCGACTCAGCTTTACACGTGGATCTCCCTGCTTTTCTTTGAAGGTGCTAGGTTTCTCCATGCCTCTGGTCTGGCAGCATTCCCATTCCTTCCCTGTACACATTGACTGAAGAGGCGGTTAGGGAGTGAGGCTGAGATCCAGGAATGAGAGCCCACTGGATCAGTAGGCTCTGTCTAGATGAATCAGGACTCACAGGGCAGATGGGGTGGAGGTGTGGTTTGGGTGGCAAAGAGCGATGTTTGTACAATGTCCCTATATACAAAGCTAGTAAGTCTTTATGTTACCCATTGCTGGATAAAAATTGAGATAACACAAAGAGACAGCCCTGGTAAGGGTAATAAAAATAGTGTTAAAGAAACACACTGAGCAATGGGGGTGGGTGATAATGAAGGAATAACAGTGTTGTGGCAGAGTTGGGAATTGACTCGTACAACATAGGGGAGTTGAATTTTGTCATAGTCAGGGTCTCCAGAGACAAAGATCATGTGTGATGTGTGGATGGAGCAGTAAGGATTGGGGCGTGTCTATGAACAAGGGGATCATATGAAAAAGGACAAAAGAAACAGAGAACAGTCTATGAGATACTGAAGTAATTGAAATAATTGACATCCCCTTCCTTACCCAAAATGCTCAGATGGTTTTCCAAATGAATTCTAAGAAACTTTTAAGAAAGGTTTGTTCTAGAAAGCAGGAAAAGAGCAGAAGCTTCCTACCTCATTTTATTAAGCTAATAAGATATTGATTCTGGAGCCAGATAAAAACAATATAGGCAAGACATTATAGGGCTAGTTCACTTAATGATCATAGATACAACAATCCAAAATAAAATATGAGCTAACTAAAACCAAGTATATTAAATAATCACAGCATGATCACATGGGGTTAATTCCATGAATGCAAGTCAAGATTAACATCAGAAAATCAATGTAATTCATTTCATTAATGCCTAAAGGAGAAGAATCATATGATTGTCTCAAATAAATAAAAAAAATTGCATAAGGTTGTACAAGCTCTCAGCAATTCAGAAGTGGAAGGAAATTTCCTTAACTCAATGAGAATTATACACCACAAAAACTAAATTAAAAATCCTCATAACTCAATGGAGAAACATTAAGATTAGGAATAAGACAAGGATATCAAGTATTTCAGCCCCTATTTTCTGTAGGACTCATGGCCCTGGCCAAAGGTATAGGGAAAGAAAAGAAATAGAGGTTCAAGGATTGTAAGAAAGAGATATAACTATCATTATTCATAAATGATAGGACTATAGCCTGGAAAAGCAAGCAAAATCAACAGATAGACTCTCAGAATAATAAGAGAGTTTATCAGGATTTCTAGAATCAAGATTAACCTCCAAACACCAATGGCTTTTATTCCAAACCAGCAATACATTAGAAAATATAATCAAATATAAGATAACATTCATAATATCTACAAAGTCTGTCAACTATCTGGTTAACCAGGAACATATAGTACCTCTATGAGAAGAATTTAAAAGCCCTAGTAAAGCACATTGAAGATGATTTAATAAATGTCAGACCTATTACAAAAATATCAAATGTCTCCAAATTAACTTAGAGACTCAATGCTAATCCTAATCAAATTCTATCTGGATTTTTTTTTTTTTAGGAATTCAATTTACTAGCTCCAAAATTTATATGAAGGAACAAATTCCTATAATTAGATAAATAAACCTTAAAATAGAAAGAAGGGTAATGGGTAGACTTACCTTAGCAGTTCATCAAGACAAAGCAGAAAGCTAAGGTTAAACAATAAAACCAGTGTGGTATTGACATAAAAACAGACACATAGACCAACAGGAGACTATAGAGAGCTCAGAGACAACTTTTGAATATATGGCACTTTAATATAAGATCGCAGTGGCACATTTACCATATACTAATGGAAAAGACATTGCTTGGTAGATGCTATTGGAAAAACTGCCTCACTAGACGGTCAAAAATGTGCATCATTACCTGGCACTACACACAAAGGTGGACTCTGGATGGATTAAGGTCCTAAGTTTGACAGGTAAAATGAAAGTTAATAAAAGAATAATAAAAGAATATGAGGAAGATTATCTTTGTGAACTAAGCCTATGGAAGGACTTTCTTAAATAAAACTTCAAAAGGTCAAACCAGAAGAAAAAAACAATTGATGACTTCAGTCATATCAAAATGGAAGTTTTCTGTTGTTTCATGAAATACACTATGAACAAAGTTAGTAGGCAAATGTCAGAACAGAGAAGATATTAGCAATGTCTAAAAGCATTATCTGGAATATTTAAGAACATACTGCAAATCACCTAGAAAAAGAACAAATGCAATAGAAAAATGGGTGAAAGATATTTAGCAGGCTATTTACAGAAGAGGAAATCCTGAAAACTAACAAGCATGTGAAATGAAATTTCAAACAGTAAGGAGATTATCGCACTTTGTACTCATTGGATTAACAAAATAGTAGAAAGCTGGACCATGCCACATACAGGTGGGGCTTAGGCTCTAGGGTCCCTCATTCATTCCTTATGGACACGTTCATGCACACATTTAAATCAAGTATGCACATACTCTGTGATCCAGCAATTTCACTCATGGTATATTCTAATAAGGGCTGAATTATGTCCTCCCAAAATTCATATGTTGAAGTCCTACACCAAGTACTTCAGAATGTGCCTGTATAGTTGACCATTGAACAATGCAGGGCTTAGGGGCACTGACCCCCGTGCAGTCAAAGATCCATGTATAACTTTTGACTCCCCCAGAACTTAACTATTATTAGCCTACTGCTGACCAGAAGCCATACTGATGACTTGGTCAATTGGTCCATTAACATGGTCAATTAACATATTTTATGTATGTATTATACACTGTATTTTTACTATAAAGTAAGATAGGGAAAATAAAATGTTATTAAGAAAATCATAAGGAAGAGAAAATATAGTACTGTACTGTAAAAAGTCAGTGTATAAGTAAACCCACACAGTTCAAACCTATGTTGTTCAAGGGTCAACTGTATTTGGAGAGAGGCCCTTTAAAGAAGTGATTAAGTTAAAATGGGGTCATTAGGGAGGGCCCTAATCCAATCTGACTGGTGTCCTTATAAAAGGAGGAAATGTGGACACACAGAGACCTGCCAAAGGTGCACTGGCATAGAGAAAAGGCCATGTGAGGGACTCAGGGAAAAGGCAAGTGTCTCCAGCCAAGGAGAGAGGCCTCAGAAGAAACCAGACCTGCCAACATCATGATTTTGGACTTCTGGTTTCCAGAACTGTGAGAAAATAAATTTCTGTTGTGTAAGCCAGCCAACCTGTAGCATTTTAGTATGGCAGTCCTAGCAAACAAATACAATGTTCCAGAGAAATTCTCATACCCCTATCCTGCCCACAAAGTGCCACGAATGAGGCTCTTCACTGCATCATTACTGGAGATCATCTGGGTGTCTGTCTTGGCTAAGTGAACAGGTAAAATATGGTGCCCAAATGCACATTGTGAAAGATGAGGCCGCATTAGGAGTAAGGGACTAAATGTGTATAACTACATTGCTACAGCATAAAAAACACAGTGTTCTGGGAGAAAAGGTGAGAAACAAAGTAGGGTTAAGTAGCACAACACTATTTGTGCAAATTACCAGCACATTCAAAACAATACATACCATGTAAGAACTCATAAAAGCAATAAGATATACATGAAACGTATTAGAATGGATGTCTG
Source organism: Panthera leo (assembly GCF_018350215.1). Lineage (NCBI taxonomy): Eukaryota > Metazoa > Chordata > Mammalia > Carnivora > Felidae > Panthera > Panthera leo. The sequence continues at coordinate 122,389,720 of NC_056687.1, forward strand.
GGAAGGAATGGCTGCAGAAGGGAATACATACATAGACAAGAAAAGGGCCTTGCATAGGCCATTGTTGAAAATGGACCATGAACTGAAGTGTATGATTAATTCAACCCTCTGTGTATGAAGTTAAAAGTAATAGGTCCAGCTTGATCTAAATTATCCTCACTCCAGGGTTCATGTCTTTCTGCAGAGCAAGTAGAGAGCAGGTGATAGGATTCTCTATTTGCATGAAGGATCAAGCAGCAATTTGGAAAAGAATAAATCCTAAGGAGATAGGGAGTGCAAACCATTTTTCTCTCATTTCAGGGCAGGGGGTGGCTGTGAGTATGTGGGTGGGTGAGGTAGGTTTGGGGCAGTTATTCTGAGTGTATGATAGTGTGGGATAGTGTTGGTCTCTCAGATTGCCCTGCAACCCCACCTCCTGAAGATGCATATCTCAGCCTGGACAGGAGGTCTGAAGTAGAGACAGAGGTAAAACCAGTAGGGGGATTTCATGAAACCCAGGTAAGATGCCCAGGAAGGCCAGGCAGCCTGGCTCTGTGCCTAGAGTTCCAGCCTGGGCAGGAAGGGGTCAGCACTGCAGAGACTGAGAGTAGTTGGCAGGGCTGTTTCCTGAGCACATGGGAGACACCAGAGGTGACCCCCAATACAGACTGGGGAGGAATTTGCGGGGATGAGTGGGGGCAGGAATGGGTGCATTTCCTGAAGAGGTAATCAGGAAAAGCCCAGAAAAGTAGCAGTTTGTGACTATTGTTAGGCCTGAATTTTTACCTCCAAATGTGATGTAGCTGGGGATATCTGGTTTATAGACTGCGGTAGGCAGAATTTTGGCCCCCAAAGATATCCACGTTGTGATCTTGAGAACATGTGGATGTGTTATGTGTCACAGTAAAGGGGAATTAAAGTTCCTAGTCAGCTGGCTTTAAGACAGAGATTATGCTGAATCATCAGGTTGGTCCAATGTTATCACAAGAGTCCTTCAAAGAAAGAGGGAGCCAGAAGAGAGCCAGAGAGATGAAGGTGTAAGAAGGACTCAACCTGATGTTGCTACCTTGGAAAATGCAGGAAGGGGCCATGAGCCCAGGAATGTGGGCTGCTGCTAGCAGCTGGAAAAGGCAAGAAAATAAACTTTTCCGAGTCTTCAGAAGGAACACAGCTCTGCTCACACCTTGATTTTACTGGGTGACACCCATTTTGAAGTTCTGATCTCTAGAATTGTAAGATAATAAGTAAGTTTGTATTGCTTAAGCTGCTGATTTGTTATGGTGGCAATGGGAAACCAATGCACAGATAGAAAGTTAGGTTTGTCATGGGAAGACTTCCTGGAAGTTAGCAGAGATTTCAAAGTAAGGAGGCAAAGTAAGGAGGCTCTTTTCAGAAATGTGGATGGTGGTCAGGAGGTACCCTGAGGATTAAAGGAAGAACAGGAAGAGAAACTGAGGATAAAGGATATATGACTTGCCTAAAAATACATTTCTTCATTCCTTCAAAACTATCAGGCTCTTGGATGTAAGAGGCTCTTGGCTGAAGGTTGTGGGCCGAGAGGAGTGAGGAAGGCCAGCAAGGCACCTGTCCACTTTGGGCTTACAGCCTAGGGGAGTTGGGCCTTGGGCCATGGCACACCAGGTCAAGTCCAATGCTCAGTCTTGCCTCTCAGAAAAAAAGTCCTGCTCTCACAGCTGTTGGCTTTGACAATATTCTCCCAGAATGAGGTGCCAGGTCCCCAGGGTGGGGCCCACTGGCCCAGATTTAGCTGAATCTGACTGTGGTGCAGGAGAACAAAGAGCTCCAGCCTTGGATGAGAACTGAGTTCCCACTCAACTCTTTCTTCAGTTACATGAGAGCACTTTCCCTCTTGAGCCTAAGTTTCCTCATCTGTAAAATAGAGGCAATAATTCCCCACCTCCGGTGGTTGGCATGATCAGTGGTAACGAATACACAGTATCTGACAGGGAGTCGGCCTTCAATAAATGGGACCTTTAAAATGCATTCACGTTAATTTTCATGCTTTGTATATTATACTTCAAATAAAATCCCTTAAAAAAATCAGCAAGTCACAGACTATGAAAATCAAATATGAAAGGTGTTATTTCGCTTCCTTTTCAAAAGTATGTATGATGGAAATATTGTATTTTGGATAAGAAATGATTCTGCTACCTCATTACAGCATTTTAAATGAAACCTTTCAGGAATACCTGCATAGGACCGATGCCAAAGGAAAAGTATTTCGATTTTATGGGAAAGAACTGAAGTCATTACTTTTATGAAGCTTTATAAATGTCATTCAAACACACCATCTTATTTTCATTTGCTATTGAAGCCTTTACTTATGCAAATCATGACAAATGTTAAGGAAACCAGTGTTTCCCCTGGAATGCTAATATAATCACAAAGAGGGAGGAAGAATTACTTCTGAAGGAAAAATCTATATTGCAGCTCTGCAAGTCAGATAAAAATGAAGCTTCCAGAAAACCTCATTAATTAGTGCTCTGCTCATTTAGAAATTGTGTTAAAAAGCAAAGAAACTGGAATGAGTTTCCTTCCCATATAGGGAGTACAAATTAATCGCATAAACACAATTTTAGGGGGAATGTTACTTCTTGACTGATTGCATAAAACACTTAGCTTTTGGGCATCTTATGGTACTTTGTAATTATTAATTTTATTCATCCATTTATTTCTTCACTCTTTAATTTAGACATTCATTCATATATTCATTTGTTTGATCACATTTTCAGTCATGTATTCATTCAATAACCATTAAGAACCTGTGATATGCACATTGCTGTGGTAAGCATTGTGGGAGAAAGAGAGATGAATTAGATGTGAAGTTTGTTCTCAGGGAGTTCAGAGCTTAAGAGGGAGGACAAAACATCTACTTAAGACAGGCTGACACACTTCAGTCTCTCCACTCCCTGTCCTTGTGCCTAGAATGTAAAAACGACAGGAGATACATTTAAAAATATTAGTAACAGCACTGAGTGCCTTTCATGGGCAAGACATTTCTGAGGAATTTCTAAAAAATGAAAAGGCAGATGGAATTAGATGAAGGAAAAATCCATAGTTGAAAGGACATGCTGCAAAATATGGTAGCAGCTGTGGGTGTTCCATGCTTGGGAAAGAAGGGTGGCAACAAGAATTGGGCAATTGACAGGGTAGCTGGCTGGGGTAGAGTGAGAGGAGCAGGCAGGCCGACTTTCTCCTTCTGCCTCCTGCCCAGGTGAGTATCTGGCCTCCATGAGAGTGGGAAGGGGTTCATGTGGGTGCTGGCTCCAGAAGCAGTCCAGATGGACTAGAGAGCCTCTGCCTTCAGCTGATTTGCTACTGGTACAATGACCTACAGCATAATCCTGCCCCCACCCTACCTTGTGCTTCCCTCATCGCTGGAAGTAGCAACCAATCAGATTCTCTTCTGCAAACATTTGACCTGAGACAAAGGGAGGGTTGCTAGTTAGACTGTGTTGGTCACACAGAAGTTGGGCCAGGACAATCCAAAGCCACAAGCAAGCTGAATTTAGGGAGGAAATACTACAAACTAGCTGAAAGTGGTGCAGATTCAGACAGAAGCAGACGTGGAAGTGTGGGCAGAGGGAGGACAGAGAGACAGAGACAGCGACAGAGAGATGGACAGAGGAAGGGAGAGAAACTGATGGCTTTCTAGTTCCCTTGAGGATTAGATGTTTGTCCTGGCTGGAAGTGGTCTCATGAGACTCCTCTTTCTCTGTACCATACATTTCTCTTTTCAAAAGCTGAAATGAATGAACTTACTGTCTTTCCTCTAAAGAATTCCTGATTAAGCCATAATCTACTGGTATCCCAAAGAACATCATTATGGTTCTACAGTATGATAGCTCTTGGTATTTTTCTTCCTTTTCTCCTTTGAGTATCAATAAAATTATACTCATGAACGTATATCCCCCAGAGATATAAAGAAGAGCCAGCTTCGAATCACAAAGAAAGATAGGAATAATCATGTCCCTTTTTCTGGGGGATACCATTCTGACATGCTCAGTGGTTACTCCTTGACTTTCAGATAAACAACAAATAAAATATTGCATGGGACATACTTACATTAAGAATTATTTGTTGTATGTGCCCTGTATTTATGTCTGTTAAATCTGGCACCCTACGCTTGCTTTGAATCACCACTGGGATTAACAATGAACTCTTTTTTTGTCCTTCTCATACCACAATTATTTGTTTAATAGACCCTGAGCTCCTTGAAGGTAAGGATTATGCCTTATTTTCCTCGGAATGTCTACATCCTAACAGAATGCCTGGCCCAAATGTTTTTTGAATCAAACTGAACTAACAATTCTTAGGCCTCATTTGCCAAGTGGGTTGAGGCCAGCAGCCCTCTCTTTGACTCTGAGTTAACAAGTTTTCTGGGATTAGAGGGGGCAGTCACACTGTGGGTTCTGTGATCTTGTGATCATCCTGACAGAGCTGCATCCAGAACTTACAAAGAAAGTCTGAGAAAAAAAATGTGCACAGTACCTTGCAGATGTCACTCCATTGTCCAGGACCATTATTGTTGATGGCTCTGACTTTAAAAAGATACTCAGTGTTGGGGGTCAGGTTGTGCAGCTCCAGATTCTGCTGCATTATATCCCGAATTTGCCCACAGAGTTCTGTCCGTACATTGTTAGGAGGGGTAGTAACGAGTTCATAAAATTCCATCTCAAAAGAGTCCACATCTTCTGTTGGGCATGTCCAATAAACCTATGAAGCAATGAACATATGGGTGTGGTACTAATATACACCATTCAGCTTTCTTTCCCGTAAAGATTTGTGCCATTAACTATCAGTGGGGCAGATTTAAGCTGACCCCATCTCCTCTAGCTGCTGAGGACTTCAATGTGGACTATGTGCAGCAGTCTTGAAAGGCTACCTGATAAGACTTGACATGATGCTCATAATGCATTTCAAGAACAGAAGAATGCTCCTCTGGGTTCTGTTACCATCAGCCAACATGGCAGTGACCATTGTTCTCTTGACACCATTAACCAAGGTAGCTGCCATTTTTTGAATACCTTCTATGCATCAGATTCTGTGTCAGACATTGCCTAACTCACCTAGTCTTCACAAGTCCCTGGAAGGGAGATTTTATTATCCCATTTTACAGTTGAGGCTCAGAAAGGTTACATTTAGCAAATTCCAATAGAACCACAGACTACTAGACAATGAAAAGTGTATCTGTTCCAAGCCTGTATTTTACACATAAGGAAGTAGAGTACCAGAGAGGTGCAATGGCTTACCCAAGGCATGAAGAATATATATTCACACTCAAAACATAATATATCAGCTTTCGGAAAGAGATATATTAACAAATATCAATTAGCAGATTGTGTCTGGCACATAAATATTTTATAATGATTATATTTCTAAACAGATATTGTATTCTTTAAGCTTTAACAAATTTAAATGTTATTATGTTTATAAAGTTAATTTAAAATTACTCCTAAGTGCATAAAGTTTTGTGAATTTATAATTAATTTGTAGTTATTTTTATATATTTATACTTTTAAAACTTTTTATAAATTTGTATAACTTGTCAGTAAAAATTAACTTATATTTTTCTGAGTATCAAAACAAACATACTCATTATAAAAGACTTCGAAAATGCAGAAAAAATACAAGGGACAAAAATAAACATCACTTATAATCCCAAAATTCAGTTCAAAATTCATTTCCTTCCAATTTTAGAACATTCACAAATACAGAAATGCATACAATTTGGATTATATTGCTTTGATTCCTGCTTCCTTTCATTTTTTATATTTTATACATTTCCCTATATTATTAAAAACTTAGTAAAGCACCATTTTAATAGCTGTCCCATAAGTGATTTAATCTTTCAGTAGTCAAACATTTAGGTTGTTTCTAATTTTACACTCCAATAAATAATGATGCAGTGAGGACTTTGGGGGCATGAATCTTCACCTGAATTTTTAATCATTTCTCTGGGAAAGTTTTCTAGAAATAAAATTGAGTTTTTAGGAAAAAATCCTTAGGATTTTTAAGATACATATTTGACAAGTTATAAGACTAACTTTGAGAATGTTTTCTATGCCAAAAGCCTAAAGTGGGTTATTAGTCAACCATAATTTGAAAGAGAAGTCAGCACAGATTTCATCTTCGGCATCACTAAACACTAGGATTCCTGTATGATTTCCATTCCATGATCCTAATAGGGATCAGTGATATCTTCACATCAAATACCACTATTTGGCAGTAGATTTAGGTGTCCTCTCTTGACAGGCAATGACTTGACTTTCCTAGGCCCCTTTCTTGGGCTCTTGCAGGGACCACTAACCAGTGGCATGGGGTGACTGTTTTCCAAGCCCAATTATGGGGCAGACATCACCAGAGCGAGAAACTGCCAATCTCCCAGGTCTAAGTCGCATGGAGAGACCTAATGCCATCACTGAGCTAATGTCACATACACTGGAGGCTTTGCTGATCTGGTATCATTTGGAAATGAAGGTTCGGTTACTCAGTTGTAGGTGTCTCTTACATGAAGGGTAGAGATACTTTGCTGTGTCTGATAGCCCATGGGAAGGTATATTCTACTTTTCAGAGTAAGGTCATTCTTGCTGTTGATTATAGACTCTAAAACATAGATTATGATGTCTCAGGAGAACAGCAAAGTAAAGCTTGGTCAGTGTCTGGCTTTCATTTTCTTGTTTTTAGACCCTTGATACTAAAGTGTGGTGTGCAGACTGGCAGCAATGGCAGCACCTGGAAGGTTGTTAGAAACAGAATTTCAGGGCCCCCTGAGACCCACTAAAACAGAATCTGCATTTTAACAAGACCTCCAGGTGCACATTAATGTTTGAGAACAAATGGTTTAGACTTCAAGGATGCTAAAAGTCTTTGGGAATGTTTTCAGATTATGAGCGCAAAAGATGGGCCCTGCCACATGAAAGCCGGCCATGGGCTGGCCTGGGAGATGTCCCTGTAGGGAACCCCAAGAGAGGCAAGTTATGCTCTAACAGGATCTCTAATTGCAAGTTAATCTTTTTCCTTCCTTGAACTTTAATAACACATTCTATAAACAGTTTGATTTAGGTTCAGCTGGATTTGAATGGAATGTTAAGGGAAAGGTTATTTGTCCGTGTTAGGTCAAGAGGGTCAAGGAGGAGTCATGTCTCCTGAAGTCAGATGATGGCAGTTGTAGAGGTCTGTGAGAGATCAACACTCCCTCCCTCTAAAACTGAATCTTATGAGATTAGAATTGGAATTCCATTGGGGATTATCCTTCTATTCTTTCCAAATCATAGAGAGTATGAATACTTTCTTTAGAAAAGGTAGCAATTTAGAGGAATCACTGCTGATAGATAATGGAGCCTATATTTCTAATTGGATTTTCTGTGTTTTGTCTACAATTACAGGCTTTGCCCCTGGGAAACATTACACCCTCCAAGCAGTCTCTTCAAATTACTTTGGTTCCCAAATTGGGTTGCATTTGAAATGGGGTTGGGGCCTTCAGATAGATTTTTGACTATGAGTTAAATACATTATTTGGTTTAAGCCAGTATTGTGCTACTTAAGATTTTAGGAATTTAGGAGCAGATTTGAGTGACTGAACCCCAGAGGTCAAAGAGGTAAGTGCAACCTTTGCTGACTACCCACCTCCATTCCATACCGCCCATCCTCCTGCCTTCCTCATGGGCCCAGAGCCTTCCTTACCTTGGCAGCTCTAGGATACACCAGAGTCTGGTAGATGACAATTGGGCCTGGGGTCTTCACAGAATCATCATTGAATGAGTACCAGTTGTGGAAGCTGCTGCTGTTCTGCACAGGCTGGTTTTCTGCCCCTGTGCTCCAGTAGGTACAGAGGCCATCTGTGGGTTTGGCAGGTGTGGCTGACTGGGCTCGCCCATAGGCTTCCAGACCCATTTTGGCCTTCTCACCACTGGTGGTGTTGAAGGACAGCAAGGAGGAACTTCGCTGGTATATCTGCTGGTTGCCAAAGCTGTGAGTGCTGAAAGTGACCTTCCTGGAGATCATCATTTCTGAGTGCATGGGATAAGGGGAGGGCAGGGACTCCCCTGAGGAGCGTACCTTCTTGGGCCCTGTGGGGAAGAGCTCGTGGATGGCACTGGAGAGCTCAGCAAAGTCCAAGGGCATGCAGTGCAAGGAGTGTAGCCGGAGTTGTGGGTCAGGCCTATAGGTGCTCTGGATGCCATCCTCGATCTGGTCCACCAGAATCTTGGCCGACTGCAGGAATGCCACCTGGCCTGTCTCCTTCAGTGCTTCCTTGGAATAGGCGATCAGACCATCCATTTCGTTCACTTTCATGGTTGTGACATACACGTATTTTTCAATCTCCTTCTGCCTGGACACCTCTAGATTCTCTATCTGCTCCATGATGTACTTCTCCTTCTCCTGTAGAATGTTGCGCAGCTTGAGAAATCCATTTCGAATCTCTTTTCGCTTCATCTCCTTGTCCGCCTTAAAGCTATTTTTTAAAATGTTGAACTCCATTAGGTCATTATCAATCTCATAGCGGACTGCAAAACAACCAGGTTAGTTACTTTGGTTAAAATTTTCATCTCCCCAGATGTCAAAGCTGACTGCAGGGAATTCCCTCAGATTCCATGAAAGTGGGTGGAGAGGGAGGGAGGGCACTTGTAGTTGAACTGCAATAGGCCTGAACAGGTTTATGAGATGCATCTGGCCTCCCTCAGGATCCCCCCCCCCCCCCACCGCCGCCTCCTTGTCTAATACTTCCCTCAGGAGTCCCAGCCTTTCTTTCCTTGGCATAGTTATAGCTATAGTAATCCCTGCGGCCCTGGGTTGGAATTGAAAGTTCAAGGCCACCCTTGATATGAGTTTCAGACATCACTTGTGAGCATGTTGGACTTGAGAAGAGGTGATGTCTCAAAGTGACTGGTTTTCCCTGTGGGAAAGCTAAGCTTCTGCAGGGGCAAGAGAAAGAACTAAATTTCTGATGACTTCTTCTAAATGCTGCCTTGCCTCATTCACCAAAACCCAGACCTAGACAACAGTAGGAAATCAGCTGGGCTTCCTCTCTTGCCTTTTCCTCATTTCTTTCTAAAAAAGAGTCTGCTATTGCACTTCAAAGAGAACCCAGTTTGTTCTGGATCCTCTTACATGGTTTTTGGATTTTAAGTTCACTCAGTCATTCAACAAACATTTACTGGATACCTATGTCACATGCCTTCCAAGGTACTAGGGATACAGATATGAATATGAGAGGGCACCAATGCTCAAGACACTCATAAATCCAAGGACACTATAGTATAGAGGATGCTATGATTGAGAGTAGGTGGTACATCTCTCTGAAATGAGTACCTTTGTTGGCTTTACAGTGATTTAGGCATCAGGCTGTGACAGTGATGTGAAGACATGTCAACCTTCTGTGGCCTAGTCTAAAGGTAAGGTCCTCCCTTGATAGGCCAACTTTGTAGTGAATTGATGGGCTATAATCCTCATCAGATTTTACTCAGGAGTAGGCGTGCCCAAGATTTTTTTGTACTTTGTTCTTAACATATTCCCAGGTGCACAGTCAGCTGGACCTTTGTGGGTTGTGGCCATTTTAACAATGATGTGCATTTGAGTAAGAGAAACCCAGGAGTCCTGTCAGACCATGAGAACAGGGAGCATGGCTCTTTTAGTTATCACTATGACTAGGGTGTGTAGAAGGGCTTGAAAGGTATTTATTGAGTGAAAGCCATTCTGTCCTGTTTTCTGACATCATTGGGGTAAGTGTTACTCTTCAGCCTATTTTGTGAAACCGCTATTTCCTCTGCCCACCTCCTCCCTCAGGCTGGCACAGAAGGGATGAGGAAGCAATGCAGACAGGGGCTGAACAGGAGACTATCAGGGTGATTGCAGAGGAGCTGAGAAATGCTTCCCGCCCTCCCCAATGCAAGCCCTACTGTGGCTTATGGCAGCTGAAATTCCACTTTGTTCATTAATTTCTTTGACTATTCAATAGTTATTCACTGCTAAAGAATCTTGCATAGGAAATTCCTTGCTTCATTAGAGATTAATTAAGTTTATGTAAAGTCCTGAGAGGTAGCATAAAAATTCCTTAGGTGAGGGGGAAAGAGGCAGCACCACGAGAAAAGAAAGAGGAGGCCAGAAGCACCCCTCCTCCCATCTTACAAATATGGCAGCTTTGCAAGAGCTGGTCCTAGAGCAAAGTTAAGTCTAGATCTCTCTCAGGGAGTACACTAAAAGTAGCTATTATTTATTAAATATTATGGGCCAGATCTATATAATTCACATATTATGGATCATATCTCTCTATTATAATATATTACATGTATCTTCCTATGAGGAAGATATTGTTCCTATTGATAGATAAGGAAACTAAGGCTCAGGGAGATTAAGTTACTGTCCAGTGTCACACAGCAAGTATATGGGAGAAACCAAGGCCTGTCTCTAATTCTATTTATCTGAGTCCAAAGCCTATGTTCTTAATTGTTCCAGTCGTGGTTCTCAGTCCTCTGTGAGCACCAGAATCTTCTGGGAGAACTTTAAAGAAAACTCTCCTCTTGGCCTCACTTGCTGAGATTCTGAATTGGCCTGAGTTGGGGCTCAGGAATCCAGGTGAGGCAGTTAGCAGCTGCCGGGAATCTTCTGGGGATCTTGTTAAAAGTGCAGATTCCCACAAAATCGGTATGGGTGAGGCCTGAGGTTCTGCATGCCTACCGGGCTCCTGGATGGTGTCATTGCTGCTGGCCCTAGTTAGTAAAGCTCTCCAGGGGGTTCCAGTGTGCACCTGGGGGTTGACACCACAGCTTCAATCGACCCAAACTAGATCTTTCCTCCAGGACCCAGAGTTTCTCAGTGTATTGTCAGATCACCTGATTTTGAATTACTTGAAGATTTATTTAAAATGTAGGTTTATGGCACTTTCCCCCAAAATAAGTTGAGTCCTTAAAAGCAAGTTTGAACTCTGGTTAAAAAAATTTGAGGGGTGCACAGCAAAGGAAACAACCAACAAAACTAAAAGGCAATCAACGGAATGGGAAAAGATACTTGCAAATGACATATCGGACAAAGGGCTAGTATCCAAAATCTATAAAGAGCTCACCAAACTCCACACCCGAAAAACAAATAATGCAGTGAAGAAATGGGCAGAAAACACGAATAGACACTTCTCTAAAGAAGACATCCGGATGGCCAACAGGCACATGAAAAGATGCCCAACGTCGCTCCTCATCAGGGAAATACAAATCAAAACCACACTCAGATATCACCTCACGCCAGTCAGAGTGGCCAAAATGAACAAATCAGGAGACTATAGATGCTGGAGAGGATGTGGAGAAACGGGAACCCTCTTGCACTGTTGGTGGGAATGCAAATGGGTGCAGCTGCTCTGGAAAACAGTGTGGAGGTTCCTCAGAAAATTAAAAATAGACCTACCCTATGACCCAGCAATAGCACTGCTAGGAATTTCCCCAAGGGATACAGGAGTACTGATGCATAGGGGCACTTGTACCCCAATGTTTATAGCAGCACTCTCAACAATAGCCAAATTATGGAAAGAGCCTAAATGTCCATCAGCTGATGAGTGGATAAAGAAATTGTGGTTTATATACACAATGGAGTACTACATGGCAATGTGAAAGAATGAAATATGGCCCTTTGTAGCAACGTGGTTGGAACTGGAAAGTGTGATGCTAAGCGAAATAAGCCATACAGAGAAAGACAGATACCATATGTTTTCACTCTTATGTGGATCCTGAGAAACTTAACAGAAACCCATGGGGGAGGAGAAGGAAAAAAAAAAAAGAGGTTAGAGTGGGAGAGAGCCAAAGCATAAGAGACTGTTAAGAACAGAACAAACTGAGGGTTGATGGGGGGTGGGAGGGAGGGGAGGGTGGGTGATGGGTATTGAGGAGGGCACCTTTTGGGATGAGCACTGGGTGTTGTATGGAAACCAATTTGACAATAAATTTCATATATTGAAAAAAAAATTCTAGTTAGTTAATATATAGTGTAGTAATGGTTTCAGGAGTATAATTTAGTGTTTCATCACTTACATATAATACCCAGTGCTCATCACAACAGGTTCCCTCCTTAATATCCATCACACTTCACTTAATACCCAGCTCACTTCATAATAAAGCTGAAAACATTTTCAATACAAAAAAAAAGAATTACCATATTGTGGACATTGAGGACGTTTACGATATTTTGCTATTATGAATTATACAGTAGTGAACAGATGCTGATATACGTCAGATGCTGATGTTTTTGTATGTAGTTACCAAACCAGACTACAGAATACATAATGGTATGATTGAAGTTAATTTTCAAGTAGCCAAAATGATCACACTAATCTCATTGACAACAAATAGAGAAACATGCTTACTCTTCAGAGGCCCAAGGAAAAAGCAGTTCATAAAGCAGTTGGACAAATAACCATAAAATAATTTTTAATAAATAAGTATGTTAAATATAAATAAAACATTTAAAATTAACCTGATTATTTCGTCTACCCAATGTCATAAAATACTATTTAGATTCTTTTAGAATGACATAAATTGGCATCATGATTATGCAAACATATAATTATATACCTATGCATCTAGCACCAGGGAAAGTAAACCATCTAGAATAAAGACCAATACGTATGTGTGGGAATACATACATTCTTATGAAAATTTGCCAACTCGCCAAAGTCTAAAACAGCATTCATTTGCCATTTTTAAAAAGAGATGATAAGATAATATCAGTGCTAACTATTGCAATCCACTGTTTATTTATGACTCCTGTGGGTACAGAGGAGTTGTGAGGAAATTTAGAAAATTTGTGTGTATATGAAATTTGTGTGTATGAAATTATGCCATTAACTAATGTTATATGAATTTTGTGGGAACTCCTCCAGTGTTTAAGAAGGTTCATATCTCCCCAAAATGGACTTTCTCCTTTCTAAGGATGAGTGTTAAAATTCATACCTTGCTTCTTGATTTAAAAAAAAATTAAATATCTTGAATTTTTTGGAGAAAAGGTAAAATGTTGAGTAAAGCTTTAATTTCAACATCCTAAAAAAAAAAATTGAGGGGTGGAGGCACCTTTCAGTCAGTTCAGAGTCTGACTTCAGCTCAGGTCATGATCTCATGGTGTGTGAGTTCGAGTCCCGCATTGGACTCTGTGCTGACAGCTCAGAGCCTGCTTTGGAATCTGTGCATCCCTCTTTCTCTGCCTTCCCTCCCGCCCCCCGCCCCCCGCTCATGCTCTGTTTCTCTCCCTCTCTATCTCAAAAATAAATAAACATTTAAAAAAATTTTTTAAATTAAAAAAATTTGAGGGGTGGGGGAGGAGGTTCCCTCAGAAAGGATGGACAGGGTAAATTCTCTACCTACATATAAATGGATATTCCATACGAGGGAAACAAAAGCAAAAATGAACTATTGGGACTTCATCAAAATAAAAAGGTTCTGCACAGCAAAGGAAATAATCAGCAAAACTAAAGGCAACTGACAGAATTTGCAAATGACTTATCAGATAAAGGGTTAGTATCCAAAATCTATAAAGAACTTACCAACTCAACACCCAAAAAACAAATAATCCAGCGAAGAAATGGGCAAAAGACATGAACAGACACTTCTCCAAAGAAGACATCCAGATGGCCAAGACACATGAGAAAATGCTTCACTTCACTCATCATCAGGGAAATACAAATCAAAACCACAATGAGATACCACCTCACACCTGTCAGAATGGCTAACATTAACAACTAGGCAAGAATAGATGTTGGCAAAGATGCGGATAAAGAGGATCTCTTTTGCGCTGCTGGTGGCAAAGAAAGCTGGTGCTGCCACTCTGGAAAACAGTATGGAGGTTCTTCAAAAAATAAAAAATAGAACTACCTAAGGACCCAGCAATTTCAATACTAGGTATTTATCCAAGGGATACAGGTATGCTGTTTCGAAGGGGCACATGCACCCCCATGTTTATAGCAGCACTATCCACAACAGCCAAAGTATGGAGAGAGCCCACATGTCCACTGATGGATGAATGGATAAAGAAGATGTGGTATATATATATACACAATGGAGTGTTACTCAGCAATCAAAAAGAATGAAATCTTGCCATTTGCAACTACGTGGATGGAACTAGAGGGTATTATGCTAAGCAAAATTAGTCAGAGAAAGACAAACATATAACTTCACTCATATGAGGACTTTAAGACACAGAACAGATGAACATAAGGGAAAGGAAGCAAAAATAATATAAAAACAGGGAGGGGGACAAAACAGAAGAGACTCTTAAATATGGAGAACAAACAGAGGGTTACTGGAGGTGTTGGGGGGGGATGGGCTAAATGGGTAAGGGCATTAAGGAATCTACTCCCGAAATCATTGTTGCACTATATGCTAACTAATTTGGATGTAAATTTTAAAAAAAAATTAAAATTAAAAAATAAATAAATGGATATGCCATGAAGGTGATCCCTATCTCCTTCCAATTGCTGGGCTCTTTGGAATTTGAACTGATGTCCCCTCATATTGAATTGAATTTCATTGTCTGGCTTCTAGGTGCTCTGGACTCTGAGAAAACTATTCTAGGTTTCTCCTGTGTTAAAGGCCCAGGCTTCTTATGGTTGCATGGGAGGCACAGCAGACTATAGGCAGCAACCCCTTCCCATGCTGAGGCCCCAGAGAATCCAGCCAAGCCCAGGCAGTGAGTCCACCTTAAGAAAACCCTCTGGGAACCAGTGGGACTACCCATTTGCTTGGTAATGTGGCTCCTATAGAGTTTCTTTAATATAGAGACTTCCCTGATGGTGGTTCCAAAACAGAGTAAATATCAATCGACAAACAATGTTTCCTAGTATAAGCAATTGAGAAATGAAGGTATTCCTGAAACATCCATGCTGGTGAGAGGTCCTAGGTGACAGAGTTAGCAAAGTCCATCTCTGACCCATCTCTACATCCAATAGGACCTTTATGTGCAGCTCAGAGAAAAACTCTCCCACTCATATGTTCAGGCATATTTACACATGGACACAAAGGGAAAGGGCTGGGGTGATCTGGGGCACTTTGGTCGCTTGATGCAGGCTAGTCCTTAAGGAAATGAGATAGACCACAGATTGTGGGGGTGGTAGTGGTGGTGGTGGTTTCTGTTGTGTTCCAGTCCTCCAGTCTTCAGATTCTGGTCGCTGTTTAGCACAGAGAAGGTTGTCAAAGGAATGTTATGGATTTAACATGGATGTTGGAGTCAGATAGATTGGGTCTGCCATTTACACGTTGCCTTGTGCCAGTGAACTCGTGGAATCCCCATTGTCTTATTCATGGAGGGAATTTCAGTTCCTGTACTGCAGGAGGAGTGAGGAGACCAGGATACTTCTTCTAAAGGGCCTGGGCAAAGTAGGCCTCTATTCAAGGAAGCTATTCCCAGGGGCTAAGAGCCCTAAAAGGATGCCGGAGATCCTCATGTCTAATCAAGTGGATCCACACCCAGAAATTATGAGGCTCTTTACTGAACCCTGCAAGATATTGTTGTACTGGGTTCCAGCATGGAAACTAGGCTCAGTTTCCCTTAACCAAAATGTACTATTTTATAGGTAACCAATATAAAATAACCTTGAGCAGGCATGCAGAGGAAAAACCAGCTGTTGATCAGAATGTTATTGGCTATTTCTGAGTTTTTCTGTTATTATGTGTTTGTTACCAGTTTGTTTACTTTGGTGTTTGCAAGTTTTGGGGAAAATGCTGTCGGGGAAAATTTTAAATTGAAATAATTCTCAACATCGATTTAATTTTTTCCCTCTGCAAGTTGGGAAAACACCGAAGATACTCAACTTTTGTGACAAAACCCTTCAGAAAGGCTCACAGAACTTCAGGATACTGGAAGATCAAACTCATCATTTTCCAAAGGAGGAAATGAGGCCCAAGGTCATGAAGATTATAACCAAGATTATAGAATCTTTCTGCACTGATTATGTGCCAGATACTTTTTTTGCCTGCTTCACATAGAATAACCCATTTAATCCTCACAATCACCCAGCGGAGTTACTACCGCTATGCCCATTTTATAGATGAGAAAGCCAAGGCCCAGGGAGGTTAGGAGGCTGGTGATGGTTGCCCGGTGTGCACACCAGCCCAGTGCCTGGCAGCCTGGCTCAGTGTTTCCCAGTGCTTGGACTGGCCCACCGGGTGGGGGAGGCTCTCACCAAGTGGACTGCCTGGAGCCATTCTCCCCATCAGTACCTGAACTAGGGGTGACTGTGCAGGGGAGGGGAGGGGACCAGGACCTGCTTTGAACTTGGCGATGGCGCTGAAGAGGGCGGCCGCCCTCTCGGAGCAGGCGTCGATGAGGTTGACGGTGTCGTGGCCGTTGTGGAATGCCGTCTTGCAGAAGGTGCAGAGCAGCTGGTTGTCCTGGCTGCAGTACTCGACGATGCGGCTGGACGGGTGGTGGATGCAGATCTTCTCGTCCTGGTCCTCGGAGCTGGTGTCCACGAAGACGTGGTCCTGCATGGCCACGTCCGAGTGGAAGGCCTTGAGGCAGTCGTTGCAGAGGTTGAGGCGGCACGTGATGCAGCGCTTGTAGGCGATGCGCCGACTGCGGCACACCTGGCAAAGGGTGGGCCCGGTGGAGCGGTCGAAGCGCCACTTGAGGTAGCCGTGCTGCTGCATGTAGCGCTTGGTGAGGCGCCCGCGCAGGTAGTTCTCGGGCAGCTGCATCTTGTGGCTGTAGGGCATGCAGTGCGAGTGGCTGCACACGGGGCAGACGAGGATGAAGAAGTTCTCGGTGACCTCGGCGTGCTTCTGCAGCTGCCGCAGGCACTTCTCGCACAGGCTGTGGTTGCAGGGCAGCATGAACGAGTGCAGGTGCAGCCGGTTACACAGGGGGCACGAGAGATGGTGCACCAGGTTGCTGTTGGCGGGCATCGTCTTCACCTCATCGACCTGGGTGTCGCTGCTGCCGATGCGCAGCGCGGTCTTGGAGCTGGAAGGAGAAGCGGACACGGGGAGGACTTCAGGAAGCCGGCCGGCTCCAGAACTCACCCCGTTTCTGGCCTCTGGAAGAACTGGAGGTCACTGCCAGGCAGGCCAGTGTGATGGTGGGGAGCACAGGCTCTGTGCCAGGGCACTGGGGTTCTAAGCCTGCCTCCAACATCCTTTAGCTGGGTGACCTCAGGGCAGTTAATTGACCTCTCTCTGCCTTGTGCGTCGTTATAAAATTAGTAGTCACATTATAGTTTCTTGAGGGGACTAAAACTACATTTAATACCTACAAAGCTTGACTGAGAGCAGTCCCGGGAACACAGTAAGTGCTGAACGACTGCACATTGTGAATTTTGAAGAAGAGAAAGCAGGACGGACTGGTCTGGCACCATCAGTGGGGCCTCAGTGCTCTGTTGCCCATCAGCAAAGTCACAGAACACCAACACCCTACAAAGCCATTCTGGGACAGTGATGGAGCAAAGCAGAAATAAGACCACTTCCTCCTGTTTGAATGCAGGCAAGACAAGAACATCGTCCAAACCACAAAACGACCAGATCTCGCCTATCCTAGTTCATGGGAGTGACTGCTGCTTTTTCACCGATTGCAGCATTTGGTGCCCTGTGACCTTCCCATCTTGTAAACCAGATTTTTATTAAGATACCTGATAGGAGATTTACCCCCATTTTCTGACCTGAAATGAGCCTAAATTTCATAATAACTTGCAGATGCCTTCTTACTGAGACACCTTACTCTTAACCATGGTGTATGTTCTCACTTGGTGCAGTGACTCAGTAAATCCAATCTTGTCCACCTACAAGCATGTTCTTGCTTGGCAGGCATTGGCATCATCAGTATTACGGTATATAGGGTAGAACACAGAAGAGGGTGGGTAAAGTGTCCTCAGGACACCAAGAGGTCAGTCCCTAGAACCAAGCCTAGAACCAGCAGACCGACAGGTAAGAGTTAAGGGTCTAGGCTCTAGGGACAGATTGTTCATGATGGAATGTACCCATTTAGAGCTGCACCTTTGAGACGAATTTCTTAATCCCTCCCATTCTCACTTTTCTCATCTGTAATCCAATGGTCAAAGCTAACGATACTATTTCCTTCATGAGAATTTTACAAAGTCTACATGAGGTAATCCATGATAAAGTGACTAACTGCTGATACATAGTAAGGACTCAATAAATGTGGCCTCGGCAATTAGTCCCCTCTGGTACTGGCCAGCTAATGTCCACAGTAGAGGAAAAGAGTGGTCACGTCCATGAGAAGTATATGGTTCTATTATTTGTGTGTGTGTGTGTGTGTGTGTGTGTGTGTGTGTGTGTGTGTGTTGATTCTTTATTTGTCTGAGGTGGATTTCATGTATTTAATTGTAGGAACCATGGATGAGGTAAAAGCATACTTGTAAAATTCAAATGCATATTTTGAGAAGCTACAATCAGGGCAAAAGCAGCTTATGAAAATAAATGAATTAGCTGTGGGGATGGAGGTAAACAGATACACAATTTGTGACTGATCCTGTCTCTTATCTTCTGTTCACGTTAGTGATATTTGGGTGTTGATCTTGACATTGTGGCTGTATTTTCTTCTGCTTCTGATTTCTTGAGGTTCCTATATGCTCCTATCTCCTTCCCCATGGACCTATGTCTCAGAGCCCAGACAGTCAAAGGTGTTGCCAAAGCATACTGAATGGCAATGGCCCTGTGGTGGCAGAGAATGCCTTTTGTGGCACTCAGGCTCCTGGAAAGTTCATCCCTTAAGGATTTGGATGCTGGGTCCTAGGCCTGCTGGCCTCGATTTTCTCAGCCCATTCCCTCTCTGCTTTCTCAGTCTCCTGCCTGGGCCCTAAAGGGGTCACTGGAGGGACAGTGAGTTGTGTACGTGGTAGCTGGATGAACCTCTTTAGTTCAATAAGGTAGGACTCTGAGAATCATGGTGTAATATAAAAAGGGAGATGGCATGGTGTAATATAAAGCGGGAGGGAAGGTGACATTGGTAGAAGAAACAGCAGGGCTGAGAGGCAGCCCAGGGAGTTTGGGTGGAGGTCAAAAAGGAAGTGGGAAAGAAATGAGAAAGTCAGAAAGAGATACTTGAGACCAGAGTGGGCTGGATGAGCAAGGTGTTGAGCAGGAAGTGGCGATGAGGAGCAGGGGGAGGCAGGGATTCAGAAACCAGGAGAGAGGCCAGATGGAAGACAAGCCTCAGTGTACCCACTGCCCACCTCCTGACACTTGCAATAGCATCTCTGACTATCCTCTGAAAGCCTCAGGCTTGGACCCGGGCATTCAGTGGCTGTGGCTCCATCCCCAAACAGCCACCAGACCCAGCAGCCTTGCCTTCTTGCTGAGATATCTGGCCTCTCCTCCTCTGCACACACCCTCTCTTCAATTCAGGTCTGTTCCCCTAGCACCTGGGTTCTCACTGTGCCACCCGGAAGGTCTCCTGGCTTCCCTCTGATCCCTCCAGGCCATCTGCATTTTAGTATCACTTGGGGGTGGCTTTTACAATTCTGATGTCCAGGTGATCCCCCAGACCAATGAAATCAGAATGTCTGGCAGTGAGGACCTTTGTAAAGACCCCCAGGTGATTCCTGTAAAGCAAAGTTTGGGAGTTACTGACCTAAGGCATCTTCCCACAACACCAATGTCATCCCTCCTCCGTTGAACTGTGGCCAGTGACTCTCCATGGCTGATATGCAGGAAATGGGGCGTTGAGTCAGGAGAGAGGAATGTGGATGCTACTTTCTGCACCTGAGAACCTCTGGACTTGCATCCAGAACCCCTGGATCCTCTACTCATGCAAACACCGCAAGAGCTCCCTGAATGGAGAGTAGTATTTGTTAAGCATCTCCTAGGTGCTGAACTGCAAGTTGGATCATATCCTTCTCCTGAATTCACTGAAACTTTACTCACAGAATTGTTTTTCCAGCCTGGAAGGCTTCAAACCTGCGTCTCATTTTTCTGCCTCTCCAAAAGCTCTCCTCTTATGGTTCTGAGCTGTGATCTTTCCTTCTCTAAGAAGTCTGCCCTTGCTACTCCAAACTCCCCTCACATGTGACATAAAAGGACTGCCTTGGACAGAGCAAGAAGAGAATATGCAATTGCTTGTCACAGAGCATTCATGCCCCACGTGAGTAACTGAGACCCTGAGATGCATGACTTCCAGATGGGAAGAATGAGAAGGCTGGCAGGAGTTGGTCTGGGGTACTTATAAAGGACATAGGGGTCAAAAGTGGCCTGTGGAAGTTACTACTTTTCCAATAAGTGTTGAAGGTATCAAAAGTTCAGAGGAGGAAGAGACAGGGCAGCTTATATTTTTAAATCCCGTAACAGATTACAAGGTGCATACATTAATCCCCAAACCCACCGAATCACAACAGATCCTATACTCTCCATTTTGCAGTGCAACATTTTTAAGTTAAGACACAGATTCCGGGTTCAAAATCTGGCTGCGTCTTACTAGTTGTGTGATCCTGGGCAACTTCACCTTCCAAAGGCTCCGTTTCCTCGTTGGTGTGGTGGGCGTGCTGTGAGGGTTGCTGGGGGTCACACATGCAGTGCCTGGCAAGTGGCTTACACGCTGAGTATTAGCCACTACTATTTAGTGCAGGTGAGAGAGCCCAGTGCCTATTCGCACAGCTGGTGGGGCGTGGATGTGGGACTCAGGGCTAGATGTGGTCACTGGCTGTTCAGGACAGGCTTAATTGCTACAAAGTTCTTGGCCTCCTTTTTTCAGAGGGAGAAAGGGACTTGGGGCGGGGGTACGTATGGAGTCCACAGCTGGCAAGGAACCCGTCGGGCGCCCGGCACTTACGAGGTGCGGATGCTCCTGAGGCGGCCCTTGTGGAACGTGATGGTGGCATTGCGGCAGCAGCGGCTCTCGTAGTAGTAGCACTGGAGGTTGCTGCTGGTCGTGCAGCAGCACTTGCAGTTGGGGTCATTGGCCCAGGAGCAGCAGCACCAGTGGCAGTTGGGGTTCTCAGAGCAGGTGCAGTGGCAGCACTGGCAATTGCGCTCATCTTTGTAAGGGCAGGGGAAGCAGGTGCAGTTCCGCTCTGAGGTGAAGAGGAACTTGCAGCACAGACAGGAGCATAGTTGAGGACAACATCTCTGCCATGTACAACATGGAGAGCAAACACACATGGCCGTCTCCATGGCACCTACATGATGGCTACCGGCTGCCCAGAGCTCTTGACGCCTTCTCTACCAGAATCCTGTGGGCTCCCAGGCAGGAGTCCCTCCTCCCTCTGATGAGGTCCTCAGCTTGGAGGTTGCAAGAGGTTGGCTGTCGTGAGACCTTTACAGGCGGCGTCCCTACTAGGAAGCTCCTGGGTTGGCATTTACCTATATCAGCCTGAGGCCATTTGCTTATGTCACAATCCCTGTCTCCCCACCCTGTCTCACCATGCTGGGTGGGTGAGATGTTGGGGCTAGTGGCAGGGGCCGCTGATGGACACTCCATGCTTCCACAGGATCAGGTCCAGAGGAGGGTTGCTGCAAAGAGCATCCTGGAGGTTTGTCACCTTTTGGGTTATGGGGTGGATTCAGGAAGCTATTTCTCTTTGCTTGAGGTTTTCCCTGCCACTTGGGCTAGTTGACTTCAGGGTATGTCTTCATGGACTGAAAGGTCTGGAATGGTTAATTGGGAGTGGACTGACATGATGTTCCTCTCCCTGGGCTTTTCTGCGTTGATTAAACTCTTAATGCAATGAACAAAGCACTGTATTTACAAATCATGGCAATGCCACATTTAAGGGATATCAACATTTGGAGAAAGAATTAAAGGGAAAAAAAGATAGAAGTTCAGTTAGGCATGCCTTTCAGTAGTCATTGAGTTTGTCAATTGCTGCATAGTCATTGCTGAGTTTCAGGAGGCTTCATGCATATGTCACTCTAGATATTTCTTGGCTTTTTTGTAGCTTCATGATGTTTGGCTGAGGCTCAAGCTGTTTTCCTCCCCGTGACCTCCCTTTTATCAAGAGGCTGGAACTCTACATGATCATCTTTAACTTTGCTTTTAGTATATGCTCAGTATTTCTAGAAATTGCCTTATATTTTAAGGGAGAATTTCGCTTTCCTTTACTTTTTGCAGCTTGCAAAGATTAAAAGAGAAAGGTTTCATGATCATACTACCCTATGGTATAAACACTGTCTCAGTATTTTTCCAAAAGGGAGCAGAAGTGAGAGCTGAATTTGGCTGTAGGAGTTTATTGTGTAATTTATTATCTCTCCCTGTGATTATCACCTTTATATTAGGAAAGAACATTCACTGAGTGCTAACTGTGCCAGCCACACATTGATTTTAAGTTCCTACAAATGAAAATTCTGGATCATAGGGTGTGTGTTTTATTATTATTTTTTGATAGATTACTACTAAATTACTTATTTAAATGAATGTGTCAGTTTCTACTGACACCAACAATGCATGGGAGATGCTTCCCCCCCGCCCCCATTTTCCCAATTTTCTCAAATATTCTTCTCTATCCTCCAGGCACGGAGGTTTGAGTTTTACTCCTGGATTTATAGTACGTTTTCATCACTGGTCTGTGTAAGGCTCCTTGTTGTTTTAGTTTTTTTTTTTTTTCTTAAATTTTTTTATTGAGATATAGTTTAATTACCATGAAAATCACCATTTTAAAGTGAACAATTCGATGGTTTTTAGTATATTCACAAGACTGTGCAACCATCACCACTTGCTAAATCCAGAATCCATCACCCCAAAAAGATACCCTGTACCCATTACCCATCACTTTCTATGCCCCCTTCCCACAGCTCTGGGCAACCATATATCTACTTTGTGTCTCTACGGATTTGTCTATTTTGGACATTTCATATAAATGGAATCCTATAACATATGGCTTTTTGTATCTGGCTTCTTAGCATAATGTGTTCAAGGGTCATCCATGTTTTACCATGTATCGATGTTGTATTTTTTTATGGCTGAATAACATTGTAGGTATATGCAACATTTTGCTTATCCATTGATGGCCATAGGTGTTTTTCCTACTTCTTGACTATTACGAGTAATGTTGCTGTGAACATTTGTGTTCAGGTTTTTGTATGAACATGTTTTCAGTTCTTTTGAGTATACACCTAGAAGTGGAATTGCTGGGTCATATGGTAACTCTGTGTTTAACTTTTTGAGGAAATGCCAAACTATGCATCCAAAACACATGGATTTTACATCTTTCCGTTCCTGTCAGCAATATAGGAGTTATAATTTCTCCTCAGCCTCGCAAAAATTTGTTATTGTTCTCTTAAAATTATTATTATTATAGCCATCATAGTCGGCATGAAAGTGGAATCTCAAAATTACATCTCTTTACCTAGCAATTCCAGTGATAAGGATCTCTCCCAAAGATATACTGGCAAAAAAAAAAAAAAAAAAAAAAAGAGAGTTTCACTCATTGTGTTACTTATAATAGCACTATTTTGACAGCATAAAATGAGAAACAATCCAAATACCCATCAATAGGGAACTGATCAAATAAACTAACATATATCTATACAAACCGAAACATATCCACACAGGTACATCCACTGTCTAATGCAGTTATATAAACCAATGAAAAAGACCTCTGTTGACTGTTTCAAAATGATTTCTCAAATATATTGTTGAGTACAAAAAGCCAGGTGTAGAAATGTGCATGTAATATGCTACTATTCATTTCAAGAAAGGTCTTAAGTCATTGGTTAATCTTTTCCTATGATATTGAAAAATAAACCACAAGATTAGATTTATGAGGGAGGGCAGAAAAAAGATTGAGGGGCCTATACGACCTAATTTATAGAATTGATTTTGAAACTACTTAAATATTTTACATAATTATAGGACAAAATTAAACTAAACAGCCCAATCCTAAAAATTAAAGCAAAATGAAACAAACGAATCTGTGAAGTGAATTTGTGGCACATATGAAGAGGAATTATTTTTTTTTTATTTTTTATTTATTTATTTATTTATTTATTTATTTATTTTTTATTTTTTAATATATGAAATTTACTGTCAAATTGGTTTCCATACAACACCCAGTGCTCATCCCAAAAGGTGCCCTCCTCAATACCCATCACCCACCCTGCCCTCCCTCCCACCCCCCATCAACCCTCAGTTTGTTCTGAGTTTTTAACAGTCGAAGAGGAATTATTTTAAGTTAGTTTAAAACACAGTAATTTGGTGATATATCCCTGGGAGGGGGCATTAATCCCTAAGGGGAAACAAAACAAACAAATAAAACAAAGCAAAGAGAAGTTAAATTCTTTCAGTAATGTAGTGTTGGTATTCTTATTCTGGAAATCTTATGCGGGTAAGGCTTTGTTTGTATAGTAAAGCAAACAAGGAATTAGGTTGATGTCAGTGACAATCACCATTTTGGACAACGGGGAAGGGGCATACAGATGGACAACTGATGAAGTTTAGAAAATTATGTAGTCCTGAATATGAAACTTATGACGTATCTTATCTGGGAAAAAAAAAAAAAAACCCAAACAGCAACATATTTCTTAACTCCAGCCACTGAAAAGTCCCAGAAACCATGACTTAACCAGTAGTAATGAGCCCTCCGTCTCCTGGATTGTGGTCCTGAATATTACTGAAAAGAAGCCAGGCTCTTTGGAGAAATGGATGATACCAGATGTGGGGCAGAAAATGTACAAGGT
The DNA here is from genome assembly GCF_018350215.1 of Panthera leo. Classification (NCBI taxonomy): domain Eukaryota; kingdom Metazoa; phylum Chordata; class Mammalia; order Carnivora; family Felidae; genus Panthera; species Panthera leo. Next base: position 122,414,313 of record NC_056687.1, read on the forward strand.
AAATGTGGGTTTAGATCTACGTTTCCCAAAACTGAACAGGTCCCCTCTGGCATCTGTTTATTAGCTGGTGGAGGTAGGACAGGAAGGACAGCTTTCCAGCAGGGCAGAGGCAGGTGTGATGGCTCAGGTGTGAAGGAATGAGACCAAATGAGCAGGTGTAGTGATGCTGTGGTACTTGAGCCTGGGGATCCTTGTTAAGACCCAAATAATCGTTCCCCCAGTTGTATGAGTGCTGGCTGCTCACAGTTCACACTTGAACCAATCTCTGGGGATTGCGTTCTGTGGAGAAAAGCTGCCTTGCCCAAGAGTACGCCCCTATTCAGGGAGCAGACCTTCCTAAATTAGGACTTTAAATGGCCATCCCAGCTACTGAGGAAGTCCGATTGGATTGGCTGAGGTTTACAGTTGAAACTATACTGTAGTTTAGCTTTTTCCTCTGCAAAATCTGATTTCCCTCACTCCCCGAGAACCCTCTCCAATAAACCTCCTGTGCACAAATCTCCATTTCATAGTCTGTTTCTTGGTGGAATCTGGCCCACGTGAATGAGTATAGGTGCTATTCTGGTTTATAAGCTCCATTCCCCATATGAGCCAATATGTTTTATTTCCTCCCACGGGAATAGCTTTCAGGAGGCCTAGCAAGGGACATACCCAGTTACAAGAATGCACTGCATTCAGAGGAGTTCAAACTATGGGTTCTCACTGGGTATTTATGGTTAATTCACAGTCCTCCCAGGCCAGGTATAGTTTACTAATTAGAGGTCATTTTTACCATGAGCAATGTTGCCTGGTAACATTGATGGCATTCCACCTTTATTAGGTTTCCAGGGGAACAGAGCTAGAAAGTTAACCCAAGGTCAGTTTTCCATAGAAAAGGAGAATGAATTTGTTAACCCTATATTTGCATTTGAAAACCCGCAAGTTTGTAAAGATAATTGAAACAGAACAAAAATCCCAACAACCCTCATTTAGGTGATACTAGAAAACTACCTTGTTATTTTGAAACCTGGCAAATAAAGGGAAAGAATAATTTATCCAGACTTGGTTATATGGATTGTGCCTTAGGATAATAAATGAGTTGATAAGGAGAGTTTTCTCTTTATAGAAGTATGCCAGCTGAGAAATGAAGAATGATGAACGTAAGATTCCATCCATTTACATTTATCTCCTACAGAAAAGATGAATCTAGGCAATATTATCGGTGACTGCTAATAGCACAAGAGGGACGACCAGACATTGTGTGCTCCGGATGGAAGTATACAGCACCACCGATGAAGTGTTCTTGCAAAGAGTTCCAGCCTGAATCTGATCAAGCTTCTAGATCTAAATACCAGTTGTTGGGGACAAGATGATATTGGGGTGAGGCAATTTGTAAAATGAAGACTGTGGAAAACTGTTTAGGACAAATGACTGTTTTTTCTTTTTTCTTTCTTTGTTTCTTTTTAATGTTTATTTATTTTGAGAGAGAGAGAGAGAGAGAGAGCGAGCATGCAGGGTAAAATCATAATAGGGGAGAGCGGCCTAGGCCTGCATTTAAGCATGTGACTCTTTTTTTTTAAACATTTTTTAAAAGTTTATTTATTTATATTGTGTATGAGTGAGAGAGAGGGGGAGAGAGAGAGAGAGGGCACAAGTAGGGGAAGGGCAGGGAGAGAGAGAGAGAGAGAGAGAGAGAGAGAGAGAATCCTGAGCAGTCTCTGCTGTCAGCACAGAGCCCAATATGGGGCTCGATTTCACGAACTGTGAGATCAACAGCCAGAGGCTTAACTGACTGAATCACCCAGGCATCCCATGACCATTGTTTTTTCAACAAAGACATTGCAAGGGACACACACACACACACACACACACACACACACACACAGATATGAAGGGGAACATTTATAAATTAAAGGGACTTAAGAGACAAGAAACATATTAACCAATTGTAATTCTTGAAACTTAATAAGATTCTGGTTTGAGCAAACTGTAAAAATATTGTTTATGGTTCAGTCGAGGGAATTTTAACACTGCCTGAAGACTGGATGATAGGAAGAAATAATTGTTAATTTTTTAGGTTTGATAATAATATTCTGGTAGTATTATTTTAAAAAGTCCTCAACGTTTAGAGATACAGACAGAAATATTTACAGATTATGTGATAGAATATCAGTTTTCCTCCAAAACATTCTAGACTGTGGGTAATGGATTTGATGAAACCAGATTGGCCATGATTTCATAACCACTGAAGCTGTGAGCATTAGGTTTAGGGGGGCTCATTATTTGGTTTCCTTTACTTTTATATGTTTGAGAATTTCCATTATAAGTAATAGAAGCATGTATACACTTAATTTTTTTTTAGAGAGACATTTTTAATTAATTAGTTAATTTTAGAGAGAGAGGGAGAGCGAGTGGGGGCAAAGAGAGAGATTCTCAAGCAGGCTCCCCACTCAGTGTGGAGCCTGACATGGGGCTCAATCCCACATCCCTGGATCATGACCTGAGATGAAATCAAGAGTTGAATTCTCAACCAACGTAGCCACATAGGGGCCCTGATACATTTAATTTTTAATATAATAATCTCACTCCTGGGAATCTATCCATAGGTATTATCCATGTATGAATGTTTAATGTAGCAAAACTAACACAAGAGAAAAAAGATTCTGCAAATAAGCCGAATCCCCAACAGTGACATATGGTTGAATAAATTGTGACACCATGCAGTCATTACAAGGAAATATTTAGAGGCAAACCAGTTCACCTTAGATGAGTTTTCAGGAATGTTGTTGCTGAATGAGAAAAGCAAGATGCACACATGAATGTAGGAGACCTCATTAAAAAAAAAAGAAAACAGGCAAAAATTCTACGTAGGCCCATTTGCATTTGTGTATATGGGAGGGTGTCCAGCAGGTCTTAACATGGTTACTTGGGGCCGGGGGGAGTGGGAAAGTGCTTTGGGTGGATGGTGGGGAGATGGGGCCGCTGAAAAATTTGGAAAAATAAAAGGCAGCTGTGATGTGCCCATGTTCTGCCGGCCGGGTGGGCTATATGGCAGGAGCATGGGCCGTGGGGCCAGCCTGCGCTGCAGTCCAGCTTTGCCGCTTGCCAGTGGTGTCACAGTGGAGAGTCCAGCAGTGTTCACGAAGCACCTCTTGTGTGCCGGTCTGGCCTGCGTGCTTGCGACACAGAGATGACCATTGCTGTTCCTGCCCCTCGGAAGCTGCCATGCTAAAGAAGGAAGAGAGTAGGTCAACATGTGTAAGTGTTTTCCACACAGGATGCTGGGGGCATATTACTTGACTTTTATGAACCTCAGTTTCCTTATCCATATAATGGGATTACAATGTCTGCTTCACAGGGCTCACATGAGGATTAAATATGTGCAACATCAGTGTAATTGCACCCTCCTGGGCCGCATCCCTCTCAACATGTTCTTATTGTCCCTCCAGGTGGGAAGATGGGTAGTGAGAGTGGGTAAGGTGGGGGAGTGCTGTCGGTCAGGAAGATAAGTCTGAGAACTAAGGCACACAAGAGTAAGGTCAAATTTAATGCTAGTTTCTGGAGGAAATAGAAGAAAGGAGGTAAATGTATTTGTTTAATCATTCATTTGGAAGCATTTGCTTAATCCACTTACATTAGACATCAGTGAGTAAAGTAGACCAAGATCTGTGCCCCTTTAGAGGTTATGTTATAATCCAGAAGGAGGAGATAAGACAATAGACATTAAAAGAAAGAAATGATTATTTGTTTTTCGGGTGTGGAGTTTGGTAAGTTCTTTATAGATTTTGGATACTAACCCTTTTTATCCGATACATCATTTGCAAATATCTTCTCCCATTCTGTTGGTTGCCTTCTAGTTTTGTTGATTGTTTCTTTGCAGTGCAGAAGCTTTTTATCTTGATGAAGCCCCAATAGTTCCTTTTTGCTTTTAATTCCCTTGCCTTTGCAGACCTGTTGAGTAAGAAGTTGCTGTGGCTCAGGTCAAAGAGGTTTTTACCTGTTTCCTCCTCTAGGGTTTTGATGGTTTCCTGTTTCACATTTAGGTCTTTCATCCATTTTGAGTTTATTTTTGTGAATGGTGTAAGAAAGTGGTCCAAGTTTCATTCTTTTGCATGTTGCTGTCTAGTTCTCCCAGCACCATTTGCTGAAGAGACTGCCTTTTTTTTTTTTTTTTTTTCCATTGGATACTCTTTCCTGCTTTGTCAAAGATTAGTTGGCCATACATTTGTGGGTTCATTTCTGGATTCTCTATTCTATTCCATTGGTCTATGTGTCTGTTTTTGTGCCAATACCATACTGTCTTGATGATTATAGTTATAGCTTTGTAGTAGAGGCTAAAGTCTAGGATTGTGATGCCTCCTGCTTTGGTTTTCTTCTTAAGTACTACTTTGGCTATTCAGGGTGTTTTGTGGTTTCACACAAATTTTAGGAAAAATGGATAGAAAACATGTGATTTATATTTGCAATAGAATACTACTTGGCAATGAGAAAGAATAAAATTTTGCCATTTGCAACAACGTGGATGGAACTGGAGGGTATTATGCTACGTGAAATAAGTCAGTCAGAGAAAGATACATGTTTTCACTTATATGTGGAATTTGAGAAACTTAACAGAAGCCCATGGGGAGAGGGAAAGGGAAAGGGAAAAGGAAAAAATAGTTTCAAACAGAGAGGGAGGCAAACCATAGAGGCTCTTAAATACAGAGAACAAACTAAGGGTTGAAGGGGGAGGGGGAAAATGGGTGATGGGCATTGAGGAGGGCACTTGCTGGGAAGAGCACTGGGTGTAAGTGACAAATCATGGGAATCTACCCCGGAAGCCAAGAGCACACTGTATACACTGCATATTAGCTAACTTGACAATATATTTAAAAAAAAAAAACAGCAAGAAATGATACTGTGTGACAATTAGAAAGTCCCATGGGAAATAGGAAAAGCAGAACAGAAGGAGTGAGTTAGTTTCCAGGGCTGTGGCAACAAAGTATCACAGACTGAGTAGTACAAGCAACAGAAATTCCTTGCCCTCACCTCTGGAGGCCAGAGGTCTGAGGTGCAGGGGTCTGGGAAGGATCTGTGCCAGGTGGCTCTCCTGGCTTTTGGTTGTTCCTTGGCTGGTGGTAGCAAAACCTCAGTCTTCACATGGCTTTCTCCCTGTGGGCATGTCCATCTCTGCGTCCCAATTTCCTCTTTTTATAAGGACACCAGTTATGTTGAATCAGGGGCCCACGTGACTCCAGCATGACTTCATCCTAACTAATTACATTGACAATGACCCTATTTCCAATAAGGTCACATTCAGAGCTACTGGGGGTTCAGACTTCAGTGTATGAATTGGCTTAACAGGAGGGGAGGTTGAAGTGCCCAAGCGGGTAAGTGGTCAGTCGTGTTAAATAGGGAAACTTGTTGAGAGGGGGTTGGAGAGAAGGCTTGCAGGAGGTAGAGAGAGGGCCATGTGGATGTCTGTAGAAGGGTGTCCCGGGTAGAGGGGACAGCTGGTGCAAAGGTACTGTGGCAGAAGCGTGCCTGGGATCTTCCCAGAGGAGCAGGGAGCCAGCGTGCCTGCAGCAGAGTGTGAGGGGTGAACCAGGAGATGAGGCCAGATAGCATCAGGCCCAGACCACGCATCCCTTGGAGGCCAGTGGAGGATTTTGGCTTTTACTCTGAGCACAGGGATTGCAGGTTCTGGTCAGAGTGCCACACTGACAGCACACTGCGGATTGGTGGGAGGCAGGAAGCCACAGCTGTGACTCAGGTGGGAGATACTGATTTAGAAGAGAGCAGTGTCCTGAGTAGAGAAGCGAGGATGGGATCTGGTACACAAGAAAAGGGATTGACATGGGAACCGGGCCTTGGTAAATATGTATAATTTAAATGCTTTCCCCTTATTGCATATTTAAAGGATCTAGCAAAATACACAACGGACAGAAGACCCTCAGTAAAGGTTAGCTTCTTTCCTCTCCCTTCCGTCCTAGAGTCTGGCCTCCTCTGCAACTGCCCCGCTGTTCTCCATTTTCAATCACTCATCTTAATCTTTACTGGCTCCTTAATCTGTAAAGAGGGAAAGTGGTATTGGCTTAAAGAAATGAATTGTAAATGGTCTTCTGAGGAATCACAGGTTTTTGAGGCAGTGCCTTGGTGTCCATGTGAATGAAAGAAATAAGTGGAGAAACTTCCAGGTATCCGTGACCATTCCCGCCCTGTCCCTGCTCCATTCCCCACTTCATCCAGAAAAACTCAGTATCCATTGTTTGTATATCGGGGCTCATTAAAGAGTTTTACTTAAAAAAAAAAAAAAGATTACTGCTTCTTAAAAACAATGAATTTTTAGAGCATTTTTCCTATTTGAGATATTTTAGAACCTTTTAAAACCAAAGGAATGAGTCTGTAATGGTAGAATTTTAGATCCTCGTTCTGCTTCTTTTGCTATGGATAGACTTTATGACTTCATCAGGTAATAATGATGATGACAATGATAACTAATACTTACCAAGGGCTAAACTCGCCTTTGTGTAGGATTCTGCATAGAAAAGTATAAAGAATGATGCTGTGCATAGTCAAAGTCATAGGTTTGTGAAGCTAAAGACCATTGGAGCTTGGAGAGCTGTTCATAATATTCTAGTTGCAACCCTCTCATTTTATTAGCAAATAACTGAGAGAAATGTTGACTTGGTCAAGGTCATCCAAGGACAGGTGGGTCTAGAGTCCAGGTGACCTATGTCCCAGGTCCCCAATTTTCCCATTACATCCTGCTCAAAGGCAGATGTGTTCAGACTGGGATATGGAGTGCCATATTACAGCTGTTGAAACAAAGGGTAGGTAGGCAATGTGTACTGAAGCCATTTGATGTGACATTTACTGTCCCTGGGAGTTTAGGTTTATAAGCTCCACCACATTTAAGAGCCTTTTAAAGTCTCTAATTGCTCATTTATCTGATGTTACAAAAACCGTCTCCACAGATACAGACTGACAGGTAAAGAGCTTGTTGAGAATTTATTTAAAATGATAAACTAACATAATGCATCTTCTCTTGAGAGACTTATCAAAAGCATCACAGTTTGTGGCAGTATTTCTTATGTAGTTATTATTGGCCGTGGCCTCCTAATTTTCTTGGGCAGTGTTTCATTTCTTGATCCCATGAACTACCACACTGTGAATAAACCTGGCAGTTCCAGTGGAGACAAGTAGATCAGAGTGCCTGGTGAAGTTTAAAAAAAAAAACCAGTTTGGGGGTTTCCCAGATCTGGGTGTGAATCCTGCCTCTGCCTCTTAGATTTGTCTTACTTTAGATAAGCACTTAACTCTAGGCCTCACTTCCGCCCCCCCCCCCCCCCCCCCCCCCCCCGTAAAATGGGAATTATAATAATACCTATGAGCGTTAGGATGGTCATGGCAATGAAGTAAGTACAATCTGTAGAAAGTCTTGTGCCCTGTCGGTCTTGTGGCAGGTGCCAGTCGGTGGACAGTCTGCTGGGAGGCAGGATGGAGCCTTGCGTTGTGCTGCAAGTGTGGGCTCTGGACCAGCAGCATCAGTGCATCCAGCTGGAGGCACGCTGGTGTGGCTTTTGAGTCAGGCTGCTTGGGGTCAAGTTTCAGTATGGTTCCTAGTTAGCTATGTAGTTTTGGATGAACCATTTAATTTCTCAAAGTTACTGTTTGTTCATCTGTGAAATCAGAAGGATGATGATAGGAATGCCTACCTCATGGGCCATTTTTACATATCAGTGAGATGCTGCGGAATTTCCCACGATGTCTGGTCTGTGAGGAGTCACCATTATGATGTGAGACTGTCATCCAGAAGCAGCAAGCCTGTGGTAAAGAAAACTAATATGACATTTTGGGATAAGGAAAGATATGTTCTATTCATATTTTCAAAGTTGCTAATACAGTGTTGGGCAAAATGCTCTCCTATGTATCTTTGGATTTTTCTCTGCATTTGTGTTTTCTCCTTTATTGATTCTTAAGGTTATAATTTTGTGCTTTCTCTCTTTCATTCCTGATTAGGCTGCCCAATGATGTATTCGTTGTATTGATTTTTTTCCCCCAAAGAAACTGCTCTTAATTTAATTCTACTATTTGTTGATCACAGATTCATGGTCTTTTGAGTTTATATTTTTCAACTTCTTTTTTTCTTTATCTTTGAACTTTTTTATGTTGAATGCTTATTTATTTTTATTCTTGTTTGTTTAATAGTATAAGTGTTTGAAGTTGTGAATTTCCCTGTAAGTACAATTTTGAATGTATCCTAGTTCTTTTTATTTTTTTAAATTTGTTCATTTATTTTGAGAAAGAGAGAGGGATAGAGTGTGCACGAGTGGGAGAGGGGCAGAGAGAGATTCCTAAGCTGGCTCTGCAGTGTTGGAGCAGAACCCAAAGCAGGGCTCCACCAGGGGCTCCACATGGGCTCAACTCACGAACCATGAGATCATGACCTGATCTGAAACCAAGAGTCAGACGTTTAGCCACACAGGCACCCTGAACGTTTCCCAGTTCTAATTGGTAATGCTATTATTTTATTTTTTAAATATTTGATAGTTGTAATTTATCTATTACCTGTGACCTAATAGTTAATTAGGAGAGATGTTTTCCCCCAAATCTGCAAGTATTTGACTTTTCTATGTTTCTGTTTGCTACTTATTTATTGTTTTATTGTATTGCAATCTTAGAATGTAGTTCTTCGCATTATAACACCTTGGAATTTATGCCCAAAAGATGATAACTTTTGTAAATGCACCATAGCAACCTAGAAAGACATAATTTTAATTATATCCTTAACATATTTTATATCTTTACTTATTTTCATATACTTGATCTGTCAGAGATCTAAAGTGTGTATTAAAACTTTCTATTACTTTCATATTTTTGTCAATTTCTCTTTGTATTTCCTATGGTTTTACTTCACTGATGTTGATGTTTTGTTATTTGATTCCTAATGGATCATGACAGTATTATCTCCACTGTGGATTGCATCCTTCATCATTGTGAAGTGGCCGCACACAGTGCTTTTGACCTTGAATTCAACTTTGTCTAATAACAGTGGTCACAATTCCTGCCTTGTCTCTGTTCAGGCTTCTGCTCCAGGTTAAGAAGCTGGTTTGGGGAAAGGAAAAGTGGTATGGCTGCCTATCCCTTTCTCAGCTCTGTCGACATTGTTTTTTGTTTCCCCATGTGGTGGAGGAACAGCCTTCCACAGGGGTCCCTGCTTCTCCCCTGGCTCACTCAAGACCAGTGTCTCCATCTCTCCTAGGAGAGAGCTCTCCAGATCCCTTTCCCTGATGTTTTCAGATTTCCTAAGCACTGGGGATGCACCAGTGAGTAACACACAGACCCTGGGTCTCAAAGCCATCTCACTGTAGTGGAGACAGTCAAAGGGAGAGGTCACAGTGTGGAATAGCAATGGTTACAACTGATGTTGCCTCTGTTCTGTATAAGTGGATGCTGTAGTCCAGTCTTCCTGAGGAAGACACGGATCAAATATAGCCTGGATAGGAGTCAGCAGGCAAATGGCAAGGACTATGAGGGCATTCGAGACAGAGAGGATGCAATGATCTAAGACACAGAGATGGCATATATATATATATCTATTTCACAAAGAAGGTAGTAGAATTTCAAAGAAGTGAAGTAACTAGCCAAATGTAAAGGTTAGTAGGTAAGAGAATCAAGATTTGAATTCATGTCTTTCTGACTCCAAAGTCTGTGCTTTGCCCATCCCAGGGTACCACTTGCCCAAATACCATTTCCCCTCTTTGGCATCCCATTTCTTTGTCTTCCTCTTGTATTTTTGTTCCTAGATATCACACTTTCTTCTGTAATAAAAAAGCTTTCACACAGAGGAGCAACAGTTTAATGTCTGAACCACTTTCTTTCCGAAGACATCTGTATCTTAATGAGATTAAAGTCAAAAGCTAAAGGAATACAACTCCAGCAGTGGAATTTCATTCCTTATATAGAGAAGGAAGTTGGGGAAGTGCCTGAGAATGTTGTCAATGCCTGAGAAGTTGCACCACTTGAGTTCATCCGAAGACTCACTATACCCTCTGCATCCCTCTTTGCCTCCTTCCTTCCTTCCCTCCTTCCTCTCTCCCCACTCTATTTCTTCCTTCCTTCCTTCCTTCCTTCCTTCCTTCCTTCCTTCCTTCCTTCCCTCCTTCCTCTCTCCCCACTCTATTTGTCCTTCCTTCCATCCTTCCTTCCTTCCTTCCTTCCTTCCTTCCTCCCCACTCTATTTCTTCCTTCCTTCCTTCCTTCCTTCCTTCCTTCCTTCCTTCCTTCCTTCTTTCCTTCCTCCCCACTCTATTTCTTCCTTCCTTCCTTCCTTCCTTCCTTCCTTCCTTCCTTCCTTCCTTCGTGTCCCTTTGCTCACACTGATTTCTAACTCCTTTGTACAAAGAAGTCTCTGACTCATCTCTTCAGTGACTGAAGCCATGGAAGAGCCCTGGACCTCTGGGAAGGAGGTGCTGATAAGGGACACAGGCTTCAGTAGTGAGAACAGAACTTTGCTCAGTTTATAGTTTTCTAAAGCCATTCCTGTTAAAGTCTCAGTTCTTCCTTCAATTCTAGGTCTTGTGAGGACTCCTCTTTCTGGAGTCCTGTGCCTTCCCTGCCTAAAAAGAGTTTTGAATTGCTGAGAATGCTGAACTTGCACTGTCAGGAGAAAGCCAGCTTCTTCCTGCTATGGACCTCAGGCTCTGCATGAGTTTCTTCTGTAAACTCGTGCTGCCCATATCAGCTCTCACCCTCACATCCCTTTGATGTGGAAGGCATTCTGAGGCCCTGACTCTGATTTTTCACTGCTCCGGGGGTGCATCTGCAATGTGGAGGTGGGGATGGGAGGGGCCTTCTCTCAGGTTTGTCAGAGTTCCTGTTTCAGGGAGATAGGTGGCCTTGCCAGGAGATGGTCAGTGAGAGCCTTCTTGCTCACAGACATTTTATTCTGTGGCTCAGCTTTTAGTGAGTTCTACTCATTGAGCATTGACAGGCAGTTGCATATTTACTAGAGAACTTCCAAATTCCAGTGATTGTTGCTTTGAAACCCAGGGATTCCCTAACAGTTGACATGAATTATTCCCGACAGAATTTTCTTTCAGGGCCCACTCAGTCATTCCAACACACACACACACACACACACACACCCCATCTTGGAAAGCTAGAGTGTGGCCAGGATGTGCTTGCTGCTTTGGGAAATGTAGAAATACAGGCTCTTTATCACATCACTTAATTTATACTTTTACCTACACTGAATATATTTTTCAAACCTAAAATCAGGGTATATGGTGGAACACTGAGGGTTTTTGTTTGGTTTGATTTTGAAGTAAAAGAATATCATATCAAAACCTGCTATGGGGCATCTGGGTGGCTTAGTCCATTAAGCATTGGTTCAGGTCGTGATCTCAGGGTTTGTGAGTTTGAGCCTCACGTCTGGCTCTGTGCTGTTAGCACAGAGCCTGCTTCAGATCCTCGGTCAACCCCCCTCTCTGCCCATCCTTTCTGGTTATCTCTTTCTCAAAATAAATAAATAAGCTTTAAAAAAACCTGCTTAAGTAGAAAAAAGAAAAAAATTGTTTCATTTAACAGGACCATACAGTTATAGTTTCAGACATTGCTGAATTTAAGGACTCAGTTTCTTTCCACATCTCTGCTCTGCCTCTTTCTGTCTTGACTAGAGCCTCAGGTTTCATGTGGTATAACATGATGGTGGGAACAAATCTCCAATGCTTTCCTCCCCACAGTTTAAATCCAGAAATGAAAATACCTGTTTCCCCGAAACTTAACTACATTTTCATTGGCTCTTGTTGGGTCATGTGACCATTCCTAAGCAAATGGCTAGGGCCATGGAAATGCAGTGTGCTGATTGGCTTAGACTCAAGTTTTATGTTCAACCCTGGAGCTGGGGTTGGCTCCACTCAGAGGATGGGGTCTGAGTGTGGGAGGGGCTAGTTCTCCAGAGGGAGGCAGGGGTTAGTGAGGAGCAGAGTGGCAAATGGGTGGTGGGGGTGAGGGTGGGGCAAAAGCTGTAGGTATTCACCACACCTGATCTGACCAAAAATTTTGAACTTCTAGACCTAAAACCAGCTTGAGAGAAGTAATTTCATGTCAGTGTATTGTCATTTCTGGAACATATTTTTCTTTGTGCAATGACAAGCCTGTCATAGAACTTCAGTGATTTATCGTGGCTGAACTGCTACCTCAATCCCTATGGTCTTTATAATTATTTGGTAATATCTCCCAGGGAAAACCAGCAGAGAAGAAACAGTGTCTCACCCAGTCTATATATTGTTGGCAATTTTGAAAGAGATTGTTTTGAAAACCTATTTATTATATGTGCTGAGAACTTATAAGCTTTCAACACTTTCCAGGGAAGTGTGAAGTGCTTTGAAGGCTGCCAACAAAATGCCAAGTCAGCCCACTGACAGAAAAAGGAAGAGAAACCTTTGGAAAATACATTATTGTTTCCCATTAGCTTACTTTCCATCTGAATCTGAGCACCTGACCTGAGGAAGGAGGTAAGAGAGGATAAAGGCATGAAATGCTGAGCAAGCCTTTTACTAATGGTTTCAGTGGGAGAGACGCCACCTTCATCATTGAAATTCTAAGGGAAATACCCATAGCTTCAAAGATGTTGGACTGCTTCTTCTTGCAGTGCAAAACTTTACAGGGTGAAAAATAAATTTCAGCATAAATTTCTTTGGGCATCTTTTATTAACAGACTCAGGCTAACCAAGTGATTCCTCAAAAGCTCATCAAATTTCCAAGAAGGAAAGCAAACTATTAATCATGAAATATTAATTATTATTTCACATATTTTAGAGTGAACATAGAATGACGAATTTGTTCTAGGACAGTGAGTGATCTGAGAGTGTTGGGAAGAGGGAGCCATGCCGTGTAGACCAGAAAGCAGGGCAATGGAGGAATGGATCCAAGTAAGTAAGCAATTCATTCCACAAGCTCCCATGAAAAACTTCTATTCAGTAGATGCAGGGTCTCAGTGCCATAACTATCACAAACAACACAGTGATAAACATTCTTGCATGGTTATCCTTGTCCTTGGATTGTGTAAGAGTTTCTTCCAGGTAAGGACGAAGGTGTGGGGCCGCTGCTTGTCAATCATGTCTGCTGTGTGCCCCCTCAAACACAGCAACACCAGTTACTCTTTTCTCAGCCAGGCATTAGATAGTAATTGTTTAATTTTTTGTCAATAAATGGGTGTTTTATCATGGCATCAAATATTGTGTCCTCCTGAGGGGGAAGTAACCAGAAGCTCATGACTATTGAGATCACTGGATAAAACATGGCATTTTTTTTTTCACTGTACAATCTCTGGTTACCAGTGAGGTAAAAAAAAAAAAAAAAAAAAAAAAAAAAAAAAATTCATAAACTCATCAATAACCTGGGGTTTCCTTTCCTGTGATTTCCCCATATATATTGTTTGTATTTTTTAGATTTCTTGGCTTCTTGTTGCTGATACAATAGAGAATAAAGAAGTGTATGTATGTAAGTCACATTTTTTAAACCATTGTCCTATTGATATATGGGCCATTTCAGTTTGAAATAAAGCAGTATGTCAGTTTATTATTTAAAATGTATCACTATAATTCACCATTGCAAAAGACTAACAAAGAAATAAAATTTATTCATCCCAGTAGATACAGAAAAAAACATTTGAGAAAATACAACAACATGTGATGAAAACTCTCAGGAAACCAGGGATAAATGGAATTTCCTCAACCTGACAGAGCATTTATGAAAGACCTGCAGTTAACATCATATTTACTGGTGAAAGATTGAATAATTTCCCTCTAGGTTGGGAAATAAGGGAAAGCATGACCACTTTCACCACATCTATTTGACATTGTACTGGAAGTCATAGCCAGTGCAATAAGACAGGAAAAAGAAGTAACAGATAACATATATTGGGAAAGAAATAAACTGTATTCCCAGATGACATAATTGTCTCCATAGAAAATCTTAATAAATCTATTAAAAAGCTATTAGAACAACTAAGTAATTTTATGGGCTTATAGGACATAAGGTCAAAATGTACAAAATGTACAAAAATAAATTGTATTTCCCTATATTAGCAACAAAAGTATCAGACTTGAAATTAATAATGCCTTTTAAAATAACATCAAAAATATAAAATCATTTAGAGAAAATATAAAATATTTATGGAAAACATTTACACACAAAATCTGTACATATTGAATATATTTTTAGTGTACTGAAAAATATTTGCTGAGAAAAATTTTTAATACTTAAGAGACTTCCAGTTTATGGTTCTGTAGTAAAGATATTGGAAGTCTCCACTCTGTCCTAACAACAGGTAAAAAGCTAAATGAGCAAAAAATCAACAACTCTTCTTAGATCCATAGGAGAGGGGAGGACACAGGACACAGGGCCAGTTACTACACCCAAGACTTGTGAGGCAGACATGCAAATGCAGGGAGTCACGACTAGAAAGCAGCACAGGAACCAGTGCCGGGGTAGGAATCCCTGAACTATAATTGACAAACTGCTGGAGGCTCAGTGTGGACAAGTATGAGAGTTAAAAGCTCCAGGAGGACCCCAGTCATAGGGGAGGATCTCATAATTCTATGAGATTTATCTCTAGGAGTTAGACTACTTTCCCACAGTAAATATCCAGGAAAAGTCCCCTTGTGATTCTGGCAGGCAGAAGGGAAAAGGAATCATTTTGAAATATGCCTGGGTACTCTGTTCTTAACAAGGTCTGCACTCAGGGGAAACTAGTTAACCAGAGCTTAACTTGCTGGGGTATTTTTCAGACTGACTGGGGGAAAGGGAGAGCATGAGTTCTAGCTGGCTGTAGCAGTCTTGTCCCACCTCAGGTGGGGAAGAAAAAACCAAGAAACACATGTGAAGTTCAAAGTCAAGAGGCCCAGGCTCAGGAAAAGACTAAGACCTAATCACAGGACTGTAGAAAGCTTTCCCTCCCATCACACCTCATGACCACATTACTAAAAGCCTATTTACAGCAGTTCCTTCTACCCAGTGCATCATATCCAGCTATGAAGAACAAATTACAAGGCATACCAAGAGGCAAAAAACACACTTGAGAGACAGAGCAAGCATCAGAACCAGACATGTCAGGGATGTTGGAATTATCACACCAAGGATTTAAAATGATTATGATATTTTATTTTATTTTATTTTATTTTTTTATGTTATGTTATGTTATGTTATGTTATGTTATGTTAAGGGAAGCTAATGGATAGATTGTATGCAAGAACAGATGGTATATGTAAGCAGAGACATCGAAGTCGTAAGAAAGAACCAAAAAGAAATGGTAGAGATGAGGAACACTAAGAGAAATTTAGATTGCTTTGATGGGCTTATTAGTAGATTGGATACAGCTGAGGAAAGAATCTGTGGCTAGAGGCAATTTCAGTGGAGTCCTTCAAGACTGAAAAGCAAAGAGAACAAAGACTGGAAAAAACGGAACAGGATATCCAAGGACTATAGGACAACTACAAAAGGTATAAAATACAAATAATGGTAGTACCAGGAGGGAAGGGAGATTGAAAGGAACAGAAAAAATATTTTAAGCAATAGTGACAGAAAATTTCCCAAATTAATGTCAGGCATCAAACCACAGATCCAGAAAGCTTAGAAAACACCGAGCAGGATAAATGCCAAAAAGCTACACATAGGCATATTATTTTCAAACTACAGAAGATCAAAGATAATGAAAAATTCTGAAAGAAGCCGGAGGGGGAAGAAATCTTATCTATAAAAGAACAAGATTATATCTGACTTCTCAGAAACCATGAGAGCAAGGAGAGTGTAGTCAAATATTTAAAATATTGAGGAAAAAAATTGACCTAGAATTCTGTACCCTGTGAAATTATCCTTCAAAAGTGAAGGAGAAATTAAGACTTTCTCAGACAAACAGAAATGGAGAGAATGTGTTTCCAGTATACCTACCTTGCAAGAAATGTTAAAAGAAGTTTTTTAGAGAGAGGAAAAATAGTACATAGGTCGGTAACTTGGATCTAAACAAGAATACTGAGGAAGGAAAATACTGAAGAAGGAATACATGAAGGTAAAGTAAAAACTTATTTTTCTTATTTTTAATTGATCTAATAGGTAACAGTTCATTTAAAATGACTTGTGTCATAGGGGCGCCTGGGTGGCTTAGCTGGTGAAGCATCTGACTTCAGCTCAGGTCATGATCTCACGGTTCGTGGGTTCAAGCCCCGTGTCGGGCTCTGTGCTGACAGCTCAGAGCCTGGAGTCTGTATTGGATTCTGTGTCTCCCTCTCTCTCTCTGCCCCTCCCCCACTCATGCTCTGTCTGTCTCTCTCTCTCAGAAAAAAAATAAAATATTAAAAAGTGATTTCTATTGTATTTGATTATACATGCCTATGTATGTATCTTATATGTATATATATGCTTATGCATGCTTAAAAAAGATTTAAGAAATAGAGTAATATGAGTAGGTTTATGAATTTGAAGACTTAGTATTGTTACAATGTCAATTCTCCTGAAATTGATCTGTAGATACAAAACAATTCTAATCAAAATCATAGTAGGCTCCTTACAGCTTCTTTCACAAGCTCATTCTATAATTTTTATAGAAATTCAAAAAACCTAGAATAACCAAAGCCATTTTTGCAGAGAAGAATAACAGGGGAGAATGCGCAGTACCTAATTTCCAAACTCACTACGTAAAACTACAGTAATCAAGGTAGTGTGGATTTGTCATAAAGATAGACATATAACGCAATGAAATGGAAGGAAAAATTCAGAAATGGACACATATATACATGTTCAATTGATTTTCAACAAGGTGCTGTGAAAATTCACTGGAGAAAATCTAGTCTTTTCAACAAATGGAGTGGAAGCAATTGGATAGTTATATGGGAAAAAAAATGAACCTTCATCTTGACCTCATATAATATATAAATAGGAACCCAAAATGGGTCATACTGTCATATAAAAGCTATAACTATATGAAATTTCTAGAAGTAAACAGAAAATGTTTGCGACCCTGGCTTAGGTAAAGATTTCTTAGATAAAGCACAAAAAAGTAGAAACTATAAAAGAAAAAGATTGATAAATTGGACTTCATGAAAATGAAACGTTTTGCCCTTTGAAAAACCCTGTTAAGAAAATGGCAACACAAGCCTCAGACTGGGAGAAAATATTTGTCAACCATATATTGGGTAAAGGACTTGGATTCAGAATATTTAAAGAACTGTTAAAACTTAGTATTAGGAATCCAAACAACCCAGTTAAAAAAAAAATGGACAAAGATTTAGTAAGACCCTTTTTACCAAAGAAGATATAGGTATAGCAAATAAACATATGAAAGGATGATTAACATCAGTTGTCCTAAAGGAAATTGAAATTAAAACTGCTTGAGAGGGGCCCCTGGGTGGCTCAGTCAGTTAAGCATCTGACTTTGACTCAGGTCATCATCTCATGGTCTGTGAGTTCAAGCCCCGCATCAGGCTCTGTGCTGACAAGTCAGAGCCTGGAGCTTGCTTCCCATTCTGTGTCTCCTTGTCTCTCGGCCCCTCCCATGGTCATGCTCTGTCTCTCAATAATAAATAAACTTAAAAAAAAAAAATTTTTTTTTTAAAAGACTGTCTGTGCCAAGTGCCACAGAGGACGTGGAACAACCGGCCTGCTTGTCAATTGCTAGGGGGAGAGCAAAATGCCGTTGCCACTTTGGAAAATTCACATTCCTTATAATGTGAAACATACATCTACCATATGACCCAGCCATTGCAGTTTTGGATATTCATCCTTGAGAAATAAAAACATATTCTGAATAAATGTTTTTACATAAAGTTTGTAACAGTTTTATTCAAAATAGACAAAACCTGTAAACAGCACAAATGTCTGTCAGGTGAATGGAGAAATGAACTGTTGTATATTCACCCAATGGAGTACTACTCAGCAATAAAGAGGAACAAGCTAATGGTAGATGCAAGAATGGAATTGAATTTTAAAAGCACTATGGTAAGCAAAAGAAGGAGGACTCCAAAAACTATATACTTTAACCTTCCATTTTATGACATTTTAGAAAGAGCCAAAGTGTAGCGACAGGATGCACATCAGTAGCCTGAAGCAAGGAACTTTTGCACTGTGGGGTCCACCTATACACGGATATTTTTTAATAAATAAATTACAATATTGTAAATGTATGTTTTCTTCCTTGAAATTTTTCCTCGAACTCACGGACCGCGCGAGATCATGACCTGAGCTGAAGTCGGCTGCTTAACCAACTGAGCCACCCAGGCGCCCCTCCTTGCAATTTTCTTAATGACATTTTCTTTTCGGTAGCTTATGTTATTGGAAGAATACAGTATATAATGTGTATAACATACAGAATATGTGGTATTGACTGTTATGATGTTATCATATATGTTATTGATAAGGCTTTTGATCAACCGTAGGCTATTAGTTCAGTTTTGGGGGAGTAAAAAGTTATACTGGGATTTTCAACTGTGGGCGGGGGTTGGCAGTCCTAACCCCCGATGTTGTTCAAGGGTCAACTATATATCTTGACTATGGTGGTAGTTACAAGATTGCACACTTTTGTCAAAACTCACCACACTGTGCACTTAAAATGAGTGACTTTTTGTAAGTTACACTGCAATAAATCTGATTTTTAAAATTGTTGAAGCATCTATTGTGTTGATACAATGTTTTTGTGTTGTTGTGCAGGGAATCGGGTGGAGGAGTGCTGTAGGACCTGGGTTAGGGAGGTGGTGGGGTATGGTGAGGTTGGAGGTCAGGTCGGCAGCCTGGGTTGCCCAGGTGCCAACAACTCTCTGGAAGGTTCCCACTTCTCTAGCACATCATGGGAGTGTGATGTCACATTTCTTTCTGCTGGAGTCCCCATCACTACCTGGGATCCACATTTGACTGCCCAGGTGAAACCCCCAATGGCTAGCTGGTTAAGGAGTAGTGAGCCCCAGAGCAGATGGAAAGGGGCGGAAGGGAAAATATTGCTGTTTTTGTTAAGGAGAGAGAACAGTGGTCTCAGAGCCAGGCCAGGGCAGCATCTGCCCCGGGGACTTGTGCTGATTGTCTGACCTGGGCCCCTTCCTCTGTCGATGGACTGACTGATTTGGCCAAGTATTTTCCTGAGCCTGGCCCTCTGTGACTCGCCAGGGCTATGGTGCGACTCATTTCAAGGTTCTCACTGCCCAGTGGGGAAAGCAGACATGGGCATAAGTAATTGTCATAACGCATTTGGTGAGGGCTGTGATACAAAGATGTAGGCAGGAGAGAACAGGGGCCAGGACTCTTGAACCTCAGCACTTTCACCTATTAAATGTGGGTGACAGCAATAGCAACCTCCCAAGATCATTGTGAGGCACTAACAGAATATCGAACACTGCATTTTCCAACTCCACATTGCTCAAGCTGCATAAGGAAGCAGCATTCACAGCATGTTTCTGATCTGTGCGAGGCTCTGGCTGGCTTAGCCCCATATTTCCTGGATGGAGTATATGGCTTGCGTCTGAATAAACTAAATCATAATAATAGCTACCAGGTGTTGTGCAAACATTATACAATTTCATCCTCATAAACATCGTGCAGGATCTATACCATTAGCCCTATTTTACCCAGGAGAAAAGCAAGTCTCCTAAAAGTTATAGACTTGTCAAAAGTCACCCAGCCAGTGAGCACTGATTCTGATGGAAGATGGACAGAAAGGCAGGACCCCCTGTCTTCCTTTTTCCTCTTAGTCTTACCCCTGGCTTCCTTATCCTCTTGTTGTTATCCGGGATCACACACCTAAAAGCCTGCAGGAGCCAGGTAGGTGTTGTAGAAGAGGGAGATAGAGAGTGTCAGACAGTTAGGAGGGTGGGGCTGTGGGGGGCTGGGCTGTGGGGGATGTACCCCGTCTAAATCAGCAGCTCCTCAGCTCCAGCCAAGTTTTGCCAAACACGAGTGCCAGCTCCATGTGGCTAGCTCCCTTGGTTTTCCAAGAGAAGCAGAAATCTGAATCTAAAAGTGAACGCAGCAGTGAAATATTCTGAGTTTTAATTGTTAAATACTTTCAAAATTAACAAAAACTTTGCATTGAGGGTCTAACGAAGCACATTGTGGGTTAGATTAGGCCCAAAATTTGCAACATCTGGTCTACATAATTTTATTGTAATGTGATATTAAGAAGAACAACAACAACAAAAAGGAATTTGCCATAGGCTATGTTCAAAGATGTGACATATTGTATTGGAGTTTTGGATCATATGCTACTTTAAACCATTTTCATTGGTGTATTAGGGTTTTCCAGATAAATAGAATCAATAGGGTGTGTGTGTGTGTGTAGGAGAAAGAGATGGAGATTTATTTAAGGAATTGGTTGATGAGGCTATAGAGACCCAGGAGAGAGCCAGTGTTGCAGTTCAAGTCTGAAGGCTGTCTGCTGCACAATGCCGTCTTTCACAGAGGAGACCTTCAACTGATTGGACGAGGCCCACCCACATGAAGGAGGACATTGTACTTTACTCAAAGTCTACTGATTTAAATGTTACTGTCATTCAAAAGCACTGTCATAGAAACATCCAGAGTAATGTTTGACCAAATATCTGGGCACTGTAGCCCAGCCAAGCTGACACATAAAATTAACTATTGCAGGAAATTGGTAATTTCCTTATTATTTCCACATGCTCAACCTAGTCTGTGTTATGTATTCCTAGGGGTGGAATTTAGTTTTTTTATGTAGTATATGATCATTTTTATTTATTCTAGGAATCTGGCAGTGAGTGCATCACAATGAGTCCTAGTAGTGAGATGCCCCAGTTTATGCACTGTGGTAGGTGTACTAGTCGGGGTTCTCCAGAGAAACAGAGTCAGTAGAAGATCTATCTATCTATCTATCTATCTATCATATATACAATAAGAATATATATCTATTTTATATATAATAAGAATGAATAACTGAATAAAGATATTTATTAGAAGGTATTGGCTTATGAGATTGGGAGGCTGAAAAGTCCCATGATCCTCTGCAAACTGGAGTACTCAGGAAGGCCAGTGGTGTACTTTGAAGGTCTGTGAACCAGAGATCCAATGGTGTAGATTATGGTTGGAGTCTGAAGGCCTATAATGGAGAAGTAACTTCCTTTGGGGTCTTGAGCACTGATTGTCTGAGCTATGATTAGCTGTCCTACATTTGGGGACTATATTCCATATGAGTTGTCTTTAGAACACAACCCCACCAAACACCCAGCGAACTGAGAAATGGGGGGGAGCAGCCTTTGTTTCAGACTCTGTAGCCCTAACACAATAATTTTCAAGGGAAAGGCTGAAGCTGGGCCATTTGCTGCTGCTTGGACAACAGGCCTCTGGGTTAAAAGCCAAAAGGCTAATGACCTTGACGGCTAAAACTTTTGAGTCAGTGAGTGGAAATGTCACCTGGCTACAAGTCTTTGGTAGTGTTTAGTGAATGGACAGAATACCTTAGTCTGCATGCATATCCCTCATTTGTGAATGCAGGCTTCAAGGTAAGAATTCTAGTTCAAGATTGTGTCATGGGAAGACTATGAACTCACCTCCTCCATGGAACACGCCAAATAATAACATGAAGAACTGAGGGCAGACTGAACTGCTGTTGAAGGACCAAAGACAGAACAGCAAAAGAACAGCAAGAGAGGTGGACATATGGTAACAAAGGGAACCCCCCACCCCCAGTGCTGCGAGCAGCAGTGGGGAGGGACAACACTGAGGGAACAGGAGCAGAAGAGATTCTTCTGTCCTTGGGCACAGAAAAAAGCTGCAGTTTAAAAGAACAACTAGCATATAACAGAGATAACACTAGGACTCTGCCAAGTGGCGGAGGAGCCCCAGGAAATCTCTGCAGGTCAGAGGGACTGGAGAATGACACGGTTTCTGTTCCCGCCTCACTTGCAAAGCTTGGATTGGAGCAGGGTCCGGACACTCCGGCGGGTGGGTCCAGGTGTGTCTGTGAATTGCACCTTTAGTGAGCCCAGGGTCCACAGGCCCACACCAGTCCTAGATGCACTGGACAGAGGAAAAGCTGTGGTTTAGAGGTGCTGGGGAACTGGGGAACTGTGGTCTCTCCCTCCATCAAGAGTTCAGACCAGAGCAGGGTCTGGCTGCCATAAAGGGCAGGTTCAGAGGCCATAATCTGAGGGTCCCGATGCCATAACTGGCAGGTCAGATCATCACAGAGGGCTTGGGACCTTAGTAAGCCCAGGGTCTGCAGTCTCACACCAGCCTTAGTCACACTGAAGCACTAAATAAATAAATAAATAAATAGATAGATAGATAGATAAATGCTGTGGATTAAAAGGGCTGAGGAACTGCAGGAATGTTCTCTTTTCCTCTACCTTAGCAGGGTCCAGCTCCTGGCAAGCTTGTGACCTCAGTGAGTCTGGGGTCCACAAGTCCACACTAGCCACCCTGTGGTGCTGGGGCACAAAGAAGCTGTGATTTTGTGTTTTGCTTTGTTTTTACTGTTTTATTGTATTTTTTTGACTTTTTTAGAATTTATCTTGCTTTGTTCTTATTTTTTTTCATTTTGGCTTTATTCTTTCTTGTTCTTTTTTCTTTTTTTTCTATTATTTTATTTTTTCTATATTATTATTATTTCTTTATTCTTTGTGTAAAAAGTCATGGTTTAAAAGAGTAATAACTAGCATATATATAGTCATAGCTCCAGCCAGCGACCAAAAGTCATCAAGTATACCCAGTCTTTGTAGGGGTCACCATATACAAGACCATTCTTTCAACTTTAGGAGAAATAGTCACTTTTCCTAATTCATAGAAACAAACATAGAAAGCCAAGCAAATTGGGGAGACAGAGGAATGTGCTCCAAAAGAAAGAATAAGAAAAATCCTCAGTAAAAGAATTGAATGCAAGAGATAAGCAATATGCCTGATAAAGAATTCAAAGTAATGATTATAAAGATACTCATTGGGCTGGAGAAGAGGATGGAAGAACTCAATGACACTGTCAATAAAGAGATAGAAAGTGTTAAAGAGAACCAATCAGAGTCAAAGAATACAATAACAAATAAAAATCACACCAGAGGGAATCAACAGCAGATTACAGGATGCAGAAGAATGTACCAGTGATGTGGAAGACAGGGTAATGGAAAGCATGCAAGCTGAACAGCAAAAAGAAAAAAGGATGCAAAAAAAAAAAAAAAAAAAAAAAGATGAGGATAGATTAAGAGATCTGTTGGACAACATCAAGTGAACAAACATTATAAGGGTCCCAGAAGAAGAGCAAGAATGGTATAGAAAAGTTATTTCAAGAAATAATAACTGAAAACTCCCTAGCCTAAGGAGGGAAATAGATGTCCAAACCCAAGCAGCACAGAGAGAATGGCAAATAAAAATGAACCCAAGCATGTCCACACCATGGTACATAATCATTAAAATGTCAAAGGTTAAAGATAGAATCCTAAAAGCTGCAAGAGAGAAACAGAAAGTTTACCTACCAGGGTAAACCTAGAAGACTATGAGCTGATTTTTCAGCAAAACTTTTGTAAGTTAGAAGGGAGTTTTCTTGCTGCTTTTTTGGCTATATACTCTTTGATTGACTTTTCACATGTCAATAATTTTGTAATATCACTGTTTACAGACAGAATTAAATGGTAATTCAGTCTTTCCTCTAGCATGGTTGATTCAAATTTCCTTTTTATTATTGATAATTTTAGATATGTTTTTTTGGCTTAATAATTTATTTTTGGAATGTCACGTAAATTTTTAGGATTGTTGTGTCATCTAATGACATATGTGCTTAAATTTATTCGTGCTTAACATCACAAAATTGGACAGTGTATGTAATTAGTATTACAACTGGTCCTGTATATAATTTCTACATTCTTTGAGACATCATTTTATCTCCTGTCTTCTTTAATATGTCAAAGATTTTTACCCAATCCAACTGATATGCCCTGAGAGGAATTGACCAAAGTATATTTAAAATGCTTAAAAATAAGTGAATGAGAAAAAAAGTGAAAAATTTAAAAGGCTTTAAAGGAGCTACACAGATACATTGAATATGAAGAATTACACGTGTGATAAATATCTATTTGCCAAAGATGCACATTCAGAGGAATTGCGTGCTCTGGTCAGCTGCAGCTTGCTTGGTGGGAGAAGACATGATCGCCAAATCATGCTCTTGTTCCAGCCAGAGTCCTTCAGAGGCTTCAATAGGAATTGAATTGCGTTTCTGTGACTTAACACCTGCCCACCCTGCTTGGTGCCACAGAAATGGTATTGAGGGTGAGAGCAAGAGAGGGCTTGTAACATGGTCCCATATGCCTGACTTTTGTATGGAAATAGTTCTCCTTACCAACTAGTACACTTGTATTTTATGGAAACTAAAAATATTGTGCTGAATATATTTCTCTTTTTGCTTTGGACACTTGGAATCTCCCATCGAATTGTGTGACCTTAGTAAGAGTGAAGGACCATGTAATGTCCATTTTTAGGAATTGTGGCTTCAGTGCCTTATTCTGATGGTTGCTAATCAATTACTCAGTTTTTGTCTATTGTATACAGATTTCAAAGCACCACAAATCTTATTTGGAAAAATAATAGAGATATAAATGAAAAAAAAAAGATGATGTTTTGAGGGAGCATGGCTGATGTGGAGTTGAGCAAGAGGGGATATGAACAAAAAAGCTGAAATGGGAGGGAAGTGGGCTTTGAATATTGAAGAAATGTGGGGAACAGGGTGGGGGGAGGGATAAGAAATTAAGGACAGGATCAAGATTTGAGAGGGTGTTAGCAAAGATAATGTACTGAAATCAGAGCAGTGAGGACAGCTCAGGATGAGGAAGGAGAGTTTGCAGCCACACCCCAGGGCAGTCTAATCACCATGTCTTATTTAGTTAGCGATCTTTTTTTGTCTGGGTATTTTAAAGATTTTTCTCTTTATCTTTTTCTTATCAACTTTTGGATTAATTTGTGTCAATCCTGCTTTGTGCTCAGAGCAAACTTTTGAGAATTTATGTCTCTCTTAAATCTTAGAAATGTTCTAATTTTCTCTCTCAAGTATTGCTTCTTCACTCTCATCCATGTCTCTTAACAGATTTTTCTGATAATTATCCTTGTTATGGTTTTCCTACAGTTCACTTCCTCTGAGTCCATTTTCACACTGTGTCCAGTCTCTTGTACACTTTGCCTATTAAGTATATTTCAATGAGTATAGATTTCATTTTCAGGGTTTCAAATTATTTTTTCAATAGTTTATTGTTATTTTAATTTCTGCCTGATTTTGTCTCATAATTTCTGTCTCTTTATTGATCATTTCTTCTCACGGAGGATCCTAGACATATTATTTAAAGCCATTTTTAGATTATAATTTTAGTTTTGTTTGGAGTAAATTCATGTTTGGTAATTTATTAGTGTATTTTGTTTTGAGTCTTTTATCGAATTTGATTTCCTCATTTGTACTGGAATTTTTGTTTGCAGGCTCATCTTAAGAGGGAGGTCTTGCCCCACCTCCCTATCCTTGGAAGGTATTTCAATGAGGATGCATTTGACTTCATGTAGGAGGAAATCCAACCAACACTGGTTAAACCATATGAAATGTATTACTGACTTTAGGAGTACAGAGGATGGGTGGTCCCAGGTTCATTAAGTGGTCCAACAACATCAGGATTCCAGGTCAGTATCTTTCCTTTTCTTCAGCAGTTGCAAGAGGCTGTCTCAGCTTCTGGCATCATGTCATTGCATAATAACATCCCAAGTAACATGGGAGATATAAGCAGAAGACAGCAGTTTTTTCCCCCACAAATGCTTTATTTGGAAGAAAACCTTTCCCAGAAGCCCTGAGCAGTGAGCCTGATTTGGGTCCTTCACCTGGTGTTCAACGCATATATTGCCTGCCTGCTGTGCAAGAACAAAACTCTCAGACATCCCAGACTCATTGAGAGCTTAGCAAGACAGCGGTTCCAGCTTTTAGTCACCACTCTGGATTTCTCCTCCAATTCACATCCATAGACACAGTCATCTTGATTTTGGCTATAATTTTTTTATATTTATTTTTATATTTCATCTGTCATTAACATGTGCTCAGATTGGAGGTAAGGAAAGCTTCAAATGATGTACTTACAATGCTATCTTTTCATTTTTTATTTAAAAAAAAATTTTTTTTATTTTTTCAATATATGAAGTTTATTGTCGAATTGGTTTCCATACAACACCCAGTGCTCATCCCAAAAGGTGCCCTCCTCAATACCCATCACCCACCCTCCCCTTCCTCCCACCCCCCATCACCCCTCAGTTTGTTCTCAGTTTTTAAGAGTCTCTTATGCTTTGGCTCTCTCCCACTCTAACCTCTTTTTTTTTTCCTTCCCCTCCCCCATGGGTTTCTGTTAAGTTTCTCAGGATCCACATAAGAGTGAAACCATATGGTATCTGTCTTTCTCTGGATGGCTTATTTCACTTAGCCTAACACTCTCCAGTTCCATCCACATTGCTACAAAAGGCCATATTTCATTCTTTCTCATTGCCACGTAGTACTCCATTGTGTATATAAACCACAATTTTTTTATCCATTCATCAGTTGATGGACATTTAGGCTCTTTCCATAATTTGGTTATTGCTGAGAGTGCTGCTATAAACATTGGGGTATAAGTGCCCCTATGCATCAGTACTCCTGTATCCCTTGGGTAAATTCCTAGCAGTACTATTGCTGGGTCATAGGGTAGGTCTATTTTGAATGTTTTGAGGAACCTCCACACTGTTTTCCAGAGTGGCCACACCAATTTGTACAATGCTATCTTTTTAAAAAAAATATTTATTTATTTTTGGGAGAGCACAAGCAGGGGAAGGGCAGAGAGAGGGGGACAGAGGATCTGAAGCAGGCTCTGTGCTGACAGCAGAGAGCCTGATATGGGACTTAAACTCATGAACTGTGAGATCGTTACTTGAACTGAAGTCGGAGTCTTAACTGACAGAGCCACCCAGGAACCCCTATAATGCTGTCTGGATCCAAGTCCCTGTCCTCTGTCTATTTGGAATTATGGGATGTGAGTTGTGTCTTGGGCAAATGATCAAACTAACACAAATTAACTCACAGATGTGGGCCAGAAGGATAAAGAAGAGCATCATCATTTATAACCTATATGAATGTGAGGCTTAAACTAGCTGAAGCTCCAATCACCAGGACACAAACACCCTCAACAGGATAAACGTTCACTTCGGGCTTAAACCAGCCGAAGCTCCAATCAATAGGACACAAACACCCTCAACAAGATACACGTTCAATTTAGGCTTAAACCAGGTGTAGCTCCAATCACCAGGACACAAACACCCTCAACAGGATACACGTTCACTTTGGGTGTAAACCAGGCAAAGCTCCAATCAATAGGACACAAACACCCTCAACAAGATGCACGTTCAATTTAGGCTTAAACCAGGTGTAGCTTGAATCACCAGGACACAAACACCCTCGACAGGATACACGTTCACTTTGGGCTTTAACCAGCCATAGCTCCAATCAATAGGACACAAACACCATCAACAAGATGCACGTTCACTTCGGTCCTAAACTAGCTGAAGCTCCAATCACCAGGACACAAACACCCTCAACAGGATGCACGTTCACTTTGGGCTTAAACCAGCCAAAGCTCCAATCACCAGGACACAAACACCCTCAACAGGATACACGTTCACCTCGGGCTTAAACCAGCCAAAGCTCCAATCAGCAGGACACAAACACCCTCAACAGGATGCACGTTCACTTAGGGCTTAAACCCGCCAAAGCTCCAATCACCAGGACACAAACACCCTCAACAGGATACACGTTCACCTCGGGCTTAAACCAGCCAAAGCTCCAATCAGCAGGACACAAACACCCTCAACAGGATGCAGGTTCACTTCGGGCTTAAACCAGCCAAAGCTCCAATCAAGAGGACACAAACACCATCAACAAGATGCACGTTCACTTAGGGCTTAAACCAGCCAAAGCTCCAATCAACAGGACACAAACACCCTCAACAGGATGCAGGTTCACTTTGGGCTTAAACCAGCCAAAGCTCCAATCAACAGGACACCAACACCGTCAACAGGATGCACGTTCACTTTGGGCTTAAACCAGCCAAAGCTCCAATCAACAGGACACCAACACCCTCAACAGGATGCACGTTCACTTCGGGCTTAAACCAGCCAAAGCTCCAATCACCAGGACACAAACACCCTCAACAGGATACACGTTCACCTCGGGCTTAAACCAGCCAAAGCTCCAATCAGCAGGACACAAACACCCTCAACAGGATGCAGGTTCACTTCGGGCTTAAACCAGCCAAAGCTCCAATCAATAGGACACAAACACCATCAACAAGATGCACGTTCACTTCGGGCTTAAACCAGCCAAAGCTCCAGTCAAGAGGACAAAAACACCCTCAACAAGATACACGTTCAATTTAGGCTTAAACCAGGTGTAGCTCCAATCACCAGGACACAAACACCCTCAACAGGATACACGTTCACTTTGGGCTTAAACCAGGCAAAGCTCCAATCAATAGAACACAAACACCCTCAACAAGATGCACGTTCAATTTAGGCTTAAACCAGGTGTAGCTTGAATCACCAGGACACAAACACCCTCGACAGGATACACATTCACTCCAGGCCTAAACTAGCTGAAGCTCCAATTACCAGGACACAAACACCCTCAACAGGATACATGTTCACTTCGGGCTTAAACCAGCCAAAGCTCAAATCACAGGACACAAACACCCTCAACAGGATACAGTTCACTTTGGGTGTAAACCAGGCAAAGCTCCAATCAATAGGACACAAACACCCTCAACAAGATGCATGTTCACTTTGGGCTTAAACTAGCTGAAGCTCCAATCACCAGGACACAAACACCCTCAACAGGATACACGTTCACTTCCGGCTTAAACCAGCGAAAGCTCCAATCAATAGGACAAAAACACCCCCAACAAGATGCACGTTCACTTCGGGCTTAAACCAGCCAAAGCTCCAATCAACAGGACACAAACACCCTCAACAAGATACACGTTCAATTTAGGCTTAAACCAGCCAAAGCTCCAATCAATAGGACACAAACACCCTCAACAAGATGCACGTTCACTTCGGGCCTAAACTAGCTGAAGCTCCAATCACCAAGACACAAACACCCTCAACAAGATACACATTGGACTTAGTTTTAAAACAGGTGAAGCTCCAATCAACAAGACACAAACACTCTCAACAAGATAATGTTCAAGTTACAAGACCACACTTGTACATTCAGCTTATTAACATTTGAGGTCCGAGACTGTAGTGCAAATGGACCTTCCATAAGATTAGAATTCCAAAATCACCCCTAAAACCATGAATTTTCGTCACTTAGAACTTGAACTGGCTTCATCATGGCAGTTGTGAGGATCAATATTTAGTCTTGGTTAATTTAAATGGTACGTGATTTCCTACTTGGAAATGACAGAGGTAGGATACGAATACACTGACCCATGAACCCGCCTTGCTTGCCCATTAGGAACTTCATGGGCATGGGGTGAGGAGGGGGCTGGAGAGTGAGGGGAATCAGAGCTTTGTCTCTTTCCCGTGGGAAGGCCTATGTTACAGATCAGAACAACAAGGCACTTACTTAGTTTAACCTGCTGGTATTTGTTGATCCCTGGCTTTTGTAGACTGGCGGGCTGAGTTTTAGGAGCAGAGGTGAGGCTGTTTCCAAGACTTTCTTTCAAAGGCTTTGTTTTCAGAATTAATTTCTCCCTTTTCCTTCAAAGTTAAAAGAAAGTTCTGTACACGTTGTTTACTAGCAGTTTTTCCAAGGGAATTGGAGTTCAGCATTTCAAAGGCCTTGTTTCCAGAATTTTTTTCTTTCCACCCCACTTCCCCCAAGACAAGTTAGTTTTGTGCAATTTACTAGAGTTTTTTTTAATGCTTATTTACTTTTGAGAGAGAGAGAGAGAGCACACAAATGGAGGAGGGGCAGAGAGAAGAAGACATAGAATCCAAAGCAGACTCCAGGCTCTGAGCTGTCAGCACAGAGCCCAACGCAGGGCTGGAACCCATCAACCATGAGATCATGACATGAGGGGAAGTCTCAGACTCAACCGACTGAGCCAGGCACCCTTAAGGATATTTGAAGGTAGGTAGTGATAGGGCTGTGTGACGTCTCCTTTGCCAGTTTTTTCCAACTTCGGGTCTGCTGCTGTTTAAGTGAAGAGGGGCTCTGGCTGCTGCCGCGGGAGCATTACCCCCTCCTCACAGTCCAGGGGTCCTTCCAGGACGGTCAGCTTTGGGCTTCTGCTCAAGCCCGATCCCAGCCTCTGACTGCTTCCACCTTCACGTCCCCGTCAGTGTCGCCGCTGGCCCATTGTGTAGGGCTGGCCGAGGACTGCCTCCGCCCTACAGCCCCTCGGGGCTCCACCCATGCACCTGCCGCTGAGCCTGGCCTTGGGGGCCATAACTGGGTCCAGTCGCCCTCTGGTGAGTGGGGCTGTAGCTCCCAGCCACTCAGGCTGCAGCAGTTTCTGAGCCTTCTCCTTTCCCTTGGCCACTTTTAAGGAGGTAATGTTGTGTGCAGCCCCTCACCTCTGTGCTAATTGCTTGTACATGATGAGCTCCCACAGATGGTGGGAAAAGCAACCATGAGTTGATTTTGCTTTAAGCTTTAGGGACACAGGTACGGAGGTGTAGGAAGTGGGCGTATCAGGGCTGTGCAACCACGGGAGGCGGCTTTGTCCTGTTGGTTTAGGGAGGCTGCTATAGTCTGGAATAGGGGTTGGCAAACTATGGCCCCAGATTAGCCTGCCACCTGTTGTGAATTACTGGACCTCAATTACAGTTATTTGTGGGTTTACATTTTGTATCGCCAAAATTGGGTAGTTGTACTGGAGATGGTGTGGCTCTCAAAGCCCAAAATATTTGCTGTCTGACCCTTTGCAGTAAAAGTTTGGTCTTCAGTTTACTGAGAAGAAACATATGAATTTTGGTAGAGCCCTGAGAGATTCAGGAAACTTCCCTGCACCCCTTATACCTGTTCTGGGTGTGTGAGGTCTTCATGATGCTTATCCATTTACCAAGATAAATCTAAGTGCACTTAACTTTGCCTGGGTCTGACAGGCTAAGTGAGGTTCAGCATTGACGTGTGCCCCATTAATTCCCTCTGAGATGTTATGTCACTAGGAAGGGAAAGAACTAAAGATAGTGTAATATTAGAAACAATAAAATATTTGTGATTATTTGCATCTTTGTGAAGGTTTTGGGGTGTTACATTATTTGCTTTGGTGACATCTAGTTAGAGTAAAGCCAGTAAAAGCCGCTGACCACTCATCCTAACACATTTGTATCAGCACATCCTTCTAGGTGGCCCCAAGGTCAAGGAACCCAGCAGAGCTGCAGGCTACCACAGTGGTCAGTCCAGGGCAATCCTCAAAAGCCATGAGGATAGGAGAATGAGTCTGGTCTTCCTTCTCCTTAGGGTTTCTTCCCATCCATCCCCTGCTCCTGGTGGAATAGCCAAGGCAACAAGCGTAGTTTATCTGCATAGTGTGATGTATCAGCAGGAGCATCACCAGGTCTGCTCTACCTAAGGCGTTCCTGGGCTTCCTTGTTCAGGATACCGTGTTTCCTTTATAACCCAAGGCTGTTCTCCTTGATTGCAGTGTACCCCTCAAACAAGGGTAAAGAAAGTTTTCTTGAAGCTTGAAAATAAGGCAAAAATATGGGACATCTTAAATTAACAGGCTCAACCAAGAATTATTGTTTATGAGATGTTCCTGTGTTTGACCTTGTGTTTTACCATTTATTAAAGCTCAGACATTGTAAAGTTACTTGCTAACTTGAGTTCTGCTTGATAGAAAACAAACCCCCCACAGATTATGGTTTTATTGCTCTGTAGAACAGTAACTAGTTTTGCATCTGGCCTAGCAGTCCTTTTTAAAGAATTTCTTTTGTTTTTGTTTTTTCCTGGAAATCTTATTGAAGCATTCTTTTTTAAAATACCTTTTATTGAGGGGGTACCCGGGAGGCTCAGTCAGTTGAGCATCTGACTTCGGCTCAGGTCATAATCTCCCATTTTGTGGGTTTGAGCCCCGTTCTGGGCTCTGTGTTAACAGCTCCGAACCTAAAGCCTGCTTCAGATTATGTTTATCCCTCTCTCTCTGCCCCTCCCCTGCTCACTCTTTCCTTCTCAAAAATACACAAACATTAAAAAAATACCTTTTGAGGATTATGTAGACCTGTTCCTCACATACTCTACCACCTTACTGGCACATCCTTCTAGTGAAAGGCAGGCACAACTCTGTGATTTTAAGCCTCTTGTCCTTTAATGTACTCTGACCTCCCATTGGCCAAGGCAGATCAAATCAAACTCCAGGGCAATGAACTTCTCCAAAGGATGTGGAAATAAATATTACCCGAACAAGTATCTAACCTATTAAATGGTTAATTTTATGCATCAACTGAACTGGGCCATTCGATGCCTAGACAGATGGTTAAACATTTCTAGGGGTGTCTGTGAGGGCATTTCTAGAAGAAATTGAATGAGTAGAGTAAAGCTGATGGCCCTCCTCAGCATAGATGGGCACCCTCTAATCCACTGAGGAGTTGAATAGAACAAAAAGGCAGAGGGTGGGAGAATTCTTTCTCTGCCTGATGGCTGAACTAAACATCAATCTTCTGTCCTCTGCCTTCAGACTCAGCTGAAATCTGCCCCATCAGCTCTGTGGCTCACAGGCCTTTGAACTACATTACTGGTCTTCCTGGCTTCTCTAGCTTGTACGTGGAAGATTATGGAACTTCTCAGTCTCCTTAATTGCATGAACCAACATTATATATATTGGCTCTGTTTCTCTGGAGAACCGTGACTAATACACCTACTACAGTGAATGAACTGGAGAATTTCATGAGCAGAACCCATTGCAGGTTCTTAGAACAAATAAAAATGATCATGTGCTATACAAAATATAAAAGCATGCACCCTGACTTCTCAGCAAAAGCAAATTGCACCCCCGTGAATGTGTATCTCAGACTTCATTGAGCATAATGGAGATAATGAGTAAATTCAACGAATCCAAACATGATTATGCCATAATCTTGTACTAGTACCCTGTAGAGAGTTTTTTATTAATGAATTCCAGTGGTTGCAACTTTGTAGGGAGTAAACAGATCTAGGTGAGGTGATAGAACTTTATATAAGACTAAGTTTAGACCCATTGCAAAAACATTAGGATGGAACAGAAAATTTGAAACAGAGGTAGGAGACTCTATAGCCTGGGAGCCAAATCTGGCCCACCCCCCCAATTTTTGTAAATAAAGTTTTGTTGGAGCATAGTCATGGGCATTCATTCCTTTATGGTAGTCTGTGGCTGCTTTTGTGCTACAATGACAGGGTTGAATAGTTGGAACAGAGATCGCCGGGCCCATGAAGTCTAAAATAGTTTGTTTCTGGCTTTTTTGGTTTATTTATTTTGAGAGAGGGCATGAGAAAGGGGGAGCGACAGAGAGCGAGGGCGACAGAGGATTCGAAGTGGGTTCTGGGCTGTCAGCACAGAGCCAGACGTGGAGCTCAAACTCATGAACTGTGAGATCACGACCTGAGCTGAGGTCAGAAGTTTAACCGACTGAGTTTCCCAGGCACCCCGTCTCTGGCCTTTGACAGAAAATCTTTGTTGACCCTAATCTAGAAGCATGCCATGGGTATGATTTTTGCCTACTCTTGAGTTGCCTCTGGAGACCCCTACACAACCAGCAAGGTGACTGCAAGGGCAGCAGGACAGACCTTGCTAATCCCCCAGCCTGTGACAGGTGGAGCCTGCTGGGAGGTGTGGGGCAGGGTCTGCCAGAAGACCTATTGAGAGCTCCTCCCTCCCCCCTCCTTCTCAGGTTTCTTAGAAAAATGTTTTCTGAAAGGAAGAATGTTCTGGGTATTACCATCCCTCAAGAATTGGAAAGGTTTACCTCTGTTATACACCTTGAGCTGAAAACAAGAGATATTTATGTGAAAATGTGAAAAACTCAATTTCAGCAGTAGCGACAGGCACATGCAATGTCAGTCTGCTCTCTCCCCACTGACATTGCCAGTATTAAAAATAGCTGCTCTGTTTGTCCTTCAGCCCTGTATTGAACTGGAGCCTCCGAGCTGAGTTCTCCTTAGCTTCACGCTTAATGAAGCATAATTTGTATTAATAGCAGCTATTAAATCTAGAGTACTTAATAGGAATTTAGAGTGGAGGCCCTGAGTCACTGAGCTCCTCCAGCATGGTCCCCAGAGAGCTGAGCTCAGGCCCAAATGCCGGTGGCAATGAATCTTGGGCCTGGTGAGGTGAAACAGCTGTGGTTGAGCAGGAGGAGGGCAGGACTCAAAATCTCCGGATTCAGCCTGGAGTTTGTCGTGTCCCAGGCCCTGCATTGGTCCCTTGGTGGTGTAACGGCTGTATTCTGGAAAAAAAGACAGTGCCGGTGCTGGAGAACGGGTGGACCTGGCAGTTTTATAGATGGGCATTCAGATGTCAGTTGTGTTGTGTGACCTGGCCCTGGTCCCCTTATCTCTTTGAGCTTCAGTATTTTTTTTTTTTAGCCTGGGAAATGGTGGTAATTGAATGGGTGTAATAAAAGAAATGGGAGTTGCTATGAAGAATAATGAGGAAAGACACATAGAAATGAAGATTTGATGCTGGTTTTGTACCTCTCTGTTGTCGCATCCTTCTATAAAATCAGCTCAATTGTAGATGTAATTCAGAAGGACTTCTGTAGAGAATTACTATGGGAAACAAAATAGCTCCCTTTTATTTTCTTTAAAAATATATATTTTCTAAACGTTTATTTATTTTTGAGAGACGGAGACAGAGCGTGACCACAGGAGGGGTAAAGGAGGAGACACAGAATCTGAAGCAGACTCCAGGCTCTCAGCTGTCAGCACAGAGCCCGATGTGGGGCTCAAAGGCAAGATCATAACCTGAGCCGAAGTTGGACGCTTAACCGACTGAGCCACCCAGGCGCCTCCCTTTTATTTTCTTTTAGAAGTTTATTTATTTTGAGAGAGAGAAAGAGCACACAGGCAGGGAAGGGGTGGGGGAGGGGTAGAGAGAATCCTACCAGGCTCTGTGCTGACAGCCTTGGAGCCGGAGGAGGGGCTGCATGCCATAAACTGTGAGATCTCCATCTGAGCTGCAGTCAAGAGTTTTGGATGCTCGGCGCGCCTGGGTGGCTCAGTAGGTTAAGCATCTGACTTAGGCTCAGGTAATGATCTTACGGTTCGGGAGTGTGAGCCCCACATCAGGCTCTGTGCTGACACCTTGGAGCCTGGAGCCTGCTTAGGATTCTGTGTTTCCCTCTCTCTTCCTCTCTCCCATTTGTGCATGCTCTCTGTTTCTCAAAAATAAATAAACATTAAAAAAGTTTTGGATGCTTAACTGAGCCACCCAGGTGCCCCAATAGCTCTCTTTTAGACCTGCATTAGGAGTATTTCCTTACTTGTCCAGGCCTCCTTCCATTAACACACGTTGTATTTGCATTTTCCCTGTGTTGTAAATCCCCTCCTCAAATGTCTGTGTCTGTCCCCACCTGCCACCCCATGGGCTCCTTACAGGCATTGGGCAAAGAAAATATCTTTCTCACTGTGACTTGCCATCGCCTTGCCCAGGGGCTGGCACCAAGTACACGTGTGGTCATGAGGTTGCTGTGATCACTGTTATTTTATAATTAAGAAAATAATGTTAAACACAGGGTCTAAATGTCTGTTTTAATATCATCCCCAGCTGCTTGTCCTTGGGCAAATCGCTTAGTCCGTCTGGACTTCAATTTCCACATCTGCAAAATGGGGTTAATAATAGTACAAACTCAAAGGTTGTTGAGAAGAATAAGCATAAAAATAAGGCACTTACGCTGTGCTTGTGCCCTAGAGCTATTCTTACTAGAAGTGCCCCCTGGTAATTACTAGCAGAGCAGGAAAGGCGAGGCACAGTCCGTGCACAGGCTGTAGCTCCTTCTGACGTTTGCATACTCCGTGTGAAAGGCCTTTTCTGTGCTGGCCTGTGGAACTGGTCCGTGTAGTGGAGGCCTGGCTCCACGCATGGCTTCTGCTCAGCGGTATCCTCCCTTTGGAAGATACTGTTTGAGGCAAGCCATTAAGCAATGCCCTGGGTCCTTTTAAACGCACCCAGGAGAAAATGGTTTCAACAATATCCAAAAGCCCTTCAAGGGGGAGGACAGCTCTTGTCTTGGACTCAGGCAGCCAGCAGGAAGAGTGGCATTGAGGACCTGGCCAGATGCAGGCCTGAGCATCCTCACTGAGCTTACATTTCCAAGGAAGTGGTGGTGGGAGAGGGGGAGAGAGTTTTTCCCTCTTTAGCAAACCGTGAGGAGCCCTGTTTCATGAACAAGCAGACGAGCTTGTAGACTGTCCAGAGTGGGAGCACAGAGCAGGGGGGTTCTACAGGCGATTATTCAATTCTGTGATGCTGGGTTGACTGCAGTGATTCAGTCCCGGAGGTGGGGCTCTTTGTTGGGCTCTGGACATGAAAACCAGAGCTCCCAGGGTATTTGCTCCTCTCTGTTGTACAGCTGTGTGTGCACTCTGACCTGGCGTTTCCCCAGGTCCAGGTATCACAGCCCTTGGGGCAAGAAAGGACTGGACGTTGGCAGAGTGGGAAACTGAGGAGTGACCTAAGGAGACTCGAGCTAGGGCAGTAACAGTACAGCTGGCTCACAAAGCCGGCCGTTTGCTTTCCTGAGGGAGGCACAGGGTGAAGCAGTGGAGAGAAACATGGAAACAGAGTCCCAATGCACCTGGCAGTGGACCCAGCTTTGGTGAAAATAATACAAGATGATGAACACAAAAGTAGGTAAAAAGTACATGTTTATTTAGAGGAAGAAAGACATTGCAGATTTTAAAAGCTGACAAAAACAGGCAAATAATAATGTGCTTGAATTAACAGCCAGATGCAGCTCTGGAAATTTTTTTACTAACCTATTTTGATTGCGTATTCTTTGATTGTCAATTCAGATGGGGACAATTTTGTAATGTTTTCTGTGAGGACAGAAAGGTGATTCAGTCTCCCCTCTTGCATAGTTTATCAGACATTGCTGTATGTTATCGGTAGTTTAGGAAAACATTTTTCATCCTCATGAATCATTAGAGTATGTCATGGAAATGTGAGGATTGTTGTAAATTTGGAAAACTTCTCTATGTCCAGTATATGGATCGTATTTCCTTCTGCTTATTTCTTGTTTGGTAGTGTTCTGATCCTCCTCATATATATATATATATTTAATCTCTTCTGTTAGTCCATGATCTGCACTTTTCGGATACCATGATGCCTTCCTTATCTTCATTTGGAACGTCAGCATTTCAATCTAGTGCGGTGTAAGAGCTTTAGACATTTTGGGGCTCCTGGGTGGCTCAGTCAGATAAACATCTGACGTCAGCTCAGGTTATGATCTCATGGCTCATAGGTTTGAGCCCTGCATTGGGCTCCGTGTGGACGGTGGGGAACCTGCTTGGGATTCTCTCTCTGTGCCCTTCCCTACTTGCGCGTGCATGTGCGCACACGTGTGCTCTTTCTCTCTCCAGCTGAAAAAAAAAAAAGTTTAGACGTTTTGAGGCCTCTGCTAGTCTTTCAGTTGATATTTTTGGCTTCTGTTAGGATACTTCCTTTCTGTTGTATGAGTTTTGGAATGATCATTACTTCTCAAAAAATACACAAAATCTGTAATTAAGGAACACAAAGAAATACAAATATATTTTTAAATGCTAGTACTTTGTATTTGCATAATTGTGAAATCAACTTATTTTTATACGATCTACATTGACTGTGTAGGAGTTTAGCCAGGCAAATTTCTTCAGGCCATTTTCCTGCATCCGTGGTAAATTTGTATGCAATTTTATCTGAAACTTCCTGATTTTTTAGAGGAGAAATTGTGTCAGATATACTAAGATATGCCCTGATACACGGGGACATTTAAATAAAGCTGTTTTCTACATAGACATGTTTTCTGTTTGTATTATTGCTGCAGGTTTGTGCCCTATAGCACAAGAATTATAAAATTTATTTTGTTACATTCCCATAACAAATAATTTTAAAATGTATGCCAACTTTATCATTGTATATACAACATTATTAGGTGTATTCTGAGAAGAGAGACATCTTTATCTAGGATAGCACTGCCTAGGAGAGGGTGGATAGGCAATGAAGCCTTTACTTATAATTGTAATCTTCCTGTGATGGTAAGAGTGTTTAAGAGACCAGCTCTGACTCCATGCATTTTGAACTTGGTTTCTCTTCCACCCCCAGGTGCTGTGGATCATGTTTATACATGTCATCTCTGGACTTGTGCCTTTGTACAAGATGCTGGAGGGATCAGCACAGTGGGCAGTAAGTGACCACCCAGCCCTTTTGTAAAATACCCACTAAACTGATTGCACAGCTGCTCCAATGCCACCTACAGGAAGGGAAATGACCCAGAGAGGAAGTCAGCTGGTGAATGATAGCATTATTAACTGATTATGTTCACATATCTTATTTTGGACAAATCATGTGACCATGAGAACACATTGTTGGGGCTGCTGTCAGGGTCTTGGGAAGGGGCTAGGCAAGTGAGGAGCATTGAGGAAAGCACCCTCAGCTTTGTTGGGGAATCCACCTCAGGTGCCCATAGGAGCTCATACAGGAGGGAAGGAGCAAGGGAGCCAGGCTAGGAGACAGGCCACGCAGGGTGATAAGATGGATCTGTGTCAGAGGGAAGCCAGGGCAGTGGAGAGTCAGAGAGGCAGGACCTAGCTCAGGA
The DNA here is from genome assembly GCF_018350215.1 of Panthera leo. Classification (NCBI taxonomy): domain Eukaryota; kingdom Metazoa; phylum Chordata; class Mammalia; order Carnivora; family Felidae; genus Panthera; species Panthera leo. Next base: position 122,453,019 of record NC_056687.1, read on the forward strand.
GAGAGGGCAGGGAAGGCATCCTTGAGGCTATGGTGTCCAAGCTGAAACCCAAATGGTGGCTAGTGCTTAGCTGGATAAAAAGACGAGAGAGGCATTTCAGGTAGAGGGCACATTGAGAGCAAGGGCCCAGAGGTATGGGTGTTTGCAGAGTACAGAGATGAACAAGCAGTTTGGTATGGCTGGAATTCAGAGTGCCAGGAGAGGAGAAGAAAGAGATTCAAAAGAAAAGCAGAGGGGGGATGGCAAAGGACGTAGAGACCATGGTAAAGGGAGGATGGGCCCTGGGAGGTACTGGAAGATGCAGGTGTGATTTGCATTTAGAAGGCTCACTTGAAGCAGGGTGGAATTGGAGTGGGGAGAGACTAGGTTGGTGCGTAGCCTGTGGGAGAGTGGCTGCATATGAGTAGAGTAGTAGTTTTTTGTTTTTTGTTTTTTTAGGAAAAAAAATAAGGAGTGAGGGGGGAAAATACCTTTGGATGAGTGGGGATTTCCAAGGGTAACAACCCACGTGTTTGGGTTGATGGTGATGTCAAATGAGGGGACAGAGGAAGAGAAGCAGATAAGATGATGAGCTGCTTGAGGTTCTTAGAGTAAAGATGCCCCGTGAAGGGTCTTCAAATACACCCACCGCACAGGTGAGAAATCTGCCCTAGTGATGACTTTTGTAAGTCAGTGAAGCCAGAAGCAGGCATGAGCTCCTCGAAGGAGTCAGTGGGAGGTGAGAGAATCAAGGGCATAGCACCAAACCCTGAAAACACTAATACTGAAGGCAGAGAAGAGAAGCGTTTGTAAGACACTGGGAAGAAAATGGTAAAGTGTAGGAGAAAGATCAGTCTCCAGGGAAGTTTTCCTGAATTTGGGCATGACCTGGAAAAGGAGAGGATGAGGCAGAGCTTGGGGAAAGCCAGATGACAGCAAGCATGTTTTCCTTTTTACAGTTCCACGTGATTTTCCACATTGGCAGCATCTGGTGATTGGAGGGGCCAACTACTTCCACCACTTGCATTCTCTTTTTATTTTTGTCTCAGAGGGACTACACAACCATAGTGTTCTCAGTACCTAAGGCAGACATTTCCTGAAACTAGCAGAGAATGTGAATAAATACAAAATGTTGAGGTTTTGCCTACAATGATCCTGTAGGTATCTCTATGGCCTAAAATGTGAATTTACTTTGCACATGCATTTGAATTTACTAATGACAATATTTAACTCTTGGAATAATAGTTTTGTGTTGTATTCTGTGTAGAGGAGTATAGATACTCATTATCTCAGTTAATTAGAATAATGCTATGTAGTTTAACACAGCAGAAGTTTATTTCCCAGTCATAATTCCTATCTGGGATAGGGTCCGTTGGAGTTTGGCCCCCTAAGGCTATTCAGGGATCCAGGCTGACAGAAGGTACATCATCTTGAAGCTCCACCATTTGGAACACTTGGCTTCCTCAAGCACCGGACAGACAAAAAGAGAGCTGTTGTATCATGCCCTGGCTCTATAGTGCTTTGTCCCGGAAGGGCATGTATTGCTTTGATGACCAGCTCTTTGGCCCAGACAAGTCACACAACCCCATCTAACTGCCTAGGAGTTGGGATGTGGAGGATTACATCCATATATGGTGGGCGGTGTATCTCTGCCACACCCAATATTGTATAAATCCAAAGTCCCCCAAACCAATGTAGGTCGGAAAATAGAAACAAAACAATAAGAAAATACCTTCCAATTAATATGAACAAGTATTCATGAAATACTTTCGTTGCAAATTATCTAAACAAATACAAATGGAAATGCATCTGTATCATTTTACAATGTCTGGTTTCATTGGAAGCAATTTATTTTTTTAAAACCCTAGTAATTTAATTTAAATTTTGACATCATATTTGTAATATTAATTGTAATACCACATTGACATTCCACTTCTATATTTTCCAATATTAATTTAATTAAGAGTAACTAGAGGATTTTTTATTGTCATTTTTATATGAAAATAAGTATAGGAAATTCAGAAAATTACAGAAAAAAAGTTTTAGCTATTTTGCTTTTGTGGTAAAACCCAATCTTAGCATAATTTATATATGTCATGATATGTTTCTATCTTTGCTTTCTGTAATAAGTGCACAAATACTACAGAGATAAAACACAGTCACTTATAAGAAATTGAGTTTCAACAAAAACTTAATTCACCAACAGATTTTTTTTCTCATTCTAATTTATAAGGAAATTACTAGACCGTGAAATGTTAAATTTCCCAGTTTTATTATACAATACATTTTTATTTGGAAGGAAAAGCATTCAGTACCAAGTTCTATGTCTGGAATTCCTAATCATTTAGAGAAAACAAAGCTCATAGGTAAGATTTTTTTTTTTAAGAAAAGTTAGGTGATAGTTTCATTTACTTTTCTGGGCCCAGAATCTACCATTTCCAATATTGAAAGTGACACTTTGATCATTTTTAAAAAAGATTTTTGGCCTTATGTAAAGAGAACCCCCCCCCCCCCCAACCTTTGGGTCTCCTTTACTCACACACTCAGGAGACTTCTGATCACATGTGTGGGTTTTCTATACATCAAACAATTCTCTGTGACATTGGCTGGGTGTCCTGTAATTCATTTCAATTCGAATGTTTTTTTAATATCCATTTATTTTTGAGAGAGAGAGACAACGTGAGTGGGGGAGGGGCAGAGAGAGAGGGAGACACAGAACCTGAAGCAGGCTCCAGGATCTGAGGTGTCAGCACAGAGCCTGACACAGGGCTTGAACCCACGACCGTGAGATCATGACCGGAGCCAAAGTTGGATGCTTAACCGACTGAGCCACCCAGGTGCCCCTAATTCATTTCAATTCAGACACCATCTACTTGGAGTCAGAATCAGATCCCACATGCTGAGGGCTCAGTCCCATAAGACTGCCCAACTTCAGGTGCCAATCACAAGTCCCAGGTTGTCACCTGTACTTCTGATTGGTTATAAATCAGGGTTCCTATAGCCCTCTCCTTGGGCTTGATAATTTGCTGGAATGGCTCATAGACTCTGGGAAACTGTTAGGTTTACAGGTTTATTAGAATATAAAAAGCATATAAATGAACAGCCAGATGAAGAGAGAGGGTGAGGCCTGGAAGGGTTCTGAGCACAGGAGCTCTTAGCCCTTTGGGATTGGAGTGTGCCACTCTCCTGCCATGCAGGTGTGTTTACCAACCCAGAAGCTCTTTGAACCCAGTATTGAGAATTTTATGGAGGATCACATAAGCTTGATTGACCATTAACTCAAATCTCCAGCCCCTCTCCCCTTCCCAGAGGATGGGGACTGGGGTGAAAATTCCAAGCTTCTAATCATTATTCGGTCTTTCTGGTGAGCAGCTCCCATCCAGGAGCCCACCAAGTTACCTAAGTAGAACAAAAGACTATCCTCTCACCCAGGAAATTCCGAGGGATTTAGGAGTCCTGTGTCAGGAACCAGGGTCCAAGACCGAATATTAGAACAAAACATGCTTTGGAAGTTCTTGGCTTCTCTCATCCCTGAAATGCAGTTAGATCAGCACCAAACCATTTTGCACCAATTCAGAAATTGATCTGAATAATCTGCATAACTTGAGCCATAGAACTTGGCAGGTATGCAGTACAGAAAGGTGAGCTGGGGCGGAGGGAGAAGCCACTGAGGTTTGAGAGCTGTTTTTGCAAAGGGAGGACAGAGAAGGGGGGGAGACTCTGTCACACTGGAAGAGTATAGGAAAAGAACTCCCCCGAAAAGTAACTGGAAAGAAATAATGGAAACACTCACAGGGACTGAATAAGAAATCTGTTCCCTAAAACCATTGATGAGGAGAAATCAGGGGGGTTCAATACTGTTAGGACTCTATAAATAGACAAGAGCAGAGTCAGAAATTCCAGAGCCCAATACCTGGCAGTGCCCTGGTGGGAAGGAGGGGCAAATCCCCAGGAGCAGGCAGCGAGGTTTGAGGGGTTCATGGGCCACACAGGGAGAAGTGGTTTCCCTGCTTGGAGGGCATTCAGCCTCCCCACAGGCAGAGGTCCCAGCAGACCCTAGAGGACAGCCACATTTGCTGGTATTTCTACAAAGATGCTCGGTGTGGTGAAACCTGGTGCTGGCTGTGTGTTGTGATTTTCCATAATCTTTGAACCTTTGCCGCTGCTGATGGCATGAAAGTTTTGTGAGGCAAGCCACAGCACCCAACCACAGTCTCTGAACCTCTGCCACAGGCAGATTGCACGAGCATTCTCTGGGGCAAGCTGGTATCTGGCCATTGCTCAGAGAGGCACTCCCCCTGAGGGTCAGAGCAGGTCCAAGCTGCAGGGTTCCCAGAAGTGAGAGCCCCATATGAGGTAGGATTCAGGAGGGAGGTGCTGCATGGCAGGGTGATTGATGGTTTGGACACGGAGAGTGTAGAAGTGTGGAGTGAACAGAGGCCTGAGACAGGGGTGGGGTGCTTGGTTGCTGGTCAGTGAGAGCACAGAGTTCCTGGGCCAGAAACTAGGAAGCTGGGTGTGAGCATTTTCACCTCTCCTGGGCGTGCACATACAAGCGCACATGCTCATTACTGGTATACCCCAGTAAGCTAATCAGCACCACCTAGTGGAGAATGGAACTGTTACAGCTAGCCCCACCCAATTGTGCTCTCCAAGCACATGCCCTAGAGGAGCACCACAAGTCTCTCTGACTGTGTATTGTATAGACTATAGGGTGCTTCATAGCTTGAGTTCTAGGGGAAACTAGATGTAACTTCATTCAGGTTTTATTCTGTTTGCTAGTTCATCTATACGTTTTTGTTTTTGCTTTTAAATTGTTTTTTTTTTCTTGGATACAGAAAGAGAAACATTTTTATTTTCCATTAAAATTTTTTTGGATTCTTTGTACTATACTTTTAATTTTTTGGTAATTTTTAACATTCTATTTTACCTCATTTCATCTTATTTTCTACTTTTTTTCTTTTTCTTTTCTTTCTCTGTTTTCTCTATTCTATCAAGCTTCTTTCAACAACCAGAACAAAACAGACCTAGGATCTACCTTCCTGTATTTGATTTTATGTATTTTTAATTTTGAAACTTTAATTTTTATATTATTTCATTCTTTTTCTTCCTCCAAAATGACAAAATGAAGGAATTCATCCCAAAACAAAGAACAGGAATAAATGACCACCAGGGGCTTAATCCACAGATATAAGTAAGATGTCTGAATTAGAATTTAGAATCATGATAATAATAGTAGTTGGGGTTGAAAAGCATAGAATCCCTTTCTGCAGAGATAAAAGAAGTGAAATCTAGTCAGGATGAAATTAAAAATGCTATAACTGAGATGCAGTCTCAAATGGATGCAATGGTGGCAAGGGTGGATGGAGCAGAGCAGAAAATCAGTGATATAGAAGACAAAATAATGGAGAATAATGAAGCAGAAAAAAGAGGGAAACTAAGGCAGAAGAGCACAATGCAAGAATTAGAGAACTCAGTGACTTATTAAAAAAGAATAACATCTGAATCCTAGGAGTTCCAGAAGATGAAGAGAGAGAAAAAGGGGTAGAAGGTTTATGTGAGTCAGTTATAGTGGAAAACTTTCCTAATCTGGGGAAAGACAGATCTCAAAATCCAAGAAGCACAGAGAACTCCCATTAGATTCAACAAAAATCAACCATCAACAAGGCATATCGTAGTCAAATTCACAAAATACTCAGGCAAGGAAAGAATCATGAAAGCAGCAAGGGAAAAAAAAGTCCTTAACTTATAAGGGAAGACTGATCAGGATCACAGCAGACCTATCCACAGAAACTTGGCAGGCCAGAAAGGAGTGGCAGGATATATTCAATGTGCTGAATTGGAAAAATATGCAACCATGAATTCTTTATACAGTAAGGCTGTTATTCAAAATCGAAGGAGAGACAGAGTTTCCCAGACAAACAAAAATTAAAGGAGTTTGTGACCACTAAACCAGCCTGCAAGAAATTTTAAGGGGGACTCTCTGAGAGGAGAAAGGATGAAACAAAAAAGACCAAAAGCAAGGAAGACTATAAAGGACCAGAGACCACCACCAGAAACTCCATCTCAACAGGCAACACAATGACAATAAATTTGTATCTTTCAGTACTCTAAATATCACTGGACTAAATGCTCCAATCAAAAGACTTAGGGTATCAGAAATGGATGGATAAGAAAACAAGACCCATCTGTATGCTGCTTACAAGAGACCCATTTTAGACCTAAAGACAATTTCAGATTGAAAATAAGGGGATGGAGAACCATCTATCATGCTAAGAAAGCTGGAGTAGCCGTACTTATATCAGACAAACTAGATTTTAAAATACAGACTGTAACAAGAGGTGAAGAAGGGCATTATATCATAATTAAAGGATCTGTCCAATGAGAAGATCTAACAATTGTAAACATTTGTGCCCCAAAGTGAAAGCACTCAAATGCATAAATTAATCAACATAAACTCATTGATAATAATACCATAATAGTAGGGGACTTCAACACCCCACTTACAACAATGGACAGATCATCTAAGCAGAAAATTAACAAGGAAACAATGGCTTTGAATGATGCACTGGACCAGATGGACCTAACAGATATATTCAGAACATTTTATCCTAAAGTAGCAGAATACACATATGGAACATTCTCCAGAATAGATTACATACAGGACACAAATCAACCCTCAACTAATACAAAAAAAAAAAAAAAAAAAAACAACACAACAAAAAAACCCGAGATCATACCATGCATATTTTCAGAACACAGTGCTTTGAAATTTGAAATCAACCACAAGAAAAAATTTGGAAAGACCATGAATACTTAGAGATTAAAGAACATTCTCCTAAAGAATGAATGGGTTAACCAAGAAATTACAGAGGAAATTAAAAAGTACATGGAAGCCAATGAAAATGATAACATGATAGCCCAAAACCTCTGGGATGCAGCAAAGGTGGTCGTAAGCAATCCACGCCTTCCTAAAGAAGGAAGAAAGGTCTCAGACACACAGTGTAACATTACACCTTAAATAGATGGAAAAAGGAGAGCAAATAAAGCCCCCAAACAGCAGAAGATGAGAAATCTAAAGGTTAGAGCAGAAATCAATGATAACAAACAAAAAAAGAAAAAAGAAAACAAAAACAGATCCATGAAACCAGGAGCTGGTTCTTTGAAAGAATTAACAAAATTGATAAACTCCTAGCCAGATTGATCAAAAAGAAAAAGGAAAGGACCCAAATAAATGAAATCACAAATGAAAGAGGAGAGATCACAACTTACACTGCAGAAATACAATAATGAGAGAATATTATAAGCAATTATATGCCAATAAATCAGGCAATCTGGAGGAAATAGACAAATTCCTAGAAACATATAAACTACCAAAACTGAAACAGGAAGATGTAGAAAATTTGAACAGACCTGTAACCAGGAATGAAATTGAATTAGTAATAAAAAAATATCCCAAAAAACAAGAGTCCAGGGCCGGATGTCTTTCCAGGGGAATTCTATCAAACATTTAAAGAAGAGTTAACATGTATTCTCTTGAAGATGTTCCAAAAAATAGAAATGGAAGGAAAACTTCCAAACTCATTCTATGAGGCCAGCATTACTTTGCTTCCAAAACCAGACAGACTCCACTGAAAAGGAGAACTACATACCGATTTCCCTGATGAACATGTGTGCAAAAATTCTCAACAAGATACTACCCAAACAGATCCAACAATACGTTAAAAGAATTATTCACCGTGACCAAGTGGGATTTATACCTGGGATGCAGGGCTGGTTCAATATCCACAAAACAATCATTGTGATTCATAACATCAATAAAAGGACAAGAACCACATGATCCACATGCTTTTTCATGAGAAAGCATTCAACAAAATACAACATCGTTTCTTGATAAAAACCCTCAAGAAAGTAGGGATAGAAGGATCATACCTCAAGATCATTAAAACTATATATGAAAGACCCACAGCTAGTATCATCCTCAATGGAGATATACTGAGAGCTTTCCCCCTAAGGTCAAGAACATGACAGGGATGTCCATTCTCGCCACAGTTATTCAACATAGTGTTGGAAGTCCTACCCTCAGCAATCAGACAACACAAAGAAATAAAAGGCATCCAAATTGTCAAGGAGGAAGTCAAATTTTCACTCTTCACAGACAACAAATACTGTATGTGGGAAACCCAAAAGATTCCACCAAAAAAACTGCTAGAACTGATTCATGAATTCAGCAAAACAGCAGGTTATAAAATCAATGTACAGAAATTAGTTGCATTTTTATACACCAATAATGAAGCATCAGAAAGAGAACTCAACGAATTGATCCAGTTTACAGTTGCACCAAAACTGATAAAATATCTAGGAATAAACCTAACCAGAGAGGTGAAAAATCTATACACTGAAAACTATAGAAAGCTTATGAAAGAAATTGAAGAAGACACAAAAAAATGGAAAAATAGTGCATGGTCCTGGGTTGGAAGAATAAATATTATTAAAATATTGATACTAACCAAAACAATCTACGTGTTCAAAGCAATCCCTATCAAAATAACACCAGCATTCTTCACAGAGTTGGAACAAACAATCCTAAAATTTGTATGGAATCAGAAAAGACCCCAAATAGCCAAAGCATCCTGAAAAAGAAAACCAAGCTGGAGGCATGGCAAAGCTGTAATCATCAAGAAAGTATTGTACTGGCACAAAAACAGACACACAGATCAATGGAACAAGATAGAGAACCCAGAAATGGACCCACAGACATATGGCCAGCAAATCTTTGACAAAGCAGGAAAGAATATCCAATGGAATAAAGACCGTCTCTTCAGCAAATGGTGCTGGGAAAACTGGACAGCAACATGTAAAATAATAACATGGACCACTTTCTTACACCATACATAAAAATAAGCTCAAAATGGGTGAAAGATCTAAACGTAAGACAGGAAGCCATCAAAATCCTAGAGGAGAATGTGGGCAAAAATCTCATTTACCTTGGGCACAGGAACTTCTTACTCAACAAGTCTCCAGAGATAAGCAAAAAACAAAAATGAGCTTTTGTGACCTCATCAAGATAAAAAGCTTCTGCACATTGAAGGAAACAATCAGCAAAACTAAAAAGCAACCAGTGGAATGGGAGAATGACATATCAGATAAAGTGCTGGTATCCAAATCTATAAAGAATTTATCAAACTCAACACCCAATAAACCAAATAATCCAGTGAAGAAATGGGTAAAAGACATGAATAGACACTTCTCCAAAGAAGACATCCAGATGGCTAATGTACACATGAAAAAATGCTCAACATCACTCATCAGGGAAATACAAATCAAAACCACAATGAGATACCACCTCACACCTGTCAGAATGGCCAGCATTAACAACTCAGGCAACAACAGACGTTGGCAAGGATGCAGAGATAGGGGAACACTTTTGCACTGCTGGTGGGAATGCAAATTGGTGCAGATACTCTGGAAAACAGTGTGGAGGTTCCTCAAAAAATTAAAAATAGAACTACCTATGGCCCAGCAATTTGTCCAAAGGATTTGGATAGTACTTATCCAAAGGATACAGATGTGCTGTTTCGAAGGGGCAAATGCACCCCAATGTTTATAGCAGCACTATCGACAATAGCCAAAATATGGAAAGAGCCCAAATATCCATTGACTGATGAATGGATAAAGAAGATGTGGTATATATATATACAATGGAATATTACTTGGAAATCACAAAGAATGAAATCTTGCCATTTGCAACATTGTGAATGGAACTAGAGTGTATTATGCTAAATGAAATAAGTCAGAGAGAGACAAATGTCATATGACTTCACTCATGGAATTTAAGATACAGAATAGATGAACATAAGGGTAGGGAAGCAAAAATAACATAAAAACATGGAGGGAGACAAAACAGAAGAACAAACTGAAGGTTGCTGGAGGGGTTTTGGGTGGGGGGATGGGCTAAGCAGGCAAAGGGCATTAAGGAGGCATTTGTTAGGATGAGCACTGAGTGTCATATGTAGGGGACGAATCACTAGATTTTACTCCTGAAATCGTTATTGCACTATATGCTAATTAACTGGGATATAAATTAAAAAGAAAAAAAGAACAAAACATGCTCTTATTAAGAAAATACAAGGGTATAGGAACCCTGTGTCAGGAACTTGCAGCTCTTTACAAATACTTGCATGTATTTCTTTTTTTCCTGTCAGAATATATTTATTTTCAAGGAAACTTGTTTTAAGTTTATTTATTTCAGAGAGAGAGAGAGAGAGAAGGAAGGAGGGAGGGAGAGAGAGAGAGAAATTTCTGAGAGAGGGAGAGAGCACTTGTGTGTGAGCAGAGGAGGGGCATAGAGGAAGAGGAAGAGAGTGGATCCCATGCAGGCTCCACACTATTCGTGCAGAGCCCAACATGGGGCTTGAACTCATGAAATGTCAGATTATGACCTGAGCTGAGATGAAGAATCAGAAGCTCAACTAACAGCCACCCAGGTGCCCCATCTAAGGAAACTCTTTAAATGAAGTTTTTAAAAAAATCTTTATTTTAATTCCAGTATTGTTAATGTGCAGTGTTATTAGTTTCAGGTGTACAATGTCACGATAAAACAATTCTGTATGTTATTCATTGTTTATCAAGATAAGTGTACTCTTAATTCCCTTCACTTATTTCACCAATTCCCCCACCCACTTCACCGCTGGTAACCATCAGTTTGTTCTGTGTGGTTAATAATTTTTTGGTTTGTCTTTTTTTCCCTTTATTCATTTGTTTTATTTCTTAAATTCCAAATATGAATGAAATCATTGGTATTTATCTTTCTCTGACTTACTTTGCTTAGCAGAACACTCTCTGGCTCCATCCATGTTGTTGCAAATGGCAAGATTTCATTCCTTATTATAGCTGAATAAATATTCCATTGTATCTATACAACATCTTTATCCATTTATCTATTAATGGATACTTGGGCTGCTTCCATAATTTAGCTATTGTAAATAATGCTGCAATAAGCATAAGGTTGTATATATCTTTTCAAATTAGTGTTTTCCTATTCTTTGGGTAAGTAGCCAGTAATGCAATTACTGGCTCATATGGTGGTTCTATTTTTTCTTTTTTTGAGGAACCTCTATACTATCTTCCACAGTGGCTGCACCAGTTTGCAATCCCACCAACAGTGCAAGAGGGTTCCTTTTTCCCCATAACCTTGCCAATACTTGTTGTTTCTTGTGGAGTTTTTTGTAGTCATTCTGACAGGTATGAGGTGGTATCTCATTGTGGTTTTGATTCACATTTTCATGATGATGAGTGATGTCGAGCATCTTTTCATGTGTCTGTTGGCCATCTTTATATCTTCTAAAAGAAGAATATGGAGAAATGTCTGTTCATGTTTTCTGCTCATTTTTAATTGGATTATTAGTTTTTTGGGTATTGAGAGGTATATCTTAATTATATATTTTTAATGCTAACCTTTTATTGATATCATTTGCAAATATCTTCTCCCATTCAGTATGTTGTATTTTAGTTTTGTTGGTTGTTTGCTGTGCAGAAACTTTTTACTTTGATGTAGTCCCAATACTTGTTTTTTGCTTTTGTTTCCATTGCCTCAGGAGACCTGTCTATAACGATGTTGTTATGGCCAACAGAGAAATTACTGTTTATGTTTTTTTCTAGATTTTTATGGTTTCAGGTCTCACATTTAGGTTGTTAGTTCATATTGAGTTTATTTTTGTGTATTGTATAAGAAAGTAGTCCAGTTTCATTCTTTTGCCTGTAGTTGACCAGTTTCCTCAGCACCATTTGTTGAAGAGACTGCCTTTTCCCCATTGTGTATTCTTGCCTCCTTTGTTGATGACTAATTGACTCTCTAATTGTGGGTTTATTACTGGCCTCTTTATTCTGTTCTGTTGATCTATGTGTCTGTTTTTGTGCCAGTATCAGACTGTTTTGATTATTGTAGCTTTATAATATAACATAACTTGAAGTCTGGCATTGTGATATCTCCAGCTATACTTCTTCAAACTTGCTTTGGCTGTTCAGAGTCCTTTGTGGTTCCATGTAAATTTTGGAATTGTTTGTTCTAGTTTTGTGAAAAATGTTGTAGATGTTTTGATAGGGATTGTGTTAAATCTGTAGATTGCTTTGGGTGGTATGGACATTTTAATAATATTTATTCTTCCAACCCATGAGAATGGAATGTATTTCCATTTCTTTGTGTCCTCTTCAATTTCTTTCTTCAGTGTTTTATAGTTTTCAGACAGGTCTTTCACCTACTTGGTTTATTCCTAGGTATCTCCAGTTTTTTTGATGCAGTTAGTGGGATTGTTTTCTTAATTTCTTTTTCTGCCACTTCATTTTTAGTGTATAGAAATGCATTGGATTTCTGTGCAGTTTGTATTCTGTGTATTCATTGATTTTGTGTTCTGTGACTTTAGTGAATTCATTTATCAGTCTAGTAGTTTTTGGGAGGAATCTGTAGGGTTCCTGTATAGTATCATGCCATTGCAAATAGTGTCAGTTTTGCTTCTTCCTTACGAATTTGGATGGCTTTTATTCATTTTTCCTATCCGATAGCTGTGGCTAGGACTTCCAGTACTCTGTTGAGTAAAAGTCGTGGGAATGGACATCCTTTTCTCATTTCTGATCTTAGGGGAAAAGTCTCATGTTTTTCCCATTGAGTATGATGTTAGATGTGGGTTTTTTTTATTAAGTTGAGATATCTTCCATCTACACTTACTTTATTGAGGGTTTTTCACTGTGAATGGATATTGTACTTTGTCAAATGCTTTCTCTGCTTCTATTGAAATGATAATATAGTTTTTATCCTTTCACTTGTTGATGTGATATATCATCTCACATAAATTGATTTGTGAATATTGAATCACCCTTGCATCCCATGAATAAATCCCACCTCATTGTGGGGAATGATTTTTTTTTAATCTGTAGTGGCAGATTTGGTTTGCTAATATATTGTTGAGAATTTTTATGTCTCTGTTTATCAGAGATATTGGCCTGTAGTTCTCTTTTTTGTAGTATCTTTAACTGGTTTTGGTATCAGGGTAATGCTGTGCTCATGGGATGAATTTCAAATTTTTCCTTTGTCTTCTATTTTTTTTGGAATAATTTGTGAATAAGTATTAACTCTTCTTTAAAAGTTTGGTAGAATTCACTTGTGAAGCTGTGTGGTCCTGGACTTTAATTTTGATAATTTTTTGATTACTGATTCAATCAATATCTTTGCTGATAATTGGCATGTTAAAATTATATTTTCCTGATTCAATTTTGGGAGGGTCTATATTTCTCAGAATTTATAAGTTTCTTCTAGGTTGTCCAATTTGTTGGCATATAATTTTTTATAATATTTTCTTACAATCCTTTGTATTTTTATTTTGTTGGTTATTTCCCCTCTTTCATTTCTGATTTTATTTGAATCCCCCCCCCCCTCTTTTGATGAGTTTGGCTAAAAGTTTTCAATATTGTTGATCTCTTCAAAAAACCAGTTCCTGGTGTCATTGATCCGTTCTATTTTTTTATTTTCTATTTAATTTATTTCTTCTCTCATCTTTATTTTATCCTTCCTTTTGCTGGTTTGAGGTTGTTTGTTGTTTTTCTATCTCCTTTAGGTGTAATGTTGGGTTGTTTATTTGAGATTTTTACTGCTTCTTGAGGCAGGCCTGTATTGCTATAAACTTCCCTCTTAGAGTAGCATTTGCTGCATCCCAAAGATTTTGGAGCATTATGTTTCATTTGTTTCTGTGTATAGTTTTATTCTTTTATTTCCTGGTTGACCCATTTGTTGTTTACTAGTATGGTATTTTTTAAGTGTTTGTTTATTTATTTTGACAGAGAGGGAGAGAGAGAATCCCAAGTAGGCTCTGCACTGTCAGCACAGAGCCCAACGCAGGGCTCGATCTCACCAACCCTATGATCATTACCTGAGCCGAAATCAAGAGTTGGATGCTCAACCATTTGAGCCACCCAGACACTCCTAGTAGTATGGCATTTAACCTCTAGGAATTTGTGGTCTTTCCAGAATTTTTCTTGTGGTTGATTACTAGTTTCACAACATTGTGCTCAGAAAAGATGCATGGTGTCACTTGGATCTTTTTGATTTTGATAAAGTTTTCTTTGTGACTTAGTATATGATCTATTCTGGAGAATGTTTCATGTACACTTAAAAAGAATGTGTATTCTGCTGTTTTAGGATGGAATGTTCTGAATATATGTTAGATCCATCTGGTCCAATGTGTCATTCAAAGCCACTGTTTCCTTGTTGATTTCCTATTTGGATGATGTGTCTATTGATGGTAAAAGGAGTGTTAAAGTCCCTTGCTATTTTTCTATTACTCTACATTATTTCCTTTATGTTTGTTATTAGCTGCTTTATGTATTGGGTGATTCTATGTTGGGTGCATAAATATTTACAATTGTTCTATCTTCTTGTTGGATTATCTCCTTTATGATTAAATAATGTCCGTCTTTGTCCCTTGTTATAGTCTTTGTTTTATAATTTTTTAACGTTTATTTATTTTAGAGAGAGAGAGAGAGAATGAGAACGAGAATGAGGGAGGGTCAGAGAGAGAGGGAGACACAGAATATGAAGCAAGCTCCAAGAACCATGAGATCATGACCTGAGCCAAAGTCAGATGCTTAACTGACTGCACCACCCAGGTGCCCCGACAGTCTTTGTTTCAAAGTTTGTTTTGTTCAAGGGGTGCCTGGGTGGCGCAGTCATTTAAGTGTCTGACTCTGGAGCTTGGCTCAGGTCACGATCTCATGGTTTGTGGGTTCAAGCCCCGAATCAGGCTCTGTGCTGATGACAGGGTGCCTGCTTAGGATTCTGTCTCTTCCTTTCTCTACCCCTCCCCAGACTGTACTCTCTCCCTCTCTCTCAAAATAAATAAATAAGACTAAAAAAAAAGAAGTCTATTTTGTCTGATATAAGTGTTACTACCCCAGCTTGCGTTTTACTTCCATTTGCATGATAAATGATTTTCCATCCTTCACTTGCAAACTGTGTGTGTCTTTCAGTCTGAAACAAGTCTCTTGTAAGCAGCATATGGATGGGTCTTGTTTTTTTTTTTTTTTTTTTTAAATCCATTCCATCACCCTGTGTCTTTTTACTGAAGCATTTAATCCACTTACATTTAAAGTAATTATTGATAGATAATTATAGATAATAATTACAGTAGATATTATTGATATCAATCATTGATAGATAATACTCTTTGCCATTTTGTTACTTGTTTTATGGTTGTTTGTGTAGTTATTTTCTGTTCCTTTCTTCTCTTGCTCTCTTCTCTCATGGTTTGTTGGCTTTCTTTAGTGATATACTTGGATTACTTTTTCCTTATTTTTTGCGTATATGTTCTGGTTTTTTGATTTGTGTTTACCATTAGGTTTATATATAATGCCTTCTGCATGCAGTAATCTATATTAAGTTAATGGTTCCTTATGTCAGAACCCATTCTTTACTCCTCCCCGCCCCCCCCCCCCCATTTTAGGTACATGGTATCATACTTCACACTCTTGTATTTTGTGAGCCCCTTGACTGATCTTATTAGATATACTTACTTTTATTACTTTTGTGCTTCCTACATTTATTACTTCTACTTATGGTCTTTACTTTCTACTCAGTGAATCCACTTTCACATTTCTTGTAGTGCTGGTTTAGTCATCATAAATTCCTTCAACTTTTGTTTGCCTGGGAAACTCTTTCTCTCCTATTCTGAATGATAGCCTTGCTGGATAGAGAATTCTTAGTTGCAGTGTGTTTTTTTTTTTCTTTTTAGCACCTTGAATATATCCTGTCACTCCCTTCTGGCCCGCACACTTTTTGCTGAAAAATCAGCTGATAGCCTTTTGGGTTTTCTGTTGTATGTAACTGTTTTCTTATTCTTGCTGTTTTAAAATTTTTCTCTTTATCACTACTTTTGCCATTTTAATTACTGTGACTTGTAGTATACCTCCTTGGATTGATTTTGTTTGGGTTTCTATCTCATGGATCTGGAGGAGATCCAGGTTTGGGAAAACTTCAGTTATTATTTCTTCAAGTAAATTTTCTCCCTTTTCTCTCTCTTCTCTTTCTGGGATCCCTATAATGCAAATGTTATTATGCTTGATGGTGTTGCAAAATTTCCTGAGTCTACTCTCATTTTGCAGTTTTTTTCCTCTCATCTGTTTAGCTTGATTACTTTCTATTTCTTGGTCCTATAGGTTGCTGACCCTTTATTCTGCTTCCTCTGGTCTACTATTTTTTTCATCCAGTGTATCTTTAGTTTCATTTCTGGTATTCTTTGTGTCTGATTGGTTATTTTTTTTAATCTCTTTGAGAGTCTCACTGATGTTCTCCACTGTCTTTTCATGTCCATTGAGTATCTTGGTGATCATTATTTTAATGACTCTATCAGTCATATTACATCTCTCTGTTTCACTTAGGTCTCATGCTGTGTTTTTGTCCTGTTCTTCCATTTGGGACATACTCCTCTGTATCTTCATTTTGTCTAAATCTCTATGTCTGTTTCTCTGTGTTAGGAAAGTCAGCTATGTCTCTTCCTCTTGAAAGTATTGGCCTTATGAAAAAGAGGTCCTGTAGTGCTCTACAGTGAAGTGTCCCCTGTTCACCAGGACCTGGTGCTTTGGGGGTGTCACTTCTATGTGTTGCTTGTGCCCTGCTATTGTGACTGAACTGTTTTTTTTTTTTTTTTCCTTCAGTCCAGTTGTCTGAAGTGGCTCTCTTTGCCTTTGTGTGCAGTCTTGGTCTCTGTGGTATTAGTAGACCAGTCTAGGGCCTCCTTGGCCTTGAGTTGAGTCATACCAGGCATTTTCCAGAGGTGCAGTAGAACCAAACTGCAGGGGATTTGCCCTGTGTTGTTGTCTGAGAAAGTTTGTTTGGTGGGCAGGGCCTGTAGTCAGACCAGCTTTTTGCTGGGGCAGTCCACTGCTGGGGCAGGAGTAGGACTGGTATGTGTGGTTCTTGCCCTCTCCCCAGGGTAGGAGTCACTTTGAAGCAGTCTAGTCACTTTTGGGGCTGCTTGCACACTGCCAGGGTATGCAACCACTTTGGATGGGCTCCAGCCAAGAATATATTGGAGGGCATCATTCTGCAAAGTGTGTGGGGGAGGGAAGTGTGGTGTTAGAAAGATTTGCACTGGTGTTCTGAGGAAAGGAACCGGCAGCACCAGGGCTGAGGCAAGCCAGATTGGAGGAGGACCAAAGTAGGGTGGGGTGCGGCAGGACTCAAAGTTAGATAGCAAGTGTTGGTACTGTGATGGTTCTTGCACTTGGCTGTGTTTATACTGTGGGGCAGGGGAGGGAAATCAAACTGGCCTTCTCCTTTGTTCCCGGAGGAGTCTCCTAATGATCTTTATCCCTCTAGGACTAGCTTTGAGATTAATAAACAACTCTCCCTTCTCTTGCCCCACACGTTTTTCAAACTGCTACTTCTGTGCTGCATTTCTGTGGGGATATTTGTTTTGTTATCTCTTTAAGAGCAGCAGCTCCATTTCTTCTTGCCCTCCCAGCTCTCCCAGAGCTGAGCAAGGGTGATTTTTGTAAAATTCCAGGTTTTAAGTCCTGCCGGCTTTAAGAGCTCATTAAGTTCAGCTCCTCTGGTTTTCATGGCCAAATGCTATGGGTTTTGTCTTCCCTCTGTGGGCTTTCCAGTGTGACAGTCTATTTCTCTCCACTGTCCCTGCCCATGAGTTCCTCCCTCTTGGGAACAGTCCCCGGGGTCCCTTTAGTTCTCAGTGCATCTCCACCCTTCCTACTCTGTTCAGTGTGACATCTTCTTGACATTTAGTGTGTGGGGTTGTTGACACTGATATGAGTGTTATCTAGTCGTATCCATAGGACAGGGTAAGCTTAGGGTTGTCCTACTCTGCCATCTTCCCAGCAATCTCTTCTAAAAGTTCTTAAAATACATTTTTACAAATGAGGTTTTAGACCTTCAATTACCTATATTTTATATTGCATATATAGGAGAAGCCCTTACTTATCAGACAATGTCTTGCTCTCTCTTTGAGACTTATAATCTCTTAATATCATTTTAAAACTATAAATTATAGAACATTTATGTAAATTATAGAGCATTAAGTTCACAGCTATGTTCTAAAAACAGTATTCTTTGTATTTGAAAATGAGCAGAAAGACTAATATATGGTATCAGGAACCCATTTGTCAGCAAATAAGAGAAACTCAACTGAGTTGGCTGAACAGATCACAAAAAGCTGGGGTTCAAAAGGAAGGCAGTAGGGATCCAGGCTGTAGCTGTGGCTCAGCACAGCTGCCAGGAGCTCAGGCTTCTTTGCATGGCTCCATACTGTCATCCTCGGCATGCCCGCCTCTGCCGTGAGCTGGGTGTTGTGTGGTTACAAGGTGGCTGCTGTCCTTCAGAGCTTCTCACTCATGTTCTGGCAGCAGTCAGGAAGAACAGGAAAGGCAAAGGCTACCTACTTACAAAGCCTTATTTTTTTGTGTTTTTTAAAAAATTTTTAAGTTTTTAAAAAATGTTTGTTTATTTTGAGAGAGCATGTGCATGCATGAGCAAATGGAAGAAGGGCAGAGAGAGAGAGAGAGAGAGAATCCCAAGCAGGCTTCAGTGTGGGGCTCGATCTCACAGTAGTGAGATCATGACCTGAGCCAAAATCAAGAGTCAGACACTTAACCAAATGAGCCACCCATGGGCCCCCACAGCCTTGTTTTGAGATTCAGGCAAGAATATCTTCCTCAGGGTCTTCCCCAGCTCCATCTTATTGGCCAGAACTGAGTGAAGTAGTCATGTTTAGCAGCCCGGGCTGGGAGACTGGATGGTTTGAATTGTTCTGTTAGTGAGAATGTGGGACTGGATACAGAAGAGGCAGTTAGCAAGGGCTGCTGAACTTACCTGAATTAAAGTTACTTCTGTAATTTAAAACTTCACATGCACGTATTTATTTGACCAGTGCATGAGTAACCTTCTTCATTTTATTTATAATTGGCCACTGTTAGGATTTTCATCCCAAAAAGACAGCTATCTTAGAGCACTTCTCAGCTCTGTTCTTACAGCTTTCTCTGTTTGACACCTGAGTATTTATCCTTTTTCTCTTTTTAAGTAAAAGGAGCTTTGGTTATTTTAAAATAAAATGAGGACTCTTTTGGTTAATTTGTGGGGTGAGAAGGACGAGGTGAACAGACCTAATTAAGGAAATGCTAGAAGCCTTAACACACAAGCTGAAGCGTATAGAATGATTAATAGACAATGAAATGTTAACTTTCCTAGCTTTGTTCTATGTTTTAATTCCTTTTGAATTTGCTCATGTAAGAGCCAAAGCATGTGTTCTCATCTTATTATTATTATTATTATTATTATTAATTATTATTATTATTTTAATTTACATCCAAGTTAGTTAACATGTAGTGTAATAATGATTTCAGGAATAGAATTTAGTGATTCTTGACTTACATATAACACCCAGTGCTCATCCCAACAAGTGCCCTCTTTAATGCCCCTTGCCCATTTAGCCCATCCCCCCACTCCCAACCCCTCCAGCAACCCTCAGTTTGTTCTCTGTATGTAAGAGTCTCTTATGGTTTGTATCCCTCCCTGTGTTTGTATTATTTTTTGCTTCTCTTCCTTTATGTTCATCTGTTTGGTATCTTAAATTCCACATGTGAGTAAAGTCATATATTTGTCTTTCTCTGATGACTGACTTTGCTTAGCATAATACCCTCTAGTTCCATCCATGTTGTTGCAAATGGCAAGATTTCATTCTTTTTAATAACGAAGTAATATTCTATTGTGTATGAATATATATATATACACATACACATTCTATTGTGTGTGCATATATATATATATACACACACACATACACACATACATACACACATAGCACATCCTCTTTATCCATTCATCAGTCAATGGACATTTGGCTAAGCACGTGTTCTTGATCAGTGGGCAGCTCTCCGTCTAGTGCTCCATCTTCTAGTTCTGCTGTTGGCCACTTCTGCTTCCAAGGATGCATGTTAATCTGCATTTGGTGGCAGGAGGGGAAGAACTCAGGAAACTATTCACAGCAGGTTTATAAGGGCCAGACTTGGGGTGGCTGGCATCACTTCTGTGCACGTGCCATTGGCTAGAACTTCATCACAGGACCACACTAACTGGGGCCCTGTAGTGAGGAGGGGGTGCTGGGAACTGCTTGCCAGGAAGAAGAAGGGATTTGGGAAATGGCCTGTCTTTGCCACACAGCTGATTAGGCTATTCAGTATTTACCAGGTCCTTTTGACAAACACTGGTTGTGTCTGGTAATTAGAGTTTAGTGGGGCTATATTTCTCTCCCTCACAATTTTGTTGCAGAACTATCACAACAAGAATTTTCTAAACTCAATTCCAGTGAATGTATAAGAAGTTAGACAACAGTCACATGAGCTATGCTTATACATAAGGAAGTGCCCCCTCCTTATCCTTAGTGATTTCTATGAGTGTCTTCAGTGGCACGTTCACCTCAGGGGAGGCCCAGAGGTACTCAAGATACTCAGTGGCAGAACCAGCCAGCCATAGAGTTGAGCAACTGGATGGAGTGCTCTGGAAAGTGGGGGTTCACAGAGACAATGGGACTCTAGACCTCAGTGCTGTTCTGAAGAAAGCAGGCTGTTGCGTTTGCTTGCTTACCTGTTAACACAGGGGCCATGGAGACCCAAACCATCTCTGTAGGCAGTCACATATCAAGAACCACTCCTCATTTCATCACTTCAAATTAGTTTACTGTTATTAGTAATAGTAGTAATGTGAACTGCAGGTGTGAAAGTGTTGACTTAGTGAGCCCGACAGCTCATGTCCTGCTGTCTTCACTGGTCTCGGCTCAAGGCTTCATTCCCACTCTGGATCCCTCCTTCCTCACATAGGCAAGTCGTCTAATGTGTAAATGTGTGTTCTCTTATCTGTACATGTTCTTAAAAGCACATATATTTTTGTGTGCAGCTATTGTTAATTTGCATTTATTCTAGTGGCTTAGGATCTCATTCTGTTACTTATTTTTTTCCCTCCCTTTTTGCTATTTTTACATGATCCACCTGTGTTGCTATGTGTCTTAGGTTGGGTTTCCCAGGGCACAGACTCTGAGATAGAGATTAACATGAAGGGAGTTTATTAGGAATGTTTTATGCTCCAGGGTCAACCCCTTGGAGGGGACGGAGGCAGGACTGGGCAGAGGGAGCCCCTGATTTGTGGTGCAAATCTCAGTGATCTAGTGGGGGGCTCTGGAGTTGGGGTGATTCAGCAAAGTTTTCCTGACCTAAGACAAGGGGCCAGACTGCAAGCCATCAACATCTTATTTGAGGCAGAGGTGCCTTGGAAGTGCTGAGGTGGTGGACAGGAGTGAGGGGCTGCTTTGGTTGAGAACAGTTTTCTAAGAGGGACTCAGGTAAGAGCATCAGTGGTCAGTACCTCCAGGAGCTGGAGGAATGAGTGCTTGCCTCTATCCTGAAAGAGCAGGGAGACAGAGGCTGGAGAGCACACATGCTATCTGTCAGTTGGTCTCTAAGTCCAGTGTGACATTTCCCACCCTGCTTCACATCCCACCTCACTTCCTCATCTGTGTCTGCAGACAGCCTCAGCTCCCTGGTAGGGAAGGATGTTGTACCCAGCGCCCCCATTTCCTGTGTAGATCTGAGCGAGTGTCTGGGATCATGGGCAGGGAATTCCTGGGGCCCAGGCAATGGTGCTAACTTGCTCTCCAGAGCGCTGTCCCTGCTGTGTTTCCCACCAGTGATGCACAATTATTTCTGGACTCCAGCAACTATCGGTAGGATTCAGCTGTTTAATTTTTGCCAGTGATGGGTCTGTGAGTCTGATTTTGGTTTAAATTTGCATTTTTATCATCGCTAATGGGTTTGAGAGTATCTTTATATGCCTTTTAGCCTCTTGGGTTTCCTTTTCTGTGACTTGTCTGTTCATATTCTTTGTCCATTTTTATATTGGGTTCTGAAAAAAAAATATTTCTGGTCTCTTTTTAGCTGGTAAACAAACTTCCCGTATAGATTTTAATAAAGATATCTAAAGAGTTTAAGCAACTTTCTCTGGAGTGGGGATTCCTGTTCAGAATATTTCAAGTGTTAACTAACTTTCTTCTCTTCTCTTCTCTTCTCTTCTCTTCTCTTCTCTCTCTCTCTCTCTCTCTCTCTTTCTCACACACACACACTGCTTTTTATAATGAAGTATTTTTGGAGAAATGATCACTTAGATTATATAACATCCCATCCAGTTTTTTTCTTAACTTTTTAAAAATGTTTATTTTTGTGAGTGAGTGCATGAGTGGAGGAGGGGCAGACACACACACACACACACACACACACACACACACACACACACACACAGAATGGAAAGCAGGCTCCAGGCTCTGAGCTCTCAGCACAGAGCCTGATGTGGGGCTTGAACCCATGAACCATGGGATCATGATAGGAGCTGAAGTTGGACACTTAACCGACTGAGTCACCCAGATGCCCCTATCCAGTTAGTTTTTAACTGAGAGTTTCTTTGGAGTACCTGCTTTTGCTTTTGTCTTCCCATCTCTCACTTATTTCTTTGTGATTACTACTAATATTTTTTACATCTAAATCTAGAAAAATGTATAGTGTTATCTACCATTTCTGGATGAGAATTACCATCTTCTAGTCAGTCAAATCTGTAAAAAAGCCAAAGAAGGTAGAGGGCTGGTTTTCTTACCTTTACCTCCCTCCCCTCTTATCTCCCTCTTTCCTTCTCTCTTTACTGTATTAGTTAAAATGAGAGTCTGGAAGCCCTGAGTTCTGTGATTTGGGGGATGTTTTAAGGCACATGATTTTGTTTAAAAGTGAAGGCCCTGTTTGGGGGAAGTATTTTTTTCATCCCAGGAAATGTACAGCCTGGATACCATACGATGTGCATATAAACTGTGCCATCATCCTGGGTGGGCACATTCTTAGGCTCTTTCTTCACACTTCCCCTCCACCATGGGAGAAGCACCCTCAGGGCAGTCTGCTTTAGCATTCTGCCCAGGAAGATTATTTCAGGGGAAGAATATATTCAAACCCATCTGTCTTGGGTTAAAATTTTCCCTGTGTACAGATCAAATCCTCCTGGGGTCCTGTTGCAGAGCCCAGGTGGCCTTTAAGAGGGACTGACAGTGCAGGGTGAGCATGTGCCCCTATTCCCAGGAAAATTCAGGCGTTCCACCCCAGTTAGCACACAGCTCTTTTTTAAAAAAAAAAATTCCAGTGTATTTAACTTACAGTGTTATATTAGTTTCAGGTATACAATGTAGTGATTTGTCAGTTGCGTACGTTACAACAAGTCCATTCCCTAGTCCCCATCACCTATTTGACCCATGCCTCCACCTACTTCCCCTCTGCTAACCATTACTTTGTTCTCTATAGTTAAGAATCTGTTTCTTGATTTGTCTCTCTCTCTTTTTTTTTTTACTCTTTGCTCCTTTGTTTTGTTTCTTAAATGCTCCCATATGAGTGAAATCATACGGTATTTGTCTTTCTCTGACTTATTTCTCTTAGCATTATAATCTCTAGCTCCATCCATATTATTGCAAATGGCAAGATTTTATTCTTTTTTATGGCTGAATAATCCATTGTATGTGTGTATATATGTATGTATATACACATACATACATACCATATCTTCTTTATCCATTCCTCTGTGGATGGATACTTGGGTTGCTTCCATAATTTTGCTATTGTAAATAATGCTGCTATAAACCTAGGAGTGCATGTATCCCTTTGATTTGGTGTTTTGTGATTTTTTGGTAAATACCCAGTAGTGTGATTATTGCATCATATGATATTTTTATTTTTAATTTTTTGAGGAAACTCCATACTCTTTCCCAGAGTGACCCCACCAGTTTGCATTCCCACCAGCAGTGTAAGAGGGTTTCTTTTTCTCTACATGGTTGCTGACACTTGTTGTTTCTTATGTTTTTGATTTTAGCCATTCTGACAGGTGTGAGGCAATAGTGAAGCTTTGATTTGTATTTCCCCAATGATGAGTGACTGTTGAGTATCTTTTCATGAGTCTGTTGGCCATCTGGGTGTATTCTTTGGAGAAATGTCTGTTCATGTCTTCTGCCCACTTTTAGTTGGATTATTTGTTGTTGAGAGTGTTGAGCTGTGTAGGTTCTTTATACATTTTGATAATAACCCTTTCTTGGATATGTCATTTGCAAATATCTTCTCCTATTCCATAAGTTGCCTTTAGTTTTATTTATTATTTCCTTCCCTGTGCAACAAATTTTTTTGATGTATTATCAAAGTTCATTTTTGCTTTTGTTTCCCTCGCCTCAGGAAACATAACTAGAAAAATGTTTCTATGGCCAATGCCAAAGACATATCTGCCTGTGTTCTCTTCTAGGATTTTTTACAGTTTCGGGTCTCACATTCCATGGTGAGTTTATTTTCGTGTATGGTGTAAGAAAGTAGTCCAGTTTCATTATTTTGCATGTTGCTGACCAGTTTCCCAGCACCATTTGTTGAAGAGACTGTCTTTTCCCCATTGCATATTCTAGCCTTCTTTGTTGAGGATTAATTGACCATCCAGTTGTCGGTTTATTACTGGGCTCTTTTATGTCTGTATTTGTGCTAGTACCAGACTGTTTTGATTGCTGTAACTTTGTAATATAACTTGAATTATAACTTGTGATACCTCCAGCCATGCTTTTCTTTTTCAAAATTGCTTTGGCTGCTCAGAGTCTATTGTGGTTCCATATAAGTTTTGGGATTGTTTGTTCTAGTTCTGTGAAAACCGCTGATGGTATTCTGATAGGGATTGCATTAAATCTGTAGATTGCTTTGGGTAGTATGGACGTTTTAACAATATTCTTCTAATCCATGAGCACAGAATGTCTTTCCCTTTGTTTGTGTCATCTTCATTTCTTTCATCAGTGTTTTAAAGTTTACATAGTAGAGACCTTATACCTCTGTGGTAAGGTTTATTTCTAGATATCTCATTATTAGGGTGCAATTACAAATGGGATTATTTTCTTAATTTCTGTTTCTGATGCTTCGTTATTAGTCTGTAGAAATGCAATGGATTTCTGTTCATTGATTTTGTATCCTGTGACTTCAGTGAATTCATTTATCAGTTCTAGTAGTTTCTTTGGTGAAGTCCATAGGATTTTCTAGATACAGTATCATGTCATCTGCAATTAGTGAAAGTTTTACTTCTTCCTTACCAATTCGGATGCCTTTTATTTATTTATTTGTTTGTTTCCCGATTGCTGTTGCTAGGACTTCTAGTACTATGTTGAATAAAAGTGGTGAGAATGGATATTCTTGTCTTGTTCTCAGTCTTAAGGAAAAAGCTCTCAGTTTTTCACCAGTGAGTATGCTAGATATTTTTTCTCTATGGTTTTCATTATGTTGAGATATGTTCCCCATGAGCCTACTTTGTTGAGAGTTTTTATCATGAATGGATGTTGTACTTCATCAGATGCTTTTTCTGCATCTGTTGAAATGATCACATGTTTTTTTATCCTTTCTCTTATTGATGTGATGTATCACATTGGTTAGTTTGCAGATACTGAACCACTCATACATCCTGAGAATAAATCCCATTTGATCATGGTGAATGATTTCCTTAATGCATTGTTGGATTCAGTTTGTTTGTTAAGGGTTTTTGCATATGTGTTCATCAGAGATATTGGCCTATAGTTTTTTTTTTTTTTTTTTTTTTTTTTTTTTTGGTAGTTATCTGGTTTTGGTAATAGGGTAATGCTGTCCTCATAGAATCAATTTGGAAATTTTCCTTCCTCTTTTATTTTTCAGAATAGTTAGAGAAGAATAGGTATTTACACTTCTTTAAATGTTTGGTAGAATTTCCCTGTGAAGCTACCTGATCTTGGACTTTTGTTTATTGGGAGGTTTTTGTTTTGTTTTGTTTTGTTTTCCTTATTATTATTATTTTTTTAATATATGAAATTTATTGTCAAATTGGTTTCCATACAACACCCAGTGCTCATCCCAAAAGGTGCCCTCCTCAATACCCATCACCCACCCTCCCCTCCCTCCCACCCCCCATCAACCCTCAGTTTGTTCTCAGTTTTTAACAGTCTCTTATGCTTTGGCTCTCTCCCACTCTAACCTTTTTTTTTTTTTTTCCTTCCCCTCCCCCATGGGTTTCTGTTAAGTTTCTCAGGCTCCACATAAGAGTGAAACCATATGGTATCTGTCTTTCTCTGTATGGCTTATTTCACTTAGCATCACACTCACCAGTTCCATCCACGTTGCTACAAAAGGCCATATCTCATTCTTTCTCATTGCCACGTAGTATTCCATTGTGTATATAAACCACAATTTCTTTATCCATTCATCAGTGGATGGACATTTAGGCTCTTTCCATAATTTGGCTATTGTTGAGAGTGCTGCTATACACATTGGGGTACAAGTGCCCCTATGCATCAGTACTCCTGTATCCCTTGGATAAATTCCTAGCAGTGCTATTGCTGGGTCATAGGGTAGGTCTATTTTTAATTTTCTGAGGAACCTCCACACTGCTTTCCAGAGCGGCTGCACCAATTTGCATTCCCACCAACAGTGCAAGAGGGTTCCCCTTCCTCCACATCCTCTCCAGCATCTATAGTCTCCTGATTTGTTCATTTTGGCCACTCTGACTGGCGTGAGGTGATATCTGAGTGTGGTTTTGATTTGTATTTCCCTGATAAGGAGCGACGTTGAACATCTTTTCATGTGCCTGTTGGCCATCTGGATGTCTTCTTTAGAGAAGTGTCTATTCATGTTTTCTGCCTATTTCTTCACTGGGTTATTTGTTTTTCGGGTGTGGAGTTTGGTGAGCTCTTCATAGATTTTGGATACTAGCCCTTTGTCCGGTATGTCATTTGCAAATATCTTTTCCCATTCCGTTGGTTGCCTTTTAGTTTTGTTGGTTGTTTCCTTTGCTGTGCAGAAGCTTTTTATCTTCATAAGGTCCCAGTAATTCACTTTTGCTTTTAATTCCCTTGCCTTTGGGGATGTGTTAAGTAAGAGATTGCTACGGCTGAGGTCAGAGAGGTCTTTTCCTGCTTTCTCCTCTAAGGTTTTGATGGTTTCCTGTCTCACATTCAGGTCCTTTATCCATTTTGAGTTTATTTTTGTGAATAGTGTGAGAAAGTGGTCTAGTTTCAACCTTCTGCATGCTGCTGTCCAGTTCTCCCAGCACCATTTGTTAAAGAGACTGTCTTTTTTCCATTGGATGTTCTTTCCTGCTTTGTCAAAGATGAGTTGGCCATACGTTTGTGGGTCTAGTTCTGGGGTTTCTATTCTATTCCATTGGTCTATGTGTCTGTTTTTGTGCCAATACCATGCTGTCTTGATGATGACAGCTTTGTAGTAGAGGCTAAAGTCTGGGATTGTGATGCTTCCTGCTTTGGTCTTCTTCTTCAAAATTGCTTTGGCTATTCGGGGCCTTTTGCTGTTCCATACAAATTTTAGGATTGCTTATTCTAGCTTCGAGTAGAATGCTGGTGCAATTTTGATTGGGATTGCATTGAATATGTAGATAGCTTTGGGTAGTATTGACATTTTAACAATATTTCTTCTTCCAATCCATGAGCACAGAATGTTTTTCCATTTCTTTATATCTTCTTCAATTTTCTTCATAAGCTTTCTATAGTTTTCAGCATACAGGTCTTTTACATCTTTGGTTAGGTTTATTCCTAGGTATTTTATGCTTCTTGGTGCAATTGTGAATGGGATCAGTTTCTTTATTTGTCTTTCTGTTGCTTCATTATTAGTGTATAAGAATGCAACTGATTTGTGTACATTGATTTTGTATCCTGTGACTTTGCTTAATTCATGCATCAGTTGTAGCAGGCTTTTGGTGGAGTCTATCGGATTTTCCATGTATAGTATCATGTCATCTGCAAAAAGTGAAAGCTTAACTTCATCTTTGCCAATTTTGATGCCTTTGATTTCCTTTTGTTGTCTGATTGCTGATGCTAGAACTTCCAACACTATGTTAAACAACAGCGGTTAGAGTGGACATCCCTGTTGTGTTCCTGATCTCAGGGAGAAAGCTCTCAGTTTTTCCTCATTGAGAATGATATTAGCTGTGGGCTTTTCATAAATGGCTTTTATGATGTTTAAGTATGTTCCTTCTATCCCGACTTTCTCGAGGGTTTTTATTAAGAAAGGATGCTGAATTTTGTCAAATGCTTTTTCTGCATCGATTGACAGGATCATATGGTTCTTATCTTTTCTTTTATTAATGTGATGTATCACGTTGATTGATATGTGAATGTTGAACCAGCCCTGCAGCCCAGGAATGAATGCCACTTGATCATGGTGAATAATTCTTATTATATGCTGTTGAATTTGATTTGCTAGTATCTTATTGAGAATTTGTACATCCATATTCACCAGGGATATTGGCCTGTAGTTCTCTTTTTTTTACTGGTTCTCTGTCTGGTTTAGGAATCAAAGTGATACTGGCTTCATAGAATGAATCTGGAAGTTTTCCTTCCCTTTATATTTTTTGGAATAGCTTGAGAAGGAAAGGTATTATCTCTGCTTTAAATGTCTGGTAGAATTCCCCAGGGAAGCCATCTGGTCCTGGACTCTTATTTGTTGGGAGATTTTTGATCACTGATTCAATTTCTTCGCTGGTTATGGGTCTGTTCAAGCTTTCTGTTTCCTCCTGGTTGAGTTTTGGAAGCATGTGGGTGTTTAGGAATTTGTCCATTTCTTTCAGGTTGTCCAGTTTGTTGGCATATAGTTTTTCATAGTATTCCCTGATAATTGCTTGTATCTCTGAGGGATTTGTTGTAATAATTCCATTTTCATTCATGATTTTATCTATTTGGGTCATCTCCCTTTTCTTTTTGAGAAGCCTGGCTAGAGGTTTATTAATTTTGTTTATTTTTTCAAAAAACCAACTCTTGGTTTCATTGATCTGCTCTACAGTTTTTTTAGATTCTATATTGTTTATTTCTGCTCTGATCTTTATTATTTCTCTTCTTCTGCTGGGTTTGGGGTGTCCTTGCTGTTCTGCTGCTATTTCCTTTAGGTGTGCTATTAGATTTTGTATTTGGGATTTTTCTTGTTTCTTGAGCTATGCCTGGATTACAATGTATTTTCCTCTCAAGACTGCCTTTGCTGCATCCCAAAGCATTTGGATTGTTGTATTTTCATTTTCATTTGTTTCCATATATTTCTTAATTTCTTTAATTGTCTGGTTGACCCATTCATTCTTTAGTAGGGTGTTCTTTAACCTCCATGGTTTTGGAGGTTTTCCAGACTTTTTCCTGTGGTTGATTTCAAGCTTCATAGCATTGTGGTCTGAAAGTATGCATGCTATGATCTCAATTTTTGTATACTTATGAAGGGCTGTTTTGTGACCCAGTATGTGATCTGTCTTGGAGAATGTTTCATGTGCACTCAAGAAGAAAGTATATTCTGTTGGTTTGGGATGCAGAGATCTAAATATATCTGTCAAGTCCATCTGATCCAGTGTATCATTCAGGGCCCTTGATTCTTTATTGATCCTGTGTCTAGATGATCTATCCAATGGTGTAAGTGGAATATTAAAGTCCCCTGCAATTACCACATTCTTATTAATAAGGTTGCTTATGTCTGTGATTAATTGTTTTATATATTTGGGGGCTCCCGAATACGTTGCATAGACGTTTATAATTGTTAGCTCTTCCTGATGGATAGACCCTGTAATTATTATATAATGCCCTTCTTCATCTCTTGTTACAGCCTTTAACTTAAAGTCTAGTTTGTCTGATATAAGTATGGCTACCCCAGCTTTCTTTTGAATTCCAGTAGCATGATAGATAGTTCTCCATCCCCTCACTTTCAATCTGAAGGTGTCCTCAGGTCTAAAATGAGTCTCTTGCAGACAGCAAATAGGTGGGTCTTGTATTTTTATCCATTCTGATACTCTATGTCTTTTGGTTGGAGCATTTAGTCCATTTACATTCAGTGTTATTATAGAAAGATATGGGTTTAGAGTCATTGTGATGTCTGTAGGCTTCATGCTTGTAGTGATGTCTCTGGTACTTTGTCTCACAGGATCCCCCTTAGGATCTCTTGTAGGGATCGTTTAGTGGTGAGGAATTCCTTCAGTTTTTGTTTGTTTGGGAAGACCTTTATCTCTCCTTCTGTTCTGACAGACTTGCTGGATAAAGGATTCTCAGCTGCATATTTTTTTCTGTTCATCACATTGAAGATTTCCTGCCATTCCTTTCTGGCCTGCCAAGTTTCAGTAGATAGATCCATCACTAGTCTTATCGGTCTCCCTTTATATGTTAGAGCATGTTTATCCCTAGCTGCTTTCAGAATTTTCTCTTTATCCTTGTATTTTGCCAGTTTGACTATGATATGTCGTGCAGAAGATTGATTCAAGTTACATTAGAAGGGAGTTCTCTGTGCCTCTTGGATTTCAATGCCTTTTTCCTTCCCCAGATCAGGGAAGTTCTCAGCTATGATTTGTTCAAGTACACCTTCAGCACCTTTCCCTCTCTCTTCCTCTTCTGGAATACCAATTATGCGTATATTATTGCGTTTAATTGTGTCACTTAGTTCTCTAATTCTCCCCTCATACTCCTGGATTTTTTTATCTCTCTTTTCTCAGCTTCCTCTTTTTCCATAATTTTATCTTCTAATTCACCTATTCTCTCCTCTGCCTCTTCAATCTGAGCTGTGGTCACCTCCATTTTATTTTGCAGCTCATTTATAGCATTTTTAGCTCCTCCTGACTGTTTCTTAGTCCCTTGATCTCTGTAGTAATAGATTCTCTGCTGTCCTCTATACTTTTTTCAAGCCCAGCGATTAATTTTATGACTGTTATCTTAAATTCATTTTCTGTTACATTGCTTAAATCGTTTTTGATCACTTCGTTAGCTGTTGCTACTTTCTGGAGTTTCTGTTGAGGAGAATTCTTCCATTTCGTCATTTTGGATAGTCCCTGGAGTGGCGCGGAACTGCAGGGCTCTTCCCCTGTGCTATCTGGAGTAACTTGCGTTGGTGGGCAGGGCCGCAGTCAGACCTGATGTCTGTCCCCAGCCCACCGCTGGGGCCACAGTCAGACTGGTGTGTACCTTATCTTCCCCTCTCCCGGAGGCAGGACTCACTGTGGAGTGGTGTGGCCCCTGTCTGGGCTACTTGCACACTGCCAGGCTTGTGGTGCTGCTTTGATGGGATCTGACATATTAGCCGAGGTGGATCCATAAGGTGCACAGTGGCAGGAGGGGCAGACTCAGCTCGTTTTGCCTTCAGTGGTCCACTTTGGGAGGGGCCCTGTGGTGCCAGGAGGGAGGCAGACCTGTCGGAGGGATGGATCCACAGAAGCACAGCGTTGGGTGTTTGTGCGGTGCAAGCAAGTTCCATGACGGGAACTGGTTCCCTTTGGGATTTTGGCTGGGGGTGGGTGAGGGAGATGGCACTGGCAAGCACCTTTGTTCCCCGCCAAGCTGAGCCCTGTCCTCCGGGGCTCAACAACTCTCCCTCCCATTTTCCTCCAGCCCTCCTGCTCTCGGAGCAGAGCTGTTGACTTATAACATTCCAGATGTTAGGTCCCGCTGGCTGTCAGAATACACTCCGCCTGGCCCCTCCGCTTTTGCAAGCCAGACTCGGGGGCTCTGCCTTGCCAGGTGGGCTGCCCCTCCACCACCCCAGCTCCCTCCCACCAGTCCATGGAGCACGCACCGCCTCTCCGCCCTTCCTACCCTCTTCTGTGGGCCTCTCATCTACGCTTGGCTACGGAGAGTCTGCTCTGCTAGACTTCTGGCAGTTTTCTGGGTTATTTAGGCAGATGTGGGTGGAATCTAAGTGGTCAGCAGGACGCGGTGAGCCCAGCATCCTCCTGTGCCGCCATCTTCCTCACTCCAGCTTTCTTTTGATCTCCGATTGCATGATAAATGTTTTTCATCCCCTCATTTTCAATCTGCAGGTGTCTTTAGGTCTGTAATAAATCTCTTATAGGCAGCATATGCATGGGTCTGTGTGTGTGTGTGTGTGTGTGTGTGTGTGTGTGTGTGTGTGTGTGTTGTGTGTGTGATTAATCCACTCTGTCACCCTATGTCTCCCAGTTGGAGCATTTCGTCCATTTATGTTCCAACCACTTACTAATAGGTATGTATTCCCATTTTGTTACTTGTTTGGTGGTGGTTTTTGTAGTTGTTCTCTGGTCCTTCTTTTGCTCTTTTTCATGGTTTGCTGAGTTTGTTTAGTGATGTACATGGATTTCTTTCTCTTTATTTTTTGTATAGCTATTACTGTTTTTTGATTTGTGGTTACCATTAGGTGTGTGTGTAACACCTGCATATGGAAGTATATGTTAGGCTGATGGTTGCTTAATTCTAAACTCATTTTTTCTCCCTTCAGTGTTTCCACTTTGGGATCATATTTTATATCCTTTCATTTTGTGCTTCTCTTGACAGCGTTTTACAGGTATACTTAATTTTTTTGCTTTTTTAGCTCTTATTTTTCTTAGTCTTACTTATGTTTTCTGTTTTCCACTCACAGAGTCCCCCTTTTGGTCTTCTAAGTTTCTGCTAAAATATCAGCTGGTAATTTTATGGGGTTTCCTTTTTATGTACCTCTCTTCTCTTATAAGCTTTATAATTTCCTTTATCACTATTTTTGCTGTTTTATTTACTATGTGTCTTGGTGTGCACCTCCTTGGGTTGAATTTGTTGGGGGGGATCTCTGTGCCTCCTGAATCTGGATCTCTTTTTCCCTCCCCAGATTTGGGATGTTTTCAGCTATTACTTCTTCAGATACATTTTAGGCCCCATTTTCTCTCTCCTCTCCTTCTGGGATCCCTATAATGTGACTGTTACTATGTTTGATGTTGTCGCTGAGTTCTCAAGTCTGCTCTCATTATGCAGTATTTGTCTCTCACCTGTCAGCTTGATTACTTTCCATTACTCTGTTTTCCAGGTTACTGGTACATTTTTCTGCTTCTTGTAGCCTATATTTATTCCATCTGCTGTATTTTTACTTTTCATTTATGGAGTTCTTCATCTTTGATGTTATGTTTTTATCTCTTTGTCATGGGTCTCACTGATGTCCTCTACCCTTTTCTGGAGTCCAGTGAGTATCTTTATGATCATTACTTTAAATTCTCCATCAGGCTTATTACTTATTTCTGTTTTGCTTAGATCTCCTGCTGTGGTTTTGTCCTGTTCTTTCATTTGGGACATACTCCTCTATCACCTCATCTCATCTGTTTCTTTGTGTCTGTTTCTGTGTATTAGGAAAGCAGGTATGTATTCTGCTCTTGAAGGTAGTTGCTTTACAAAGAAGAGGTCCTGTGCCTTCCAGTGCGATATCTCCTGTTTGCTGGAACCTGGCACTTCAGGGGGGTCTCCTGTGTGTGTTGTTTGCATCCTATTTTTGTGTCTGAGTCACTTTTCCTTTCCGTCTAGATGTCTGCACTGACTCTGGCTGTTGTGGGCTATGCTTGCTCCCTGTGGTGTTAATGAGATCCATGCAGGCTGGCTCTGAAGGGGCATGATTGCAGTAGAGCTTGGGAGTGGGATGGTGCTGTTAGCAGAATATGCACTAAGACTCTAGCACAAGGCCGGATCCTCAAAGCACAGTGGTTGCCAAGGAGAAGCAGGGGTAGCAGTGGCTGGGGATGCAGTGGGCAGTGGCAGCTGCAGGGGACGTGGCTCCAGGGGTGGGGGGTGGGGAGGGTGCTCTGTGCAGTGCCCGGGCAGGGCACACACTCTTTATTAGCAAAATTTGCAGTGAGCTCACTGCCGAGGCCAACAGGCTTGGAGTGGGTGAGGCCTCAGGAGAATACATAGGTGGGGTGCACTGCTAGCAAGTTAGGTAGCAAGTGTCTGTGCAGTGCCGCCTCCCAAAGGTGGCCCTGTGTTTATGCTGGGGGTGGGGGAGGAAAATGGTGCCTGCCAGCTCCTTTGTTCCCTCATCCTGCTCTGAAATCAGAATAAACAGATCTTCTTCCCATTTGCCCTAGGTGTTGTGTGAACTGTCTCTTATATGTTGTCTCTTCTTCAAGCGTGGAGACCAGCTATCTTGCCCAGTGCTGAATCAGCTGACTTTTAAAGCTCCAGGCTCCAAGTTCACTGTTACACAAAGTCAGGGGATTCAGCCCTTCTGGTTTTCAAAGCCAGATGTTATGGGAATGTGTCTTCATGTGAGCTCTTTGGTGCTTTCCCCTCGTTGTGCCCACAAATCCCTCCCTCCTGTGGGCATCTCTTGATCACATTTATGCCCTTCCTAACCTCTCAGATGAAGCTTTTCTCTACATTTAGTTGTGGAGTTCTGCCAGTCTTCGGGTTGCTCTCTGATTTATTTATATGGATGTGAGTGATATCTAATTGTAATTGTGGGATAGGGTAAGCTCAGGGTCCTCCTACTCTGCCATCTTTCCAAGCTCCCAGCACACAGTTTTGAAACTGTTACTTTAAATTAATTTTCAGAAGTGGATATTCTCCAATACAACTCATTGACAACAACTCATTGATACCACCTTTATCCTTGAGCCTAGACATCATATTTTATCTTTCCTTATATGAACAAGTTGAAAATGTGGTAAGGAAACTGGTGCAGGTGTGCTGGACATACACACAGTTGCCAATCTATGAAAAGCATTGTCTGAGTTTCCTGGCAGTGAGCAGGCTGTCCTGCCACCGCCCCTCTGTCAAACATAGTCTAAGTCAGAGACACCTTATGGTGGAAGAAGCATGCTTCGAGTTGTGTTTTGGTCAAAATCTGTTAGAACCAGGCTTTTATGGCAACCTTCCAGCTATTGTTGAGAGACAGATTGCACCAGAGGGCCTTTTTAATCAAAGTGTTCTCTTGCCAAGTGACAGAGTTGACTTATTTTTATAAAGTGAGAAGTTATTTTATCATTTATTAACAAGGAAAATACACAATGTCATTTTTCAATTTTTTGAATATGTCCAAGAAGACTTGTGGCTGTCCATCACCAGCATTGCAGATAAGTAGCTACATTTTTCAGAAAGCAGCTTGCTCTTTGGGATTGCTTCTTACTTTCTGCAGCCTTACCCCATGCCTAGTGAAATATGATGACCATGTGGACAAGCTCTGGAAGGCAGAATTCCACACAGGAAATAGTATATGTAGGCTGTGGCCAGTTCATCACCAGTATCATGAGCCATGCCATAGGTATCACTTTACCTTGAGGTCATGGTGCTCTTTTGGTGGATTGTGAGCAGGGGAATAGCACAAATTTGACTGACAAAATCTGAGCTCACTTGGAAATATCCCTGTGCCTACTGTACCAACTCACTGATTCTCTATCAGGTGAGATCCTGGCTGAGATGCTGTGTTTCGGGAAGTGGAATTGCAGGAACGGTTTTGGAGTGAAAGTTGTAGGAGATGAAATGGAGAAAGCAAAGCAAGGTGGGGATCCTTCCAGATCTGTAGTCTGTATCTGTACTCTTGTCACGGTTCATTTCTGTTGGAGGAGGCACTGCCGGGAGGTATTTCTGGAAACTTAAATTCTCTAGTCTTCCCAATGAGTTTGTTTCTAAATACTTGCTGCTTTCAACTAGCTAAAGGTGACTTTATCCTCTGCAGCTATGAAGCTTGACTGGTACGCTTCCCCTTTCTCTTCTCTCAGCTTAATTATTTCTTCTTTAGGGAACTTTGACCTTCCTGATAGTGGCAGTTCAGCCTATGATAGATGTTCATAGCTCCAGAGGGGCTTTCTTTGCAGTGCTCGTAATAAGTGCAATCGTACACTTATTTATGGGGTTATTTAATAACCACTCCTGTCCTTCACTAGACTGTACATTGAGTGAGGGTGGGAAGCTGGCACTGCTGGTGTCCCCAGTGCTTAGCACAGTGTATGGAACACAGGAAGCACTGAATAAGGCATTTTGGAACATCTTTAGACAACGAATACATGAATAAATGAAGACTCCCAGTTTCTCCTTGTCTCCAGGATTGTCATAGATTCCAGGACATAGAAGTCAGCCGACACCATGGGGATGGCTTTTTGGTGTTACTGCTCTGGGAGAAGAGACCCATTTGTCCATGTCTCTAAGTGTGTATTTCTAAATAGTTTGTTCTTCTGCTGGTTTTTAGACTCTCTCTGGCTTATGTTTTTTTTTTTTTTTTTTTTTTTTAACACTCATTTTATTTTTGGAACTGTAGTTGTCTAACCAGGACTTCTCAGTTCCTACCTGGTGTGTGCTTTGGGACAGGTTGTAGCCCAAGGTGCTAAAAAGGAAAACCACATTTGTCACTGGGCTCTGGCACCTGCACACTCTGCCTTTTCAGAGGCAACATTTCACTCTTCAAGGCTGGGTATTCCATAGATGTGGGCAGAACCTAGGTTCAGCAGCACTAGCATGGTATTCAGAATACCACATCTGTGGAGAAAGCTGTGCTCTGCCACTTACCTGAGGGTGACCTTGACAGGAGACCTAATCTCTCTGGAACTCAGCTCCTTCATTTATAAAATGTGGATGAAGGTGCTTGCCACATAATATCACTGGAAGAATTGCATTAGAAAATACCAGGGAAGTGTGTGGTCCAAAGTAAACGCTCGCCAAATCTTTGTACCTCTCTTTGTTCTTTCCCTTCCCCCTCTTTCTGCAAGTGCCTACACTGAAGAGATAAAGAGGAGGTCACCCATGAAGAATGTTGTCCAGGCTAGACCCCAGAACCATTGGATGAATTAACGAGTGAGTGCCTGAGGAAGGACTGAATGAATGAGGGTGTGACCCACACTATCTGTTGCTAGGGGACGTCTGAAAAGTAAAGGTCATAGCTGAGACAGTAATTATTTAGTGAATGCCTAAAGGGCTAGACTTTGTGGCAGATACTTCACAGATATTATCTGACTTAATCGTCACAACCTTCTTTAAGAGAGGTACCATTATCACCATTTTATAAAGAAGGGAAGGAAAGCTCAGTGAGATTGCCACATAGCAGCAATGCCATGACTAGTAGGTGGTTTTACTAAGTTTCTTGAAAACAGGAGGGCGAAGGTATGTATATGCATATGTGTGCATGTGTGTGTGCTATTTATCTGAGTCCCAAGAAAACAGTAGGCACTCATGACATGATTGAGCAATTAATAAATGACTTTAAATGTTTCTGGTAATTAGAAGGGTAAAGATAGATACAGTGAAGGGTAGAACAGGTAAAGTGGTTTGACATTGTGGCCTTGAGAAATGGAAGTCAAGGTCAGTTTACAGAAGGCTATACAACCTTTTCATTGTATAGGGAAAAGAACTGGGCTGAGGGCCCTGGGTGAGGTTGGAAGGTAGAGTGATACTGGGAGCCAGTGCTGTGAGGCTTCGTGTGCACAGAGTGTCTTGGTGAAGTCCCTATGCACGTATGGAAGTCTCTGCAGAGAGGTCATGTCTAGGATGAAATTAATTGCTTGGTTCAGAATGGTTTCCCCAATGAGACACTAACAAAAGGAAGAACTCTGTGCCTCAGTCTCAGGTCCTTATCTCAGGTAAAGAAACCTTACAAGGGAAAAGGTTCCATAGTCAAATCGGTTTGAGAACTATATGTAGTACTGATATTGGTACCAGTGTATTAATAGTATATAACATAATTAATGGTATATAATAGATGATTATAATTTTGCGATTTAGTTATGCATATGTAAATATGTACATAATTATACAATATATAGTTATAATTATAGAATATATACTATTTTACTGTATACTATATGTGCTTGCATGTTTATATATGATATATATTAGGACTTGTTAAGAACTCTCTTGAAAGAGAAAATCAGAAAATCTGGCAATAATGGGCAGCCATTCTTGCATTGACATGGTTGGTTGGAGCAGAGGGGCAGTTTTCCCTCTGGACTTGGCATGCGTTTTTCTTTTTCACTGCAGGCCCCATCTAGGTAGTTATGCACATTCTACCTGCCTTACGTCTGCAGGCATTTGAATTTGGCTTTGAACGACATGTCCTGTGACATGTTCCCCTCACCCTCCACTCAGGGCACTTCATAATACGGCAAGGACGTGCTCTGGGGGTGCAGAGGATGGTAGGATCACAGTCCACTGGGGAAGTCAAGGATGGCATCACTGACAAATAACTCTGGACCTTGGGAGTGGGAGCTTCCTCTAGATTTCCGTGGTCTCAGATATGGGAGGAGGGATGGAGCTCCAGGGAACAGGAGCTGCAGGAGCAACAGCATGGAGATGGGAATGCTCACCGTGTGTTTGGGAACACCGAGACATGGGACTCATGTTGGCCGACTGGGGGATGTGAGTATGAAAACCAATCACTGAGGACCTTGGACTTGAGTTTAATTCAATTTGTTTTACTTAATTCTCTCTGAGCCTTTTCTATCCCTGGCTCTGCACTAGAATATGAACACAGGCATGAGTGAGATGAAACCTTTACCTGAGACTTTTGTCCATAGTATGGTAGTTTAGAAGCTGGTTTTCGTACGTGTGTGTAAGTTTTTGCCATGGACCCTCTATCATGTTAATGCAATATGAAGCCCTGTACTCAGGCCTGATAAACCCAGACTTTTTCAATTTACAGAATGGAGCTCATTTGCTCTGAGGACAGGGAGCCCCTAAAGCTCCAGGGCTGGTGTAGAAAGGGTAGGTTCCCAGAAGTCTGTAGCCTGTTGGTGTGGGAGGCCACCTGCCAGTGGAGCTTCAGCAGGCACAAGGTCTGAGGAGGGAAGCCAGGAAGCAGGTGGCTGTGGTGCTGAGGGATGAGGAGATGCCTTTGAAAGAGACGAGAGGGAGTAGACACAGAAGGCAGATGAAGAATCTCTCAGATGCAAGAACATGGGCCATACTGCTTTGGGAATAAGGGAGTGGGGGAAGTAAGGGCTCTGGTAGTGAGCTGCTATATTAGGCTCCAGGGAAGCCCAAGGATGGGGCATCAGGGGTGGGGTGTGTGGACAGACAGACAGGCAAAGCCTTTTTAGGCTGAGATGTAATACAAAAATATCACTCAGTGCAGTAAACATGCTGTCTTAACATCAGGCAGAAGAACTCCTCTTAGGATGTGAATGATCTGTATTTGGGAGAAGGTGGTTGTGAACTGTTTGGGGCAGAAGGATGGGCATGGATTTTGGCAGGAAGCTGCTTTTCAAAGAGGAAAAGATGTGGAAATCCTCTCTTAATTCCGAGAAGGGTGAATGGGGAGGAGACGAGGAGGAAAGGGAAGGGTGGGGTGGGCAGGTAGGCAGGTGGCACAGGGCTGGAGGAGGGTAGCCACTGCCTATTGTGATATGTGAAGGTTACTGTGTCATGTGCAGCGTGGCTCATCCTCACGACCCCAACACTTATAAGAAAACTTTTCTTGAATTTTTCCTCCTCCTCTCTGAGACCAAAGGGTAGGCTTCACCCCTGGGTCAGGTCAATATGAAACAGGAGGGAAGGGCAGCTATAACTATAACTCACAGAACCTGGAGAAGTTCTCTGGCTCTCCAGCAGCTCTGGGTGGGGAGAGGAGCCCGTCCTCAGTGGGCTTATGGACCAAGGTGGCACCTGGGTATGAGGCAAGGTCAGCATGGAGGAGCAAGAAGGAATGGGCTAGGAAACAGATCTGTGTTGAGTCCCACCTGCCCTCTGGCAATGCCTATAGCTCCTCTGAATCTCCCCTTCTTCATGTTACTAGTGAGAACTGCCTGCTTCAAGGATTAATGAAGACCACATACACTGGGCTCCAGCACTTTGTAGGCACTCAGTAGGTACATGAGGATTGTCTTTGTGTTGGTCTCCAGTAGCAATGCTGCTGAGTTGTGTCCTGGTGTAACAGTTTGCCCTGACGGAGGCCTGAATGGGGCCAGCTCATGTCACCACCCCTCATGTCCCACACCCCTCTCTTCCCCATGCAAGGATTTCAGACAGAGCCCCAGAGAATGTTGACCTGGCTGTGCCATTCTCAGCGTCTCATCAAATAGTCTGAAGGATAAAAACTCTCAGAGGTCATCTTTACTGTGAAATTCTAAAATCATATTTATTGACCAATTCACAGAAAGTGTCGTAACGACCACCAGCATGAATCAGTTTGTAGGCATTTACAAGTCAAGGCTGAAAATAAATATCTGTCTGTGTCGAATAGGCATTTAACAAATTACTTGGAAACTGCAAGAATCTTAACTGTTAGAAATTCAAAGTTTGTGACTCAAACATGGGTAAAATCACAGTCATGGGAAGAAGCCCAACAGATTCCTGTGGTGGCTCTTATTTTCTTCCTATATCTTTATGTACATAGAGATCCTCAGTGCCCTTCACTCTGCATCAGCCTGGAGTGGACAGGACAGCTCATAGGGCAGGGCTGAGAGGTGTGGGGAGGGGAAGGGGCATTTTCTCTGATCATCTGCGATTGGGCAACCTGATTCATTGAGCAAGATGACAATGTACTCTCCTGAAATTAAATTCAACATTCTATAAACGCTTAAGTCCTCCTAACAAGATAGTCCAAAGTTTGCATTGTATCACATCATACACAGTAGTATATTTAGCAAATAAGTACATTTTCTAGACTAAAAGAATTCATTTTTTGAGGCAGCTAGATGAGCTCAGAAGTCTGACATGCGCCAGATACACACTGGCCCACCCTGGAGGTGGCATCTCCTGATATGGGTGATGGGAAAGGCTGAGAGAAGAAATCACTAGACCTTTTAGACTGACACAGCCCAGAATGGTTCCATTGAGTTCCAGAATTGTGCCCAAAGTTGGCAAAACCCAACAGCATTGCACCAAGTATTTAGGAAATGGCAGAAGCAATACGAGGGGAGCCCCCAGCCCTGTTCCCTCTAGAAATAGCTTGTTAGGTGTTATGCAGATGAGGTCTAAGTGATACAGACCCACTGTGTGCAGCATCCTAAGTGAAATAGACCCACTATGTGCATCATCCTAAGTGATACAATCCCACTATGTACAGCATCCTGGCAAAAGCCAGACCCAGTGCCTGAAGCTGGCTGGACATTGCTCTGAATCTCTGAATTCTTAAAGGCTTCTTCTTAGCTAGATTGTGATGGTCTAGAGGGGGATGTAGCCAGCCTGATTCTCTATGGTTCATTTAATTTGGGGTATAGTGAGTACCGAGTGTTTACCAAGTAGTGATAAGCTGGACTTTCCATTTCCCAGTGCTTACCAAACTCCTACTATGTGCCAGGCACTGTTCCCAGTGCTTTGAGAGCTAAAAGTAAATGAGGATAATAAGAAAAAGTATAACATCCAAACCTGTGCTTCTAAGGAATTGAAAAT
This sequence comes from Panthera leo, assembly GCF_018350215.1. NCBI lineage: Eukaryota > Metazoa > Chordata > Mammalia > Carnivora > Felidae > Panthera > Panthera leo. Next base: position 122,494,166 of record NC_056687.1, read on the forward strand.
GTCTTAGGACCATTGACATCTTTATTCTCTTACTTATTTGTGCATTGTGTGTGTGTGTGTGTGTGTGTGTGTGTGTGTGTGTGTATGTATACACATATGCCACACATAATTGGCTGTCCTTAGTCTACTTATCTCTGATAACTCATATTTAACACATTAATTTTCCAAAGAATGCCCCACCAAGTCATTCTCAATCTTACCTTATTGACAGTGTTCATGCCAACAACATAACACAACCAACTCTAATACCTACAGATTTCTTTGAAAACAACCAAATTCTACATGCAGTTTCTTTTCTAAATTTACTGGCTGGTTTTATTCAATTTCCTTCCAAGCTGTCCAGCTCAGGGCATCAACAACTTTTTCTGGAAGCCACCAAGGTCAGGCTGGAAGCACTCAGGTGGATTGCTCCATCATGACTAGTTCAATTAAGAATGAAATCCTCGAACAGGTCTGACTTCAGAGGCATTGGTTTGACTGCCTCTGTGGTCACACAGCCAGCCTTCCCCCTAGGTTGCTGAAACTTGGATAGAGCCTTTCAGTCCAGAGAAATGCTCTGGCTTCCCAGATGAGGGTGTTCCTGTTCTGTCACTGTTCTCCAACTTTCCCTGTCCCTAACTCTGAGTCAGCTTTCTCCTCAGTCTCTCTTTCCTTGCCTTTTGAGTGATCAGCCCTGGGTTATCAAGTCTAACTTCCTAATTTCCAAAAAACTTTTGCCTTATTTCCACCACTTGAAGTTTACAAGTGAAGATGTGCATGGCCTCTTCTGAATCCTGCACATCAGCAGTTCCTTTGCAGCCAAGGGAGGAGCTCATGGGTGGGTTCCACATTGCCCAGGATGGATGGTCTGGTGTTCTGCAGGGTTGTGCACATTATATTCCTATCTGTGACCCACAGGCCCAAGTGGAGCCCCTTGTCACTGAGGCCCTAATGAATCCTTCCCCTCCCTTTTTCACAAGGCATGGACTCTAGCTGAGACCCATGGTTCATTCTCTGCTCCTGCAAATAGACACAATCTATGGGCTCCTTTCTCCGATAGCTCTCTGCTGGGGAAAAGTACCCTTCCCATGTGTGTGTGTGTATGTGTCCCATTTCTGTTTTGAAATGCTCAGGAAAAAGGGTCTGGGCAACAGAGATGCATTTTAATTTCCAGATAAAAGCAAACAGATGTTAAAGCCGGCATGTTTCTATTGCCTGTGATTAATATACACTGTCTGTGTTTTGGCTCTTCTCATGTCTGTTGCCCTCTTTTCATTAGTCTGTTGGGGATTGAGCTTCATCTTGACAGATCTCCTCTGCAGTGAACCTGGTAAAAGGGACTGCAAAGCAGTGCAGGACTAGGGTCATTAACAGATGAGGGCTTCCTTTCCTCAGTCGGGATGCTGCCTAGGACCTAGCGGGTGGACCTAGTGGGCCCATCAAGGCTCCTCTAACCCTATTCTCTGTTTAGGGGCACCTTTTACTGGTTATAGACAGGTTATAGCCATCCAAACAACCCCACTCCTGTTCTTTTTTTCTACCCCTCTATGCACTTCCACTCCTCCTTGGTCTGATTTTATGAAAGACCCCAACCTATATACTAAGAAGATGGAGGAGTCTATTTCCATTGAAGCGTCTTAATTTTTCACATCCTTTGCTGAGGTCAGGTGATCTCTGTTACTGCATTTAATTCACCATTTATCAAGCTGTGGGCTAGGTGCTGTGCTAGGCATCCATGGTGCTGTGACAAGTAAGTGACCTTTCTTGTCATGAGAGGAGTCTGTGATAGCAGAGGAGGCAAGAGCTGAGGGGGCATACAGCCTCACAAAATCATGTTTTCTGGGACTTGGTCAGTGTCCCTATCGGGGCCTGAGCACTGTGGTTCCATCTTATTCAGTCGACCATTATCAAGGAGAACTCTGGACAAATATCTCCTCAGTGGTTCAGAGGTAGCAGCTCCTGTCTGCTGCTCAGAACTCGCTGGAGTTGGAACCCAGTTCTCTCCACTGTTTCTGATAAATGCAAATGGCTGGCATGGCCCACACAACGACACACCCAGCCTTCCCAGTGAGCTCCTCTCATACTTACTCTCCCTGCCTGGTGTTCTGGCTGGATCAGAGCTCTGGATCCTTCTGTCTGACTGTACACAGATCTAAGCTTGCCAGTGAAAACAGAACTACTTGAAGCCTTTCCACCCATGTCCTTCCATCCCATTCTTTGTCCTTTTGTCCCACAGGGGACTTCATAATAAGTGACTTCACTTCAGGGAAACAAAATTGTCTTAAGGTCTTGGGAGAGAGATGTCACATCAGAGAATTCACAAAGAGAGGCCAGGCTGTAAAGAAAGTTCTTCTAGACCTAAGTGACGTGGATACGTCTTGCGATTGCTCCCCGCCATGCCTCTCACAAACAACTGGAAAACTCTACTGGTTCTTTTTAGTGTAATCTAATGTGTTAGCAATGGTTGCTCTTGATATGATCACTGTAGTCTCAGGGGATTGGTTGGGCATTTAATCAGAAGATGTTTCCACAAACTGGGCTAGAGATATCCTTTAGGGCATTTGGGAAGATTCAGTAAGGACATGGCTGATGGTACCAGGAATGTGCCTCTGATCAAGAGGGAAGTGGGTTCTTAGGAACTAAGCAGCAGGGGCATGTTATCCATGACCGCATGTCTGGGTTCCCTTCCAGCCCATTCCTCCTCTGAACTTCTACCCCAAGACCCAGTGCCCAGGTCCTCTGACTTTTAGTGTCAGGAATCCTTCTATGAGGAGATTCTGTACCACATGTAGGTGTAAATGACCGATAGAGTGCCAACTAATTTCTCCCAAAAAAGTTGTAGACCTTTACAGAGTTTAAGCCATGAATCAAAAACCTAAATCAATAATCAGCAGACCTCAGGCTTCTGAGAGGTGGGGGAAAAGGGAATTGGTGGAGATTGGCACATTTGCAGGCCTTAGAGATGCCAAGGCCAACACAGATTATGTCTGTAGAAAATGCTGCAGGTTTGTTTTGGGTTTTGCTTCCTACATTTAGTATCCTCCACAATCAGTTACTGCCCTTCCAAGAAAAGCCATTCATTCTCTGTCCAATTTTATGTTTGGATTGTGATGCTGCATGCCCTGGTCCCATTACATATGGAGCAGCACTGCAGTAATCTGGCAGTGTCTTTAGATGACCCAACTCCACTACATAGGCCCTGGTGGCTCCACAGCATAGAGGCTGTGTGGGGGCCAGTTCTCCTGGAGATGTAAGGACACTGCTACGGTTTAATCATTTCCCCTAAAATATGGCCCTTCAGGGGGCTGCTTATCTATGGGACTCTGGAAGGCAGCCTCCCTAGGGATAGGTGACCTCACTGTAGCCTCTCCTGGACTGTGTCTCTCTCAGGATGAAAGGGGTCAGACCAGCAGGAGGAGGCTCCTGCCCCATGGGAGGAGTGGAGTTGGTACTAGGCTTAAGGTTCCTTGAAATCACTGATTCAAGGGACTATGGACTAGAGTCTAGAGGGCCCTGGAGGCTTCATGGGGGAAGTCTCCTTTAGCCCCCTGGCTTCTACACTTGTGATTGAGTCTCTCATCCTGTTAGTCCTCCTTTCCCAGTGCCGTGGAAGTCACTGTCATGCTCTATATCAGTAGTTTTCAAACCTTAGTGTGCATCAGGATCAGAGAGCCTTAAAACATAAACAGCTGGGCTCTACCCGTGGTTTGTGGTGCAGTAGCTCTCAGGTGGATCCCAAGATTTTGCATTTCTCATTCATCCTCAGGTGATGCTCTAGTCCAGGGATGCACCTTGAGGACCTCTGCTCTACAGTGTCCTGTGGCCCCTTATCTGGTCCTGAAAGGTTAGGCCCTTCTTCCCTCCTCAGCTCTGACTTCAGGCCTCAGGGATACTCCCTCACATCAGGCTTTTCATGCCTTTGGAACTTGGCACATACCAGCCTCTGTACCTGGGTTACTTTCCAGGTATTCATGCTTAAGAATTCATCCTGTTGTTCATACTTAAGAACTTCCTTTGGCCTAGTTTCGAACCTCAGATCAACGGCCACGTGATATCTACCTGATGGACAGGGTGACTGGCTTTCATCCATACGTGACCTGGGTCAGGTTGGGGCATTGCCTGCTTCCCTAGAGATCTCCTCCTCTCTTACCTTGGCAATGTGTGTCAGGGCTCTCAGAATCACACCTACCATCTAACTTAGGATGGAGAACTGCAAAAGCAAGTTACCCACATCCCCCAACTGCAAACTTCTGTCTGCATCTCAACTTCCCAACTGCTCTCAGACAGCCTCCAGCATTGCAAGGGAAGCATGCCAACAGCTCATGAGACCGGGAGACCCTCCTGGGCAGGGCCGTGCCTCATTCATTCACCATCCCCTGTTTCTGGCACAGGGCCTGGCACACCATGGGTGCTCAACAAGGATTTGCTGAACTACACTGAACATAGCTGCAAACACAGAATCCCATCTGTTCGCTAATGGCATCCAGGGAATGTTTGATTGCTTTCTGGGGTGCTGGTGGAGGTAACTTCTTGTGTCTCTTTGTGTCTTCCTGGGAGAGAGTCAAGTTCGACATCTAGCCCATAGCCCTTATAAAGCCAACACTCCTTTGTAGTTGGTGCCAAATGGAAAACTAGAGCAAGATCTATAAAGTAGGTACAGAATAAATTCATAAAGTAAATAAAGGCAGGGAAATGAAGGTCTGGAGTAGACTTCAAAACTTTGCTCATTTCCTTTGCCTAGAGTAGGGCAGCAGAAAGTGATTACATGAAAATTAAATTGTGCCAAGGGCTTTGGCTTGTCAGCCTTGATAAAAGTCTGATGCAGATAGAGGATCCTATACCATCCATAGCCCTCCAAAGTATTTGTCAGGGGCTTTGGAGATCCCCCAAAGGCCTGAGAATGATTGTACCTAAAAATCATCTACTTTTCACTCATAAATTATTTCAAAGAATTAAACTCACTCCCTCAATTTTTTTGTAAAACTGATTTGGTTAATTTCAATGAGAGTATGGTTAAAAAGTCCCCTTTTCTTCCTCTTGCTAATATTGAATCATAGAGCCAAGTAGACTGCTAATTTTGAAATGTGCTGGGTAGGGCTTTCTACTGATTATGTTGCTATTGATTCAGTCAACAGTCTTTAGGATCATTTTTAGAGCAATGGCATGAGCAGGGCTAAAATGGAAATCAGTCTGAGATAATGAACACTCCTGCTTAGAAATCATTACGGGCTGAGTCGTGTAGGGAAGGTGCTGCTCCTGAGAGTTGACCCTGAGCTCTGGGGGGTTAGTGCTCAGTGGTCAGTCAGTTCCTGGACCCAGAGCTTGGAGTTCTCGATGAATGATGAATGATTGCCTGTGTTTGGGTCAATTCCACCAGTAACAGGTGTTTTTTGTTTTTGTTTTGTTTTGTTTTTTGGTTGTTGTCATTTCTTCCCTGGGACATGGGCATTTAAAACCGCTTAATTAAGGGCTATGGAGTTGCTGTTCATTTTGGAGGCAAAGGCCCCTGGGTAGTTGAAAGAAGGGTCTAAGATAGCAATTTTCTTTTCCTTGGCAAATGGAGGACTGCTTTTCATGAACGTATGGTAAAGGTGTGTAAGTTAAAGCCCGCAGACCACATCTGGCTGGCTGCTGGGTTTTGTATGGCCCATGGGCTCAGAAGAGTTTTTCAATTTTTAAAAGGTTGAAAGTAAAAAAAAAAAAAAGTAATAAAATTTCATGATATGTAAAAATATGAATTCAAATGGTCTGCTTTTTTAGTATTCATAAATAATTTTCTTTGGAACATACCATATCCACTGGTTTATGTATTGTCTGTGGCTTGTTTCATGTTATGGTGGAAGAGTTGAATACTTGCAGCAGAGACAATATGGCCTTGCAAAGTACAAAATATTTACTATCTGGCTCTTTACAGATAGAGTTTGCTGATATCTGCTGTATGTACAGGCACGGAGGACATTGCTTCCCACCAGGAGCCCTCTCCCTGGAGGGTCCATGTCCACAAGGTACAGCTCTTGTTACCTGCATAGATGTGTGGTCTAAACTTTGCTCGATAGGATGATGGAGAACATTCAAGAAAGTGGTAATGAACTAAGATCCCACTAAAATCACATTTTTGTTATCTACATAAATTTGGGCCTTGGTCAGACTTAAAGGATTTGATTAACTTACTAGAATATACTTTCAGTATTCTTTAAGACAGGTGACCAACTGGTTGATTCCTTTACTCCATTGAGGCAACTCAGTCTATACTGGCTTTTTCCATTTCAACCTCCTCTTCCTCCCTGTCACCTGAATCACTTGAGAGGTTTTAGCCTATTTTCCAGCTCCAGAGAACAGAATCTGGTCATCCTCTTGGCAAGATAAACAATGGTCTGGCCTGTGGCCAGATTGGTCAGCTGTTCCTCTGGGGTCTGAGCCTGCATCTGCTGCTGCTGCTGCTGTTTAGATGCCAGGCTGCATGGTGTCTGGGCCATCTGGGAGTTCTGGTTCCCTGATACCAGCATATGGAGTCTGGAAAATGCTGGGCTGATTAGTGACATTTTTCACTCATAATTAGAATATCTGGTAGAGGGCAAGTGACATTACTTGCCACTCACCTGAATACCACCTGATGCTTTTGCTCCTTTTATATAACCACTCCTCCTTGTTCTCATCCATGGTGATGAGTGGGGCATGGGATGTGATAAACATCCGTTGACCTAGCAGCATCAAGTGTCTCACTTGTGGAGCTGACATGCAGTGTGACCTCCTACAATAGGAGCTGATGGAGAGGGTCCTGATGTGTTGTTCCCCTTGTTGCCCTCTGTCAATCTAGTCACAGAAGATTGAACTCTGCTACCCTAGCCAAATGCCACTTTGACCTGCTTCTCCCATACCCTCCCTGATGTATGCCCCAAATAGCTCACTCAACCCTGAGTAAGTGATGCAGAAATTGGAGACAGCCACAGGGCATGAGGAACACCTTCCCACCCCAACCAATCTGAACATACTGAGCAAGGTGCTCTTATGAAAACCAGGCTTAATGTTTTAAATGGAAATCCAATTAAAAAGAATTTGTTGTGATGAGCACTGGATGTGGTATGTAAGTGATGAATCACTAAATTCTCCTGAAGCTAATATTACACTAAATGCTAACTACCTAGAATTTATATAAAAACTTGAAACAGTAAAAACAAATTATCTTATGAATAACAAAAGTTAGTTTTAAACCATAAATTTGGCTTTTACTGCCATAATTTTGGGAGAATTCTGTTAGCTCCTAAATGCCCAACGGGAGAATTTTTTAAGGGAATTGGGAGGGCTAAGCAGCGTTACCTATTTTCTCCTTGTAGACGTGCAGACAGCCTGATAGAAAAGGGTTTTTTTTTTTTTTTTTTTGGTTGGGAGAATTCACAAATGTGTCTATTTCCATTCAATGAATATAAAATTCCAAACTTCTCCCTTCATTTTTCCCTAAGAAGGAAAAAACAAGAGCACTTGTGATTGTGTTCCTCTTCTTCCTGTGACTTGTCTCCCCACTCTATGTCGGTCTCTTGTATAATTTCTATGCCTATTTGTTTCTCCTTTGCAACTTTTATGTCTCTGAGGGGGAGGAGCTCATCTCACTCAGCTTTATCATTTCCCATCATTGCTGGATGAGTGCTTAGCACACAGTAGGTCCTCAGCAATGCCTGTTAGCTGCATAAGTATGAATATAAGTAGAAGCAGGGTGGTGGGCACTGGACCAAGAGTGGAAGGTGGGAGTCTAGTCTTGTCTATGCCTCTGAATGACTCTGAACAAGATGTTCAATCTCTGAACCTCAGTTTACTCGTAAGGGAAATGTTCCTGATAATAGATATCCCAACTCCCTGATATAATTATTGTGAGGCTCAAAGGAGGGAACAGATCTGCAAAAACCACTTTCAGTGGTGGAAAAAGCCACTTAAGGTAGTTTTCTTGAATCAGAATTTTGCAAAGGCCTATCACGGATCCTCACTGGGTGGAAGACACTGATGATGGTCCCCCTTATGCTCTGTTTTGGTGACATGGTGAATAAAATGAACAGATTCTCTTCTTTTGAACCTGAATGCCATTGTGACTAGGGGCCAGCTCTGTGCCTATGCCAATATGGGATGGGGTAGGGACTGCGGGAGGATGGGGACAGATTGTACATACTGAGGACAAAGCCAGAGACATTCAAAACAAAGATGGTCTCAGAGTCTCGTGGAAGTCCTAGAATGGCCCTGTTTCTTGCCTGCTATTCTCTTGGTCACAAAAGAGCACAGATGAGTTACTATAGCAACAGTTCTCGTCATGAGGTGTCCACATTAGGATGGAGGTGGAAAAGATTTTCTTATTAAAATAAGAAGAAAGAAATTTGGTTTTCAGATCTATTTTCCCTCCACCCAAAGTGTTGCTCCTTTTATGAGAATAAAGCAGCGGCTGTTACTATCACAGATATGCTTCTAATTCCTAGCATTCAGATCTCCAAACTTTTCATTTTAGATCCAGCTCAGTTCATGCTTGTCCTAATACATCCAAGAGGAGTATATTTTTTTAAGAGGAAAAACAGTGTGAGACGGGTGATGAGGGACCCTAAGACTAGATGCTGAGAGCCTTCTTAACCTCTGGCTCAGGAGACGGCATTCACCCCTGTCCCCCAGATCTGTGCCCACCATGACGCCTAGCTGCTCATCTCATCAGCCTTTCCTTCTGGTCCCTGGCTGCAGGCTTGTCATGCTGTCGCCTGGGGCAGTGTCTCTGTGGCATGCTCCCTGGTTTCTGCAATGTCCTGTGGTGGCAGCCCCCAGCAGGGCACCAAGGCAGGTAGGTTTGCAGATAGCTTTGGCTGGGGTTCAGGCCCTGCTGTGGTCAAGGACCTATTCTTGGTTTTGGACTTTTCATCTAAGCTTTATGTGGCCTCCAAAAGGATAAAGGGGAAAGGTTCTCCAAACTGGGGAGGGTGTATGTATGCATGTGGGTGTGCACCTGCCTATGTGTGAACCTTTCCCTATACATTTAATTTTGCCTCAACAAGGATTTTCCTTTAAAGTGTTAAGGACTGAGACCTCTTCTGTGTGAAGTCTGACCACCTTGCCTGTGTGAAGCCACCTGAAGAGTCAGGTAAAGAGAACCTGCTGGTCTGTGTGGAAGAGGAGACTGGGTCAGGTACACGCACAGTGAGCTGGAACCCAAGGTCCCTGGCCATGGGGAACCCGGGGGAGGTGAGTGACCTAAAGGCTTACTTTCTTCCCTGCAGAGAAAAGCAATGGCAGAACTCTGCAGATTGGCCGGCAGGATGCTGGGTGAGCCCAGGGCAGGAAAAGTGAGGGCTACAGGACAAAGTCCACCTTGAAGTCTCCACTAATGACCCTGGGCTTCTTGGAACTACCCTGGGGCTGGGACATAGGGAGTGCCCAAGGCATAACGGGTGGCTTCCAGGACACTGGGGAGGGCCTGTCCAGACCTGTCCTAGAAATCAGAGGCGACATGTGATAGACTTAGGTGTACACTGGGGTGAGGCTTACAAAAGGGACACGTGGGTGGGCGCAGACAGCCGGGCGCTAGTAGGGAAGGGCGGAGTCATCCCACTCCAGCTGGGCTTGCCTGGCTCCACTCTGCCCATGTCTGCCCCTGCCCATCCCTTCCTCCTCCTCTTCCTCTTCGCTGTCCTCTGAGTCACTGCTGCTGGAGCTCACGTCTTCCTCTACTTCTTCCTCCTCTTCCTCCTCAGTCTCTTCTTCTCCATGCCCTGGTTCTTCATGTTTCTGGATGTCAGGGAGAGAAGGTATATGCTCATCAGGGGCTGAGCAAAAGCTGCTTTGGAATCTAGACGTTTCTCCCTCCACTAAGGGAATATTTTGGGCCCCTTGAATTCCTTTCCCTTCACGCTAAATCCTTGGGCCTGGAGATCTGCCTCCTGGATGGGCAGTCCTCTGGTGAAAGGTAAATGGGAGGGCTAAGGACAGCGAAGAAATAGCAAATTCTAAGATCTGCACTCAAGGTAAATTGTGTGTTTTAAACACAAGACATTGAAGCCCATCCCTTCCATCATTTAATGAGCCTTTTATGCCAAGGTTTGCTTTCTGGCATTTCTGAAGCCTGTCTATATGGAACTTTCCAAGCCTTAAGTGTTTGATTTTCCAGGAGATAATGGCATTTAAGCTTAAGGCCTGTTCCCAGGTGAGATTATATTCTCTGGGAGCAGGTCGTCTTTTAAGCCAAGACTCAGGTGTACTGCCCCTCAGAAATACTCCTTTGGGAAGGACCATGGTCCTCATTTTCCACGCCTTCCCTCACCTTCTGAGACTTGTGTCCTCAGACTCAACCCCACTCTTTTCCAGTTCCATTCCCCCTACCCTCCCGGCCAGCTTTTTGGTGATTCTAGCAAAATCTTAGTTTTGGATTTATGTTTTGAGTTGATGTTTGCTGTTGTGTGATTGTGTCCCCTCCCTGGAGTGGCTTCCCTTCTACTTTGCCCCCTGCCTCCATTCTTCAAGGCCTCTCTCAAGCTAACCGCCTCCAGGAAATCTTTCCTGAATACTTGAGCCTCAATGGATCTCCCTACTCATGCTTCACTGACCATTGGAATCAGCAGGTTAGCCCTCGGTAAGAACACTCTTGCCTGGTACTCAGATTGTCCTAGGCATAGTGGTTTATTTGCCACATCTGAGGCTCCGCTCTCTGAGGGGGAGATGCTGGTGTTCCTACAGTGGTGCACTCAGCATTATACCTACACCCTGTGCTAGAAGAAGCTGAGCTGCACTGGCACTCTGGCTATGAAATTGGAGCATGAGGCCAACTTAGGGGGACCCTGAGGACCAAACTGGGAGAATCTTCATTTCTCGGTGACTTTTCCTGATCTTCCCCTGCCTCCCTGCTCCTGCCTCTAGCACCCAGGGCCCACTGGCAGACCAAAAGGTACTTTGATATTTGTATGTCCAGAGCTGGGGTCTTAGACCCTCATGGGTGGATGCTGGAGGTTGCTGGCTAACTGAAAGTTATGAATGTTAGGATCTGGCAACCTTGAGTTGAATATTGGCAATGCCATTACCAGCTGTATAAGTTTGAGCACTTTTACTTTCCTCTCAGAGTTGGTTCCCACCTTGGGGAGGATGAGGACTCCTACTTCACAGAGGGCTGTGAAGATTAAATGAGGTGGTATATACAGAGCTCCTTATGCAGTGTCTGGTATAATGGGGCCTCACTGAATGGCAAGTATTGATGTTATATTTTTGTTTTAACCGGTTCTGAACCTTTACATGAGCTCTGCAGGCAGTATGGAGCAAAGCCATCTAATTTACACTGTTAATCAACAATTCAATACTGAGTTTTTAAGTGTTAGTCAGCTCTGAGTTAAATACTATGGGGGAGGCAAGGGATAGACACCACATGGCTGCTTGTCTTAAGAAATGTCTGGTTCTGTTTGTAGGGAGCAATTCACACGTTTTTAATCAGTGAATGCAGCTGGTAGGAAAGTATGGTCCATGCAGGTTGCGTGGCCTGGAGGTGCTCAGAAAAGGGAAGGGTCAGTGGGGCAGGGCTTCCAGCACAGGAAAGGTGGAGCTGGTGGAGGGGAAGCATCCTGCCCCAAGATCCCAGCCCCTGCATGAGGATCACCTCCATGGGGTTGACTGTGATAGTGAGCGCAGAGTCGTCCCAATCCATCTCCGCCTCCTTGGCAGCCTCAGTCTCCTGGGTGAAGTGCTGGTGGGCGATCCGGACCCGGTACACGCCCATGGCCACGACAAACACCAGCATGCACACGGAGATGATGATGACCACTGTGGCGATGCTTGGGACCACTGGAACGAGGAAGGAATCCACATGACATGGTGAATGGAAGGACTAGCTCAGTCTTGGGATGGCGTGTGAATGAAACATCCATGTGTAGGTTAAAATCTGCTCTACCATTTCTCAGCTGTAGAACTCTGGACCAGCTCCTTACCCTGTCTGGGCTTTATTTTCTTCATCTATACAATGGGTAATTGTGGGAAGTAAATGAAATAACTGATGTAAATTCTATCTCTGGCTTTCCCCCTCAGACTCTAGAGCAGCATCCACTGACAGGCAGGTGACTGTGGAATTTCATAAGGATGGAGGGCCCACCAGACAGTAATATAAATGGCAAGACTAGAACAGAAATAAGGGTGGGAGACCCCAATATGGTGTGCATGTGTGATGGAAAGCTTCACACAGGATGTGGCTCTGAGGCCTAAAAGACTTGGAAGATTTTACCCTAGTACTCTCTACTAAACTCTGTTATGATATGTTGTGTGTAACTTCTTTCCCTGACTGGCCACTTACTGAGGCTGTGAGTATCTGAGAGGTAGGGCTCCCAGCTTTCCCATTTCTGGGTACCTGTAGCTCCTGCACCATACCTGTTAGTGGGTGGTCTTCAATCACAGTGACTACCTGGTATCCTGAGGTCCTTCCTCCAAGGCCACCTACCTGAACTGCGCTGGATGCTACTCCGGGACTCGGGGTGGTGGACAGACTGTAGGAAGGGAGGCTGCACAATAAGGTGGCTGACGTGCTCCTTGTCTGACATTCTGACCTCATGGAGGATGCTGACCTGGGAAGAGCAGGGAGAGGTGCTGCTGACCAAGAGTGGCAGGTGGGCCCAGACAAATGAGGAACAAGTGGGCGTGAAATTCCCTAATGATAGCAGGGCTCACTCACCTCGAGGTTGAACTCATTGCTAGTATAACGTCCATTGAGTTCTGAGCACTTGATTCTAAACCGTCGGGACTCCAGGGAAGCTGGATGCCAGTTGCGGTAGCGGATGTGATGCAGCACCTGCTCATAGCGGCTCATGGAGCCCACACCTGTGCCAAGAGACCACACCTGTCATAAGAAGGCAGAAGATGGGGGATACAGGCTGTGGCTGCTGAGACTTGTGAATCTCCTGAATTTTGAGATGGCTTAAGGGCAATGAGCAGGCACAGAAGTTCTAAGGAGCCAATTAAACTGACCCACAGGATTTCCAAATACATTGGTCTCTGACCAGAATGTTTGGCCTCAGTCTGTCAAATGCTGCTATAATATTTGCTGAGATCAAATATTATAAGATAAAGCATGCACCTACTTTCTGTAGATGTTCCCAGGAATGAGATGTGGGCCAGGTCCTCAAGATACTGGAGTAATTCGTGGAAGGAGGGGCTATAAGTCCATGCTCTGAGGTCAAGAGTCTCCGCATGACCCCTATTCCACAGGTGCCAGAGTGCCATCACAGTCATGACTCTTGCATGAAGGCACTCTGAAAGGAGACCACCAGGTGAAGGGGCCAAGTGTAGCCTTACCATAGATGGAATAACCTGCGGTGGAGTTAGTGGCATCCAGGTGTCGCTGATGGAGCTCACTGTGGTTGAGCTCTAAGCATTCCTGTCTCGGGTCCAGGTCCCCTCCAAGTACCAAAATGTCACAGAAATCTAGGTTATGGAGCATTTCTTCTAAGACTGCTGATTTGGGGGCTGAGGGAAGACAGACACATGGGAAACACAAGCATGAGGACAACTCAGACAGCAGGCCTTGTATGTCATCTTCCTCCTCTGCGACTACACCCCAGGGTCAGGCTGGGTCAGGAGAAGAGGCTGTGCTATCCCAACCACTATCTTCACTGCTCAGATGAACGCTCAGGTAGACCCTGAGGTTGGAGGGCATGGATTTGTGTGAGAAACACGAAAATCACAGTCAAAAGATATGTGAATACCAGCTCTGCTACAGAGATGCTTATAATGTTAGAGAAACTACCTACCTCTCTCTTTCCTCATCTGTAAGGAGAGTGAGGGTCTTGAGAGGATTGAAGATCGTGTCTGGCATCTAGTTAGGTGCTTCATAAGCAAAAGGTAAGTGCCTTTCTACCATGCTTCCCTAGCTTTCCCCATGGCGTCATGGTATATGTGTCTGTGACCCCCAACAAACCTTGGGTTTTTCAAGGGTAGAGGCACTAGTTTTTTAGGAATGACTCCTCAGTATCTAACCCAGGGGCTCATATGGAGCATATCACTACACATTGTTCAAAGAGAGAAGCATTGTTAATATAATCAAATGGTTAAGTAAACTGGTTAGTTGTCAAGCTTTTGGTCACTTTAACCATCGTTGCCTGATTTTATGACCACAAATTTCTGAAAGGGATGTCTGAATATTTGAATGCTGGACAGGTTGGCAGTCCTAACTTAAAAATGATTGGGACTTCTGGGGAAGATGGCAGGGTAGGAGGACCCTAAGCTCACTTTGTCCCAGGGACATACCTTGATAACACCACATTAGTGTAAATAACCCAGAAAATAATCTGAAGACTGGCACAACAAACTCCAAAACTAAATGTAGAGAAGAGGCCACATGGAAGAGGATAGGAAGGGAAGAGATGTACTCAGGAGCTAAATGAGTCCATGGGAAGGAGGGATGCCATGGGTACAGATAGGGGAAAAACACAGACACTCATGCCAGGCACCCCAGGGATGGGGAACCTACACAGAGAAGATTAATCCCCATACCATTTGGCTTTGAAAACCAGTTGGGTATAATTTCATGAGTTCTGAAAATTGGCTTAACCCCTAGAACATTAAAAATTAGTGGGTTTGGCTCTGGGGGAGCCAAAGGGTGAGAGGAAACTCTGTCCCTCTCCTTCCAGAACCAGAACAACAGCCATGGAGATATAGAAGCAACAGTTTGAAAAATGCCCAGGGTATACTGAGGGGAGATTTGTTTTTATTCTCAAAGTGTGTGCAGAGGGGCAGAGGTCATTTGGAGACTGCTCTAGGAACAAAGGAGCTGGTGGGTACCATTTCCCTCCCCTGCTCTCCAGCCTAGATACACAGACACCTACAGGAACCAGCACAGCACCGACACATGCTACCTAACTTGCTAGCAGTGCAACTGCACCCAGGTTCACCTACAGAAATGTCCCCTCCCATAGCAGATGTACATAAACCTTGCTAAAACCAAGTGCCATGCCCCAAATTCTGCTGACTGGCCCCCTCCAAAATGCCCTTGGCTGGAGCCCATCCAAAGTAGTGCCACAAGCCTGGCAGTGTGTAAGCAACCCCAAAAGGACTAGCACTGCTCCAAAGTGATTCCTGCCCTTGGAAAAGGGGACGATAATCACACATACCAGCCAGACTACAGCCCTAGTAGTAGGCTGGGGGAAGATATCTGATCTAACTGCAGGCCCCATCCACTAACAAAAGCTACTTAGAGGGCAATACAGGGAAAGAACCCTGCAGTGCGATACTACTGTGATGAAGGCAAAAGCTTATCCACAACAGTAGAGCACACATAACACACATTGGAGACATTCCTGAAGTGCCAGGTTGTAGTCAACAGGGGACACTGCAGGGCACTATAGGACCTCTTTTTCATAAGGCCACTACTTTCAAGAGCAGTACATGTAGCTGACATTGCTTACACACAGAAGGTTAGACAAAATGAGACAGAGGAATATGTCCCAAATGAAAGAACAGGACTAAATCACAGCGAGAGACCTAAACAAAAATGAGAAGATTAATATCTGTGATACAGAATTTAAAGTTATAGTCATAGAGATACTCACTGGACTGGTGAAGGGTAAAGGACCCAGTGAGTTCCTCAACAAAGAGAAAACCTAAATCACCAATCAGAGATGAAGAACTCAATAGCTGAAAATAAAAATACACTAGATGAAATGAATAGTAGACTAGAAGAAGGAGAAGAGCTCAGCAACCTGGAGGACAGAGTGATGGAAAGCAATAAACCTGAACAGGGGAGAGGGAGAGACAGAGAAAAGAGACTTGGAGAATTCTGTGACACCATCAAGCACAACAACATTCACACTATAGGGATGCCAGGGGAAGAGAGAAAAGGGGTAGAAAATTTGCTTAAAGAAATAATACCTGAAAACTTCCCAAATGTGGGGGGAAAAACAGATCCATAAGGCACAGAGAGCCCCCAATAAAATCAACCCAAGGAGGCCCACACCAAGATACAATCATTAAAATGGCAAGAAGTAGTGACAATTTTTAAAAGAAGAAAAAGAAAACAAAAGAAGCCCCATAAGCTATCAGCTGATTTTTCAGCAGAGAGTTTGCAAGCCAGAAGGGAGTAGCATGATATATTCAAAGTGCCTAAAGGGGAAAAAAACCCTGCAACCAAGAGTACCCTATCCAGCAAGGCTATCATTAAGAATAGAAGGAGAGAAAGAGTTTCCCAGGTAAACAAAACATAAATGAATTTATGGTGACTAAATCAGCACTATAAGAAATGGGAAAGGGGATTCACTGAGTGAAAAGGAAAGACCATAAGTAGCAGTAAGAAATTTAGGAAGCACAAGCGCAGTAAAAAAATATCTATAAAAATCAGTCAAGGGACTCACAAAAGAGTATAAAGTATGACACCATGTACCTAAAATGGGGGGTGGGGTGGGGTGGAGAGGAGTCAAGAATGGGTTCAAACATAAGGGACCATTAACTTAATACAGGTTGCTAAATGCAGAAGATATTATATACAAACCTACTGGTAACCACAAATCAAAAAAACCAGAACAGATATGTAAAAAATAAAGAGAATGGCATCCAAGCATATCACTAAAAAAAGCCAACCAACCGTGAGAGAAGAGAGCAAGAGAAGAACAGAACAGAGAAGAACTACAAAAACAACTATAAAACAAGTAACAAAATGGCAGAGAGTACATATTTACCAATAATTACATTAAATGTAAATGGACTAAATGCTCCTAAAAAAGACACAGGGTGATGGAATGGATAAACAAATAAAAACAAGACCCATCTGTATGCTGCCTACAAAAGACTCATTTCAGACCTAGAGAAACATGCCGACTGCAAGTGAAGGGATGGAAAAGCATTTATCATGTAAATAGAAGTGGAAAGCAAGCTGGGGTAGCAGTACTTCTCTCAGACAAAATAGACTTTAAAACAAAGACTGTAACAAGAGACAAAGGACACTATATAATCATAAAGGGGACAATCCAACAAGAAGATATAACAATTGTAAATATGCATCCAACATGAGAGCACCCAAATACATAAAGCAGCTAATAACAAACATAAAGGAATTAGTGGAGAATAATATTAGTATATGTGCTGCCGAAGTGAGCACAATTAGTTGAGAATAATAAAATAATAGTAGGGGACTTTAACACCACACTTACATAAATGACAGATCATCCAAACAGAAAATCAACAAGGAAACAGTGGCTTTGAATGACACATTGGGCCAGATGGATCTAATAGATCTATTCGGAACAGTGCATCCTAAAACAGAATAAACATTTTCTATTACACCTGGAACATTTTCCAGAGTATATATTAAGTCATAAAGTCTCGATAAATTCATAAAGATCAAAATCATACCATGCATCTTTTCCAAACACAATGCTATGAATCTAGAAAGCAACCACAAGAAAAAACCTGGAAAGAACACAAATACATACAGGCTATTAGAATGTGCTAGTAAACAATGAAAGGGTCAACCAAGAAATCCAAGAGGAAATTTAAAAAAATACATAGAGACAAATGAAAATATAATGGGCCAAAATCTTTGGGATGCAGCAAAAGCTGTTCTAAAAGGGAAGTTTATGGCAACATAAGCTCACCTCAAGCAGGAAGAAAAATCTCAAACAACCTTACACCTAAAGGAGCTAGAAAAAGAACAACAAACAAAACCCTAAACCGGTAGAAGCAAAGAAATAATAAAGATTAGAGCAGAAATAAATGAAATAGAAACTGCAAAAGCAATAGGATAGCTCAGTGAAACCAGGAGCTGGTTCTTTGAAAAGATGAACAAAATTGATAAACCTTTATCTGGACTCATTAAAAGAAAAAAAGAGGACTAACAATCAGAAATGAAATAGGAGAAATAACCAACACCACAGAAATACAAAGGTTTATAAGAGAATATTATGACAAATCCTATGCCAACAAGTTAGACAACCTAGAAGAAATGGGTAAACGTATAATCTCCCCAAATGGAATCAGGAAGAAATAGAAAATTTGAACAGACTGATCACTAGTAGTGCAATTGAGTCAGTAATCAGATACTTTCCAAAAAACAAGAGTCCAGTACCAGATGGCTTCACAAGTGAATTATACCAAACATTTAAAGAAGAGTTAATACATATTCTTCTCAAACTTCCAAAAAATTAAAGAAGGAAAGCATCCAAATTCATTCTGAGAACAGCATTACCCTGATACCCAAACCAGATAAAGATACTACCAAAAAGGAAAACTACAGGCCAATATCCCTGATGAACATAGTTGCAAAAATCCTTAACAAAATATTACCAAACTGAATCCAACAAAACATTAAAGAAATCACTTACCATGATCAAATTGGTTTTATTCCCAGGATGCAAGGGTAGTTCAATATTTGCAAAACAATCAACATGACACATCACATCAACAAGAGAAAAAATGAAAAACATATGATCATTTCAATAGATGAAGAAAAAGCATTTGACAAGGTAAAAATTCCATTCATCATAAAAATCCTCCACAAAGTATGTTTAGAGGGAACATATCTCAACATAATAAAGACCACAGATGAAAAACCCACAGCTAACATCATACTCGTTGGTGAAAAACTGAGATTTTTCCCCAAGATCAGGAAGAAGACAAGGATATCCACTCTCACCACTTTTATCCAACATAGTACAAGAAGTCCTAGCCACAGCAATCATACAACAAAAAGATATAAAAGGAATCCATATTGGTAAAGAAGAAGTAAAACTTTCACTGTTTGCAGATGACATTATACTGTATCTAAAAAACCCTATAGACTCCACCAAAAGACTACTAGAATTGATAAAGGAATTGAGTAAGGTCTCAGGATACAAAATCCACAAACAGAAATTTCTATACACTCACAATTAAGCAGCAGAAAAAGAAATTAAGAAAATAATCCCATTTAAAGTTCTACCAAAAATAATAAACTACCTAGCAATAAATTTAACCAAGGAGATGAAAGCCCTGTACTCTGTAAACTATAAAACACTGATGAAAGAAATGAAGATGACACAAAGGGAAAGACATCCCATTCTCATGGATTGGAAGAAGAAATGTTAAAATGACTATACTACCTACAGCAATCTACAGATTTAATGCAATCTCTATCAAAATACCAACAGCATTAGAACAGAACTAGAACCAGAACAATCATAAAATTTTTATGAAATCACAGAAGACCCCAAATAGCCAAAGCAGTCTTGAAAAAAAAGAACAGAACTGGAGGTATCACAATCCCAGATTTTGAGATATACTACAGAGCTGTAGTAATCAAAACAGTATGGTACTAGCACAGAATAGATGCATAGATCAATGGAACAGAATAGAAAGCCCAGAAATGAACCCATGCATATAAGTCAATTAATCTGTGACAAAGGAGGCAAGACTATACTTTGGGAAAATGATGGTCTCTTCAACAAATGGTATTTGGAAAACTGGATGGCTATATGCAAAAGAATGACAGTGGACTACTTTCCAACACCATAGACAAAAATAAAATCAAAATGGACTAAGGACCTAACTGTAAAACTTGGAAACCATAAAAATCCTAGAAGAGAGCACAGGAAGTTATCTCTCTGACAATGGCTATAGGACCATTTTTCTAGGTATGTCTCCTGAAACAAGGGAAACCAAAAGCAAAAATGAACTATTGGGACTACATGGAAATAAGCTTCTGCATAGCAAAAGAAGCAATCATCAAAACTAAAAGACAACGCACTGAATGGAAGAAGTTATTTGCAAATGATAAAGGGTTAGTATCCAAAATATATAAAGAATTTACACAACTCAATACCCCAAAATAAATAATCCAATTGAAAAATGGACAGAAGACATGAGCAAACATTTCTTCCAAAGAAGATATCCAGATGGCCCATTAGACACATGAAAAAATGCTCATCACCACTAATTATCAGGGAAATGCAAATAAAAACTGCAATGATACATCACCTCACATCTCTCAGAATGGCTAAAATAAACACAAGAAAAAACAACTGCTGGCAAGGATGTGGAGGAAAAGGAACCCTTGCACACTGTTGGTGGGAATGCAAACTGGTGCAGCCGCTCTGGAAAACAGTATAGAGGTTCCTCAAATATTAAAAATAGAATTACCATACGATCTAGTAATTCTATTGGGTATTTACACAAAGAATACATAAATAGTAATTTGAAAAGACATACGCACCCCTACTTTTATTGAAGCATTATTTACAATAGCCAAATTACGGAAGCAACCCAAGTGTCCACTGTTACATGGAAGGATAAAGAAGAGGTGGTGTGTGTGTGTGTATATATACACACACACACACACACACACACACACACACACACACACACACACTATGGAATATTATTCGACCTAAGAATTAAATCTTGCCATTTATGACAACATGGATGGATCCTGAAGTGCAGCAAGTCAGAGACAAATACTGTATGATTTCACTCGTGGAATTTAAGAAACAAATGAACAAAGAAGAAAAGAGACAAACCAAAATACCAGACCCTTAACTGTAGAGAACAAACTGATGGTTATCCGAGGGGGGATGGGTGAAATAGGTGAAGGAGGTTAGAGTGCACTTATGATGAGCACTGAGTAGTGTATAGAATTGCTGAATCAATGTATTGTACACCTGAAATTAACAGAACACTGTATGTTAACTATACTGGCTTAAAAAAAAAAAGTGGGATTTATGGAGTGCTTGCTATGGATCAGGCACTGTGCAAACAATCTTAACAGATATTAAGTGGGGGTGCCGTTATTATCCTTATTTCACCAATGGTGAGATGGAAGGTTCAGGGGTGGGGTGGACTGCCCAGGCTTACACAGATAGTAGGGGAAAAGCTGGTACAGAAACCATGACTTTCTGATTCCACGGTTTATAAATTCATAATCTTTGGGCTAGTAGTCTAAGTGTTTTTGATTTTACAGCCTTTTTTTTTTTTTAATTTCTGAACCAAGATCATTTAAATATGGTTATTTATTTATAAAGTGGACTAATATATTTTGTGGATTATAAAACATTTATGAAAATAGAAATTAAAAAGCATTTACTAAAGAGGGGAGAATTATTTTAAATAATTATTTTCTAATTTTTTAGTGATACCAAAAATACTTTTTGCTCTCACTGGATATACATTATTATAAATAATTTCATATGATTAATTTTTAAATGCTTGTTAATCCCAATGGTTTCATGGATCACTGGCAAAATCTGAAAGTCTATGAATATACATTTAGGACCCATCATTAATGATAGTGTATGTGTATCTGTATTTCAAGTGGCCTTTGCAAGGTTTCTGGAGATTTTTGTGAGTTTCTTGTCTGGTCACTTAAGGTCATCCTTACTCCTACTGCCCCATGTGGCTGGCTGGTTCCTCACACTAGGTAGGGGGCATGGTGTGGCTATTTTCTCATTGTTCTTTCATGACGGCATTACAGGTTCTATCTTGCGTCTATACTTCTCTGGATTCCCACTGTGCTGAAGGGACTGTGCTGGGCTCAGGCATTTAGGCAAATCAGCCATGGTAGAGCCCTCATGGAGCCCCTGGTCTGGCTTAATTAACAGATAACTGCCACTGAGGGCTAGCCCACATGTACATTACAGGGAAGCATGTTATTGGAGGCTTACAGAGCAGGAGAGCCAGCCCAGACTAGGGAGCAGAGCGGGAGGGGGTAGAGTAACACACATGGGAAGGGAGAGGGACCTTCCAGGCAGAAGCTAGAGCATGAGTAAAGGTGAGAACACGGAGGTGTGTGGGAGAGGGGTGGGCATGGGGAACTTGCCTGTCTTTGGTGCCGAAACAGCACAAAGAGGAGGGAGTCAGTAGGGGCAGATGATGATGCCGGGGTGGGTCAATGAGGCCTGGTGGCAAATGCCATTAGCCTGCTTATTGAAGGCACCCATAATAATTATTCTAGGCATAATAAGAGTAAGATAAACAAAGTACCAATAAGAACTCTTGGGCACGTGGCTCTATGCTCTGCCCACACCTCTCATAAACAGCAAGTTTATAAGACAGACACCCAGGTGATTGCTTTTCCGGCCACTGCCCGTCAGCCAGTGTCAGGCCTAGTGTATTCAGCCACTCTCAGTTACAGCCTGCAACCGTGGTGGTCACAAGCCCTTCCTTTTTCTGTCTCATGGTAGCTACAAATGAGGGGAAGGCGGAAGACCATAGGACTGAATGCACCTTGGAGTATAACTAGGAAATGGCCCTGCCAGGACAAGCGGTAAGACACCACCTATTTTTGTGAGCTAAGAAGGGCTGCCTTTTGAGAGACCCCATTCACTAGGGACCAGGGTGGTTTAAGGCAATGAGGATTTAGGACTACAGGAGCAGCCTCTCAGGCACTCTGGCCCACAGGCACCAGCACATCATCAGCAGTGCTTTTGGAGGGGGAGAGGGAGAGCTGGAAGTATGTTCCTGGAGGAGGCCACAAAGGACAGTTAAACAAGTTTTTCCCCTGTAGATCTGGGCCCTGGGTTTCCTTTCCTTCTTTCTTTATCCTTCCTGTCACCCACCACTCTCTGCCAGCTGAATGCACTGTAGCTTTTCCGTGCAACTGAGTGTTTCTACCTGGCAGATAATTGAACTTACTCCACCTCCGCCAGATGGCTCTCCCAATGATGGACATGTTGGAAAGCACAATCAGGAAGTTTCTGAAGAGCTTAGACCAATGCTGCTGAATAAGTCCTTTTACCATGTGTGTATTAAGGTGCAGCTAGATTTTTTCTTTGTGCCTCTTTAGCTTTTCTCCTGATTATCACAATACACGCTCATTGTAGAACCTTTTGCACTTGCAGCAAACTGAATGGGAACAGAGAGAAATGGGCTCTTATGCTTCCTGGAGAACAGCACGGTTAGCACTAGCCTTTTCTTCCTGGTGTTTTTCTGAGTATGTGTCGGTACTCTGTAATTTGCATCTTGCCTTCTTTCGTGCACCATTTGGTAAGTGCCCTCCCTCCAACATCGTAACACATGGGTACAGAGGCAGACCCCAATTTGCCAAGTGGTTCATTTCCCACCTGTTACTTATCTGCGTTGTTTCCAGGTTGTTTGCTTTGCTATTAGAAATTCCCTGCTGTGGTGAAGAGCGCTGTCGTTCTCAAGTGTGACCCGATGCGACTGTGAGGACTGAAGGCCCCCACCCCACAACCCAGTGTGCATCCGTACCTGTGGCCTTCGGCTCACCCGGGGTCTCAGCTTTGGCGAAGGTGCTCACGATCTTGATGTCGGGGAAGAGGGTCACCCCTCTGGCACTTTCAAACTGGGCAGCGGGTCTCCAGAGGCGGTCCGTGCCACGGAGGCTGATCTGGGGCTCGATGGCCTGCAGCACCATCACATAGGCATCCACGTCGGGGACGCTGATGCACACATCTTCTCCAAAGCACCTGGGAAAACAGCCGCAGTCACGGCACTGACGAGCGAGTGATAAAACCATCCATTGCGCGGCTGTGGACAAGGATCCACACAGCCATCTCTCGTTCTCAACAGGGTATCCTGACTGCCTCAGAGTCTCTGACAGTGTCAACAGACATTCAGATTTAAAGCCACATTAAAGTCAAAGCCAATAGCAATCTAGGGGCTTAGGAAGATCAGCTTCTGGGAGAAATGGGAATCTTCGATACCAGCAACAAGTAACTGTTAAACCTTTAATTATCCTTTAACAAAGTAATCAGTGGAACATGAATTAGATAGCAACTGCTTCAGATGTGCATTAGGATTTGGTAAGCAAATTGCTGTCTAACTGGTTGAGTAGCGGCACCTTGCTGAGACCCCGGGGCTAAACTCTCCTGCGCTTTTGTGTGTTTTCTCTCTCTGAGGCCATCTCACA
Source organism: Panthera leo (assembly GCF_018350215.1). Taxonomy (NCBI): domain Eukaryota; kingdom Metazoa; phylum Chordata; class Mammalia; order Carnivora; family Felidae; genus Panthera; species Panthera leo. The sequence goes on from NC_056687.1 coordinate 122,517,960, forward strand.
GTGTCCCTGTTGCAGCTGTACGGCTGGGTGCTGCTGACCACATTCCTTTCTCCTGATGCACGGCCACAGAAATATCCAGAAGGCAGAATGGTGTGACAACACAAGCAAGGCCTGGGAAGTTAGATAAGGGTCCATGGCCTGGCTCTGCCACCACTGGGCTGGGTGACTGTGGGCAACGTACGACTCCTGTGAACCTCAGTTTCTCCATCTATACAATGGTGATGACAATAATTAATTACCTTTTAGTAGGAAGGATTCAAGGTGATGATGTACAGAAAAGAGGCTGACCCCAGAACCTGCATCGTGGAGCTCATGCATCATGTTGGTGGATCCAACACCCTTATCACACTCTATCACTAGAACTCTGTCACTCATCTAGGCCAAAGACAGAGACTATAATGGTGGCCCAGATGGTTGCTTTGAGAACACTGAGTTGACTCCAGCTGTGGCGGCCATCAGCTTGTATCTCTTGGGAAAGTTCCTGAGAGAAGTGCAGTCTGGGTGGACATCATGCTGAGCCACATCTTCTTTGGGGTGGGCCAGATATGGGAGTGGTGGTTGTCTCCTGCTCCCGACTTTGGCCTTTTCTGCACCAACCCCGGAAGGTACCCTGTCCCTCGTCAGTTTATGGAAACCTGGTCCCAGAGGTAGAGACTAGCCAGCCTATTCCCTCTACTTGACTGCAGCTGACCTGGAGGTGCTTGCTCCCTGGTGCAGGCCTCCAAGGGTGGCCCTTAGTGTGAAGGTGGATGCACCTTCTCTGTCACTACAACTATTCAATCTAATTGCTGCCTAATCTAATGGCACCTATCCCAGGGCCCAGTAATGTGGCAGTCAGCAGCCTCATTCTTCCCTGCCTTGTTCCTGTCCTTCTGGGTTCTTCTCCTGGCTCCAGGGGCTGGGTGACTCCACTTTCACCTCCCAGGAGTTTTTCTGGGGGGTCCCCCCTTTGCTGCCCTCCCAGGCAGTTGCTGTGGCTGAGAGATGACTTGACAGGCCAAGAAGGGAGGTATCCACAGATTTCACTAATAAACGGTCGCATCTCCTTAATTGAACTCTGATTCCCTGGGGACAAGAACTACACCCTCTTTTCAGACTCATGGTACTTAGGAGATCTCTACAAAGCTGGGTGATTTGAAGCTAATTTAATAAGCATTTGTTAAGTACCTGTGTACCCACCAGCTACGGTAACCTGAGATCAGACCACTTAAAACCAAGCTTTCTGAGAATTTACAGAAAGCAGTACTACATCAGATTCTGAATTAAATGGAGAATGCTGGATTGGTGTTGACAAAGCAATAGAACATTTTCTTTAAGAACAACAAGGGGAGAACACTGATTCACTGGGGCACCCTCACAGGGACAGCAGAGAAATTGAGAATTAGCTGAAGAAAGGTCAATTTTGTTTTGCCAGGGAGCATGCCCCATCCCTGCCGCCTCAGCTGGGCCCCTAGTTGACCAGCACCTGTCTACTCACTGGACTTTGGAAGAGACTCTCAGGCGCCGCACACCTGCCGTCGGGAACTGCCTGGAGTTGATGTAGGAGACCTTCTGGAGGGCACGATTGATGTTCCCAATATCGTCACCTTCCATCACCAGGACGGACTGCGAGGGGTTGAAGTGGTACTAGAGGAGGAAAGGGGCATCATGGGGGAGAATGATCAGCGACGGAGCCCTCCACCTCCATGGACAGGCCACGAAGGCCTGGTGTCTCCAGAGCATCTGCAAGGGCAGCAGCCATGAGCACAGATGACTGTTTTAACCCCTCAAACAATTCCTGCTCCGCCCCGCCCCCCTGGCGGGGCTTCCGGGCCTCCCCTTTAAGACCTTTAGGGGTTATAAACTCCAAAGCCATAGCATAAGATTCTGGATCCCCATCACAGGTCTCTTGTGACCTAGCCCTTGCAGGGTGGCCCATGCTCTGTGCTGCTGTGGGGTCCTGACCACCCTTTCAGCCCTTAGACAGCCTGCCCCCTCAGCTGAGTGCCTGGAAACTTGGGGTTTTGCTCCTTTCACTGGTCTTGTCTTTGGCCTTGAACTCCTCCTCAGTTCACCCTGTGCTCCCCTTCCTGATTCATGGCCATCTTCTTAGCTTCTGACCTTAAAGCTCATTTTTTAGTTAACGGCTCTCCTTGTATCTAATTCCTGGTCTTTTTTTTCCTGGTGCTCCACTCTGCCTTCCCAAGAGTTTTGCTCACTTGCTGTTTACATTCTTGCCAGCTGTCCCAGGTCTGTTATCTATTCATGTCACTCAGAGTCCCTGGTATCCCATACTTGGTCAAGGCCCCGGGGCTACAATGCTCGCCATCAAGTCACTTGAGTCCTCAAGACAGATAAACCAGATACAGACTTCTGCTTCTCTCTGCAAAGCCCTAGCAGTTACTCTTCTCCAAATGGAGCACAGAGAACTGCTTTGGTGCTGGTCTGACTTACTGATCTTCACATGCTTCTGAGCAGGAATTATTAGGCACTGTTGTCAGTAAGATGTCAGGAGCTTATCAGTGGATTCAGATTATGTATCCAAAGTTCATATCAGAGGAAAAGGAGATCTGGTTATCTATCTATCTATCATGCTTGAACTCACAACCCTGAGATCAGAGTCACATGCTGTTCTGACTGAGCCACCCAGGCACCCCTGATCTGGATATATTTTTATGCCAACATTTTTTTGGATAATATATTCACATAATTCAAATATATATATGTTCTAAGTGCAAGTGTCCATCTTATTCATATCTCTTACCCAGTTTCCAATATCCCGTCCCACAAGTAATCAGTGTTCTATTACTTTCTTAGTGGCAAATTGCATTATTGTTCATGATTACCTGCTTCCCCTCCCAGTGGGAGGCTTATACATGCCTGACCTATCGTCACTAGACTTGATTATGTGACCTATGGAACCATTCCCTGCAAGACACACATTTTTCCCTTTTGTAGTCAGTAGTGGTCATGTGACTTGCTTGGCCAATGAAGTGTGGGCAGAAGTATTATTTGGTTCACACTCATGTAGACGATTTCACAGCTAGTTCATGGTTTGCCATGTCCCTTTCCCTCTGCCATGAAACCTGCCAAGTTCCCTTAGGGTCTGGTCCAGCAGCCTGGTCTCACAGTGCTGGTGATATGGATCAGAACTGAAGCCAATCTATGTAATGGACATTAGGTGTGAACAACGACAACAAAAAGTTGGATAAGCCACTGAAATGTTTAAGTCACTTGTTACAGCAGCATGACTTAGCCTACCCTGAAAGTTATATGTAAGCATTCTTAGGAATATAGATTTCCTTTTTTCTCCTTTCTTCAACCCAAAGTAGCTTTTTACATACTTTATTGTACTTTGTTTCTTCACTTAGCTCAAATCTTGGAGATCTTTCTGTATCAGTACATCATAAACTTTTTTTTATAGTTGTATAATATTCTACTGTGTAATTTTTTCAACCAGTTTGTTACATTTGGATTATTTCCATTCTTTTACTAATAATTCCACAATGAATAATCTTGTACACATTTCATATGTATGCAAATATCTATGTATTGGATAAATCCCTCCATGTGAAGTTATTAGGTCCAACAGTGCACTTTTAAGTTTTGACAAATGTTGCCTAATTCCCCCTTGCTAGGGATTATATATATCAACACACGTTCCTTCTCCCAGTGTATGGGAATGCCTCTTTTCTCAAAACCTCAACAACAGAATATGCTGTCATTTGAGATTTTTGCCAGCCTGATAGGTGATAAATGCTACCTTCATGTAGTTTTAATTTACCATTTAGTGTAGGTTTAATCTTACTATGAAGGAGATGGAGTATGTTTTCAGGGGATTAAGGAAAAATCCATCTGTATGAACTTTTCCCTGACTTGGATGCCTTTTTAAGAGTTCCCTGTTCTGTGTCTGGAGGGTAAAACGAAGTAGATGTCCCATGAGCACTATTGATGATACTGACCCGCATACAGTCTTGCAGCATGGCCCCTAGCCAATCAATAGCTTCCACTTTGCCTCCTTCAACTATCATTTGAGTATTTTGTTACCTCCTCCTTGAGGCCACCCCAACTTCACTCATTTACGTCCCCACTGGGCTCCTCTAGTGCTTATCAAATGGCAGTATAATTACTGTAGTACAGTGACCATGAGCTCACAGAAGACAGGGACTCCAACTCCTATCCCTGAATTCCAGAACCTAGCCCTAGTGCCCTATAATCCCATCAGATGAATGAGTTAATGTTCCCCCTTGGCCCACATTCTACTCTGATCTCTCCAGGTTACTCTCCAAAAGGACTTTTTTTCAGTCACTGTTTCCATAGTCATGGCTCTGTGGGAGTCATCAGTGCTTGCTAAACCCTGTTCACCTCTGCATCCTTGGCATCCTGGAGACTACACTTGCAAAGGCCTCCTGCTGTGTGTGGGAGGGCCACGTGACCATGTCTGGCCAATGAGGTGTGAGAGGAAGTGAGGCAGGGCTTCCGGGCTGGGGCAGTCAAAGCCAGCTAGAATGCTCTAGCCTTTTTCTTCCTCCCCTTTGGTGGCTCTGGTGTTGTAGGCAGAAACCCCACACTGCCTCCCTGGCTTGATGTCAGAGAAAAATAAACTTTTAAGCATTAAAACCATAGGGATTTTGGAGTTATTTGCTACTGCAATCGTTTTAAACCCATTTGGAAAAATTGAGCTCCTCCCAGGCAGGATTCTCGCTTACCTAAGTCTATGTGGCATCTTTGAAAGATGATGGGCTGTGCGGGTTGCAGTACCCCAGTTACAGTACAGACTACAGGATACAACAACTTTGGACTACTTGCCCTTTCCAGACTTTATCTCCTCATTTAAAGTAATGGGGATATTAATACCTACCTGTCTGGGGCTTAAATGAGATAATGTATATAATGAATCTAGTGTGTAAAGGGGGTTCAGTCCTAGATAGCTTTTATTATAATTCTTAACATTGTAATTATTTCTGCCCTGAGCCTTGGCCCACACAGGTATACCACAGCCTTCACTGCTCCTCTTATCCTATGATCCAGTTCCCTTCTGCCCTCAATGCCCTGAGCAGGGTCTCTCTGATCTGGGAGATCAGAGCACCAACCCCTCTGTTGGGTGTGGGAGCCCCGGATATACGTGCAGGTGATGATGCCACAGTCATCTTTTCAGTTGGCGTCTCCCTTGCTGTGGATGACTCACTAGCTTAGTGTGCTCAGCCATAGAGCTGCCCTGTTCTGAGTGTTTCGTAAGTCATTCGGAGATTCAAGTTCATTCTTCTAAAATACCACTTCTGTTCCCACGTGTTTTTATGCCCCCCTACCTCCCCGCAACCCTGCCCTGCACCATCCCTGCTATAGCAGAGTCATGGAGCTGTTGTTGTCTGTCTCCCCCAGCCAACTGTGAGCACCTCCAGGGCAGGGTCTATAGACTTTTTCCTCACGGTCACCACAGGATCTAGCACACGAGACACAGGAGATGGAATGATAAGCCCTGCAGAGGTGGCGGATCTCTAAGCTTCACACAAGGACTGAACAGGAACCTCAAACAGTTCTTCCAGAGGCTCTTAGCAGCAGCATACTGTGGCAATCAGCAGGGGGCACATTCCCACCGCAGCCACCTAAGGAGGGGATGGGTTAGGCCATGTGTTGGATCTCCAATTAATACCCTAGTTTGGCTGCCTGACCATCCCCAGAGCTGCCACAGGGCATGAAGGTGGGCACTGGACTAGCAATAAATTTCTTGCAGGATCAACAAAACCTTCTACCAAACTAGGTTTTTTAATTTTCTTAATGTTTGTTTATTTTTGAGAGAAAGAGACAGAGCGTGAGCATGGGAGGGGCAGAGAGGGAGACACAGAATCCGAAGCAGGTTCCAGGCTCTGAGCTGTCAGCACAGAGCCTGAAGCAGGGCTCAAACTCCCCAACTGTGAGATCGTGACGTGAGCCGAAGTTGGACGCTTAACCGACTAAGCCACCCAGGCGCCCCTGTTTTGTTTGCTTTAAATTGCAGTGTTACTAAACATAAAGAATTAAAAAAAAATCAGGTTCTGTCTCTGTCTCTTTGCCCCTCCCCTGCTCTCTCTCTCTCTCAAATATAAAACATAAAAATTTAAATTGCAGTGTTACCAACCCTGTGACATGACTGAGGTTAGGTCTCTGTGTAAGACACACAGTATCATTAGCATTACACAGGGACAGGAGATGGCTTCCTGGGAACCCAGCAAGGTGTGATAGCATCCACTTTCCTTTAGGAAGCTGTGCTATGGCCATGGTGATTCCTTTCTTTGAGCTAAGAAACTACTAGACATCCCCAAAGCTATGGCCTTTGGGAATAGTCAGTTCTCTTAGAGGGCCAGCCAATATCATCAGGCACCTAGCAGGCTGGGAGATCAGTGAAATTCCTGGCCAAAGCCTAGGTCTGTTCCTCCAGGGAAGGCATAGCACTCCAGGCACCTAGCCATTCACTTGGACACCTGCCAGCCCCTCTGGGTTGGGCCAGATGAAGATTTGACACATTTGAGGCTCCTCTGCTACAAGTGTCACCTGGTTTACCTTTCAAAAGAAGCTGGGGCAGCGTCAAGGGCAAGTGCAAGACCAGCCCAGTTGGAGAAGAGAACTGTGATTTTATTTATTAGATTTGCTAAGGAAGATCTATATGTCTGTATCTGTATTTATCATCTTATCTACACATATATGTATCTTTCTTTTTCTCTCTCCCTATATGTGTGTATCTATATATAACATACATAGAATTCAGTTCCTACAACATCACAACAAACTACACTTTATACATGAGGGAATTGGAGTTTAAAGGATTACATTCCTTTGCCCAAGGTCACCCAGCTAGTAAATATTCGTACTACGATTTGAACCTGGGAGTAACTTGTCCCAAAGTTTTTGCTCTTTCCCACTCTTCCACATGGTAGAAATGACAAATTGGCAGGGAGTATGTTATGAAAATCAGAACAGGGTGTTCTTCAGGAATGTGGCTATTCCACAGTGTCATGTATGGGTACGAGACGGTAACCACCCCAGCCATCTAATGACTCCAGCCAGGCTGGACAAATATTCAGGAATTGGCACGAGCCAGGGGAAAACAAGTGGAAAGAGGAACCGGTGCCAGTCCTGTGAGCAGACAGAAAGTTTTGTTAATTAGAGACGGACCTCACTTCCTTTGACTAGCTAGGGAGGAGGGAAGAGGCCAGGCACAGGTAAGAGAGAACAACAGTCAGTATTCAGGAATGAAATGAGGGATCAATGGAGGAAGGACAAGGAGGAAGGAAGTCTGAATGATTTTCAAGAATGCCTTCTACTCTGAGTTGCTGGTGTGGAGGAAAGAGCACAGACTTATTTTGGGCAAGTCCCTGAGTCCCAGTCTCCTTATTTCTGAAATGGGGCCATAACATTTAATCTGTTGTGAGGAGTAGGGCTAATGAACTTCGAATGGCCCCCAGTGGGTACACCATAAATTGTGTGTCTTATCATTAACTTCCCCGCAGTGCTCTACTTCTTGCCAGCTGTGCTCTAAGGATGGAAAAGGATCCTCTGCGGTGACTGCTTATCAACAGGTGGCCTCCTAGAAGGTTGGAAGAGCCTCCCCACCCTCCAGGGTGGTGTGTGCCTTTTAGTTTACACCCCCTCTTTTCACAGCCTCTGGCTGCTCTGGAGAGACTGCCATGCCTTTCCATTTATGATCCTAAGAATGTGTGGCTTTTCAGTCCAGCATCTTTGGTTTATGTATTCTGTAGTGCCGGAATCCTGAAACTATGGTCTCACGGGATGCTCCACAGCAGAGCGGATGCAACTCAGAGGCAGGGAGCAAACCCAGAATCAGACAGAGAGGGGGATGGTTGGAGGACAGATTTCTGCATCACTGGGCTGACAAAACGCTAAGGAAACAACACTAACAGTTGGTCAAGGATCAAACCCTAGGTTCTACATGTGAGGGTGCCTATATGAAATGTGCCACGAAATAGACCGTGGGAAAGTTGGCCTTTCCAATAGGAGGCAGTCATGAACGTTTCCTTCAATGGCAGGTGATTAACTACTGAGTGCACCTGTGAGTGTGTATCTAATGTTCTGGAAAGCCATTCTTGCCTTACCCTGTCTGCGCACTGCTCCCACCTTCCCCCTCTGACCCAGTTTCCAAGGTGAGCATCTTGCCCAGATCACGTTCCTTTGCCTACAGCCCTTCAGTGGCTCCCTTGCCGCCGACAGAAGAAAACATGTGTACACGTGAATATAGTTTACGGGGCCCCATGACGTGGTCTGTGCGCAGCTCTCTGACCACACTTTCTACCTCTCCTCCTGCAATTTGGGCACTGTTCCACTGGCCTTCTTGGAGTTCCAGTGCACAATGCAGGGCTCCCCAGCCCTCTGCCATCACTCGTGCTCTCAGATGTGCCTAGAGTTACTACCCAGCTCCCCTCCTCTGCTTTTCTCCTGTTCTATGCCTACCCATCCTCAAACATTCTGCTCAGACCTCACCTCCTCCAGGAAGCCTTCACTAACTGCTGCTCCCCAGGATCTGGAATTCTGGAGCAGGCTACCTGGACTTCTATTCTGGCTCTGCTCATTACTAATTCTAGGATCTTAGACAAGTTTCCTTTCTCTTGCAGTCCTCAATTCCTCATGTGCAAAATAGGAATATCCACACAAACTTTGCCATAGGGTTGTTCTGGGCTTCAATGAGTTAATACCTGTAAAGCATTGAGAACCATGCCTGGCACTTGGGGAGCCTCAGTGCTCATAATCATCACGGCGGTTACCACACTGGATTATAAACATCCTCTTAGGCCACTGACTTCCCAAAAGACAAAAGGCTGGCAGTGTTCAGTTTCGCATGTCCTCACCCAGCCCTGAACCCATACGTGGGTGTCTGTGGCATGTTTGCTGAAGTGACTGCAGCCTACAGAAAAGCATGGTGTGTTCAGATCACCAGACCCTCCAGGGCTCCCCACATCCGAGCCCCACAGGCCCCACCGGCAGTGGACATAAAGGCACTGTCTGCTGGAGGGGTGACTCCCGGTCCAGGATAGGTAGGCCCAGGGCAGGAGGCAGGTGAGGATCCTAGGGCTGTACCAGGTGCAAGATGGGGGTGGGGGGGGACACACCATCCTTGGGAAATGGCCCATAAAGGAAGCCTCCACAGTTTGGCAGGGGCGATGGCTTGTGGGGCTGTCCTGTGCTCCAGGAGGTAGAGGGTGGGCTGCCTGCTCTCACTGCAGACCCCTAACAGGGGTGTGTTAGGATCGAACAGGGGCTATGATGATGTTCACCCAGCTCTTTGCTCAGGTTCCCAGAGGCTCCCTGCTGGCCGGAGCTCCTAAGGTCCAGGTGAGGCCAGAACTACCCCTGCCTGTCCGGGGTGGGGACGGCGAGGGGCGCTCACTGAGGACAGTCAGCCATGTCTTGCCTCTCAGGAAGCGCTGTTCTCAGAATGCAGCTTTGATTCTTTTGGATCACACGAAATGTTTTTATTTTGCATAATCTGCTCACACTCCCTTTGCCAGAGATTGCTCGAAGCCCAATCTGTGCTTCAATTTCACAACATGAGACCCGGCGACCTCTGTATCTGCTTTCTAATTCCAGCCCACCCCAGGCTGACCTTCCTTCCTAATTTATATTTCACATGGCCAAACTTTTTATTCTATTTTTAAATATTTTTGAAATACATTCCTGCATGCTGCTTCTGAGCCTTTGGCAAATAAAACAAAAACCAATCAACCAACCCAGGAACAGCTGAAATACAACAATTCCCTTCTGGTAGGCATTGGACATGTGCCTGCTTTTGTGTAGTGAACTGATTATACAGGAGGCCTTCGTCTAGGAATTTCAGGACACGGCAGAAGCCCATCATGGAAGTCACGGTCGCTAATCTCCCCACCGTGTCAGCACCTTTGCCCCCAGACCATCTCTGTGCAACTCCACACTGAGGACTCCATTTCCCGGAGTCCACTGGCACTGGGCAGCCACTGCCCCATAAATCAATGTCTTATTGGCGGGGATGCCGGCTCCTTCCTTACCTTTATTCCTTGGCCGAGACTTTCCAGGGAATTAATATCCAGCCCTTCCTTGCAGGCCTGCAGGCAGGAAATGACCTTCTGACTCTCCATTTTGCCAGGGCGGATGGTGAGACTGGCCAGGCTGCCGTGGAAGAATTGAGCAAACCGCGGTTTGGTGACTTCTCCTCCTAGAAGTGAAAGAAGCACGGTCATTTGCCCTGTGGAGATGAAACACCACTTCAAGGCCACCACCATCTGGCCAGGGGACCAAAGACACAGTGACTGTGTCCCCTCAACCTGAGCTTTTCCTTCGGAGCGGTGAGCTCAGCGGCCGCACTGCCATCGAGAGGATATCATCTGCCGCCAATACCTTGGCACTCCCCAGCTGCACCTGATTTAGAAATCCTGGAATTCCTGAATTTTAAGCAGCTGCCTTCAGAGTCATGAACTGCTTTAGAAGACAGAAAGGGCCTAGAGAGTAAAGGTAGGAGGGAGAAGGAAGCGGCCACTGATGCCAGGCCTGCCGTGTGTCTGGCTGTCTGCTAGGGACTTCATCTGAACAAGCCTGCAAAGAAGGAACCCTCGTTTCCCACTGACACCTGAAGAAACCCGAGACTCAGCAAGGTTGAGGGACTTGCCCCAGGACACACAGCTGAACGCTGGAGCTGGTACCCTAGTCCCAGTCTGTCTGACCCCAAAGCTGGCCTTTGCTTCCATATATGCCACAAAGAGGCTGGCAGGCAGTCAGGGAATCCTAGAGCCCTACATCCACGGCCTCTGGCTCTCTTGCAATAAATTGGTTTTGTACCCACTTAAATTCAAGCTCTTTGGCATGGAAGGACTTCCTTGATTCTGTTCTACCTCTGACTTTCTTCTCATTGCCTACATCTCGTTCTCCACTGTTCTATCGGCTGGGCCAAGTCCTGAGGTCAGGCCTGCTCTTCAGCACGTGAGACTGTTTAATGCTGCTGGTCTCAAGTCCTCTCCTCTCATTTTCTCCAGGTCTCTAAAAGCTCCCCTGAGGTCTATTGGAATCCTCACCTCCTCCAGGAGGCCTCCCCCACAGCCCTCCTGGGGTACAGGCCTATTCCATCTCTGAGCAGCCCACACGGACAGCCCAGCCTTGATCTTGCTCTCCTGTTTGTTCAGCGGGGTGGCAGGATGTATAAGAAACGCGGATGTGGGTCGAAGTCCAGCCTTGCTAATTCCCGGGGAAGGTTTTGCAAATTCTCAGCCTCTGCTTGCTTATAGGGGACAATTCTTGGTTTTGCCTCCTGGCTCTCCCGCCGTCTCTCAGAAGTCTCCTGCAGTGTGTCCCCAGGGAAGTGTGCTCCAGTGAGACACCAGCACCGAGGGCGAATTTCTGACAAGTTCTACTAGACTAGAAAGCTACAGTGACTTCTCTGCCCTCAAGCTACTCTGAGCCAGCAGAGCCTGGACCTTAGCTGGAGAGTGGGGGGAGGGGCTCTCCCCTGGTCACCCCACCTCAGCCCTGGGGTAGTAGAGACTTCTAATACCTGCCTTCCTTTGTTCTTCAGAATTCTACTTCTCAGGGGCTAATCCTTCATTATTCCAATTCTCTGTTAGTTAATAATTCTTTATATTTACCTGTTGAAACTACGGTGTAGTTTTTCTCTCCCGATTGAGTCCACACTCAACACCCTCTACATTTGCACACATACTTTGCTCCTGCTTGTTCCTCTTCCCCCTAAGGCACCACCTCCAAACTGCTTACATTAGGCAAATCCCATCTCCTGTCCCCTGCTGCACACAAAACCTTTCATGAGCCACCCTGCCTACCACGCTCTGTGTCCTGAGCCCCCTGCTCACTGTGTCCTCTCCTTGCCCTGCGCCTTGGAGCGCTGACTTCATTTTCACATCCCCTCGCAACCCAGTGTTGCTAATGGTTTACACGTGTGCGTTTTATGTCCTCAATAGCCTATTACTGTGCTTCTCAACCTTGGCTGCGCATTTTAATCATCTGGGGATCTTTAAAAAGTCAACCTGATTCTGGTGCTGGGTCCTGCCCTGAGAGATTGTGACTTAATTGGCGTGGCGAGTTTCAGAAGGTCCTCAGGTGTGTTAAACGAGAAGTCAAGGTTAGGAATCACTGGCTAGAAGCTTCGTAGGTTGGGCCTCCTGCACGCCCCTGTGTGATCTCTCTCGTTTCTGCCACCCGCCGGCTTACCCTTGCAGCCCTTTGCACGATGCTAGAATGTGTTTGTTTAAGTCTCTCTCCTGGATGGCAGGGGGCACTCATGCATTATTCATTTTAATGAAGATGATACTGAGCAGGTATTAGGGGCCGAGGGCTGTACCAGGCACTTTGCATAAGTTGACTTATTTATTCCTCTCAACAACACAGGGCCTCTGTGTCATCCCAGCATCCTGCACCCTGCCTGGCACCCAGCAGACATTTCAAAACTGTTTCCTGAACTAAAAGAGACGGTGAGTTAATGCCAGCAGAGTACAGGGCATTGTGGTGTCTCTCCAACATCCATCTCACCTCTGCTTTCTTGTCACAGTGCCCAGAGGTTTGGCCGAGTGGACTTGAATTCCAGGGATGGATTCTATTTAGTCACGGCGAATCAGGTTTTCCTGTTTCCCTTGCTCTAGTGACTGACTCAGGTGTCGACTTGGGACCCAGTACCACGACGAAGCCAATCGGTGCCTGCGTCCACTAAATCACAGAGGCTGGCCCAGGAATAATCATGAGACCAAATTAGGCCAATGAGTTGAGAGGAGAAATTAACCAGCAGCCTTTGGGAAAAGAGCTTTCATTTTCTCTCCAGAAAGTTTCTTGAACCTACTCTTGCTCTCTTCCCTGGAGATGATTACGTGAGGATGGAAGGCTAAGAGCTGCTCCAGCCATCTTGTAGGACGACGAGGGATGACCAAGGTGACGCATGAAGGAGAGAAGGGCCAGGAGGATCCTAGCAGAGTGCTGAGTGGACCTCCTCACTGCTCTACCACAGGGCATCCTCAGCTGTGGGAGCCAATCATCCGTCTTTATGGCTTAAGCCCTTTGACTCACACTGTTGTTACCTGCCGCCAAAAGTGTCTTCACTTTGGAAATGAAACTAGAAGGTTCTATTGAAGTATTCAGTCCATGGGGAACTCCAAAGAGATTTGGCTTTGAGGAATGCCCTGACATGGCAATGACTTGGGAGTATGGGGGAACCCTCCTGAAGCCTTCTGATCTTAGTTACCAAAGCACCCATGGGTAGGGTCCTCCGTGCCATTAGTGTATTCCTATTCTAGCAAAATGGGCACTTCTGTGGACCTGCAGGAAGAAGGGTGTGTCTTGGGTACAAGTCGCAGAGTTGCCACTCTCCGGAGCATTCACATGGTCATCTCTTCCCCACTTTGTCCACCCCACTGTCCCCTTAGAGCAGCAGATACGGCAACTATCATTTACTGGATATGAACTATGTTTCCAACACTGTGTGAAGTCCTCCACATACATCATCTTACTGAATCTTCACTAAACACTTGGATACGAGGTACTTATTCTATCGTTACAGTGGAGCAAACTCAGATTGAGAGAGAAGTTAGTGGCCCGAGGCCACACCAGTAGTGAAGTATGTGCCCCTCCAGTGTGAGCACATTCACCCCTGCATGGGGCCAGCTGGGGCATCCTGTTGTACCAGTGGCCCCATCCAGAGTGAGGTTGAGAGAGAGCCCTCTGTCATTCAGTCCCCTGAAGTGCTCACTCTGCAGCTCCAAGTTTATTCATTTTTTTAAAAATTTTTTTTACATTTATTCATTTTTGAGAGACAGAGAAAGTCAGAGCACAAGCGGGGGGACGGGGAGGAGCAGAGAGAGAGGGAGACACAGAATGAGAAGCAGGCTTCAGGCTCTGAGCTGTCAGCACAGAACCCGACGCGGGGCTTGAACTCATGAGCTGTGAGATCATGATCTGAGCCGAAGTCGGACGCCTAACCGACTGAGCCACTCAGGCGCCCCTGCAGCTCCATGTTTAAAGACCAAACTTTGTGACTCTCTTGGATTCCTAGACATTTTCCAACGCACCATTTTCTCTCAGCAAAACATTCATATTCTGTATTTTTCACTCAAGAATCCCACATCTGTGGTGCACTGTATTTATTAGTGATGGAGCTCCAGGAAATCAATTCAATTAGCACTTTGCAATAGGAGGCCAGCATAAAATTTGAAATATATTTGCACTCAGGGGTGGTTGTGATTCAGGATTTAAAAAATAATAGATACATTGAAAATCTCTTTTTAATATCTGGGGTGTCTTCGTAAACCATGGCTCCTCTGTTAACATTTAGACACAAACATGCTCATGAATTATTTGAAGGAAAAAAAAACATAACCTGATTTCTTACGCAAAGAACTTTCTCTAAATGTTTGCGAATCTAGATCTGCACACATTTTTAAAGTGTTTGCTGAATGTCTAGCCCTCTGTTATATTCAGTTAATTATAAGATATAGACCATGCTCTCTAGGAACTTACATTAGTTGGGAGAATAAAGTGTAGACAATGGGAAGATAAAAATGTGAGAGTAAATTGCTAGAATAGATGTTCTAAGGCAGTGCATGATTAATTTCCAAACAAATGACAGAGATGATGTGTCCAACAGATCATAGGGGAAAGAATAATAGCCATTGTTTATTAGGCCCTTAAAATATGGCAAGTGCTTTCATGTTCTATTTTATTTAATACTTAAGTGGCAGGATAGTACGTTTGAGATCTTAATCTGTCTATTCTTTTGATTTTTTCCTGAGTATTTCTCCCACCTTACCCTCCATTTAGACACATATCTGGCTTCTGCTCATTGCCACAGGGAGGGTTGTGACAAGGAGAAGAGCAGATCGGGCTTAAAGCTGAACTTCTTCCTCGGTTTTGTTTCCAGCAGCCTAAGTCCTTAGGAGGATGGAGAAGATCTGGGTATGGATCAACATTTGGGGGAAAATAGAGGAAGAAAATCTGGCTTCCCCCAGAGGAGAAAATGTTGCCCTTGACTGGGGAGGGAGGCTGGCAGGGAGGCAGCAGAGGGGGATAAGGCACAGGGGTGCTGAGTGAGGCACCTAAAGCCCGCCACCTGGGCTGAGCTGGGGCTGGGGAGCATGACGCTGGAGGGAATGCCCGCCCGTCGCATCTGGACAGACAGGCAGATGGACCACAGATGGTCTTACAGAGAGAGCATGAGAAGCAGCGAAGATATTTTTGTGCCCTCAAGGAAGGCAAGGAAATGCTGAGAGAGCTGCCAGGCCAGAAGGCCCGTCAGTGACAGGACCAAAGAGGCGAGCACCATTTCAGCGGACACCTGCTTGGGGAGAGGGCTGGGGGCCCCCTCAATGCCCTAGCCCCACATCAGTACTCCCCAAGTCAATCAGCCCCAAGGAAGTGGAAACATTTCTAATTTGCCAAGGTTAAATCTCCCCCACTCAGATGGAATAGGGGTTTGAAATGAAACTAAGATGGATGTAGAAAAAATAATTTTTCTTTGTGAATTCTGATTCTTACCTGCTAAACATATAACTCTTTTTACAGATGATGTTGCACATTTAGATAACTTGCCCAAACCACACAGCCAGGAATTAGTGAAGCCTAGATTCAAACTCAGGTCTTGCTTGCTTATAAGGCTTTGACCTGCATGCCATACAATAGATGTGGCTGGGAGGGCTCAAAGAGGACTCCTTGGAGGATGTAGTAATTGGGCTGCTTCATAAAGATGGGGACAGGCTGGGACCGACACAATGCCGGGAGAGACTGTCCAAATAATTGGGTTCTGTGGACACTGGGTTCAGCAACAACTCCCAATGATTTGTGTCAGGTTTTCTGGGAAATGCAGTTGTCTTGAGAAATAGTAGTATTTGGCAAACGTGATTTAATGTAGCTTGTATTCTGAGCCAGAGTTTGCGTTGGGGATGAACTCCCCCTCAGCTTTCTTTCAACTGAGAGGTGGGACCTACCCACCTCAACAGCTTTTCAATCAGTAACATCCACTTCCTTCCAAGTAGAAGATCCGTGTTGTGTGAATGTGCTGTCTCCTCCCTTTGTGAGGTGTGTGCAGGATGCTGCTGGTGCTTCCTTTCCCGCCGTCATTCCCACAGCTGTTTAGTCTGAGAAACACACGGTGGAGTGGGTGCGACATTCCCTCTTGCTTGACTCGAATGCTGCTCTATGTGTGGCTTGTTGATGGGGACGCCCCTCAATGAACACAATTTCATGGATGGTTAGGTATCAATTTTGAGCTATGCAAATGGCGAGACCGTCTGAAATCTCGCTTTCCCTCATTTCCTCATGTCAGTGATGGAGACACCCATGGAACGCAAAGACTAAGTGAAGTGTGTAATAGACCCCCACAAGCTGTAGCTTCACAACTGTCCACACAACCCAGGGGCTGCAGGGGACTTGTGGAGATGGATGACCTGTGGTCGTGGCCGGCCACGGCCATTCTCAGCATGTTTCTCACCCTTTTTTGTTTCTATGTATCCCCCTCCAGCCGTCCCAGCAGACATTTAATATGTGGCATTTTCTAAGAGAGCAAAACATATGACTATAGATGAGCCCAAAGTCAGCTCTGTCGGGTTGGGGACCTGAATTCATGGAGTGGATTATTATTATCCTATATTATCCAGGATACCCCATTCCTTCTCCAGATGAAGAACTAAGGAATATAGAGGCAAGACACTTTTCCAAGACCCAGAGCAGCAGCGAGGGTCTGGAATTTTCTTCCTATGGCTCCAAACTCAACCCTCCCTACAGTGAACCACAATGCCTTGAGGGGCCTGTAGTTACTTTTAGGCCTCAGCTTGGACATTGTCCAATGTGTGGGGAAAATGCCCTGGGGGTTTGTACAAGTGATTTGACTCCAGGTTTCAGAATTGTCTGGTCTTCTGTACTTGGGTATGAAGCTCCATCTGGCTTTTTACATGTCCCTAGAAGCAGAGGTGGTGTAGCAGTGCAATTAAGGATAAGAGTTCTGGTGGCAGAGGCCCAGGTGCAAATCCAGGCTCTGTGTGACCCCTAGTGAGGTACTTCTGTCTGTTTCTTCATCTGCAAAATGGGGATCCCATTCTCACCCAGGCAATAGGGTTGCAAAAGGGGAAGACATGCATTTAGCTCGGCACAGGGTAGGTACTCAAAAATGGCAGCTAGTGGTAGAGGGACAGCATGAACCAAGGAACTCCAAGATCAGATTACATCATGTGAGTTTTCACTTTTTCTTCAGTGGCCTCTTTCCTTCCTTCTGGTGTATCTCTTAGAAAAACTAAAACAATACTGTTTTTGCTCCAAGCCCTTGTCAAATTTTATTTTTTTAAATTTTTTATTTTTTAAAATTTGCATCCAAATTAGTTAGCATATAGTGCAGCAATGACTTCAGGAGTAGATTCCTTAGTGTCCCTTACCCATTTAGCCCATCCCCCCTCCCACCACCCCTCTGGTAAACCTCAGTTTGTCCTCCATATTTATGAGTCTCTTCTGTTTTGTCCCCCTCCCTGTTTTTATATTATTTTTGTTTCCCTTCCCTTATGTTCATCTGTTTCGTCTTTTAAAGTCCTCACATGAGGGCGCCTGGGTGGCTCAGTCGGTTAAGCGGCCGACTTCGGCTCAGGTCATGATCTCGCGGTCCGTGAGTTCGAGCCCCGCGTCAGGCTCTGTGCTGACAGCTCAGAGCCTGGAGCCTGTTTCAGATTCTGTGTCTCCCTCTCTCTGACCCTCCCCCGTTCATGCTCTGTCTCTCTCTGTCTCAAAAATAAATAAATGTTAAAAAAAAAAATAAAGTCCTCACATGAGTGAAGTCATATGATTTTTGTCTTTCTCTGACTAATTTCACTTAGCATAATACCCTCCAGGTCCATCCACATAGTTGCAAATGGCAAGACTTCATTCTTTTTGATTGCCGAGTAACACTCCATTGTGTATATATACCACATTTTCTTAATCCATTCATCCATTGATGGACATTTGGGCTCTTTCCATACTTTGGCTATTGTTGATAGTGCTGCTATAAACATGGGGGTGCATGTGTCCTTTTGAAACAGCACATCTGTATCCTGTGGATAAATGCCTAGTAATGCAATTGCTGGGTCATAGGGTAGTTCTATTTTTAGTTTTTTGAGGAACCTCCATACTGTTTTCCAGAGTGGCTTCACCAGCTTGCATTCCCACCAACAATGCAAAAGAGATCCTCTTTCTCTGCATCCTCGTCAACATCTGTTGTTGCCTGACTTGTTAATGTTAGCCATTCTGACAGGTGTAAAGTGGTATCTCAGTATGGTTTTGATTTGTATTTCTCTGATGATGAGTGATGTTGAACATTTTTTCATGTGTTGGTTGGACATCTGGATGTCTTCCTTGCATAAGTGTCTATTCATGTCTTTTACCCATTTCTTCACTGGATTGTTTGTTTTTTGGGTGTAGAGTTTGATAAGTTCTTTATAGATTTTGGATACTAACCCTTTATCTGATATGTCATTTGCAAATATCTTCTCCCATTCTATTGGTTGCCTTTTAGTTTTGGTGATTGTTTCCTTTGCTGTGCAGAAGCTTTTTATTTTGATGAGGTCCCAGTAGTTCATTTTTGCTTTTGTTTCCCTTGCCTCCGGAGACGTGTTGAGTAAGAAATTGCTGCGGGCAAGATGAAAGAGGTTTTTGCCTGCTTTCTCCTGGAGGATTTTGATGGCTTCCTGTCTTACATTGAGGTCTTTCATCCACTTTGAGTTTATTTTTGTGTATGGTGTAAGAAAGTGGTCCAGGTTCATTCTTCTGCATGTCGCTGCCCGGTTTTCCCAGCACCACTTGCTGAAGAGACTGTCTTTATTCCATTGGATATTGTCTCCTGCTTTGTCAAAGATTAGTTGGCCATACGTTTGTGGGTCCATTTCTGGGTTCTCTATTCTGTTCCATTGATCTGAGTGTCTGTTCTTGTACCAGTACCATACTGTCTTGATGATTACAGCTTTGTAGTATAGCTTGAAGTCTGGGATTGTGATGCCTCCTGCTTTGGTTTTCTTTTTCAAGATTTCTTTGGCTATTCTGGGTCTTTTCTGGTTCCATACAAATTTTAGGATTATTTGTTCTAGCTCTATGAAGAATGCTGGTGTTACTTTGATAGGGATTGCATTGAATATGTAGATTGCTTGGGTAGTATCAACAGTTTAATGACATTTGTTCTTCCTATCCAGGAGCATGGAATCTTTTTCCATTTTTTTGTGTCTTCTTCAATTTCTTTCATAAGCTTTCTATAGTTTTCAGTGTATAGATTTTTCACCTTTTTGGTTAGATTTATTCCTAGGTATTTTATGGTTTTTTGTGCAACTGTAAATGGGATCAATTCTTTGATTTCTCTTTCCGTTGCTTCATTGTTGGTGTCTAGGAATGCAACTGATTTCTGTGTATTGATTTTATATCCCGCAACTTTGCTGAATTCATGAATCAATTCTAGCAGTTTTCTGCTATGGTGGAATCTTTTGGGTTTTCAAATTTTCTTATTAATATAATCTTTGGAAAGGGGAGCCTGGGTGGCTCAGTTGGTTAAATGTCTGACTTCAGCTTAGTCATAATCTCATGGTTCATGAATGTGAGCCCCAAATCGGGCCCTGGAGCCTGCTTCGGATTCTGTGTCTCCCTCTCTCTCTGCCTCTCCTCCACTTGGGCTCTGTCTCTCTGTCTCTCTGTCCCTCTCTCTGTCTCTGTCTCTCTCAAAAATAAACTTAAAAAATATAATCTTTGGAATAAGATACAAAGTTAGAATTACAACCCAGTTATACTGTGTTTCCAGACATGAATTTTAAAGCTGATTTCATCTATTAAACTAAGATGCCCTTGCATCAAATTAACTCCATTGCCTAGAACAATCTTCTTTTGATTTGTTGATACAGATAATACTAAGGAACACCTTGTTAGTCATCCCTGTGTGTCAGACCACAAACCACATAGCTTTGTCAAAACAGCTTCAAAACTGGGATGTGGGGTGCCTGGGTGACCCAGTTGGGTAAGCATCCGACTGTTGATTTCAGCTCAGGTCATGATCTCACAGCTCGTGAGTTCAAGCCCCATGTTGGGCTCTGTGCTGACAGTGCAGAGCCTGCTTAGGATTCTCTGTCTCTCCCTTTCTCTCTGCCCCTCTCCCACTCACTCTCTCTCTCTCTCTCTCTCTCTCAAAATAAATAAATAAACTTTAAAAGAACAAATGGGATGTAATTCAACAAACATTAGCTATTGACCTACTAGTGGAGGGGGAAAGGTGAGGAGAGGAGAATCTGTGAGAGCAGACAGTCCTTGCCTTCTGTAAACTCATGGCCTGGTAGGGATGGAGACCTGCATCTCCAATGAGATATTTCCCAAAGAGTGCTCCAAGAACGCTATTTCACAAAGAGTGAGTTCCATAGTGAAATGAGATTGAGAAACATGGGTTAAGTAATATCAAACAGAATGCTTCATTGGTGGGCTTTTGAGAGCTTTTAATATGCTAACAAGCATTGTGACTCTCCAACGTGGTCCTATGGGGATAATTTATGCAGTTTCCCAAACCTGACCATGGCCTCCTTGTGGAAGGGGCAGCCTATGGAACTGGAGCTTCATGAAGCCCTCCTTGGGAAATGCCCACCTGAATGTAAGGCAGACTATGTTAGCACGTGCCTCTTGCTTCCAGCAGCAGAGACCCTGGGGATGCGGAATAATTTCAACACAGACTTTATTAAGAGAATTTGTACTAAATTAGACCAATCTTATTAAGTGAAGGCATGTACTCCAAGTCCCTGCACTAATTTTAGTGTCTGGCGACAAGTTGACCCGGAAACGTGTACCAGATCTCAGGACCACATGTGGCCCCAACTCGCCTCTGAAGATCACATACTATTGATTATTGCCACTCTCAGAGTTATTTCTGCCTTTTTATCTCACTTTTGACCATTCCTGTTCTTTGCCTTGACTCCTCCCAAAAGCCACAATGGGAGTTCTGTATCTGTCCTTTAACAAGAGGTTCTAATTTTTAGCACCATCACTTTCTGTATCTCCTGTGGCTTTATTTGTTAAGTAGGGGGTAGGACTCAGCAAGAGCTCTCCTCATCTGAGACCAGGATAAAGTCACAGTCAGGGGCAGGCAAAGCTGAACACTCTAGGAAGGCCAAGATCCAGAGCACTGGAGGAGAGTCCCCAGCAGAGGTAGGGATGAGGTGGTTGCTGGGGACAAGCAACAAGTAGGCAAGTCTGTGATGAGATCCACCAAGAGTAGATGAGGACCAGTGAGGGAGCAGGTTGGTGGCTTCTTGAGGATGTGCCTAGAATTGTGCTTCTGAAACGTGGTTAGCTCCTTTGTTGAAAGAATCCTTGCCCAGATGCCTTAGAAAATAGGTGACACAGAGCTGCTTTGGTTGTAGTATTGGGGGAGGGGTGACCCGGACTTTCACCTGCTGAGGCATCTCCCTGAAACCCTGGGGGCTCCCTAAGACCCTGGACTGATGCAATCAGCAGCCTTCCTGACTCGCTCCCAGGGACAGCTGGGTTCCAGTCCCTGTGTGGGTGGCCCCAGTTTAGAGGTCCAGGGCCGAAGCAGGTGTGAGTATACAATTTTTATTATACACCAGTAGAACCGGAATTTTTGCTGTTAGAAATGGATGAGTAGGAAATCTAAGGAAGAGGGCAAATTAATTAGTCTTTTAAATGATCTTCTCCCAAGGTGTGACCCAGAGAGACACAAGGAACCTGGAATTTGCCTAAAGGCAGCAGTTTCTGAGTTGGCATAGACTGAAGTCAACCCCAGGAGGGTCTGATTGCATCCTGAGAACACTGTGACTCTTAGCACAGAGCTGAAGTCAAGGTGGTGTGCATCAGCCACACAGGGGAAGAGGATTCTTGTGATGCAAGGTCCGTCCTCACCGCAAAAGCTTTTCTCTACAATTAAGATATGCTTTGCGCTCGAGCCTGCACTGGCAATATTTCTTAAGTGTACATGAAGTCTCTCTCTTTTTTTTTTTTAATTACTGGAAAAAATACCAATGTAAATGAAGTTCCACTGATTACTTTGGCTTTCAAATTCACTAACAGGACACAGTAGGCTAATGGGGGCTGCCAAGCACTACCCAGCAACAGTGCTGGAGCCAGTTCCCGGGAGCATCCAACAAGCAGCTGCTATCAAATTATTTTCTATTCCCATTGTTAAACCCCAATTGGAAATTTCACAAATGGGAACTAGTTTCCTTGCCAACCTCAGAGGCACCTAAAAAGTCTCCCCACAATAGCAGGCCCAGAGGCAATTAGAGGCTCATCCAGCAGGCTTGTACTATGTATGTAAGTGGACTTCAGAAAGTATAGAAACATGTCAAAATAAGGGCTGCATCATAGGCTGTCAATTTCACAGCACCATGTCCTATTGAAAGGTCTTTTGACATGTTATTCTAAGACAAAGCATGGCTCCAAGGAGGATGTACGTATTCAGGAGAATCCAGCCTCCTTATCAAGGCAGTATGGCGTCTCAACTCCTCTTCCCAGCCTCTTCTGTACTCTTTCTGGTCCGTGTACCTTCCAGTGACAGGGCATCCTCAGCATGTCTACGTGAAGCTTCCCTGCTATGGCATATGCTTTTGCCTTCCCTGTCTTGCTAGTGAACTCTTACCGGTCCTATAAAGCCCAAGTTTAAAGACTTTTAAGGATTTTATCCTATGCTAAAAATTTACCAATGGGTTGTCTTTCCTCTCAGGGAAGATACCCAAATGTCCATGGCCCGAAAGACCACACGATCGGGTTCCTGCCTGTGCCACAAGGGCCATGTTCTAATACTTGTCTTCTGACTGGCTAGTGTCCAGCCTCATTGACCCTTCTGACCTATAGATGGACCTGGGGGAGCAGGGTCTGTGTGTGAGGGTTCATCCTGGGGGAGGGGAATAGAATCGGTGCATGCAAGGAGTCATGGGGAGGCTGGAATCACAGAAGCCAGAGCATACCAAAAGGTATTGTAGACCGTCTGCCATATTGGGCTTAGGTGCAAGGAGCAAGAAGGGATGGAGGAGGAGACCAGATGTTTTCAAATGTATACATTTATTCAACTGAAACATGCCAAGCACGCTCCATGTTCCTATCATCTAACCCTTAGAATGACAAGGGAGGCGTTAGCCTAGTTTTATAGAATAGAGAAGAGTTGCTCAGGGAAGTCGAAGTTTCTGCTGGGTCCGCACAGCTAGTAAGTGGCAGGGTTGGGATCTGACTCACACTCAAACTTTTCTGACTCCCAAGGCTAAACCCTTTCCCCTTGTTCTGTGCAGGGTCACTTAAGGGAGTATACAGCAAGGGATTAGCAATTGCAAAGCAGGGTTGCTGTGGCTTTTTGATTGCAGAGTTGTCAGATGTGTCTGAAGGTAAAAGGTTGACAGAGTTTGTATCAATACACATCGGCTCCCGCATTTTCCCAGATACATAACCACATCAACAAAAGGATCAACTAGCAATGGGGGAGCAAGCCACAGTAAGAAGAAACCAGGCTTTGAAGACCTGGGGTCAGGCAGGTTTGGCTGGGTAACCTAGAGTCAGCTACTTCACCTCTCAGAGCCTCAGTTTCTTTATCTATAAGTTGCTTTATCTAATAGCGCTTTTATCACGGGACTGTAAACACCAGGTTTGTGAAGGACCTCCTTGCAATACTGGCTCTTAAAGTTTCATCCAGGAAATGACATCAGGCACTTCCACTCACATTTAATTGGCCAAGGCAAGTCACATGACCACACCTTATTCCAACAAAGATAGTCCTAGCATCCCTGTCTGGGAAGAGGGCAGAAATACTCAGTGGTGAACACCCTAGTTGGCACTTTGTCCCACTTCCTTTAAAATAAACATATACTTTGGTTTAATGTTTGAAAAGCATTTTTGAGAAATAGTTTTTAAATCAGCTGAAATCAGGTAAAGTATTAGTGCTGTTACTTATACAATGACAATGCTGTCTTTGGACGTGGCCTAGGTGGATACTGAGAAGGAAACATCTCCCAGAAAGTGGAGTCAGGGACCACAAAGAGCACTCTCCATCCTAGGGTAGGGCCCTTAAAGCATCTGCCCAGAGGGATTTCAGAATTGCTACCAACCAGACTGCTGTGTTTCTCTAATTCTTCCTCTTATTTAGTGGAAATGTTTTTTTTTTTTGGTTATTCTGACTGATTCCACTGTTGCATTGTGTGTGTGTGTGTGTGTGTGTGTGTGTGTGTGTGTGAGTGTGAGTGTGTGTAGGGGTGATGGTTGTGGTGGCAGCACATACTTCTCCCTATTAGTGTAGAAGCCTCCAGATCAAGCAGAGCTATATCTGGTCCTGAGATAGAGCCTCCTATGCAACTCAGCCTGATGAAGGGACAGATCACCAGGAATCACTCAGAGAATCTGGATGTTGAGCTTGGAGCCAGTAACAGGTCAAACTTTTGGGTTGCCTCATTAGGGAAGGGTAGTTCTATGTTTTATGTGGGAAGGACAGTCAAATAGCTGTAGAGTAGTAAGTGGACAGACCATGGTGTTCATCAGTGTTGTTCATAAAATATTTTCAGTTTTTCTTCCAGACACATTATAGATTTTACTTTCCTGCCTTGTTGGGGTTAGGTGTGGACATAGGAATTGCTTTGGCCAATAAAATGTGATTAGAAATGATTGGTGTCACTCATAGGTGAAAGCTGTAAGGGCTCATGCACCATTCGTCATGGTTTCTTTTTCCTGTTTCTCAGTACGAAGCAATGCACCTGCTCTCTCTGCTTGGGTCTCAGACTGAGGAGAAATCAGAGAAAAGCCCCCCACTGATCTGAAGCAAGCACTGATCTGAAATAAGTGAGAATTATTTCAAGCACCTGAGAATTGGGACTTGATTGTCACTGCAGCACAACTTAGCCTATTGTAACTGATTCAAAGAGGTCATCCTAGTTCTTTATAAAATCGCATTTTATTTTGGTGGGACTATTTCCCCACCCAATGGGCATGCAGCTGGGCAGCAGTGGTTACAATTGCCCTTCAGAGGTGGGGGCAGGTTTCCCTTGCAGGCTGGTGTGATAGGGAGCCCGATGTGTTCTCTGAAGTCCTCTAGAGGAAGAGTCATGGTGAGGTTCATAGTGAGGACATTACTGGGGCCCCCTTAACTTGTGGGTAGCATCCAGGCTATGTCCCAAAATATTCACAGGCTGGCTGTGGTGTCCAACTGGGACACTGAACCATATGAGAGCCATCACTTGGGCATAGCTGTGTTCAGTGACTAGTCATTCCTGTGTAATCTCTGAATCAGGGGCTTGTTGTACTCATTAGTTTCATGGACTCTTGCCAGTTGACCCAGTTTCCCTTTTCTGAATTCCTGGGAAATTCTGCAACAATGATGAAGCTCTTACCAAGTTCTATTGAAATGTTCAGTGAACTTTTTAGTATCATATGACATATATCAGATGTTAAATTGGTGACCTCAACTTAAAAATATATTCTCGGGGCTCCTGGGTGGCTCAGTTGGTTAAGTGTCTGACTTCAGCTCAGGTCATGATCTCCCAGTCTGTGGGTTCGAGCCCCATATCAGGCTCTGTGCTGCACCTTGGAGGAGCCTGGAGCCTGCTGCAGATTCTGTGTCTCCCTCCCTCTCTTCCCTTCCCCCACTCATGCTCTGTCTCTCAAAAATGAATAAATGTTTAAAAAATATATATGTATATGTGTGTGTGTGTGTGTGTGTGTGTGTGTGTGTGTGTGTGTGTGTATTTATTTATTTATTTATGTATTTATTTATTTATTTATTTATATTCTCTTCCCAGGGTGCCTAGATGGCTCAGTTGGTTGAGCATCTGATTTTGGCTCATGTCATAATTATCTATCTATCTATCTATCTATCTATCTATCTATTCATCCATCCATCTTCTCTTCCCTTGCCTCATTGGTGCTTTATTTCCTTACTAGGTTGTGTATCCCTAGTGTTCCCAGGCTGAGCTATGTGTGCATCTTTCTGTCTTATCTCTTATGGTGTGGCCTAGAACTCTGTCTCAACCCAAAGGGGCCTATATCTCCCCTAGATCGCTCCTTGGTTAACTGGTTCTCTGAAGACATATTCTTCTACCACAGCCCATCTCTATCTACCCTGAGCCCCCCTTGGCGAATGGTCAAAGTCACAAATCTTAGATTTGAGGAATCCATCAACCTGAGGTTGGGTCATCTCAAAGTATTAATCTGCTTATTTGGGGAATGTTTTTCTTCCCCTCTGTTCTTTCATTGGTACTTTATAGCACCCTAGCTTTTAAGGGAGCAAAAACAAAGATTCAAACAGATCTGAGTGAAGGACAGAGGGTTAAATGTATGCTCAAACAGCAGGTTTTCCTGCTTCCAAAGAGGAGATTAGTCTTCCAATTTGGGGAATGCAGGAGAGGCAGCAGCAGCACTGAGGGGGCAGCAGAGACCTTTGAGTGGGAAGGCAATAAGGAACCTCTGTCCTTAATGAGCAGGGCAGGGGCTAGGCAATGAGCTGAACTTGAGAGTGGCTGTCCATTGTCTCACGCCTATAGACAATCCACCCATCATAGCCCTACATATGTGTGAGCTCCCAGAGCAGAGGGTTGGAGGCTTGGACAACTTGTGTGGGGATAAAAGGAGATCCTTGGTTCCTGATTAGCACTCAACAGACCCAAAAGGCGATTTTGATATGGGATTCTACATTCAGCCTTTTCTCTATACAGTCCCAATTTGAAACTATGTAAGGTTCCAGAACAATAAAAGGCATTAGCCTATTCAGAGGCAACCATGAAACTGCTCGTGTTAACCTAAAATCAGAATCTGGTCTCCAGCCAAGTGCTTTATTATGACACAAGTTTAGTGTCTGGATTAATCCTTATTTTTATAAGTCCTGTCATATTAGTAAGGGGTAGTAAATTTTCGAAGCTAATTCTCACATCACTTGTTTTCCCCTTTTTTCTATCAGTACCTTTCATGGACTGTATACAGATGGGCCAGGGAGAAGGGCTTGACGTAGAGTTACCTTGCCAACAAGCGCCGACCGTAAGTTGCATTGCTATGTGAGATGGATGAATGGGCCAGTCGTTGGTCACCAGATAGGGTTCGTACGTTGCTCCGTCCATGTACAAAGTAACCACAGGAAACTCCACGTTGATGACATAGTAATGCCATTCTTTGTCACATATCTAATGAAAGGAAAGAAAAGCAACACTTAAAATTGAATATGCAATGAATCATCAAACAGGCCTTTATTTTAAGTATTAAAGGAGGAGAAGACATTTTGCGTGAACAATTTTTATTGCAAAGAACCACATGAATATAATGGTTGCTATAACTGAGGTTAGAGAGGCTCATGTCCAACACCATGGGGCAAACCATGGAGTAGAGGAACACCAGAGATTCCAATCATCAGGCAAGTATTTGAGCATGGGCAGAGCATCTTGGTCACATAATTAACAGTTGTCAAGGCTGGCAAATTCTTGGGGGACAGGTGGGGCTGACAGCTTAAATTTGCTTTGTATAAAATTTTTCTTAGTTCTTTAATAGAGAAAAAAGTTAAATTGAAATTATTTTCCTAAGCTTGGGGATAGATGAAGCTCTAAAAAGAAAGATACTAAGATTGAAAGTAGAAGTGAAGGTGGAGATAGAGAAGGGGAGGAAGAAGGGAAAGAAAAAGAAGAAAATGGCAGAGAATTAGGGGCTCAAAAGGAGCAAGAGAGGAGGTGAAGAACATCGGGTGAGGAAGAAGGTTGGAATGCAGAAGAGTAGAAACGCCCAATTCTTTTGTCTCTACTTTAAGCCTTGCCCAAGGAGCTCTTCTTGTAACAGGGCCTTTCAAATCGAGCAAAATACATTCTGAGAAACATAGTCTTTCCAAGGGGACTCACCTGAATCCTACCTTGGAGTGTTCCTGGGGAGGCACAGAAGGGCCACAGATGGTCCTCCTGGCCTGGATAAGTGCAGGGCACTCTAACACTTAACACCTCTCCCAACTTTTGTGCCTGAGATTTCTGATCTTATGGTGGTAACCAAAACTTTAATGGACGGGTAGAGACGCTGAGGGCTAGATGGAGCCATAATTCCTGACCTTAAGATGCTGAACTCTCACAGCATGATCCAAAATAGAAACCAAGACTGGTGGGCCTTGGGAAGGGAGGTAAGATGGCCAGGCTGGAGAATGGTGCCCCTTCTCTCTGATCCCCTAAGCCAGTGTCTTGGGGTCACATTCAAACCTCTCCTCCACACCTCTTCTCCCTCAAATCACTCTGCACCCTGTGGAGTCTACCTCTGAAATGCCTCTCATCTATATCTTCTTGTCTCCATTGCCCCTGCCATCTGTGGCAGCGGAGACAGATGAGTTCTGCATGAAGGTGACCTCAAGGTGAGGGCATCAAAGCCCTCCCTACAGCCCATTCTGGATTAAATGTGCTGTTTCTCATGAATAGATAACACCAACAGGGATGCTAAATGATCTTTTCCCTTTCATTTTGGAATAGGAATTTTTTCCTTAATGTTCTTTTTATATTGTCCTGTCTCATGTCTCAGAAAATTGCTCCTTTTGAAGCCCATTAGCCTGATAAAGGCTGATGAATATTTTAGGGGCCCTTGGAAAGTAATCAGGAGGTGTCCGAGCAAGTATTTCCAAAATCCTATTACACCCTACTGCAAGTACAGCTCAGTACCTACTAATGAGGTTCTAACCAAGTTTACGTCCGTCCTGCTCCACGTCTGAGGCCACATCTTGGGTTGGGGCAGACTCTTAGGCAGGGCCTGTGACTGGTGTAGGCCTGACCCAGTGGTGTGGGAGTGGCACAAAGGAAGACCTGGAAACAGAGCCTAGGGGTCGTGGAAGAGTGGGGAGCTAAGGAGAAGGCATCTAATCCAAGCAGGCTCATCCTGTGCACCTTGGACTTGAAGTCTGCAATCAAGAGTAGGCAGGTGGCATATTTCAGAGCCTCATGTTCTCTGAGGCATGGAGAAATCTCTAGCCAGTCCCAGGGTGGGGTTGGAAGAAGGTGGCAGTGCTGTGACCCTGACCGTATCCCGTGCTCTTTGAAATGTGGGCAGAGCATGAGAGTCAACCAGGCAGCCCTGGGGGGCCCCCCTGTCCTGGCCGCCATACCACCCTCTTGGCAGCCATCCTCTCAGGCATGACTGCTGTGTAGGACCCATGTGCTGACTGACTCTACATCACTTCACACTGCTGACGCTGGGAGGAGAAGGATCCTCTGGCTCGCGTCCTTTCACGATACTTACAGCATTTTTGTAGGACAAAAAAAAAAAATTCCAAGGAAGAAACAAAATAATTCCATAACTAACAGTAGCGGTGACCCCTTTCAACATAGGAATCTTTTCCTAGGTATTACCCCCCCAAGTTTTCCGAAGCATGATTCATGAACAGCAGCCCCATGATGCCCTGAAGAAAAACAGCGACCATGTATACTGGGTCTTGTTTTTTTTTTTTTTTTTTTTTTTTGGATTTCCCATTTCATTTGCATATCCAAGGCTCCCAGCAGCCTCAAAGTATGAAGTATATGCCTATAATAACTTTCCAACCTTGTTGGAAAATGAATTTTTCTATTTATAGCATTCCTGTAAGCGTCCTGTGAAACAACAGTGGGAGAAGGTCAATTTGGATCATACTGTGTATATGATTTGAGTTTGCTGGCTTCACTTAATGTCAGCATTAAAATGCCTTTACCAACTTCAGTTTAGATGGCTGTATAGTATGCATATACTAAACCATATTTAAATATGTCCTTAGAATCACGTATTAATTATGTACCAGCAATTATAAAACATGCTGTAACCTAATACTATATTTATTTATGAATAATTATTTGCCTGCATTTCTGATTATATCCTTGGGAAAGATTCATGGAAGTGCAATTACTGAGTCAAAGGTTGGAGGTATTTTGAAGGCTCATGACACACGCTGTCATTTTTTTTTCCGGCAGAAGTTTGTGCCTTTTTGTTCTCCTGCCCACAGACTCTAAGAGCATTCGTGCATTGTACCCTTACCACATTGAGTGTTAATAAAATATACAATCCTGGCAATTTGAAAGGGGATACATTTTATCTCATTTTAAGATGGTTCACAAAAGATGGCAAGATTTATATTCTCCAAGGTCAAAAGGGAGGGCCTTCTGGGAGTGGGGAGCTCCCTGAGCTAAGACTCGAAGACAGGAATGCTGGGGAGCTTCCTACTTAGCTCCTGATTGGGCATCTTTGAACTCAGACTAGGTGAATGCTTGCAGACTTCTGGCACCAAGTAATCTACGAAGGCTGCCCAAGGAGATGCCTAGTTAGGGTTTCACTAACGTGGATCTGTGATTAGGAGGAGACCTGCATTAGCCCTCTGTTAGAGTTGGAGGGACAAACTGTAATAAAAAAATGATCAAGCCAGGAGGCAGCAAAAATAAATGTGTCAGTGCAATGGCTCAACCGTGAGAGAAGGAGATTAGGCAAAGTGACCTTTCCTGGGGGGAGAGAAGAACTTTAATTCCTGACTGTTCATGAATCACTGGTGAATGCAGTTGGCACCAAGCATGTCCCGTGTCATCCCCTGAGGCGGTGCCCAGGACCTTGGTGGGGCCAGAGACCCTTTCTCTGTGAAAACTTGCAGGTATGTTCTCAGGATGGGCGGCTGGGATGCTGTTTAGCTGGCAAGTGAAGCAGAGACCAGAGACCAGAGACCCGGGGACACGTGTTGAGGAACGGTAGGTAGCAAAGACGATGCCAAAGGAGGTTGTGTTGGGAGTAGGAGGGTACTCCAGGGTGAGTCGGGCCATGGAAGCCTCCCACTAGAGAGGAGGAGAAAATCAGGCTGCTGACTGGTCGGTCCAAATATCCTCTAAAGCGTGCAGCCCCTGGCACATAATAGGTGGGAGGCAAAAGTATCTCACGTTGAATTGCTGCACTCAAACATTCCTGATTTCCTGGAAAAACCAATCCGGAGCTGGCACTGTGGCCCTTTAAACGATATCTGCACTGGGAGGCGGATGGCAGGGGAAGAAACACAGGCACCCAGTATGGAGGGGTCAGGCTGGTCTGGGAAGGGCCAGGGTGGGAGAGGAGGCCACAGGGATAGATTGGGAAGTGAGACCCAAGGATCTGAGGTGCTTTTATTCTTCAGGCAGCAGGAGGTGTGGGGGGGTTGGGGCAGGGGGGAGGAGGATGGTAGTCATAACAACAATCAATCCTGGAACATGCTTTTCCCTTTTAAAGAAGCTTTTCATACTCCTTACGCTAGTGAATCCTCGCTGCAACCCGATACAGGAGGAGTGCCAGTTTGACACAGGCACCTTTACAACATAAAGGGAGAGAAAGGATATGGTTTCTGATGTCGAGGAGCGGATGTCGGGAGTTAGGTGTAACAGGCACCCCACTCGGGCTTCCACACTCAGCCTCTCGTGTCTCTATTTCACACACAACCAGTGGCTCAGCTTCGCATACTCACCGCCGAATCAGGGTCTGGTGCAGACACTTACCTCCTGAGTGATGGGCTTGCGTGTCAGATTGTCCCCGAGTGGCCCACCTGACGTGCTACAGGCACTTCGGACGCACGGGGTGTCCAAAATTGAGCCCAACACCCCCCATGCTCCAGTCCCCCCTTCGCCCCCTCCTGTGTCCCTGCCTCAGCAAGTGCTCCTCATCCTATGTATCGTCCAGCCAGAACCCTGGGCATTGCTTTAGACTGCCTCACTCTTTCCCTCCCTCCTGCCCGCGTACTGCCAAGTTCTGATGATGCCCCTCTCATCCACTCTCCTCTGTCTACCTTCACTCCCGCTCAGAATTTACAACATGCACTGGATGGGGGGAGGTTGAGGGAGTGCGTCTCTGACAGGCTACTGCAAGAGGGAAAGCACCTGGGCCAGGGGAGAGGCCCATCTGCAGCAGGGGGATGGCCGGAAAGGTCTGGTGTGAGTGTGGGTGGGCAGAGCCTGCAGACTGCTGGTGGCCAGCAGGCGGCGCTGCGCTGGGGGAGCCAGAGAGAGACAGCCAAGAGGACGCGGGAGGGAGTCATGCAGGCCAAGCCTGGGGAGAATGGGCCAGGGCTCACACCCGTTTTAACAACTTCTGGGGAAGCATGTTGTGGGCTTTGGGAAAATAATTGAAAAATTTAAATCCTGACTCCTTCACCTGTAAAGTGAGGATAATAAAGAGTACCCAATCAGAGGGTTATTGTGTGACGGGAGCTAAAATAAAGCATATACAATGCCGAGCACGTGTTTGCAGCCTGAGCAGATATGCAGACCCCTTTCCTTTTCCAAATACATTGAGATGCTGCATAAAACAGAACAGCGATAATGACAAAACAGAACAAATAAGAGAGTTAGAAGTCCTTAGGTATAAAAAGCAAACAAAACCCCCAAAGCTGCACCTGACTGTTGTTGGAAGCAAATGACTGCTGAGGGGCTATGG
This sequence comes from Panthera leo, assembly GCF_018350215.1. NCBI lineage: Eukaryota > Metazoa > Chordata > Mammalia > Carnivora > Felidae > Panthera > Panthera leo. The sequence continues at coordinate 122,550,273 of NC_056687.1, forward strand.
CCCACCCTTTCTTCTTTTTTTTCTTTTATTTTTTTTAATGTTTATTTATTTTTGAGAGAGAGAGTGAGACAGAGCGTGAACAGGGGAGGGCCAGAGAGAGGGAGACATAGAATCGGAAGCAGGCTCCAGGCTCGGAGCTGTCAGCACAGAGCCCAACGCGGGGCTTGAACCATGAACCCTGAGATAATGACCTGAGCCAAAGTCGGGCGCTCAACTGACTGAGACACCCAGGTGCCCCATGCAGCCCACCCTTTCAGCCGTGGTTTCAAAGCCAGTGGGAGAGAGGAATGTAGACTCAGGTCCTTCACCTGGGAAAACTCGACCTGACACGTCTGCATAAAGCCTGCAGCTGCAGAGGGGCCATATGAAGCCTGTGTCCTGGGACAATGGCAGCCATGGATGGACGGAGGGAGGCAGGGAGGAAGTTGGACAATGGCTCTGGAACAGGTCACCTCTGCGACGTTAGACCTGCAAGCCTGCTCTGTGCGTGTGCATCGGCTCCAAATGTACACAGCCTGCCTGATGCAGAAACCTGGAACTCAGACACAAACTTAACAACGCATCCACAAAGTCTCTAGGCCCTCCACAAAGACATAGTCGGAATCTATTCTACATATGCTCACCACCCAGGGCTTAGGCAGGACAATTCCTGCTGGCCTTGAGCTCAGGGTTAAAATTTACAAAACAAAGAGGAGGCAATCCTTTGTGTGTGAGAGAAAAGGCAGACAAAACAAATGATCAAACCCACATTCAGAGAACCACAGAAAATGGAGCAATTAGAAAGGAAATAGAGGAAAACAGGTCTGAAAAAGAATCAAAGAAAAATTCCAGAAACAAAAGACATAGTTATTGAAATAAAAATAAATCAAGAAAACTGACAATGGCATTAGAGAACTGGCTGATAAATGAGATTAGAGAACAGCGAGAATTTGATAAAGCAACAAAGAGGTGTATGGTTTCTATGGCTGATCAAAGGACATATTCCAACAAACAGCCTGACAGATGTGTGTGGGGAGGGCCCCCCCCCAGGTGACCGCAGGGGGGCTGGGCTCCTGAGGACCTCTTGCATCCTGCCGATGCATGTACTACTCTATTGTAGCGCCTCGCATTCTAGAAAGCCATTCTTTACTTCCACAGCCCCCTCCTGTGACAAATTAGAGGACAGTGGACACACAGAGCCCCCTAGCCCCCGCCCCACAGGACATGTTTGAAGGGCAAGTCAAAACCAAACTTCCCTTCCTGAAACGGAGAGCGATTGAACCAGGAGTGTTGAAACCATGCAAATCGAGTTCTCACTGTGGACTTGCAAGGCCCTTTGGCCTCAGGCCGCTGTTTGGGAACATTTAGAAAGATGAGGTTTTGGTCACTGCCAAGACCAACCTCATGCCAAAGCAAAGATGCCACTCTTATTTGCAAATCTCTTTAAGATCTTCCCAGGAGGTCGCCTGCACCTCCAGACTGGCAGGGAGAAGTACAGTGTGTTTTCGGGAAGGTGATTATGACAGCTCAGAAAGCACCCGCTGGGCCTTCTGTCAAAAAGCAATTGCTGACTCAGGGCGGTGGAGCCCAGGGGACCGCGAAACATGAAAGGTAGCTTGTGTCAAAGAGACCACCTCCATTTGCAATTTGGTTGAGCAACATTTGGGCCAATCCCCAAAACAATCCTGAAAATCTGTCCTTGCAGTTTGTGCCTGGAGCACGTAAATCAAGACTTGCTCGCACCCACGCACCCATGATTTAAACTCGTCCAGGGGGAGAGAAAATACACCTTTATTATGCACTGATGATATGCCTGGCACCATGCTATGGTTTTTGCGTATGTAATTACGATAGGAAAAGATAGGAGAAAATAGGCAGAGAGGGTTAGGACCTGAGGTCCCTGGGTGCGGAAAAACACATAGTTTGGAACAATGCTGGGCGTCTCTGACCACAGCCACCCCGCTGGGGTGTAAGGTTCCTCCTAAGAATGTATCAGACACCATCTACCCCCCTGAGGTTCCCCTCAGGAATTTGACAAAAGACCTAACTAAAAATAAGTAGTAGACCACAAAGCGTATGACCCACAAGGAATGATGTGGCTACAGACCACCGCTCATGCAATGGAATCGAGCCGATCAGGAAGGGACAGCCCTGCACCTAGAGCCATCCAGCCAGTAAGGGTGGAACCTGAGAAGGAATGACGGGGAAGGGAAGGGAGAGACGACCAGAACCTTATAAAACAAGGACCCTTGCCTATAGTCACGGGCATTCCCTTTCGAATGCCCCCTCTGTAGACAGCTTTCACACCATTCTTCCTTTCTGATCTTATACTCTAATAAGCTTTCACCTGCTGCTCATTTTGCGTCCACCTCTTCATCCTTCGAAGCGGCGAAACAATGAACCCCCCATATTGAGGTAGAGAATTCCGCAACATAATCAGCTTCTTGGATCAGCGGTTCATTCTTCCCCACCACAGCCTTTCAGCAATGCCAGTCAGATCTCCCTTCCCCACCTCTGGAGGACAACTCTGGGAAGATCCCTTAACTTCCAGATCTTACTGATGGATGGCCTCATTTTTACGTGTTAAAATGGTACTTCAGTTAGTCTCTCGTCCAAACCAAAGCTTCTCTCCCCAGCCTGGGTCTGATCTGTGAACTCTACAAAGGCCCATGGAGGTAGGGTTGGCAGCTTCATGGGGGAGCCAGATGTGTGGGGGCAGCAAACCTGCACATGAAGTGGGCATTGTACATTCTGGGTGCTGGGTCTCCCATACGAGTAAGCAAGAAGAATGGGGCCAACCAGCAGAGATGAGGCCCCTCTTTGGCCATCACTCAGGAAAGTGTGACCCTTTCAGGCTTCTTTCCCAAGTGGGTATTTTGTAAAACACGGTCCTGCAAGATATATCATGAACAATGGGGTCAGGGTCAAAATTAGAAAAGCTTCATGTTACACAGTTAATCAGGTTTCTTCTAGCAAGACTCCACGGACCAGTGGTTCTCAAAGTGTGGTCCCTGGACCAGCAGCATCGGCACCAGCTAGTGTTATGGACTGGATGTTTGTATCCTCTCCAAATTCATATGGTGAAGCCCTAATGCCCAGTGTGATGCTATCTGGAGGCGAGGTCTTTGTGAAGTAATTAGGTTTAGGTGACATCATAAAGGTGGGGCTCCCCTGGTGGTGCTTTTGTCCTTATAAGAAGAGGAAGACCGGAGCCCCTCTTTTTCTCTGCTTGTGAGGACACAGGAAGAAGGTGACCTTCTGCAAGCCATGAAGTGGGTTTCCACCAAGAACTGAATCTGCTGGCACCTTGAACTTGGACTTCCCAGCCTCCAGAACTGTGAGGAATACATGTCTATTGTTAAAACCACCCAATCTGTGGTATTTTGTTCTGGCAGCCTGAGCTAAGTCATCAAGGAACTTGTTAGAAATGCAGATTCTCCGGCTCTACCCCGGATCCAATGAACAGAAACCCTGCAGGTGGGGCCCAGCAGTCTGTGTAACAGGCTCTCCGGATGTTCAGACAAGTCAAGTTTGAGACCCTTTGCCTCAGAGAATTTAATACGCTAATGTGGTCGATAGACTAGTCAGTTTAGCAAATTTGTTCACCGCGTTTATCCTGTTTGCCTGTTAGGCACCTATGAATATCACCTGAAACAAACAAAAAAATCTCAGAAGACGCATGCTGTGAAATTCATTAAGTTCGCCGAACACATATTAACAGAGTACCCACTGTGTCCCAGGCAACTTCCGGGCACTGGGGATGTGACAGTGAACAAAACAGGGAGATTTCTACCAGTCCCTTCCCACTTTCCAGCGTTTGCCCTAGTCTCTCCCCTCCCCCACCGTCCTGCCCCTCCGGTCCCCGACTGACTTCCCTGCCTCTGCTCACACACGTTGGCTGTAGCTCTTCCTTTTGAGCAGTAGGATTCCCTTGCCCCCAAAGCAAAAGGCCTCTCTTAAGCTTGCCAAGCTTTCTCCCGCCTCAGTTGTTGCTTCCAGGATGTGCCATCGAATTCCTCGGGGGATATTTTCCTCATGAATTTGCTGAACAGCTGACACCTGTCAGGGCCCTGGGGCGCGCACTGGAGCTGCGGAGGCAGGCCAGGAAGCACATGTCTTAAATTTGACAATTAGGAAAGGGACGATTTCTCCCCAGGTGTGCTTTCCCTGATCACAGTCAGCTGCACAAAGACCAAGCCGATCGCTCGCCCTGACACAGGAAAGGTGTGGAAAGCGAGATGCTTTGGCTTGGGGCTGAGGTGGGTGCTGCTCCCAGACTGTGAGCCTGTCGCGGTCGGTACAGCCTAAGAGGCGTGATGGCCACTTAACAGTGAGCGCTTGTAGACGGACCGACTAACTGAACGAATGAATGATTACAGTAAAACCAGCCAAAGCCAGCGACACTGGAAATGGATCCTTTAGAAAAGGGGGACGTGGGGGCCATCTCAGAGAGCTGGAGCACGGTTCTGGGGGTAAAGCTGTGTCTGTGTCAAATACTTAGAATTCTGACAAGCTCACCAGGATGGCAGTCCAAGAGACAGGGTTGAGAAGGTCCAGCAAACATGGAAAGTTCTGGATAGAAAACGAGGCAAAGGAAGGAGGGTGAAGGTCATCAGATACAGGGGAGTCCGGAGAAGACCCTGACGAAGGAAGGTCCCAGGCATGTCGCGAAGGCCTCCTCACGGCCTCTGGCTTCAAGGCCCATCCTGGGGGTACCTGCATCTCTGTGCGTTCCCACCAAGAGGCAGTGGCTTTGAAGAGTCAGGTCAGAGGAAATTTCAGCTGCACCCTCTTACCTGGGCTGGGACCTGGGGCAATTTTCTCAAACTTTCTTAAACTTGGTGGTCAGTTTCTTCATCTGTAAAATGGGTAGAACACCTGTGTTGCAGGAAGGTTTGTTTATTCCGTGGATATTTATTGGTAGCAACTATATAGATCAGGAATTGTTCTAGGTGTTGAGTGTATAAAGTGAGCAAAAACAGACGCAGTTCCTTCCCTAAGGGTGTAGACAGAAAATACTCGCATAAATAAATGTAATGTTCTAACTGAAAGAAATACTATGCAGGGGCGGTACAAGGTGCCATATGAGCTCAAAGTTGGGAGATCGGAGCTAGTTGTGGCAGTGAAGAAGTCAGGGTGAAGGAAAAGGAGGCAGGTGAATGGGCTGGTGGGGGTAAGAAGGTTCCAGGAGGAGGGAAGGGCAGGGACAATGGCCCTGTGGTAGGAGCACCGAGGGGACGGGAGAGCTTGTGACGTGGTGCTGAGGACTTGGCAGGGCTGGTGTCATGGGCGCGTCAGTCTCTGCCCTTCCTTCAGCCCCGCTGCCGCCAGCACCCCTTTGGGTCTATCCCAAACTCCCTGCCCCCAGATTACTCTTCCTGTGTCTGCAGACTGGTCTCCGCATGGCTCCAGACCCGCGGGGTGCCCACCTTCCACAGACTCAGCTTCACCGCTCAGCCTGAGCCTGGAGAGGGACCTAGGACAGATCAACGCTGGGGCTCTGGAGCCAGGCCTCCAGGGTTCACGCTCTAATTTGACCCCTTCCTGGCTGTGTGATCCCAGGCCAGTCACATTCCCTCTTTGTGCCTCGGTTCCTTCATCTAGGCAATGGAAACAACAATAGTAACTACCTCCTGGGGTTTACCCAAGTCCCTCACAACATTCATGGCACATACTTAATTTTACATTTTGTAAGTAGCCACATTAAAAAACTAAAAAGGAACAGGTGATACTAGCTTTAATAATACACTCTAATCCAGGGGCACCTGGGTGGCTCAGCCGGTTAAGCGTCTGACTCCTGATTTTGGCTCAGGACATGGTGTCACAATCGTGGGGTGTAGCCCCATGTCTGGGCTCAGGGCGAGTCTGCCTGAGAATCTCTCTCCCTCTCTGCCCCTTGCCCACTCATTCTCCCTCTCTCTCTCTCTCAAAATAATAACCTTAAAACAATAATATACTCTAATTCAATATATCCATTCATCATGCAACGTGTAATCAATCTTAAAATATAACATATTTTACATTCTGGTTTTCTTACTAAGTCTTTGCAGGGCACTGTGTTCGTTACATCGTCAGCACACCTTGCTTCAAACTGGCCGGATTTCAACTGCTCAACAATCACGCATGGCTAGTGGCTATCCTGCTGGTCTGGCCAGCCTTTGGCTCTGAGATCCATGGGGCAGGGCCTTGCCTGGACTCCAGGTATGTGGTAGGTTCTCGATAAATGCAGACTGCACATGTGAAAGCATGGATGCATGGGAGAACAGCAGTCATGCTCTGCAAAGCCCCCGTCTGCTCTCATTTGGCTTCCTCCTCTGTTACAGGGCACACAGCATTTCAGCCATGATGGGGATCAAATCCTGGGTACCCAGTGCCAAATGACCTTTCCGAAGAGAAGGTGAGAGGTGCACTTACGGACCTAGAGGCCCAGAAGGCACCATTAGGAGGACCATGTGAAGAAAGAACGGTGGGGTGGTGAAGATTCATGAGAATAGGCCCCATCCTGGGAGCCCTGGGCCTTCTGCCTGTAGGCAGAGGGAAAGGGGAATGGACGGAAGGCGAGGGGGCTTCTCCCAGAAGGGCTCTCTCAATTTCCTAGGACCTTGGCAGGAGAGGCAAGAGTTGGCAGAAGGAAGACAAGGTGGGGGGACACTTTGGTACAAAAATGTTCCTTTCTGTGCTGAATTTCTCTTCTTATTCCTTATTAGATAAGCAGCAGTGAGCAGTCACACATCACCCTTTTTACACTCAGGGAGGGTGACATTTGTGGGCAGCTGCAGAAGGACAGGGTCCCCTGGTGCCTACAGGGCCCAGAGTGCAGTGGGGGCTCGCTTAAGGAGCCCCAGCTTGTTCAGTGGGGCTGGAGCCCAGAACTCCTGTTTCTCATCCTCAGGCCTATGCTTTTGAAAGTTATCTCCTGGCAAAGATGAGAATAAATCATAAGCTCTTTGAAGAGAACCCCGGTATATTAAACAAATAGGTTACTGAGATGCAGTTAACTATTCACTAATGTATTTGCAGAAAATTAATTTTTCATTCCGCCACTCAGAATATTGAGCCTGGCTGTTCATAAATACACAGTCTGACTCCTCCTTGCAAGTTTAAATAAAAAAAAAAAAAAAAAAAAAAGAGGACTCTCCCAGTGGATATCTTTAGAGAAACATAATTATAATTTAGTTGACAGATCTCATATCTCGGTGCTGGCGAATAAACCTCCCCTGAATAATTCAAATAATAAATTCTACCCCTTTGGAAAACTGAGCCGATCCTGAATGGAACTGGTTAAGCGCTTCCATCTCCAAAGACACAGCACGTGGCAGCCAGCAAGCCCGTCTCGGATCTCCCTGGGCCCTCCTCCGGTACTGGCTCCAGCCACCAGCCGTGGCGCCTCTGTCCCTCCTCGCCTTCGGCCACGTGCCTACCTCGACTGTCTGTTAGCTCTCTGGTAACCGAGACGAGTGTGCATCCCACAAGGAGAGGCTGAACTTCCAGCGCTGACCACCCCCCGCCCCCAACCACCACACACACACACATGGGCTTCTCATGCTGATCTTGCTTTGGTAGCATTTGGAGTGCCTGGGTGTGATTGAAGGCTAATGTTAGCGGGCTCAGGTCACTGTATGACATCACTGCTCCGGAAGAGATCTGTCCCAGCCACGTGTGGATCACCTGTTCCCCTCGCAGAGCAGTTTCTGTAGAAAGGCCTCTTTGCAGTTCACGGGGGCCTCCAGGGAAGGCACGTGAATAGGTTATCTCTGCTTGGAATTCCCGGCGAAGAAACCGGGTACATTCTTGGAAATATAAGTCAGTCCGTGAAGTCTGGGAGAACTTGTAGAACCCTTTCGGGAACAGTCACAGGCCGAAATTCATTACGACATCCAACATCTTAAGGCCAGTCTGTCAAGGATATTTGCCAAGTGGAATTTTCACCCCTGGCTTTTGGTCTCGTAATAAAGCTTTGGGAACAGTTTAAAATCCAGCAAGAGCCACCCTCCCCCCTTCCCCCTAAAATAAAGCAACCCAAAGAAACACAAAAATCTGCCCAGCGCCGACCTTGCCTTGCTTTGGAGAGACGGTGGGGTAGTCTGACCAGCTCCACGCCCAGACTCAGTGTGGACTTCTGAGAGCTGGTTAGGTGCCACGCATGTGTTGGTTCCAAGCTTCAGCCTGATGGCAGATGTCAGAAAATATATACGGCCCTCTCCGTTAACTGAGGCAAGTATGTCTCATTCATCCTGGCTTCTGTCAGAGCCGCAGCGTTCAGGGACCAGGTTTTGCCACATCTTTGAAGAAGACTGGGAAGGCCTACATCCACGACTCTGTGTTGGCCTTCGTATTAGTTTGCTCGGGCTACTGCAATAAAGCACAACCCCCTTGGCTTCAGACAGCAGGAACTTGTCGGTCTCACAGTTCGGCAGGCCAGAGGTCTGAGAGCAAGGTGTTGGCGGGTTGGCCCTTCTGTGGGTTCTGAGGGAAAATCTGTTCTGGGCCTATTTCCTGGCTTCTGGTGGCCACAGGCATTCTTGGCTTGTGGGTGCAGTCTTCCCTCCTATCTTCACATGGTATTCTCCCTGTGTGTTTGTGTCTTCACACGGCCATCTTCTTATAAGGACACCAGTCATATTGCAGTAAGGGCCCCCCCTACCCCAGTATGACCTCATCTTAAGTAATTTAATTTGCAACAGACCTATTTGCAAATAACGTCACAGTCTATTATTGGACATTAGGGCTTTAACATATTTTTTGGAGGGATGCAATTCAGTCCATAACAGCCTTCTCTTGGTCCCCCCATGTTCTCACCGTGCGGGGGTAGGGGCATAGAAGGTGCTCAAAGGATGTGTGCAGTATTCCATCCTATCACTCACCATGTCAGAAACTGCAAAGGGGCAACCTAGAATTACCACCATTCTCTGGTGTGAGGAAAGAACACTCTTTGAATCCCGTAGGATAATAAGAGTAAGCTGTTATATGTGTTCAGGAAGTGCTATTTCATTTCACTTCATTTCATTTCATTGAGCGAGAGATGTGGGGCTTGATCCCATGACTCTGGGATAATGACCTGAGCCGTAATCAAGAGTCGGATGCTCAACTGACTGAGCCACACAAGTGCCCCAGGAAGTGCTACTTTTAAAAGGAGAATCCCTGGTTAAGTAATACAATAATAAAAGCCTCCCATTAAACGTTCTGTAGACCATATTCATTCATTCATTCATTCATTCACTTACTCATTCATTTATTAATTCAATCAGCATGCACAGAGTCTGTTGTGCACCAGACATCTGCTCCACATGGAAGAAGCAGAGGTCCCATGCAGGAAACTTGGAGACTTGTTTCTGCCAGGCTGGGCCTCTAAGGCTTCTTCTCCAGTGATCTGGCAGAAGTGGGGAGATGCTCAGACTTAAGACCACTTCCAAAGCAGTTATTCGAACGCCTGAGTGTGAGTACTAAGAAATCTCTATATCTATCTTTACCTTCGATTCCTGACCTAAAAACCATTGTAAATTGGGGTATTGGGAGACTCTTTTGTTGTAACATTTAGTCTCAGCAACAGTTCCTGACACAGTACTCTTAAGACCTTTGCAATTCTCTGCATGATAGGAGCATCTGACAGTAAGCCCCTAAATCCTTTGGAATTTCCTGGGCAATAGAAGCATCTTTTGTCCCAGTGAGTCGACTCTGGGTGGGCTCCTGGATGGCGGTCAGTCATCAGAAAGGCCAAGTCATGATTGGAAGCTTGGAACTTTCAGCCTCCCCTGTGCCCCCCTGCCATCCTCTGGACAAGGAAGAGGGGCTGGAAATAGTAACCCACCATACCTATATGATGAAATCGCCATAAAAGTCCCAACAGTATGGGCTTCAGGGAGCTTCTAGGTTGGTGAACACATCCAAATACAGGAGGGTGGTGCAGCCCAACTCCACAGGAACAGAAGAAGCCCCTACACTTGGGATCCATTCAGACCTCACTGTTCTTTATCCGGTTGATCATCTGTACCCTTTCTCATACGCTTTATTATTTAATAAGCTGATAAATGTAAGTTAGCGTTTGCCCGAGTTCTGGGAGCTGTTCTAGCAAATGACTGAATCCAAGGAGGGGGGTGTCTTTGGAACCTCCGATTTGTAGCCAAGTTGGACAGAAGTTGTGGGTAATCTGGGCACCTCCTACTTGCTTACTGGCATCTGAAGTAGGGGTGATCTCGTGGGACCAAGCTTTTAAGCCGCAGGGTCTGCGTGACCTCCAGTTCAGTGCCAGCGTTGAACCCGACTGTGGGACACCCAGCTGGTGTCTCAAAGCATTGCTTGATGTGGGAAAAATCCTGCACATCTGGTATCAGAAGAATTGCGAGCATGGCGTAGGGAGAGAGTAAAGGAGACGCACACGGGGTTTTCTTTGCACACACTGAGGTTCTAAGGCAGTGTTTGGATTTATCTGGTAAGGCAGGTGCGTTGTGTAGAAGGAGGGAAGGCCGAGGACCGCATGTTCTCCAGGCCCTCATAGCTGCCCTGCCTCTCCTGTGGCTCTTCCTGGGGCCTGGATGAAGGAGACCTACCATGATGCCATGCACACCATGGGTCCTCAGTCCCTGTGTGAGTGGAAGCTCTCCCTACCGACCTGCTAAGAGAGCTGAGTCTCAGACAATTCTTTTCTCCTCTCTCCCAAACTCTTGGATAAACGTTTTGTTTTCTTTAGTAGGAACCTTCCTTGATGAGTTGCATTTCCCATGAAATCCTGGGAGACAGCCACCCTGAAGTCGCTCTCACTATGTGGGGAGAATAATCACCCCAAGGATGTCTACATCCCAACCCCTGCAACCTGCGTGACATGTGTTACCTCATGTGGCAGAGGGACTTCCCAGAAATGATGAAGTAAAGGATTTTGAGATGGGGAGTTTTCCTGGAGTATCCAGATGGGCTCAGTGTAATCACAAGTGTGTTTACAAGTGAGGGAGGGAGGAAGGCGGGTCAGAGAAGTCTGGAGGTGGTAGAGGCAGAGGTGGGGGGTGTGAGTACTGACTTTAAGGATGGAGCCCAGGACGGTGGGTGGCCTCTGGAGCGGGAAAGGACAAGGAAGCCGATTCTCCCCAGAGCCTTCCGAAGGAACACTGCCCTCCTACACCTTGGTTTTAGTCCCGTGAGACCCATTTCAGACTTCTGATCTCCAAACCGTAAGATAATAAATTTGTGTTGTTTGAATCTACTAAGTGTGCAGTAACTTGTGCGGTGACAATAGAAAACAGATGCACGCATCGGAGTCCACGCTCCTTGCTTCTCCAAACACAAGATGTCTTCACCGTCATCTTTTGGTTCTATGTGCCATACTTACACATGCCTCTGTTTCGTGCCCTCTCCAGCTTCTCCGACGCCGCCCGCCCCCCAAATCAGGCACAGAGTACGCTGACCTCTCAATCTCCTCAGTATTTTTTTTAAGTTGATTTATTTATTTTGAGAGAGAGAATGAGAATGAGTGGGAGAGGGGAAGGGAGAGAGGGAGAGAGAGAGAGAATCCCAAGGAGGCTCCGCACTGTCAGTGCAGAGCCCTACGCGGGACTCAATCCCATGAACCATGAGATCACGACCTGAGCTGAGATCAAGAGTCAGACATTTAACCAACTGAGCCACCCAGGTGGCCCTGAGTCCCCTCCGTATTTTGAAGGGTGTTTCTCATTATCATATCCCATGCCCACTTGTAGATGAACAAATAAGCAAAAGTCACACCTACTTAGATACTGAGAAGGGCTGGTCTGCCACACAGAGCAAAACTGGCTACCTAATGCATCTCCCCAAAGCTAGAGTTCCCCAGGAACTAACTGCTGCTTAATAAGGCTCCTTTCCTGAAATGACGCAGACCTCTGCATGGAACCACGTGCTGCGGCATGGGGAGCTCGGCAGCTGGCCTCTGTCCACCCGTTATGCAAACATAGGCCTCTGCACCTGCTGCTGCTCAGCCTGTCCAAGGTGTTTCATTTGCGACAAGTCTTTCCAATTAGTCATGTGCGGTTGCCTTGGGCCCCAGGCAATTCCTAAGCCTGAAAGATGTGCTCTTTGAATTCTTTTTTTTTTTTAATTTTTTAATGTTTATTTTTGAGAGAGAGGCAGAGCGTGAACAGGAGGGGCACGCACACACACACACACACACACACACACACACACACAGAATCCGAAGCAGGCTCCAGGCTCGGAGCTGCCAGCACAGAGCCTGTCACAGGGTTTGAACCCACAAAGTGTGAGATCGTGACCTGAGCCAAAATTGGCCGCTTAACCAGCGGAGCCACGCAGGTGCCCCTGTGCTCTTTGAATTCTTTGAAATGCCTCCCTAGGGAAAGGCCCACTTAGGAGAAGTCTCCCATCTTAGCATCTTGCGATCATTACCACCTCTGTGTGTACAGCACTTTCTCCTCTGCTTTGCGCTGCTCCCTGGGCTGAGAACTTTCCACGCATCGTCTTATGTATTCTTATGTATTTGCTGGGGCAACTCTTGGAAGTAACACTATTCTTTTCTTCACCTTGCAGAGGCTCAGAGAGGTTAAGTAACTTGCCCAAGGTCACACAGCGAGTTTGTGTCTAGAGCCTCACTGCAAAGCCTCGCTGATCACTGTGAGCCATCAGTCAGCAGCAGTGTGTCCTAGCAGCACAGCCATCACCCGGGAGCCGGTTAGAAACTAGTTGCAGACGTCACTCTGACCTTCCGAATTGGCATTTGCAGTCTAATGAGATCTCTAGGTGTTCAGTGTGCATTAAGGTTTGAGGAGCTCTAAACCGTTATGTGGTATGATCACCCAAGAAAGAAAAAAATAAGCACATATTGGATGAGAGCTTGAATAGCGTGTCTGGGAAGGATTCCTGCAGGTCAAGTGAAAATAGGCTGGAAGGCCTTGGGAGAGGCAGATGAGGCCTCTGGAAGCATTTCATTTAATCCCTAAGCATCTAGCTGCTCCCTCCTCTCTGCCCCTAGCTCTCAGACCAGACAGAGGGGGCTGCTCCCACTGGTTTGCTGAAGGACTGACACAGGTGTTTGTCCTTGTGTGGTGGCCATGGGAGCCGATGGCCTGCAAAGGGCATTAGAGCTATCGGGACCACTCTTGCAAACATCTCAGCCTTAGGAGGAAGGAGTGGGAACTCAGGCAAGCTAGCTAGTGTGAAGGTGGGAGGCGGGTGGGGAGGGAGAGAGAGAGAGAGAGAGAGGGAGAGAGAAAACAAAAGCAAGGTGGGGGAGGGGATGGGTTGACTTGGGCAGGAGGCGCCTTGTGCACCAGAGGAGGTAAGTGAAGGGCAAGTGCTCTCCACAACCAGGCTCCCTCCAAACAGGATCAGGGGGCCCTCCCCATCCCCCCCCCCCCCCAACACTCACTTAGAAGTGAGAGGAGTGAGATTGGTACTTAATCACTCTCCTTACTGCCTTGGAACTCATCCATTTAGATCTTATTTATTTATTTGTTTGTTTATTTTATTCCTCCTTCATTCCTCATCGGATTTAGAATTTGTATTGATAATAGATACTTAATAACCATCATTAATGGCAACAGCACTGATCATTTTCCATTAATGAAATAATACTTATTATTTTCAAAGTATTCCACAGAGTCCCTGGGAGGACAAATGGGTGAGTATTGTATGCATTCTACAGAGATAAAAGTAAGGCCTGCAGAAGTGTGACTTCATCGGAGGCAGCTTCTGGAGTAGGGGACCGGGCGCAGCCCAGTTCTCCTGAATTCTAGATGCCATCGCTTCCTTGGCATTCCCTCCAACTAACCAAATAAATGTGAAAGCCAAGCCAGCAGTAATGACACAAGGAGATAGGGAAACCGAATGACTCCATAAAAATCTGCTCTTTCGCTCCTTTTCCTGCTTGTGTTCTTGCTAGGACCCACATCCCCACTTTACACATGTCTCAGAAATAGTGTATGTCTTCATTGTAAGGGACAAGCAGTTCATGATTTCTTTGGAGTCTTCCAGCAAAACAGGTAACATCTAAGGAAGGGCCAGGCGAGGATGAGCAGAGGAAGCCATCCATGCGCATTTCAGATCACCAGACCTAGACACTGTGATGCCAAGACCCCTGGCTCTAAGCAATAAGTGACTTATGGAGGACACCCGGAGGGTTGTCCTTGTTCTGACTGGTTCCTGGATGCCTGAGAGGATGCATACACCAGACCACAATTGTCAGTGAAAACCCCACACCCTGAGCAAAGACGAGACTCTCTTTTCCTTTCTGACTCTTTCAGACGCTCTGTCTGCACCTATACTCTCTCTATACCTTCAAAAACTCTGTTCTCACTTCCTGCTGGCTCATGTTTGACTTCTATCCTGCACAAAGCCAAGGACCCTCTTGGCTAGTCCTGTGGGTCCTCCCCGCCACCTCCCGGGCCCTTGGACCTGGCCTGCCTGCATCAACAACACTGATCAAATGTGGGCAAAGAGGAGAAGATGCCACAAGCTGATTCAGGAACATTTACCCCAGTGTCATACTTTAAGAGTATTGTGTTAAGCACAATCCATGTTTTATAGCTTTTTTTTTTTAACATATATTTTTGAGAGACAGAATGAGACAGAGCACGAGTGGGAGAGGGGCAGAGAGAGAGGGGGGACACAGAATCCGAAGCAGGCTCCAGGCTCTGAGCTGTCAGCACAGAGCCCGACGCGGGGTTTGAACTCATGGATTGTGAGATCATGACCCGAGCTGAAGTCAGCAGCCCAACTGACTGAGCCACCCAGGCATCCCAGCACAATCCACGTTTCAGATTCACGACTGAGAATCCTGCTTGAATGGTTTACTCTGGTTCCATGGTGGGACTGCCTACATCTGTTCGAAAGTTTTTCTCTCCTTCACACATTCTGAGTGTTTTCTTCATTTTCAAGTCTGTCTTTCTTCTGTGGACACATATATATGTATATATGTTGCTTGGTTGTTTTTCTCAATTCCCAGATATTTCCTGGGTCTTTAAACAATTACCATTGAGGCTGGTTTGGAGACCAGCCTCTAATCTTCAATTAGGAGAAATGCCTTTTGAATGAGTGGGTGAATGAGGGGATGGTTATGTCTGGAATCCCTGGGGATCAGAAGCTGACACTGAATTCCTGAACCCCTCCCTGGGGGCCCCTAAACCGGAGGCTCTCTGACTCCCCATGAAATGCCCTGATTTTCACACCTTGCTCTCCCATCAATGGGAACCTTTGTTTTTACAGGGGTCTTAGATGTCTGCACCCCATGCAGAGTGAGGGGGGAACTTCAGGCGCCTAGGCATGCCATCAGAGATGCTCGGTGACAAATATTCAGAGATGGTGGGATTAGAGTGCCCGTGACACCAGGGACAATTCCGCCAGTGAGCAGAGCTACCCTGCACAAAGATCAGCCTCTCTCCCTCTAAATGGTATCCCTGCATCCTGGGTCGTAGGAGTGGCTCAGCACTCAGGTGGCTCTTTGTTTCTTGGGTTGCAGTTCTTAGGCCCACAGCCCAGAAAAAGAAAGAAAAGAACGCCCAAGCCGAAGGTGTCCTCCCATGTGGTTGGCTAGCCGTTTAATTACAAGGTCCAATCAAACTAATTACACTTTAAGGACCTCAAAGACATTAGGTAATTAAAGGCCACCTTGCTGCCAGGTTCCAGAAATGCAGATTGTTTCTGTCGCAGTCAGTAGATGGGCCACGTGAGTCATGCAGTGAAGAGGTAAAGCTTGAGACCAAGAGTGAGAGGGATCTGGAGACAGCAGATTCTCTAAGGGCTCAATATGGGTTGACGTTTTCAGAGGCAGAAAGCTATTTGAATTTTTTCTTCTGGCAAAATCCATCATGATAGAAAATCTGGTTTCCTCATCAGATTATATGACTGAGCCATAGCTGCTAAGAGCTGAGTTATGTGAAGATGAAATAAGGTAGACCAGCTAATGCAGTGTTGGGTATACAGGAAGTGCTCAATAGATAGTTATTAATATAATATAATATGATATGATATGATATGATATGATATAATATAATATAATATAATATATAATACATATAGTATAATTATAATATAGTAATTGTTTGCTGTTTGGTTTACAGGAAAAACATTCATCAGTGCCCACAATGCCAGACACAGTGCTCAGTGTTGGGGATTCCAGGGACATGCTGTCCTTGCGGATCCTTGGGGTTTCCAATGACAAATGTAACCCAGGCTTAGAGGAATCACTTCAGGAAACAAAAGCCTTATACTTGGTACGAGACGTGACAGCTCAAGGCCACCTTGTTGCGTAAAGAGAGGTGGTGACAACAGCTATGGGTTCACCCTCAAGCACCCACTCCAGTCACTCTCAGGGGCACTTCAGGGAATAAAAGACATGAGGTGCTTTGAAGATACGACTCTTACTGAGAGACTGGATTAGCACACAGAAAATAATTGTTGAATTTTATATATGCCCTGGCCCATCCAAAACATATCGAACATGGCCTGTGAGGATAAAGTCAGTAGATAATTTTTTTTTTTAACGTTTATTTATTTTTGAGACAGAGAGAGACAGAGCATGAACGGGGGAGGGTCAGAGAGAGAGGGAGACACAGAATCTGAAACAGGCTCCAGGCTCTGAGCAGTCAGCACAGAGCCCGACACGGGGCTCGAACCCACATACCGCGAGATCGTGACCTGAGCCGAAGTCGGATGCTTAACCGACTGAGCCACCCAGGTGCCCCGATAATTTTTTTTTTTAAGTCAGGAAATAAGAAGCCATGGAAGGGAAAATGTGGGTAGGAGAGTCTCTTAGACACCTCTCTGGGCCACCTCACATCTGGGCACCATCTCTCTGTGGGAGGAGTGGGGCAGAGGGCGTGGCCACGGGTTGGCTACAGCTGACATTGTGGCAAATAACTCTGCATGGTCCATCCAAAGGCCCAACCCGATGGCCCCTTACCCTGCTGTGGGGCTCCCAGTTGTCTCTGAGGCATAAGGCACAGCAGGACAAATGCCATTTAAACCTACGGGGACATGGACATTCCTTGGGCAAATATTGAGCTATTGGGAGACAGGTGCCAGTGGACAAATTCTTCTCCTTTTCTCTCCTCCCATAAGACTTAACAGCTAGTTACTACTAGCTAATATTTGCTTCGAAAGAACAATCAGCTGAACTTGATCACAAGCAGTGCACAGCTTGATACCACACCCTTTTTATTTACGTCCCTCAATCCCTACCTCACTCCCCTTTCCCATACATACATTCCCAGGGATCGCGCTCCTCATTATAAAGGAGAGACCCATATACTTTTGCCTCAGGCTTTGCTTTCTAGGGACTCAGGCGAAGACAGGAAGTTAAGATGAAGTGTGGGAGGGAATGTGTGTGGCCTGCCCCCTAAATGTATGTGGGAAGGGTCTGTTCTTCAGCAGAGGGACAGCCAGTGGTTCCAAGCTGTGTAGAAGCCAGTGCAAAGAGGTAACCTGATGTGTTATATTGTCTTACCATGCCCACAAAAGGAAAGGATCCTTTTGGTTAAAGAGAAGCAGAGCTCTTTCTTATGCTGAGTCCAGACTGAAATCTCCTTTGTGGGTTCTCAAAAGGAGGCATTGTGTGATGCAGAGACCTCAACCTCACCTTTTATTAGTCTAACAATGAGTTTTGGGGGCTGGCTCTTATAACACCCTTCGATGTGGCCTGAAAAATGAATCATCAAGGTATACTCCAGCAAGAGCCTGGAGCCAGAGAGATTGTATTTGAATGGTTAATATCAAGGGTTTTGAACTGGTGTGGCTTGCCGTATGACTCCCGGTTCTGCCACTGACTACATGTGTGACCTCAGGCAAATTAAACTCCCTACGTCTCTGTGTCCTTCATCTGTTAAATGAGTCATGATAAGGATAAATAAAATAATGCATGAAGAGGGCTCAATACGACACTCAGCACATAGTGAGTGTCCCGTAGAAATTACTATGGATGACACTGTTCTGAGACAGTCCCTGGAAGGAAGTCCAGGTACAGCATGGTTCTCAGATGATCTGTCTTAATTCACAGGTATGTGTAGAGTATTTTTAGGTGTAGCTCCTATTTTTTTTTCACCAGTGAGGGTCTCTCTTTGATTTCAAACATTTCAGGGTTTGCATACAGTTGCATCCGTGGTCTGAGAGAATAATACAACGACTTAAAGCTACTGTTTATATTTATATGAATATATTATTTTATTAATGATCATAGCATTTGAAATCCAAAAAGCACACGCAGGCTATGTGTGCAAAGTACTTGGCAGGGCAAATTATCCAAGAAGACCCCTCAAAGTAACCCCTCAAAGTGTTCTGTGGTTTGGGGTTCCCAGAGCCAGAGATCTGATCTTTTGATCTTTCTGGCAGTTTGGAGAACACCTGTACTCTAGGCTGTTTGGCTTTTTTGCTTTTACTGGCTACAAATGCTAGTACAGAATAGAGAAATGAAATACAGGGAAAAGAATATTGGGAAGGGCCACGGTAATCACAGGAGTTCCTAAAAAAGAGGCTCTAATTTCTCTTTTCTCTCCCCTTCTTTTCTTCCTTCCCTCCTTCCTTCCCTTCCCCCTCCCTCCCTCTATCTCTCTTTTCTTCCTCCTTCTGGCCCAACCACCTTTCCTCCCTTTCTTTTTCCTTCCCTCCCTCCCTTTTCCTATTTCATTCTATAAATACTCTGTGCCAGTGACTATGCTAATGCTGGAGATTCAGTGGTAACCACATAGAAGAGGTTTCTACCCTCATAAATAAAGCTCAAAGTTTGTAGGGGAGACACATGGTAAATGAATAATAATACAAATGACTGTATATTTTAGGTTGTGACAAATATTTTGAAGGAGGAGCACAGGAAGTGACAGTTTTAATAGCGGGTCCTAGAGTCTAGGAGTCTGGAAAGGCTGACTGACAACAGGTGGGCAACCCCTGGTGGAGAGTGCGCTTACGGATATGTCTCCTCCTCCTCCGACTGCCATGATGGGCATCGTGATCCACAGCTGGGGTGAGGCCACCCTTCATGGGTGTGGGCACAAGCCCCTGGGCCTCTCTAGGAGGCAACGCGCTGTCGTGGAAAGGGCACAGGGTTTTGGAGAGACCCACTCAGGAGCGGTGTGGCTTAGGACAAGCCTCTTCAGTGCTCTGAGCCTCAGGTCTCCCGTCTGTGAAATGGGGTCACAATTCTTCTTTGCAGACCATGGTATGATTAGAAGAGCAAACACAGGCAAAGCCCCTAGAGAAGATCCTAGCATCGAGGCTCAGTAATGTTCATTCCTTTGACCCTCTTCTTCCCCCTTCTGTGGTATTGCAACGTGGTGACGTCATCTAGCCCCTGCTACAGTAGGAAAAGAGCTCTGCCAAGTGCCCCTGTGTGACCCCTACCAGACCTAGCTTCATGCCTAGTATAAAGCAGGTAGCCACAGCGGGTGCTGCTCACAAAATATCTGATGGAGGAAGCAAACTTGTCACAGTGCCCTTAGGTTCCATGACTAATGCTACAGTTCTCAGAACAGCACGACAGAGATTCCAAACAGACCCTGTAATGCATGTAAATGATTTTCCACCATCCTAAATAATAACACAGATTTAATTAAAAAACACTTTAAAGACATCCTCTCAAAGCCGCGGCCCAACCCTCTGTTCCTTTATCAGACTCTCAATTTGCTGACTGGAGTGTGATTTTTGCTGAAACCTCTGAATGGCAAATCACATTTTCATCCCGAAGTGTCAGAGATAAAGCCATGTGAGAGAATGGAATAATTAAAGGCCAAAGAGGTAAACCCAGCGAGGAGTGCAATAGGAAACATGAGTGAGCCAATGATGTTCACAGACTTCTTTTTTTTCCCTTTTGCTGATTACACCAAAGGTCTCGGCTGTAAATTAGAACCGTGTTCTCCTGAAATATTAATCTTTGTCTTAAGTGGAAAAAAAAAAAGTCCATGGTTGATTGTTATAATTGAAACTGCTGGTAAGTGTCCTTGGAAGAGGCAAGTATGGTCTGTCAAACTCTTTGCAGAATATTCTCTACATGGCGGGAAGCCCAAGCTTGCAGTGGGAGCTGACAACAGACAGGGAACCCTGGTGGAGACAGCCCAGGGACTTGCCTCCCTCCTCGGACTGGCATGATGGGCATCATGATTCACAGCTGTGGGTAAGAGGTCACAGGTGTGGGCACAAGCCCCTGGGCCTCTCCAGGAGGCAGTGAACTGTCGTGGAAAGGGCACAAGTTTTTGGAGAGACCCATTCAGGAGTGGTGTGGCTTAGCACAAGCCCCTTCAGTGCTCTGAGACTCAGATCTCTTCTCTGTGAAATGGGGGTAGTGAGTTTACCTACAGAGTCCTGAGCTCTTCCCACCTCCATTCCACTTCTTCCATCCATCCTTGCTCCAGCATAGACTGGCCGAGCCCCCTACTTGGAGCCTGGTGCTGCTCTCTGTGGCTGTGTGGGACACAGCAGGAAGACAGACAGACAAGGTTCCTGCTCTCATGGAGGGAGTTCACATAATCACATACACAAGTAGTTATGGGACGTAAGCCAGCGTTGTCCATATTGGTACTCATTCAACCAAATTTCCTTGAGTGAGGTGCAAAAGGCCAAGGTCACGTGGTTGCTGAGGTGAGTGACTGCTTACCTCTGTAAGCACCGTCTCTGATGTAACCCTGTATGCCTGGAGCCTAGCACAAACCCGGAACAGCACACGCTCAGGAGAAGTGTATTCAATCAAGAGAATCTGCTCTGGGGCTAGTCAACGACAGCAACCGTGTCTTATCTGCCTCTGCATAGAACATTCCAGAATAGGTTTTAAATTCGTTCAGCCAGCATTTTCTGAGACCCACTCATTCCCCAGATATGGTACATGTCCTTTAGTGAACACATGACTGTGTTTCTGTTGGGCAGACAACACCGGGTGCAACTTCTGGGTCCAGTTTAGGAGAAATTGCCAAGTAGTTTCCCAAAATGGCTGTACCAGTCTACATTCCCACCAGCAGTCCACAAGAGTTCCGGTCTCTCCACATTCCTGCCAAATCTTGGTATCGTCGTTTTTCTTTCCTTTTTCATTCTGGTGGATGTTTAGTAGAGCTCGTTGTGGATCTATCTTGCATTTCCCCGATGTCTAATAAAGTTGAGCACCTTTTCATGTGCTTACTGGCCATTTGGAGAATTTCTATGGAGTGCTTTTTTGGGTCTTTTGGAGGGTCAGGAGTTTTGTCTGTTTTGCTCATTGTGTATCCTCAGGGTCCAGAACAATGCCTGCCACAAGTAGGCACTCACAGGAAGGATTTGTTAAATAAATGTGCAAATCCACTTACTTCTACTATCATTTCCTTAATAGTTTTCTTTAAGTCAATTCGCTTTTACTTAAATTAAGTGACTTAGGAAGGTAATTGTATGTCATTCCATAGCTCTGAAATCATGGTTGTAATGTGCAAGTTCCACTTTTTCTGTTACAAGTTAAAATAAATGGGCAACGTTTAATTTTTTAAAAATTCATGTATGTGTTTTGAAAGATCTCCCCCTTCATATCACTGGTGATATACGAGTACATCCCAAATTAAATAAACGGATTCCTGTGAAACAGTCAAGTGCCCATTATATGCTGGCTGTGGCTAGCTCTCCGGTATGCCAGCGGTATGCAAGCTGCGCCCGCAGACCTGGCACAAGGGGGAAATGGGCATTCGGACAATGTGCCCGGGCCAGGTGGCAGTGCTGCGGCCTTTGTGATGTCTTTAGAAGGACCGCCAAGGTGAGGTGACCGAGTGGACAAGAGGCTGGAGGGGTGCCAGACTGGCGAGACGCACAGAGACGTGGAAAGACAAATTAACACTTGACTCCAGTTGTGATATAAAGTCTGGTTTTTTTCAATATTTTAAGAGGCCAATTGTGCTTTACTCCACAGATAAAAAGCTTTAAGTGAGTGAGGGACAAATGACTTGCAGGGGGTTAAGACTGCTAAAATCTTATTAAATGAGCAGGCTTTACATGTCCGGCCCCTCTCTCTCTAGATAAGCTGCTGGTAGATGACATGTAGAAATAGAGCGAAATGAGGAAGGCTCCTGGCTTCTTTGGTCGGCCACATGGGAGCCTGCACCGGACGTTATGGCCAGCCAGGCTGGCCTGTGGCAGCTTTGCAAGGTGCGGGGTCTGTCGTGTGGTGACTGAGCTGATGGTGCTGCCAATGTTCAGCCCACAACACTGCTTGATGAACAGGCTGCCCACGACCTAAAGGTAGGAAGTCACAGAATCCTGCCCTCAAAAGCTGGTCGCCTGCTGGGAACACTGACCTAGGGGGTGTACCACAGTAAGAACTGGGCCTGGGCAAACGGCAGCGGGGATGACAGCCTTCTCTGTGGCTCAACCTCGGTGTTCTGGAATGGAAATCAGTGGGACGCCCCTAGTCTGAGTGTTAAATGATTCCTCAGGGTTGCCCATTAGCTGCCGCTTCTGGGGATGAGTGTCTAACACCCAGGCACCGAAGGGCATTTATGTTCAGCTCTGTCTCCAGTAGGAAGGGATCCTTCCTTCATACGGAGATGCAGCCACCCCTCGCATCTCCATGGAACTGGGGGGGGGGGGTGCATAGACACAGAGTCACTGGTAGGGAGCCCATGCAGTCCACAGAGCAGATGCCATGGCTGCCGTGCTTGCTCGCTCCTGCCAGCGTGTGCTGGGCTGAGCAGCAGAAGGAAACAAGGTCTTGAAGAGAGACTTAAAATTTTAGTGTTTTGAGACTGCGCTGAGTCAAGCCTTAAGCCAAGGGAGAACCTTTGTAATGGGAGCAAGGATCTCAAAGGTTCTGGAGCTTTGAAGACTTGAGAGCCTGTGATGCCCAGAGAAGGTTCTAGTCAGACTCTCAGAGCCACTCTACTGGATGCTTGGGGAAGGCTTCTCTCCAGCTCCTTAATGCAGACAGCTTGGAGGCAGAGCTACGCTAGGTTCGATGTGCTGTGTTAGCCATGTTTAATCCTCCCAACCCTGTGGGGGAAGTGCTATTTTACCCTGGCTTTACAGGTAGGGGAACTGAGGCACAGTGAACTTAGTTGCCTTCTCCAAGGCCATACAACCTTGGTAGGTCTGGGATTCAAACCCAGGAAATCAAGTTCCAAAATCTATGCACTTAACAACTAAGCCAGGCTCCCACTCATGGCCAAGTACACCAGAGGGGATGGCTTCTTATTTCCAGAAAGTTCTGAATTCTAGAATCCTCTAGGACAGAGTCAAACTGGCTAAGCCAAGACTGATCTCTACTGGGGGCCAAAAAGGTAAAAATGAGGATAATAATTAAACAATGCAATTTATTATCACCTAGCATGAATTAGGTACTGTACGCATATATCTAATGCTTATTAACCCACTTTACAGATGAGGATGGGAGGACTTGGAGGAGTTGAGTCACGTCCCTGAGTTCCCACTGCTGGAGGGTAGCCATGATGAGATGTGAACTCGAGGTTTTCGGCTTAAAGCCCATGCTCTCGCTTCTACATACTTTCCTCTGCCCTCATGAAACTTTCTATTTTCCCCAAGTATTACCACATGTACGGCCTTCCTTCTTCTCCCATGGGCATGTGAATATAAAGGCTTGTTTGTCACTGAGGAAAGGGACTGCTGGCCTCAGGATGCCCCACCGCCCCCACCCCTGCAAGCCCGAGCCAATTTACACTTGGCCGTTAGCATCCCCACCATATTGGGTATTCTCATTAAAAGCAACTTGGCCATTTGACTTGGGTAAAAATGAATTAAAAATCTGTGTAATTTATAAATTTATAATGTGCATTTTCTGTTGCTAACCCCTTTAACTCCAGGCCTGGGCTGTCTGGTCCCACAGACTAACTACCTCTATCTGTCAGGGACACACTGCCTCCCTGGAAAAAGAGCGCAGATCTGGTTGAATCTTCAACTCTTCTGTTTACCGGCCACTTGGCCAAGGGTGAGTTGTTTTTAACCACTGCTCAAAGCCACAGTCGCCTTACACCTGAGGAATGGGGCCGTGGTGCCTGGCAGGAGTTAACTGAGACACGGGGGGCATGTAAACTGTGGAAAGTAAACAGCAAGGTGCCGGACCCATGAGCGGTTCCCCCACCTGCTGCCCCAACCAGCCCGGCGGTGCCTGGGACGCCCTGAGTCCTCAGATGGGCCAGTGTATGGTAGGTGTCCTTTTGGGCGCCTTGTTCACATCAAGGCTTCTGCAGCTGCCCAGGATGGTTAGGCCACCCTTCCCTGCCAGCCCTGATCACAGTATTTGAATTTCCTCTGTCTTCCATGAAACAATAAACTCCTTCAGGGTCAGGATCAGCTCCTGCCCCACTCATCACCCTGGCACCTGACAAAGGCTGCAACACACAGTGGCCCTCAACACACGTTGCTTCCTTTTACATGACTTCTTACGATAACGTAAATCAAGATGCAGACGGCCACGTAAAACAAGTGTAGAACGGAATGAACTATTAGAGAGTGAGCTACTTTTACAGCCATTGCCCAGGCCGAGAAATAACTTTTCCAGCCACCCAGATGCCCTGCTTGTGTCCACACCCCCATGCCCCACCAGTCCCAACCACCCTCCTGCCCCAAGCAAGACCCACTCTCCTGACCTTTACAGCCTCTCTATAGTTTGACCACTCAGATCTGTGCCTCTGCACATTATAGTTTTTTCCCATTAAAAAAACTAGCTTGTTCCATTTTTTTTTCTTAATTTACAGATTCCTCCTTGATTGCTTTCTTTTCCTTACAATTTAATTGTCAAAAAGCCCAGGACATCTGACCTACAGAGTTACCCTATCTGGATTTTGTTAATTGCATACTCCCATGCAGTTTAAAAAGTAGCTCCTGCAAATAGGCAATTGGATCCAGGCTCAGAATATTCATTTTCAACCCTAAACTTGGAGTTAGCTATTTCTTCAAGAAATCCTGGTTTCTTTTAGTACAAATGATATTTTAAGACCACAGTGTGGATAATCAGAGCTGAGACCTGTCGTAGTTCTGTTCACCACTATATGTCCAGTTCCCACCATGTCAGTGCCTGGCATGGCATAGTAAAGAAAAGAAAAGAAAAGAAAAGAAAAGAAAAGAAAAGAAAAGAAAAGAAAAGAAAAGAAAAGAAAGAAAAAAAGAAAGAAAGGAAGGAAGGAAGGAAAGAGAGAGAGAGGGAGGGAGGGAGTGAGAGAGGGAGGGAGTTAGGGGGGGAGGGAGGGAGGGAGGAAGGAAGGAAGGAAGGAAGAAGGAAAGAAAGAAAGAAGGAAGGAAAGAAAGAAGGAAAGAAAGAAAGAAAGAAAGAGAGAAAGAAGGGAGAGAAGAAAGAAGGAAGGAGAGAAAGGAAGGAAAGAAGGAAGAAAGAAGGAGAGAGAGAAAGAAGGAAGGAAAGAAGGAAGGGAGGAGAGAGAGGAAGGAAGGAAGGAGGGAAGGAAGGAAGAAAGGAAGGAAGGAAGGTAAGGAAGGAAGGGAATGAAGAAAGGAAGGAAGGAAAAAGTCTATGTATCTATCCATCTATCCATCTATCCATCCATCCATCCATCCATCCATCCACCATGCATGCATATGTGTGATAGTGCCTATGCATTATGATAGTGCTGGCCCCCCAAAAACATATTTCCATGGGTCACATGTTCTGCTGCTACTCCCTCACTAACCTCGCTTGACGCTGACCATATCAGGTAATCCCTGCAACCACCCCAAACTGTTTATAATAATCCTCATTTCACAGATGAGGAAACTGAGGCTCAGAGACGTAAAGTGATGCATTCAAGGTCACATAGATAATAGGGGGCAGAGCTGAGCTGCAAACTCAGGTCCGAGAGACTCCAAAGCCTGCATGTCTTTCATGGCTCCCTGATGAATATGTGCTCTTGGAATGCAAATGTGTTCACTTTAAAATTTGATCTTGATCGAGATTTGCTGACGAATGACTGAGTGAATGAATGCCTGACTTCATGGGGCAGAATGTAGACACAGCCCAGTTCTGCCCTCTGCTCCACTATCAAGTGCTTCTTTCCTTCTTCTTTTTTTTCTTTTTTGGTTCCTACTCTGACATATTTTTGCTAGATGGCAGAGGGATATTTTTAGTATTCTGGAATAAACCTGAAGGTATATTTTTTCTCTTGGCTTATGAGGCTCATTTTATTCATATGTTTACAGATGCAAAAGTGGGCAGAGGGTATAATAATTCTTCCAGTAACTCAAGTCTCAGTTCACATTTGTGCCCTGATTGAGGGCTCACTTTTTATTTGAGTCTAAAAAGTAGGTAGAAGGCTCTCTTTTTGCTTTGAGCCCACATAACTAAAGTTTTTTGTCCCCTTGCATTTGTGACTGTAATTAACCATCTGACAGAGTTGTGTCCGATGGAAAGATATGTAGCCCTTTTAACAGGAGTAGACCTCACTATAAGACTGACACCGAGGTCTTGGTTTCCAGGGAAGCATAAACAAGACAATGGCTCTGTGGTAACTAACATTTCATGTCCTTTCCAGAAGCAGGTGCTAGATTTTGCTATTGGGAAAGCAAAGAGCTCTCTTCTCATGGGAAGCTACCACCTACTTGCCAAAGAGTAGAAGCCGTGTGGATCCATGGGGTCAATGCAAGGGTGACCCTACCACTGTCCTCTGTCTTCATGTCAGACCCTGGAGCCAAGGCAGTGTGGGAAAGAATGACAACTCATCCCTACTGATAAAGAGGGGGGGAGACCAAACTATGTTTTGTACCTGTAAGTAGCCTAGGAGATCATAAGGAAAGTTGACTGGAAAACCTCCATTGGGCTGTTCTGAGAAGCTGGTTTGGTTTGACTCTTGAAGGTAAAATGGCCAAAAGGCCTAGACGTGAGAGATGAGGAGTCAAGGAAATGCCAAATAAATATGGACACTGTTGGTGCAAATGAGAGATAATTTCTGAGATCTTTGTGGCTATCCCAATGCACAGGATAGTTGTAATTTCCCTCTTAATCTCTAATTTATGGCTAAAATCATTGCTTTTGCAGAACTTATCACTGTATTTATTTCCATGACAAGCATGAACAATTTGAACAAAGAGTGATATTTCTGTTTAAAAAGGGAAAGAAGGACACTTACTCCATCAGAGGGAGGCTGATTATACAGATGATGCACACAGGCCTGTAGCTTCCTAGGGCCTTAGGTATACACTGTTTTAAAATGTCCCCAAGATTTGTTTTAATCAGGTCTGGCAAGACACACAGACACAGAAGTGACTGTCATGAAGGAGGAAGGTTTTTGGTTTTTGTTTTTGTTTTTTGGATGTTGATTTATTTTTGAGAGAGAGAGTGAGTGGGGAAGGGGCAGAGAGAGAAAGAGAGAGAAACCCAAGCAGGCTCTGCACTGTCAGTGCAGAGACTGATGCAGGGCTTGAACTCATGAACCATGAGATTGTGACCTGAGCTGAAATCAAGAGTCAGACGCTTAACTGACTGAGCCACCCAGGCACCCCAAGTATGAGGTTTTTATATTCACAGATCCCTAGAAACTGGAGGCACCACACCATGCAGGGCTACATGGGGAATCACTGGGGTTGGTTGAGAGGCAGAGGGAGTAAGAAGAACTGTGGGCAGGTTGCTTTATTATGGTTTTTTTTGGAAGGAATGGGGGAAGCTGTAAGCAAGCTGAACAGGTTTAGGGCTGGATGGTCTGAATAATTTCAGTGGGTATCCCTAGATGTCCAGTACTTGGCCCTTGGATGATTTAGGGCAGGTGGATAGTGTCCTGGTCTGAAGGAGTCCAATAAAAGGAGGCAGATGGACGGATGGACTCAGGATTGGTTGGTTTGGATATCAAAGGCACGATACTGCAAGGGGAAGTCCCTCTCTGGGTCCATGAGGCCTCAAGATGTCCAAGCATCAAAATACAGAAGAAAAAAAAAAAAAAAGATTTGATACACACAGAGACAAAGTTGATGCCTTTGCTTGCAGCCCCAAGAGCAGCAAATTCCTCCTTTCTTTCTATCCCTGCACCCCTAAGTCACTCTCCACAACCTTCAAATTTAATACCTGTTGGTTTTCTTGCCTACTTTGAAACCTAAACCTCAGACTTTTCTCTCTAGGCCCTCTAGAACCCGGTTTCATGGCAAAAAAGCACTTCCACATTCTGAAATATTATGTCCAATTCCAATTCACGGTTGGGAGGTCAGATTGGGTCCTCCTTCATCATTCATGCCAACTCTCGAGCACTCACTTTGAGCACTGTCTAGAAATTCCAGATTCAAGTCCTCTATTCCTTGTGGGTCATCTGCCAATAAAAGGCCTTTGCCATCGTGATACCTTTGCCCATTTTTTTTGAAGGGGGCATCTACTTTAAGAAATGTTCATCTTGAGCTTGCACTTTTTTCCTGAGTATCCCTTTAACTTCCCTAGCCTAAAAGTAGGCCTTCTTTCATATGCATCTTTAGCTTATCAGAATACTTAGTTAACACTCCATATACAATGTGAGAACCTTGGTGCATTAGAACTCCACCCTTACATCTGCATATATTATCATATGTTTTACATCTACATATGCTATATGCCCTCAATACACTGTTATAATTATTGAATTAGAAGTCATGGCCATTTAAAGAAATCCAGAAGGAAGAAAAAATAGTCTTTCATACTTAACCACATACTTGCCATTTCTAATGCTCTTCTTTTCCTCTTACAGGTCTGTTTCCCCATCTGACACCATTTCCCTTCGCTCTTAAAAAGACTTCCTTTGTCATCCTGTTTCCTTTTGGTCTCCATCATTTCCAGTAAAATTTCAACTACTTTCATATTGTTGTTCTCCCATATATAATGTTTTTTCTCTTTTTCTGTGGATGCTTTCAAGATGTTCTCTTTTCGTTTTTGAACAGGCTGAGAATGCTATGATTAAGTGTGGTTTTCTTTATACTTGTTCAGTTGGAGCTTGCTTATCTTATTCAATCTTTAAGATGATGTTTTATTTTATTTTTCTTAATGTTTATTTATTTGAGAGAGAGAGAGAGAGACAGAGAAAGAGAGGGACTGGGGGTGGGGCAGAGAGAGAGATGGGGTGGTGCAAAGAGGATCTGAAGTGGGTTCTGTGCTGACAGCGGAAAGCCCAATGCGGGCTCGAACTCACAAACCATGAGATCATGACCTGAGTTCAAGACAGACACTTAATCAACTAAGCCACCCAGGTGCCCCTAAGATGATGTTTTATACAAAATTTGGAAACATTTTTTTGCCATCAGTTCTTCAATGAATTCTTAAAAAAATTTTTTTTTAATGTTTATTTATTTTTGACAGAGAGAGAGACACACAACATGAGCAGGGAAGGGGCAGAGAGAGAGGGAGACACAGAATGCGAAGCAGGCTTCAGGCTCTGAGCTGTCAACACAGAGCCCAAAGCGGGGCTCAAACTCACAGACCGCGAGATCATGACATGAGCTCAACTGAATGACCACCCAGGAGCCCCTAATTAATTCCTTTTTTAAAAAATATAATTTGTTGTCAAATTGGCTAACATATAGTTAGCACATAAAGTGTGCTCTTGGTTTTTGGGGTAGATCTCCGTGGTTCATTGTTTACATACAACACCCAGTGCTCATCCCAACAAGTGCCCTCTTCAATGCCTATCACCCATTTCCCCCTGCCAACTCCCATCCACCCTCAGTTTGTTCCCTGTATTTAAGAGTCTCTTGTGGTTTGCCTCCCTCTCTCTCTGTTTGTAACTATTTTCCCCCTTCCCTTCCCCCATGGTCTTCTGTTAAGTTTCTCAAGATCCACATATGAGTGAAAACATACAATATCTTTCTCTGAATGACTTATTTCACTCAGCATAATACCTTCCAGTTCCATCCACATTGCTGCAAATGGCATGATTTCATTCTTTTTCATTGACAAGTAGTATTCCATTGTATATATAAACCACATCTTCTTTATCCATTTGTCATTTGATGGACATTTAGGCTCTTTCCATAATTTGGCTATTGTTGAAAGTGCTGCTATAAACATTGGGGTACAAGTACCCTTATGAATCAGCACTCCTGTATCCTTTGGATAAATCCCTAGTAGTGCTATTGCTGGGTCATAGGATAGTTCTATTTTTAATTTTTTGAGGAACCTCCACACTCTTTTCCAGAGTGGCTGCATCAGTTAGCATTCCCACCAACAGTGCAAGAGGGTTCCTGCTTCTCCACATCCTTGCCAGCATCTGTAGTTTACTGAGTTGTTCATTTTAGCCACTCTGACCAGTGTGAGGTGGTATCTCAGTGTGGTTTTGATTTGTATTTCCCTGATGATGAATGATGCTGAGCATCTTTTCATGTGTGTGTTAGCTATCTGGATGTCTTCTTTGGAAAAGGGTGTATTCATGTCTTCTGCCCATTTCTCCACCAAAAGACTTCTAGAGCTGTTACATGAATTCAGCAAAGTCGTAGGGTACAAAATCAATGTACAGAAGTCGGTTGCATTTTTATACACAATAATGAAGCTACAGAAAGAGAAATAAAGAAACTGATCCCATTTACAATTGCACCAAGAACCATAGAATACCTAGGAATAAACCTAACCAAAGATGTAAAAGATCTCTATGCTGAAAACTATAGAAAACTTATGAAGGAAATTGAATAAGACACAGAGAAATGGAAAAACATTCCATGCTCATGGATTGGAAGAATAAATATTGTTAAAATGTCAATACTACCCAAAGCAATCTACACATTCAAAGTAATCCCAATCAAAATTGCACCAGCATTCTTCCCAAAGCTAGAACAAACAGCCCTATAATTTGTATGGAACCACAAAAGACCCTGAAAAGCCAAAATAACATTGAAGAAGAAAACCAGAGTGGGAGGCATCACAATCCCAGACTTTAGCCTCTACTACAAAGCTGTAATCAGCAAGACAGTATGGTATTGGCACAAAAACAGACACATTGACCAATGGACTAGAATAGAGAACCCAGAATTGGACCCACCAATGTATGGCCAACTAATCTTTGACAAAGCAGGAAAGAATATCCAATGGAAAAAAGACACTCTCTTTAGCAAATGGTGCTGGGAGAATTGGACAGCAACATTCAGAAGAATGAAACGAGACCACTTTCTTACACAATTCACAAAAATAAACTCAAAATGTATGAAAGACCTAAATGTGAAACAGGAAATCATTGAAACCCTAGAGGAGAACGCAGGCAACAACTTCTTTGACCTTAGCAGCAGCAATTTCTTACTTGACATATCTCGAAAGGCAAGGGAATTAAAAGCAAAAATGAACTACTGAGACCTCATCAAGATAAAAAGCTTCTGCACTGCAAAGGAAACAACAAAACTAAAAGGCAACCGACAGAATGGGAAAAGATATTTGCAAATGACATGTAGGGTAAAGGGTTAGTATCCAAAATCTATAAAGAATTTACCAAACTCAACACCCCAAAAAACAAGTAATCCAGTGAAGAAATGGGCAGAAGAAATTAACACTTTTCAATTAATTCTTTTATGCCCCATTCATTCACTCTTGTTATTGAGTTCTTTTTAAACTTTCCTCTCCTCTCTTCTCCTCTCTTCTCTTCCCTCTCTCTTTGGCTCAAGATTTTAAGAAATCTTTCTCCCTTCACTTTTCTTCATATTGGACAATTTCTTTTGATATCCCTTCCAGTTCACTGACTCTTTCTTCTTCTATCTCCAGTCTGCAAAGCCCACCCTTTCACTTTAAATTTTGTATTTTCCACCCTAGATTTTACATTTATGTAGTTTTCATTTCTTTGGTGAGATTCTGTTCACTCATTATGACAATCTTTAAAGTTTTTAAACACATTGAAAATAGTTGCTTTTAGGTTATTTTCTGATAATTCCTACATCTGCATCATTTCAGGGTCTGTTTCTCTTGAACAATTTCACTCTGGACCTTTGGTCACATTTTTGTGTTTCCTCACATGTCTAATAATTTATATTTCATCCTGGGAACTGTGCATTATACATTGCAGAAACTCTGGATCCTGCTATATTTCTCTGAGGTTATTGATTTTTGTTAAATTACTGAATCATCACCTTGTACCTGTAGAGTTGGTCTTATACTATATATGAGTATGTTTGTTTGGGTTTACCCTTCATTCTGAGCCAGTCCCTTAATCCCGGCATATAATCTTTATTCATGTCTCTTCTGGTATTTCACCCAGAGTTTTCTAGGTGTTTTCCTGGCCCTTCAAGCTTGGAGGAATTTTAAAATAAGTCTCCTTTGCAGTAGGCAGTAGCTAAAATCTCTACTCAATTTTTTGGTTTTTCTTGCTGTTGCTTTTCACTGGTTTCTTGAAGGCTCCCCTGTGTGTACACAGTTCAGGGGTCATCCAAAGATTTAAGGGATTTGGAGGAAGATTATATTCTGATTTTGGGATTTCTTCCCACATGTCCCTCCTTTCTGGTATTAAGCCTGTATTAGAACTCTTTAGAGACAAGACAGTGTCAATATCACCCTGTTATCTCAGAATGGGCCATTTTTCAATTCCTATTTTTAATATTTTTATTGAGGTATGATTTACATATCACAAAATTCATTCATTTAAGTGTATAATTCAATGATTTTAATTAATTTATCGAGTTGGGCAATGATCATAAAAATCTGGTTTTAGAACATTTCCATAATTCAAAGATCTCTGTGCCCATTTGCAGTTGATTCCTGCTCTCACCCAAGCCCTAGAAAACCACTGATAGTCTATCTACAAAATTGCCTTTTATTGATATTTTATGTAAATGAGGTCATGCAATATATAGTCCTTGTTGTCTAGTTTTTGACATAGCACAATATTTTTGAAATTCATCCACATTGTATGAACCAATAGTTTGTCCCTTTTTATTGTTGAATACAATTCCATGTACAGATATACAATAGGTTATTTATTCACTCACCTTTTAAAGGACATACTGGTTTTTTTTTTCTGGAAGCTTTTTTCAATGTCACTCAGGTGATATATAGCCAAACTGATGCTTATAGGTCCATGGACTAGTGTTTGGGAACCACAGATAAGGACTCATTTTTTTAAATTTAATAAGCATGTATTGAACACATATTTGTAGGAGACACTGTGTTAAAGATTAAAGGTGTAAATAAGAATGGTATCCAGTGTAGTGGAGGAAATGAATTAACAAACAAATAAGTGTAATACGGTATGAAAAATGCAGTGACAAAATTCTGGGGCCCCCATGGAAGTAAGGTCAATTGTCTATGGGGGAGGGAGTTACAGGAAAGTCTTTATCAAAGATGTGAGCCCTGAGTTCAGTATGGAGAGATAAATAGGTAATCGTCCATAGTGGAAATGACTTGCTTGTCTATGACATACTCTGTTTTATTTTTCAGAGCCATGCCGACAGGTGCATGCATAGTGTGGTTCAGCCTGACTGTGCCTGGGGGTTGTATGAAGGAAACTATTCCTGTGAGTTTCTGCTGAGGCAGAAAGATGGATAAATCCAGGGGAGACTCAGAGGAAACCCAGTTCTGCCAAGCTATGTAAATACTTCTCACCTAAATCAACATATAATGGAAAAGAACATGGAGTTTTGGAGAATGGTAGACTTGGTCCAACACCTTAAGCAAATTATTTCATCTTTCATAGCCTCATTTCAGTATCTATAAAATTGAGACAAGAAATCACTTCAAAAGTGACTGTGCAGTTTAGACTTCATGTGTGAACATCAATGAGCTCAGATATTGGCCTCTTAAAAAAATGCTAGTTTCCTCTCTTTCCCTCACATGTAATATGTTACTGGCTAACAGTTGAACCTAAAGCCAGAATGAGTTAATGCAATTGCAAGGCTTATTTGTCTTTAGACATCCATTTCTATTGCCTCAAGAAAGCTACCATCTTCTGAGTAACCAAGGGATGCAGTAGCTGTTTCATAATGAGGCCTTGCTTCCTTCTAAATAGGCACTGATTGTCAAGGTGATGGAGGAGGTTCATTATTTAAAGGCATAATTAAAGGGCCCTTCCTTTAGCTAACTAATGAGCAGTAAGTGTAGCAATATTTGCATGTTTAGACATTAAAGATGGAAACAGATGACTCTCGGGATTGGGAGAAAGCAGGGAAGGTAGAGCTGATTCATCTCACTGCTGGGCCTCCAGGGTTATTGCTGTGCAAGACTTCCTTGGAAGAGGGCTCCCCATGAGAAGTCAGCTCCATTGGCTACTCTTGCTTTATGGGATGAGCCGCACTCACCACTGGGCCTCAGGAGCAAGCTGATCTTTATTTTACTTTAAAAGATGCTAAATCATGATTCTTCCTAAGCCGAGCTTGGAATGTGCTCCTAGATGGACACCCACACCCTGTTCTGAACACTTCGGTCTTAGCATGGATATCGGTTCATTTTTGTCTTCTTGTGTCGCCACTAAAGTTGTAAACCCTGCCAAGTCAACAATGGTGCTTTTTGCCCTCTTGAAGTATGTGTGTTTTAAGGTCATATTTAAGGTTCTTCCATTTATTAGGTAAGAGATTTATTATCTAAGAGATTAGATAAGATGCTATGTCTCCCATTCTTCATCCTTAACCTGGGTGTTATGCCTAAGCTGCAAGATTTTTGTTAGAATTAAAAGAAAGCCCCTGGCACAAGTAAGAACCGAATTACTGTTGGTTCCGATTCTCCTTCTCACTACCCGGGGACTTCACTTCTCTTAAAGGAGGGGTTAGCATTAGAATTTGCCATTTTCTATTAGCATTCAGCTTTGTCAATTTCTTATCTTTCCATAGTGTGGGAGCGACAGAGAAAAATATCTTTCCTCTAATGAATGTAGACATTTGGGTTTGATGCCAAGGAGGAGTCTCCCTCCCCTCCCACTGACACCAATACCTGAAGCAGCCTGGAAAGACAGGAGCAAAGCACAGCCAGGGTAGTGACTGAGTTCATGCTGCTTTCCAGTGGGACCACCCCGAGGCTCAAGCATCTTAATTTATTATTGAAAAGGTGATTTGATTTACTAGGCATTTTCAATTGTGTTGACATTAATTTCCTTCTTTTTTAACAACAAAATGAGAGACACTGACTTTAAATATGTATTATGGGATGTCTACTGAAAAAAATGCATCCATTGCCTCTGGGCAGATGTACAGGCTAGAACACAAATAATCATTGCATGGGAGTGAAAGGAATTGATGAGCAGGTGCTCATGGGGGAACAGAGATCAGAGAGGAGCCAGGTCTGGCAGCTAAGGGAGGAATGTATAGAATAGTTAGCATCTCTGACTTGTTTAAATTTAACAGTTGTATAGCCTTCCGCCTCCAGCCCGGGTGAGAAAGTGGGGGAAGCCAGTGAGATTGTGGCAGAGGAGAGAATGACGTTCCTGCAGCTCTGGATTCAGCAAGAGTTGGGGTTCTCCCTTTGCACAGGATGTTCAGAAGGAAAAGTAAAGAAAACCCTCTGGGTAATAATGGGAATCCAAGAGAGCCCTGAGAAGTCAGCCCTTCCAGCAAATGGCTCAGAACATATTGATCAATAAGCCTCTGAAAACCCTCAGTGAGTTTGTGGACACTACGTCTATAGTAAGACACAAATGGAATGATCTGCTTGTCATCAGATCTCACTGTTGGTTATGGATACAATCTACTCACTAACATTTGACAACACTAATCTGCACTTCACTAACCTCTCTTCCTCCCTTTTGTTCACTTCATTGTTGTCTCTTGGTAACTTCCTCTGTTTGGTTCCAGTTCTGCCTCCGAAACTCTGCAGACAGGCCTTTCTTCCCAGAGATAATAGCAGGCGCTGTTTGCTCACTTCCCTCTATAGATCACACACTTTACCTGTGCTGCATGGGTGTGGAGAGCAGAGAGTTCATTTAGGAGGTGGCTCCAGGGAGGAAGAAAGAAGACGCGTGGAGAGTGAGTCAGGGAACGGGGAACGCCAGAACAATGGGGCAAAGTCAAGGTGGGTGCTGTGGCTGTGGGAGGCCTGCTTCCCCTGGGACTTCTGATGAGAGTGCAGGTGGCTGCCCACCGGCGCTCCCTACCTTCAGGCCTGGCTGCGCCTGTGCCCTGGGGCCAGGGGTGCTCCCGGGGCTGCTTGTGGACTGTGCTCCTGGGAGCCAAGAGGCTCCTCTTGCCTTGGAGCAAGCCCTCAGGCAGAAAACTGAAAGGCACGGTGGGGGCAGTGTGAGCTTGAGGGGGACCTTCCAGTGAAGCAAGTGACTGTGCCTCAGGGGCAGGACAGGTATTTTCTAGAGAATCTCATTTGTGTATCAGCTTTGTCAACTTTCAGCTTCCGGGTGAGCCTCTGTCAAGAGACGGAGGATTTTCCAGGTTTGCTTTAGCATTTCCAGAACAAAGCTTGGAGAACTCAGTGTTTCTTCCCTGAAGGCAGAGAAAGGTAGTTTCCACTTATAATGGCTGGGGAGGCAGCCGCCGATACCTTAAGCTAGAGGGAGAATATGGTCTAGAGCAGGAGGAAAGGCTAAATCTGTTCCCTGGGGATCCTTCACAGGAGGCTGGCAGGAAGCGGGCTGGTGGGGAGTGAGGGGCAGGTGGTCAATGAGGGGCATCAGGACAGGACCTCTTCCTCGCTACCTCTCAGCGCCACACTTTCCGAGTGGATAGAGGTGCCACACTCAGGGGGTGCTCTCTGGGTCTGCCTGGAGAGCTTGGCCCAGGGTCACCTCAATAAGCTGTGCGGAGGTGGGGGGGGGCTGCACCTATGAGCCTGGGCAGCTCTGGGCCTCCCCAAGGCTCACGAGAGATATATCAGTTTCCCATTGCTGCTAGAACAAATTACCACCAACCTGGTAACTTAAAACAACATAAACTTATTATCTTACAGTTTTGGAGGTCAGAGGTCCGAAAGGAGTTTCAGTGGGCTAAAATCAAGGCATTGGCCAGGCTGCATATATTTCTTCTGGAGGCCTTAGTGCGAATCTGTTTCTTTCTCCCTCTCTTTTTTTTTTTTTGAGCTCAGAGAGGCTGCCGTATTCCTTGGCTCAAGGCCTGGCATCACTCTGATCTGTGTTTCCTTTGTCACTTCTTTGACTCTAACCTTCCTGCCTCCCCGTGTGATTGCATTAGATGCACCTGGACAATCCTTCTAGTTTAGGATCTTTAATCACATTTGTAGAGACTCTTGTCATGGGAGTTAACATACTCACAGGTTTGAGGGATTAGGGGGTGCATATCTTGGGAAGCCATTATTCTGTCTATCACAAGTGGTCAACAGGGGAGCCGAGGAGCCCAGCTGAGGTGTAGTGGCACGGGTTGGTCAGGGCCAGCAGTGCAACAGGGACCTGGGTCAGCCTGAAGGGCTGCCAAGAAAGGGAATTCTGGTGGAGGGAACAAGGCTCAGGCGATGGGCTAGAATGGCGGCTGCCTGCATGTCGCACCCTCTGTAAAGAAAACCGAACACATGCACTAACTGTGTCAGAAGTCACCTTTCCAGAGAGCAGACAAGCCAGTCTCTGCACAGTCCTGAACCAAGAGGTCTGAGTGTCCGATGTGGGTCTGAGGACCCTGTTCTGCCATGACCACGAAGCCATGGAAGTCAGTTCTCCCCAGAGATCTGTTAGATGGGAAGAGGCAGGCAGAGGGCCTCTGAGGGAAGGGCTTTGCCTGGGCCCTTAGGTATTAGAGAGAGAAAGAGAAGGAGAGTAGTTGTGACCCTCCCCACATCCATATTTCATTCAGAACAACCCTGCAAAGTTGGCGTCTTAGAAAAAGTCATTTGGGATTCTGCCTACAAGAGAGAAAAAAAAGAGGTTCTGGACATTCTTCCCACTCTGTTTAGGACACATGTTCCTAAAGGAATGTAGGTATCACTGGAGGCCAGTTTGGGGGTGGGCGCTGCATTAGAGAGAACATGGCTGATGCAGCCGAGAATCTGTCTTAGGTGGAGGAACCAGAGTGCTGACAAAGCCCCATTATTCTGCTCTTTAAGAGGACTGGTCTGGCCTGGACGAACCATTCTCCAATTAACTCCTTGGTACTTGGCTGTAATAATGATCGAACTAAGCCATTTGACTCCCGGTGTGGCTGGAAGAGCCGATGCGGGCAGCCTGACTGCCTCGTTCTGACATTCATCCTCAGTAGGAATGAAGGATTTATTCACTTGTAGCTTCCTGCTGGAGCTTCAGAATTCCATGCGAGTAGAAAGGATCTGACCAGCAGAAGCTTCAGCTCAAGACATTTGAGAGCATTTGGCTCCAATCCTAGCCCTGGCATCTGTTTCTGGAAAGACCTGGGCCTGTGCCTTACTGTCTCCTTTGTGTAGGTGGAAGCGAGACCACCACCACCGCCACCACCACCAGGGGCCTGGGTCTAGGGCACCTGCCCCACTCACCCCTGCCCTTTCCCCCAGGTGTAGGCTCCCCGCCCTCACCACTGGAAGCCCTGAGCTCTTCTTGGAGGGAGGGGCCTGTGCTAGGAGAGCAGGAGGGGCTTATAAAGAACAGGTGGGCCTCACTTAGACCCAAACGTCTCAAATAGATGTGCTATGCTGTGGTTTCCCTGCATGAGAATATTCTTTTGTTGGTCTCAAACCCATGACCGGGGTATAAAAGGTACACTGCAGAACATTTGTGGGGTCTGATGATGAATGGTTTTAAGTGAGAAAATACTAAAAATTGGGAGATTTTACATAAAAATCGGATTCTAACTTCTGAACAGTCGGAAAGGCAGCACCAGGCCTAGATTCTTACATGGCCGGGAGCTGTGTGTGTGATGGCTGAATCTTCAGTGAGGCCCCACCTCCACCCAGCCAAGCATTTTCAGTCATTCTCCTCACCCCCAATTACAAGAGTTCAGGGCCTCTGCAGGAGAATGGTCTCTAGGGCCTGTACACTGGGCAGGGCCGTGAGCTCCCTGAGGTCAGGGCTGTGTCCTCCTCTCTCTCTCTCTGGTGCCTGTTACAAGTTCTGGCACAGGGACAGCAATGGCCAATGGGATGAATCTCACTTCTGCATCTTGTGTTCATGGTGATTTTTCAGAGACGCATTTTTTTTTTTTTTTCCCTTGTATGAGCTGGGGGCACCTGGCCTCTTGCTGGTCGATTGAGGCTGTCACTCAAGCTGTGTCTTCCAATAAATGGAACACGCTGTAAAACATCAGCAGGTTTCCCTCCAAGCACCAAGAAGTCTGAGGGGAAGATCATTAGAATTTGTGACAATGAGTCAACCACATCCAAATAATATTAGAGCCGGGAGGGGCTGCAAATGAATAAACCTTTCCTGTGTGAGCTGGCAGCTGGGCGTTCTCTGCTCTTGTCTGGGTTTGCACATGACTAGCTGCAGGCTTGAGGGATTTGCATTAGCAGATCGTAAGTAAAAATCCCATTAAAATGACATTCTCCTCATCGTTAGGATCCCTTTAGTGAGGCACACTGGATTGTCAGGGACATTTCCTGGAGCTACCTGATAATGGACTTACCTGGCAGTCTGTCCACCCTGGCAAAGGCTTTCTGAGGTGTGGGGCAAAGGGGCTGGGCTTCTGGAAACACACAGCTCCCCTGTGGTAACTGCCTCCCTCCCTGGGCACACTCCTGAAACGCTATGTGCGTACCAGGCCCCGGTTTCAATGCCCATGAGCAACATCGGTCAAGTGCTTAATCTCCTGGCCTGGTTATGGAGGCGGGAGGGGGGAGACCCTGGTTCTAATGCAGCCCCCGTCGCTGGCCCTATTGAACGACCTGGCCTGAGCTATATCGACTTAAATTTGATACATTTTATGAATGTCATACTAGGATTATTCACATTTGCCCATCCCTAAATTCTACTTGAATAATAAAATTCTTGTAGCCCATTCTTTGGGGAATAAAGTACCAACTCAGCAACAGGATACAAAAAGCCTCTTGGGATTTGATTGACACCCGCTCCTCTAAACATGGGTCCTAATATCTGCCAAACTATTCCCCTCCCCCCCATCCCTATGGTCTGCCACTCCGGAAGCCTACAGTCTCCTGAAGATGGACGTCCTGCTCACCTCCCTGCCATCTTGGCTGCCTGGCTCTACACCACCAAGCCCTCCGCACTCCATTCAGATAACATCCCCTCTCAGGGGCTCTTCCAGGCCCCTATTCCCAGGTCTACGTCAGGTGTCTCCAGAACGGGTTCCCGCAGACTCCCCCGACCTGGCCCCTGCCCTCTGCCCCAGCATGTATTGCAGAGGATTGTAAAACATTTCTGTGCTAGTTTGCTCCTGATTGTGGACCCTTCTAGAGAGCAGGGTCTTCTGTTCTAGCAGCTGATCCCTGGTACCCAGCACAGAGCCTGGCACATAGTTTGTGTTCAGAATAAACTGTTGAATAAAGAAAGAAATGAAGCCCCATTAGCCATGAGAACATATATTATGCTTCTGGGATCCCCAAGGTGGGCCAGGAATCTGAACACACATAATACAGTAGACTGGCTTGAGCCCTTTCTGGCCCAAACCAGAAAGTTCTGCAATAATTACAGAGCCATTGGTGGCAAATCCAGTTAAACCTTTGAAATTAGATATCAACATAAAAGTGGAACAATATTGAAATCCACAGAGTAAAAAATGGCAAAATTTTAGAATTTAAAATGCTCCATAAAGTGAAGAAAAAGATCAGTTAATCATCAGGAGATTTAAAAAAAAATCCCTGGATTTGTCTTCTCTCTTTCCCTCTCTCCCTCCCTCATGTCATCTCTCCCTTCTTTTGATCTTGACATCCCTTCGTTGTTATGCAAACATTTACTGCGCACCAATGGTGTGCTCAGGGCTATCGTATGCACTGAGGAGCTGGAGAGAGTACCACTAGGAGCTCAGGGCAAAGTGAGCAAAAGCAGGATAAATGGGTTACCAGGGTACAGTAAGCACTGCAATTGCATGCTGCATGGAATCTGGGAAGCACTGGGGAGAGGGAAACCCCTTGGGGTGGAGGGGGACCCAGAGTGGCTTCCTGGGGCAGGAGATGTAATCAACTATGTACATTCTGAACACCAAGTGATTTACATCCAAAAAACTTCTGGTAAGGTTCTGTCTACACAGAGAGCTGAATAAGGGAGAGAGGGGTCTGGGGCTTTGTCTGTGTGTACCACTGGATTGCTACTATGAGTATGGTTGAGGTTTCCTATATCCTACCCACTGTGGCTCCCTTCAAAGGGAGGGCAACAGTTCAGATGAGCTGGGGTTTCTGATAAATATTTTTAATGTTAATTTCTTTTTTTTTTAATGTTTATTTTTGAGACTGAGGGAGAGAGAGCATGAGTGGGGGAGGGGCAGAGAGAGAGGGAGACACAGAATCTGAAACAGGCTCCAGGCTCTGAGCTGTCAGCACAGAGCCTGATGGGGGGCTTGAACTCACGGACCGCAAGATCATGACCCGAGCCGAAGTCAGACGCTTAACCCACTGAACCACCCAGGCGCCCCAATGGTAATTTCTTTAGTAAAGAATGCCATAAAAGATAAGAATGCTATGGACTGAATTGTGTCCCCCCAAAATTCATAGACTGAAGCACTGCCCCCTAGTGTGACTATATTTAGAGACAGGGCCTTTAGCAGGTGGTCAAGGTGAAAGGAGTTCATAAGGGCGGGGCCTTAATCTCACAGGGCCTCATAAGAAGAGGAAAAGGTATCTCAGTGTGCGAGCTCTCTCGCATTCTCTCTCTCTGTCTGCCATGTGAGGACAAA
Organism: Panthera leo; assembly: GCF_018350215.1. Classification (NCBI taxonomy): domain Eukaryota; kingdom Metazoa; phylum Chordata; class Mammalia; order Carnivora; family Felidae; genus Panthera; species Panthera leo. Next base: position 122,591,712 of record NC_056687.1, read on the forward strand.
GTGAGAAGGTGGCTGTCTACAGGCCGGGAAGAGGGCCGTCACTAGGGAGCTGAATCAGCTGGCACCTTGGTCTTGTACTTCCCAGTCTCCAGAACTGTGAGAAATAATTATCTGTTGTTCAAGGCCCTGGTCTGTGATACTTTGCGATGGCAGCCCCTTGACTGCCTTGACTAAGGAAGAAGACAAGGCTTAATCAAAGGGAAGGTTTGACGGTTTCAAGAGTTTCATCAAGACTATAAATATTTTGCATCTCAGGGATAATTCTGATCTCTAAATCAAAAATATTTAAAATTTGAAAATGAGAACATTTTAAAATTAGCAAGCTCATCAAGGAAACAGCATAGTGTAATGCAAAGGGCAGGTCCAGGCCGTGGTTTGCTGTGTGACCCTGGGCAGGTCACGAGACCGTGGTCCCCTGCCTCATCTCATCCACCGGGCAGGTGAGAGTGAACTCAGAGGCAGCATGCCTGGTGCAGAGCCGATGCTGGCGAATGAATGGTAGTAAACGGGATCATAGTAATCTGGAAGGTTTTCCATGAGCCTCAGTCCCTCCTTAAATTCACCCCTTTGGGAGCAGATTTCAGAATTCCTGGAGTCATTATTCTGTAGAACCAGAATTCCTTCCTCACCTATTTTTAATTCCAAACCCTGTGACTTCGTTTGCCTGTATCAGTACTTCTCAAACCCATCTGAGAAAACGCTGCAGGGCACCTGTAATTATCCTGGCCAATATAGCAATGTTCTTATTAAAACCCCTAACAATACGGAATTTATTTTAATTCATCTCAATTTGTATTAGGTATTTAAATATATCCCATATAAGCCATATGGCACTTTAGAAGGCAGCTGAGAGGTTGCCGGGAAATCAAATAAGCAACGTCAGGATTTCACAATTTCTGCAATACCCAGAATTCCTAATTCAGAGGAACATATACGAATCCAGATGCCATATTTGCAAAACCCTGGGATCCAGCAGGATGAGATTTACTGGGAATAGATTAGGCAGTTGCCACTGGGCTTCCTAAAACATCTTTCCATCAGCTTGGCGGCCTTGACCTTGTCCCGTTGCCTGGAGTTCCAGCATTGAAGGATTCCCTGAGGTTAATGAATCTATCTTTTTAAAGAGCATATGTCTCTGCTTCTGTGTGGATGAAAGGGGGCAGCCACCATTCTCCTCTCAATATAAATGACTTCCTTCTGGACTGCTTCCCAGTAACACTCTCTGAAACCAGCCCTACCTACCTGGGCCTGGGGGCTTACGTAGTACAGGGAGAGTGTCTGGTAGATGCCCGTGAGTAGGGAGAGGATTCTGGAACACTCATCCCTAGACAAGGTGAGGCAGGTAGCACACACCGTGGGTTTTAGGGGAAGGCAGAAGAATGAAGTTCCCAGAAGCACTCAGGATATGGGTGGGGTTCCAGACAGTACGACCGCGGAATGGGCATCATATCATCTGCTTCCTTTAGCAGGACCCATTCTACAATCCCCTTCCTGCTCTGCTGGCATTCTCCATCTTGATAGTTTAAAACCATTTTTATTATTATTAAAAAAAATTATTTTATGTTTATTTTTGAGAGAGAGAGAGAGAGAGACAGAGCACGAGTGGGGAAGGGGCAGAAAGAGAGGGGGACACAGAATCCAAAGCAGGCTCCCGGCTCTGAGGTGTCAGCACAGAGCCTGATGCAGGGCTCGAACCCACAAACCATGAGATCACAACCTGAGCCGAAGTCGGATGCTTAACCAACTGAGCCACCCAGACGCTGCTAAAACCATTTGTAAAATTCCGCACGTGCCTTCCCCCCAACCTCCTAACCCAGTTCAAGTCTAAGTGAAGGCTGGCTCCAGGCCTTCTGCCAGACTCTTCCTCAGTGACACAGCCACCTAGAGAAGTGACCGCCCCTTCTGCAATCTCAGCCCTGCACAGTCCTCGGAAACAGACACTTCAAAGCTTTTCACTCAAACGAGACACTTGATTTGTCACTGACAAGTATGACACAGTAGCCCTTGTGATCACAAGTCAGGAAGCTCTGGAGTGAGTCATAGGGTTTTGCACTTCAGAAATGGACGTGCACTGCTCAGTGTGCTGTGTCACTGTTTACTTCAAGGTCCTCGGGTCCCTTGTTCTCAACCTGTGTCACCAAAAGCAAGGCTGCACTGTCACCCAAGGGAGATAACAGAGCATCAGAGAGGAGACATGGGCACTTGTGATAGAAAGATATGTTAGCAGAGATCACAAACTGAGCTCGGAGATCAAGAGAACCAGCTTCCCAGGAGCTCAACGTGGAGAAAATGGACAAGATACACCTCGACGGGTCCACTGACAGGTGCATGATGCCGCCTGGGAAGTGTGGCCCTCCCACCCCCAGGTGGTCTTGAAGGCAGCAGTTTCTATCGTGACTTTAAGATGCTGTGTGTCTCCCTGAGCTGATTTTTCCCAAACTCAGCAAGTGAGCAGAACTTTGAGGGGCGTCGTTGCTGCTCTCGTCACTGGAGCACACCTACCGCCCCTCCCAATGGGTGAGCTGGGGTGAGGGGTGAGGGGAGCGCCCTACCTGGTCCAGCTTCCAGTGGAACTCTGCGGGGCGGAAGGTGTTGGCCTGGTCGAAGTCCTTGCGCAAGAGGAAGACCAGGCGGCAGTTGTGCACATACAGGGCGTAGTGATGCCGGTTCATTTCTGAAAAGCAGAAAGCGATCGGAGTGGTTGCAGAATCGCTGCATCATTCTCTGCCAGAGGGGTCTTCCCACTACATCGCTTAGAGCGCCTCAAAGGGGAAAGGGGTGGGTGTTTCGGTTTCCCGTTACACAATCAGATCTCATGAATGTTCTAGAACACACATAGTGGAGCTCACTGAAATGGAAAAGGAAGGTGCAAGAAAGTCCACAGCAAAACTTAGGCAGAGAAGCCATTGGCCTTAGCAACCTGACTTATATTCAGATACTGCATCAGACACAGGATAAAAATTATATGGGCTAACGAGTTTCGTTTATTTTTTATACAAGTACTTCTGGGAGGGCTAAGGGGGCTCTCTGACAGTCACGTCAGCTACCCTGGGCTCCTTTAGCACAGCTGGTGTCTCCTAGAGTGCTGGACTTTTATTTCATTTCATCAGGCTTGACAATGGCGACCACAGATCATGTCTCCTTCTCTACCTTATGGTGTGCAGTTAGGGGGAGCGGCTTCATTTCTGGTTGCTAGGAGGAGGAGGCAGATTGATTTTTCAGCGTTAGTCATAGTTCCATGTCTTTCCAAAACTATGAATAAATACCTCTCTCCCCATACACAGTGGATGGGATATTTTCCTCCACTGATATAAAAGACTTCCTTTTCTGCTTAGGAAATCTCACATCGTGGGTCCCCGCCATGATGTCCTGCAGCCACAAGATGACAGCCATTGAGAGGAGAGGAGCTGTTCTTTGACCAATACTCAAAGAGCTCACATGATATACATGTTAGCATACACAGAAATCTACTATGAGGCACATGATCCATAAATGACGCATGGATGAGCAGGTGACCAGGTGTCATAGGAAGAACACGGGCCCTAGAGTCAGATAGACTTTGGGTGGACTTGTATCCTCTAGATGGTTCTGGGAGAACTTTTTAGCTTCTCAGAGCCTCAGTTTCCTTACCTGTGTCATGACAGGGATGCTGGATTATCCTAATGCATCAGGAGAATAGGATAGTGAGATTGATTCTTGTACCTCCTCTACAAACCTCAACACCAATTCCACCTCTAGATATGGGCTCTGGGTGGTCCCCTTGCCACAGTCATTGGTTCGGGACCCAGGCCCAAGTCAGGCAATGCAGGCCATTCTCCCGGCCACAGGGCTTCTGTCAGCAAAGTGACTCAGTTCAAGCCCGTGATTCAGGAGCTTTTCTGGGTGGTTCTAAAAAAGAACTCTCCTTTTTTAAAAATCTTTTTCTTTTAAGTTTTATTTATTTAATTTTGAGAGAGAGAGAGAGAGAGAGAGAGAGAAACAGAGAGAAAGAAAGAGAGAGAGAGAGAGAGAGAGAGAAACAGAAAGAGAGAGAGAGAGAAAGAGAAAGAGAGAGAGAGAGAGAGAGAGAGAGAGAGAGAGAGAGAGAGAGAATCCCAAGCAGGCTCCATGCTTAGCGCAGATCCCAACACAGGGCTTGAGATCATGAACTGAGCCGAAATTAAGAGTTGGATGCTTAACCAACTGAGCCACCTAGGTGCCCCAAAAAGAACTCTCTTTCATCAGAAAGCAAATATAAGAGACACTCTCTCTCTAAAAGTTGTCTACATTAGTGGGAGGCATGGAGCTGCTTCAGCCATGTTTGCTAACATGAAATTGTACACACATGGGGCAGATCTGAGAAACTGCAGCAGAAAGGGCCAAGCCCTTGATCACACTTTGCCTGAAGCTGTCATAGCTCTGGACATTTTCAATTAAAAGAACTCTATGTTCCCTTTATTATTTTGATTTTTTGATTATTTGATATCAGTTTGGTCCATATTTCCTATTTCTTATAACTGAAACCATCTTTAAAAAATTTTTTTAATGTTTATTTTTGAGAGACAGAGAAAGATGGAGCATGAGCTGGGGAGGGGCAGAGAGAGAGGGAGACACAGAATTCAAAGCAGGCTCTAGGCTCTGAGCTGACAGCACAGAGCCCAACCCGGGGCTTGACCTCATGAACCATGAAATCATGACCTGAGCCGAAGTTGGAAGCATATCTGACTGAGCCCTGCAAACACCCCGAAAGCATCTTAGTTGAGACAATGAGGAAGTATGTGCAAAGCAGTTGCCAGTGTTGTAGGTTTGGCCTAGGCCAAGGTCCAGGTGACCAAGTAATTTCTGTTATCTGTTGTCTACTGTCAGAAAAATAGAGAAAGAAGGACTTTTCTCATTTAATATTATTTGGAGCCAGGAAAAGTTGTGGGTGAGGAAGGGAACAAGAAGAATGAATGGAGGTCTGGAGCATTTTCTAGCCTAGGAAATTTCTTCCTCCTTCTCCCTCTGTTAGCCTGGGTTCCTGGAGTCAGTATCCCTACCAAGGTCACTGGTTTATTCAGTGGGCTAGGGATATGGCACACTCAGAAATCGACTCCATTTCTTTTCATGACCCCTGGTCATTGTTGCAGCTAAATGTCTAACAAAAAGAAGCCAGTTAACTGAAATAATAGGGGAGCCTGGGTGGCTCGGTCAGTTAAGCATCTGACTCTTGGTTTCAGCTCAGGTCATGACCTCACAGTTTGTGAGATCACAGCCCTGTGTTATTCTCTATGCTGACAGTGTGGAGCCTGCTTGGGATTCTCTCTCTCCCTCTGTCTCTCAAAATAAATAAATAAACATTAAAAAAATGAAATACTAAAGCCCCCTGACAGAATTTTGGATTGTTATGTAATTCATACCTTTAAGGAATATTTTATCACAAAGAGAAATGATCTGGATGTAATGTTACATAAAAAAAAAAAAAAACAAACAGAGAACATGACAGTATCACATGTATTATAAAAATAGATGGAAAATTGTAAGGACATCTTACATATACATAGAAGTAAAAATAAGATTTTATTTGGTAATGACATATGCCAAATATAATCAGAAGATATCTCTAAGTATTAGGGTTTTAGGGGATTTGTGCATTCCTCTTTATACTTTTCTGTGTTTTTTTCAGGTTTTCTGATATAAACATGCCTTGAAAAAAATGTTTCTGATATATAAAAGCCTAATAAAGCTTTAGCCTATTCCTGAAAAAAAAAATTTTTTTTTTTTTAGGGCAAGAAGGTATTTATAGATTATTTATTTTTTAAGTCAAAGAACTTAGAGAAAACCTTCCCTAGCTTCTCTGTGCCAGGGTTGAGCTGCTTGCAAAGTGTTGTTGCATATGCTTGGCCAAAGCACAGGAGCACCAGGTCTCGCTGACTTGAGGGTGTTGACGTGCCATGGGGTGGACTGATGTGACGAGAGTGAAGTGTCATTATTTAAGGTGGCATGTTCAGCCATGGCTGTACAAAAGAATCCGCTAGAAAGTCTGACTTACTGCGCCGGGGTGGGGCCCTGGCATCTGTGCACTTTCACAAGCATCCGGGTTAGGTTATTCTCCTGTGTAGCTGTTGAGAACCCCTGGACCCAGAGCCTGCGTGTGGAACTTGGGCCCGGGGGGCCCGGTCTGATCCCGTTTCTCTGGGTAACCAGGGGTGCTACCCTGGGCCAGTTGCTCAACCTTTGATATTTCAATTTCTTCCTCTGTAAGCAGGAACACTGACATCTGTCTGACCTGCCTCCCGGGGGTATTTGATACATTTCAGAAAGGATTATATGTGTGTGGCCACTAACCCCAGCCGGGGCGGGGCCGCTTTGCACTGGTACCTACAGCCCTGTCCTGTTGTCTTATTGATACGGGTTCCTGGATTGTGACGGGAGCGCCCTGCCAGGCACTGCACGGACCACACCGCAGGCTGATTCCTGGGGTTGTGGGCTGAGCTCTGAACCTGGTCCCAAACCTCAGTGTGACCTCATGCATGTCTACAGAGTCCTTCTGGCATGAAAGTCCCAGAAAAACTGACCCTCAGCACAACCAATCTGACACAGACTTACTTTAGGACTAGGAAAAGCCAGACAACTCTGTTTCAGTTTCTGCATCTGGAAAGTACGCTAACATGTAATGTAAAGAGTGACTGAAACAGAAAACGTGGAGCGCTGGTGGAGTGCCTGGGTGGCTCAGTTGGTTGAACAACTGACTTCGACTCAGGTCTTGACCTCGCGGTCTGTGAGTTCGAGCCCTGCGCCAGTTTCTGGCTGACAACTCAGAGCCTGGAGCCTGCTTCAGACTCTGGGTCTCCCTCTCTCTCTCTCTCTGCCCCTCCCCCACTCATGCTCTGTCTTTCTTTCTCTAAAATAAATAAAAACATTAAAAAAAAGATAGAGTTGTAAAATTTGCATAAGATACCCAAATAAGTGTGTGTGCCTGCATGCATGTGCATGGGTTTGTGTGTGTGCGTGTGTGTGTGTGTGTGTGTGTGTGTGTGTGTACCTGTGGGGTGTGGTGACAAGTGCACAGGACTGGAGTCAGCTGGATCTGAGCTTACATTCCTGTTCTGATACTCACTGGCTATATACTTGGGAAAGTTATTAAACTCTCAAGGATGTTTCCTTATCCTCAAGATGGGAAACACAATAATGCTTTCATAAACTTGTTTGTAGAGATGTAAGAGACTATCTTGAACAGTAACATCTAACACAGATTGAATTTCCTATGTTCCAGGTACTGTTCTAAAGCACTATATGTACATTAAGTCATTTAATCCTGATAAAAATCCTATAGGTAGATAACACTATAATACCCATTTTATAGAAAGGGAAAGTGAGGCACAGAGAGGTTAAACAACTTGCTGAAGGTCATATGGCCAATAAGGGGTGGAATGCTTTTAACCACTAAGCTGTGAACTGCCTTGTGCAGGTTTAATGTGGGGAAAACGCCTTGCCAAAGTCAACTACCATTCGGTGACTTTGAAAATGAGCATGACCCTTTCACTGAAAATAAACCTTTGGAAGTCTTACTGTCTATAACATAGTGAAGGTGAAGCTGCCTTGCTTGAAGTAAGGATGCAGTGTCCCCCACCAGTTACCCCCACCCCCTTCATGTGTAGCAGCCCTAAGTTACTTCTGGGGAGGCTGGAGTTCTGAAGAAGCCAGTTTGAAAACTACCAGTCTCAGCTTTTGCATTGTGTCTGTGCCTCTACTCTTCCCCCTTTCCTGGTCCTGCTCTACCCCAAGCCCAGAAAATCAGCAGCGAGAAAACCAGACACAAGAATATTTTCCCAGGCCCCCATCATGCTCTTGCTTTCCTCCCACATCCTCTGTGGCTGTGTCCGTGCCTAGCCAGCTGGGATATAAGGGGCAGCCACCAGCAGGGGTGGGCTCCAGACTCACCAGTCTTATCCGAGTTGCAGAGAATGGTTTCCTTCTCGGCTCTCACACCGGGGCTGGGGCCATGTTTCATCCACATGGTGATGGTGAACTGGTCTGTCAGGTTCTTGGGCACAATCCCATCAGGGATCTTGGCCCCTTGCCTGCCATCGAACTTGAAGATCATCTCACTGCTGTCCACCAGCAGTCCTGCTGTCCAGTTGGTGGCTGCGCTGGGGGATGGCAAGAGGTCGATGATGCCAGAGGAGGCTCCTGCAGTGCACGGGGGACAGAAAGAACAAAGGGTTATTCCTCACGGGCTGGGTGTCCTCACCTTCTATTTTCTGCTCCTGGGTCAAGATGAACTACTCAGTGTATCTACTTAGAGATCTAAGCCAACCTGGAGCTGGGTGAGTCAGGAAAAGAAAGGCCAAAGGCCACACCTGCCCCCCATCCCCAAGTTTCTCATGGTCTGCAGAGGTGAAAGCATCAGTAACATGCAGACAAAAATGTTATATGTGACAAGATAAGGTGCAATGAGCTATATTATATAAGGAAAACGGTGCTGGAATTTAGGGAAATGAGTATGGTGGGCTTTCATAAGCAGAGAAGTTCCCAGAGAAGGCCAGAGTTTGATGTGGACCAATGAATTCATCCATCCATTAACCCATGAGCCATTTATTGAGCCCCGACCATGTGCCAAGACCCCTGCTAGGCACTGGTGATGTAAAGGTGAATCAGCACAGCCTCTGACCTGGGGTAGCTCAGAGCCAACAAGTGGACACACAGCTGTGACACAGTGTGATCAGGGCTGTGATTGGGGAAAGTTCTAGGTCCCGATGCCATAAGGAGTGTGAGCCACTTTGTACCCACCACACTTTTTTTCTTTTTTACAACCATTATGTTTAGGCCAAACGGTACAGTGGTCGAGAACACAGGTTCAGAAGTTAGCAAACTTGAATTTGATGCCTTGTAACATGACTTGCTGACCTTGGGACTGTGAGCACGTCCCTTAGCCTTTCTGCCTGTCCAGCTCCTGCTGTGACATCTCCCTTCCTAGTGGTTGTGAGGACTGAATGGGAGCCTGCATTAGAGCCTGAAGAAGCATGCTGGCCACGTGGTGAGCGCTCACTCCATGTTACCTGTGACTTTATCCTTACTATTGTAAGTATTTTTGTTTCTGCTACCGCTATGATTCCAGGGTAATGCACGAGGACTAAGCCTGAAGCAGTGGGAGTGTCCCAGGTAGATTTATGTCTTAGGAAATTCACACCAACAGCTTTGTGGAGGGCCGAGCTGAGGGTGGCCAGCCTGGCAGAGAAGACTGGATGCCTCCGCTGGGAGAACCCTTGGGTGTCCAGCGGCTTCCCATTGAAGCTCAAAAGTTGCCAGCAGAGCTCTCTGCATCTTTATGTCCCACACAGGAGCAGGGCTCAGCTCTTTAGGGAAGGATAAGGATCGGGGGCTTCCTGATACTGTCAGGGAATAAGGTGTGAGGGATTGGGTTCCAAAGTCAGCTACCACCAACATCTCCTATAGTTAAAATGACCTTTGAGAACCTTTCAGGAAGGTGCCATATTGGAAACCAATATACTTCTTGGGAAAGGTTCAAGCAGTCAGTTTTCCCTCTAGCCTTAGAACAGATGATCAAGTCTAGAGTTGAGCACCTGTTGGTTTGCAACTGAAAGTTATGCTATGTGAAAAATAGGTATCCTTAGAGCCAGATGCTTTGTTTAGGGTGACAGACTCACCCTAGGAGAGGCCTCCAGGAACCACAGAGTCTGAGAGGGTGGGAGATTCCTGTCTGCCAATCCATGATCACCCTGCGGCTTGTGCTTATCAGGGGGAAAGTGTGGGCAGTATTGACTGCATTATTTACATGTGTATTTCCTAGGGTTTTGGGGTTGGTACCATGCCTGATACACAGTGCCATTAATAGACACTCCTTTAATGTTTATAACTGCCCTTCTTCCCACCCAGGGCCTCATGAGATACTTCTGGCCATCTATCCAATGCCCAGGTAAGCCTGCCCATTCAGCCTTATCTCTGTCCCCACACCTCTCATCAATATTTACTTGTTCTTTTAAAAACATTTTTTTTAACATTTATTTATTTTTGAGAGACAGAGACAGAACATGAGCCGGGGAGGGGCAGAGAGAGAGAAGGAGACACAGAATCTGAAGCAGGCTGCAGGCTCTGAGAAAGCTGTCAGCAAGCTGAGCTTGATGCAGGGATCGAACCCACAAACTGTAAGATCATGACCTGAGCTGAAGTCGGATGCTCAACTGACTGAGCCACCCAGGAGCCCCAATATTTCCTTGTTCTTATCTAATGTCCCTGAAGCCTTGTCTGGTATGCATTTTATTTCTCTGCTAAGTTGATTCACAGTAATATTTTAATGCCTAACAAAGCCTTAAGGGTTATCACCCTCCAAAGGTATCGGAAAGAAATCTATGTGGGTGGTAGCAGGCGGAGATTTGAGGGTGGTTGGGGAGTGGGAGATACGCGGTCTTTTGGAGCAATTTCATTTTCTTAGAACCCTCAGAATAATGCGACATGGCAACTGTTTCTTGGACCTACAGGTGAGTTGGCTCTGAGACCAGGATTTGTCCAGTGTGGAGACGGCCCTGTGACGGGGCACTCTCAGAGATTGTGTCAGTTCTCAAAATTCCAGGTGGCCAGAGAGATGCAGGCTGAGTGCTCTGGGCTCCTAGACTTCTAGCTCAGGCCAGTGAATCCAGTGCAGTCTAGTAGAACCAGTGTGAACATGTGTGCCTGGTAGCTGCCAATGCCAGCTTTGCACCATACCACTATTATTTCTTTTCCTAAGGACTGGTTTGGGCACTGAGCACCAGACCTGAATTAAGTACTACAATGCTTTTGCTTAATCATTCATCTGCATGGTGAATACTATTATGATTCCAGTCTACAGGTAAGAACCTGAGGCTCAGTAAGCCCAGGATCACAACGAGCTACTGAGTGGGCCCATCACCAGGGCTTTGCAGCTCCAAAGCCCAGGCTCCCCACTGCACCGCCTCAATGAACCAGGAGGGAGATCTTGTAACCTGCGCTACATTTTATAAACAGAAATCAAAGCCCAGAGAAGGGAAGTGACTTGACCAAGGTCACAGAGCCACACAGCTAGCTAGAGGCAGGCCCAGCTAATGTTCATTCTACCATGCAGCATGGTATCTTGCCAAGCACACAGCATAGTCCCCTGGGATCCCACCCTCCTACACAGGTGGCTGTCCACAGACAGTCATGGTGAAGATAGCATGTGCCCTGGTAAGGCCATTGATGTAGGCTTCCCTGATTCCATGGTAAGGGGAGTGGCAGGGCCACCCTGCCTAACCCACAGATGTTGCCTACCAAAAGCATCAAGCTGTAAGTAACCAGATGGTGCAGACTTCCCCAAACTTAACAGCTTGTATTTCATTTCTCGGCACACTTAAACAAACTAAGAGAGACTTACTTTCTCCCAGAGTTCCTCTCTCTCTCTCCTTTCCTCAAGGGATCTCAGGGAAAGCTGTGGGTAAACAGGACGCGTCACTTGCAAAGATGGTGCCGCATCATCTGGAATCAGGGTGTATTTAAGGAGCTCTTTGGGAATCCTCTGTGAAGGTCCCTGGGACCCACCCGGCTGCTTAGAGTCCACACTGTTTCGGTGCACGGCAGTTGCAGGTTAAGCGTGGGGGACTTGGAACCAGAGTTGAGGTGTGAGTCAAGGTCCCTGAGCCCTAGAATGGGGAAGCCTCTCTGAGCCAGCAATTAGATAAAGATGTATGAATGAGATAGATTTCAGGACACACTGTGCTGTGAAAGCAAAAATGGAGCCCAGGGGCCCTGAACTTCTTAATTGCAGGGTTTGCATTCTGCTCTGGATGACTTTGGTGAGGGCAGAATGTTCTTAGCACCTCAAGCTGGGCCTGTGGCAATGGTAATTGACATGGAGCCTCAGGTCATGCCTCCTCGGGGTCTGCCACAGGGCAAGAATAAGTGGAGGGTCTCAGGGTTGAGGAATCATTGTAATCAAAGACACAGGCCTCATTCTGGGGCACGTGGGTGGCTCAGTCAGTTCACTGTCAGACTCTTGATTTTGGTTCAGGTCATGATCTCATGGTTCATGGGTTTGAGTCCCACATCAGGCTCTGTGCTGGCAGTGTAGAGCCTGCTTGGGATTCTCTCTCTCCCTCCCTCTCTCTCTCTCTCTCTCTCTCTGTCCCTCCCCCACTCATTCTCTCTCAAAATAAATCAACGTTTTTTTTTTTTTTTAAAGATGCAGGCCTCATTCTGTGGCGTGCTCTTCCAATTGCAATATCAACTCCATACTATTTCAATAAATATTCATGTAATGTCTAGGTTACGCCAGGCACTATGACGAGAAGCCAGGAATGAACCAAACAGAAGTTGGCCCTACCTTTTGGGACCCAGTAGAAGATCTTTTACCATTGGTGGGTAGAACAGGTCAGTGGCAGAGTCTCAGGGGAGGACAGGGAGGCCCTCTTGACAAATGCTATACTAGGACTGTGTGGTGGTCGAATGCACCCTGTTCCCAACATGCTTCTCTGCCCCACTGATGTCACAGAGCCATGTGACCTGTTCTGACCAACAACGTGTGAGTGCAAGTGATGTGTCCTCTCAGGGCAGAAGCCTTAAGAGACAGTTCATGGCTCTCCGCGTCTTTTCCGTGCGCCATGAGATCAACAGTGCTCTAGATAAAGGCTACCTGTTGTTAGCCTAGATCCTGGTGGGAGGCCATGTGGAAGAGAGCCACAGTCAACCCAAGAAGGACATGTGGTAGAGATGATAAACAAACCTTTGTTATAAAATAATAATATGCCAATAATAAACACCAATAAAATAACAATAGCCAATATGATTTTAGAGTCACTGGTGGCTGGTGTATAACCTGTGATCCTGATTATCCACGTAAGTGACCGACATCAGAGCCTACGATTCCCAGTTCTTCTTCCGGAGGCCTTCGACACGGACATGTTGGGAGGACTTTCTGATGTCCTTTCAGGAGCTCACATGCTGTTGTCCCTACTCAGAGTGTCATTCCACCTTTGGAATCCCAGACAAGAAGGGTTCCTGCAAGACCTTGCCATTGGGAACTTGGATCTCCAGGTGAAGCAAACTGGGCCCTGGAAGAGGGGCGGTCAGCCAGGCTCCTGAAGCAGGGCCATAGAGACTCAGTTGCTGACCAGCTTGTGCAAGGTCACTACAGGTAAAATCCTTATACCCAATGTGGGAGGGCTGCTGTAAGACAGCTGTTTAAATGATGTCAAAGAAATCAGCATATCCATGGAGAAGCTCCCCACTATCATCTATGAGTCAGCCCTTTGCCCTTTAATCTGATTTCCAGTAGGTGTGTACCAATTTTCCTTTAAGCAGTAGGCCCACTGCTGCTCTCTGAGAATGGAAGTACTGGCTACATCTAGGGTTCTGACACTCACCCCCTAGAAGCTCAGCCTTTTAAAGGCATCTTGGAGAAACTGACAATAGCTTCCTGTAGCTGGGCTATTCTTGGGGTACAAAAGCCTCTGACCATGATTATGAATGAGAACATCTCTGTTAAGCTTCATGATATAGAAGATGATCTTAACTTTTTCTTTTCCAAGAAAATGTTTTTTAATGTTTATTTCTGGAGGAGAGAGAGAGTGTGAATGGGGGAGGGGCGAGAAAGAGGGAGACACAGAATCCGAAGCAGGTTCCAGGCTCTGAGTTGTTAGCACAGAGCCCGACGTGGGGCTTAAACTCATAAGCTGTGAGATCATGACATGAGCCTAAGTCGGATGTTTACCGACTGAGCCACCCAGGAGCCTCTTAACTTTTTTTTTTTTTTTAACATGTCTTCCCCAGAAGACTGAATTGTTAAGCGGTCTTATTAACTTCTACATAACCTCAAGAGTTGCAGCATTTGGACACTCAACAAATATTTGTTAAATTAAAACACGAATGAAGGAATGAAAGAATGAATGAACAAATCAGCTATGAAAATCTCCTGGGCTCTCAAATGAATAAGCCCTGAGAACAACTTAATGTCTGGTGATCTGAAGTGCTCTGACAGATCACCACTTGATTTAATAGGATGCTCTCATCCTGTGGCCTTTCCTGCAACAGAGCCTCTCCTCAAAGTTCTTGACTCGAGAGACAAAGCAGCTGACCCAGGTGACATATGTGGAGGTGTGGGCCAGCTGCCAGGAGCCTCGTGATCCTGAGGAGGACTAGCCTTTGGCCTCCGGGCTAGGAAAGGCATGTGCATCACAGACCGCTTTTCTATTTCCTGTAATATGTACTGACTTAGGGGCAGCGCCGTGGGCCTTTCCTGGGGCTGATGTTAATGTCAAATTTAATTTGGTCAAGAGGTCTTCCTAAGGGCTTCATGGGGCATCTCATACTCAAGGCAGTCCTGTGACACTTCACTTCTGGAAAGTCTGGTATTGAGATGACAGAGCCCTTCATCTTGATCTCTGAATTCAGAGCAAGTGATAAGCAGTTTGCCCAACTTCGTCAAGAAGCCTGGCTTTATGTAAAGCAAGGCTAGTGGGGGATCATCTTAAGCTATGTTCTACAAGCTGCAGGGGACACCTTTGTTTTTACTGCACCTGTCAGATACTTGCTGACAATTGGCTTTGAGCTAGCTACTGTCAGATTTCCCCTTGACCAGGATTCTACCACAGCTCCTAATGGAGCCAGCATCACAAGTGGAGGAGGCAGGTGGGCAATGACCAGACCTGCAAGATGCCCCTCCATGGAGACACCCCTGCCGGAACTCGAAGGGACCCAGGAAGCACCCCTAGGACAGCCTCCCTGGTGTACAGTGGGCAGGAGAATATTGACTGAAGGGAAAGGTTTGGGACGACGAAGCGGGGAGAGATTCTAGTGGGAAGAAAAATGAGCTAAGATTTAGGGATGAGAGCCAGCTAGGCACGGGGTCAGAGGAGGTGTCCTGGCCAAGAAGAGGTGCAACATCAGGAAGAAACTGGCTCTGACGATGGATCTGCTGGGTGGAGGCCGGGCCGCAGGAGCGTCCAGACTCAGGCTAGCATTGGGCACCCACATCTGGATGTTCCACAGGCACCTGACCTCAGAGTCCCCCTAAATCTACTCTTGCCTGGATTCCTGGTTCTGGCTGGTGGCACCCTTGTCCACTTAGAGGCTTATGCTAGAGTCATCTTAATTTCTTCTTTCTCACTGACAGCTGATCAATCATTGGTTAGCTTGCTGATTTTGCCTCCTAAAGCTGTCTTAAATGCATCCCTACTGCCACTCCCCTGGTTAGGAACTCATTATCTCTTGCTTAGACCATGGCAATAACATCCTAATTGGTCTCCCTGTTTCCATCCAAAACCAATAAAGATTTGGAAGATGAAAAATGCATGACTGCTGAGGCTGAAAGTATCATGGCTGCTCCTTAGTTGGGAGAGCCTGCAAACAACTTGTCTACCATCCGCTGAAAACACACGGAAGCTTGTCCCAAGAACCTAAGATGCCCACAGGAGCAGGAATGATAATCCAGACTCTGTTTTATATGTGACTCAGTCTGCATTTCCCTTGCAGTTGGGAAAGAGCATGGGGTCCGATGAGCTGCCTTCTCCAAAGCTGACTCTAGCAGCAGATGCGCATCTGGGTTTCACTCATTTGCTTCTGCCTTTTTTTCCAGAGCTCTCCCTCCATGGAATTCAAGATTCAGACTCCTAACATGGAGGCAAGAGTGTCCCTACCCATCCTATTACTCGGACAGAGTCCCCATAGAGCAGTGGGCGGCACTACCGGTGAGGTCACCAGAAAGACACCCAGACTCCCCCCCACCCCGCTCCCCCAATAAAGGGTTGCTCCTGGAACCAGGTAAGCTCACATCTTGGGGGAAACCTGCTCTCCTCATTGAATGAACGTGCCTCCTGCAAGGCGAGGCTGGCAGCCCGGAAGGAATAAGCTGTGTTAACAACCAGATGCAATTTTGCTCTAAACTTTCTTCCCTGAGAAAATCCTTCTTGCTCTCCCCAGCAACATTCAAAATCAAATCACAAGTGCGTGCCCTTGGGCCCATCTGATCTTTAACAACCTGATTCCATCATCTCCTTCTAACCTGGAGGGGTTTAGGAAATGACTGTAACCCACTGTGGCACGGGTCGAGTTGACTTATAATCCAGGTGCATGGGGAGCGAAAGGGCATATTCATTCAGAGTAAGATGTCTGAGATGGCTTCTCTGCACATGGGCTGGAGGCAGTTTGCTGAATACTGTGGGCCCCTTCCATCCATTTTTGCAGGAGCTGTCTGGAATATTGAAGTTGTGATGTTCTCCCCAGCCTACTGCATTGTTCTGGAGAAGCCCCATTCCCGCAGGCCTTCCTGACAGCCTGGTGACATGATAAATGGGACATAGCCTAAAGAGGGTCCATTCCACATTCACTTCTAAAATTTGCACCTGGTTCTTTGGGCAAGAGCAGGGTGGGTGAAGACGTGTGTGTGTATGTGTGTGTGTGTGTGTGTGTGTGTGTGTGTGTGTGCATGAGTGCATGTGTGTGTGTGTGCACAGCAATGTTGAGGGAGGGAAACTGTCCCAGCAATAGTAGTGGAGGGGTCACCAGGAGTGGATGGCAGCCTGCACTGTATCCAGGAGGGTCCTTTTCCTTTTGTGGAGATATAGTTACCCCAAATATAGGTCTAGTCTAAGAGCAAGCTCTTTTCTAAGCTCCCCACAGCACAGCTGGGGAATCAAATGGGAGTTCCTGAATATTCTTGGTGAGAACATGAGACAAACAAAATATATGTCGCCCACCTCACCCCAAGGCCCATCAACACATCAATGGTCTGGTTTACCAAGCACATGGGACCATTCCCACTGTACTGAGCACTCCACAGGCTGACTGAAGAGATTTACATTCTAGCTCCCAAGGCCTGGCCTGTCTCCTCAGATATTGAGCTAAGCAGCCTTTATTCAGGTAGAACTACCTCCAAATTCTGTCTCTGTCACCTTCTAACTGGGATCGTGAGCAAGCCATTTTTCCTCTCTGGGCCTCAACTTTCCCATCCTTAGAACTGGATGAATAACAGCCTCCTCGCACTGAAGATGAGAGAATTAAATCAAGCGATGCATGTGAAGAGCCTAACAGGTGCACAAAGTCGCTGCTCGGTAAAGTGGTTTCCTTGTGCAGCACCTTCATCAGTCTCGCTTCCTTGCTCTTGGCAGCTTGTTTCCTGTGGCTTCGCCTCACAGAGGCAGTGGGTCCTTTCTGTCACACCGGGACACCTTCACCTGGGCCACCTCCGCCCCCACGCCAGCTCTTCTTCTCTGGTGTGGGCGGCCAGGATGGCTTTATTGGCATGCCACCTAAGCTGTCACATAGGTCCCATGCTTGGCCTGGGTCCCTGGCTTGGTTTAATGCTTTGCTGTTGCAGCCTTAAAATTCTTACGAGTTTCTGAACAAGAGCCCCACATTCTCACTTAGCCTGGGCTCTGCAAATTATGAGGTGGTCCCTTGGGAGAGGAAACCGACTGCTCCCTGAGTGATAAGACACCACCCTTCACCCTGGCCCCTGATCAGGTGCCTCTTTCAAATCAACACAGTGGAACAGAGCCCGTGTTTCTTCAGGCTCCACGATAAGTTGTGTTAAGTGCATTGTGTCATTAATTGCTGATGAAGAGAGGAGGCTTTGTCCCATGCCTTGCCCACAGCCACACAGTTGGTAAATGGTGGGACCTGGTCAGGTGTGCCCGGTGCCCAGACCTGTGCCATCTGAACCCCTAATCATAGTAAGTAAACTTAATAATCATCCAGGAGGTATACATGCCGATGCGGTTGGCAGGGGCTAATTCTTTCATAATATAAGATATGCTTTGTATATCATTTTTACCCACCACACAACTTCTGAAGGGATCTCTCAGAGTAGGTCTCCCGGTCGCAGCCCTTGCCGATGTAATTGGTCTGTAGCTCCGTGGTGATCTGGATGGAGGACACGGCCCCGTCGCACGTCTCCAGGTGGATGCTGGGGAAAAGCGGCACGCTCCCTGAGCCAGGCTGATACTCAATCCTCTTGGTCCAGTCTGAATAAATGAGGAAAACATTAAAGGCAATCAGGTACGGCCAGTTCTGATGGAACACGTGTCTTTGAAAATGTGAATTTGTTCCAATGCAATTGACATCTTAGGGAATGACTTGAGGATAATGGGAATTTCACATTTGCCTAGGCAAAATCTCCTACTGGAGAAACACTAGGCGAATGCAGAAAACGGCAGCCAGCTGAGCTGAGCCAGGTAGGGATGCACAAAACACGCCCGTGGACACACCTCCAGCACCTCTCGGTGCCGCAGCCCACTATGCGTTATAAGCCACATCCACCTGCACCGGCAGTTGCAACTTTCCATCCCATCCAGAGAGCCCTGCGTCCGCCCCGCCACAGTACTGCCCCAACTGCCACCCTCCCCCGTCCTCTCTACATACAAACACCAGGTCTTTTCAAGGGGAAGTGCCGTGCTTATTGTAGTACTTATATATTTCTGAACCCTTTAACGTGTGTAAAACGGTGCTAATATTTTTTTCTTTGTGCCCTTCTTATCTGTCACTGATGACATTTTTGGGTGTTATGCCCCTCGCTCCCTGTTCCCCATTTTGTCTAGCGGGGTGCTTTTTAGGAACGCGTATGTCTTGTCACAAAATATGAGAGCACAGTAGTTCAGGATTACTTGGGGTCATGAGGTGGGGAGCGAGGATTCTTTCCCAAGCATTCAGGACCGTGGCTCACTTAAGGAGGGCTGATGGTCTTATGACTTCTTTTTAGAGGAAAAATAATTTGGAGGTGATCAAGTGTTGGAGGGGAACAAAACCACGATCAAAATGGCACGACACGAAATAGAGCAATCAACGAAAATAAACACCAAGAGAGAGTGTATACATGAATTGATCGGAACAGCAAAAGCAGCAATTGAAAGTCAGAGCAGATTCCAGGCAACGCTCACACTGACCGGCAACAGTTCTTGCTGACGACGGCAGGCATACCACGCTCGGTGAGGACACATGTCTGAGAGGTCTGTTTGACCCTAAGCCAGACGTGTGGGTAGAATCAAGGAATGTGACCTATGGATACTATTAGTTTATGAATCTCAAATGTTTGTCACACAGAACCTTGCTAGAAGGTATCCTTTTGCTGAAGCAGAAATAAAAAGCTATGAAATTGCCTGCGCTCACCTGTGAGAAACTGAGAAAGCCTGGCATGAATGGGTCAGTGTTCTTCACAAGTGCCCAGTGGGCCACTGGCTGCCATCTTTAGCAATTCCAGGGGAGGGGCCAGATGCCTTTGTTCACTGAGCACGCGTTTGTTCAGGGTTTCCATGTCCTAGGCTCTGTTTGGAGCATCAGGGATGTAGCAGTGAAGGAGTCAGGAAAGGTCCCTGCCTTGTGGAGCTGGGGTGTGGGGTGAGGGGTGAGGGTTGGGGGGAGGGCTGTGCTATTCTATCTGAGAGGGTGAGTGTTATAAAAGGAAAAGTCGTGACAGAGAGAGACTCTTTAGATGGAGAGAATTCTGGTTTGAGCTGAGGTCTGAATGTCAAGGATGAACGTATGTGGGAAGACTCAGACAAGCAGGTCAGAAGCAGATGCCCCAGTGATCTTGGTTTGACTCTGCCTGGTCAGGAAGTTCTTGGGCAGGTTAATGAAGGTCTCCAAGCCTCAGGCACCTCATCAATAAAATAGGACACAATCATTGCACGGATCTCAAGTGTGGACGTGGAGTGAGGACTGAGGGCTTCAAGTGTGCATGGCATGCAGGAAAGGAAGGAGATGTTCAGTCCAAGGGGACAGGTGTCCCCTGCATTCCATTCCAGATAACCATGGAATCTGAGTTTAGGTCTGATTTTCTCAGAGTGTGCCATGAGCAGAGACTGCACACAGGGTTGTGAGGCTGGTCACCTGGAACTTACCACGGGAGGATATTTGGATAGGGACTTCATGTGAAACAGAATGTACCTGATTGCATGCTTTTCCTCAGAGCCCCCAGGAACTGTGTCTGGCCTAGCCCATCACCTCCTGGACGATGAGATCATGGAGCTGCTCTGAGCCATGCTCCAGAGGCCCCAAGTTCAATTAAGATGAGCCACTGGAGGACAGGAAGTCCTGTCAGATGCATCTGAAGGTCATAGAGCTGTCAGAAGCAGTCCACACCTGACAAGCCTTGAGTCTTAGGTACAATGTTTCACGCGTCTGTGCAGTTGATCATGCTGTTTTTTCTATAGAGAGCTCCCTTTCTATCCCTTTCTGTTTTGTTAACTCCATGCAACCTTTCTGACTTTCTCTAGTCTGGGTAGATACACTCCTCTGTGCTCCACAACACCCTCAGCCTTCGACACAGCATTAGACTCCAAGCTTCATGGTTCCTCCGAGTCCCCCTCACGCTCCATGCCCGGTGCCTGGCACAGAGTAGATGCTCACTCGATGTTGGTAGAAAGTGTGAATGAATCTTGTAGAATTCAGTTGTGTGCTTGCCTCCCCCAGCACCTGGATGCTCCTTAAAGGCAGGGATTGCTATGTTTATTTTTGATGACTCTACATCGAGGTCACAGGGCAGGGTGGACCTGGGGAGCCTCAGATACCTAGCCGTGACTGCTGCCGTGGCAGCCTTTCTTGAGCCACAGAAAGAACTTGTGGCCTATCTGCCCTGTCGCCGGTACCGCCCCTGGTTGGCCCCAACCTCAGTCCTACAGAACCACCTAGCCTGACAGCAGCCCATAACATGTTCATTTTTTGTTTGTTTGTTTTCGTTTTGTTCTCAGGCAGGAAGCTGGTCCAGAACTGATGATGGAAGAGTCTCCCTCCTGATAACAAGAAATGGCATCAAGGAGGAGGAGGCCTTTTTCCCTTCCCTGCCTCACCTCTCCTTCCCTGGATCCTCCCTTTCTTTAGAGATGCAGTAGAAAGATGGAGAAAATGGTTTTGTGTAGCAGGCCTTGGTGTGAGCCTCAGGGACCAGTTTTTGAGGTTCTGCTACTTCTGCTGGTAGAAGCTCCTCCCACATTGCCTCCTTCTGGAAGTCTCTTCATTGGAGAAGCCCAAGCCATCCATGGTATTGATTCCCTTTACTCTGGGGGTGCTGCAGCTATCTAGATATTTTGGTGATTATCTTTGATGAGACATTCTACCTCAGGTCCTTTTTAGAAGGAATGAAAATAAAGAAGCAAATAAATATTGAAGGGAAGGTGAGTGGAGGCACAGGCTGAGTAGAGGGTTCATTCCTCTCCCCATCCCCTGGCAGGGGTGAAATTTCCTCTTTGGGAAGAAATCATGTACGAAAGACAGTTGGGAACATCACATCTGCAGCTGCTTTGGTGACCTCATGAGGCTTGCTTTTGAGGGTTTACGAGGAGCAGGCAAATTTGCAACCATATAATAAAAGAAATCGATGAAGCTTTCTGAGCATAGTGTCCTTGAGAGAGTGGGCAGCTCGCACAAACATCTTTCATTTTCCAAGAAGGAATTTGGGATGGGGAATGAGAGAGCAAAAGGCAAATCATCAAATTCAGCCTCTGTCACATGAAATGTCTATTCATCCTCATTTCCCGGAGGTCGGATAGCAAGATGGTTAAGACTATGACCTCTAAATTCAGTGTGCCTGAGTTCAAACCCCAGCCTTACTCCTTCCTGCAAAATGTTTACCTTCTCTGAGCCTCAGCTTCCTCTTATGTGAAAGTGGTGCCTACTACCCAGGATTTGGGAGGGACTAAATGCAGACTCGTTTTAGCACCAAACACAAGGGTTATGTTCAATAGATACATTATTGTTAAATTATCATTTATTCAATAGCACTTATTGCAGGAACTAAAAGGACATACAATTATTAAGCACCTACAAGGTGCTAAGCACTTCTACATCTATTCTTTTGTTTGGTTCTCCCAACAGCCCAGTGATTATTAACTTAATTGTGCAGATGAGAAAGCCATGGTTGACAGCTGGTATGACTTGCCCAAGGCCATGCAGCTCTTTCGCAGCAGCTCAGCCATGATTCTGAGGATTTGCCAGGATGGAGAGCAAGTGTAATTTTTACAGATTCATTTTTGAATGTTTGATTTATACTGATAGATAGATAAAGACATAGACATAGATATAGATATACAGATATAGACAGATCTATCTATATAATGTATATTGTATATATTATATATACATATATATTTTATATATTATATATAATACATATTTTATATATATTATATATACATATATTATATATAATACATACATATTATATATATGTATTATATATAATATATATAATATATAACATGTATGATATATATCACATATATGTGATATATATATTACATATATGTGATATATATATCATATATATGTAATATATATATATACTCAGACTCCTGAGTTTCCACTGCCTCACCTGCAGATTCAAGTTAGTTACTCCTCATGGGCTTGTTATGAGCATTGAAGGCTAAGGGCCCAACACAGTTGAAGTCCTTAGCCTTACTTAAATTGTGAGTTGAAGACTCACAATAGGAAAGTGTCACACCCTGCTTTACAAGCTTCCCACACTTCTCTGAGCTGTCCTGCTCGGAAATAAAGTCTTTCCAGTTTGTAAAGGACCTGGAGACTGGTTTATGAACTGTGGTTCAATTTTTTTCTTAAGTGAAGAGAAAGGAAGCAGACTATCTCCTGTTTTGATAAATCAGGATCAATTACCTCATAAGTATTCCTGGAAAAGCTAACAATAGAATGCCTTTAGGAATTAAACTCCTTCCTCCTGGATTAAGGATTTAGAAACATAATGATTTTATTATAATTCCTGCTAAATTTGGGGAACACATGTTTCTTATCAGGAGAATAGTAACCACTTGGGACTCTCATATTAGATGCCTAGAGGTGGAAAAAAGCAAATCTGAGACTGCTGGACAGTACAGGCGTTGGGGGTTCTTGTAATCCAAGACATTCAGAATTGTTCCCCTTCTGGGCTCAGAAGTGACACCGAAGGATGAAAAGGAAAGACACAGGTCTGTCAAAACACGCTTCTCTCCTTAACTGTGTTCTCGTGGGCCTGCAGCTCTTTGTGGCCTCAGCTGAAGACGCATCAGGTTTTCTAGAAAATTGCTGGATTCATACAAGGTGAGTTGCTGGATGTGGGGGTGCTGGAGCGTGGGAGGGCAGGAAGGGGTGGCCCCCTGCACAGGATTGTTCAGGCAGCTGACATTTTCACATTCTCTGCAGGCGTTGGCCATCTGGTGTCTTTGAGGACTTTCTCCAGGAGACAGGTAACTTTGAGTTGGGCACCGAGGGACTTCCTTTCCTACTGGGAGAAGCTAGGGAGGTACTTTTGCTCAGCAGCAAGCACCTTTATCCCCAGGACCACCCAGTACATCTGAATTGGGGGTGGGTTAGGAAGTAGAGGGGCTGGCAAAGTAAGTAGAGGTCAGATGATGAGGGTAAGCAGTTTGGGTTTCACCTTAAAGCTAGTGAAGAGCCTTAAATGGGTGTTTAGTAAGGACATAAAGAATCCAGATTCTGCTTTGAAAACATTTGGCAGCTGGATTATGTCTGGTGTTCATTTTCAGAGCATTAGAACACTCCTGATTGCCACCTCTTAATCCATGCAGAGGGCCACCCTCTGACAGGGTCACACAATGAGGAATTAACTTCAATTCAGTTAGATTCAATTTAATTAAATTCAAGATTGTTAACCCTGCAGCTGGACAGACTCAGGTTTGAACCCTGGCTCTGCCACTTCTTGGCTGTGTAGCCTTGAATAAATCACTGAACCTCTCTGAGTCTCATTTTGCATCTGTAGAATGAAGATAACCCCCCGGAAAGTTGCTTTGTGGAATTGGGGGAAAGGTATGAAAAGCAGCAGGCACAGAGAGCTACTGTTATTACTACTACTATCATTCTTGGATCATTCTTACCATTTTTCAGTTGTCAGGTCTTTACTGAGCACCTACTGTGTGCCAGGCAGAGCCCTAGACATGGGAGGCTGAGAAGTAGGACTCATAGCCCCTAACTGGATGGATCACAGTGAAGGCAGCAGCCACAGATAGCAGCCAGATTCTAGGCAGACAGAGGAACAAAGAGCAGGCCCCAGGGAACAGAGAAGAAGTAAATTACGCTGAGTAGTAGAGAGATCAATGGAGCCTCCCTGGAGGAAGTGACCTGGGCATTTGTTTTAATATAGATTTTATTTATTTAAGTAAGGTAAGGCGAACAGATCAGGATGCTGTTCCATTGAACAGATCGTTTGTTACACTCACAGATCCCAAGGAGTGGGGCTATGCCAAGTCACTGAGGGCATGGGGAGAAGCAATGCGGTCAGTCGGGAGGCAGAGGAGGGGAAAACTGTGGGCATGGGCCTTTATTGTGGTTTCCAAGGGAAGGAATGGGCAAAGCATGGTAACCAGGTTTAAGAATGCCAAAAATGCAGTCTTATAAAGCGGGTGGCTCAGTGGGTTAAGCGTCTGACTTCGGCTCAGGTCATGATCTCACGGTTCGTGGGTTCGAGCCCTGCGTCAGGCTCTGTGTTGAAGCTCAGAGTCTGGAGGCTGCTTGTGATTCTGTGTCTCCCTCTCTCTCTGCTCCTCCCCCACTCATGCTCTGTCTCTCTCTCTCAAAAATAAAAAAAATTAAAAAAAAAAAAGACTGCCCAAAATTCTAGTTTGTGTAATTTCAGCAGCTTCTGGTATACAGGGGCTGTCCTTTGTTGTCTGCTACTGGCCCTGGGGTGGTTAGGGCAGATAGATGGTGATAGATGGTGGCACAGGGTATGAGAGCCCAATAAAGAGGGTGATTGGGGGAGTATGGGTTCTGGATTGGTTGGTCTGCATTTGAAAAGCAAAAGGGTAAGTTGTTTCCTATATCTAGGAATTGGCTAGCCCTGATGGGGAGTCCCTCCAGGGTCAGCAGGACCCCAGTTATCAAAACATCAGAATATAGACAATAAAGGCATGGTTAATGCAGAACTGCAGAAGGAGGGGGAATGCCAGAAAGCAGAATAGAATCCCAGGATGTCTCCACCATGGCCTTGGGGCTTCTCAAGGCCAAAGGAGGCTATTTGGATGGAAGGAGGCTATTTAGATGGTACCCACCACCCCAATCTACAGCTCAGCAGCCTAGCCATGACTCAAAAAGTGTCAGACCTGTGTAAGTCATGGGGTGTCCTCCAGGGGGCGTAGTGTCACATGGGCCAGAACTTTGGGGCCCACTGAGTGCTGAGCCGGTAGGGATCTTCTGTAGAGTAGGTAATACTGAGAACAAACTGAGGGTTGTTGGGGGGTGGGGGAGAGGGGAAAGTGGGTGATGGGCACTGAGGAGGGCACCTGTTGGGATGAGCACTGGGTGTTGTATGGAAACCAATTTGACAATAAATTATATGTATAAAAAAACGGGAAAAAATGAAAAAAAAGTTAAAAAATGAAAAAAAAAAAAAAGATTCTTCCAAGGCCTTTGTAAAATGGTAACAAAAGCTGACTTCTGAGACTCACCTTCTCTCCCCTCTCCCCACATGGCTCCTGGGGGTGAGTTCTTCTGTGCCCTCGCCTGGCTTTGGGTAGGGCTGTGATGACACTTAGACAACAGAGTGTGAGACCCTCCTCTGTTAACCAGCTATTGCACGCTGGGCCAGATACTCTGCCTCAATTTCCTCAAGTAAAATGAGGGGAGATTACAACCACATCTCCTGGGGATGTCGTGAAGATTAAGTGAGACAATACAGGTGGGAGACTCAGGACTTGTGCCAGGCCCACCTGACTCCAAAGCCAAACCCCAGAAAGAATTCCTTGCTTTTCTGAATTCTTTTTCTTGTTACATTTCCTGAACTGCTGCTATAGGTCTGTAACTATGGGGAGGGACATTCAGCTGGAAGGAGACAGGAGGAGGTGAGGAATCAGTGAGGTGGGACATCCAATCCTGGCTCTAAGACTAGCTTCGTGCTAAGAAGGGCCTTGTGCTTGCTTTATTTTTTAATTCTTTTAGGTTTATTTATTTATTTAGAAAGAGAAACAGAGAGTGAGCAGGGGAGGGACACAGAAAGAGGGGGAGAGTGAATCCCAAACAGGCTCAGCACTGCCAGCCCGAAGCCTGATGTGGGGCTTGAACTCATGAACTGTGAGATCATGACCTGAGCCAAAACCAAGAGTTGGACGCTTAACCGACTGAGCTACCCAGGCACCCCGCCTTGTACTTGCTTTAATGCTCTGTTGTCCCTGTCTTGAAATTCTAAATAATTTTCACACAAGAGGCCCTCCATTTTTATTTTCATCTGGGACCCACAAATTATGTAACTGGTCCTGCCTTTCAGCTAAATAGCCTTGGGCATGTTCCTTAACCTTTCAGAGCCTCAGTTTCTTCATCTGCAGAATGGGGATTGTTGTTATCCACCCTAAAAGGAGGAACCCGGGCCTTGGGGTCAGACCTAAGTGTGAATCCTGGGTCTCCCACTTGGTACCACATACGGTGGGCCGGTCATCTCCCTCTCTGCCTGAGCAGGCAGACACTGGTTATATGCTCACCTAAAGCAGAGCTCTTGATAGGGTTTGTGTCAGATAATAAATGCAAACCACTGGGGCGCCTGGGTGGCTCAGTCGGTTAAGCGTCCAATTTCAGCTCAGGTCCCGATCTCGTAGTCCGTGAGTTCGAGCCCCGCGTCGGGCTCTGGGCCGATGGCCCAGAGCCTGGAACCTGCTTCCGATTCTGTGTCTCCCTCTCTCTCTGCCCCTCCCCCGTTCATGCTCTGTCTCTCTCTCTCTGTCTCAAAAATAAATAAACGTTAAAAATAAATTTTTTTTAAAAAATAAATGCAAACCACTTAGCCCTGTGCCCGACATAGAACAGGCCCCTACACAATTTAACAGGCATTAAATTACGTGGCTTTCTCTTCTCCAATTAAAAACAATTACACAGGCACAATTTACAAAGAAACAAAAACACAAACTCTCTGAACTCAATTACAAATATAAGGAATCCTCTCTCTTCCTTTATTACTGACCCCTTTCCATTTACTATATTTTACTTTCACAAAGTCAGATCATTTTATTACCTTTTAATTCTTACTAAAAAGAGATATCTTAATTAACTATAAAAGAGAACACGGGAGGGGAAAAACACCGCTGTGCCCACCCATATCCCGGGTTAAGCCTCAAGGCTTTGCCTCTGCCTGGGTGTTCAATTCCTGCCCTTCCTGTGGCTGGTCCTCCTCTGCCTCCAGGCTTCAACTCACTCATGACTTTGTAGGGCCTTCTCTGCCTCACCTTGATGACCAGCAACCCGCTTCCACATAATCCCTGCCTGTCCTCCCCTCTGGAGAATTATTTACTTATTTGTTTCTGGCCCATTCCTGCTCTGGAGCATAACCTATACATCACTGCAGTGCCTGGCCCATAACAGGTGCTCAGTAATGAGTGATTAGGTATATGGAAACCAACACACGCATACACACACACACACACACACACACACACACACACACACACACTTCGATTTCCCTGTCAGAGGTGAGGAAGGCAATCCTATGGATTCAGGGAACCCTTGTTGCTGACCATGTAAGACTGCACACCTTGCCTGTCTATCATCCACCCAGCCCCCAGCCAGCCCCCAAATGACAGACTGCCAGTCATTAAAGTGGAAAAATTCGAGATGTGGCTGCTGTGTGTATGTGTGTCTCCATATGTGTGCAGGCACACACCCCAGCCTGAATGTGAGTGTCTGAGGGCAAGTGTATATAATGATGAAAGTGCATTGACATATGGCTCCAGCTCTGGAAAACTTCATATATTTTCAACCCTTTTAATACCTCCCTCACCCTTGCGACATCACGATAAATGCCAAATGAAATAGAAATTTGTCCTCAAATTGTGTCCTGCCTATGAAGTTCTCTCTGGTTTCCTGATGGCAGAGGGGTTTTAATTTTGTCTCAAATTCACACTGTGACTCGTTGGCCTGAGAAAACCCTCACATCTCCACCAGGGTGATCTCAGAGTCATGTACATAAACACTTTCAGGCCTTACTCTGGGAACACCTGGCAAACTGTAGACAGCTTTCTGCCCAACAGCTTCTGGCTGCAGCCAGCAGCTTCTATCATACCCTCTTCCCAGCCTGTCAGTGTCAACCAGGAGAAACCATGCCATTAGGCAAGGACCATGGAGGGAGGCTTGCTGAGCAGACTAAATTGGAAAGATGATCCAAACCATTTTAGATTTTGTGGAGGGTGAGGGCAAGGCCATGTTGCCAGAACAATGCTACTGTGGTCTGCAGACTGGTATGGTCCCTGAACTGCTTGTTATGTCTGTCATGACGTCAGTAGAGAAATCAGCAGTAAGCATTTAGAAACTTTTCTAGCAATTTGGCAGAGGAAGTTTATGTTTGTTGAATCTAATAAAAATAAAATTTGGGTTTAGACTTTGAATGTCTTCGCTGTTTATTTCATTTCCCCAGAAATTTGTTTCTATTATATTTTTATAAAGTTCTGGTCCACAAGTGATTGGGGAAAAAAAAAAAACCCTGGTTCTTCACCGCAGATGATTTAAGAAGCATGCTTCTAGATTATACCCTATTTTAACAGTTTCCTAAAACTTACTTCCAAAGGCTTTATATCTAGAAGGAAGTACTTCAGAGCATTGTAACATTTTACCCTCGACATGCAAAGGGCCATTAAGGCTTCCTGCTTCTGAATTTTAGATGGCTACCAAGATCAAGGTCTCTCCACTCTAGTTTAAGGCCATCATGTCTTCTCACCAGGACCAATCACTATGACAATTTCCTATCTCACTCTCTTTGTCTTTCTAATCTACACTGGTCACTGCTGCCTAACTGCAATACAAGCAGTTCCTCTTCTAGGAAGTCCTCCATGATGCCCCAGGCTGGACCACATTCTCTCCTCCCCAATTCACAGAGTTTGCAATGCACATCATCTATGTGGGATTCACACTGTGTTCCCCAAATTATCGTCTGTAGACAGGCGCAAGATCAGGGCTAGCCTCAGAAGAATCACCAGAAACAACTTCTGAAGACACTAATACCTGGGTCCCACCTTAGGAGATTCCAGTGGAAGGTTTTGAGGACAAGGGTCTGGAATCTGTCATTTTAACCATCCCCCTAAGTGACTGGGTTGCACAGACAGACTTGGAAGCCACTAGCCCAAACAATATGGGCAAAGAACTCCTGTTCCTCCTCCCACTGCATTCATGCCCCAACAGCCAGCAAGGGGCTGAGAAAGGATTTCTGCCCCCGACGCAGGACGCCCAAAGGGAGACCTGTCTACTGCCTGGAACCTGACCCAGTAGGGTAGGACAACATACCAAATGAGTTCAGAACAAGCTGTCTTTTCTTTCTCTACCTTCTGCAGGGCAAAGCACAGGTTCTAGTCCCAGAAGAACCACGAATGTGGGACCCAGGGCTCTCAGTGGGGAGAAAGCCACTTCTGGTTGTGCACATTGGATGATTACTCCTGACCATGCCCTCCTCCCAGTGATTTGGGACTTAGCCATGCAAGTGGCTTTGACCAGGAGAATAAACTAGTCATTTATTTCTGTAATTGTTTTTTGTCTGCAACTCTCTATCCCCCGCTACGCCATCAGAAGTTCCGCGAGAGCAGGGTCTATATCTGTTTAGTTTTAAAATCTCCAGTACCTGGTACACTTCCTGGACCACGGTAGCCTCTCACTGAATATTTGGGAAATGGACTGGCAAGGATGTTTCGTGAAAGGCACCTGTCTTTCTGGGGCTCAGGGAATTCCTTTGGCCATCCTGCTTTGGTCAGACTTTCTCCTTGACGCATTCCTTGTGGATTCTCCTGCTTGCTCCAGCCTCTGTGAACTGAAGAGGCTCGGATCCACTCTGTGTGTGCCGCTTCTCCCGGGCCCCCAGATCTGCACACAGGCTTTGGGCTCTCCTCTGCTCCCATGCCTGGTGCAAGCCCCTGGACACCGCGCCCCAGTGCAGCTAGCCCCTGGCCAGCCACGTGTTGTGAGGGGACCCATTCTCTTCTGTGTGGCTCTCTGATGCCAGTGCCAGTGCCTCTGTTCCCCAAAAGGCCTCTGAGCTTGCTAGTATTGGGCACCACCTCTTTAAAGCTGTGTGGTCCCCCTTCGCCCTGGCTCCAAGCTCCCTGGGGGTGTTGGGGAGCAGCCGGTGCTGCCATTGAAGTGAACCCTGTGGTGTTCAGCAACCAGGACTCCCACCCAAAGCTTGGCTGCTACTTTCTTCCCAACTCCTTCGTCTCCAAAGATTCTCAACTCACATGCCTCTCAACTCCCAAACAGAAACACAGCAGGCAGAATTGATGCTAGAAAGGTGTAGAAACCAAGCAATTCAAGAGCAGCTTTTCTGAAGCATAATTCTCCCAAGGGGAAAATCATTAACTCAACCAACCAGGGTACTTTCTCTTGGATTTATAGAAACTCTTCTCTCTTATGTCCAATAAACATGAGCATTTTCCAGGCAATTTTCTTATCTTGGGACAAATGTATTATTGGTGCAAGATGGAGTAGCTATTCTTCAAGAATCTTTAGTTTTATGGCTTTGAAAAGCTTCTGCAGTGCAGGATTATAGTTTTGTTCATGCACACATTTTCAGCCTTTTTGTAAAGATGTCCTCTGTATACTTTTCCTGCTCCGGCGATATAGATCTCCTTAATCTACAGATCACTTGTACACGGTCGCAAAACTTTTTTATTTTTTAAATAAAAAGACTGTGACTCTGGGTGATATTACAGTCCCGGAGGACTTTTCATTTCACCGAACGGCATTCTAAAATTGGAACCGAATTATCGTCTCTTCAGAAAATACAGTACACATCTGCAGAGTTGGTCACACACACCGGAAGCCCAGGAGTGCGTGTGCGTGAAGGTGGGGAGGGCTGTCACTCATGCTACTGCGGGGCCGCACAGGCCATCACAAATGATTGGACTGGTGCTTGGCAAAACATATCTCAGGCCAGGAAATGCCCATGTACTTGGGCCCAGGTGACATACTCCCGAGAAAGCGATTCAAAACGCAAAGACTTTTGCACAGAGAGCTTTACTGGTGCACAAAAAAGGAAAATGGAGCCAAGCCAAAGTCAATCACACTGCACCCTATCTAACTGTAAGGACACAGACAAGCACGTCTGACCTTCTGTGAAGGAATATTATGCAGCTGCGGAGGGGGTGGTGAGGCTTTATGATGCACGACAGGGCATAAGGCCTAAAGTAAGTGCAGCTCGTAAGCACCAAGCTGTCCTGGGGATACTCCTCCCTGCCCCTTCCACTACTGCCTCTTTCCCCACACCCTCAGTGCACCTGGAGACCTGCACTGACGCCTCAGGTCTCAGCCTCTTGTCACCTTCCCTGGGAAGCCTTTCTAAAGGGTTGGGCACCCCTGCTCTCTGCTTTCCTAGCCCCTGGGTCCCCTGGCGACTGCTCTGACTTCCCTGTATGGGAATGATCTCTTCCTGACCTGTCCACCTGCTTGCCCTCACCCCACTGCTCCAGCTCACAGTCCCTAGGGGCTCACCATCCGCCTGGCACAGAGTTGACCCTGAGTGGAGTTCCATGAGTGGAGTGGAAGTTTTGAGAGCTTCTCTGTTGTGCCAGGACCATGGCTGGCCCTCTGCATGGTTATAGAGGGTCAACGCTCCCAAACCCTGTAATGACATCTGAAGGGACATGATATGCTCAACAATGTGACTCCAGGGCCCCACCTGGCAGACCAGGGAAGACTCATAACTACATGTGGCCACTCTATCTACCAAGTACCATGGGAAGTGGATGAGGGGAGAAGAGGACACTGTTCCTGCCCACTTTAGAGGTGAGGACAAGTGTGGCAAGGAGAGGTAGGCAGCTTACCATAGTTCACATTTAGCACTAGAACCCAAGTGTCTGGCTGGCACGCAGGTGGTGACACTGGTGCCCGGGCTGGCTAGGTCTGTCCTCCCACTCAGGGATGCAGGGAGCTGGAAGAAAACCACCATTCAATGGTCTTTGTGCTGGGCTTCTCACAAAGCCCAGTCCAC
This sequence comes from Panthera leo, assembly GCF_018350215.1. Lineage (NCBI taxonomy): Eukaryota > Metazoa > Chordata > Mammalia > Carnivora > Felidae > Panthera > Panthera leo. The sequence goes on from NC_056687.1 coordinate 122,623,567, forward strand.
CTGGCATCCATGTGAGGAAGGGAGTCATAGGAGGGGCATTTCACTGATGAGAGAGCTGAGGCTAAGATGTCAAAAGACCTGCCGAAGGTCACACGGTCAGAAAATGATGCCAAGAGGCTGGCCCGACTCCTAAACCCACTATAGTAGCTTCTCTTTCTTCTCTTCCTTCATCCTCCTCACTGGTACCATGGACCCATTCCTGTGGCCGGCCACAGGTCTACCTCATGACAACCCTCTGAGACAGGTACAAGAGCCTCATTTTGCAGACGCCACATCTGAAGGTTCAGAGAGGTTACATGGCTCCCCTAATGGCCCTGAGCTGAGGGCATGGTAGAGCCTGGATTTGAACTCTGCTCTTTCTGGCTTCACAGCCATCCCTCTGAAGCCCCGCCCTCTGATGACTCCCTGCAGGGAGCAATTCTAGCAGGCTGCAAAAACTTAAAAGAACTATCAGTGGAAGAGGCTGATCGCGTGTGGTTCCAGGCCAGACCCGTGTCTACAAAGAGATGGGGTAGAGCATATGGGTTCTAAGTCAGAAAACCCAATACCATCCACTGTTCTCCCTCTCAGCATCTGTGTGTCCTTGGGTAAGCCCCATATCCTCGGTAGTCCGGTCCCCAAGGAGTCATCTAAGAAGGCTGAGAGGTGGCCTCACTACTCTGGATGCAGGCAGGTCCCAGAGGTGGGCTCGTGTGGCAAGAGTGATACCTCCCCTACACCATTCCACAAGCCACAGTCCTCGCTCAAGGCTGCCCCGATGTCCAATTACACATTTTTCCCACAACATGAGGGAAGGATTCTAACTACAAAATTTTTCTCAAAATAGCCTTCAATGGTCTCAAAAGGTGGTCAGCATTCTCCTTTGCTTGGAGACACATTGTAGATGAGAAGACAGGAGATCTGTGTCTACAGACAGATGGGACTGAGATTGATGTAGGTCCTAGATATAACTAGTTAAGGCCAGTGTCTTAACCTCAATGTTCTCATCTGCCAAAAGGGAAAAAAACAGCTTTCAGGGTATATACTGAGGAGTAAATGGGACAGTACACACATCCCTGTTAGACAGGGTTTGGCAAAGATTAAATGCTTACTCACTGGTGACCGTTACGCTCATTGAACTCTGTTTGGGACAAATGCGGTCTGCCTGCACCCCCTCCCCACCAGGGCTGAGACGATTAGACCCAGAAACTTCCCAAGCCCATTTCCACTCATGTTCACATGGAGGCACAGGGGAGCCAGGTAAAAACAGGCTCGAGCAGACGAGCTTCCCCAGCAGGTCTTTAAGCACATTAAGACGCCACCGAGTAGGTAAATCAGCATCGTGTACAGAAGCCATTTGTTGCACCATAATGATCGGCTGTGTCAGTGATGTCAAAACAGGTCGTTATTCACGGAGGAGTGCCCCTGGAGGCCCTCTGCCAGGAGCTCGGATGCTCTCCTGGCAGATCTGAGCGGACCCAAGGTGCAGCTGCCCCGAGGTCACTCTGCCGGAGTCAGTGGAATTGGGCTTCAGTGATGGCTTTTCCAATTATTTGGGAAGAAAATGCTCCATTGTAACTTAAAAAAAAAAAACAGCATAAAGGGAACTAAAAGAGCTGCTGTTCACTGAGTCCCCATGTGTGTGGTTAAGAGCACAGTGTTCCACAGGCAGGCTTGCTTCTGGCCCTCAGGAGAAGGCATTATTGTCCGTTTCTATGTAGGCAAGCTGAACCAGGCAGGAGTGACTTTCCTGAGGATGCAGCATGGGTTAGAGCTGAGGAGGGACTGAGGCCTATGTGCCCAGCCCCCCAGACTGTGCTTTTTCCACACACCCCACCCCACTGTCTCCCTTTGGTCCAATCTAAAGCTCTAAAATCAAGACTGCAAAGCTCAAGACACACAGCCTTACTCAATTCTATAAATTTCCGTGTGTGTGTGTGTGTGTGTGTGTGTGTGTGTGTGTGTGCGTGCACACACAGGCACATGTATCCACTTATATGATGGTACCTATCTTACCAATTTTAGTCATAACATTATTTGCATGGTAATCTAAGTTTTATAAAGCACTTCCAAACATAGGACCTCTTTGGGCCTCCTTACAATCCTGCCAGATGATTAGGCCAAGGGTTATGATTCTCCATTAACAGCTGAGGAAACCCAGGCTCAGACAGGGCAGTGGCTTCAGCAAAGGCTATGGCCAATCACGACAGGGCTAAGGGTTGGCCTGAGCCCTTTTCACTCTCACTCAGCTCTGTCGTCACTAGTTTGTTCCTGAGTCCTGCACCCCCAGACCCCATCACCTTCCTCAGCCTTGGGGAGGGTTCAGAGGATGGATATCTAAGGAATAAGGGGAAGGGGGTGACTGTAGAGAATAGGGACACAGGGAGAGTAGATGATATGACAAAGGGGAAAGTCAAGAGGATAGGAGAAGCCTGAAGGTGGAGAACACCTATGGGATGAAAGAGCAGAGCCCCTGGGGATGAACGTCAAATAAAGCCAGGTACTGGTGAATGGAAGGGTGGAAGGTGGGTAATTTTCATGTTTGGTTCTCTTACAGGGGAAGGTAGCCTTCCCTACTCTGGTGTGAGTTGCTGTGCTTGGGTCCACCATCTTTGGGTTTGAAGTTTCACTTATGTCTCAGGCTCACATTGTGTTTCTCTGGCCCATGTGATCACCAGAAGCAACTTCAGGTTCAGGCAAAAAGTATCTGAGAGATGGACAGTCTGCAAGTGTGGGTTTATTTTCACATGAGCTGTCATTTAAGGCACTGGTGCACCAGACCAGCATCAATCCAGGAAAGATGGATGCGTTGGGCAGGGCAAGGAGAGGGCACAATGAATGTCAGGGGACCCCTTAGGTGCCACATGTACAGTGCTTCATTGAACTGGAGCTACCCTTTCAAGCTAAGTCTCATCGCCTTTTTGTAGATAAGGTGATGGAGAGGTGAAATGTGTTGCCTGAGGGTACTCAGGTGGCTTCTCTTCTGAACAATCTCCTGAGATGCCCTTTTAGAGCTAGTAACGTGCCCCTTTGGAAACTCCCAACCTCCTTGTTCTAGCCTTCTCCTGCCGCTTCAGTAATTCTTTGAGATAGGCAGTTATAACTTTGAATTCTATCTGTGCCATTTATCAGCTGTGAGATATTGAGCAAGGTCACTCAAACGTTCTTAACCCTAAGTTTTCCTTATCTGTAAAGTGGGCTAGAATTGCATATCTCACAGGGTTGTTCCTGTCCTCTGTGTAGCAACACAGAGGACTTTTTGGACTTCCATGTTCCTTTTCTTCTGTCTTAATGTGTCTATTTGGTGTTCCATTCTTTCTAGGCTGTCCAAGGCGCTCCAATAAATTACTTCTCACTAAGGTGTCAATGGAAGATAATAGCTCCATGCAGGTGTCACCAAGTATTCTCTGTAAAGGGCCAGAAAGTAAACATTTAGGCTTGGAGGACCATCTGGTCTCTGTTGAAACTGCTCAGCCCTGCTGTTAGAGTGCAAGAGCAGCCATGAGATGATATGAAATGGACGAGCATGGCAGGATGCCAATAAAGCTTTATTTATAGGCACTAAAATGTGAATTTCATGTGGCCCAAAGTATGATTCGTCTTTGATTTTTTCCAGTGATTTAAGGTGCACAAACCATTTTCTGACTCACAGTAGTACAAGAACAGGTGGTCAACTAGATTTGGCTTGCGGGCTATACTTTGCTGACCACTGGGTTCATAGTGATTCTTCCAAGAGGCATTTACATTTTAAGCTGGGAGTTATCCTTTCGAACAAAAAAGTTGGTACCCGAATGGTGGCATACTGGACACACTGGCAGTACTGTGAAGGCCAGGACTGAGGGCAAGGAGCCAACCTTTCTTCTGCCATTCTGGCAATGCCCTCGTATGTCAGCCTGCATTAAGGGAAGCACCATCATGCAAGCTTCAGATGGACACAGTTTCACCTTCTGAGCCTTGCCTGTCTCTAGGCAAATGGGGGTGCCTTCTGGGCTTATCACCCTAAGATTTGAAATCAATGCCTTTCATGTAGTAAAACCTAAGCCAGCTCTTCTGTGTACTTGACCAATAATTGATCTGATTTTGGAAGGAGCAGGGTGAAGCCAGCTGACCCCTGGGGCCTGGGGTTTTTTCTCCTTGGCAGCGTGATGGGCAAATGGATGGCTGCAGGGGGACAGGGACATATACTTGACAAGACTTAGCAGCAGTCAACCTCAGACGTGCTTGGCTGCCAACCTCATCCCCTTGCCTGTGGGCTCTCATGGGCTTTGACTGCAAATCTAACTTCCTTTGCTGTCCAGTACTTTGGATTGGCTTTTGAAGAAATACATGATTTTAGGTACTTTTCCAGAAGTGACCCGTTTAAAAGTGTTCTCAGGACAAATCATCCTTTTCAGCTGGTTCCTGACCAGTCTCTGCATCTATGTGGTTGGCCAAGAAGTCCTTCTTTCCCCCCAGATCCCTCTCACCACACAGGGTCATGAAAGCCTCTAGGCTCCCCAGTGCTTTTGAGGTAACACAGGAGGCCCTGCCTTCGTGACCTGGTCCCCATAGGACCATCCAGCCTCCTCCCCCCATGCCCCAGCCACACCATCCTCCTTCCCACTTTCCTGACCTCTGTTCCCTAGTGTGGAACACTCTTCTCTATGCTGAAACTATTATCCTTCAAGATTTGGCCCAGGCACATCTCCCCAGGGCCCCTGCAAGGTTAAGTGTCTCTCTTCTGTGTCCCCAAAGCCACCTCCACCAGACCTTTTGTCCTCAGTACTTCCTTGCCCTCATCTCCTTCTGCACTATGGGTCCTGGTACGTCATGTCTGTCTCTGTGTCCCTGGCCTTCAGCACACAGCGGGCCTCAGTAAAGGGTGAATGAATTCACTCGGCAATGTCTCCCCCTGAGTAGTGTGTGTGTCAACTCTCACAATGCAAATAACTAAGGGATAATTCATCTCAACCAGCAGCTTTCGTGCTGCGGTCCTTCCAACACGGAAGTCCTAGACGCACTCTGTGTGTTCATAAATCTTTTCTGTGCGACCTTCTTTCTTGTTCAGTGTGAAGGCCGTGGACCAGCTACATCCAGAAGCGCCCCAGACTGAAGAAGTCAGGATCTGCAATGTACCCTGGCTCCCAGGTGCTCCTGTGCGCATGTGGGTGCCAGAAGCCCTACTCTATCAGCTACCACCTTTCCTCCTGACCAAGGCCTGATTTGTGGAATGGCAGAAACACTGAGACCATCTGATGTACCTAGGGAAATAGTCAAGCCCAAAGAGCAGAGAAAAAGTGGCTTGTTATGCGGCTGCATCTTTTTTTTCTCTCCATATGAAATAGGGCAGCTTACTGTGAAGGTGAAGGGACCAGGAATTGGGCCCATGAGAGGAGGTCTAGGAACTGACAGTGCTGGTTGAACTGGTGGGGGCGAGGGGTGGCTGACCACCGTGGGCTTGTGCTCAGCGATGACGGGGGCAAGGAGAGAGGGGGTCCTGCGGGGGGTTGGAGTCTGGAAACTTGGTCTGGCACACGAACAATCCAGAATGGCTGCACGTCTGGGCAAGAAATGGGGAAGGGCCACCAGGGAAGTCTGCCGTGACTCTCTCCAGAGGGCAATTGTTTTGCATAAAGGGACTTGAAATACTGAACTCTGCTTCTCTACTGGCAGGAGCAGGTAACAGACACAAAATCTGACTTGCGATAATAAAAGGAAAAATACACTAAATAAGTGTTATGAAGACAATGTTTTCATCTTGCAACATAGAAAGAGATGGGCTAAGAGATTATAAAGAACAACGAAAGAAGGCATAAAGAGGGGATGTGTTTCTCCACATAACGTAACAACTAAACAAACAAACAAAACCCAAATCAGCAACCAAATTACAAATGATCCTCTAAGACACATTCTGTGGCCCCTGGAAGGAGGGGTCCACAGGAGCAGCTCCCACTGGGTCCATTGCCACTATCATCCCGATGGCCTCTGAGGGCACTATATCCTCTGTTCGCTCTGATCCATGAACAGATGTGGATTCTTCCCAAAGTCCTCAGTGCCCACATAGGCCCAGCCTTGGGCACGTGTAATGGCTTGGCAAGAGGGAAACAGACACCAAGAAGACTGCAAAAGTCTGGCATGAGAGGCAGGGCACAAGCCAGCCTTTAGGCTTCTGTAGGCTACTGCAGGGGCACCTTTTTTCCTGCTTCTTAATAGAATCTTCTACCTCCATGAGTAAGGGGTACTATAGGGATACATGAGGTCTCCAAGCTCGGGACAAAACATGGAGATTTTGTTCTTTATTCCACTCGCACAGGTCTAGTTGGTCCTTGGAGGACCAACTTCTTCTCTGGGCAGCTGAGAATGGGAGTGGCATTCCCTTGGGTAAAGCTCCACCTACCCCCATAGAGTGAGCTGACCCCTACTACCTATTTAGAATCTCAGAAGAGAATCTCAGAATCCCAGCAGAGAGGATAGAACTCATACTGGTTCTGGGAAGACAAGACGCAGCCATAGAAAAAAGATGGAGAACGGAAAACCATAGCCCGAGCAGACAATGTCTTGGTCAAGGTGTATAAGGCAGGTGGCAGAAGAGTCAGGGTCTGCGATGTCCTTGTGCACAGCTGGGTAGGGCCAGCAGCATGCTGGGAAAGCTGCAGCCCCACACTCCTGGAAGGGGTTGTTGTGATGGAAAACTGGGGCCATGTCCTGGGGCACCGCGGGAGTCTGAGAGCAGTCCCTCATTGGCCTGGGAAGGAAGGGAAGGCTCCAGCTGTGAGCAGGGTCCCTTACTCCTTCAGGACAGCTTCTGGGAGAAGCTGATGGTGCTGACTGGGAGTGCTCCTGGGAGACAGGAGGTTCCTGAGCATGATGGATTGCTTTCACTGGGCTGCAGCCCACTCCTGCCTGGAGGGAAATGACTAAAAACAGGTACAAGAATTTGAACTGCCAAACTGTGTTTGCTTGGTGACTCTTGTTGTTTGTGGGAAATCAGCTCAGGGAAGAGCCTCTGTTCTCCTGGGTAATCACCCCTGGCACATACCCGCAGACCTCTCACTCACGGCTGGCTCTGAGGGGCTTGGGTTCATTGCAGCTCCTGACCCCGGCATTCAAAACCTTGACTGCCAGCCATACCCTACCCCTGACCTCTCCAATCTTGCTTCCCACCTCCCCACAGTCCCAACCACTTATGCAAGCCAGATTGGCTTCCTTACACTATTCACTGGTGCCCTGAAAGGCCTCCCCTCTCTGTGCTCCTCTCCCATTCTATACAGGGCCGGCTTCACCCCACACCCACTTTAAGAAGAGCCAGCCCTTTCCCCTAGGGACCTGACAACCCCTCAAGTGAGGGGCAGCCTGCTTACCCCGTGGTTAAAAAAAGAAAACCTGTAAACATTGGCTTACTCCAGTTTGCTCTGCAAAGCTGGGAGAGGGGAGTAGACTGGTCCCACCACTAGGGGCCAGTGGTGGTAGGTATACTCTTCACTGGAGAAAGGGCTATCCAGCTACAAGGCAGCAGCCCTGACCTGGCGTAGAAGAGAGGATCGGCCCCAAGGTGGGTCAGCTGGAGGTGAGGGCTGCCCAAGTGGAGGAATAAAGTGGACCAGCCTTCCGGAAGGAGAGAAGATTGCTCTCCAGGTCTGGGGGCTGGGATGGGAGTAGCCAGAAAGAAGTCTGAGCACTGCTAACACACATCGGAGAAGCTGGGTGACCTGCTATGATCTGAGAACCTACTGGGATGACGGCTGGGGAGAGAGACCTAGTGGCTTTTACCGGAGCTAAGCTGGAGGGAGGAGGGACACGGTGCAGAATCCAGTGTCAGCTTCTGCCACCAAAGGCTGGCTAACGTGGGCAGAGAAGCCACCGTAAGGTAGTTGAGTCTGAGGTTACACATGCTTAAATGGCTTTGCCGGACACAGTGAAGGGATGCAGGGAGTCGCTGTGTCCCTGTTTCCTTTATTCCACAGAAAGGTACATTTCCGTGTACCATCCATTCATCCGTGCAGCACTGGCCAACCACCTGCCTTGTGCCCGGCCCTGTGCTGAGCACCGGAGACACAGAGAATGGGCGTGACCTCTGCCTCCAGGAGCTCACAGTCTGGCTACAAATAGCATTGGGCACTAGCAGGATAGGCGTCCCACACATTCTGCACACACGGAGCCCAACATTATTAACATGATTTTCTGTGCATACGTTTAACACTGAAGCAAGTACAAACGCTTTTAGGAAATGGCATTTAAATATAGGTACAAAAATGTAATCCCAAATCTGTAGGTGTCTCATTTGTCAAAGACACAAAACATTGGGATCTTTTTCCAGATACCGCTTTGTGTTTTACTCTCCCCACTGAAAATCCCATTATGAGCATGTTCCCTGCTTAGAAAGCTTTTATATTCTTTCCAGGCTTTCTTTTCAAAAGCTAGACTTTCACTGGGTTACTCCTTATACGTTAAAATAAAACAAGCTGAGTTCTTCTTTACTCAAATAGCTTTTCATTCATTCATTCATTCGATGGCTGTTTCTTGAGCACCTATCATTGGGGTCAGATATGTGCTAAGTCTGAGAAATTCAGTGGTGAACAAGAGAGACAGAATCCTGCCCTCAGGTCCCTTAGGGTTTAGTGAATTATACCAACCAGAGCCCAGGCTCCCTGAGGTTGGTGACACATAGTTTCCCACTCTGGCTTGTTCCTTTTTCTCTGTCTTTTGCTTGATCCAAAATAGGTGGATCTACTTTGTTCTTTCTGTAGCATCTGTCTTACCCGTGACTCCTCTATTGGCATTTCATCTTCTCTACTTTGTTTAAAGGCAAACGACTCTGGCTCTCTCCAGAGGTGGGTTTAATTACCGCCTCCCATTTTTTTCTAGTTGAAAGAGTAAAGGAGATAAAGTTGCACAGGGGAGGAGCCTTTTGAGAGCTGTCTTCTGAGGGGAGTGACCCCAGATGGGTCCTCAGGGGTCCTTGCAGTGTACCATGAGAATGATTGCTTGACTAATAGGCGCCCGTTCAAAGTCTGACCAGTGACCTCTATGGTATTGTGGCATCAGTCTGTCCGATAGAAATACGGATGATTACCATAGCTAATGACATCCTCTCAAGCGGAATTTAAGAATGAAATATACGGAGAGGAAGAGAAAGAGGGAGAGAAACAGGTAGAATATAACAGGGGCTCTGAAGCTTAAAGACACGTGGAGAAAACAGTAGACAAAAGCCGCAAAGCAGGACTCCAAGAAGTACCCAAAGTTATGAATGAGTGGTACCTGTAGCAGCAACAGCACAGGAAGCAGAAACAGAAGCCAGTGACCAACCAAAATGGTGGCCCAGAGATACGTCCAGCATCCCTGCCCGGCCACTGGAATATTGGTGCCACCACTAGAGGTATTGTTATTCTATAAGCCATCCAATTCTCGGCGAGCTCCATCTATGCACATGGCCTTGCGTTCCTTACTTCCCTTGAGGTCAGTGATAAACCTCTGTCATCTAAGGGTAACCTGAACCTTTGCTCCATCTTTGCATACCCAAACAGCTAAACTGGGGCAAAAATCCACCTATATCTAAGGCCATTGTTTCTCCATTCCCAGAGCCAACACTTGAGAAACTCCTTAATCTAGAGGCTAGATTCTGGGACTCCAACCTCTGCTTGTGTACCTACCTTCTGTGCTAGCCCAAAGAACATGACAACCTTCCCCAGGTACTGAGTGATGATTCAAACTTGACACACACTGGCTCAACTCACTCCCTTAGATAAAGCGAATAGGCTTGCTGGCACTTTCTCCCGAACACGGTGGTATAATTACTATCAATTCAAAAGTGTCATGAGATTTTAGAAAGGGTGAGCTGGACAAACAGGGCACACGATATGAGACAAGTTGCCTTGGACATTCTCAACTGTAAAATGAGGATAATAGATCACCCAGGAGTTGTAAGAATAAACAAGCTACTTTATTTCTTGCAGCAGAGTGACTGCATGTAAGAAATTCCTCTAGTTATAGGTTGTATTGGCTTTCAGGATAGGTCTAGCACCTTCTCTGCACCAGGCCAAGCTGCCTCCGCTCAACAGCATCAACAAGAGATGGCCCACCTTGCCAGCCAGGCTTGCAAACTGGCTTCACGTCCACCTGCACCAGCGTGTCCTGAGCGGCGGGCTTCTGTCCACAGTCGTAGGCGGTCACCAGGATCTCGTACTGGCGTTGCTTGTCATAGCTCAGCTTCTCGGTATTTCTGATGTTGCCTGAGGATGCAGGGATATTCAGAATGGTTTGGGATCAAGTTAACCACACTGCCGTTCTTTAAAATCCCTTCTCTACTCCGCTAACCTTCACTGGCATGGAATGACCCCTTTCGTTGCTTGTGCGTTGGTGGCAGATTGCCAGGAACCACTGGCTGGAGCCACCTCAGCTGTGGGAAAGGACTACTAGGAGATTCCAAGCACATATCTGGAACCCAACTGGTGGATTCGTTAGTCATGGGTTGTCAGAAAAGTCCCTCCTAGAGTGTGCCCGTGTGCTTGTGTCCCTGATGATGTAGGGCACCAAGGCTCATCTGCCATGAAATCTCTGGGAAAAAGATGGGATTCAGAAATGTCCTGGCACATATTTTTTAACATCTGGGCTCGTCGCCAGAAATGTTCACTGCCTCTTCTCACATTATTTTGCTACCAAATAGGAAGTAAAATCAATAAGAAAACGTGTGACCTCTCTTCTGAAAGCTACACAGAATAACAGATTCCTTGCCCTGGTGGCAAAGACATTTCTCTTCTCCAAAAGAGACCACACCATTTTTCTGGGCCATGTGTGTGTGTTTGCTCCTGTGGGTTTGGTATTATAATTCAGAAATAAATATTTGATAATTAATGAGCAAAATTCTAATTGATTATTTTTGCTGAAATACAGTTTTGCTTCTAAGGGATGAATAAAAGCCCAGTGTGCATTGAACACTTCTCAATTTTGGATTCCGAGAGAGTGAAGTCTTCCTTTGTGAAGAAGAATTTCATTCTTGCTTTTTTTTCTGATAGTGGAGCTGACAGCAAATTAGAACTCCAGTGTTATCATTATCCTTTAGCAGAAGTGAAATTAAGAAAATGGAAACTTAGGGGCACCTGGGTGGCTCAGTCGGTTAAGCGTCCGACTTCAGCTCAGGTCATGATCTCACAGTCCGTGAGTTCGAGCCCCACGTCAGGCTCTGTGCTGACAGCTCAGAGCCTGGACCCTGCTTCAGATTCTGTGTCTCTCTCTCTCTGCCCCTCCCCTGCTCATGCTCTGTCTCAAAAATAAATTAAAAAAAAAAGAAAGAAAATGGAAACTTAAAAACAAACCAATGTGCTAATGGCTGACTCAGGTATATTTTTATATTTCATCAAAACTAAGGGAAAAATTCCTAATGAGCTTTCTTCCATTTCAACTGATGTCTATGGCTCATGTGAGTGGAGGCAACAGGGACTACATGAATCAGCCTCTGGGGAATTACGAAAGTCACATGTTTTAAAGATCCGAAGAGCTGGTGCACTCATCACCTAATACCAGTGAAACGGTCCTCAGTACCAGGCCCTGAGCAGGGCTTCTCCTGTGAGAGTCCAGCGTCTGAGACACTGGACCAAGAACTAGGATCTTTTATTCCACCGTCAGGTCCAGACCGTTTCTAAAAATGTACCCGCAGCCACTGATTTGAAGTAAAATTTAGTTTAACAAAGCCGTTCAAAAATCTCTGAATAAAAATGGGTTTGATATATTTTTGGCCTCGTGCCTGGTGTTCAGAATCCCTCTCACTACCCCCCCCCCCCACCTTTTGGCTTCAGTCTCAGCTTAGGGCCCCCCAGGACTGGGGCGGCTAGGTGTTGGGTTGGTGATGTTCCCTGTGGGCTCTGTTAGCAAACTAGCTTGTGGTTATAGTGCTCACGGGGGAGGATTTCTTGCAGGTGGAAGCATTGCAAAATAACCGCAAGAACGATGTTGCAGCAGCATCAAATTGAATTTTGAACAAAAAAGTTTTAACCTTCCTTTTCCTTATGGTTAAATGGCTCTCAAAAGATACGCCTCTCGGAAGAGGAAGGCTCAGGGTTTACAAGCCGTGTGACATTAAGCAGACCAAACGCTATTGACCGTGGTAGACAAATAAACACACAGGCGGCAATCCCTGGCCCAGTCTGCGGCAACCGCACATCCTAGCGAGTCCTAATGAAACTGTCTGAGAAACAAATGTATTTTCTCCGCTACCGCCGGCCTCACACATGGGAGAATGGGTTTCAGAGCCCGGAATTTGAAGCCTTAGGTCAAAAATGAGTGTATAATGTGGTGACCAATTGTGTTGGGGAGGGTCCTATGTGGATAAGACACATACTTAAAAATTTTTGGAAGCTCAAAAAGTCACTCATTTTGCTTCTGTTACAATTGTATTCTTGTTCCATATTTGAATGATTTCTCCCAGCAGTGCCTAAGAAGGAGACCTGAGTTCCTAGCTAGCCCAGGTGACTAGGGGTTCCTGGGCCCATTTCTCTGCTCCAAAATGAACCTGGGGAAGCTAATTCTCAAAGAACAGTTAGTATGTACCATGCATATTAGTGAAGGTGTTCTTTTTTTTTCAAACTGAGGCTGGTGGAGGTGCCAGGAGCCAAGCACACTGGCCTGCAGCCTCCTTTCAGTGGAATTTAAATCACAATAGCCCCTGGGGCGCCTGGGTGGCTCAGTCAGTTAAGCATCTCACTTTGGCTCAGGTCATGATCTCAAGGTTCATGGGTTCCAGCCCTGCATCAGGCTCTGTGTGGACAGCTGAGAGCCTGCAGCCTGCTTTGGATTCTGTGTCTCCCTCTCTCTCTGCCCCTCCCCTGCTCATCCTCTCTCTGTCTCTTTCCCCAAAATAAGCAAATAAACATTTAAAAAATCGGAATGACCCTTTTGGAAAGTTATACAGGCCAGTCACTTTGCAATTGTTCATACCTTTGGGGCATGCAATTCCACAGCTAAGAAATTGATTCCGGGAAAATGATAAAAATTACACATACAGGTGCAAATATGTTCATCTAAGCATTATTTCCCACAGTGAAAAATAATAAACTGGATGTCTGATAGTAAGGCAAGAGCTAGGTAAAAGAGTCTGTGCACCAGATAGAATGTTTTTAGCGCTGAACGTGGTAATTATGAAGCATTTTTAAGGGTGGAAAAAATCCATACTATCGAATGTTAAGTGAACACAGCAGGGTAAAGAAAAACAAGGCGAGTGTAACCTTACTTTTGCTAGAAAAAACCCCACACAAAAAGTACTGGTAGAACATCAATAATGGCTATCTTTAGTGGGATTACAGGTGATTTATTTCCTTCTTGTACTTTTCTATGCTTTCCGAATTTCCTGCACAAGGGGCAAGCATGACTTTTCTATTCAGATGGAAAAGAAATGTTTGCATTTACTTTCAAATAAGCCGACTGTAGGGCACACTTGGCCCAGAGGAGGCGGAGTCTCCTGACTCACCAGGGCAGCACTGTTGCCCAGGAGAGGCTGCCTGGGGACCGACCACGGAACTGCTGGAAAAGGAGAAAAGTCTGCCAAGTGGTGTCGTGTCGTGGAGACCCCTGCTTCTCCTTCTGGCCATTCCCAAGTGTGGCTGAGAGCGTGGTTTGTGCAGACACGCTGGCGAGCCCCCTCTTGGCAATGCACCCAGCCTCTCACACGGGCATGGCATTGAGCACGGGATTTAATTCCCATTTTACCGGGGAGGATCTGAGGCAAGGGTTAAGTAACTTATCAAAGATCTCTCTCTCTGTCTCTCTCTGTCTCTCTCTGTCTCTCTCTGTCTCTCTCTGTCTCTCTCTCCCCCCCTCCCCACACACACACTCACACATGTAATGGATGTAGGACTAAGATGCAACTTTGTAGTTTTGAACTTAAATACCATAGCCAAGCATTCCTGTCAAATATCACTGAGGAGTGTGATCACATGACTGGTGGAAAGGCAGAGAGGCCCATGCTCAGGTGATCTGGGCTCCAGTCCCAACTCTGCCACCGGGGTCACAGGTGCTGTTATGCAAGCTCTTAATACTTTAGGACTCAGTTTTTCCATCTGTTCAACGGAAATAAGGATTTGGTCCCTACTGACCTCAAAGAGACCAACCAAGTGCCAGGAGATGGGAAACAAGAAGCCATCGGAAGTGGATCCAGAACTTCCTAAGAGGGAGTGGTGACTCAGTTACCTGCTTATAATTTCAGCCTGGAAATCTATGGGGTGTGGGGGTGGGGTGGGTAGTGAAGAAGCTTTATGTCCCAACCACCCAGGTAAACATCTAATAATCATGGCACCATGAATGGAGCATTCCCTAGGTGCCAGGTACCCTGTGAACATCACCCCTAGGGCACAGCCTCCCTGAGGCCTCACAACCCCACAAGGGGGCAGGGATGGTTCCCGCCATGATTTCATAGGGAAGGAATTCAAGGTGGGGAGGCCAAAGACCTCTAGTAGAAAAAGGCTGAGTTTTGGGTTAAGACAGCCCAGGCTGAATCCATGGAATGTCTTCGATCTTCGCTGCTGCCCCGTTCCCCTTCCTTCACCAACAAGCAAAGAGCTTGGCAAGTTGGAGGAGCCAGGACCCATCTACCTGCCGTCATGCGGTTTCAATGAGTGGACCCTGAACTAAGCAGTACTTTCTCTGATGTTCATACAAAGAACTCCTTCAAGGAGACGGGAAGGTCGCTGGGAGAAATGATGGATAAGGGCCAATTGGGAAACTCATTAGAATGGGGAGCTGCTGCTTCTGTGTCTGTCCCTGGGTCCTGCCTTCATTACTTGGAGAACCGCTTTTGTAAACCTCGCTGTTGGGGGCCCACACTCCCTGGGAGTGCCCACTCTCCTCTTCATCTTCTGTTGTAAACCAACGTTGGAGGCAGAGGCTTGGCAAAAGACCATTACTCACTTTTAATGAGACAGCTAGGGAAATAAATTGGCATATGTTAGCGAAATGGCTCATCAAGGTGAGTAATTATCTTCATGACTGGGGCAGTTTACCCTCAGATGAAAGGATTTGCATCTCCACTCTCATTGGGCTGTGGCTTTCCAGAACTAAGGCAGGAAGTCAAGTGGAGCCTGACCACTCATCACAGATATCTCCGCTTGTCTGGTCATGCTCTTCACCAAGGACTCATCGCCCCCCAAGTTCCAAAGCTTTTGTGGACAGAGACCACGCAGCTGATCATAGGGGAACAGAAAAATACAAACCAATTGTTGTATATTTCATAGGGTGGTGTGTGCATGTGCGTGTATTTGATGTGTGTGAGACATACGTCTGTGTGGTAGGGACAAGCCAGCCGCCTCACAGGGCTTGTAGGAAAAGCCATCAGGAAATAGTTCTGACAGACCCTACTAATTGAAATTACCTACTTCTTAGTCCTGAACCAATCTTTAACTCAAGTCCAGTATTTTCTCTTTTACTTTCTTGTGCACTGAGGCACTGATCTTGTGTTCCACACAGTGAGCATCTTGCAATGTGCTGGTTTCTAACATTCCCATGTGGTTTATCATTTTATAAGGAAACTGCCTTATCTTTGTCTGTTATAAGAATGCTGATTTCATCTCCCAAGGCAGATCACAAACCACTGGAGATCAGGGATGAGGGTGTCTTATTGGCTCCCATCCGCTGTGGAACCTGCTGCAGTTCTCAGGATGCAGAAGACCAGGTCCCAGGACATGTTTCTCCCCCATCTCAATGTCAAGGAGCACGGGAAGCACTGAATACTGGCAAGCAGGTCACTGATGGTACTTCCCTCTAGGTGTCGGCTACCGGGAGGCTCACAGTTAATCCACTGCCTAATTCTGGCTCACGGCATGCTTTATGCACCAATCTCACCCTTGGTGCCACCTGACTTTCTAGTTTTCATTTCGACTTTCTTTCCATTGGATGGTAAGCTCCACTGGATGGCAGGCCCGAGTCGGTTTTGAGTTCGACTCCCACTGCATTCCCAGTTCCCAGCTCTATGCCTGGCACTCAGGAAATAATTCACAGGGTAGAGGAACTTCAGGTTTTGTAACTTTTGCATCTTTGTGCAGTACTCTATGATCCTATTCGAAACAGAGTGGGGATAATATACCTATAAGCACACACTCATGCTATCAAATAATACACTTGGCAAATAATTATCATCTGATTAACATGGAGTTATTGAAAATTGCATTTAATGTGGGCGGAGTTGACTGGGCCTCTGGCTGAGGTGTTTACACTACAAGTGTTTTGCGAATGGTGATGGGGAAATGCACAAAGGGCTTTATAGGACTGTTTTCAGTTCGGTAAATTCAGTTTGGGATTGGGGTGTGGTGGGAGGTTTCATTCTTTCATTGTTGTCACTATAGTAGAAATTCTCAAAGGACATTGGCAAGAATATAAAAGATTCTTAAATGAATCTAAGCTCAGAAGGTGTTTCCAAAAATCTCCATCTTCTCTTTTAGCATTTTTTTCTTTTTTCCTGGGAACAGGAAGCAGACGGCTGGGGTGGGGGGTAGTGCCACAACTTATGGTGCAGGAAAGGGACTCAGGTATGGCTGAGTTGACGGCATGGAAAATTCTACCAGAAAGCCATCCTGTCTTAAATATCCAGATGTGTGGCATTATGAGTTCTAGGGGCTGTACTCACTGAGCAGGTTTCTGAGGTATCTGGGGGGTATCTTCGACCTGGTTGTGCTAATAATCTAAGGACATCCACTCTAGTGCAGGGCTGAGTTCTGGGTTACAGAGCCTAGGTCACGGATGGCAAGGGAGTCATTACCTGCCATGGATGTTCAGAGCCCTCACTTGGCCTTCAGAGAGAGGGTGGTGGACTTGTTTCCCTGCCCTTCCCCCCAGGGGGGCCCTCTCAGGACACTCACCATTTCTGTCAATGGCAAAAGGCACGTCAGTTGTGACGATCTCATAGTTGCAAATCTGGCTGTACTGAGGGGAGCAGTCCTCGTCCACGGCCTCCACCTGTAGGATGCTATCATAGATCTTGCCCTCTGTCACCACCGCCTTGTAGGCTGGCTCTTTGAAGGTGGGAGCAAACTCATTGACGTCCTTCACCTGGATATGGACCACGGCCCTGGGACCACACACCAGAAGGAAGAGATGGCAGTAAAGGGAGAATGACACTGCCCTCCCATACCTCCCGTGGGCACTGACTCTGGTCAGTCCCAGGGCCGAAGGAGCAGAGAAACCACAGCCAGTCAGGATAGTTGCTGTCTGAGTGTTCTGTCCACCCTCCCACAGGAGACGCTTCTACCTGTCAATGCCCTGCTTTGGAGATGAATCCGCCCCTTCTCTGGCCTTCCCTGTTACCCAGCTTTAAGCAATGATTCCTTCTAGACTGCCTCCCCTTTCCTTTATCTATTCCTCTTCCTCTGTTCATTCACTCTTCCTTTCAGAAAGAATTTAACCACTCTCTGAGTTAGGTTCAGAATCAAACTCCAAATGGGAGAGAGCTACAACCCAAACTAAAAAGTGCCAGGACAGAGATATGCGTGTGGCATGGCAGAAACCCAGAACAAGGTCCCAACCAGCTCCGCAGGGATGGGCTGGCTCAGGGAAGGCTTCCCGGAAGAAGTGACACTTGAACACAGTCCTGATGGCAGAAGGGGAATATTTTCAAGGGAGGCACAGGGGCAGAGTATTGCAGGTGGAGGACTCCGCCTGTGCTGATGCCTGCAGGGGCCCGGGGAGCTGGCGGAAGAGCCATGGTATGACCGCTGGGTATACAGACCTGAAGAGCAGGGTGTGGTCCCGAAGGGTGGGAGGGAAGTGGGGTGGGGGGTAGGGGTGCAGGGATCCCTCTCCGGCCACTCACTTGTGCGACTTCTTCCAGGCCGTCTCCCGGGGCCCTGCACCACAGTCGTAGGCCTGGATGATGAACGTGTACTCTTTCTGCAGCTCACAGTCGATGGGACTCTTGGCGCGCAGCCGGCCCTCTCCCGACGTCTTGTTGAGCACCACGGCCTCAAAGGGCAGCTCCTGGCCGTGGATCTTGAACGCGCAAATTTCCCCTGCAGAAGGATGGAAGACAGTGAATGGGGATCCTGAGAATTGCCAGACGGAAGACAGAGCTTCTCTTGGGCCAGATTTGCAAACCCAAAACCTCCAGGCCATTTCCTCCACACAAAGAATTGTCACCCTGGAAAAAGAGGCCTCCAGAGACCCAGATCAACATGCTCATTTCATGGATGGTAAAATTGAAGCGTTTCACACACGGAAATGTCACCCATCAAGTGTATCCGGCAGAAAGGAGGGGAGTCACGGTTGCGGGGGTGGGGGGGGCTGGTGACTGTCCTAGTTTGCTGCTTTCCCGCTTGCCCTCGCCTGGTGTGAGAACAAGGATTTTGCCCACAGCCTAGAGATAAATGGCTGTAGAGGAAGGAGAAAAAGGCCAAAGGTTGCATAATTGTTTGTCCCTTGAACCACCAGCGTGAGCATTGCTGGGGAACTCTGAAAATACAGACTCCCAGGCCTGACCTGGACTCCTGAATCAGATTACAGGCTGTTGTGTTTTGTTTTTTTTTTTAAACCAGGTTCCCTGGTGAGGTATTTGTCTGCTCACTAAATGTGAGCAGCTCTGCTCTGTCCTTTCCTCCTGGCTTAAACGCCCTATGGTGCTGCAGCCAGCTTCCCACCCCTCCAGCCTCCATTAAGTCTCTCCACCCACCACTTCCCTGGCGGGAGAGGGGCACCAATCAGGTGCAATTTTCTCTCAAAACAGCAGGCGTGAGTCTGAGTTCCAGAAGCCCCGTGGAGCCTGAAAAGCTAACTTCTTAAAGAGCTGAACATGTTGTGAAATTAATGCATTTCTCCCCCTCAGCTGGGTTAATGTGTATTATAACTATTTCTCTGCATTAAAATTATGAGGCCATGAAAACATCTTCTTTTTCTCAATTGATGGATATTTATTTCTTGAACCCCGACTGCAAGTAAGCCGTGTAGTAAGTGCCTTGTGAAATACTGAAAACTTGAGACACATTCTCTTCCTGACTTGTCAGGGAGACAGTGTGTAGATGTCCAGAAATACCACTCATGGTGCAAGGGAGGGGGGGTGGTAAACATCACATGACACGGGCAGCAAAGAATTCATCTCTAGGCTGCTGGGGGTAAAACACAGACTTGGAACCTCCCACAGACTTGGAGGCTTTGAGTCACGTTCTAGGTTTTCCACTTTGACTCACTGCTGTAGTTGAATTATGATGACTGTGGGTCTCAGTTGTGTCACCTAGAAAATGGCCCGGGAGATGGTGTTGGAGGAGGGCATCTACTCTGATGTGTCCCAACACTGTTGGCACCGGGGTGAGGTGCCTAGTGTGCACAATTTAAGGGGGTCCTCATTCTGGAGGCAATCAGGTGTTTTCTTGCCTCTAGTCCAGGCCCTGGCCAGCTGTTCCAGAGAGGAACAGTCTCCTGATGCTGTGGGGAGAAGGGGTAACATGACTGCATGCCTGCTCTGTACCTAGTGCCGAGCTCTGGATCTCCACCTGGGTGACCTTATTCAATCTTCATAGCAAACCTGGAGGCAGGTGCTTTATGCCGATATGTCAAATTAAGAACAAGGAGGAGGAGGAGTTAGAGGAGGAGAAAGAGGAAGAGGAGGAGGAGGAAGAGAATCAGAATCAGAGAGGTTATTACTTGCTCCAGGTCAAAGAGCTGAAGACAGTGTAAACCCCAGGTATGGCTGGCTGACCCCTGAGCCAGGCCCTTTCTCCTCCACCGCACCACCCATAAGCAGCCCCGTAATTTCAAGGGCACTGCACTGGGGATTGCTTCCAGTAGCATTCTATATTCCCATTCAGGTCTCACTCTGGAGAGAAATCCCCCATTTTACATATAGGAAGCATGCCCTGATCTCTTACTAACAGTGTTTTCTGAGATGGTCAATCAATACCAATCTTACCTGTAGGCTTTTATTTTTTATTATTTCATCGATCCTCAATTTCATTATGAGCACTCCATTTTCACTACACCCCCTCCTGGCCATTTCTCAGATGTAGGTGTGGAATCATGGACAAGACAGACAGGTTGCAGACTGGGCCCCACCAAGAGGGCCGATTCGCACTCTGTCACTGTTGTTCAGGGTCGGGGGTGACACTGTACTGCCTCTTGGACAGGGTTAAACCTGCAGCCCTCAGGGCGGAAGGGTAGGTTTCATCTGGTTCTCGAGTTTAATTTCTGCTTTGAGTTGGCTGTTGTTGAATGCATGAACTTCTGAAGTGCCTGCCTTATGATTCCCAAGATCAAGGCCAACGTGGGAATATTACCAGCGAATGTGCCCAACCTGGCTCTGGGGCAGTCTCTGGAGTGCCCAACCACTGCATGATTATAGGACCAATCAGACCATTTTTCTTTGAAGAGTCGAGTTAAACTGAAAATAAATGAGGGTCATTTTCTGTTGGAAACATTTGATCACAACTAAAATGGTTCTCGAGACTCAGAAATCCTTAACAAGAGGGAAGGAGAGGACAGAGGAAAAGGAGACACAGGGGAGGGAGAGACATAGGAAGCTTCGGGGCCACACATTTCATCCAAGTCCAGCTCAGTTCAGTTCAATGGACCAGAACTTTCGGAGAGCCAAGCAAGCACCAGGAACTTGCCTGTGGCACCAGAGACACAAAGGAAAGCACTTGGATCCCTTATAACACAAGGACGGCCAATCCTTGAGCACTCATTACCCAGAGGAGACAGCAAGGAAACAAGGGTATGCGATGCTCACATATTTCTCACCAGCTCAGTATGAGACAAGATTTAGCCTCTTTCGAACAGAAGCTAGAATTCATGCAGCCCTCATCCCACCTCTTCATCTGATACTTGTGCTCCTGTTGCAAAAACACGCATTCAGTTTTTTATCCATTCATTCACCTTGTAGGTATTGATTAGGGACTACGTGCCCAGCACTGGTGAAACTTGGATGAGCAAAACCAAACCCAGTCCTAGCATATATGCTGCTGGCAGTTCAGTGGGGGGGACAATAAGCAATCCGATGATGACATCCCTAAATAAAGAACAGTGATCATGATGCGTGATTGAAGGAGAGCTCCATGGTACTAAGACAGTTCTGACCTGTCTGCCGGGCAGGGAGCACTACCTAAGGATGTGACAGCTGAGCTGAGATCCCAGGAGGAGAAGGAGGGACATGCCCAGGCCAGGAGGGAGGAAACTGAGTTTCAGGCAGAGGGGCAGATGCCCTGGGGGCCCTTCAGCGGGAAAGGACATCTTGAGGCCACCAGGCCTGCAGGGGCCAGGGTGGCAGGAGCACAGGCACTGGGGCAGGGCCAGCTTCACGGGCATGTGACCTGAGAGCCACATGGCACTCCATGCTTAAGAGGACCCTGAGCTTGGTTTAAACCTCTGTTGTTGCCATCTTGAATTCTTAATCATTTTATCTTTGAACTTGTGTTTTGTACCTGAAGTCTGATGGGACAATGCAGCAAGTCCGGGAGCAGAGGAGACAATGATCCATTGTTCGGTCTGCCCCATTTACTTCTAGCGCTCAGGATACCCAGTGAGCACAGAAACTCAGTGCCCTTACACTGTGTGGGAGTTCAGCGGAGGCAGTGTGAAGGTAAGCGTATGGTGTCTAGGACTGAGAAAGCAGGCAGCGGACAATCCCGAGAGGTACCTTTCCTGTTCGAACCCAAATTGATTTGAATGCAGAAGGCAGGCAGGGATGTTTTAAGAAACATGACCAACCAAAGAACTCTGTCTTGTCTTTTCCTACTCATGGTACTTCCCTGTAGTAGTCAAACACTTAGGCTGAAGACGGCAGAGAGGAGGAAAGCTAGGACACCCTGCAGTTCCTTTTGTTTGGGGCTGCCCTTCCTACCAGTAAACCGAGGGTAGAGAGCGTGGATAAAATGTGTGCACATCAAGAAGCAAAATAAACACAGTTGAGCGCCGTTTGTGTTTGTGTGGCATTTACAATGCTCTGGTAAAGAATTGAATACATAGGCATACGTGAGCTATGAAATGTGAATTCTGTAATTTTCGGAGACTCTGCACAGCAGTTAACTGCTCTTATATTTGCATTTGAAACTGGCATTGCATAGTATATAGATGAATGGTAAAATTCATGCCCATAATTTAGCATTCTAATCTGTCTTTACTTACAACGGCGTCGAGTAGCAAATTAAGAGACCACAAATTGAGAGAGGATCTGTAGAAGGAAGGTCCCGGGATGGAGCGTGAAGGCGGAAGGATATTTAAAACTGCGGGCTCGGGTGCTGGTATGTTACTCACTGGGCTGCCTCCATCTTTTGTGAGGTCTACCACTGGAATGTGTTATTACTAATAAAGAACTGCAGTCGGGGAGGGGGGCAATGTGCATAAAGGGTCTGTAATGGTGACGATAAGTGGGGGTGTCCATGTAAACATGTCACTTCTAAAATGTGGCTTTCTAATATGCTTTCATGGGTAGGAGAGTAGCGCAGTGATGGATACGCACGCCAGCCAGCAGTGGGCGCTGTGGGGAAGTGAGGCCGGCAGCACTAGGCTGCTAGGCCTCTGGGTGTGACCCGCCCTGACTGTGGCCCCAGGACGCTGAACTCGACTTCCCCAAAGGCCCCCTTGAAAGGCCAGGCCGGAAGATGGGCCCCTGCAGGGCGGGGGGGGGGGGGGGGGCATGAGGCTCTCACCCCTCCGCACCCCTGTCTGCCTCACAGGTACCTTCTCCTCCTATAGTGCACCCTCGCAACACCTAGGCAGACACTGCTGGAGCTGCTGCTCAAGTCCTCCCGTAAGAGTCTGGGGCAAATGAATGAAATTGACGCATGAATGGGGGAATGAAACAGATTTTTAGAATATATTTTGATCCTAACCTTGAATACCCTTGAACAGCAGGTTGTGTTGATTCCATTTTTCAGATGCGGAAACTGAGTCTCAGAGAGATCAACTAGTTCACCCAAAGCCACTGTGATAGTAAGGACCAGATCAAGGACGGATTTAGACCCTCTGATTCTAACTCCAGCACCTTCTTTGTTCTTTCTTGTTGCCTATCACTGGGCCAGTGTGACATTCTAGGATACCGGTTCTCCAAGTGCGATCTGTGGACCCCTGGGATCCCCGATACCCCTTCCGCCGGGTCCACAAAGTCAAAATTAGCTCTCTACTGACATTCATGCATTATTTGACTTTTTCACTATGGTGATAACTTGTACTGATGGTACAAAAGCAACAGTGAACAAACGTGCTGTGCCTTAAGTAGACCTGGCTGAGTTCTTTACCACATAGAGTTGGAGTAAAAAAAGTAAAAAAAAAAAAAAAAAAAAAAAAAAAAGCCAATTTCACCTAAGAATGACTTGAGGGGCACCCGAGGGGTTCATTGGGTTAAGCATCTGACTCTTGATTTTGGCTCAGGTCATGATCTGACTTCGTGAGATGGAACCCAGTATCGGGATCTGCACTGACACAGAAGAGCCTGCATAGGATTCTCTCTCTCTCTCTCTCTCTCTCTCTCTCTCCCTCTCTCTCTCAAAATAACAAACTTTTTTTGGAAAAAAACACAATGACTTGAATAATGCAGTAAATATTATTGATTTAGTTAAATCTCAGTTCTTGAGTACACATCTTTTTAATATTCTGTGGAACAAAATGGAAAGTATACGTAAAGGACCTTGCACAGCAAAGTATGCTCTAAGAAAAGCATTTGTGTGAGTTGAGTGGGAGCTGAACTAGGACCTTTTTTCATGGAATGCCTTTTTGACTTGGAAGAATAATTGTTAGACAAACTATGTTTATTCAAATTGGAGGGTGTGGCGGACATTGTTTTAAAAGTGAGCCTGTCACTCCAAAGAAAAGAACTGGTAGGATTTGTCACCAGTGACAAAATGAGAGCTTTTAATTTGGAAAACTTGTGTCTGCCACATTAAGTTTTAACCATTTACCAATATATTAATATTTTTCTGATGAGATGGTTAGTGGTATTAATGAGGGTGACTGTGTGATATTGTAGAATGAAATACATCGGGTTTTGAAAGATCTACTTGCCAGTGAATCACTGTCTTCCAAACGATCAGTGTGTAGTATTGCACAGTCGTGTTATGGGTAAAACAGCCATTCAAAGAGCGAGTGCAGGGGTGCCCGGGTGGCTCAGTCGGTTAAGCGTCTGACTTCAGCTCAGGTCACCATCTCTCGGTCCGTGAGTTTGAGCCTCGCGTCAGGCTCTGGGCTGATGGCTCAGAGCCTGGAGCCTGCTTCCGATTCTGTGTCTCCCTCTCTCTCTGCCCCTCCCCCATTCATGCTCTGTCTCTCTCTGTCTCAAAAATAAACGTTGAAAAAAAAAAATTTAAAAAGAGCGAGTGCATTTTAATGTAGTGGTCAGTATACGGTAAGTTCCTTGATGCGATTTCAGATTCCTTATTATAACGAACCTTTAAGAAACTATTACTTACGAAGTTCTGGTGTTGTATCCGAGAAGAATATCTACAATTATCCGAAAAGATTTTTAAAATTTCCTCCCTTTTCCAGCTACATACCTGGGCGAGGCTATATTTTTTTCTGCTTGCATACTTCACCTAAACAAATGTATTTCAGCAGACTGAAGGCAAGTGCAGATACGAGGATCTCGCTGTCTTCCAGTAGGCTACACATTGAAGAGATTGCAAAAAATGTAAACAACAATACCACTCTTCTCACTAACTTATTTTGTTTTGGAAAATATAGTCAAACTATGTTATTTATGTTAACATGTAATGAATTTATTATTGTTATTTTTAAGTGAATTAATAGATAAGGACTTGGAAGTTTCTCAGTTTTAATTTCTTATATAGTAAATATTAATAGACACAAACCCACAAGACAAAAGCTGTTGGGGGTCCTTAATATTGTTTAAGAGTGTAAAGGGGTCCCGAGACCAGAAAGCTTGAGAATTACCGTTCTTATAATTTACCAACTACGCTTTCCACCCAGATCATGATTCCATATCCCGTTCCTGATGCTTAAAAACACAACCTGTCACCTCTCAGAGAACTCAGAATCTCAGAGCAACACAACGTGCTTTGTATCTTGCAATCAAAGGTTTTGTAGAGGGTGCAGCTAGGCAGAACTTGATGGCTCTTGGAGCCAAAGACACTGGACTCGAACCCTACCTGTCTGGTTAACCACCTGTGTGACCCTGAGCAAGTCACCGACCTCTCTGTGCCTGTTTCTTCATCTATAAAATGAGACGATATTAGTAATAGTCACCTCAGCAATTTTGGTTGTTGGGTGGATTAAATGAGTTAATACATACAAAACACTTAATAGTGCCTGATATGAAGTTAAGTACTACATACGTGTTAACCCTTATCACTGCCATTATACTGAAGAAAAATCACACACTTCTGGCAAATTCCCTGTTCATGTTTGAGAGCTGAAGGGGCTGAATGTGGAGATCATTTCATCAGCAGAAATATTTTGAATCATTCAAGAACAGTCTGCTCCTTGAAATACCTGGCACCTGTCAGCCACAGCTTACACACACCTGCTTTCCTGAACATCCCTGGTCAATGACTATATCCTGTGTCCCCAAAGTCTCATCCAGGCCCTGTACTGCTTCACAGGGAGAGTTTGTGAGGTAGGTTGGCTTTGTCTGTCTGATTTTGCTTGTCTCGGTGGCTGGAGGTTGTTAATGGCCTTTATTGTGCAAGAGTCAAAGGTGCTAAATAGTCAGCTCTGAGAACCATGTTACCCAAAATGGCTATGGTGCCCCCCTTGAGAAACACTGTACCCCAAGCATGTAGCCAGTTTTCTGTTGGAGCTAACGCCAGCTCAGTTTCATGGCTCCAGACCTGTGGAAAATGATAGACCTTGTAAAGGCTTCTTCTCCAGAGTGGTGAGGTGCCTCCAGATGGGGATGATGCCATCTGCTTTCCGCGGCAGGCTGTGGCCTCCAGCAGGCACACTCGGCAGGCAGTGAACCCTGACCACGCTGCCAGAGGGCTGGGAGGGTGTGCTTTTGAAAGTGTACCCTACACCTCTAGCTGGAGCCATCTGCAGTGACTTTAAGTATAATAAAATGGGAAAGGACAAATGCCAATCACATCAAGAGGCCATCACGTCCAGAATATCCGATCAGGACTGAATTCAGAGATAAATCTATACTTTAAAAAAGAAAGGGGTGATTTTAAGCCCTCTTGCTCCAGATGAAAACTTAAAATATCCCCAAGTAGAAAGTTAAAGGGGAAGGTTCAATGGATCGTCACTTCTGCTGGTCCTTCGTGCGTCTGGGTGGCGGGAAGATGGCCTTGTTTGGGGTCCCCGGCTCTGTTCTTCTCAGCTGTGTGACCTTGGCTGGTTCCTAAATCCCTCTTCATATAACTGAGGATGAACCATGCCTAATCCTGAAAGTGCTAAGAGGCTGCCACGACACACTAAACGTGAAAGCACCGTGCGAAGTATAAAGGTCTACCTGCTTTTTCTTATTGCGATAATAATAAATCCTGCTTCCAGCCTGCAAGTAGCTAAATGCATATTGGCAGCGTACCTTATTTCTCTGAGACACCAAAGTCAGGGGGAGGGGAGGCGTCACCATTTATAGCTTTCTGTCTACTTAGTATTGAGCAAAAGAAAACATACTCTTTTATTTAAAAAGCCATCTTCCTACATTCCAAGATCAAAATTCCCTTTCCTTTTGGAAGATTTAACACTAGTTATTGCATTGCTGAGAAACCAATGAAGACAACGCATTTTTCCTTATTTGGCAACGACTCTTGAACAAACAAATGCTATAACAACCAATCTATATGCTGAGAGACTTGAAGAAGTCCCCCTGGCTCAGCTCGTCACAATGAGGTCAAGTAGGACTTAAAGAGATGTCAGACGGTCATTTGCTCCGCCTGGTGCCCAGTGGTCTGGCGTTGAAGGACTCCAGGTACAAAAATGTGCTGTATTCGTCATTCACTCAGCAACCTTCCCTAGGCATACATAATATAGTTAAAAGCAGCTGAGTGAATAATAATTTATAAAATTCACTGCAGCTCACATTTATTGAGCATTTACAATGGACCAGGCTCTTACTCCGGCCTACAGTGAAACCAACCTGCATCTTTTGCAGTGCTGACCTACCTGGCCAGGGGCTAGAGATCCGGATGAATCAGAGACTAGCTCTGTGTTCACAGACGGGAGAAGGGGGCAGATGACTAAAGAATTAAGCACAATGAAGTACTCAAAGGCTGCAACAGGTGTCTGTTCTGAGTGTGGGGAGAACACAAAGCACGATGGCCAGTCAATCTCACCTTTACATGCTTCCAGACACAGTTGTGTGCCACCACGGAGCCACCACAGAAGAGTGTTATGGCTGCCAAGGGGAAAGAATATCAGCCTTAACAGCGCCGGTGGGACAGGACCCTGCCTGTGGACCCCGTCATGTCTTCCTCTTGATAATGGCATTTCTGTGCCTTCATTCCTAGCAGAAGGCTAGTACAGGTCATTGCCTGGCCTATGAGATGGCTCTTTCCTAGTCCTGTCGTTCGCTGTGCCCTTGCCGGTGGGAGCCACACCCTTGCTCTCCTGCTGACCTCGCTGGTTGATCCCAAGGTGTCCACAGTTCTGGTCAGGTGTTGCCACATGGCAGGATGAGGGAGGGAGCCAGGAAACCACACTGACTAGGATAGTGACTGAGTTCATAATGACTGAATTAAAAAAAAAAATGTTTATTTATTTTTGAGAAAGAGATAGAGTGCCAGGAAGGGAGGGGCAGAGAGAGAGGGAATCCGAAGCAGTCTCCAAGCTCTGAGCTGTCAGCACGGAGCCCGATGTGGGGCTTGAACCCATGAACCGTGAGACCACCACCTGAGCCAAAGTTGGACGCTCACCTGCCTGAGCCACCCAGGCACCCCATAATGGCTGAATTTTTAATGTTTGGCAAGAATGTGTTAAAACTCTGTGTCTCAAAAATTACTGACCTGAATGCAATTACCACATGGGAACACACACCTTTCTTACCGCCAAACAGGAACAGGGGACTGTCAAATAAGGGTAGAGAATCTTATTTAAAAATGAAGGGCTCTTGTTTGCCCACAGCTGTTAGGTGCAGTTCAGTCAGATTCACTCCATGATCATTATCTGGAATCTACTTCAACTAACCTCTACTTGTCCTTTAGGGGAAGTAATGGATGTTGAAGTGCCTGGAGAGTGAAAAATGTCCTATGCAAATGTCATGGCCCTTTAGCACTCTACAATTATCTCCATCAACAAAGTTTTTGTAAGCATCTACCTCCTGCAAGGAGGGAATCTTAGGAGATACTGAGGTCCCCAGAATGAGGGCCAGGGCTTACAACTTCAGAAAGAGGAGCTATCCATAGGACCAAATAATTCTTTTCTTTTCCTTTTTAAATTTTTTAATGTATATTTATTTTTGAGAGACAGAGAGATAGCACGAGTGGGGGAGGCCCAGAGAGGGAGGGAGACACAGAATCCAAAGCAGGCTCCAGGCTTTGAGCTGTCGGCACAGAGCCCAACGTGAGGCTGGAACCCATGACTGTGAGATCATGACCTGAGTGAAGTTGGGTGCTTAACCGACTGAGCCACCCAGGCGCCCCTCTTTTCTTTTACTTAGTCGAAGTATAGTTAACATACAGTGTTATATTAGTTTCAGGCATACACTATAATGATTCAACAAATCTATACATTGCTGTGGTCTCACCATGATGTGTACATTTGATACCCTTTACTATTGCACACATTCTCCCACCCACTTCCCCTCTGGTAACCACCAGTGTGTTTTCTGTATTTATGAGTCTGGCTTTTTTTTTTTTTTTTTGGTCTCTTTTTTTTTTTTTTTTCGCTTTTTGTTTCTTAAATTCCACATATGTATGAAATCATATGGTATTTGTCTTTTTCTGACTGACTTATTTCACTTAGCATTATACCCTCCAGATCCACCCATGTTGTTGCAAATGGCAAGATTTCATTCTTCTTTATGGCTGAGTAATATTCCAATATATATATTCTATTATCTATCTATCTAGATACAGATAGCACATTTTCTCTATCCATTCATCTATTCATGGACACTTAGGTTGCTTTCGTATCTTGGCTATTATAAATAATGCTGCCATAAACATAGGGGTGCATATATTTTTATCAATTAGTATTTTTCTTTTCTTTGGGTAAATATCCAGTAGTAGAATTACTGGATCATGGGGTAATTCTGATTTTAATTTTTTGAGGAACCTCCAAGCTGCTCTCCACAGTGGCTGCACCAATTCTGCAGTTCCACTAACAGCGCAGGAAGGTTCCTTTTTCTGCACATCTTTGCCAACACTTGTTATTTCTTGTGTTTTTTATTTTAGCCATTCTGACAGGTGTAAGGTGATATCCCACTGTGGTTTTGATTTGCACTTCTCTGATGAGGAGTGATGTTGAGCATCTCTTCATGTGTTTGTTGGCCATCTGGATGTCTTCTTTAGAAAAATGTCTATTTAAGTTTCCTGCCCATTTTTAATCAGATTATTATTATTATTGGTGTTGAGTTGTATAAATTCTTATTTATTTTGGATGCCAACCCTTTATGAGATATATCATTTGAAATTATCTTCTCCCATTAAGTTGCTTTTTTGTTTTGTTGATGGTTTCCTTTACTGTGCAGAAGATTTTCATTTTGGTGTAGTCTCAATAATTTAATTTTGCTTTTGTTTCCCTTGCCTAAGGAGACATTTCTAGAACAATGTTTCTATGGTCCATGTCAAAGAAATGTTTTCTCCTTGGAGTTTTATGGTTTCAGGTCTCATATTTATGTCCTTAATTCATTTTGAGTTTATTTTTGTGTGTGGTATGAGAAAGTGGTCCAGTTTCATTCTTCTGCAAGTAGCTGTCTGGTTTTCCCAGGACCATTTATCAAAGAGACTGTCTTTTCCCCACCGTATATTCTAGCATACTTTGTCATTGATTAATTCACCATATAAGTATGTGTTTATTTCTGGGTTTTCTATCCTGTTCTATTAATCTATATGCCTATTTTTGTGCCAGTACCATACTGCTTTGATTACTACAGCTCGAATCTGTAGCATATCTTGAAATCTGGGATTGTGAGGACCAAATAATTAATGAGTGCTAATGAGTTCTCAAGATAAAACAATGGAACATTACAAACTCCTCAATTAACCAGGAGAATACCTGAAGACTAATATTTATTTATTTTTTTTTAATTTTTTTTTTTCAACGTTTTTTATTTATTTTTGGGACAGAGAGAGACAGAGCATGAATGGGGGAGGGGCAGAGAGAGAGGGAGACACAGAATCGGAAACAGGCTCCAGGCTCCGAGCCATCAGCCCAGAGCCTGACGCGGGGCTCGAACTCACGGACCGCGAGATCGTGACCTGGCTGAAGTCAGACGCTTAACCGACTGCGCCACCCAGGCGCCCCCTGAAGACTAATATTTAAATAGAATTGGTACAAATCATACTGACAGGTAAAACCTTTAAATGTCTTCCGGTCTCCTTTTTCTCAGTGTCCAAGCAGGGTCTTAACATACGGTCTCAACACTGAACAAGTCAGAAGTTCTAGTCCATACAAACCTGAAGGTTTTGTTTGCCTCCACCCAGTTTTTTTCTCCACCTGATTTTCTTTAATTAATTTTTCTCATCTACAGTGTCTCTAGGAATTTGGATAGACATGGGATGTAGGTTTCCCTTTGAAGGATGCCTTGTGACTACTCTGCACTTTTCAGGGCAGAAGCCACAAGCCACCATATGGCTTTTGAACACTTGCTATGTGGCTAGTGTGACAGAGGAACTGGATTTGAATTTTATTTCATTTTTGTCATTTTTGAATTGCTCATTTAAGAATAGTTGCTCAATTCAGTTACTGGAAAACTTTTAAGTATGTCTGGGTATGTGAATCAATTTTTTGCAACTATAAATTATACAAAATCTACAGACAGATCAAGTATTTCCAATGAAAATTTAGAGTCCAAATTGAGATGTCTCGTAAGTGGAAAATACACATCAGATTTGAAAAACTTGTTTTATGGAGAATTTCTCACAAATGATTTTCTATTTGATAACATATTGAAATGATAATGTTAGATATTTTGGGTTGCATACCACATTATTGAAATCAATTTCATCTGTTTCTTTTTATTCATTTAATGTGGCCAGTAGAAAAGAAATAATTATGTATGTGGCTGGAATTACATTTCTGTTGGACAGGATTGCTCTGCCTAATTAATAGTATACATCATGAAGGCTAATTTTCCCATAGAAATAAACATAAAGTAGAGAGGAGGCATTCTATAATAACTGTAGAACTGTTCTGCTTCAATGCTGATTTTTATTTCTCAGCATTATTCCTAATATTTAGAGTAATGCTCCCTCTTAAAACAACTGCCCATTTGGCTTTCTTCAGGTGATTAAGCCAAATTTAGCTCAAGTTCCTGAAGTGCTGACTGTCAGGCTTTTAATTAGCATGGCCTCTTAAAACTTTGGATGGCTTTTATTATAAAACAGAAAATTCTTTGAAGTTTTAATGACACTGCATACTTAAATAATCACACATTGGTCACTTGTAGAAATTCAGATGTAGGCACTAACAAATGGCTTTTGTGAATTATCATCTAAGGTTGAATGGCAATAGGATTTGAGTTTATAATTCACTTAGTCACCAAAATTAAAAAGGTATAATCCTTTAAAAATAAAGTTTTATTTTCATAACATAAATTTAATAATCTTACATTGGTACTTTATCAACAGTAAAATAATAATCTTATAAAAGAATAATTATATATTGCATGTTGGGTCATATTATGTCAATATTCTTATACTTTTCTAATTAGAATATTAAAATTCACACAAAACATAATACACTGTGTTTATTTCCCTGAAACTGGGAGGACAGCAAACTTGGGTTGTGAAAGGTACAAATAAAGTGGGCCTAAGGAGTTCTGCTTCTGATGTGCATAGGCTTCTAACACACGACCCTCTCACAATACCCTTAACCCTAGAAAAATAGCTCCCCACTCCCAAAGACCTGAAGCCTGGGGAGTGACAGATTTTGGAGAGGAGCAGAAAAAGCTACTAAAAATGGGTGAGTTCTCTGATTTTTAATAATTCTTAAAAACGGTGATAAAATTCACATGACATAAAATCTATCATCTTAACCACTTTTGGGTGTATAGTTCAGTATTACTAAGTGCATTCAAGAGTTTTCTGTTTGCTCCCTTGCCCCGAGGGCGGTCACAGTCCTTGTGGAACAAGGGGCTAAAACTCTGATTTCTATCAGATGAGCGGGCCATCTTTCTGGCCAGATGAACGGCACTGCTGGAAGGTGAGGGAGGACTCTTGGAGAGGAGCCAGCCAGGGAAGGGACAGCCCAAACTGTGTTTCAAATACCCAAGTCTCTGGCCGGCCCCAGAACTGTGCATGTGGGGGACAGACTGAAAGCCGTCTGCATTGAGATCTGAACTACTGTCCATACGAGGCAAGAGAGAATTTATAGTTTGAACTGAAGTAAGTGAATTGAATTGCCTGTTAAAACAAAACGTCAACCGTTTTGAAGGAATCCGACAATCCAGTGCCAACTTGGCCCAATGTGTAAAATATCCAGGATATAATCTAAACTTAATTGCCATATGAGGAGTCAGGAAAATGTGACCCTTTCCCGAGGGAAAAGACAACAGGGCCCAACCCCAAGATAGCTCAGCTATTTGTATTTTCAAACAAGTATATTATTTATTCTTATAAGTATGCTCAAGGCTATAAAAGAAAATATGCTTAGAATGAAGGAAAAGATATAAATCTCATCAGACAAATGCAACATAGAAAAAGTAATCTAGTACAAATTCTATAATTAAAAGAGATAATATCTGGGATGCCTGGGTGGGTCAGTTGGCTAAGCATCTGACCCTTGATTTTGGCTGAGGTCATGATCTCATGACCAAGAGATCTGCTCTGGGTGTGGAACCTGCTTGAGATTCTCTCTTTTTCTCCCCCTCTGCCCCCTCCCACTCACACATGCTCTCTCAAAAATAAATAAATAAATAAATAAATAAATAAATAAATAAATAAAGTAATATTTGAAATAAATTACTCACTGAATGGACTTGATAGAATAGGTAAGTGAATGTGTGATAAATCAATATAAAAGTATCCAATTTGAAGAAAAGAGAAAATAAAGACTGCAAGGAAAGAAACAGAGCTTTGATGACCTGTAAGAAATCTGAAGTAGAAAGAGAAAAAATATTGAAGAAAAATGTAACCTCAAGGACCTATGGGTTGATATCAAAAAGTCTTACATAATAAGTCATTGGAGTCCCAGAAAGAGAAGAGAGGGAGAATGAGGCAAAAATAATATTCAAACAAACAATGGCTGAGACCTTTCCAATTTTGGTGAAAGACATGTATTTACATGTTCAAAAAGCCAATAAATCCCAAGGGAAATAAAGATGAATGAAACTATACCTATCTACCATAAATCTGAAGATAAAGAGAAAGCAGCCACAGAAAAACTGGCATTAAATACATGTGAATGACTGCACACTGATCAGAAACCATGGAAGCTATAGGACCACTGTGTTTAAGGGACTAAAAGAAAAAAAAAATCTATTAGCCCATAATTCTAGAACAAGAAAAATGGCCTTCAAGAAAGGAGGTGGAGTGAAGACATTTTAGTTCATCTCCACCAGACTGGACTGTAAGAAATGATAAAGGAATTTTTTTTTCCTAGCAAAAGAGAAATGATATTAGGAAAACATGAGTCTTCAGGGATAAAGGAAGATCATCAAGAAATGTAAGTATCTAGGTAAGTCTAAGAAACTATTTTTCTCCTCCTATTTCTTTAAAATATATACATGATTGTTTAAAGTAAAATTATAACATTGTGTGTGTGGCTTATAATACATATAATTATAACACACGAGCACTATAGCATAAAAGATGGCAAGAGAGAGGTGGTAAATGTATCTATATGGCTGCAGCGTTTCTGCAGTTTGTACAAAGTGGTAAAATACCAATTCTAGGAAGCCTGTGAAAATTTATAGATCTATACAGAGAGCAAGTAACCACTAAAAATAAAGGAAAAGAGGTATAGCTAAAAGTCAGTGATAAACCAAAGTGGAATTCTAAGAATATTCAAACAATCCCAAAGAAGGCAGGAAAGAAGCAACAACAGAGAAACAAGTATGGGAGGTTAAACAGGTAACAAATAATGAAATGGTATATCTGAATCCAACCACATCAAGAATTACATGAAACATTCCAATAAGAAGGCAGAGATTACCGGAATAAAAATGTAAGCAATAACTATATGGTGCTGTCTACAAGAGATGCACTCTAGGTATAAAAACACAAATAGGCTAAAAGTAGTAGGTAGGAAAGATATCTGATACAATGGTAAGCACAGGAAGGCAGGAGGCAATTAATTAATATCAGATGAAACTGATGTCGAACAAATAATGTCGCCAAAGAAGGTCATTTTATAATTACAAATGGAAGAGATAACTATTATAAAAGCACATGCATCTAATTACAGAGCCTCAAAACATGAAGCAAAAATGGACAAATTTAAAGGAAGAAATAGACAATTCTGCAATCATAGGAAAATTTTAGTAATTGATAGAATAAGAACACAAAAAAACAATCAATAAACTCACAGGTAACGTAAACAATGCTATCAACCGCTTTGTCCTAACTGATATTTATAGACCATTACGTCCAGCTGTAGAATGCACACTCATTTCAACCTCACAAGTCTTGTTCACAAAGACCATGTATAGGCCATAAAATGACCCAATGAATTTAAAAGCTGAAATCCTAGAGTATGTTCTCTGACCATAATGGAACTAAATTGGAAATCAATAACATTTAACTATACGCAATCTAAAGAAAGCCCAGATATTTGGAAATTAAACAATACACATTTACATAATCCATGCACAAAGAAGAAATTGAAAGAGAAATAATTAAAACTGAAAATACTACA
The DNA here is from genome assembly GCF_018350215.1 of Panthera leo. NCBI lineage: Eukaryota > Metazoa > Chordata > Mammalia > Carnivora > Felidae > Panthera > Panthera leo. The sequence goes on from NC_056687.1 coordinate 122,658,391, forward strand.
AATCAAACATATTAAAATTTGTGAAATGCTGTTAAATTGGTGCTTAAACACTGATAGTTTAAATGTATCTATTACAAAAGAAGAAAGAGCTAAAATCAAGAAGGTCCTAAAAGAGTAAAGCAAATCCAAAGTGAGTTAAGGAAAAAAAACCCTGTTGATTATTACCATATTTAAATCACATATTAGATCATTTAAAATTTTTTTGTAGAAGATCTTCCCACAAGGAAACTCCAGGCCCAGATGGTTTCTTTGGTTTCTATCACACATCCAAAGAAGAAAAACACTAATCATATATCATTTTGTTTTTAAGAAAGAGAGGAGGAGGGAATGTTTTCTCCTTTTCAGAGGCTGGCATTACCCTAATACCAAAAACTGGCATAGACACTACAAGTGAAGAAAATTACAGACCCCTGTCTATCATGAACATAAACACAAAAATCCTCAACAATGTATTAGCAAATTTAATCCATCTCTATAAAAAGGATTATGACTAAGTAGAATTTAACCCAGAAATCCAAGTTTCGGTCAATGTAATTTACCATACTAACAGGAGAAAGGAGAAAAACCATATGGTCCCTTCAATAGATGTAAAAAAAAAAAAAAATTCGCCAAAATTCAAAATGCATACCCAGTAAAATCTCCCAGTAAACTACAAATAGAAGAGTTGTTTAAACTGATAAGGGGCACCTGTGATAAATTTACAGCTAACATCATACTAATGGTGAAATATTAGATCCTTCCTTCCCAAGGTCAGGAACAAGGCAGGAAGCCTGTCCTCACCACTTGATAGTTCTTGAGTGCATATTATGTGCCAGATACTGTGCCCGTGGCTTTAGAGAAGAAACCCTTTGTGCAAGGACCAAATTTCCTCCCATTACAGAGATGAGCATGTTGGCGCACAGGGAGGGGAGACTTGCCCAGTGTCATAACGTAATCGTAAGCCACGATTTAACTTCTGATCTCCCAGACTTCAGAGCATGCCTCTTCATCACAACTCTTTTCTCAGTAGCATGGCGATGATTATTAAAGGGAGCTAGACGCAGAGTAGAAACTTCTGGGTCTGGCTTCTTCACACTTTCCCCTCTCAAAGGCCGAGGGGCAAAAACCATGGCCTGTGCTTGTCAGGCCGGAGCCTAGCAGACGCAGCAGGCTCACTGGTGTGTGGTCTCCAGGAGACGCGAAACAGCCCTGCCTGATTTATGTGCCTCTATCAAAGGCGCCATGCTGTCCATCAATAGGAATATTCAAATTATAATGGTATTTCGCTACTAAAAGGGAGTCTGATTGGCTCATTTTCATTATTTAGAGGCAGTTAATTAAAAACTCAGCCGATATTTATTTTGCTCCTTTCACATCACCAGTGATTTCTGGCTGCTAGGTTTTCACAGCATTACAGTTTTATGACTTGACACGGCTTATAGCGGGTTTCTTATGGTTGTGTCTCCCATTACTTTAATTTCAAGCATGGCATTAAAGCGCTGTAAGATTTCAGCCATTACTGGTAAGTGTGAACCCATCGTGGCACCCATCTTTATGAAAGAACAGACTTTACGGGATCATACTCCAGGGAATGGACCCAGGTTCCTTCTACAGGGAGAGTATGAGAGTTCAGCTTTTGAGCAGGTGAAAGATCGACCCCAACTGTTCTACTGGCCAGTAGCAGGTAACCTTAATGCGAGGCCCATCCAGATATTTCATTATCTCCTAATGATCGAGAAGGAGTTACTATGCCCAAAAATGGCCCATGTCAACGGTGACATTTCCAAGAAAGCTAATGTTTTATTTCTCAAGAATCATGCTAATTTTGCAATTCACTCTATCAACTATCTAAATACAATATGACATTAACATTGTTTACCTTTGCATCTTTGAATAGAATTAACTCTACAAGAAAATGTATCATGTTTATCTGGTGATTCCATACCTGCTTCAGGCAGAGAGAAGCCTTGCTTTGAAACTGTTGCTTGAAGGTTAACTTATCAAGGAGCCAACTGGTGATTAATACTCAAGGTTTATAATCTGTAAATTAAGGAGGAACTAAAAACACTCTCTTTTTTAGAGCCAAAACAGGCTCTTTGCAGTTTACCTGCAAACAGAAACCCGTGGAAACAGAAAGGCTTGCAAGCTGCCCAAATGAGAGATTAGTAAGTAGCTGTTACTGCCATTTGCAGTCTTTGTTGCCAAAAAAATGAGGGGCGCCTGGGTGACTCAGTTGGTTAAGTATCTGACTCTTGATTTTGGCTCAAGTCATGGTCTCCCGGTCATGGGATGGAGCCCTGTGTAGGGCTCCATGCTAAGCATGCCAATCCTGCTTGGGATTCTCTCTCTCCCCGTCTCTCTGCCCCACCCCCTCTCACTCATGCTCTCTCTCAAAAGAAAGACAAAAAGAAATAGCCATCCTAGCTGCTCTTGGCCAACTAACGAAGAACACTTCTTTGTATCAGGAGAACTCCTATAGAAGCTTCAAAACCCAGTTTAAGCATTACCTCTTTTGAGGAGCCTGTGCGGGCTTCTCAGGCTGAGATAGCAGCTCTCCCATGCCTCATGCTTCCCTGGCTCCCTGCACATTTCGTCCTGCATTGTCAATTGTGTCCACACATATTTTTTCCTTTTAGAGGTCCCAGAGGCAAGAATCTGTACTTACTCATCTCCTTGACTTTACTGCCCAGTTTAAGGCCTGGCTTAATAGAGGTGCTCAGGGAATTCTTGCTGGATGTCAAAGAAATAAAGTCTCAATCAATTCAAAGGAGTGTGGTATGATGGTTAATACCAGAGTCTTGGTATCAGAAATGACTTGTCTTCAAGTATGAGCTCCGACTTCCCTAACTCTGTGATCATTGGCCAAAATGCATTAACTTCTCTAAAGTTCAGTCTCATTGTCCATTAAATGTGAACAAAAACAGAACCCACTATCTTGGGCTATTATGAAGTTTAAAATCAACAAGTTTAAAATCAGCAGGCTGGCACAGAGAAAGGGCACAGTAATTGCTAACTCAGTGGTAGCTCCTCGTGCTGAAGCTGACACTCATTTTCTCCTGATTGTGACCTCGCAAGAGAGAAAGAGCCTCTGAGAGGGTCACCATGTGGTGTCAGAAAGATTCCAGCAAGGCCATCACTAAGACTCTGCTTCCAGGTTTCTCTTTGCCAGCGCTCACACCCCACCTCCTTCAAGCAGCCTCATTTGCAGGTCTGTTTAGCTCCTGTCCCAGACCCCCGCTTGCTTCTGGGGCCCTGAACGGTGAGCCCCTGCGGTGGACAGCTGTTCCAAGTACCAGGGATCCTCTCATGTCTGCCCGCCTCCCTGTACTTATCTTTGTAACTTACTTCTTCTGAGCTGATTCCACTGCTCTGTCCTTCCCCAGTTCGCCACGGACACTCTCACGCTGCCTGCATGATCTCCCCCAATGATCCTGCTGTCAGGGTGTAGTCACCCATTTGGCAGATGCGTCATCTGAGGAATAGAGCAACTGAATGCCTTATTCACACCGGGATCCGGCCCCACGTTTTCCCAGTCCTGGTACTCAAACTCTACGCCAAGCCACCTCCTTGTATGGCAAAGCCTCTGGAATCGATGAACAACCTGCAGGTACACAAGACCTCATATTTCCACTCCCTGACAAGTTTTGCCCATAATCCATATGCTGTGCTGAAGTTCCCAAATGTTCAGGTGGGGAGCCCCAAAGGGGCAGAGGCATATTTTAAATGTTTAATTCAAATTAAGGCTGGTGTCAGGAAAATCCATATTTTGAGCCACAGAAGAAAGAGAAATGGCAGCCCAATCAATATTACAGAAGTATATGGACTCTTTTACTGTTCTATCAATTCCTGGAGCTAATAAGTCAGCATCTCAGGGGACAGCTTCGGAGTTTAAAACAAAAGTTCAGAGGCCGCTGCCTGTCAGGCATGATTCTAGCTTTCGTTCTGATCAAGGTGAGTAGGAGATGAAGGGCCTTCTCACACATGGCCCAGACGACCCCCGGGCACCTCTCATCAACACTGGGACGGCTCGGCTGATAACAAGCACCTCCGCCGTGGCCGGCTAATTCTTCATCTCCTTGTCATCAATACTGCCGGCAAAGCCCCCACAGAAGGCACGCAGATTAAAATGTTAAATCAAATCCAGAAGAGAAATTTGAAAATCAATTTTAGGTTCCCGAAGAAAAGGCCAGGGAGGATAATTAAGACTCGTAACTCCCAGGTTCAGCTGCTTTATTTTCTAATTCTGGAGCAAAATAAAACCATTATTTTCCAAGGAATCGGCTGGAAGAAGAATGCAATGGTAGAGCAGCCTCCGTGACTGAGAACCAGGGTGGCCAAGATGCTCCCAGTTCACGGACATGTACTCCAGTGAGCCACCCTATCAGCCGACGGACTTGGGACGCTCTCTCATTTTCTTTTCATGTACCTTTTTTTTCCCCCTCGGCAACAGAAAGCCAATGCAAATGTGAAAGGTTGGCTGCTTCCAAGTTTACAGTAAATAAGTTGAAAGAGCTGTAGATTACCCAGGCCCCGATGTCAGGAGCTAATGCATTCTCAATGTAACCCATTTGCAGCAGAGCCAAACTCTGCTTTGACATTTTCCTTCGTTGCACACGGATATTTGTATTATTGGTGCTTTGCTCTTGCTCTCATTTGCCTATTGTGATTCACACGGACCAGCAATGCTAATAGGATGCTTCATTTCCTCCGTGGGCCAGTGCAGGATAAATCACAGCTTCGTGATCCATTTCACCGTACGGTAAATACCCTTATGCTGCTGCTTACTTTCCATGCAAAACATACGTGAATGCAGTTCACTTTTAAGCTACCCAGAAATGCAAAGAGAGAGAGAATTCCTCCCTCTCTCAGTAGGGGGTATTTGTAGAAGACCTAGAAGAATTTAATTCCCTGGCTCCCGGCGAAGGTCACATAATTATGTCATCCCCAGTGAGCTCCAGAATTTGGCATACCCCAGAAGAGGAAAATTGACAGAAGGAGTCATTTTTGCAGCTCCCCGGAATTATTAATGTCTCTACTGATTGGGAAGTCTGCACTTCATGTTTCTACACAAATTTATCGGCAGTAGTTTTTCAGTTTTTCATCTTGCTTCAGCTTCCCGAATGGTATTTGGCTTAGAACTTCCATGACAAGCTTGGAGTTCAACTACTTCTATCTTTTGTTACTTGTATTCTCCCGGTCAATCACACTTCATGCATGGGATATTAGGAATCACGAATGCACACCTATTCCATACTGGACACTGCAGAGGAGGCAAAAGGAATGGGACTCCATCACTGTCCTGTAAGCTGCTATCTCCTTAGGAAGAGGAGCTGGGTGTACAGGGAACCCGAGGGCTTTAGACCAGAGAAGAAAGATTCAGAGCTCTTATGCCAATATTTCTCAACCTCAGGTTTTCAAGGATCACCTTCGTGATTTTGGCTAGAGTTGAGGAAGACTTGTGATATTTTTACTTCATAATTTTAACCAGATTTGATTATTTCTACTTCAAATAATTTCTAAAGAAGACTTTATTGCTATTGTTTGGAAAACAACACAAGCAGCCACAAAGAGAGAAAGCACTGTTTATGCATTATTTCTAGTATGACGGCTTTACCCTCACAGTGAGGAAATAGACATGTGTCCATTTCATTAAAATGGAGTAGGATAAGTACAACAGAGAGAAGAGGGGAGGGAGCAATTAATCAACTGTAGGGGTAAGGGAAGGCTTTCTAGAGGAGGAGATTCCTAAACTGGGCTAGAAGGATAACTAGGAGTTCATTAGGAAAACCAGAAAACCCTCCATACTCCATTGTGGTCTTACTTGTGTCTAGAACCAGCTGCAGTGTCTTGCTGTTAATTTACCTGCTGTTGTCTCTGTAACATGCAGAGACAGCACCTTACTGATTATCCAACATGGACATCAAAATCTATTTGCACCAACACTTTTCAAACTGCTTAGGCTGTTGCAGACATGCTCTGATCATTCCTCTTGTGAAACAACTCTAAAATGTTGCCTGTTTTCACATGCAGCATCTCTCATATGCTTTGATTATTGTGATTTATTTTAAGGTTTATTTATTTAAATCGTTATTTATTTTTGAGAGAGAGAGAGAGCACAAAATGGGAGGGGGGTGGGCACAGAGAGATGGGCACAGGCGGAAGACACAGTATCTGAAGCAGGGTCCAGACTCTGAGCTATCAGCACAGAGCCCGATGCAGCTTGAACTCACAAACTGAGATAATGATCTGAGCCAAAGTCAGACACTTAACTGACTAAGCCATTCAAGTGCCCTTATTTATTTAATTTGAGAAAGAGAGAGAGAGACAGAGAGAGAGAGAGAGAGAGAGAGAGATATGAATGAGTGGGGGAGGGGCAGAGAGAGGAGAGAGAGAGAATCTCAAGCAGGCTCCATGCTCTGTGCTAAGCCCGACACAGGCTCAATCCCATGACCTTGAGATCATGACCTGAGCTGAATTCAAGAATCAGACTCAACTGACTGAGCCACCTGGGTGCCCTGTTGTGATTTATTTTAAAAACCACACCACGGCTACTCTCCTTCCCCCAGGTTGTGATTCTCTGCTATGGTCAGAAGCCCAGCCTCTCTAGCTTGCCAAGAACTTGCCGTGAACTAAAGGGCACTGACCTCAGGAATGCCTGGAGATTTGGTTGTGGTGACAACCCTGAGCTGAAGAATCTATTCGCTGGTCACCTGGTAGGGGATAATCCCCCAAAGCCTTTTGCTTGGGTTTCCCTCATTTCTCCCCTTGGGGGGAACACAATCATTTCACTGTTCTCACAGAGCATGTATGAAGTAGGCTTGAAAACATGGAGTTTATGCCAAGGATAGCAGCCTCTGGTGTTTCCTCTTGGTGCAACACCATGTGTTTGTAGAACGTAGGTTTTTAGTAGGGTTATCCTATTAACCTGAGCCCCCAAGGAATGAGGCAGAGCACAGACCACAGACACAAAGGTAGTGGTGGCTGCAGGGGTGCTTGTCAATTTCCACGAAAATGAACCAACTTCTTTCACAAATCGCATTGATTAAATATCACTCGGTTGAAAGTAGAGTCATTCATTTTCCCCAAATGATCAGCTTCTCTCAGTCTTATGAGGCCACATCTCGTCTGGGGAAACAGTGTCTTCTGTTTCCATCCATTGGATAACCACAAAATAGTCCCCAATACCTTCTCAGTGTGCAAGACCTTGGCTGGGTGGGAGGTAGTCCATGGAGAATAAAACTGACAGAGACCCTGCAGTCTGGGACCTGGTCTGATGGAAAATGGCAAATATAAATGACTAAACACAAGACTGAAGATATGGTTATAAGTTGGGTTAAATGTTAGGAAGGGAATAAACAGGAAAATAACTGGGGGAGGGGATAATGAGTGAGTAAAGAACGAAAAGAAATGAGATAAACTGGGGAATGAGGAAGGAGGGTGGAGGGTAGCTGCGTAGTGTATTTTAGGTAGAAGAAACAACAGTGCGAAGGCCCTGAGGCAGAAGGGTACAAACTTCCACTTAGGGAACAGAAAGAGTCTGAACATGGTGGTGTCAGTGGCAGGAGAAGAGTTAGAGAGGTAGGAATGGACATATCATGTTTTTCCAATTCAAGGCTCTCTAGTCTGACCCCAAATTTATTCTTTGAGGACCCCTTCCTTCTTCCCTCCCTTCCTTTCGAGAGAGAAAGAGCACAAACCAGGGAGAGGGAGAAAGAGAATCCTAAGTAGGCCTGGAGCCCTACGTGGAGCTTGATCTCATGACCATGAGATCATGACCTGAGCTGAAATCAAAAGGTGGTCATTTAAATGACAGAGCCATCCAGATGCCCCAGGACCCCTTGCTTTCTTATACCCAGCAGGACACAGGGCAAATGTGGCCTGTGTGAGGTTGTTTAAAAATGGCAAGCTCCAACTGCTGATTCTGCAAGCTTTGATACATCACTAGCCCTGTGTCTGGTCCTACGCTCTTCCTTGCTTGGACACCTAGTTGGTCATTCTGGGAGACCTCTGCTGACATGCCACCGTTGGGCCCTCTACAGTGTGGAGCTAGCTAGAGGTGCAGGGTCAGCCCTGGTTGGCTCAGGCCAGACTCTCCCCTGAATGGAATGCCTATGTGGCCTGGAAGCGGTAGCTTCATAACAATGATGAGAAAAAAATCATCTAAAATCAGCTAGGTGTCATGTTGCATGCTTTACACATATTATGTCCTATAGACCTTGCGATGACCTTGGAGTTAGGTGTTCTTTTTAACTTCCGTTTAACAGAGTAAGAGGTGGCCGAAGTTTGGAGAGGTTTTGTGATTACCAAGGTTATACACTTAGTGGGTGGCTGAGTCAGCCTTAGAAATCATTGTAGACTGAACTGTGTACCTGCCCGCCCCCCCACAAAGACACCTTGAAGTCCTAACTTCAGAATGTGAGTTTATTTGGAAATAGGGTCTTTATAAAGGTAAGCGAGTTAAAATGACATCATTAGGGCGGCCTCTAATCCAATATGATGGTGTCCTTATAAAAAGGGGTTAATTTGGACACAGAGATAGCTATGCACAGAGGAAAGATGCTAACACAGAGCAGAAGGTGGCCATGTGACTGGGGAGATGCATCCACAAGCCAAGGAATGCCAAGGATGGCCAGCCAATGGCCCGGTTGACATCACGATTTCAGATTCTAGCCTCCAGGACAGTAAGACAACATATTTCTGTTGTTTTCAGCCACCCAGTTTGTGGCACTTTGTTATGGCAACCCTGGGGCACTAATATAGAAATCAAACCTGAGGCAGATAGACTCTTTCTGAGCTACAAATCCTGTGACCACATTTTCCCTCTGCTGCCATTGAAGTCCACCTTGGTCCTATGTGGGAGCCTTGGGGGCTGAAGAGGGAGAGAAGGTCTTGGAAGGAATGTCTGGTCCAGCCATGGAAGTTCTCATATCTGTGTCCCCTTCTGCTCCATTACTTCTGTGTGAGCAGATGTGGTTCTAGCATACAGGGAAGCTCCGAGCGTGCTTGTTAAGTACATGAGGAATTATGCATCAGAGTCAGCCACAGAGGCCTAGCCCGTGAGGCACAGACTGGGGGTATTTGTGGAGGGGTTGGGGTCGAGAGTTTACTGCAGATGCTTAACTAGGTTTCCTGCCTCTGCCCAGATTTTCTCAGGAGGAAAGAAACTACTCTTTGTCAGTGTTTCTAAAAGTTGGAGAAATTTCAGAATTAAAAAAAGAAATTCTTAAGTACTTCAATAAAAGGGCTATAAATATATCTGTTATTTCATTGTTATGTGCTGTCCCTTGAGGGAGCCAATCTGATAAGCATTCCAATTTACAACTGGCTGGACAAGGCTTGGAACACACATGGATATGTCGTTTGGCCATCTCAGGAAACAGGGCCAGGCCCTGGTGAGGGCCCTGCTCCCCCTCCAGCAGGGATCCCCCACAGGGGCTGATTTTGGCGGGCTTGCCTGGCTCTCTGACAGGCATGCACTCCCAGCTGCCCCTCACAAACATTTCTGGCTGTCCCCAAAGCCCAGCATTGTCAGAGTGGGCTTAGTGGTCAGTCACACACACCACTGTCAGGCGGGGTGATTGAACGGGCCCCAGATGGCTCTGATTCCAACAGCAATAGGCCTGGCAGTGCCTGAAATCCCACCACTAGAGTCTATCTGGGCTTGGATCATCCATGCTGGCATTTCCTGATGTTACTTTTGTTTCATTTTCCATTTTTATCTTTATGTGCAGTAGATAAAATTTAGAAATATAAAAAAGTTAAAAAAAAAGAATGATAATCCTACCTCTGGGAAGCAATCAAAAGTAACTTTTAGGCATATTTGCTTCCAATTTTCTTCCAGTGCACTTTTTTTAAATAGCGGAGATCATGTTTTATGTACAATTCTGTGTCTTACATCTCTGTTTCATATCATAAGAGTGTTTTCCTAGCTCATTAAAGACTCTTTGCAAGCACTACTTTAATGGCTACATACTATTCCATTCTATGGATATAGCTATCATATATGATTGGATCCAAGTGATTGAAATGTAGGTTGTTTTGGGGGGGGGCAAAGGAAGAGGGGGAGAGAGAGAATCTTAAGCAGGCTCCAGCCCAGTGCAGAGCCTGACACAGGGCTTGAGATCAAGCTTTGAGCTGAAACCAAGAGTTGGATGCTTAACCAACTGAGCCACCCAGGAGCCCTGTCATATATAGTTTTAAATATTGGCAAATTATGATGAATTCTTGGAAGTGGAAATACTAAGTCAAAGGGCATAGATATTTTAAAGTTCTTGTTGTGTTTTGCTCTTTTACTTAAGATGCAGCTTCCTGCTTCTCCCTCCTCACCAGGAGGACACATTTTATCATTAATGCTCCTCTGCCCTAATGACAGCCTCCCAGGACATGGAGAAGCCTTCCCAATTGTGGTGTGGACCCTGGCTGAATGACTATCCAATGACCCCCGGCAAGTTTCAGCCAAAAAGCTACTCTGAAGAGTCATTGTTGCCTCCTTCCCACTCCTGGCAACCTCCACATGACCTTGACCTCCCTGGGATCAGTCCCCATTGACACTCTGGGAGTGCATCCTTCTCAATATGGTCCTGGGACTGTCTGCTTGTTTTTGGGCCAGGCTGGTGCCCAAGACTATGAGCAAGAAACAGCAGGCTCCTGCTTGCTAAATGAGATGATCTCAGCTCCTGTTGGCAGACACCCAGTAGCAACTAAAGGGGAAAAGTGACCCATCATTGCTTCTTCCTTCCCCCAGAATGTGGCAGCCCTTTGGGGATTTTCAATTAGCACCTCACTCTCCGGGCAGCAGGGTGGGAATAGAATGGAGTGGGGCAGAATATGCTCACAGGGGAAACCTAGCTGCTAAGCTATTGTGGACAGTCAACATTGACCACTGAAGACTGCAGGCCTCAAGTGCATTTCAGCAGGTAGCAGGCTCAGGCTGTGATTTAAATCACAGTGATGGTGGCAGGAAGGCCAGGAGGGGAAAGCCATCTATAAATGAGCATCTAGTATACATCAAACACTAAATGTGGCATTTCATGTATATTAGCATCCTTAATGTTGTCTACACTCCTGAAAGCTAGCTATTTTACCAAATTTTAGAGAAAAATAAGTTGGAGTTCAAAGAAGTTACATGACTCACCTAAGGCCACAGAGCCAGTAAGTGACCCTCAGGCTTCAGACACAATCTGTCTGCTTCCTACACTGATGCTCCTTTTAGGTACTAGTGTCTAACGAAGCTTCTCCTGGTGGACTCTCAAGGCCTCCCTGCTGCTTCTTCCACAGCCAGGTTCAAATGTACAACAGGGTCCTCATGCCAGTGAACAAAGTCTAGGTCCCAGGTCTCTAGCAGACAGATTATATAGCCCCAAAGACAGATAAACAGAATTACTGCATTTCCAGTCCCACCTTTCCTAGTTCTAGCAGAGAGCTCTTAGTCTTTGGACAGAATCCATTAAGTCAGGAGGTTGTAGGCACTGGCTTTATACAGCTTGAGTGTGTAAAGTGCCTGGAACATAACACATATGAGCAGATATTAGTTCCCTTTTCCCATTAGGGTCAGATGGCTTTGCGGTTCACTCATCAAATATTTACTAAGCATCTACTATATGACATCCAGAGTACTTCCTATATAGGTCTGCTACCAGGAGAAGGAATTAGGGAGCACTCACAGCAGCAAGAGATGTTCTTTCCCATAAGTCCAACTGGCAGGAATGTTGTTCCTTTTGGCTTTAAGAATTCATCAAGAAATGATGATAAAACATTCCCAAACCCAGTTCACAGATCTTTCATTATGTCTTTTTCCAAGGAGTCTCATGAGTATGCTACAAATAACCTGGTGGCTTATTTCAATTAAACTGAGACATTGCTCTCTTGTTGGCACATTTTGCCAAGTGTTCTGGGGTTGCACAGTCTGGATTTACAGGACACCTCCTCATAGAGACTGTAAAGAATGTGATATGAAAAACCAACTTTGTTGCAACATTTAAAAGCAAAATCCAGGTAGGATTTGCCTCTTGGGAAGGGGATTTGGAATTTTGGCCAGTTGTCTACTAGATAATTCAGCTAAGTATTTTTAAACTTGTTAGTTGAAGAAGGAAGAGATGGAGGGATGATGCATAAGGAAGGAGAATCTATGGGAGAAGGTTATGATGTTATCCCAGGATTATCTGGAAGGAGAAAAGCATCCAGCCTCCCTCCCATCCCTGCCCATCACTGACCTTAGGTGGGGAAGCTGCCTGACAAAGTTTAGAAGGCACAGCCTTGAGTGAGTACTACTTGCTGCCATCCTGATGGCTAACACTGATGGGGGGGGGGGTGGTTAGTGTTGGAAGTGGAAAACTGAGCCAAGGTAAACTGCAAAATCAGATCTTCTCTTCCTGGTATTTGGCAGAGGTTAACAGAAGCTAGTCTGTTACATGGTAGTAGGTTCTGGACTGGAAGGCATGCAGACTGGAGCTTGGTGGTTAGGCTGGGTCCTGAGAAAGCAGACCTGCACTATTTGCAGAGGGTGCATGAACCAGAAGAGCAGAGAGAAAGAAACCAGCATCACCAGATTGTGAGACAGATGGAGAAGGCAGTTGCTGGTGATAATTTTCCATTTCTAATGAGCCTTGAATATCCTTATTACACTTCATTTCTTTGATATTTGTATTCTTCCAATAAGTCTTCGCTGTATGGAGTTAGCCTGAGTGGCCTGCTGCCTCTGGCCACTCGTGATGTCCTTTCTAAGACACTGGACAGCCCTCACAATCAGCTTCTGCACAACTCTGCTTCAGACTTGCTATTTTGTAATGAGAGAGCATAAAAGCCAACAAACAGTATGCTACCAACAAAAAGATGAATCAAGGCAAAAGTCATTAAAAAAAGCAGAAAAGGCAAATAACAAGGCTGAAATAAAAATGAACAACATAACAATAAAGCTCAAAATAAAAGTTGAGTATGATGAGAGAAGTAGATAAAATATGAGCCACGGATAAAAGTAAAAGTGAGATCAAAGAAAGCCATTAAATTGTCGTCAGCTGAGAACAATTAAAACACAAGAAACAAAGAACAAAGTGAATACTGAAAGAATATAATCTACAAACTATAAAACTGGGATAATCAGGCAATAAAACAAAATGGATAAGAAGATAGAGCTCATCTGGTCCTGGGGCATATGCCAAAGGGTGGAGTTTCTAAGAGCGAAGACTGTCAGGGCTTTTGTGCTGGGGCACAGGCCTCCCACCACTTTCTTCTCATAGCAAGGGGTCCCTGAGCAAATGTTCTCTGGAGACAGACCCCCAGCTGCTGGAGAGCAGGACATGCATCCTTGCCTCTTCCCTTTTTCCCTCTCTCCTTCAATGTGGGCCTCCTTCCCATGCCAGCACCCTTGTTTAATGCACCAGAGTGAGATCGCAGCCAGATCAGCTGCTCTTCCTCAGCCCCTCCACTACATTCTGTGAACAGCAAAGAGCAGTGCCCATACATATAGTCCATTAGGGAGTCCAAGTGTCAAGATCTAGCACCATACCCTGCCTGCTAGATGGAGAAAGGGAGGCAGAAGGCTAAAGGCCTTGTCTGTCTAAAATTCTGCAAAATGCATACAAGTTTTGGGTTGGGCTGATATGGCCAGAGGAAATCACTGGGTCAAGAGAGCTGTTTGTGAGCACCTGACCTCCTCCTTCCAACCCTCGCCAGGGTACTGAAAAGGGTCCAACGGCCAACATCAGTCAGGCAATATTGAGATATACTGTGATGCTATCAAAGAGCTCCTTGTATACCAAGGAGACAGGCATGCTATTATGAAAAAGTACTGATTGCATTTATTTATGGGTTATTGGATCACTTAGGCTTTCCATTTCTTCTTGAATCAATTTAGGAAGCTGTATTTTTAGAAATTTGTTTATGTCAGTTAAATTTTCAAATGTACTGCATAGTCATTTATAATACCACTTTATTAACACTTATCATATGATGTTCTCTTCTGTCATTCCTACTACAGGTTATGTCTTCTTTTTTCTTCACTTGGTCATCCTTAACAGAGCCTTATCAGTTTTATTAGTATTTTCAAAGAACTAGCAAATGCAAAGAATAGAAATTAATGAAATAGAATAGAGACGTACAATAGAAAGACTTTTTAGGGCAAAAATGATACCTATAAAAATTAGCTAACAAAACAAGAGAGGAAGGCTAATGTTACAAGGATATTTTGTACTAAGTCCTACCAGAGGCCACTCTAGGCCACTAAAGACACACTAGGCATAATGTGAAATTTCAGTTAGGTTGTAAAGAATGGCAATATTTGCATTGTCTGGGAGTGGGTGGTTGGGTGGGTGGAGTCCTGAGCAAAGGAGCAGAACAGACAGGTTGATCAACTTGGTTTTTGTCATAGGGTTTAAGGTCACAGAATTAAACAGTAAACAAGGGCCCCATCATAAAGGGCTGTGATGTGAAAGCCAGGGGGAAGGGTTTTATGTCACATCCTGGAGTTGGATGTGGCAGCTACTGAAGGTGCCTGGTAGATGATGGATGCTGTCCTGCAGGAGGACCTCTCTGCAGAGCAGCAGAGGGGAAAGCATCTGAAAATGAAGACTGTCAGGCAATGGGGGCGATTTGAACCCAGTGATGAGGGCCTGCAGCAGGAAGCCTACAGAGAAAACGGAGAAGGGTCTAGAGGCTGAGCAACCAGGAAAGGAAACGAACTGAGAGCACGTGACATGTCCAGTCCAGAAAGTTCTGGCAGGGATGAGTGGCCCATTTTCATGCTCCAACACTGACAGGGAGCCTCCAGCCTCTTTGCTCTGACCCCTTTCCCTCCTGCTGATTGGGAAGCCAGACTCCACCTTGCTTTTCAAAGACACGATTATGCTTTCCTGACTTTCCCACTGTTGAAGCCTCACATGTGATAGTGTATGTAGGTCAGAGTGATTGTTCCTTTGCCCTAAAATAGAGTTCTTTCTCTCTTGAGCCAACAGTACTGATTGCCAGTGCCCTGCGCACTTAGAGAGCTCTTTCCCCTAAAGACTCTCTCCACACCCTGGCTATGCAGCCCCATAGCCTGAACCAAGTGAAGAGGGAGAGATTTCTTCTGGCTCTTGCTGTTCCACGTGACAGCACATAAGAAAGCAGCACTCAGAATGGACCTTTTGTGGGAGCAGAGTGAAGCAGAAAGTCGATCGTTTTCCATTTGGAAATGTAGTTGTTAACACTGGGCACGTTTTTAATCCCTGGTGGTCACACAAGCAGTAGGGGAAAGAGGTCATATTTCCCTGATGGCTGAGCTGAGTTTCTCCCAAGAATAAGGAACAAGAGTCTTCAAAGTTCCAGTGAGATTCTCTCTCGTATTATCACTGTTGAAATAGTGTTATGACCATTTTTGCTAGAGTATGCTCTGCCATTTCTTAATGGACATTATACACGCAGTTCCCTTTATGGCCACCCATGTTTGGAAAATGATGACATAACAATAGGTTTCTTAACTGCAATACTTCTCAGAGCCTTTAATATGCTAATTTATACTGTGCATTTCCAAGAGAACCAGTGATCCAGAGAGGATGCATTCTTGAACTACCTTATTGTAGAGCATCTCAGGCAACTAGAGCTTACAGTGTGCCTGTAGGGAAAATGGTCAAAAGGCCATCTCACCTCCATGTTGATGAGCCAGCCACCCATGCTCTGAGCGTTGTGTGTCTCTGTGAGGTGAGAGAGACTCACCTCTCTCACTTGCCTCTCCAACAGAATCTCATGGATGCAATGGGATTTTATTGCATCATAACTGGTGATACCAAGTGGCCTAAAGTTATCGTTGTCAGCAAAATGTGTTGTCTAAGGCCTCTCTATCGTTCCCTGCCTTCCCCTTCTTTTCTTTCCTACCAAGTACCCTTATGTTCCCTCTGACATAGTTATCCAAATGTCCTCTCATAAAAAGGGGGAGAATATTTCACACTAAGGCTGCTCACTGGTTACCCACCCATGAAGGCATTCTTCTATCCTCTCATTTAGTCATTCGGAAACAGTCAGTGCTGACTGTGCTGAGTAGAAGTGAGTTGTAGACCCTGCCCTGGAGAAGATCTCAAGTCCACTGAGAGAGACAGAGAACTAAAAATATAATTACTCTTGTGGGTGATAAGCTATGAAAGAAGGATGGACCAAGAGCTTTGAGAGCAGATGAGGGACACCTCACGTGGTCCAAGAAGCATGCATTCGGAGATGGCTTCCAGAAGGAGGTGATACCTAACTGGGGAAGTGAGAAAAGGTGCTAGAGCAGAATAAAGGACATAGGCAGGGCTGGGAGAAGAGACACAGAGTGCTATGCTTGGGAGAAGACCATACAGCCCACCACAGCTGAAGAGAAGGATAACTTTAGAGAAGCGACAGGAGATGAGGCCATCAGGGAGGTGGGGACCAGATCAGGGATGTTCTTACGGAGCAAGGAGTGTGGATGTCATCCCGGAAATGAGGAGGAGCACTATGTCCTCATCCACTAGGAGTAAACTGAGTTCCTATTACTCTCTCCCTACTCTGGGATTTCTTAGGCTTGGGGCATCTCCAGCTGCTGCACTTCCTTCTCCAGATTCATCCTACGTCCTTGCAGTTACTCCTTCTCCACCCAGATCCCCCAATTACAAACCCTGTTGCCATGCAGGAGTTACTGGCTTGGTCTCTTCAACCACCCAAGGCCCATCATGAAGCATCAATGTATTACAACACCTTCACATCCACCCAGGAAGGGAGAGATGGTGATTGCGGGTATGTCCCTAAGGTTAGGGTTAGGTGCAGACAGCACACCCACTTACTGGTGGTGACACCACTTAATGCGAAGCTCCCTGACCACAGATTTGATGAACACATGCTATTTGGCTATTATACCATAACTGGTTTGATGGGGAAACGCTGAAATTAATGAGTGTGTAGCCCTAGGCTGGTCCTATAACTTCTCTGAATTGCAGTTACTTAGCAAAGTATGAATAGAATTTTCTTCTCAGGCTTTCTTTAGCGGAAAGATGATGGACACTGAGGCTTTAGTCTGAGCTTAGACCAAACCCAACATGACCAGATATGGTGGCCAACTAGAGTGCAGGACCTCAGGGGCTGATTTGCATGAAGGGTCCAGGGGCAGCTACCTGGTGGCCTGAAGGAAAGCCAGTTACCTCAGCCTGTACCAGCTGGCATAAACAACAGAAAATTGTCTCACAGTTCTGGAAGCTAGAAGTCTAAGATCAAGGTGTTGGCATAGTTGTTTTTTCCCGAGGGGCATGAGGGAGGATATACTCATGCCTTTCTCCATGCTTCTGGAGGTTTGAAGGCATTGCCTTATCTCTGCCCTCACCTTCACATGACATTCTCTCTGCATACATCTGTGCCCCAATTTCCCCTTTTTATAAGGACATCAGTCATATTGAACTAGGGACCCACCCTACTCCAGTATGACTTCATCTTAACTAATTATATCTACAAAGGCCCTATTTGCACATAAGGTCACATTCTGAGGTACTGGAGGGTTAGGACTTGAGTGAATGAATTGGGCAGGGGGACACAATTTAACCCATAATAGGGAGGAATGTGGGATGACCCATTAAGTTCATATGGGACCCTCTGGGAACTGCAGAACTTTTTTGATGGTTTGCAGTCCAGTATTATGGGCAGCCAGAATATTATGAATAGGTATGTTCATAGTATGTTACTAGTGACTGGTGTGGAGGTCTCATCTGCATCAAAGATTGGTGAGGCTTGGGGAAACTCGCTTATGCACAAAAATGCTTGGCATGTGCCTGGCCTCAATACATGATAGTTCCTTGTCCCCCACCCCCTAATGCCCTGTGCCCCAGCTGACCATGGTTTCTCCTTAATCCTCTGAAGGCTGTTTGCAACAACCTTCCAAGACCATGTGTTCCAGGCCTAGCTGTCACTTATCTTCAAAGATTAACCTACATGCTGCCTCAGGTCCTGAACCCCTCCACTTCCCAAAGCCCTCTCAGATCCCAGTCTCCAGAGGTACCTGCTGGGACTTCTGGAAGGCAGCCTTACCTGGATCCCTTTATCTTTTAGCAGCTTCGGTGCCAGGGGAATTGCCAGTGAAATATGTTGCCTCTGAGAAGTGAGAAAATTTCTGCAGAAGGTGTTTGCCAGAAAGACAGCAAAAGGTGTTGTTTTCACTTAGCAGGTGTTTAAATTTTTATGAGACACAAACCTGTGGAAATCGCAAACTTTCAGATGGGTGTTTGATATCTAGAGTCCTAATGCTTTCCTGGCCAAGGCACTAGAGGTGGATGGGATGTGTGTGTTGGCTGTGGGTGAGGGGTGGTCCTGGGATTCTAATGGAAAACAGTAAGTCCTCATGGGTCTCACATGGTCCTTGCTGGGAGCTGGGTATTGACAAAAACTGTTGAGCTCCCAGAAGATGGTTCTTCATCCTTGAAATGTGATTTGCTCTTCTGTAAGCCCTGAATGGCGCTCTTTACTCAGCTGTGTGTACTTCCCACTTAGCTGGACTTCAGACCACCCAGGGTGAGGGCATGTTGAGTAAATAAAGTTCTCTCAGGCCAGGGGAATTATCTCGCCGTCTTCTCCTTCCTTCTTCAAACCTGACACAATAATCCTATTCTAGAACTACAAAATCAGCACCAAGCCTGGCCATAAGGTTTCCAGGACAATTCCTTTCCTCAATCCCTTTCTTTTTTCCTTCCACAAGTGTATACGGAACATATACTGTGTGCCTGGTTGGTGAAAGACACAGGATGAGCACAAAGCCATCTTGGGTCTTCAGTCTGGTGGGGCAGGTAGCACTCCCAAGCTTTCAACCCAGGACTGCACTTCAGTTCCATGATTACTGACCTTCAGCAGACAGCCTTCCTTGGGACAGTGGTCGACTGCTCATGAGAATCACCACACAGTTTTTACACATACTCGCACCAGGCCTCACCTGAGAGCAACTGAACTCGACTCTGGGGAGAGTGCATATCGTGCAATCTAACGCAGAGTGTAGGTGGAGAAGCCTGCCCCGGGACAGCCTAGGGCCTTAGATAATCTGTTCACACGTCCTATCCCCTGAAACCCATCTCGCTTTAGTACCCAAGACTGATAGGGGGTTGTTTCTAGGTAAAACATGGAAGCCAATTCTCTGTGAAGCAGGGGCCTCTCAGACTGCAGACATGACCCCACAACCCTATGAAAGTAATCCTTATCAATTCCCAGAACACACATGTAGTCTCACATTTTGTAGCTACCCATATGTAATATCAAATGGCCCCCAGAAACAACTTGCAGGGGGACCACTATCTGCTTTGCATGGTGCTCCCCATGGTGAGGCCTGTGTGTCCATCTATAGCCCTGTTCCTCCATGATCTGAAGCTCAGCATTTCACCTCCTGCAGGCAACACAGGGCCAGGTACCAGGAGTGAATGAAACAGGCTGAGTTAAGGACAAACAGTGGTGGAAGCTGGGGCCACAGGAGTGCTAATGCTGGGCCCAAACTGGGTGGACCATTACAGCTTCCACTAACAGTGGCCAAGCGGGAACTATGTTGGCATCGAGTTTTTTTCTGAAGATTTTTAAATGAAATCTCTTGGTTTTTAAATGTGGAAAGGCAATATAATTTTAAAATATTAAAAACAAACAAGCAAACACACCACAAAAACACACTGGGTAATGCAAGTCAGACATGTCAACCGATCAAATTTGGTTTCCAGGCCAAAAGGATAGCAAGCGGTCTGGCCAAGCAGGGCTCTATGCACATACAGACCTTCCATGATAGATCATCACTGTGAGCTGCTGGCCCCCTGGCTTAATTAGTAATGTTAGAGGCAGGAAAGCAGCATTGCTGGTACCCCTCCACTGCCTGCTGTGACAGACAAGTACGACATTCATAGACACCTGTGATGGGAAAATATCTCTGCCTGGCTCCGTATTGACTTCTAAAAAAATTTTTTTAATGTTTATTATTTTTGAGAGAGAGACAGAGAGACAGAGAGAGAGAGAGAGACAGAGAGCAAGCAGGGAAGGGGCAGAGAGAGAGGAAGACACAGAATCTGAAGCAGGCTCCAGGCTCCAAGCTGTCAGCACAGAGCCTAATGCGGGGCTCGAACTCACAGACCATGATATCATGACCAGAGCTGAAGTCAGCTGCCCAACCGACTGAGCCACCCAGGCGCCCCCAGTATTGACTTCTAATGGCTGCTGGTGAATTTTACACAAGACAATTAAATAGCAAGCTATAACAATTGAGACGCCTGGAACCCAGCTGATGAATTTGTGAATTATTTTTCCTCACATAAGTGACTGGTCTTACATGTTGCTTGGTAACAGAACAGCCACAATCTGGCCAGAAATTCATTCTCTTACTTAAAAACTGCTACTGACCCTCTACTTGAGATGGGCCTCACCTTCAAGGTCTACATGCTCCTAGAGAAGAAGAGTGAATTGTCAGTTAAAAGGCCTCAATTATGCACTGGCTGTAAGGGAGGCAAGCTAGCCTTGACTATGGAACAAGATGGGGCCACCCACCCTTCTAACTGCTTTCCAGATTGTTTTCATTTCAAGCTCACACAGAACACCGTAAGCAAATCAATGAATGATGATGCTATAAAAAATAAATTTCCATAGCAAATGGAACAGCATGCAGTGCGCACTCTAGAGAGAGAGGGCAACTTCTCTGCTTTCTTACGTAAACAAGGCAGAGGCAGAGGGAGGGTGGGGGCAGAACTTATAGGCCTGGGTCTGCCCCAGGTGCTTGCATGGCTTTTTGAGGATTCCCATGGATCATCTTGGGGGTGCTTTAAGCACAGGTTGAGACAAGGACTGGTTGTGAATTGACTGCAACTTAGGGAAGATGGGACTATCTGGCTTTGACCCATTGAGTAGTGGGGCTTGACCCAGGCCAAAGATTGTGTCCTCCAGGGCCTGGATGTCTCTGGGCCCCATCCTTCCTTTCCCCCAAAAAAACGGTCTCCTCCAGCCAGGATGGCTTATGTCCTTCTATGGGGTTATTCCCACATCTGAGTCTCTTCTCAGCATCGCAGAGGTCCTGCCTCTGAACATCTCCCTGCCCAAGACATCTATCTCCGAGGCCAGTTTTAGTGCCATGGAATCTTCTTCTCCAGGAAGCCCTTCCAGTCTACTCCAACCCCTTCTGCAGGCTTCTGCACACAAGCATTTATTGTGTGCCTATCATATGCCACGTGCTGTATCTATAAAATAGCCTCTTTAATTCTCAGCTCAACTCATAGAAGGTCTCCTTTACAGAAGAGGAAACAGAGGGTCAGAGAAGTTCAGCATGAGGTGCGGGCCCACCCAGCTACTAAGTGCAGTTCTAGAATCTGACCTCACAGTGTCCTCCCTCTTCCGTGCCTCACAGACAATCACCATGCTACTGAGATGGGTTCTGGGAGACAGAAATCGGGGAGACCACGGGTCAGAGAAGAGCAGGAGAGTCAGACAAGGGGGTACGGGTGGTCATGGCACAGAGTGCCAAGGGGAGGAGACAGCTCCTTTTCCATATGGCCATCTTTCAGCATTTCTGTCAGGAACTATATTGTGCATAAGAAAATTAGGATTTGTTTTAAAATCATTTTAAAACCGACGGAATGGAAAAAGATATTTGCAAATGACATATTGGACAAACTCACCAAACTCCACACCCTAAAAACAAATAATCCAGTGAAGAAATGGGCAGAAGACATGAATAGACACTTCTCCAAAGAAGACATCCAGATGGCCAACAGGCACATGAAAAGATGCTCAACGTCGCTCCTCATCAGGGAAATACAAATCAAAACCACACTCAGATATCACCTCACGCCAGTCAGAGTGGCCAAAATGAACAAATCAGGAGACTATAGATGCTGGAGAGGATGTGGAGAAACGGGAACCCTCTTGCACTGTTGGTGGGAATGCAAACTGGTGCAGCCGCTCTGGAAAACAGTGTGGAGGTTCCTCAAAAAATTAAAAATAGACCTACCCTATGACCCAGCAATAGCACTGCTAGGAATTTACCCAAGGGATCCAGGAGCACTGATGCATAGGGGCACTTGTACCCCAATGTTTATAGCAGCACTCTCAATAGCCAAATTATGGAAAGAGCCTAAATGTCCATCAACTGATGAATGGATAAAGAAAGTGTGGTTTATACACACAATGGAGTATCACTTGGCAATGAGAAAGAACGAAATACGGCCTTTTGTAGCAACATGGATGGAACTGGAGAGTGTGATGCTAAGTGAAATAAGTCATACAGAGAAGGACAGATACCATATGTTTTCACTCTTACGTGGACCCTGGGGGAGGGGAAAGGAAAAAAAAAGTTAGAGGGGAAGGGAGCCAAACCATAAGAGACTTAAAAACTAAGAACAAAGTAAGGGTGGATGGGGGGTGAGAGGGAGGGGAAGGTGAATGATGGGCATTGAGGAGGGCATCTGTTGGGATGAGTACTGGGTGTTTTATGGAAACCAATTTGACAATAAATTTCGTATTAAAAAATAATAATAAAAAAATAAAAAAGAGTAAACCTTAAAAAAACCAAAACAAAATAAAAGATTCATTCTCCTTCTGTCAGAACTTTCTTTCTTTGTTTTTAATATCTTGCCAAATGGAACTGTCATCCACCAAATCTTTTGATCCAGAACAATGAGAAGTTTCTCTTTGTTCATCCCTTGTACTTTACATGTACTTAATCCCTTGAATCCCCCCTTGTTATCTCACCATGTGTTTTGGCCTGTCCTCATAATCTCTCACCTGGAGCACCCGAGTGGCCTCCTACTGGGGGTTCCAGCTCCAATCTGGCTCCCCTCAAGCCCATCTTCCATAAAATGGCCAGAAAGTTCTTTCTACAAAGCCAAGCTTGATCTTGCTACCCCGGTATTTAAAATCCTTTTGGGGTTAGCATTTACCTTCAGATAAACTCCAAGCTTTTCAGCTTAGCACAAAAGCCTCTCTGTCACGGGGGCTACTGCTTCCTTCCCCAGCGTATCCACACCCCAGATACGGGGTGTCTCCCATGCAGAGGGCCTGGTAGAGCCCAGGTCCAGTTCCAGTCTTTTTACTTGTGGTGGGTTCCTCTTTCCGTCCATCTGTGTGTCTCATGTTTACCTATTACCAGTCATGGTCCCAGCAGGAAACCAGAGAGGTGGGTAAAGGGTGTGGTTCCGGTGCAGAGAAACTGCAGAGGCTGGGGGAGCCAGGACAGCACCCCTAGGCCTGGATGGGAGTAAGGAAGCAGCTTCAGAGGTCTGAGGCCAGAGGCTGAGGATGGACCCTTTGACCCTTGATCAAGAGCACATCCAGCCTGCAGTGGCCAATCAGGGAGGGTGCTGGGGCAGCAAATAACCTGGTGTCTCTCGATCTCCTTCCCCTGAGCTCCTGCCTGGCTCCATGGGCCGAACTATCTGGAAACTAGAGAGCAGGGGACAAAGCAAGGCAGGGAAGGGGGGCTCTAAAGGGCAGATAGTCACACACTACTCATCTCTTAAAGCCCAAAACACTACTCATCTCTTAAAATGCAACCAGGCCACTTTGTCTGGGAGAGCTTCCTGACCACCCCATCCTCAGGCCAACATGGGTGTCCCTGTGTCTGTGACTCACTCAGTTTAGGTGCTCAGTGTGGGGGTGTGGGACACACCCATGAATGCATCATTTTAAATTTCATGGGTGACCTGTTTCCCCTCAAATTTGGAATAATAAACTTTACATAGTTACAATTTTCTGCCTTAACTAGGCTTTTCCTGATTGGTTTTTCCAAAAATGCTCACCTGGAAGCTTCCATGGGCCTCTGTGCTTTAGATTTCAGGGTCTGGAGTTTTCCTTTCACCCCTGTGATGCACCGTGTACCGTGATTGCCTCCTCCGGAGCCCAGACAGAAGTAATAGCAGCCCTGAGCACTTGCTACACCCCAGGCCCTGCACTCAGAGCTTACAGTTGAGTTTCCAAGAGGTTCCCAACCATATCCGGTGCCACAAACTCAAGTAGTAAATCCAGGACTGGGATAAATATGTTAGGACCTTCATGCATTAAACAATGCTATGGAGCCCTCAGCCTCCCCATTGCAAAATATAAAGAAGTAACTCAAAACACTGATGCAAAACTAATGCCGACGATGGAGGATTCTAAGTTTTCGAATTACAAAGTTCTGGGTGCATTTCTCTGAAGCTGAACGTCTCTCCTTATTGTGAATCCCCTTCAGGGTACCAGCTGGGTCCCCTGGCCCTGAGGTGAGGGGGTGGAGTCCAGGTGGTGGGCCCAACACCCGTGTTCTTACTCCCAGGCCCGCTGCCAGGCTGCACAGAGAGTGCTCCTTTGGCATGCAGAGTGGACTCAGAACCTTCCTGCCTGGCTGCAGGTGGCCACGCCAGTCCATGGGAGCTTGGCTTTGCCTCCCCTCCTGGAGATGTTGCCCAGGCCCCACCCGGTGCTGGTTGGACTCTGGGCTGGCCAGTGAGAGCACCCTGGTCATTCCCAACTCAGATCTTTGCATCTTTCATGCTTCCCAGTCACCAGCTGGCCCCAGAAGCTGGGAGGGAAAAAGCCAAAGACACAAGAAAGGTCCTAAGTGTAAGGGCAAGTCTCGAGTAGGAATAATCTGGTTGGAGTTTTGAGAAGAGAGTGATCAGTGCCTGCCAGCAGAGGGATTCTGCAGGTGCTGGGAAGAGATGGTGTCTGAGCTGGTGCACAGTGTGGAGAGGATTCAAGAAGGAATGATGTGAGGGTTTAGGCCCCTGGCAGGCAGGACTCACAGGGGCAGAGGAGAGAGGGAAGGCAAGGGTGCACTAATGACAATGCATGTGGGTTTGACCCCGTGCGGTCCTCTGCAGGCTGTCTGAAATCAGCCCTGCGTGACTCAGCCCGCGGCCCATACAATTCAGTGCCTTGATTTTGACTTATATATTTTTCTTTCTAAATATTTGATGGCTGCTTTCTTAACTGTTCTTTTAAGGCAGAACAAATCCTGTCTCCGGTCCTCCTGCAGCTCACAACTGGTTTCAGAGCGAGGAAGTAATTAGGCTGATTGCTCCAGACTGGGGCCGCTGCCCACACCCAAGGGGTCGCATTCTCCTCACACAGACGGTGTTTCTGTTTACCTGGCAAGGCTTCTCCAGCATGAATCATAACCGGTGGCTTCTGGGCGGGAGGGGCAGAAGGGGGTGGTGGAGACGCTGTGTCCCATCCATCCCGTGGGTCGGTTCTAGGAGGCAACATGTGCATGATGCCTGTGCCTCTGTGACACGTAGCAGCCTAGCATGTCAGGCTGTCCCCGGCACCGTGTTTTTCCCCTCCTGGGTCAGCTGGTCTCCGGCCAACTGTACAGGTTCTGCAAGTGCGGCTTCCTTCTGAGAATCAGGGTGAGGAGGTGGTCTGGGGCGTGGTCCTCCAGGAGACAGAACACAAGCTCCTGGGGAGACCCCCCAGCTAGGGCATGGGGCTGCACCTCATTTTCTCTCTAGACATTTCCCAGGTGCTTCAGGAAGCTTTGCAAATGGGTTAAAAGTTTTTTTAAAAAGAGAGAAAGTTCTTGTTTTGAACGTGCAGTTGTCTGTTTCCCTATCTCTCCAGAGCACCAAGCCGGGAACAGGGCTTGTCTTGTCTCAGGCACGCAGTGAGCATTGGGTGGACACAAGAGAGGATGGTGGGAGGAAGACGGGCTCCGGGGCTTTGATTTTGAAGACCCCTCTCTGGCACCACTGTTCACCACACGTGTGGACTTTGGTCAGTGCTGTCCTTCCTGGACAATCCCGAGTCGTGCTCATGTTTGGGTGAAGTGCTCATCCTAGGGGCTCTCAGCTCCTTGGGCTTCCTCACTGGATTGTAAGCCCCCTTATTCAGCACTGTGACCCCAGTGTGTGCCCACTGTCCAGGTGGGGACTGGACAACTGTGGCACTCAATCAGTCTTTGCTGAATGAATGAGCGTATGAATGAATGGATTTCTCGTGAGTTGTAGCCCATATTTCCCTCCAAGGTAAGTGATGGCATGGGACTTGAATCAAGCACCTTCCACATGCCCTTCTACAGGTGGGCCTCTGCTTCTATCCTGGCCCTCCCCCTGCCTCATTATCCCCCTCACAAGCCCCAGGGGTTGGCCGCTCTTGTCCCCTTTTCCCAATTGCTATCATAAGCTTCTCATGCCCTACCCCTCCCCTATGTCTTGTTTCTGGCACCCTGGACAGGGGTGCCCCGTATTCCTCACTGCTGCCTCTTAAATGACCTTCAAATAGGCACCAGTCTCACATATACAAGTTTTAAGTTGGTTACAACCAGGTCAGACTAGGAGACCAAGTGGCACATGGAGAGGAAAGTAAAGTTCTGGGGACCTTGGGCAGTTTCCATCGTAACTGTTAGTTTCCCTCAAACTCCCTTCCTCAGCAGGAGATGGAGATGGGGCCTTTTGATACCTTAGGACAGAACCCATCAAACCCCAGGTGTCCACTCTCGAAAGGGGCCAATGCCACTCAGAACTCCAGGGATCTCCTACAGGGCCCCCTTCATGGAACTCTGGGTGAATGTGTCTGATGCCTATGATTGCCTTTTTTTACCAAAAACATTAAGTTCACTCCTTGGAATTGATTTATGGGAAGGAAGTGGACTAGATGGGCAACTCTTTGAGAACGTGCACCCTGAGGTCTAGATTTGGGACTTAGAAGAAGATGCAGCACAGAAGGACCCTAGAGGGACATTCGTTCATTAAACACACATGGACTTGTGCCAACAGTGTACCAGGCACTGTGGATGGTGCTGGGGTCCTATAGTTTACCCCTCTCGGTTTGCAGATGAGGAAACCAGGGGAGGCTGTCAGTCAGGGACATGGAACTGAAGGTCAGGGTCACACTGAGACTCCCAGTCAGAATCCAGCCTCCCACTCATCTTACCATTCCAACTTGGGCCACTGGCCTCCTGCCCTTCATACTCCCTATCCCCAGTTCATCCTTCAGTGAGCAATCAGGGGGATCTTTGTAAAATCCTTGTTACCCCTAAATTTAGAGTCTGCATTGTTGCCCGTTGTACTCAGCATAGAGTCCCAAAGGATTTTGTTTGCCCTTCCTGTTTTTACCCACCATCCACATCTGCTCAGAGGAACCCTGTTTTGGTGGAATTCAGGGCAGGGAGAAACAATACATAGACAGGATCCTAACTACGGGTTAGGCCCCACCAACTGTCAGGCGTCTCTATCAGTGGTCCCTGAACCCAAGACCACCATCTATCAGCCATGGTTCGAGAATCAGAAGTTTTCATCTCATTTTTCTTTTAACAACTTAATTGAGGTATAATTACAGATCTAAAAATCACCCATCATAAGCGTACACTGCAATGATTTTTAGTAATTTTATAGCGATGTACAACTATCACCGCAATCCAGTTTGAGAACATTTCCATCACCCTCAAGACATCCCCTTTGTGCCCATTTTTAGTTATGTTGGGGCTTCCAGCCTTCATCCCGGGCAACACCCGAGACAGATCTGCTTTCTATCTCTAAAAGTTTGACTTTCCTGGACATTTCACATAAATGCAATCATAATATTGTTATAATATGGAATAATATAATAGTCTGTTGTGACTAGCTTCTTTTACACAGCATGTTTTTGAGACTCATCCATGTCATACTGTGTATAAGTAAAGCATTCCTTCTTATTGATCAATGTTTTATTGTATGGGTATACCATATTTTGTTTATCATTCATCAGTTGATGGACATTTTGGGTTGTTCCCACTTTTAAGCTATTATGAATAATGCCACTATTAATATTCTGTATATAGATGTATATTTTTCATACCTTAGATGAATACCCAACAGTGGAGTTTTGGGCTCATATGGTAAGTTTATGTTTAACTTTTTGAGAAACTGACAAATTGTTTTCTAAAGTCATTGTATGATCATGATTTCCTCACTCCGACCCTGCAATATATAAGGGTTACCATTTCTCAAAATTCTTGTCAACATTTGTTATTAAGTCTGGTTTATTATTGTTTATTGTTTATTATTATCATTATTACATACATTCTTAGGATGTTGAAGTGGTAGCTTACTGTGGTTTTAATTTGCATCTCCCTAATGACTAATGATGTTGAATACCTTTTCACTTTTCATTCTTAAATCTTCTTTGGTGAAATGTCTATTCACACCTTTTGCCTATTTTAAAAATTAGGTTGTCCTACCTCTTATTATTGAATTGTAAGGGTTCTTACATATTCTGCATTCAAGCGAGTCCTTCATTAATACATGATTTACAAATGTTTTCTTCAAGTCTGTGGCTTGTCTTTGCATATTCTTAATGATGTCTTTTGAAGCAAAACCGTCTTTAATTTTGATGAAGGTCAATTAATTTTTTTTTGTAGGTCATGCTTTTGGTGTGATATCTAAGAATTTCTTGCTCAATCCAAGATCGTGAAGATTTTCTCCTGTTTTCACCCAAAGGTTTATAATTTTACCTCTTACATTCAAGTTAATTAATGATCCATTTTGAGTTAGTTTTTGTGTTTATTGGGAAGGATCCATATTCATCACTGTTGTATGTGGATATCCAATTATCCTAGCACCATTTGTTGAAAGAACTACCCTTTTCCCCATTGAATTAATGTGGCACCTGTACTGAAAATCACTTGATCACAAATGTAAGGGCTTATTTCTAGACTTCCAATTTTGTTCCACTGATAATATATTCCTATCCTTCCAACAGTTCCCCACTGTTTTGATTACTGTAGACATAGTAAGTTTTGAAATCACAAAGTCTAAGTCTTCCAACTTTGTTCTTTGCAGAATTGTTTTGGCTATTGTGGGTCCTTTGCATTCCCAGGATCACCTTGTCAATTTCTGCAAAAAAGCCTGCTGAGATTTTGATAGGGCTTGCATTGAATATGTAGATCCATTTGTGAAGAAAAGCCATTGTAGTAATGCTGACTCTTCCAATCCATGAACTTGGAATGTCTTTCCATTTATTTAGGTATTTTTAAATTTTTTCTTAGCAATGTTTTCATAGTTTGCAGTGTACAAGTCTTGCCCTTCTTTTGCTAAATTTCTTCCTAGGCATTTTATTATTTTTGACGTTATTTTGAATGGAGTTGTTTTCTTAATTTCTTTTTTGGATTGTTCATTGCTAGTATATAAAAATACAATTGACTTTTTTACATTGATCTTTTATCTGCAAACTTGCTGTACTTGTTCATTAGTTCTAGAATTTTGTTGATTCTGTAAAATTTTCTACATTCTGTTTTGTGTTGTCTGTGAATAAAGATAATTTTTACTTCTTGCTTTCCAGTCTGAATGTCTTTAATATCTGTTTTTTGGTCTTATTTAACAGGCTTAGAAACATCAGTTCAATGATTGGAGTGGTTGGAGTGGGTATCCATACCTCATTTTCATTTTTTGGGAAAGGCTTTCAGTCTTTCATCATTCAATGTGATATTAGCTATAGGTTTTTTATAAATGCCCTGTGTTAGGCTGAGGAAGTTCCTCTATTTTTCAGTTCAAGTGGGTGTTCAATATTTTTACATGCTTTTTTTTTTTTTTTCTGTTGAGATGACCATGTAGTTTTGTCCTGGCTAATTTTGCCCATGTAATAAGATGGCATATTACATTGATTGACTTTTGGGTGTTAAACCAGCATTTTACTCCTGGGATAAATCTGACTTAGTCATGATATATAATCTTTTTTATATACTGCTGAACTTGAATTTTGAGTATTTTGAGGACTTTTGCGTCGATGCTCAGGAGAGATAATGCTTATGATGTCATAGTCTGTTTAGATGTTCTATTTCTTTTGAGTCAGTTTTAATTTCTTGTGTCTTTTGGGGATTTACCCATTTTGTTGAAGTTGTGTAATCTATTGGCACAAAATTGTTCATAATGTTTCCCCAGTTTGGTGTTTGCCTTTGGTCAATTTTCAGAGTCCTGAAATGGTTGTTTGTGACAATTTTTTTTTCCAGTTTTATTGTTCCTTCTTGAGGAGAGTATTTGCCAAGCTCCTTATTCTACCGTTCCAGAAGTCACACCGTTCTCTTCTACTTTATACCACATCCTCATTTCTTGGTGAAGGAGACTTTGTGTAGGTGACCATTTCAGACGTTTGAGTTTTTATTAAAATGACAACTCCCCTGTGAAAGCTTTCTTGGTCACTGTCATCTCAAATGCCTCTCCTTCCCCTTCCAGGTACTTATTATCATGTCAGTCAGTGGTATTTTATCTTAGCACTTATCACTATCTGAATTTATTCTATTTGTTCAGCCACTTTCTCACGTAGTTACCATCCATTTCTCACTTCAGGCCCACCTCTGGCTTCCCTGCCAGAATGTTAGTGCCATGCAAGCACTGGCTGTCCTCAGTTCTCTCCACAGCACGGGGAGGAACTCAAAAAACATCTGCAGGTGAATGAGTGAAGGAATAAAGCAAGGAAGGAAGGATTATAGGAGGAGATAAGGCCTCAGACCTGGGGCCCTCAAACCACTCCAGAGTGGTAATTTTCTAGTCCACTGTTCTTTCTAACTAAATTATAAACCTGTCCCCAGGGTGGAGGTGGGAGGAGCTGTAGGTGGGCAAACTAATGTGTACTGAGCTTACTGCCCATAGAGAGGTAGGGGGCATTTCCACACATTTCCAAGCCTCCCTTGCACTCAGGCTGGGGCCAGATTACTAGTTCTGGCCAATGGAATATGATTGGAAGTGAGTCTCTTATGCCTCCACCATCATTACTCAGCAAGATAGATATTATCGTCCCCCTTTAAAGATGAGGCTGTCGAGGGTCAGAGGTGAAGTCATATGACCAACCTCACCCAACTGATCAGAGGTGGAGTCAGCCCTCCTTTTACATTTCCTTCAAAGGGTTTGAGATCCTGCTGTGTTTTCACTGTTCTAGGAAACCTACATGGGGGTAATTATGTCATTAAGTTATTATAAACAATTAGCACCATAGATGGTTTATTGTGAGCTAGGCAGAGAATCAAAAGGCCCATTTTTTTTTCCTTTTCCTTTCTGAATGTGAGCACACATAATGTTTAGCATCAGTGCAGCCCTGGCTAACTATCAAAATGATTTTTACACTGACAATTAAAATTTAAGACAGAAGAGCTAGGTGAGTGCAGAAATGGTTTCATTTTGTGACGTTCAGGGTTTAAATTTAAGCCTTGTACCGGGCACTTCACATGCTTTTGTTTGTTCACTCACTCATCCACCAAACATTTTTTTCTGGTTTGACTTTTCCTCTACCAGGGATGGCAGGGGCAGGGTGGGGGGGGGGGTTGCAAAGATGAGGAGACTCAGCCCCTGCTCTGAAGAGTTCAGAGTTCAGAGGGACAGCCAGAATAGAATTCTGTATTTCCAAATATACAGACATACAAATACCAGTAAATAAACTGCTACCTCCTGTTGCTGCATTAATTCCCCGGGGCTGCATCTGGAGCAGATGTTGTGGGTGGGTCATGGGTAATTGCAGACTGACAGACGACACCTTGGAACAATAGGATCTTTGCTCTTGGCATAGATGCCTGGATATCAGAAGGAGGTTTGGTTGCTGGCCCTACCTGGGAGGGTGACCTGGCTGTCACTTCTGCTCTTGGGTTTATTCTGCCTCCAAATCGGCCTCTCCCTCCCCAGGTGCACATCATCTGTATCACTGAAAAACAGGGCTCTTGTCCCACCCCCAGACTAAAAGGATCAAAATATGGTTGTTGCAGGGTTAGAGTGGATGGGGTGGGGGTGGTGGTAGAAGATTGGTATTTCTGAAAAAGCTCACAGGTGACAGTGATAAGCTGCCAGAGTTGAGAACTAGAATAATACGAATCTAGAATAATCTCTGGGGCCCACTCCAGGTCCGTGCAGATTCAAACATGCAAGGTATGACCCAAGAAAGGCTCACAGTTCAAGGGCACCTGGGTGTTCAGTTGGTTAAGCGTCTGACTCTTGATTTTGGTCAGTTGGTGAACCAACAGTTGGTGAGATTGAGCCCCTTGTGCTGATGGCATGAAGCCTGCTTGGGATTCTTTCTTTCTCTCCCTCTCTCTCTCTCTCTCTCTCTGCCCCTTTCCCACTTGTATACACACGCACACACATCCCCCCTCCCCCCAAAAAATAAATAAACTTAAAAAAAAGGGTCACAATCTGGAATATTTCCATGGCTGAAAGGCATTCCTCAGCCTTGTCTTTGATATTGCCTTATGTTTTCCTAAGTGCTTTCCTATTCATTAAAGGAATGATCTTTAAATACTAATACTGCAGCAAGACAGGTATTTTAGATATTTCATAGACAGTTCAGAGTCTCTCCCAAGGTTACCAGCTATTGAGTCGCTAACTGGAACCAAAACGCAGACAAGCTGAGGACCCCAGCCCAGAGCGGAGTCCAGGAGTTCTAACTGGTCCCTAAAGCCAAGAAACTTTAGAAAAATGTTTTCAAGGGGAGGTAGAGGGGGGATGGCCACATCTCCCTACCACTCTGAGAGATAGGAGGGCCTGGTTTCACAGGATTCTGAGCAAGGAGCCCCATCATTGGGCCACCTTGTGACACACAGAGCACAGGGAGTCCCGGCCTGCCCAGCAGGTGCTCCGCCAGCCCTCAGCTCTGATGAAGGAAGTGGTGGGAACAGCCTCCCTCAGGGCCAGCCTCTAATAGGAAGAGAAGTTCTTGCTAGGGCACTTCACACTTAACCCCTTGCTATTGGCTAATGGGCTGTCAGAATCCATAAGAGAGTCTGCATTTCTGCCATGCAATCCAGAAATGTATATTTTCCTCGATAATAAGTTGCTGAGGCTGGTCAGCCCAGCATTGAATTTACAGTTCAGACGGAGAAGTCTGAGCCTCCGGAGCACCCTCGTGACCCTTGGCCAGGGTGCGAATAATAGTGTCTAGATGCCTCCAAACCACACCCCTCTGCTCTCTTCATGAGACATCTGGATCCCAAGTGTCCCCATCCCTGAATGTCATTCTAAGGGCACACCGAGAGAGTAAAAAATGAGGTAGACCATAGAGTCTCCACTCAGCTCTGGCCGCTACAAGCAGAGTGTCCTGAGCCTTTTCTCTGTCCAGGCTCAGTGTCTGTCTGTGCTTGCCTTCCTCACATAAAGAGACAGTTTTGGGTTAATAAGACAAGTGCCAAAGTGACAAGAATAATAACACTCTCAATGCTGGGGAGGGGGTACATACCCAAGGCACCCACCCAGTCCAGGTTAAGGCCAGGAAGGATTCCTGGAGGAGATGGCTGAGCAGCGGGGATGAATGCACAGGAGGTGCTCCATGATGCTTGGTGGGGGTGAGAGGGCTTGCACAGCTATCAGCAGCCTCCTGGTGAGGCCTTGCCCTGTTCTACAAGGTGCCCATGAACTTGCATTCTGTCTTTAGAGAATGCTGGGAGAGTCATCTCCCATCACAGCCAACATCTTGGGTGGGGTGGCAGGTGGCAGGCCTGAATGATACCTGTGATTCTCATATTTGAGAAAGGTAGGGTAATTTGGGGCAAAAGGTCTTCTGGGCAACACCCAAGACTGGGCCTCAGGAGGCTCTGGGGCTCTGGGCTTCGATCAAATCCTGCTCTCTTCTAGGCCCTTTCGCTTTCCTGCCAGGGCCTACTGGGCACCGAGCATATCCGTCTGAGTGTGCAGGAGGGCTGCAAGCCCCTTTCTCCCACATTTGCCCTCTGCCAGGTCCCGTCCGGTTGTAAGCAATGGGCTGCTCTGCCTGGCCCTGCATGTGGCTCCCTGGGAGGCTGGAGCCAGTGTCACCAAGAGAGCAGCCCAGCACGCTCCCAAGAGGGTTCGTCGTCTTGCCGTTGACAGCTGGACCTCCGGGGAGGTTCTGCGAGGCAGGAGGAGAGGAGGACACTCCAGGTCATGGCAAACCCCTCCGAGCAGGCCTCTGTGTGTGAACCTTACCCCTGTGTGTCTGGAGATAAAGGAGTAACTGGTGTGACTGCGTGCGTGTGCGTCTGTGGGAAAGGTGGTCTGGAGCACATGCCCACAGAGGTGGCTCGGATGCTGCTGGTCCAGGGGCAGCATTCGGAAACGTGGGGTCAGTCGGTCTTTCTAGCTCCTTCTGCCACGGCAATCTCTCACCGCCGGATATAATATCCCTTAGAGAGTCACCACTGTTGCCACTTTGGAAGATGCGCTGCACCAAATGAATTTAATTGGCAACATTTCAGACCATTTCACAAAAACCGAGGTCTGTCAGACACCTATTACGTCCCTGACCCTCTGCTAGGAACTGTAGCAGAAAATACCTTATTTCTTCTCCGTTTTCCAGACTGAGGTTCAGGGAAGTGACCCGCTCAAGAACTGGCAGGTGTTACGTGGCTGAGCTGAATTCGAAGCTTGGACCTGCCATGCCTTTTACTAAATGGCATGGGGCCAGGTTCCTCCGTAAGCCTCCATTTCCTCATCAGCAAAATGGGCGTGCCTACCACATGCTGGTGCACCCTTAGGACTGAGACAGGATACGTAATGTGGCCGGTTCTATGAGTAATTGTTAACCCAGTTTATGATAATTCTCAGTTTTCTTTACCCTTTCCATTGTCTGAAATGATAATATAATTATTAGGGTAATATGTTTTAAAGTTTTTTGTTTTAAGTATTTATTTACTTACTTAGAGACAGAGCACGA
This sequence comes from Panthera leo, assembly GCF_018350215.1. Lineage (NCBI taxonomy): Eukaryota > Metazoa > Chordata > Mammalia > Carnivora > Felidae > Panthera > Panthera leo. The sequence goes on from NC_056687.1 coordinate 122,692,903, forward strand.
GTGGGGGAGGAGCAGAGAGGGAGCGGGAAGAGAGGGAGAATCCCAAGCAGGCTCTGTACTGCCAGTGCAGAGCCCGACATGGTGCTCGAATTCATGAAACTGTGAGATCATGACCTGGGCTGAAACCAAGAGTCGGATGCTTAACCGACTGAGCCACCCAGTTTTCCTTTTGAGGACAGTTGTTTTCCTAGGTGTCACCCAGCGCAGGTCCTTGTAGGGAAAAGCCCTCCATCTTGTCTTAGCTCGTGGGGAGTTTTACCAGTCATAGGTGCTGTCGCTCCTGGACACCTTTAGCAAAAAGCCCAGGGGTGGCTTGCTTTGTGAATCCAGTCCTGATCAGTCCATTGGGGCTGATCTCTCGCTCTGCTGACTCCCAGAGCATTTTCTGCTCCCAGCCCCCTCTGCTGTTCGTCTTTGATTTCTAGTAGGCATTGAGCTGTGGGTCCAAGGCTCTGTGGCAATCTCTTCCCTGGAGGAGCTCACACTCAGTGGGGGGAAAAGATGGTCAGGATTCAGGGTGGTAAGTGCTAGAAGATGGAGGTACTGCAGGTAGGGAGATGGTGAAGTCTGAGCTGTGTCATCACTAGTGGGGATTTTGCTAGATGCTCAAACAATATGATGGTTAACTTTTCATTCGTTCATATTCAAGGACAAAAGCCCACATTAATTCACATTTTCCGAAGGCAACGCACGGGTGTTCACTTAGCAAGGAAACAAGAGCAGCCCTTGACTGGAATAAAACGCCTCCCCTGTGACGTCCTGGGAGCGGGAGCTGCCACGGGTGGGAGATGCCGAGCAGGTCTGATAGCCCGGCCTGCCTCCTGCCACGTGCCCCGGGGTTCCTTTCGACCTGCCTGACCCATGAGGGGGGAGTGTGTGGCACAAAAGCTTCCTTCTCCAAGACGCCTCCAAACTTCTCCCAGGCCGCCCCCGACCACACTGGGCCTTCACCCCGGCGATTCGGCAGCATATCCTGGCTGCCTCAGCATTGGGTCTGAGGCCCATACCTACTGTGCTCCGTAGGCAAGCCCTTTACCTACTGGGCACCCTCTGTATGGCAGATGCCATGCTAAATGCCAAGGGCATTTTCCCCTTTTTCCCTCACAACAATCCTATGAGATTGACATTAACATTCCCATTTTACAGACAAAGAAAGCAAGGCTCAGATGACCAAAAAAGCGTGTCAAATGACAAATTCCCTGCACCCAACTATTTATTCAGCAGAGTAAAGACTCCCATTTAAGTTTAAAAAATTAAATGAAAAATGCCATTCTTAATTAAGAGAGGCCAAACTAAGAAAGGCAATTCCTAAGCTCACGCACGGTTTAATAGCAATGCCACTTTCTGTAAAACACCTGGGACTTACCAGTTAGCTTATCTGTCTTCTGACAGCACGGTGAGGGGTGGGTGTGAGGCCTCCCCCTACCAGCTCATTCTAGATCCCACAGGGAGAGTCCCAGTCTGGGGCTGCTTCAGACACCTGGGGGACTATGGCACAGGCTGGAGCAAACGGTGGCCCCTGAAGGGTGGGTGCTGGTGAGCAGGAGGACACCCGTGTGGCATCGGGGGCGCCTTCTCCACGAGTGCCTCCAGGTGACCGCTGGCCTGGTAGAGGGCGGGCGTGAGAAAGCAGTCTCTTTCTTGGAGACTCCTCACAGAAAGGAGTTATGAGATGTGCCTTTCCGCGCTCGATTCCCACCCACCACGGCCAGCCCTAACTCATCCTGACCCGGCGGGGCATGCCCTTCCACGTGCAAACAAGGACACGCACGTGGCTCAGTGCAGGCTTGGGTTGTATCTCCTTGGAAGCGGAGTCTCATAGAGTCTCAGGAGCTGTCCGTGGGGCTGTGGGAAGTCTGGAGGATTGTGGAGCAGGCACAGTGCCACCAAAATGCTAGGACACTCGTCGCTGTGGGTAAGGTGGGTGCAATCACAAATGGAGTGACACAGAAATAAAGTTTACACGGTTGCCACGGGGGTGGCAACATGGTGGGTAGAAAGGTACCATCCGCTGCCGATGAAAGGAGGAAAGTTTCTGCACAATTAAAGGGCATAAAGTACCCACAAGAGATACATAATCTTACAAAGCTAGACATACAACAGAAGGCCATACAACCCATTCCCAGACTGTCACCAGCAAGACCTGCACTGAGCCCCCTTCTCCTTCACAGGAACATTAACTTAATCTTTTAGAGGCAAACAACAGGAGGACCTCCAACCAGCCTAGACCAGTTTGAGCAGGATCACCGATGCATACCTGCACAGATGGACCATGGAGTGTCTGGTAACATTCATGATAGCATTCAAACCTCTGCCCAAGGAGGAGCGCAAATCTCATTTACGTAACATACGATGCGTGTTGAGGCATATTTCCTGAGTACGCATGTGCAACCTTTTACCCGCCTCTACATATGCTGACCAAACTCCTCTTTCTGAATATTCATCCTAACCTTAAGTAAAAGGAACCTACTTACCCCTGTTTGGTGAGTCATGGCTTTGGAAGTTATTTCCCCATGATCTTAGTGATTACAGATAAAGTTTCCTTTGTGTAACAAACCTACCTGGTGTAGTTTTATCGGTGACTCACCAAGGAGTGACCCCTTGGAGTGTTAGTTCAGTTACAAGATAGAAATTCAGTGTCCTTGGGTGGCCCAAAGTTCGACCCTGATAGGTGCAACTGTGAATGATACCGTCATCTGGAGGCAGGGCACTGTCAGGTGTCAGAAACTCCGCTGGCCATTTTCAGGAGGGTCCTTCCTAACTATTTCCAGCCTCACCTCCTCCACCTCTCCTTGGGCCTAGTTACGAAGGTTATGTGCCTACTTACTCTCCATATGCAAGGAACAGGCCAGCACATTCCTCAGTGGTTAATGTGTGATGGATGCAGAGGGACTGTTTTCCCAGGCTGACTGTTTTTCAGTAAGCTCTGCCTTGAGACCCACTTTTGGTCCACTCGTGGGGTTCAGGGTCCCTGCTGTGTGATGCAGCCTCAGCACTTAGGGATCACCAGGCAGTCTGTCTGGTTGAACCCAGGCAAAGATGGACGACAGCACCACATGGCATTAGTATCATTACTCTTAAAGTATTGCTATTTAGAAGTGAAAAGGAAATCTACAAGGGGCCCGGAGTAAATGCGTCATGATCATTATTTGTTAATATTTTACTGAGGCCATCTGGGTCAGCTTTGGAGCTGCTAGCAGAGGGCAGATGTACTAGTAAGCAGCCTGAGTGAGGCAGAGGTAGCCCCCTGAGAAGATGGAGCCGGGCTGAGGATGCCAGGAGGTTGGGTCGAAGGAGATGAATTCCTCTGCTCTGAAGGAGATAACTGGTCCCAGTCAGCAAAACAACAACACAACCAACAAAACCCCTAAAACCTTTCAATAAACAGTATAGAGGTTCCTCAGAGAGTGAAAAATAGAACTACCCTACAATCCAGAAATTGCACTACTAGACATTTACCAAAAGGATACAAAAATAATGATTTGAAGGGGCACATGCACCCCAATGTTTATAGTAGTGCTATCAATAATAGCTAAATTTTGGAAAGAGCCCCAGTGGCCCTCGACTGATGAATGGATAAAGAAGACATGGTATATATATATACACAATAGAATACCACTTGGCAATCAAAAAGAATGAAATCTTGTCATTTGCAGCAACGTGGATGCAACTCGAGTGCATTATGCTAAGCGAAATAAGTCAGAGAAAGACAAACACTATATGATTTCACTCATATGTGGAATTTAAGAAGCAAAACAGATGAACGTGGGAGGGGGAAGAGAAAGAGAGGTAAATCATAAAACAGACTCAACTATAGAGAACAAACTGAGGATTGAGGAGGGAGGAGGGGAGGATGGGCTGAAATGGGTGATGGGCATCAGGGAGAGCACTTGTTGGGATGAGCACTGGGTGTTATACGTAAGTGATGAATCACTAAATTCTATACCTGACACCAATATTACAGTGTATGTCAATGAAGTGGAATTTAAATAAAAACTTGAAAAAGAGAAAAAATGGGTATAATTTTAAAGTGTGGCTGTGAGTAAGTGCCGGATGCTGCTGGCAGGGCCAGAAGAGAAAGTGCTGCTATGTTTCTTAGAGAATCTCTTAAGGCTTTAATGAATAGGTAGGAATCGCTGTTAATTAGCGCATCCATTGTCTGAATGCAAATACGGCTGCTAATCCAGCAGTTTTGCTCCAAGTACACTCACTGTGTCCTTGTTTACAAGGTAATTGTCCCCAGAGTCCTTGTTGTTTATAAATTGTTACTGGGGGTGGGGGGTGAGGAGATTCTTAATAGGACTTCCAGGAAACCCTGGTCTTCTGAGCCCAGCTGGGTATTGAAGGAAAACATGGCCTTTAGCACAAGGTCTCAAGGACCAAGGATCTTATGAGAAGGAGGTGAGTGACAGGACTCTCCATTACACCTTAATGATCCCAGCACCTACCCTTTGTGACTAAGTGTGCACTCAACAGTAGGCCTAGGACCTCCCTTTGCCTTTGATTAATAAAGGATATCAATAATAATTTTATAATCAAAAGCTATCATTTATTGAGTACTGGGAAATGCACTGTCTCTTTTTACTGTCACAGCACCCCTCTGGCCAGGTGCAATATTATTTTTATTTCTGAAGCAGGAAAACCAAGTGTTAGTAAGACTACTTCAGCCCTCTCAGGTCGCTCATTGGAATCAGAACGAGGTCATCTCCTTTTCTTGCCCAGGTGTATTATTCAGGTACACTTGTTGCTACAGGTAAAAAGATAGTCGATTTCCTCCTGAGTTATCCAGCTTTATTCCTCTTTGTATAGCCAATACTCCCATACTAGTGCTCCAGGAATTTTTACTCACTTCTTCCTCCCCAAATACAACACGTGAGCTCAGGCCTCAGTGTCTTTGCACTTGCTGTTTTCCATACTGCAAACCTACTAGGAAAATAGCACCAAAACTTGGAAATAAGTTAAAAAGGTGATTCTGGGACCCTTTAAGTTTATCCTGGAGCAGAGGCCAAGTGTAGATTTCAGGCCAAATCCAGCCAACCACTTGTTTTTATAAATAAAGTTTTATGAAAACACAGCCACACCCATTTATGTAAATGTTGTCTAGGGCAGCTTTTTTGCTGCAATGGCAGAACTGAGTAGTTACGATAGGGACCTTATGGCCCACAAAGCGTAAAATATTTACTATCTGGGTCTTTATATAAATGTTTTGCTGACCCTTCCTGGGGTCGGGGGGCTTGACCGAATTTTCTTCACTATTTACTATCAATTAGGGCCTGGATATTTTGTCTTCTGTAAAAGTTAGAGGTTAACTTACAGAAAACTGACGGAGGCAGCGGATGCTGGTAGAAAGGATTCTCAAAAGCGATAGTTTTATTTCCCTGCAGAAATTACCTAGTTTTGCATCTCATTTACCTATCTCTTCTCGGCATTCCTTTTTAGTTTTTGCACACTATATAAGATACTACTTCTCGTATTTCTGTGGCACTGATTTTGTCATCTTGCTGGTTACGCCATTGAAAAGTTAAATAAAGCTCTGACACATTCTCTCTTTCTCTCTCTTTCTCCATTTTCAGCAATTTATTTTGACGAGCCCTTCCATCCACTTCCCATCATACTTCAGCACTCATGTGGGTTGTCCCCTTTTCCTGGCTACCGGCCTCTCCGTGCACCTGAAGCGTCCTGAGGGCACTTTCCCCGGCACTAGTTCTCTCCACGTGGGAGCGGAACAAGGGCCGTCCGACAAACAAGCACTACACCTACTGCAGGGCCTGAAGAAGAACAGGCTTGGGTGTGGGCGGGATTGGTGTTGAGGGATCCAGGGGTTTGCTTCACCCCTGATCAGCCTCTCCACAACTTGATTCAATGACTTCCTCTGTCTTGGGTGAGTCATGTCTCCCTTTAGAACTGCCAGGATCCCTGGGCTTCAGGGACCTGGAGTCAAAGGCAGAAAATCATGCACTACCTGGACAAAGGAAGATACCAAAGTAAGTGCCACATTAGGTGCATTCCATCTGCAAAAGGCTAACATAAACTCAGAAGCATATTGTTAGGACATCTGCGAAGAAAGAACCCAAGAAGTTCCTATCAAGGAAGGAGTAAGTGGGTAAATGCAACCTAATCACATGCAGCAGCCACTGTTCCCGTTTTGAGATAATACCACGTCATCGATATGCTCATTATTTGATGTGTCCTTCAATGTCTTACTTGTGAAAACATAAAACATGTAGAGGGGCTTTCCCAAGTCACACCCTCTCCTTACCCCACCTCCCGTTCTCTCCATTAGATCTAGTCCCTCAGCACAGGACATCCAGGAACCCTCCAGCCATGGCAAAGCTTGGCGCTGAAGGAAGACATCTGCAACTGGCTTTTTAGCTTCCATATAATCCCTGCCTTTTCAAGTTCGTTTGCATAAGTGAAACTCCTCCAGCTATTGTTACCTTCTGAGATTAGCGTGGACTTCCGGCAGGCTGTGTTCTTGGCATTAATAAAGAAAGACTTGGTTTGGGATGGATGTGTTCCTTTCGGCTTTCCAAAGTCATTGTCTTTCTTCCTGTCCACCCTCGCGCTAAGCTGCCACCAAGCCAAGAGGCTGAACGGCAGTTCTTCTTGCAGTCAATTCACCTTCCTTGGGGATTAGAGCACACGTGTGTAGAAAAAGTTGGCCAGTCCACAGCGTCTGACTGACTCTTGGCTCTCCTTCTTGGACTTCAGGCAAAGTTTCGAAAACTGTCATCCAAATGACCCCCCCAATCTTATGGACGGTGTCCACAAGGCGAGAGGCAGGGAGAGTCAGAGAAGACTTTGGAGAGAGATACCTTGATGCAAAATGTGCAAAATGCTGGTGCTCTGCTCACAAGCCAGCCATTGGCACGGAGTGATGGGGAAGCATGCAGATGCTTACTCTACCTTAACCACATGTATTAGTAGAGTTTTGTAATAGAGGGAAACTTGTACCTGGGACCAAGGTGGGAAAATAGCCAGCAAACGGTAAGTGGGGACTTGTTACTTCAGTTCTAGAGCCTGTTGCCTCGCAATTAAATTCAAACACCTGGACTCTTAAAAGGCTGAGTGACCATTTCAAACTTTTCAGTTCACAGATTTTGGGTGTGGCCATTCCCAGCCCTCATACGTCACTCACTACTCTAGCTGTACATTAGACTCCCACTGTAACATCATCTATGATCTTCTGGGTGAATCTACAGGATTGTATAAAAAGCAACCAACCAGTGTTTCTTGAATAAATGAGTGGAGCGTTCCTATTGGGAAAGGATTTTCATTTTACAAAGAGGAACATGGGCTTTTCTCCTAAACTAAATTCCTTCAGTGCATTCTAAAAGTAACTGGATTCTGACCCAGTGACAAAGTAGAGCATACATTTGCGGTATAGTGTGAGGGAAGCACAGTCAGCCAAAGTAATGGCTGACAGCCAGTCCTGGCAAAGTCACTGCGACCCTATCTGTGCCATAGCAGGGAGGAAAAAGAGAGGACACAGAGGAGGGGGGTGGGAGAGCAGGGGGAGAGAGTGGCTGGAGTTCTGGACCTCAGGGAATTTACCTGTAGGCGTGCGTGTGATGACACAACGAGACCCTTAGGGAAGGAATTCTCTCCAGTACAGGTTACACAGCAGCAGAGCTGACCTCACATATTAGACGGATTAGGCCATTATATATAGGGTATGCCTTAATGCCTAATGTAAAGCTTTCCCGTATGACATTGTTTCCCCTATCTGCTACTGTGGCCTACCTTTCTGTCATTGGGGGCAGGGGGCAGTCTTTCATTTCTTAGAGAAATTTCAAACTGTGAATCTCTGAGAGAAAGAAAAATAGTGAAACTCATGCTGAGGTGCAAATGACAGATAGCAGATCCCTTCTGGATCCAGGGCAGATGGGAGCAGGTACGTGGTGGGGAGGAGAAGTACCCAGACTGACACGGACACCCGGGCAGAAAGGAGAACGCAAGGCGATTGAAGATCGTGTTTGCTGACTGACTCTAAATTGAGGCATGAATATAAAAGTGATCAGAGAAAGGAAAAGTCCTTGGTTTGGGGCTCTTGTGCTCCAGTAGTGAAACTACAGAGTTCAACCTATCCATCATGCCTGGGGGATTAGACTGAACAGTTTCGTTTCTATCTGAGAGTTTGAAGCCAAAGAACTAGAGCTATGCCTCATTTTGGTAACTTCACCATTTAAATTTTTTTTTTCTTTTAAGTTTATTCATTTTTGAGAGAGAGAGACAGAGCATGAGCAGGGGAGGGGCAGAAAGAGAGAGGTAGACACAGAATCCAAAGCAGGCTCCACGCTCTGAGCTGTCAGCACAGAACCCGATGTGGGGCTCGAACTCACAAATCGAGAGATCATGACCTGAGCTGAAGCTGGACGCTCAACTGACTGAGCCACCCAGGCGCCTCGGTAACTTCGCCATTTAAGAGAACTTTTCCAGGGGCCGAAGCTCTATAACTTGACCACAATTGATTACCTTTGCAAGTCTAGAAGATAGAGCCAATACCCAATACCTGTATCATCATACTTCCTTTCTACCCAAGTGACAGTCAGTGCTAATTCATCATGGCATCCTCCATACTGAGCCAATACTAGCATCAGAATCCTTCTCAACCCAGCTTTCCAAGTTGCCAGAATTAATTGACTGAACTTGGCTCTTGAGTCAAAAGCTATTTTCTTTTCTTGGTCAAAAGCAATGAAGAGGTTCCATATATAAATTCTTCAAAGATTCTATCTCTATGTTTCTTCCTTGAAGAATGCAATTCAGGGTAGGATACTGTAGCACATATGCAATTGATCTATCAGCATTTGATAAAACCTCAAGTGAAAACAAGTACACACAGTCAACACATTTAACAATTCCTAAGAGGCAGGTGGAAGAAAGTATTACCTGGATATCATAAAAGTATATTTGCTATGACTGATTACTCTCTGTTGCTTTGGGAAGAAAAATGACTCACTGAGGCCTTATCTACACAGAGCTCCAGTCATGTTCAGCAAGACAAAAATATTGTAGTGTGTGTTTTAGTGATGGATCTGAGGTTTGCTTAACCAAAACGAAAACCAAAACCAAAACCAAAAAAAAAAAAAAAAACCCAGAGGAACTATGATGAGTTAATAAGTCCATTCCAGTTGATTGCAGGTGATTCACTTTTGTTCCTTCTCTTGTTTAGTACTCCAGGGAAGTGACTAGAACTCACCAATATGGCAGACTCAGGAGCACCATCTTGTAAATAGCCATTAAACAATACCACAGTGGACTCAAGCTTTAGCTGTCCTGCAGAACCTCTTTAGAATCTTCAATGCTTACATTCTATGTCACTGGAATGACTTAATGTCTCCTGTTTAACCAGGAAAAGGTATGTATGTATGTATGTATGTATATATACACACACATACATACATATATATACATACATACACACACATATGTACATATACACACATAGTCTATTAGGAAAAGTTAAATGTATATATATATATATATACATAGTATATACATACATATATACATATGTACATATACATATGTACATATACATATACATATATATATATATATACATAGTCTGTTAGGAGACACCAAATAATACATTTTACTCATTGTTTCAGTAAATGGTATTTTGTGAGAAAACCATCAACAAAGCAACAATTCTGTTTAAAATGTGTGTATGATTCCAGGAGAAAATAGAATCTGGGTCCCTTTAAAGAAAACCAAACATAACTTTTAGAGTTGTGACATCAGTCCCAGGAGAGAAAAATTATAAAACATAAAGGTTATATAAGATATTCTTCCAGTGTTTACTATTGGGCAGGTTAAGTGGATCGATAGGTGCAGAGACCCAATATTAACCAGTATTTTAGATGCTGGAGAATCTGCCAAAGGCCACCTGCATTTCACTCTCTGTCCATTACCCATAATCCTCACAACCATATTCATGGTTATCATTTCCTCACCTTTGTAGGTGAGTACCATGAGAGGTTGAAATGTGGAGTCATTGGCTGAGGGTCACTGGGGAAAGTGGGATGCGGACTGTACGTAGAGATGCAATGAAGGTTTTCAGCCCCAATTTTAGATAAGTAGGGACTGAAAATGGCTCAGTTCAGAGTTTCTGGGTATTTGACCCTTGTTCCAACACTGCCTACTTAATTCTCGTAATTCAGTCCTACAAGCTTATTGAATAACTCCTCTGTGTAAGGCACGTGTGCCAGCAGGGGACACCGCCTAGAAGATCTGAATGGGCAGAACTGGGAATGTGAGCAGGCAAAGCGCAGTGCAGAGATGTGGATACATAGAGCGGTTGAAAGGGAGTGGCTAGCAGAGGGGATCACTGAAAACAAGGTGGCGGTGACAGACACAACCGCACCTATCCCATCGGTTCTTATAGCTCCCTGTTGCCCTTCTCCAAATGAGAATACCCAGAAAAACTTGTTTGGGCTGTTATATGCAGGATGGCTGCATGGACTTGGCTAATATGAAATTCTAAATTTGAATAAACAGTGTGATATCTTGTTTGATGAATTTTACAGTCAATTCAACTGGTGTGGGATAAACACCTTTGCGATGGTGAGACTTATCTGAATGTCTGCACGCTTAGGGGAGTTGGACATGGCACCAGAAGAGATGGCAGGCCTTGGGGCTCTGCCATCCCCTCCTTCTCTCATACTTCACTCGCTCTGAATGGAAGAGGCTTATGAATGTCTCCACTCGCTCCTTTGGATGAAGACCCAGCCTTGGAAGCCATGCATGGTTTCAGTAAGCTGAGATGATAGGCCATTATATCTAAGAGTACCATATTGAACCGGCAAACAGATAATTGAGTTACCTTCAAAATGATCATTCACACTGAAAGGCTTTGGATTCCTTTAAATGAGGAGCAGCTGTGACTTTAAAGTACCACCCGGCAAATATATAAATTCCCATTTCCAGCCCTGTTCTGAAGAAACTGAAGTGTGCAGTGGGTTGAAAGCAGCCCTTCCACCCTCCCTATTGCCTCTGGAAAAATCCAAACAGCGATGAGTGGCAGCCACACATGTCACTGCCTTTAACCACATGCACGGCCTTCTGCTCTATGCTCTCAGCCCCACCCTTTACCAGACAATCGACACAGGAACACCAATGACAAATCAATGACAAATCCTGCATAACAGAGCCTGCATCTGCCCAATGTCTCCCTGCCTCAAATCCTTCAAGACTAGCGCCTGGGGAGCAAACTGGCAGCTGGTCAGACCAACTCCTCAACTAAGTCAAGATAGGGGGAACAAAATTTAGAAAGGGCAAATGAGGATATGGTGCCGATCAGAACAGATCCTAAGCCACATGGTCTACACTGATTTCCCAGTCTCCACATGCCTCAAAAGCAGATGGCGTTTGTTGGACACAGTCAGTTGGGCCCAGACGGCTCATATGGTTCATTCCAAATGGCCCTCCTCCTTGGAAATGTCAAAACCCCAGTTCTTTCTGTGCTCCTCTAGAGCTGTCAGTATAGAGAGGTCAGTGCCACAAATACCAGCACATATTTGCTCTTCAAAACCTTTGAGCCTGAGCTGCATATTGGGGAAATAATAGTGAATAAGATGTGGTTCAACACTCCTGAAAACGGTGGGGGTGATCAAGACAAAAAGATACATTCATTGTACAGGATAAGGAGGTCTGCATGTGAAGAATGTTATGGGAACCCAGAGGGGAGTCCAGGAATCTGTATAATATCAGGGCCACCAGGGGAGGTGGCCTCAGACTAGAATCTCGGAAGTTGAGTAGGAATGAGTTAGGGAGTGGGATAGTTTTATCCTGAAGGAGAGAGTATTTCAGGTAGCAGGGAGGGCATACCAAAGGCCCAGAGGCCAAAAAGCCCATGGCACTTATAGAAGTACTACTGGCTGTGATACATTAGACAACTGTTAAGAATATACTCAAGCAGTCTTCCCTGCCTCCTGGGAGGAGTCTACTGGCATGCAACGTGACTTTGGGCTGAGGATATGACTTGTTTTGGCTACTGGTATTGCCATCAAATGGGATGTGAGCAGAGGCTTAAGAAATGCTTGCACAGTCAGGTTTGCTGTCTTGTGCTCCCTGCCTTTTGCAAGAAGAACAGATTTTGGATAGCTTCAAGCCCAGCCACAAGGTATGTGTCGAACGGGCCTGAACCCTATGTCAACTGAACTCAGAGTAAATCAGCCAAACTCTAGATGATGGGCACAAGTGAGTAGTAACTAAATGCTGATTACTGTACACCAGTGAGAATTGGGGCAGCTCATTACACAGCATTACAGAAATAAAACAGACTGATACATGAGGCAAAGCAAAGAATGGGAAGAGAAGAAGCTGAAGAAAGGACAATATGCCGATTATAACTAACTGGAAATAAACACAGCAGGGAAACAAAGGGAGCAAGAAATGGCCCCAAGGCTGTCTTCTTTTGGATGGTAACCCATGCCTGACAGCATAAGTTTGAGTACACAGTAGCTACTCAGTAAAGACAGGTGAAAGACCAAACCAACAAGTCCTCAGCCAGGAACGGACAATAGTCTGTTCATACATCAGCATGACAGAATACTTATAGCACTGGCTTAAAACTATCCTAGGCAAAACTTCAGTCGGGGCCATAGCCTAAAAGTCTTTCAGTTAACACAATAATCATATGAACTCACTCAGGGTAACCAAAAGTTGCATAAGGACTGAAGAGGATTAAAACTTCATATTCTAATTATATTTTGCCTAGAAATTCCAGGTTCAAGAAAAATCTCATAAGCTCTAATTTAGACAATGCTGAGTATAATAAAATGCCCAGTCACTGAGATCAGAAATATCTATTCAGTAAACACTTATTAAGAACTCAGTTTGTGCACTGCACATTGGTAGACTCTGGAAAATGCAAGTTCACTCTAAGGGAGTCTCTTAAAAGCAAAGATGTATGTGCAATCTTATTTCAAGTATATCAGTACCACAATTCTTTATTGAGCCAAACTCATAATAACCAATGCTGTGGTTTTGCCTTAAAATGAGCTTTCTCAGGCTGAAATGGAACTAGCTATTCTTAAGACCTCTAGAATTGAGAATCAAAAGGTTCTCAGAGCCACTGGGGATAGTCAGAGAGAATAAAGCAGACAAAACCCCAGAATCATCCTCTTCTAGCAGATCTGGAAGGTAATGTTATGTCAGTCTCTTTAATTCTGGGGAAGCCTCTGTGGTGAATGAGAGGAGAGCAGAGAGCCTGAGAGAAGAGTGGGGAGCCAGGGTCCATGGGATGGGTGGTCTTTCTGACTACAGAAAGACAAGGTCAGGGAAAGAACTGGGGCAATAGCCACAACATATTCTGTCCATGTGCTCTTCCTACAAGGTGACTTGGGCACTCTTCCCACCTGGGAATGCTTCTGACCACAGTAGAAGCCACACCATGGGAGTTTCAAGGCTTGGTCATGAAAGGCAATACAGTTTCCACCCAGTTCTCTTGTGATAGTCACCTTTGGAGACCAGAGACACTATGCAGGCATCTGAGTGCCCTGAGGCTGCCATGTTGAATGGAAGCCCAGACCACATGGAGAGGCCATGAGTAGATATTCTGGCTACAGACCCCAGCTTAGTTCCAGATGACAGCAAGTATCAGCTGCCAGACATGTGAGTGAGGACAGCTTTGGATGATTTCAGGTTCCCAGGAAGAAGTTACTCTCAGCCTTTGAGTCTTCCTACTGAGGGCTCCAAGCCTCAGGTACAGGGATAAGCCATCCCTGCTGTGCTCCTTCTAAACTTCACAGAATCCAGAAATGGTTGCTGCTTTATGGCACTAAGTTTGGGGTGCTTTTTGGCACAGAAATAAATAACTGGAACAGGAATCATGATGGGGACTGCCTCCTCGGTTTTTCCTGTTAACCTCTGCAATTAATGGTTAGCAAGCCATCAGCCCTCCACAGGCAGGAAGTAAGCAAATGTATTCCATTGCACAGGACCTAAAGAGATAGCCATCCCTTTAGAATAGTGGTTCTCAACTGAGGGGGATTTTCCCCTAGGGGGACATTTCGCAATGTCTGAAGACATTTTTTTTTTAATGTTCATTTATTTTTGAGAGAGAGATCTCGAGCAGGGGAGGGGCACAGAGCGGGGGGGACAAAGAATCTGAAGTGGGCTCTGTGCTGACAGCAGCGAGCCCGATGCAGGACTTGAACTCATGAACCTCGAGGTCATGACCTCGGCCGAAGTCAGATGCTCAACCGACTGAGCCACCCAGGCGCCCCTGAAGACATCTGTGATTGTCATACTTGGAGGAGTGGTGCTACTATCACGTGCTGGGTTGGGGCCAGGGATGCTACCAAACATTCTCGAATGCACAGGGCAGTTCCTCACCACAAAAAATTCTTCTGTCCACACTGTCAGTAGTGCTGAGGTTGAGAATCTCTGCTCTAGAAGACAGCAACCACTCAGAGCCGCACAATTTGCTAAGAATGTTCCATTTTCACAGGGGAAGCCTACCTGGGCCAGGACAACAAGGCTCTGACAAGGTGTGGTTGAAGACTCTTTCCTTTCAGGTGTTACATAAAGCCATCCACAGGCCCTCTGCCCCAGGGCACTCAGCCCCAGCGATGTCCTTTTGCACCGGGCTCCCCTTAAAGCATAGCAATTAGCCACCTGCTCTCCACTCAGAACTGTTTCTTTTGGAAACAACAACAACAACAACAACAAAAACAAACCAACAACTCCCTAAGGATAGTAAATTTTAGGACAGTGTCTCCGCTGCAGGTGGCCAGGAAGCTGTTATTGTGGGAAAAACTATCCAATTTCAGTGCATCATGCTCATTAGCTTCCCTGACAAAAAGCTATGGGCAAAAGGAGGGAGGAAATTGTCCCAATTCACTCCCTTACCCCTCTGGTAACTGAGCACAATGTGCCCTGCCCTGTGCTGCATGCTGGGTGTTTTGAATGAAAAGGTGTGGAGCAGACTGTCCTCCAAATGGCTGGGGTACTTTCCAGAGCCTGGATAAGAGTCTTCTCCTTTAGCAAGATTTACACTGTGTTTACCTTCGGCAGCAAGTTGAAAGTGAGGCTGAAAATCCCCTTCACTTTTATAGCGAGGGCAAAGCTCCCTGGCTGATTTATGGGCCCTGCACGTGCACAGCGCCATCGGAAGTTACTCTGCACAATATACCCTCCTCATGGCGGGCAGCCTGGCCCCAGGGCAGAGTCACACTTGTCAGGAACCTGGGTGGCCAGACAAATTCCCAACAAAAACTTCTGGAGGAGTGGTGTGCAAGAGCCTGAAAATCAAGCCAAAATAAAATATATAGAAAGGAGAAAATCTTATGAGACCTTGCCATTTTTTCCCCCAAAATGATTATCAAAGTAATTATGCTCGCTGAAGGAAAAAGAAAAAAACCTTCAGATAATATGGAACAATAAAAAAAGCGATAGGGGCACCTGGGTGCCTCAGTCGGTTAAGTGTCCAACTCTTCGATTTCAGCTCGGGTCATACCTCACGGTTTGTGAGTCCAAGCCCTGTGTCGGGCTCTGTGCTGACAGTGTGGAGCCTGCTTGGGGATTCTTCTCTCTCCCTCTCTCTGCCCCTCCCCTGCTTGCATGCTCTCTCTCAAAATAAATAAATAAACTTTAAAAAAATGAAGTAAAATAATATAGTATGGAAAAGGGGGTGGGGGGTAACTCTACATTTGTAAAGGAGAACCTGACAAATACCACATCACCCAGGAGATCAGATCAACGTCACCGGTGGTAAGTCAGGTTGCTAGTATGTGTCCCTGATGTCATGTGCTGAAAATAGACTTTTACCTCTGTGGTCTTCCTCCCCCCAAACTCACAGACTCAGTCTAATCACGAGAAAAACATGAGACAAATCCGAATCTAACGACATTCTTCCAATACTGGATCAAATATCCCTCAAAACCTTCAAGGCGATCAAAAACAAAGAACCTTCTCAGCCAAGAGGAACCTAAGGAGACATGATGACTACATAATGTGGAATGCTAGGTGACTCCTAGAACAGAAAAAAATGGACATTAAGTAAAGAGTAAGGAAATGTGAATACAGTGTGGACTTGAGTTAATAATAATATATCGATATTGGTTCATTAATTGTAGCAAACGTACCACGTTGATGTAAACAGTTAATAATGAGGTAAACTGAGAGTAGGGCTTATGGGAATTTTCTGTACTATATCGTTTGAGAGTTTTCTGTAAATCGAAAACTTCTGTAAACTTTTCTATAAATCTAAAGAAGTAAAGTTTATTAAAAACAAAAAGGAATTATACATCTTTTATAACTGTACCCTCCAGATAAAACTATTGTTGATAATATGGTTAGTAGTCTTCTCTTTGCATACACAATCATTCTATATACGGTTTTATTTCAATATTTTTAAACAAAAAATAGGGCTCTTCTGTATCTTTTTAACCCTATTTTTGTTCACTCTCTGGCTCTCATTTGCAAATTTAGTCAGCATATATTACTACAATGTTCCACATGTGAGAGAAGGTGAAATACATGTACGAAGTACGTTAGAACTTCTCAAAGTCAAGTCTACTTCACGAATTACCCTGCACCAAATTAGACGCATATTGTAGAAAGATACCTGATAGGCAAGTACCAGTTTTGGCAAGATTAGAAAGGGATACACTCCAGCTATAGGGAGGGTGTGGGAGAAGAGCCCTTATCCAGCCGTTGTATTACACGCTGCTCACCTCGCGACCGACCACCGTCTCCTTTATTCCCACAGAAATCGTGTAAGGCTTACCTGTTTGTCCTCAGTTTCTGGAAAGAAAACTGGGGTTGTGAGGGTACCTTGCTCAAGGTCATACAATTCAAACAGTGAGTGGCTGAGCCAGTGTCTGAACTGAGTCCAACTCTGAAACTCGGGCTCTTTCTCCTTCATAAGGCACTGCTGTTGCCTGGACCAGGTCTAACTTTGGAGATGAAGAAACCAAGGCCAGATGAGCACATGATCAACTGCAGTCGGCTGCTTAGAATAACATCTGCTAAGCATGTGACACGTGCCCCTAACTACTTGTTTTTACACAGTTGGAATACCCGAGGGGTATAGTGGTTCTTTGTGCGCTTTGGGCAACCGCACGGCACATATATTTCCGCTAAGGATGAAAACTTCTAAACTACGGTTTCAAGGCCCCCATGGCTCAGAGGAAGCACAAGGCCAAGCTGGATAGAGAGATTCCCGGGCCCCAGCCACAGAGATCTCATTTAATGGGACTAGTTTATGGCCTGGGAATTGGCATGTTTTTCAAGTTCCCCAGGTGATGCTGGTGTGCAGCAGATTTAGAAGTCACTGACAAGGATGGTCCCCTCTGCTTTTAAGATTCTAAGAGGCTGGGGTGTCTGGGTGGCTCAGTCTGTTAAATGTCTGACTTCAGCTCGGGTCATGATCTCACGGTTTATGAGTTTGAGCCCCACGTCGGGCTCTGTGCTGACAGCTCGGAGCCTGGAGCCTGCTTCGGATTCTGTGTCTCCTCTCTCTGCCCTTCCCCAACTTGTGCTGTCTCTCTATGTCTCTCAACACATAAATAAATGTAAAAAAAAAATAAGAAAAAAAGATTCTAAGAAGAATTGATTAGCAAACTAAATCCCCATAATTCCTCTTCACAGATATCACTAATTCCGGTGTCCCTTCTGGTCTTCTTAATAACTTTGCCTTGGAGGAAGAGAGAGAGAGAGGGAGAGAGAGAAAATCCAATTCCTTATGGTACAGACAAGGTACTAACGTTTCAAGGGCCGCATTTAAACCTGGACTGCCTGCCTCAGACCCGCACCGAAAGCACCGCCCAGGAAGCAGATGCCGTGGTCCTGGTCATGCCCGCTGACACAGGGCAACTCCGCTAAGAGAGTCACTGCACAGAGTGACACATCCCTATTCTCTCCTAATAGAGCAGCATATGTGGGTCTGTGTCAGGCGGCCAGAACCCTCATCTCTGCCCCCCACCTCATTAGCTACAAGCCCATAAAGCCCGCCCCAATGTCTGCTTGGAGAAAGCAGACAAGCACGGTGCATATGAGATTAAGAGAGCAGCTGGCCAGGCTGAGGACAGGTAAGATGTGGCATCTGTGCACCGAGAACCTATGGGCCTGGAAGAGAATGGTCCACACTTGCCCCGTCTGTTCTATAAGATGCGTGTTCCCCCAGGTCTCAGGCAGGAAAAGCCCCTCAGGAACCACTTCCAGGCCTGGTGCAGCAAAAGGCGCTGGCTTTTTGTGCAGTTCTTAGGATCCTCCTCCAGCTCCCCGAATGAGAGCTCTCTGATGAGCTCATTTCACACAGCGCCTCAGAGTTCTGAGGGTGCTCTTAATAGAAAAGCCACCACTTACTGAGCACCCCCTAGGGGCCTAGAGTGGAATTCGACGTGTTAAGTGCTTGGCCACGTTTCATCCTTGCTGCCACCCTGGTGGAGATGTTATTAATCCTGCTTCATAGATGAGGCTCAGAGGCATTAAAATCCTTGCTGCATTGGCAGAGCTGGGACTTAAACCCACGCAGGAGCAGGGATGGCTACCAGAGGGCCTGTGGCAGTGTTAGGGATTCAGGGTTTAGTCTAAGAGCTGTGGGTCACAGACAGATCTGTGGCCCCAGGTTTGCCCTGCAAATAGATTCCTCCTCCAGCCAAAGTGTGGGCAAGGGAGTGGAGTGGTTGTATGTGGAGACCCATCACTAAGTGCCTGAGACACACAGGTAGCAGCCAGAGAAGTGGAAGGAGAGCCATGGTGATCATTCTTGCTACCCCTGAGGCCAGAGGATTAAAGACTATTTGACCAGAGCGACTGGATGGCTCAATTGGTTAAAGTGTCGACTCTTGGTTTCGGCTCAGGTCGTGATTTTGAGGTGTGTGGGTTTGAGCCCCGCGTTGAGCTCCATGCTGACAGTGTGGGGCCTGCTTGGGATTCTGGCTCTCTCCCTCTCTCTCTCTTCTCCTCCTCAAATTGCTCTCTCTCTCCAAATAAATAAATAAATAAACTTAAAAAAAAAAAAGACTAATTGACAATCATTTCCATGGAAACGGGAGGACATTTTATCAAAGTGTGGACCATGGACTCTGCATCAGAATCACTGCATGTGCTTTTAAAATTCACATTCCT
Organism: Panthera leo; assembly: GCF_018350215.1. Classification (NCBI taxonomy): domain Eukaryota; kingdom Metazoa; phylum Chordata; class Mammalia; order Carnivora; family Felidae; genus Panthera; species Panthera leo. Next base: position 122,711,983 of record NC_056687.1, read on the forward strand.
GGGACTCGCCTCAGATTTGCTGAATCAGAAACTCTAGAGGAAAAGCCTAAAAATCTGTATCATCGAGAATTTGGGATTAAAAACTTGAGCTCTGAAGTCAGAGTGCCTGGGTTTTCATCCAAACTCTGTCACGGTTTGGGCACCTGGCTGGCTCAGTCGGTTGAGCGTCTGACTTCGGCTCAGGTCATGATCTGACAGTGCATGGGTTCGAGCCCTGCCTCGGGCTCTGTGCTGACAGCTCAGAGCCTGGAGCCTGCTTCAGATTCTGTGTCTCCCTCTTTCTCTGGCCCTACCCTGCTCACACTCTGTCTCTCTGTGTCGCTCTGAAAATTAAATAAACATTAAAAATAATAAAAAAGAAATAAACAAACTGTGTCACTGCAGTGAGTCTAGGAGAGTTTCCTGCTAGGTGTAAAACAGGTATTGTGCTGGTGTCCACCTCATGTGGATGTTCTGAGGGTTCAATGAGTTAACATGTATAAATCCTTTAAACTAGTTCCAGGCCAACAGCAAGAGCTCAATTAGTATCCAAGTGCTACTGAAAGGGAAAACGCAAACTAAAGGTCAGCCAGTAGAGGCTCAGGCTCCATTTCACCCTGGTAGAGATGCTTTCTTCATGGGGTCGCTCCAGGGCTCAGGAACTCAGATGGAGGGTGATTATATTCTCTACCTCAGGTGAGGCCATTCCCACAACCTGGGTGTACCGCCATTACCCGTGGCAGCCAACCTTTCCACTTCTCCCATGGAGCCCGGAAATTAAGGCAGCATTGTAGCTGCTATGGGTTGAATTGCTTTCTCCCCAAAGACGTTGAAGTCCTAACTCCTGGTGTCCGGGGATGTGATGATCAAGTTACAATGAGGTCATTAGGATGGGCCCCAATCCAACGTGACTGTGTCCTAGGTAAGAGGAGAAATTGGGACACAGAGGCAGACATGTACAAAGAGAAGATGATGTAAAGGCACAGGAAGAACACCATCTATAAGCCAACAAATGCCCGAAGTCCCCAGAAGCTCAGGGAGAGGATTAGAGCAAAAACAGCCCTTAGAAGGAACCAACCTTGCCAACACCTCGATTTCAGACTTTGAGCTTCCGGAACTGTGTGACAATGAAGTTCTGTTAAGTCAATTACACCAAGTGTTTTAAATGTGTTTGTGACAGCAGCCCTAGGAAATTAATACGTCTGTCAACATGGAATGGGCATTAACTGGCCTGTAGAACCAGAGAAGGAGAGCTGAATGGCCATTCCCAAGAAGTAAGCTCCAAATTCCTGAAATTTGGATCCTGGATCTGGCCTGCTAAGCACCAGCGAGGGCAAAAGCCCTTCTGGAGATAGTAATGTGGCTACTGAGAGGGAAGAGGCGGTTCTCAGTTATTCCCTCAGGTGTTCGTCTTCTGGGGGTGGGGAGGAGGGTGAGTGTTGTAAGGACCCCCCTTGCCTCTTCCTCGCCTGTGTAGACATGCAATTTGGTTCTTGATGACTGGGGTGTATCCAGCAGCCCCATTAGCCTGCTGCCCACTGAATGCTGATGATGGAAGCCTTTGGCGGCTGGTTTTCCGCAGCACAATTCACACAGGGCAGCAGCAAGTGGTTGCATGAAAGAAAACACAAAAGCCCCCCTGCCCTGGGACTTCAGCTTTTGGACATTAAAAGTAGTTGGCTTTCAGCAAGATCTCGGCATGTCTACACTGGCTCTGGTAGGCTGTGCACTTGGCACACGGTCAGTTCCCATCCCCGCCTTGGTTAGGTGCTGAGCAGTGGGGGAGCTGTGCCATCCTACGGGACTTGTCCATACTGCAGGGGATGCTGAGGAGGGGCCTGTATACAGGCAGATCCTGATAAACCAGAAAGAAGGAAGGCTAAGCTGGTCAGATGGCACTCCAGACCCTTCATGATTCCTCTCCAAATACAGTTCCATCTCATCTCTCTCACATTAGGCTCCAGAAATGCTGAACAATGGGTTGTTCCTGAGTTCAAATCCTGTCTCCACCATGTACCTGCTTTGTGAGCTTGGATATGACACTGAGCCTCAGTTTCCAACTCTGTAAAATGGGAGACTTGAGATAAAATGTTCAAAGGGCCTTTGCAGTGCTCAACACACAGTCGGCACTCATTGGTAGCTGTATCGATCATCTTTATCTCGTTCATCAATAACCAAATCCAATAGTACTCAATCTATAAATAACTGCTGGATGATGACAGAATTAGCAAAACAAACAGACAAACAGTAATTGACTCATTCGACCTAGCTTCGCAGTTGCTTCCCAGGTCCACCACTTTTACTGTAAGAGGGTAAAGAGGGGTTTTCTGGTCTAGTGTCTAGAAAACTTAGACTCTGATGTGGCCTGCCTGCAGCTTCTGTTCTGAGCAGGGGACCTGTTCTGATAGCAGTGAGGGTCAGAGGAAAGAGGCCATTCCCAGCGTCCCCCCACTTCACTCACTACACACACAGACACACACACGCACGCATACACGTACGTGCACACACACGGTCATAGTCAAGTGTCTTGCAAATTCACTTCTCCCCTCCTCTTGGAAGAACTAACTTGCTGAAACGCATGGCCCCCAAATTATAGGTGCGTGATTGGATTACTACCAGTGGTACAGAACTCAGCAGCCACCTGAAAAGACTTCTGTAAGTAATTGTATTCCCCCTCCTGTCTTTGTTACAATAATGTAATATAAAATAATGATAATCAGTCAGAAATGCAGTCTCTAAGTACTGCAATCTAATTTTTCCTGTCTCTAACTGTCTTCAAGATTCTGGCTGTCTCAGTCAGGGGTGCCAGACTGTAGGCTGCTTTCTTTGAGCACTGTGGTCCCAGGGAGGAAGGGAGGATCTTCCGTATCGGGGATGCACGGAGTCCTTTGACTCCTGTCAGAGAAAAGCCAAGTCAAGTCTCACACGGGGCTTTCTTTTTCCTTCCACATCCTCTGAACAAGGGCACACGGCTTGAGTTCCCTTGATAACTTCCTCCCCACCTGCTGTCTGCCATAATTGATTTTTTGTAAGAGTTAGAAGGTTAGAAGTATCTATTTCCTTACTACAATCCTAATAACATATGATCCCTAAAAGATGAGTGCTCCTGTGCCTTGGTCCATTTCCTGCCATAGCCACCAAATGGATCACCAGGTCCAAAGGTGACCAGACACAGGCTGCCTGCCCCACACTTGGATTTTAATCAAGACCAGGATGCAACTTACTCTCTACAGAGGAAGACAGAATAAGCTTTTCCTCATTAGAGGGCAAATAATCCTCAGCCTTGGATTCTTTAGAGTCCTCACAAGGCAACCTTCGGCCAAAGAAATGTCTGGTTGGGGTAAGGGGCCACTTACTCCTTTAAGAAGCCCCTGTGACCACTCTGTTGGAGTTTATACCCTCCTGGATATAACCAGCTACCATGGAGACTCAGGCCCTGCTCCTGCCTGCCCTAGAGGTGGCGACAAGTAGTAACATGGACAACATACTCCTGAGGCTCTGGAGCAAAGAAAAGGTGAATTTCCAAGCGCAGCTTTTCAGACTGGTGGCCTGGCTTTAAGCTTGCTTGCAGGAGTCCATCACTGTACCTTCTGCCAGTTGACATTCAACTCAAACTTCAGGCTCCTCTCCCCTTCCCCTTCTGCAAATTCCTTACCCAACCTGCAAAAGTCCTAAATGACACTTCCTCTGAGAACCTTTCTGGATTTCTCTAGATGACTTAGCAATCCTTTTCTTAGCCTCGCATGGAGCATCCCCTCATTCTGTAACTGATTAGGACACACGGCAATTGTTTTCTTTCATGGGCCTCCCCATGTGGCTCTGAGGTGGCCTAAGGCAGGGGCCCTGTCCTTCCATTTGTGTCTCCACAGCCCAGGGCAGGGCTTGGCACAGAGCAGGTCTTTAGCAAATGTTGTTGTGTGCTCACTGCATGAACATGGAATAGTAAAGGCACAAGTAACAGAGAGCAGAAACTTTCAGCCAGGCGGTGATCAATGAGACCACCAGGCTGTTCTTTCATTTTAATGTTTTAGAGCTGCCACACTTCCTTTGTTTATTCAGGTCACATCCAGGAAAGTGAGTCATTTCTCAGTGGCTGGGGTGGATGACTGGTTTAGCTCATTCTAGAAAGCCTTTCTGTAATGGATGATAAGCAATGACTTTATGATAATGCTTCCTCCCTTCGGGACAACATTTGCATGTTTCTCCCAATGCACCTTTATATGCAATGTCTCAATCAGGGTGGGATACGCCCCCAGGAAAAAGAGCATCTTCATTTTGCAGATGAGGAAACTGAGGCCCAAGAAGTTAAGCAGCTGGACTGAAGGTCACATAGTGAGCTAAGATAAAGCTGAAATGAGGCTTCTATCCCTGCCTCTTTTTGTTGTATTTTCCACGACACCAGCCTTCCCCTCCTTGATCAAACTGACATAGCCAGATGTAAAACCCAGGTGTCATTTTTTTTATCTGGTCTGCTTATAACAATCTCAACAGCAGGCTGTATGTGGAGCTGCAAGTATTTCTGGGGCTGGTATTTCTGCCCTAACAACTGTCTAGAGGGCCTGGTCTGGTGACCTCACCAACCATACCTCTGATTATAATTTCAGGCTTTCTTTGTGTTTCCCTCAGTAATACCCACTCATAATGAAATTTCAAGTTGACTCAGCAAAAAACTTTGTTGTATGTCTCCTCTCTGCCTAATACTGTTTTTTGCTGTGATGAAACCGGGCAGTGGGGATGAGATACATAGTGTGGCAGGGGTCCAGAGCAGTGGCAGAGAATTTCACTGGGATGATGAGGCAAGGGACTGGATAGTGACAAAGAGGAGACAGGGACAATGAGGGTAAAATTATAGTCAGACCATGGAGACAGGGACTCTGGGCAAAGCTTGCACACCCTGCCAAGGCATTTGGGCTTTATTTTCTAGATAGTGGGGAACTATGGAATCATGGAATCATATAATGTTAGAGCTGAGAGGACTTTCACAAATGATCTGGTCCATCCATCTGTATGATAGATGGGCAAACTGAGGCCCGGCAAGGGAATGCCACTTGCTAACAGTCACATGGTGAATTACTGGCAAAGGAAGTGCACAATCAGAGCTCTGACTCAGAAGGTCATCACTGGTGGAGGCATGGAAATGGATTAATCTGTAAAGAGATGGATGAGGTAGATGATACTGATATACCTTGGCCCAGATCTCATGCATTTACAGAAAGGGAGTCAGAGAGATGTGGAAACAGACCCCTAAAGGAGGAGCCAGTAGGGAGGAATGGGCCAACATCCAGCGAGCTCCATCTGGGGTCACCTTCAGAGTCAGACTCAGTGGCAGGCACTCCATATCGTCCCCTTTACTTGTCCTAACAGCCTAGTGAGTGAACGAACCCTCCTGGGAAGGAAATTAGTGATTCGGAGAAGTTTGATAACTTGTCTGAGCCTGAGCCTGGCTTTGAATACAGGTCAGTAAGACACAAAGATCCCAAGCTCTTTCTTCTCAACTAAGCCTCCCTATATTTTATAAGATCCTGCAAAGATCTTGAGCAAACAAACAGGGATGGAACCCCTCCCTCCAGCCCACTGCCTCCTTCTCCTCTTGTTGCTCCTGTCTCATGTCTGGTCTAGAGGAAGGGCAAAGGGATCCTTCATGTACACTTTCTCGCCAGAAAAGACAAGAAAATCCTCCTGGGAGATATGCAGACCAGCAAACCCAGTGTTTACCATGTGAAAGGGAAATGGGTTGGCAGAGGCAATCACAGACTTTGATCTTCTTTATTGACTCAGCAACTTTCATGTTGAGAAGATCAAGTCTGTATCGATGACATTTCTCATCCATTCATTACAGCCAAACATTCATCCCAGCCCAATGGACCCTCACTCTATGTGCTTTCTATTCAGAAATGCAAGCAGATTTGGCAGAAAAAAAATCAGTTGAATTTCTTACTGTTTACAGAACATAAGCAAGAGCAAAGCAAAGAGGCGGGCCTCTTTGCTTTCTGTAGGGTTCAGTAAATGTACCTTGATGGTGCTTATAATCAACATGGAATTCTATGGTTCCACGGCTCCCCACTGTTGGCTTACCTTTAACCCAGCCCAGCCTTACCTCTCCCTTTTCCAATCCCACAACACTGAACAATCTAGTGTCCCCTGTGGACATTTCTTGTCTCCTTGTCCTTGAACCTGCCATTCTCTCTTGGAATGCCCTCCATGTCTCCCACCCTCTACCTTTACCTAGCATTAAGACAGTTCAGGTTACCTGTCTGCTTTGGCCCCAGGGCCACGAGCTTTCCTCTACCATTGCACTGATCACTGTTCTCTCTCTATCTGCTTTTTTGTCCTTCCCCAGGACAGGGGTTGGATTGATTCATATCTGCCAGACCCAGAGCCAAGTACGTTATTGGAAAACAGTGAACACATTCTTGAAGAATAAACGTATAAATAAATGAACAAATGGACAAATCCAAAGAAGTACTATAGTGGCACAAGTGAGCTTGCAAGCTTACTAGAATGAGTGGGGATCCAATGAACAAATGCTGGAGAACACAGGTGTACCTCTGGGAGAAGAAGGAAGGAAGGGGTCAGCATTAACCAAGGGCACATGCAGAAATGAAAATGTCATATGGGGCATGAGAGAGAGACTGTCTGGCTACAGTGTTAGGTTTGTGGATAAAAGTAATCAAACACAGGGAAGAGCCCCCCCCCCCCTCCCAGTGAGGGGTCTGAGGACCACAGTTAGCCTGTAAGACACCTTTGTGTGAACTGGAAGAAGGTGTACCCCATTTGTGCCGATGTCAGACTGAAGCCACATGACCTGGAAAATGATCAGTAACTTTGTGCTAAGAAACAAGAGCCTTTTATTTTGGTGGGTACAGCCTAGAACTTGAGGGTGTGGCCTGGTGAGCAGAACGAGTGCCGAATTTCAAACTGCTGCATGAGATGCCATTGTGCAATGCCTGACCTGCATAACTGTATGCGGTAGCCTCACTGTGACAGGCCAGGTAAGATGTATGTAGAACCAGAAGCACAACTGAAGCCAAATTCTTTTCACAGAACTTGACTTCTAGGGGTATTCAGCCTATTTGTCAGTTCTCAAGCCTCAAAGTTCACCTTCCCCTTCCAGAAACCCTCCCCATGCTGTGAGCCTGTGTCCTGACATGAGTCCCCCTGAAAGCAGAGCCTAGCATGAGAACTTGGGCCAGGTAAACTTGGGAGGTGTCTCAGGAAGGCAGAGTAATGGGGCAAGGAAAACAAGACAAGGAAGTATGGAAAGGTACAGAATTGGGCTAGTTATAGCTGTGGACGAACTGAAGCTTGATCCATCTGGGGACCATTTGAGGAAACATGTAGAATGCACATCAAAATGCACATCCTTTGCCTCTCCATAGGATGAGCAGCCAGGATATTTATTGACCACCACCATCCTCTGTCTCCCATTAGTTGGGAGGTGTCGCTGGGAGCATGACCTATCTCACACTTCTGAGCAGCACGTGAGTATGAGGTGAGTGGGGTCCAGTGGATGTGGGATTCTGATGGCATGCCCTCAACTGTGCACTGTGACGACACTGAAAGCAGGTAGGCTGAGGGGGAAGGATGTGGGGCACAGAAAGCATCTGCCGCAGCCTATCCTTAGATAAAATCTCACATTGGGAAGCCTCTCTTAGCTTGAGGTTTTGGGAAGAGGAACAGCCCCTCTGGCTCTCTCCCTGGGGAGGCCCAAAATGTTGGATGAAGATTTGGCCCACTGCCATTCATTCCCTGGGGTAGTTAGCTTCAAGGGACCCTAAGAAAGACAGCCTCCAGTCATGAGAAATAGAGGTGTAAACACTGCACCCACAGTGTGCGGCTGCCAGGCTGGGTACTCAGGGCCATTACTTCCTGAACAGGGGAAGAAAAAGGCATCAGCTTGGCTCTGGCTCTTGAGTAACACTGAATTACTTACTTTTAATATTTTATGGCAGGCGTAGTGATATCAGCTGCATTCTTCAGCATCCATTAGAAATGAAGGAACATTTATATTTCAGTGGCACCCAGCCATAGATTCCCATGCCTACTTTGCTGAGGCCATGCTGTGAATACAGGAAGTAGAGGAGAGGCCATCGATCAGAGCTTGGATCTTAACCCCATAAATATGGCCTGAAGTGCTTATGCCTATAAAATCAAAGGGAAGGGGAAGAATTTCTTTTTCAATTCCAGGTGCACTTGGCATAGGAGATGGATGTAGAAGGAGTCACCTACCGGGGTGCTGGACAGCAGACCCCAGGACCAGCCACTCCTGCCATATCAGGCACCAAGTCATCAAGTCGGAGGATACAGAAGACACCTCACACCCATTAGGATGGCCACAATCAAAACCCCCCAAACTTAGAGAATAATAAGTGCCGTGAGGATACGGAGAAATTGGAGCCCTTATGCACCGCTGGTGGGAACGTAAAATAGTGGAGCTCCTAATGGAAACAGGATGGAGGCTCCTCAAAAAATTAAAAATAGAATAAGCATGTGATCCAGCCATTCCACTTCTGGGTATATATCAAAAATCATTGGAAGCAGGGACTCAAAGAGATATTTGTATATTCATGTTCACTGCAGCATTATTCACAATAGCCAAAAAGGTAGAAGTAACCCCAAGTGTTTGTCAATACATGAGATAATTTGAAAATGTGATATATACATACAATGGAATATTATTCTGCCTCAAAAAGGAAGGGGATTCTGACACACGCTATAACACGAATAAACCTTGGGGATGTTATGTTAAGTGAAATAAGCCGGTCACAAAAAAACCATAACTGTATGATTACACTTACATGAGGTACCTAGAGTAGTCAAATTCATAGATGTGGAAAGTAAAATAGTGGCCGCCAAGGGCTGGGGGGAGGGGAATGGGGAGTTACTGTTTAGTGGGTACAGTTTCAGTTTCGGATGATGGAGACGTTATGGAGACAGATAGTGTGATGGTTGCACAGCAGTGTGAACATACTTAATACCACTTAATTGTACACTTGAAAGTGGTTAAAGATGGTAAATATTATGGTAGGAATATTTTGCTACAGTTACAAATTTTTAAAAAAAGGATATAGAAGATAGGAGGCCTTACAGATAACCTACCCCAACCCACTGATAATACAAATGGGGGAAACTGAGGCCCAAAGAGCAAAAGTATCTTGATTAAATCACACACCAAATTGATAGAGGCATGGAGGAACCAAGACTAGAATTTAGATCCTGACTCTCAGTCCGGTGCTCTTTTAACAATCCATATTAACTCACTTCATTACCAAACATGGGGCAAAGCGTCAATGAGAAATTTGTGCAACACTGCATACCAGGCACTGTTCTAAGGTCGTTATACATCCTAGCCTACTGAACGTTCACAACAACCCTGCAAGGAAAGAACTACTATTATTTTAATTTTACACATGAGGAAACCGAGGCAGGGAGAAGTTATACGACTTGCCCAAAGTCACCCAGTGACAGAGCTATGGTTTGAATCTAGACTGTATGAATCCAGAGTCCATGGTTGTAACCACTCTACTATACTGCTTCTCATCAGGAGTCTCCATATTCCCATGTTTGTAGCCTCCCTGACTACAAACAGTCTAAAGAATTGCACAGTGAGGAAATGTCTCCATTCTCTTCTATACATCGTGTATGTGCTGAGCTTTGGAGAGTTTCTAGCTTGGGAAAAGTTGGGAAAAACAGAGGAGAACCATGGGAAGATAGCTAACATATGATCCCCTTAAATCTGACCCCTCCAAATACCAGGCATTTATAATCCAATAAGAAGGAAGAGCTCTGTGTGGACTGGGAAGTTCAGTGAAACTTCTCTGCGGAGAGCGGGTCTGCCTTGAGTTTTGACAAACGAACAGGGCTTGGCTAAAGGGGATGGTCTATGTGCTAATGATCTGGTGTATGGTCCCATCCTGGGAACTTGGGGGAAGATCAAAACACACATCCCATGTATTTACTTTCCAGGATGCCAGGAAATGTCTGTCTTCACCGGTTAGGTTGGGAATAGGATCCAGCTCCTGAAACTTTCATGCCTGGGTTAGAGAAGACTCCGAGTTTCTTTCTGAAGAAGTTACAACAGAAGCAAGGCTAGTGTGAGGGGAATGAGTATCCAGAAAAATTGATAAGCCATCTTCCTGCAATTCCCAAGTGCTTCTGGGACCCCCTCAGAGTACTGGAATTGAAATACAATTGACCTGAGGTACTGGGACTCCGGGTATCCTGCCCCCACGGGTTAGCTTTCAACTAGTTTACATGCTGTGTTTCTACATATAATTTCATTAAACAAATGGGTCTGTTACTAAATATGCTTGAAAGCTACAGTATGAAATTAACATGCTAAACTAAATTCTTCAGATCCCACAGTATTATATGGATTGGCCAGTAAGCTGACATTAATTGAGTGCATGGTACTAATTTCAATTAATTCCCACAAAATCACTAGGAGATCAGTTTTACAGATATGCCCACTTCATAGATGAGGTTCATCAAGGTGAAGTGACTTGCTCAAGATGGCTTGGCTGTTTGTCAGTGGAGTCAGTACATGAACAGAGAGCTGTCTGACCCAGAAGCCTGTATTCTCTTGAGTAGAGCAGGCAGTATGTCCAGAGTTTTCCCCCAACTCCATTTCCTAAAGTTTGAGGCCAAGTATGAGGGAAATCTGGCTAGTAGAACTCAGGAGACCTTAAACCCCAAACTTGAGACTAGGAGCACATGGACCTTACGTGAGTACAAGGAGGCTCTGGGTCCTTCTTGTGCATGAAGGCACTTCAAAAAACTTAACCTGTTGCTGGGACAACAGGGGCAGGTTTTGAGTGTTTAGGGTTATCCCCCCTGTCGCTCTCCCTCGGGAGGACAGGATGATGGCTATGTTGTGAAAGGCAGTAGGGGCATTTGTTACCATAGTGCATGGTAGAGCGTCAAACTTTGAATGGCTGCTAGTAAGCCTGGCTTCAATTCTAATGATTTGGTTTTCTCCATAAAATGAACCCTGGTTCATTCGGGGTTGAGATAATATAGACTCATCCTCTGTCTTCTGTGTGCTTTCTGACCTGTTTGCCAAGAGCTACACACACAATCACTTTAATGAGGTGTTATTTTTTTTTTTCTATGCAATAGATAATCTTATTTGATTGCATTTTTAGTTATTCCTCAGGGCAAATACTTTGTATTAATCTTAGCAATGACAGATAAAAGGTCATGTATAAAATATTTCACATCCAGAGAGTCGACCTTTCACTCTTAAAATTGATGTCTAAAGCAAATACGGTCATGGAAAGCACTTTGGGAAAATGTCACACCAAATTGCACAGGTCAATGAGAGAGTTTTGTCTGAAGGTACAGAGGTAGATTCTAATGAGGCCCCACTCTTTCATTCCTTTGGTCCCTCATAATTGGTACAATGTCACAGTGTTTAGTTCCACGGGCAGCACCATGGCAAATCCTGCTTGGATGGAGGGGTCATCTGGGCAGAAAGGGTGGTAGCTTTTGGAGACTTCTGTCTCTTAGGCTCTTGAGTCCTCGAGAGGAATCTGGCTTGGAGGAGTAAGCCATGGCCTTGAATCTCCCATGTGCCCTGTATTAACATGCAAACTTCCAACTTCCTTAACTAATCAGAGTAGATTTTCTTCTGAAAATGAGGAAAAGCAAGACGATAAAATGATACCATGTATGGGAAATGCTCAACACATTCTTCCCAGGGAAGAATCAGGCAATTCACAGCCTTGCATAATCATAATACCCAACAGGAACATGATCTCTGGAAGCTTCAGGCACAACACGTACAGCATTGTGAAGATTTTGCCTTTTGGGGCCTACTTCTTGCTTTGCTTCCCTGACTTCACACCAAGAAGGCTTCCCTACTGGCAGCGAACTACTAAGCCATGAGACACTCTGGCAGTGGCAGAAAGCTTTTTCCCCCAGGGAGAAGGTATTGTTTCAGGACTCTTAAGAAACTAGGGACTATTCAAAGCTTAAAGGAGTAAAGCCATAATGGTAGTGTTTCAGATACAGCACCTAGTAGTGGGGGAGAGTTTGGATGTGATGTGCGGAGGGTGGAATTCTGTTTATCACAATGACTTAAAATGGTACTTCTTGCTTGTGGCTAACACTTTACTGTGGGGTAGGACTGCAAGGAGAAAAAGTACACATTTGGCTTCTTAAAACTTGATTCAGTATCAAGTCGTGGGCAAGGTACTCGGGGAATGGGGTTTTTCACCAGCAACCCACCCACGGTGAAGCAAACTTCATCGTCCACTTACCCCTCAAGCTGGCCCCCGGTAACCCCATCGCCTGCTTTCTGATCTACCTCATCAAACTTCTTGTCTTAGAGGCAGCTTTGGCTCTTTAATCTCTTTGTAATCAAAATAAATCTCTTCATAAGGATGCATGCCAATCCTCTTTGATTTGTCACAGACATTAACTGTGGTTTCTCAAGTTTTTAGCGTTTTCTTGACACATCTGTAGTCCCAGAAGTGTCCCCTAACCCACATTTCTGTGGGCACCACCACCCTAGTATCACTCTTAGTTTATATAACCTGTTCTCAGGGCAAGAGGTCCTGTCCCTCATCTCTCATTTGTTTCGATAAACCTGTTAAAAATGCATGAGATGCAGACGCTTTCCCCACACAGTCTGAGTTGCTTTTTCACATTGATTTGGATAGAAGAGAATGATATAAATATACATGCAGATCTATGCCAAGAGGGCATTCTCCGTGGTCAGGCTAGCCACCATTATTTTTTAAATTGTTTTTCTCCCTGTTAAAAGACTAAACATGTGAATCATAGAAATTCTGGAACACTGTAGGGAAAGAAAAAGAGGCCCAATCAATTGGGCTTGCACAACCCTCGAAAAACCACTGTCAACATTTTGGTATGGTTTCTTCTAGCATGTTTTTTCCCCTACACATAATTTTGTTTTCTACATATGTTTGCTTTCCTTAGTGGAAATAATGTGGTGTATATGTATTTTTATTTTACTCACTCAACATTTTATAGGATTTTTATATGTCATCTGAAACTCATTTTTAATACTGCATAGAGGAGTACCTTATTGATTATTCAACCGTGCTTCTACTGTTAGACAAGTGTGTCCTTTTCTTTCTTGCTTTTAGAAATTATACCACAGATAACTTTCTACACAAAGGATAAATATTGCTAAACATGATAATTTTTAAATAACTCAGTGCTTAACTGTTTTTAATGAGTAGTAACACTTTAGTGTTGCCTAATGTGTGCATATACTTTTCCAGGTGGTGTGGGAGAGATATGACAATGCAAGATCACGTCCCAACTCCTTCAGCCTTATTTGAAGAGGCGTGGTAGATACGTCAATCTGGCTGCCCCTCTGAGATCTGCCCATTTTCCTTACTGGTGGATTTCCTTGTCTATGAATATCAGGAAGGCATCGTTCCTGGCCTGTGAACATTGTTGGGTGGGGATGTGAGGCTGGACCACCTTGTGAGAAAAGCAAGGGACTGGTCTTAGGACAGAAGCCAACACTGACACCTGGCTCCTTGGTGAAGTCCTTGAGCTGCCATTCAACTCATCCTGGTGCTGTCCTGGCACCAACCTTCTTATTACAGGATAAAGCCATATTCCTCCTTGTTTCTTCTGGTTGTGCTGGACTTGTAACTAATTATAGCTGAAAGCATCCCAACTGATAAAGTAAAACAAACACATTTCATAAAAATGGCAACCACTCATGAAGTTGTTACAGATTTTATCTTTAATTGAACAGCAATTGCCCTCAATGAACAAATGAAAAGACTGAATATCAGAGAAGCTACACAACTTGCCCCAGATCCATATAGGCGTGTGAGTCGGGAGCCTCCCTGATGCATAGATTAGAGAAGTGAAGAGTGTCAAGCATACTGTCCATGAGGGTGAAGAGGGTAGCATCCTTAGTTTTTGCACCATTTGTTTAAATGTGCATATGTGGAGCTCACTGCTTTATAAAATCTTTTTACATCTATTCATTTATTTTATCTGTTCCCAGATACCTTGTAGAAGAGGGGACAGGTCCAAGAAATTTAAGTGCTCTGTCCCAAGGCACAATGCTAGCTGGTGTCAGAGACTGAACTGGAATCTAGTTTCCCTGAGCAGTGATGCAGACCTTCCTCCAATGGATCCCACTACTGAGGAAGTCTGCTCAGGGAGAGAACCCCCTCCTCATCCCTGGCGTTCTCCAGTTAGACCCCACCATTCAATGTTTTTATTTTCTCTAGCACAGCATCTACCCTGTGGCGCTGTTAACAAATATAATACATCAGAGAAAGACTTACAAATATTTATGGCTGTAATAACTTCCCACCCAAAACAGGGGCATGGATCAGATCATTAGAGAAAATCAACTCAGCATGAGGTATGCTTTTTATTTCTCTCTTAGATTTTAATTCACAGAATGTATGTGATTTTCTGGGAGTGAGAAACTTCCACTTAGGGAAACAGGATTTTGCATGACAGGGATGCTGATTTGCAAATAGGGAGTTTATTTTTTGATTCACTGATTCCATCAGAATGTTGTAACCCAGAAATCCCTTGGAGGCTTTCCAAGTGGGACTTGGAGATTTCAGGAGTGATAGCATTCTCATGGATGTGAGTGTGAGATACGTGCACCATCTCTCTCACACACTCTGTGTCTTTTGCTACCTGCATTTGGGCAAATCTTCTTTGTTAATTTATTTTTAAGGTTGATAAGAAATAACAATGAGAAGGTTCATTCTAAAAGACTCAGTTCATTGGCATCTGCTCTAGAAAATGTCACTGACCACGCTCTACCCTAAGAGGGTAGGGGCTCTTAGGTTGGGGCTCCTCCCCCAACTTCCCACAATCCCTCAGATAATCTTCACTTGGCATCTGTCATTGTGCAACCCATGTGGCCGTTTTCTCGTCCATGTTCTCCACCTGACTCTGAGGTCCTTCAAGCAGAAACTATCACAATTGGGTCTGTATTCTCAACTCTAAGCATGGAGCTTGCCATGGGAATAGGTACTTAATACATTATTTATTCAATGACTGCTAAGCAGTACCCAGGAAGATGACCCAGTATTAGTTCATATCTCAGTGTTCAGGTGGGGAAGTTTGTAGCCAGATTATTTTAGCCCCGGGGAGACCAATAATGTATAAGGCAGTCCAGGGGAAGCTCCCACCTCTCCTGAGCACTGACATCCTGTCCCTTTCTCTTCACTGACAAGGTCCTTGTTCTGGGACTTAGCTATGACTAAGACTCTGTCCCTGAGAACAATCCCTGCCCCAGGGCTGCGCTTCTCCAGTGGGACTATAGTCTGGAGAGATGGAACCACAGAGGGATAGAGGGTGACAGTGAGGACCTAGGCATCTGCCCTAGAACGAGATACTAGTCAAACCACTCTGCTCCAAGTGCCAGTTGTGCACCGGACAGGCTGTGGCTGCACGGCCCTCCTTCCCTGAGAGTTTGGATTCCCTGGAAGCTGGGAGCAAGCATGACCCCCTGAATGCCAGTCTGCATTGGACACCAAAGTAGCATACATGGGGAAAAATATATTTCCCAGAACCCTTCTCAACGAGAACAATCTGGTCATTTCCGGGAGTGACGTGATGCCTTCTCGGGAGGGTAGCTCTGGGTATCTGAGGGCTCTGGTTTCTCAGTAGGGTGTGCACCCCCCCAGCTGCTCCCCAAATCTGCCTTCAGCTTCACTTCTAAATAAATGAGCAGCAGCATTTTAAGGACTCTAAGCTTGAAGGGCTGCTAAGTTATTAGCTTCTAAGGTCCCCAGCAGTCTGTCTCTGGCCCTGCTGAGGGAGGGTGGTGGGCCTCAGGAGAGTCCATGCCTGAGGGTTTAGGGACCAAGTAGAGAAGGATGCAGTGCACACACTGGACACAGGCCACTGCTGGGAACTGAGAAGGTCCAAGAGAAGGAGGGGGAGACAGGTTTAGGGCTGAGGGGTACACGCTTACCACCTGGCTGGGCTGACCCCACCTACCATGTAGTGAAGTGACCACGAGTCTGGACTTACTCTGGACTTAAGGCTATGGAGGGTCCTGGGGCAGACCCATCCTAACCTGGTCCTTGAGGCCCCAGGGCCCCATTCCAGAAACAAGCTGCACTCTGGCTAAGGCGGCCAAGGGAGAGCGCCCTTTTCCACCATCGTTTATTGCAGTCACTTGCCCTTTTCCCTTCATAACTAAGCCCACTGATTTCAGCTACACGTCCCCCCAGAGATAAGGGGGTGTTCTATGGTCCATGCGGGCCATGTGGTAGAGTGTCGCTTGCTGGCATCCAGTGAAAGTGACGTCAGGTACTCTTCTCTGTTGCCTCTGCTCACCTCCCACCCAACAGTCAGGCAAACATAAGCAACCCAGATTCTTAGGCAGTGCATTTGCCTTCTGTTTCAGCTTTCTCTCACATCTGTCATTTATTTGTTCGTGCCTTTCCGGAGCTGCTTAAGGCTCACTGCATCCCCCCAACATGGACTTTCTGTCCTATTCGACATGGTTCAGGGCTCTAACTAACAACGAAGATGCTCCTGAATCTTGTATAATCCAAAACATACCCATAAACTGAGCACCACCAACGCCCCCCAACAAAAAGGAAGCCTAGGCATTATGTGTCTAGAAATAGGGCCTGCTCACTGCCACCTAGTTCTCAGGGATATTGCTAGCCTGACTTCGTGTGGTCAGGCCTGAGGTATCCGCTCAGTGCCAGCAGTGTGCCCTGAAGCCTGTGACATCTGCATCTGAAAACCATCAAATTGGGACCATGTCTTTTACCACTTTGTCATCTTTCCTTACCACCCATATCACACCCTCTTCCTCTCCTGTGAGAGAGGGTGATAGGGCTGTTACTTTCCATTTCCATTTTGTCTTATCTCTTACCTGGTTTCCCCATTCCCTAATCTAGAAACTACACACAGGGGTGAATTCTAATAAGGTCCCCAGTGCCTGATCTCTGATAGCCTTCAGGTGGGAGGTTGTCCCGACAAACCCTGTGCTTCTACCTACTCTCACGATCTCCTGGCTGGCTTGCATCACGCAGGGCTCCTAAGAGAACCCAATCCTAAGGGCTGTCCGAACAGCTAGGCTAGGGGAGGATGTGACATGTGGCTCCCTATGGTCAGACCCTGGACATACATCTTGCTCTGGGATGATAGTTCAGATGCAAACCCGTTTCATGGCAGAGCAAGGATGTTTGTTTAGGACACTGGAACACAGTGTTCAGAGACCACTGGGAATGCACTTGCAGTAAGACGGGAAAGGCATAAAGCAGCAGCAAAGAGATTGCAGCAAGAGTGGCCTTTTTTTCTTTTTTAAATTTTTTTGTTTAACGTTTATTCATTTTAGAGACAGAGAGAGACAGAGCATGAATGGGGGAAGGTCAGAGAGACAGGGAGACACAGAATCCGAAACAGGCTCCAGGCTCTGAGCTGTCAGCACAGAGCCCGACGCGGGGCTCGAACTCACGGACCGCGAGATCATGACCTGAGCCGAAGTCGGTCGCCCAACCGACTGAGCCACCCAGGTGCCCCAGAGTGGCCTTTTTTTCTGTGAGGGGAAGCAGCTGAGTTGCTGTGCCCAGGGCATGTTTCAAAAGAGCACAGTGACTATTATTTGAAACAGGGACAGACGGAAATTCCTAGAAGGGTTAGCACTGTTGCTTATTATAGAAGCGATCTACAATCATGCTAAGGCACATGCTCAGAACTTTCGATGTGTCATCTCTTTGTTCTTTGTGACAAACCTCTATCATGGCACTTGTGGCAGACATTGTCGTTGGCTGCCTTCCCAGCATTCATGTTCTTGCCACCCTTCCTAAGTGGATCCTGATGTGTCTGCAGCCAGCCTAGCTCCAGCCCCACAGGGGTCACCTGATTACTTAAGAAGCAAGCAAGTGCCTACTGTGTCTCTGGCCACCATCACTTGACTGAAAGGAGCTCATGACTATGGCCCAGACAGTCTGAGCATAAGGACACATATGCCATGGTTGGGGAAACTGATTCTTTCTCACTCTCACTCTCCTGCTGGGTGAGAACAGAGTAGCACATAGACCCGAGCGCCAGTGGTGGCCACCCTGGTCTCAGGGAACCACCTTAACATGGCAGGTGCCATGAGCAGAGGGGCATGGAGACCCGGGTCCCTGATACCATCACTGAGCTGTGGGATCTGTCCACCCTGCTGCTGGGCTTCCTTGTAGTGTGAAACAAGACATTTCCTTAATTTCTGATTCAGAAATTAAAGTGGAATCACTCTCATACTTGGAAAAGTCATAATTGATCTAGGACTATTATTGTCCTCATTTTACTGATGAATAAACTAAAGTTTAAGGGACTAATTAACTTGCCTAAGGTTATATAGTTAGTAAATAGTGAAAATTCAAGGATAATTTGACTCCAAAGCCCAAACTCTGAATTACTGCTACAGATAGGTTCGAAGAAGAAGAAGAAGGAGAAGAAGAAGAAGAAGAAGAAGAAGAAGAAGAAGAAGAAGAAGAAGAAGAAGAAGAAGAAGAAGAAGAGGAAATTTGATAATTCACCTTCATTGAAGGGAAGAAAAGTACACTAAATCAATATTGTCTCCCAAGGATTCAGAGCATAGTTTGTTTTGCAGGAAGGTTGTTTTTAAAAACTACTTTAGAATTTAAATCTTTACTCTTTCTCCAGTTTCCTTCTCAGAGAGGTACAGAGCAGACACTAAATGTGTGTTATTAAATGACACACCTAAGGTCCTCAGCAGGGAATGACGGCTCTGAGAGGGGCCATCAGGTGCCGGGACTCTGTCCTACAGTGCAGTAACTCCCTGGATCTTCAGCATGTGGAGACATTTATTCTAAGGCCTGTTTATTCAACAGTAAGAAGGAAATAAAAAGCTTTCAGCAGTAGCAAAATTTTCACAATTAATCCCTAATAAATTAGGCCACAGCCTGAGACCTGAGGGACCTCCTAGGGATGGGAGTCTCAGAGGAGCTCTTCAATAACTGCTTGAGGCTCCCCCTGGGTACCATGAGCCAGTCTGCAAAAACCCAGCACCTGATATCATGTCTGTTAAAAAACCTGATTCCTGACACACCTGCTCTGCCTCTGCTGACCCTGACCCCACCCTCTGCTCTCCCCAAAACCCTTGGAATTCATCGCCATCCAAGCTCCTTCCTTGCCCCTCTCCCTGATGCATCGTCAGTGGGTCACATGTCTGTCTGTGCCCAAGGCACCTGGGATTTGCCTGGGTAGCATCATTCCCCAGGAGCCTGCCTGAGGGATGACATAGCTAGTCCACAAGACCCCATCACTCACAAGGTGAGTGACTTTGGATAGGTCAACTCATTTCCTGTGCCTCGCCTCTGAGCTGTCAGCACAGAGCCCGACGCGGGGCTCAAACTCACCAACTGTGAGATCATGACCTGAGCTGAAGTCAGATGCCCAACTGATTGAGCCACCCAGGTGCCCCTGGCCATCCCCATCTTAAATGGGGGCTGTAATAGTCCCTGCCCCATGGGGTTAAGGTGCACTGGCCCAGGGTCACAATGTAATAAGCTGCACAGCTCTAGAGGGTGCTATTGATGTGATGCACGGCCTCACAGAGCAGTCCTGGGTTGTATGCATCAATTAACAATACATATTTAATATTCAGTATTATTACTGTTAGTATTATTACTTTTAGTGACAAGACTCCCGGGGCTCCTCCCTGCCATCCACGTCCTCTCAGCTGGCCCCCAGCTGCTATGTCCCTACAGAAGGGGAGAGACCTGGTGAGAGCCCCTCAGGGCTATGTTTGGCATGGATCTTGATATAACCGAGGGCGTACAGTTTTTAGGAACCTTGGTTACAAGAGGTGCAGACTGTGAGGCATCCTAGGGAACCAACAAACCTGGCCTGAATTGTGAGGGAGGTCACAGCTGCATCTTGAATATGAATTTCGATATTTCCCATTTCTCTCACAATTGAACACGGAGTCAGAGAACAGTAACACGCCCGCCTAGTGTCAGGAGAGTAAGTTCTTAAGTTTCCAGGTTTCACGTACACTTTCTCATCTGAGCCTCAGAGACCCCGAGAGAAAGTCCAGGCAGATAGATTTTCTATTCTGCTCGTGAGGAATAGGAGAGTCTGGAGAGGTGGTGACCTCTGACCCAGCCGGGCACTGGTAGTCTGACAGGAGAGCTGGGGCCCTCACTGCCTGGGGCCTAGTGAGAACGCTCCGGGGAGGAGGCAGGCCCGGATGGGAGGTCTCTGGCCTCTCAAGCCTCACCCCATTAGTTTGGGTTGTATCAGTAAACTGTGGCTTCCAACCATCTGAGGCAACTTATTAGAAGTGCCCTCCCAGAAGATTCCCCACACTTTACTACCTGCCTTTTCATAGGATGATGCAAAAAAGCCACAACCCTGTCTATAATTGAGCCATCTGGTCCACTCAACACTTCCTTGGTACAATTCATGGATACTGCTTTCTTTGTTTTTTTTTTTTTTTTTAAAGGATCGGCTTCATTATAAAGAAGGGTTGTTCCCAAAGGATCCACTAATCGGGGAAATCACGGAAACTCTCAGATGGAAATGCTTCTAATAATTCACTTTATTATGACTCTGCCTTGCTCTAAGAACTTATTTTCTTGATTTCCTCGAATTGTCTCTAAAGTGAGACAATTTTCCCATCAGCATGCTGACAGCCTACCCTGCATTATTCTATGGCAGGCTTTATTTGCATTCACAGTGAGTTTAAAACTTGGAGTAGTTTGATGAGATTAATATGAGGTGTCTCTTCAAAAGTTGAGTGGTATAACAATTTAGCAATGACTCCACTAACTATGTGAAATGAAATATTAACTTCACAAACGTGGTGACAGATTAGAGTATCATTTGCCTCCAGGCAATTACAGCTTCTGATCACACATCACCACCACGCCCGGGAAATGTGTGAGCCCCTCTGTCAGTCACTCCCCAACAGGCACTGCCTCAGCACCTGCTTGTGGACCACACTGCTCTGAGAGACCTGAGACACCTCATCCGGCCTTAGGGAGCACAAGTAGCCAATGGTTAAAATGGTATACAACTGAGAGGCAAAATGGGGGACACGGACATAGGAGATGTTGAGAAAAGAAGACAGTATGAATTGAAGGAGGTTTGTGGAAAAGGTGTTCAGTAATTGCAAGAGCATAGGTACCATTTAGCAAGTATTACTTATGCCAGGCTCTGCACTTGACATATGCCACTGAATTCAGAGAAGACTGAGGCTCGTCCTTGGTTCTCCTCCAGGACTTGAGATTTGGGGTCAGGAATTGGGCCAGATGAGATCCTATTCCTTGTATTGCCTCTAGAAGGGGCTTCTCTCCTCCATAGCACTGCTCACATGGAACTGTAGTCATAAGTGAATCTGTCCGAAGACCTGATTGTGAAGATCCTGGCTGGGTTTCATTTCTCACCATACCCTGGGTGCCTCACACAGAGCCTGACCCACAGCTGGCACCCAGCCAATGCCCACAGATTGAGGGAGTGATTCGAAAGACTTACAATTCCCCCAGAGCTGGGGTAAGTGCATGACCCTTGGCAAGCCCATCCTGACGCTGTCTCCTTCCACTGAGCTCCCCTTCTCCCATGTCCACTGCCCCGGTGAGACAGAAATCATCTTGAAGGCAGTGACCAAACACTCTCCACTTTTTATCCCCCCTACTCTCTACCCCAGACCCTATACCATGCTGAGTCCATAGCACAGGCTCCAAAAACCGATGAGAACAGGTGGGTTGCAACCTTGCTAAAAGACATCACCTCTGACTTGGGATTTTTGCTGAGACAGCTGGGTTTTGCATTAGCTGGATCCCCCTGGAAGGCAAATTGCTATGGGGGGGCCCCATATTCAGGAAACAACCATTCCATTTAGCCTCCCCCAGGACACTTGCAACTTCTAATTGCCCTTTCCTAACTGAAAACAAGTATCTTAGCTAAAGGACCCAGGCAAAGGGACAATGAAAGGGCTCACATGTGGCACGCGTGGAAGGCAAAAAAGCTACAGTATGAGAGGATAACACCATCCACAGGAACAAATAAACATTTTCATAATTTGCCTACTAATTAAAATAGCAAATACAATCAAATCCAATTAACGTGGATTGGTCTGTGGGGCTTTAAATCAGAGGAGCCTGGTTGATTGCTCTGGAGTCATTAATTAGGCCTGACATGATTTCTTCCAAGCAAAGCCTCTTGGCATGCACTGTTCCCATTTACGGGATTCACGATCGGCTGGGAAATCACAGGTGCTGTTCAGAACTAGACTTTAGTTTGGGCCTACTCTGAGGGTTTCCATCATTTTACTTACTTCTGGGGCAGGGAGCTCACTGAGCTTCTAAACCTGGTTGGTGTGTGTGTGGTGGTTTTGAGGTCTGGGGCAGAATCTGGGAATGTCAGGGAAGGTGGTCCTCCATGAGACTTCACCCTTCTCTTCTCAGCAGTGTTTTATTCCTGTCCTGTGTACCCTGCCCTCACTAGGAAGCATCTACAGCTTTGAGGCCAATCTAATATTTCCTTGGCCACAGGCTGAAAAGTGATCTGTCATCTAACTGGGATAAGTAGAAACCTAGTTCAATCACGGTTCTATCAAGGATGCTTTGTGGTGCTTGCTTTGTGCTAGAAAGTGGCTACAAGTGAGAGCAGAGACTCTGTCCTGAGGAGCAAAGGTGTGTTTCCTTTAGGGAGACACGCGTCTACAGTCATTCCTATGCCCCATGGGCCAGCCCAGGCACAGAACCTAGTTCCTAGATGTCTGGGTTTACTCAAAGGTTAGAGATCCAGAGCCTTATGTCAAAACTCCTATTTTTATTGTTTTTTCTTGTATGTTTCATTTTTAAAGATTGGTTTACTAAAAAAACAAAAACAAAAACAAAAACACTGGGCCATGGAAACATGGGCCCCTCAGGGCAAAATGGAGGTGAGGAGAAGAGCATCTGACTGTTCCATGTGAGTGGTCCTACCAGGTCTCCAGGGGAGGAGCCACAGTGATTAAGTCATGACAACAAAGCTCTTCTCAAGATTAAAGAGGTGACAACAGATAGGATGCATAAAATGGAACACGTGCAATTTATGGGTTCAAAGAGACATACGGATGCCTTCTCCAACCCAGGGGTCTTGGCATGAGGACCCTTGGCATGGACCCAAGGGCAACCTCAGGGCTGCAGCTAAGGGGAGCTCCACGGTGGGAGGCCTAGGGGTTCTCATGTATTGTGAACCAGAGACTGGCTTTGAATTAAACTCATGAGATTTCCTCTTTACCCAACTCTTTTGTAGGAGCTTGGCTTTAAGGATGACTATTTAATTTCTTAAATAGAAGATGGAGATAAGACAAAACTACCTCATGGGATGGTTGTGGAGTTTCCATGAGGCCACAGTGGGAAATGTACAGGGCCTGTCACCTGCTGATGTGTGTTGTACAAGTGGAAGTGTTTGCTACTGTCAAAATTCCCAGCGGTCCAAAGCATATGCACTTTCCCTGAACTTGGTGTCCCTTGGTCCCGTGGCCACCTAAGGATTGGGATTGGGGTGGGTCAAGGGCAAAGGGGCAATCCCAGAAAGTAGGGCCTGTGTGTGTTCTTCTAGCTTTGAGCTGTCCTCAGTGTCTCCAAACTGGTAGGTGCCAACTTCCCAAAGGCTCGAGGACCAATGGCAGGCAAAGTTGCAGGGGCATTTGCTGTGATTTGGAGATCAGTGCACCGTGCTTTGTGTCACAAAGCCATTATGATGTCTAGACTTTTTACCAATGACACACTTCACTTTGTGAGTATAGAAATAGCTTCTGAGTAGCTGGTACAGATGCACTTGAAAGCTGTAAAAGCCTCCCTGTCAATCTCTGTGGAGTCTCGCTCCCGGAGTCATTATGCCCCTCTGCTACAACTTTATTACCCATTTGTGCTTCTTCCAAAGCACTGACCACAGCTGCCACCTCTTCTGGGCGCTCTTAGCTCGCCTCTGCTCTCAGCCTGTCTCAGTGGTAATTTGTCATATAATTCAAAATGACACTGTGCTCCACTGAACTGCTATCTCTTCTGTGAAGAATTCATGGGACCCCCTCCCCAAACAGAAATGATTCCTCCCCTTTTGGCCTCCCACTGCGCACAGGAGCTGCCCTGGGGAGTGGAAGGGACAATGGACTTCGAGTTAGAAAGCTCTGTATCTAGGGGCACCTGGGTAGCTCAGTCGGTTAGGCATCTGACTTTGACTCAGGTCATGATCTCGTGGTTTGTGAGTTCAAGCCCCACATCGGGCTCTGTGCTGACAGCTCAGAGCCTGGAGCCTGCTTTGGATTCTGTGTCTCCTCTCTTGGCCCCTCCCCTGCTCGTTCTCTGTCTCTCTTTCTCAAAAATAAATAAAAAAAAAACATTAAAAAGATTTAAAAAAAGAAAAGAAAAGAAAGAAAGCCCTGTATCCACACCACCTTGCTGTGAATCTCTGGCCAACCTCTCTGAGCCTTAGTTTCCTTATATGTAAGAGAACTAATAGTCCCTAATTTGCAGGTTTCTTGTGAAGATTAAGCACCCTGAAGCGCACAGCATCTGACATGCAGAGGGATCCAAAGAAGAGTCGTACAATAATTTTTTGCACTGGTTTTCCTGTCCCTTCTGCTAGAGTACAAGTTTCCAGATGACGGTGATGGTGCCCAACTCACCCATCTTTACAACCCCAGCACCCAACACTATGGATGGCACACTATTGGATTCACTGAATGTAACTGCCTGAACTTTTTCTCCCCCTAAGTCTTTGTGTAGCTTTTAAAAAAATGTTTTCCTTATTTTCGAAAAGAAATTAACAAATAATACCAATACCACAAAACAGAAATTGCGTAGGATTCGGGTGCAGACCTTTGGAGACAAGCTAACAAATAAATCCAGTTGCTGAAAATGTCAACCCTTAAAAGGTTTGGCTCTCAATTTTCAAAACAAATGTAAATTCTCATCTCTGTTTTTTCCCATAAACCTGTCGTCAGACTCTAAAACCAAGGCAAACCAAACTGTGTTCTTCTGAAAACCCCTAATTTCTCCCTTGACCTCAATTAATTACAATTTCATTGTGGTTTTACAGAGTTCACTTCACTGCTGATTGCAACCTGCTGGCTTATCCTGGCAATTGACTACGCTAGCAACATGACAGAAGGAGAGATCCAGAAGGTGTTTATCTTCCGTATTTCTCATTATTTTAAAAGAAGCCTTAAAATTTTTGTGTACGTTCCTAATACAGAACGATTACTTCAAAAAAGCTCTTAGTGTAAACTCTATGGAAAGAGTTGTAGACTGAAGGTGATAACCACGGCTGTCAAAACAGTTTGCTTATTTCCCTGGGGACAAACTACTTGAAAGAAAAATGAAGAGAAGGAAAGACTCCTCATAGGCAGTGATGACAGAGGAGGTCAAGGGCCCCATGCTGAGCAGAGTCACCAGGTGACAGCTCCCCAGCCAGCCCTGTGGGGGACGGTAACACCGTAACACCAACACCGCTCAAATGGTGCAAATGGCTTGCACAAGGAAAGAGAGGAAATCGTTTACTTTTGTGTAACTGGCATCCTGATTTGTAAAGTAATGCCCACCTAGCGATCTGAAACCAATTACTTGTTAGAAAAACTAGCACAGAGCAAACAGCTACCGGGAGGAGATCTCAGACTCGTGTCCTAATGAAACACTTGGCCTTCTCATTAAAAATAAATGTCTACATTGCTTCCAAGCATTTGGGGAAGTCAGTCACAGACTGCAGGGGAGAAAGGGAAAGTGCTGTGCGTCTGAATGAACCACAGAAAGCAGAAACTAAGCTTAATTGGATTACTTCTAATTAGTGACTCTAATGAGAATTGAGGAACATTGAGAACACATGTGTAGAGAAGTAACTGGAATAATCTTCATAATTAGAGATGTGGCTGCAGATAAGACTTTTCATTCCCTGGATGGTTTGTTAGTACAAACTTGTTCTTCCAGCCTTCCATCCACCCGGAGCCCAGGATCTGAGCCCAGTCCCTGGGTGGAAACCCAGGGCCAACACTCACTAGCTGTGTGATTCCGGCAAGTTACTTAACTCTGTGTCTCTCTTCCCTCATCAGCTGGATGAAAATGATTAAAATAGCACTTACTTCATAGGGTTCTCATGGGAATTAGAGGAGTTATTACATACACAACCCTTATTATAGTGCCTAGAACACAGTATGTATTCATAAATCTTAGTTGTCGTTATTAATTCACATACCCATCCACCATCTGTTTAAAAATTTTTTTAATGTTTATTTTTGAGAGAGAGAGAGAGAGAGCACACACATGAGCAGGGGAGGGGCAGACAGAGAGGGAGACACAGAATCCCAAGCAGGCTCCAGTCTCTGAGCTGTCAGCACAGAGCCCATTGTGGGGCTCGAACTCATCAACTGTGAGATCATGACCTGAGCCGAAGTTGGATGCTTAACCGGCTGAGCCACCCAGGTGCCCCCACCATCTGTTTATTCAAACACCATTTATTAGGTATTTTCAATGCTCCCAATTCTGGTCTAGGTCAATCTGACCGTATTAGCCCCAATTCAACAACTTCCCACCATTTTTAAAATGACTCTACTGAATCGCAGCCACATCTGGCTCACCTCTTCCTTCCTCTCTCTGCTCTTCCTTCCTCTCTCTGCTCCTGGCTCTCCAACCTGTCCTACTCTCTCTCCACAGGGCCTTCACACAGCCTATTCCCTCAGCCTGGGATGCTCCCTCCAGGCGGGCAGAATCTGTACCTGTTTTTGTTCTTGAATCCACAGCACCTAACATAGAAGCTGGTTTATACTGGGTGCTCGAGTAACATTCATTGAACTAATGAATCAATAAGTGACTTAAAGATGAGGAATAATAAATAAGACAGTGCTGAGGCATGATAATAATAGCCAACATTTATTTAGTGCTTGCTCTGTGACAGGCACTATTCTAAACACTTTTCTTGTATTATCGCACATCCATTCCACCTGGAAAGGAATGAAATAGAATACAGTGGGTGGGGGGGAGCTGGAGTGTCATGCATTGGAATGGGACAGGACAGGATGGCAGATCCTCACCCAAATGTCTACCAACAGACCACCACAGTTAGTGAGTTGACATCATGACGGAGGAGTGCAGAGGGCATGGCGGCAGCCCAGAAATGGCATCCTCACTGTGTGTTGACACTGAGCAAGGTCTCACGGAGGTGACCGAGTCCTGCAGTGACGGCTGAAGGACCACTAGAGATTGTCTATAGCGAGTGCGCGATCCTTTCCAGGAGGAGGAACGGCAGCTACGAAAGCATGAAGGCCCACGAGAGCCTGGGACATGAACCAGTGTATGAAACCAGGCCGAGGTCGCTAGCCAGGGAGCGGTGGGAAAGGGGCTGGGGAGCTGGGAGGCAGCCAGACCAGGGAGGGCCCGTGGGCCAGCCTGAGTATTCCCCAGAGGCTTTAGAATGGATAGCCAGAGGTATGTTTCATAAATATATCTCTGGCTACAGCACTGAGTCTAGATGGCATTGGTCGTGCAGGAGACAAGGAGGAAAGGAGGGAGACTGCTCTAGTAGCTCAGGGGCGATGCTCAGACACGAGTTCCTACAACAGTAGCAGTAGGGAAGGAGGCCAAAGAAGGAAATGGAGATGGAGCAGGAGGGGGAGGAGAAGGGGAGAGAGAACAAGGAAGGCAAGAACCCTAAGACCAGACCTTCCCTGGAGGGGATATAAAGAGGTGACGGCAGAGGGCCCCAGCAGGATGACCATGCTCCAGGCAGCAAGAGTCAGAAGCATCACTCCTGCTCAAACTCCCAGGTGTCTGTCCTGGAAGAACTGGGAATGTGTGTTCGTATGAGCATGGTGGAGACAGGGAAGGAGGCAGAAGCCAGGCCTGAGAAAATGGGAGGGCCAAATGCCAAAGCAGGAGGCGGACATTCAGGACACAGAGGCCCTGCAGTGTGGGGAGGGAGCAGAGAGGCAAACGAGACACTGAGTCACTGGGGAATAACTACTGGTAGGGCACATGGGGTGACTCCTGTGGCTGCCTGGCCCTTGCCGCTGTGACCTGAAACTCTTGCCTGAATGCCCTAATCACCGAGAGGCTCCAGTGTACCCAGCGGGTCTGCTGAGATCCCCAGGTCCTGCTCCCTCTGTCTGCCTCTCTTGCCACCAGCCATGCTCAGCTTGGGACAAGACCAGACCTCCACAATACTGTCACATCTACAGTAAGACCAGTTCCTCGAGTTTCCCCTCACCCTGCTCTACCCCCAGAGCTCCCTGGGGCACCTGCCTCCTTGCCCTCTTCAGACACCCAGCGTCCAGGGTCTTTCTCACCTTCTCGTCTCAGGCAGCCCCAGAACCAATTCCCCAGGGCGGACCACAGTCCTGATCAGGGCCTGCCAGGCCTGCATGACCTGGAACCACCTCTCAGCAGCCTTACCTGGGGCCACCCTTCTGTGGGAGCAGCAACCACAACCCCACATCTTCTTATTACCAATACGTCCTGAGCATCTCATCCCCTCGGGCCCTTCACAGGCTGTTCATTGCCCCCCTGCTTCCACCTCCTACTCAGTCTTCAGTTTGGGCCTAAATGGGGCTTCCTCAGAGAATCCTTCCCTTGGATACGCCCATTACGGGCTCTCAGTAGGCCATACTTCTGCTTTGTCTCACTTGTCAAGATTGTAATTCGAATAATTATTGCTTAATCACATGCTTAGTGTCTGATTCTATGAGGGCAGGAGCCAGGCTGGTCCTATTCACCGTTCTATTCCTGGCACTTAAAATAGAACCAAGCACATAGCACGTGCTCAGTAAATATGTGTTGAACAAAGAGAAGGCTTAGCCAACGCCACGGTGGCTCAAAGATCCCACAGCCTATAAAATGTTGATTCAGGATGCAAATCACCTATTCTGCATAGGCTTCAGGCCAGTCCCATTAGGAAAGGAGTTTTAGTGGAGTTTTGCCCTTGGATCTGCATTAGGGCAGCCCTTAGGGAAGCACTGGGATGGTGTAGGGAGGAAAGGGATCTAACACGCCAACAACCATGGATTTTCCGAGAATACTAGATGGCTTAGCATAAAACTGCCGTGAGATGGTGGTTCTGAAACAGCGTTTAATAATTCGGCACTGCGCGATGAGGGGCTTCTGTCAACATCGAACATGTAGCACTCCAGCTGGCTGAGAAATGAGCAGGGTGGTTTTGAAAAATTCACCAGTTCTCTTGGGGAATGCCAACTAATCTGATTTTAACACCTCACACAATGCTTTAGAATTGCATTCATTCACTTCCAAAATGCACTTGCTAGAATTAACTAGGTAAACTCTCCCAAGGAAAATGCTGAGTCCTCCATGAACACCACACTTCTTTATCAGAATGTAGCATGAATTCCAGGACAGACCGCAAAGGATTTATAACAGTTGGGATCATTTATGGAGAGCCTACTACGTGCTGGGACTGTGTGGGTCCTTCACCCACATTTTCCCCCTTAGGGTCAAACAACACTCTCTGAACGGGTGACCCTTACATCTGCATTGAGGTTAAATGACTTGTCTGAGTCTCAACATCTAATGTGAGTGTGGCAGGCCTGAGCACCAGAAGCCCTCTGGCCCCGAAGCTGTGCTCATTCTCCAGTTCCATTTTGTCTGGTTTCTGGATTGATATTGGTACTGTCAGTGTTCCAGAATTAAGGGATCTGTGGCCTCCCATCAATGCCAAGAGCCAATGCCATGGTGAATGGCCACCCCCTGGGTGCACTTTCCCAAAAGTCTCAAGATGGAGTTAACAGGCTCTGAGTTCAGCAAATAATGGGGGTTGGGGGTGCTT
This sequence comes from Panthera leo, assembly GCF_018350215.1. NCBI lineage: Eukaryota > Metazoa > Chordata > Mammalia > Carnivora > Felidae > Panthera > Panthera leo. The sequence goes on from NC_056687.1 coordinate 122,741,713, forward strand.
TGAACTGTCCTTCACCCTTTTTAAAATGTTGATTCATTTATTTTGATGGAGAGAGAGAAAGAGAGAGAGACAGAGAGCGCACACACACATATGTGTGAGTGGGGGAGGTGCAGAGAGAGAGGGGAGAGACAGAATCCCAAGCAGACTTCACACTATTGCACAGAGCCCGATGCAGGGCTCATTCTCACCAACCATGAGATCAAGAGCCAAAATCAAGAGTCGGATGCTTAACTGACTGAGCCACCCAGGTGCCCTGAACCATCCTTCACCTTTAAGAAGAGTCTTATATTGACTTGCTCTTGGGCCTACAGGGGTTGTATCTGCAGACCCTGTTAAGGGGATACCCTTAGCAGACCTCAAAGGAAGCCCATTATGACTCTAATTATTCAATGTAAACACTTAAGTGCACCATGGTGTTGCTGATTGGTTTGGCATTGCTCTATTCTTTAATATACTGGAAGTCTCCAGAAAGAGAAATAGCTGACATGCTTCTGCTCTCATGAATAGCATGGAGGAAAAGATAAAATTCACTAACTGGGTTCTGGGCATTTTAAGGGAGCTGATTTCAACCAGATAGAGGGGATGTTGGGGAGAGTGAAAGGGCAAGACAGTAAACCAATAAAAAACCAAACATTCAGTAAACAGACATTTAACGGACACTCAGTCCATGCCATGGGTTTGGCGTAGTGCTATGCTTGTGACTAAGCATGGTGGAACACCCATTGTATATACTTCACACTTTATGCCCAACCTGAGGGAACCATTTAGAGATTATCAGCATCACCTTTTCTGTCTGTGCAGCATGGGGAAGTGAGTACAGACATGAGTTTTTAGCAGCACAGTCTACGCCCTGACAAAGGGGTCAGGCCAGGAGTCCCCAGGAGGAAGAGCAAGGAGCCTGGAATGGGGAGCAACACTGGATCCTGGGGGTAGGTTGCAATCAGATGGTGAGACATTACAGGGGAGATGTCTCACAGGTTGAGGGATTCTGAGTTACTCAGTGTTGTTCATGTAGAAACAGGAGAAATGAAAAAAATAGGTTACAAAATACAAACAAAAATGGGTCCCAGAACACCAGAAATATAATGGGGATGAAGCAAATTTACCCGGGTAGGTAGAAAGCCATTTCAACAACAAATACATAAATCTGCAGGAAAAGCCACATTCTGTGGGTGCTGAGCCCAGAAGGTCAGAGCAGTAGCAGGACTGGAGATCTGGAAGATGTGCAGCGACCCAGGGAACCCCAGCTCTTCATAGAGCAAACCTTGCACAAAGAGGAAACCTGGGTCAAAGATGTGCAAGGCAAGTGTTGTCCTCATTACACTCATTCTCAAGTCCTGTGATCAGGCCCTGAGTTTTGCTTCCATTGGACAGAGGTAGAAACTGAGACTCAGGGTTTCAGCAACTTGCCCAAGACCACAAAGCAGTGGAGCCAGGGTCAGTTGGCTGTAAAGCCTATGGCTCTTTTCTCCAAACATGCAATCAGCCTCTTAGAAGTTGGGGCGCCTGGGTGGCTTAGTCGGTTAAGTGTCTGACTTTGGCTCAGGTCATGATCTCACGGTTCATGGGTTCGAGCCCCGCGTCGGACTCTGTGCTGACAGCTCAGAGCCTGGAGCCTGCTTCGGATTCTGTGTCTCCCCCTGTCTTTGCTCCTCCCCCACTCATGCTCTGTCTCTCTCTGTCTCTCAAAAACAAATGAACATTAAAAAAAGTTCAATGTTGTGGGGAAGAGGATGTCTTCTGCTGGAAGAGGTCACGGTGAGTGACTGTAACAAAGGGAAATATTAAGAGCAGGAAGGATTCTCCATGGCACCTGCTTCATCCTTGAGAGAGTATTGATGAGTGCCATCTATGTGCACAGAACTGTCCTAGGCACTTTGTGTCCAGGGTGAACATGGTGGGAGCCCTGTGGGAATCTAGGTGCTGCACAAAATGCAAGCTGTGAGTATACTTGGCAAGGGCAATCTGGAGGAGACTGGGCCTTGGAAGATGAACAGAATCTGGATTTATGTAGAAAGGAGGAGAACTTTCTGTGGGGGAGAGGGGCTCAGCACGAGCACCTGATTGAGGGTGGTGATGACCACCTATCACGGGTAGTCAAAGTAGAGAGATGGACACAGCAAAATAGCATTTCCTCCCTGATTGTAAAAGTGACATACGTTTACTGCAAAAAAATCCTTGGAAAGACAGAAGTATAAAGAAAAAAAACTAAAAAGTCATCTCTCAGTTTTTGCTGTCTACCCTGCCAGGCTTTGTTCCGTGCACTTAAAAAAAAACCAAAAAATAAAAAACAAACAAACAAAAAACCCCACCAAAACTAATTTGCTAAAACTGTATATACAATCCCAAGGCCTAATTTTTTTTACAATGCAACACATATTGGAAGTATTTTGTTCTGCTAAAATAGTTGCAAGAATCTGGGTTTCCATAGCTGCATGGTGCTCTGTTTAGGGCCTCCCAAGTTATTCTTGGGCCCTGCGAGCATGTTGACCTGCACCAGCTGATGAGGACACGGCTCTCTGGGCTGGAGAGGGGAGTTCACCACTGCCTTCCTGGGCTCCTCTCGGGGCACTTCCACAAGCCAGGTCTCCTTCCCATTGCTGCCTGACTGTGCTCCCCCTTCTTTCCTCCAATAGTGTCTGGCCTTTCCAGGGGTGATCTAAAGGGAACAAAAAGATGAGTCTGCTTTTCCTTTGGAGACAAGAGACCTGAAATGCCTGCGCCACCCCCCCCCCCCCCCCCCCCCCCCCCCCCCGCCAATTCCCTCACTTATAAATGCAGAAATTAAAGGATTTTAGGAGATGTTATCTAGAGATAATGGAGTTTAAAGGAATCTGTTTCAGATTTCTGGAAGTATTAAGAGATGTAATTTCTAATTCAACTTGTTAGAAATCAGCATATCAGGCTATTAATATATAAATGCAGCCCTTTCTGACCCTGTCTTGTATGGTGACAGTGTGAATCCATTTATAGGATCCTCAGCATAGAACAGAGGCTTCCCTTCCTGGTGATTAGTACTGAAGGTGGGGAGGGAGGGGGTATTACACAGTGCGTGTGCGTGTGTGTGTGTGTGTGTGTGTGTGTGTGTGTGTGTGTTTGACAGCTCATGTGATCTGTCCTCCAGGGAGAAGCAAACTATTGTGCATAGCTTGATATGCAGGGCATGAGACCCTTGATATAGATTATTTTTCTTTGGGTTCCTAACAGTTGGTAGAGAAAGGACAACTGTCCGATTTTCTTACCTGAGGAGAGAGAGAGGTTGAGCATTTTGCTCAAAATGACACATCTACTCAGTCATGGGGTTGGGGGTAGGGTTGGGACTCAGATGCACCCGGACCCAAATCTGGCTTTCTTTCCACTACACAGCTCCACCCCCTGCACTGGCTCAATGAGGTGGGAAGCCTCCTCTCCACCTCCTTCCCACCACAGCCCTGGAGAACCACGAGCAGCCTCCAAACTTCCAGCGAGGTTCAGGTCAGAGTCCCACCGTCAGCAAAGGATTCCAACTGGAACTGAACCCAGCATTTTGGAAGATTTTCAGGGATGAGGAAAGAAACATGAAGAGCTTTTAGGTTGCTCACAGTTAGCAGAAAATTCAAAGACATGAAGTTCCATGCAGTTATAGTCTGGGGGCATTTAATCTCCCTACTGTCAGTTTCCGAGGTAACAACCCAGCTCGCACACATCCTCTTCTGAGTTTTACACACACTGTGCATTTAATCCATACAATTCCCCTAATGAGTTGGTTTTCTGATCACCATTTCAAAGACAAACAACAGGAGACTCAGAGAAAGAAGTAGCTTATTTAAAATTATAGAGAAAAACTGGCATTCTCCTGCTGCAGACTTCATTTTCCCCAAGATTACAGATCCTTCAAGTCTTAAGGCCATAAGCCCTGGCCTGTGAATGGTGACCCCATGTGAGCTCAGAGTGGGGTTCCTGGTTATGGCTGGTCTCCTCTCATTTCCAGACAGAGCAGGCTGACAACTGCTAGGATGCAAGGGTCACGCCGCCTCCTTTTGGGCCTCTGGCTTCTGGAGCCAGGTCACAATGGGTGAGGGTCAGGCTGGCCACTAAATCATCCCTTCAGGCTCAAATCTGTTTTCACACTTTTTTTTTTGAAGACATCCCTAAGAGAACCACCTCCTTCGTCCCAATTGATTTTTAGGTGGATTCATTTTAAATTTTGGAAGTAAAAGTGTTTTGTAAACTGTTGACAGCTCTATGCTTGGAGGACGTTATTATAATCACAGTTGGAGAAAGTTCTGGAAGGATTATTTCTATTATTTACTCTTTTATAAGTAAAATGCTACCCAAAGAAGTTAAATAACTTATCAAAGATGGCAAGGTTAGGCTGAGACGAGAGCCTGAACTTTCTTTTTGGATTCAGGCCAGTGAAATACTAACTGAGCACCTCTTATGTACTCAACATCTTGCTAGGCACACGGGAAAAGGAGAGGATGCAAGTTCCCGAATAAGAGGAACCACATCTTGCTTGGCCTTCGCTGGTTCCCCAGGCATAAGTGATGTGCTTGGTGCAAAATAAGCTCTTAAGAAATGTCTGCTAAATGAATCAAATGGCTGAACTCCACGAAGCTCACATGCTTGTGTCCTCTTGTGAATATTCGGAACCTAAACTGCCTGCCTGAGGTGTGACTCCATCCAAGAATGCCCCAGGTGTCCTGTCATTATTTCCCCTCCATTCACCAGCACCCTCACTGGGACGGCACACGCTTCAAGGGTAGAGACCCTGACCACGCTCTTGCCTCCCATGCTGTGTGCACTGTAGAGATGGACGGAGGCTGGGGACTCGGCAGAGGCTGGGGAATCACAGTCCTTCACCTTCTCTGAGACCGAGAGCCTCTCCAAGGCTAGCACACCGTTGGCCCACAATGGGATGCCTGTGTCCTCATTTGGAACCCTGAGCTCACCTGGGTCCACATTCCAACTAGAAGCCACCGATCCCATCTCCGCCTCACCATCTGGCCTACCTACGTGGCCTCTGTCTGCCCCACACACCCGCCTCGCTCCTCCAACTGGGTGGTGGACTACAGTGAAGGTACTTTTTCTACAACCCCAACCACCCCCACAGGTAGAGTGAGGTTTTTCAAATGGAAGGTAGGCAATAAGCTTCTGCTAAACACAGAAAATATTTTAGCCACACGTGTTTGGCTTGTTTTCAGCCAAGGTTTGTTGGCCTTTGAAAGTAAATGCTTTGAAGACCATATTTTTCAAAGAGCTCCTACGCGAACCCAGAATTAATAAGCATCTAAATTACAAATCTCACCATGTAGAACAAATTGGATTTCTTTTCATTAATAGCAAGGAAGCAGAAAACAGGCCCAATCCCAAGGGGGCGGAATGAACACAGTTATTCACCATTTTCTCTCGCGTTCTTTTTTTCGTCTATAAACCCATCTTTATTCAATTATGTAGCTCATAAATATGGCCCCTGTATGTCAGCACAGCTAACAAGTGGTCTCCAATGTCACAGGCCTTCTGACAGCTCACACAGCCTTGCAATAACAGAGTCACAGCTCTGGTTCTGGGATTTTTTTTTTTTTCCAGAAAAAAACAACAAAAACTGGCAAGACTCATCCATGCCTCAAATGATCTCAACATTCCAAATATTAAGATGTTGGGCCTAGAGACTTTTTAATAAAAAAAAAATGTTAATGCTGTTCTCTAACAGCATACAAAGTATGTCACTGATGGAAAACAAAAGCTAATCCACGCACTGAATATTTTTATATCTGCCTTCTTAAAAACACATTTGCTTTAAAAACAGGCCTGAGGGGTGCCTGGGTTGCTCAGTCGGTTGAGCGTCCGACTTCAGCTCAGGTCATGATCTCACAGTTCGTGGGTTTGAGCCCCGCGTCAGGCTCTGTGCTGACAGCTCGGAGCCTGGAGCCTGCGTTGGATTCTGTGTCTCCTTCTCTCTCTTCCCCTCCCCCACTGACTCTCTGTCTCTCTCTCAAAAATAAATAAACATTAAAAAAAAAAAAAGGCCTGAAGCTCTCGCAGAAATCTGAGCACCCAAATAGCAAAGATTCGTCTCCAAAACAATCACTGTGAGGGTTTGAGGGAGTTCCATTTCTGTGCCAGGTTTACTGTTGGATATTTCCCATTTGCCCCATTGGGCAAGGGGTAGGAGTGGGGAGGTGCTGCCCGACAGACTCATAGTTCCCAGGAAAAGCCCTCGGCAGCCCCCTGCCCGCACAGCGGAAGCCCAAAGTCGAGCAAGTTAACCAATTCTAAATCATTGAGCTTCCTGTCTCTAAAACAGAAGTTCTCGAAGTGAAGTCCAGGGACCCCTGGCGTTCTCGGTGACCCTTTCGGAGGGAGAGCCCATGAGCTCAAAACTGTATTCATAATTTCATGAAGAACGTTTTTGTCTTTGTCACTTGAATTAGAGCAAGGTTCCCAAACTACACAAAGCTACACGGGGTATAATATTGCAACAGATCAAGTGAAAAATTAGAAGTGAGAATCTGCTGTCTTCTATTAAGTTAGATATTAATGAGATATGCTGTCATGTAAAGCCAGGCTGCTCTTCTTGGATTCGCTTTGTTTTTCAGAAAAAAATGTTATGTTGACATGTAAGAGGTCGGTTATTATTGGATTAATAAGTATTTCTGAGACATGTTGGTTTTAAATTTAGTAAGTATTGATAGACCCAACCTACATGAATACGTTCTTTGTGGTCCTCAATAATTCTCAGAAATTTAAAGAGGTCCCAAGAGCAAAGGGCATGAGTACTATGTCTGAGGATGCCCCTCAGCTTTTCATGGGCCTTTCTGGCTTCTACTCATCCTTCAGACCCATCTCCAACACATCTCTGGAAAGTGGATCTCAGAGCCCCAGGCCCCAAGTGCATCCTGGGTGTCTCTGTCATTGCACTAACTACCTAGTATTGCATTCACAGATTTACTCGTCTGTACTTCCCAACGTTGACTCTCTACAGCAAAGCTGGTCATTTGCAGTCCCGCATTCTCGATGCCAAAGAGCGGGCTTGGTACCCAGGAAGAATTTACTGTGAGAACTGTAAGCTCTAAGGTTTTGTATGCGCTGAAGGAAGGAAGAAAGGTGACAAGGAAAGGAGGTGAGTGAGAGAGCAGGGTCGTGTAGGGATTTGGGTCTGAAGGACATTGATCAGCATCCCAGACCACAGCAAGGCTTATAAACTCTTAATCACAATTATTCACAGTGGGCCTAATTTTGGCCCAGCCCTGTGCGTGGATTCTGATACATTATGCATGAAGCTACCTTGAGGTATTTGCTAAATTGTAGCTTTGGGAACCCTACCCTCTGGGATAATTAAACAGTAAATCCTAGAGAGCTGGGGACGGGTGCAGAGGTGGCGGGAGACTACTTTCTGGGCAATAGCTCCAAGTCAGGAGGTCAGGCTGCAGTTTTCGGAGCAACAAGAGGAAACTCTTTCAGGCTGTTCTCATTTTGGAAGTTGCTCCGTTCCCTCAGAAGCCGAGGCCGTACACATAAACCATGATCCCAGGTGGCATTCTCCCGGCCACGAAGAGAAACACTATTATCGCAGGAGAGGAGAAAGAAGCCGTTCACTGAGACCTCCGGCACGCAAGTTTGCGTAACTCACACCAAGTTCTAGAACCGCGTCTGTGTCCGTGCAAACCAAATTAGGGGGAGATCGCTAGTGTAAGCGAGATCGGCAAAGGCCGGCAGGGCCGGATGTCTCTGCAAACCACTTGCCCACCCTTGAACAAGCAGTACTCTTCATGACACAGCAAAGTGGGTCGTAGGACAGCCTGCGACACAGAAGATCAGTGGCTGACACAGTCAGAGAAGACAAAGAAGAGGATCTGGACAGGGTGGAGACTGACCTACACTGCCCTATACCTGCCTAAGGGTTTTTCCTTACTTCCCTGATGAGCAAGGATTTCGGGAATGAACTCTCTCTGTGAATCTGTGTACAGATACATACATACAATGATTACATGTTATGACTGAAGTAGTAGTTTAGTAAACTGAATGGAATTTATTATAAAACAGTCCATTTTAAACTAACCTTTCAAACAAATTTTTTTTTTTTTTTTTTTTTTTTTTTTTTTTTTTTTTTTTTTTTATTAAAGACTCCTGTAAGGAACGGGAAGCAGAGGTGCCCGTGTAATCATGCAAGTTGGGATCTGGCCAGCAAGTGGCTGTTCAGGGGCACAGCCCCTTCCCAGAACTCAGCTGCCAGGACAGGGCCTGTTCCCACTCAGCTAGGCCATGTACTATAATTACTGAAAACTGTATCTTGGAGAAATTTGGGAGGACTTTCTGCAGGAGGGAGCACTCTGCACTGGGCTGTTGGGAACCAGTGGGATCAGGCTGAGTGGAGGGGAGAAAGGGGGCACCCCAACCTATGGAGAGTCCAGGTGGTAGGGAGGGGTTGAGGCCAAGGAGAAGGGGTAAGGTTGAGGGCCAGTCTTGTATCAGGTGCTCACTGTGTGTTCACCACCTAGTGACACACTATTCAGAGTCTCTTGATTAAACAGGGGCTGTAGACGTTTCTCCTCAGCCCACGTCCAGACCTAGGCCCCCACCTCAGCCTTTGCTCGGGCATGAAGCGCCTTCCTTGTCTCCTCCAATCCTCTCATCCTCCTCGCTCAGTCCCAGTGCCCTGCTGTCCTCATGCTGCCCAGGGGGGTTTCTACTCTCCTGCCTCTTGACCCCAGCTGCAGCTCCTTCGCATTTCCCTGGTTTCCCCTTCCCTTTATATTCTGGCTCCTTGTGTGTTCAGCACTCCCGCCCACAGTGGACAACGAACTTTTTGAAACCTTACACTGCTCTTTGCCTGTCCGGTAAGGGCTTTATGGCTGAATGAGTGAACTGCCGAATGAGCTTCCTTGTGTGATCCTGGGCTTTGTCTTTCCCTCTATGGAAGCTGGCCATGGACCGTGACCTCCTCGGTGGGAGGTACGTGGGCCCCCAGCCAGAGCTTAATTGCTCAGAGCTTCCTGCTCTTTCTGCAGTCTGTTCCTGGCACAAACCCTCCTCACCCCGCCAGATACACTGTAAGCAGCTTCTTCCCGCTGACCTCCCTGCAGCCCCTCTGCGTCCTTAGCATTTCATATCACAGTACTGCAGCTATGTGCTTCCATGCTTGTCTCTTTCTCGAGACAGTGAGCTCCTTGAAGGTTCACAGGCCAATGTCAACTATAGTTGTTGTCATTACTATTGATATTAGCTTCCATTTAGTGGACACTATATTCCAGGCACTGTTTTATTTTTATTTATTTATTTATTTTTTAAATTTTTTTAATGTTTATTTTTGAGACAGAGAGAGACAGAGAATGAACGGGGGAGGGTCAGAGAGAGAGGGAGACACAGAATCCGAAGCAGGCTCCAGGCTCTGAGCTGTCAGCACAGAGCCCGACGCGGGGCTTGAACTCACAGACCGTGAGATCATGACCTGAGCCGAAGTTGGACGCTCAACCGACTGAGCCACCCAGGCGCCCCTCCAGGCACTGTTTTAAAGACTTCACACAGATTATTTCCTTATATATTTACAATAGTCCAGTGGGCTATTACATATATTTTATAGGTGAACTGTGTTGTGCCCATTTTACGGATGAGAAAACCGAGGCTCAGATATTAAATGATTTCCTCAAGGTCATGTGGCATGTAAATTCTTTACATCATCCAACCTCTTACCATGAGGCCTAGCACATTTGATCTGTTTGTTTGCCAAGTATTTTGGCCAGTTTGGCATTTTGTGAGCCAGCCTTTGGTTCTTGAAGTGGTCTCTGCATCACCTATGAGAATTGATCTTGCACAAAAGTCACACAGCCTCTTAGTATGAGGCCTAGCACGTAGTAGATGCTTAGTAAATTGTCGGGAATGAATGAATGAATGAATAACTATTAGGCTGAGCCATTATTACAGCACTCAAAAGCCCTACATATCATCCCACATGCTCTGAGAGCAATGACTCGTGGAGAGTCACAGAGCTGCTCTGAGCCGCAGTTTCATTATCTATTCGCTGAACAAAATAGTGTATGTTGGGGATTAGCAAACTATGGTGCCCAGGCCAAACCCAGCCCCATGCCCCTTTCTGAGTAGCCTACAAACTAAGAATGGTTTCCATATTTTTAAATGTCAGAGGTAAAAAAAAAAAAAAAAAAAAAAAAAATCCAACCTTCCAAGAAAACGATTGTTTGACTTTGCCCATTGGCCTGAAAAGCCAAAGTAAAATATATACCATCTGGTTCTTTACTGAAAAACGTTTGCTGAGCCCACACTCTGTAGCAATTACTATGCAAGTTTACTGTGGGAATCCAGTGAAGGCTGTTTGGGGAAATCTTCTGAAAAAGAAGACGTAGTAACAAAGGCATTCGTATGAATAATAACTATTAATATTCATTATGAGTTGATGCCAGAGGTGGCCGTGGTTACCAGAGTCCTCTGCACATATTTAAAAACGGTGGGTCCTATGTCCTCCAGCCCTCTCAGAGGCTGTGTGACTTCTGTGCAAGATCAATTCTCATAGGCGATGCAGAGATCACTTCAAGGACCACAGGCTGGCTGACTAAATGCCAAACTGGCCAAAATACTTGGCAAACAAAAAGACCAAATCGAGTCCAAATGTTTCCTAATTAGTCAAAATGTTAAGAAGCAGTTAATTACTTTAAGTAATGCCTAGAGAGCTCCTCACACAGGAGTGGCAGGAAGGTCTGTATTTCACCTGAAGGAAATTGGGCATACCCAAGAGAGGAGTTCAGCCTTTGTCTGCCCATCTGTCCATCCGGCAGAGGGGGCAGAGGCTGCCTGCAGTGCTCTCTTGGCCACTCCTGCTGGCTCTGTCCCAGCATGCTCCATTTCTCTTCTGAACCTCATGTTCTGAATTTGAGAATTAACTCCCATTACAACTTTTCTTTCTACCTAACAGGGTGGTTATGAGAAACTAATGGAAAAATGGATGTGACAGTCTAGCCTTTGCTATGATTAGAAATAACAGAGCACAGCCCTTGTAGGGGAGATAGAGCCAGAAACCATAAAGGAAATACTGGTAGATTTAACTTTATTAATTCAACATTCAACTGATGTCTGTGAAACTCCTATTGTGTGTCAGCATGATATAAAAATTCAAAAATGTCTACAGGAAAAACAAAGTTAAATAAATGTTCAACAAATTTTAAAAACGTTTGTGTTATATATGACAAAGAGTTGGTAAGAAAAAGAGTATCCCAATTAAAGTATGAAAGGGTGTCAATCCATAAAAAATGTTACAAGTGAGTTCTAAATATCTGAAAGGATGCTCGCTCTTAATAGTAATCAAAGGAATGCAAAGGGAGAAGATAATGGGAATGTCACAGTCCACTACAGCAATGGGGGGAAGGGGTGAAGAGCCTGGTGTGGACAGAGGTATGAGGAGATGGTGAGAATGTAAATTAGTTCAAACTTCTCAGAGGGCAACTTGCCACTATGGGTCAACATCTTAAATCTGTATACCCCAACTCTATCAACTTTCCAACCAGATGGTTTTCAGGGAACTCACACAGTGAGTCTAAAAATCCTAAAGATCATCTTCAAGAATAAATACATAAGAACTGCCAGGGGCTTCAGAACAGAAGATCTTTCTGGATCCTAAGATAGATAAAGGTAGAAAGCTGTGAGATGAAGGCATGGGAAAAGACAAACGAATCAGGGCATTATCATGGAGAATTCATAAGTAAATTCAGGTGTTAGGGCTGGAATGGAATCAGAGTGGTGGGGGCTGAGATGACTAGTTAACAGAGAAAAATTGGGTCAGCTGTTTAACTATTCAGGGAAAGAAAGCTAGATCTTTACATGGCTTTTTCAACCAAAATACGTTTCAGAGAGACCAAGGATTTATATGTAAATAATGCAAGCACATTAATGTTTGACAAAGAGGTGGGTAAATCCCTTTATAATTTTTAATAAGCCTTTCTACAAAGGAAAAACTATGATAAACAAGGTTGAAAGATAAATTCAAAACCTAGGGGAAATAGTTTAACTTATGTGGTGATAAAAGCCTAAAATTCCTAAGACCAAAACTGCAATGTCATAAGGAAGAGTTCAAGTTCAATGATCACCCCTTCCCCAATGGAAACAGGCAATTTACAGAAGAAATATAGTCAATCAGCATATGAAAGGATGATCATATGATCATCCTTGCTTATAATAAAATGAATAGAAAGAAAAACAGGGAATCATTTTTTCCTAGAAAATTGGCAGAACTATATATATATATATATATATATATATATATATATATATATATATATATATATAAAACTAACTTAATATGGCTATAACATTTTAGAATGGAGAGAGGGATGGAGAGAGAGAATGAATGCTCCCTGATGGCAGGGGTTAATGCACTCACATGTCCTAGGTGGGGACAAAAATTGGTCCCCAGCCTCATGGAGTCCCTGCTTTCCCATTGGCTAAAAATGAACATGACTAGCTACCTGTAAGCACTATTGCTATTTGAAATATAGGCTATTTGAAATATCCATATTTGAAATATGGATATGTTGTTTTTCCTGCCCTTATTTGGCAAATGATGGAACTGAGCCTCAGAGAAGTTAAGCTGCTTTATGAATGTCATTTGACTAATACAGAGTGGAATATGGGTTTACATCCATGTCTTTTGAGTCTGCATCCTGCACGATTCTGCTCTCTGTGTAACGGCTGTTCTAATAGGCACCCAGAAATGCTGGGATAGAGAGAGATGGTTGTTGCAGCCTGTGAGTAGACCAATTGGTTCAATCTTCAACAAAAACATGCTAAGGAGTTAGTGTATGGCCAGCTCGGGACACAGCTGTGTTCAAGGCAGATAATGACCTTGTGTGTAGGGGGACTCGATTTTCTGTGGGGCAGTTAGAAAAGAAACAAATATTAATGACACAGCTAACTGGGTGAATCAGACGAGGCCTGAGGAGTTGCTATTTGGGCTAAGATACTCATAATGTACCATTCGTACCAGCCATGGGAAGAACAGAGCAACAGCATCCCAAGGAGGGAGCAGCATGTGCAAAGGCCCAGCCTGTGGGAGAAGCCACACAGTGTGAGTGCCCTGGAGCAAGGGGAAGAGCAGTGAGAGTGGAGCATGAGAGGCAGGCCTCAGGCAGGCCAGGGGGCTTTGTAGGGGGATGAGGAGTGTTTTTATCTTTGGGATGTTGGGAATTCTTTGAATTGAATTAAACAAGGGAGAAATATGATTTAGAATTTGCTTTAAAAAGACCCTGTGGGGCGCCTGGGTGGCTCACTGACTCTTGATTTCGGCTCAGGTCATGATCTCACAGTTTGTGGGTTTGAGCCCCACATCGGGCTCCATGCTGGCAGTGCAGAGCCTGCTTGGGATTCTCTGTCTCCCTCCCTCCTCTGCCCCTCCCCCTGCCCCGCTCGAGCTGTGTCTCAAAATAAATAAATAAAACATAGAAAACAAAAACCGTGTGGCATTGAATGAAGAATGCATGGAGCAGGGGGCAAGCACAGGAGCAGGGAGACGAGACTGGAGGCTTAGAAGGCCCTCCAGGTGCACTGATCTGGGATAGGTCTTAAAGTTGCAGCTGCTCTGGTAAGACTGGTCTTGTGCAGATAGCACAGAGGAGCCCAGGATGATTGTGGCTCGTTTTTAGACGGAGAGGACTGAGGGACTGCCATTTGAGGTGGGTGGAGTGGACAGAGCTCTGCTTTGGACATTGGGTTTAAGGTGTTTGTGAGACAGTGGAGCAGAGATGCCGAGTAGACAGGGCAATACGCCAGCCTGGAGGTCAAAAGAGGGCTTGCCTGGAGAGGGTGGAAAGGGAAAAAAGAACAAATAAAAGATTCCCGGATACCTGGCTATCTGGTGGAAGAAGAGGAAGGAGGCAGCAAAGCGACTGATAAGGAATGTCCAGTGAGACAATGGAATCACAGAATCCAAGGGAGAGGTGTCTCAGAAAGGGAGGGGTCATCAGCTTGAGAAGGAGAGGTGCCTGAGGACAGGGATGAAGTGTGAACCAGGATACTTGTGCCTGCACATTGAGTTATCCACGCCACGCTTCTAACTGGAGGGTGAGCCAGGACCCTGAGAAGATCTCAGCCAGGGAAGAGCCCTTCCTGTGTTACCCATTGACATGACCAGGCATGTTTGGGTCTGCTCCCCCTGTGGTTCCGTGAGCTCAGAAGGCATGGGGATTTTTTCTTCCTCACCTCCTTCTCTTCATCAGTAGCAATCTCTTCCCCTATTCCTCAATGCCACCTCAAAGGCCTCCCCTCCAAGAGTCCTGAATTGATTGGGCCATCCCAATCAACCCATTCCTTCCTGATGGATGTTCTGCATCATGTGGTAGGCCCCTCCAGCCGTACTGGTGTTGCTACTAATGGGAAGTTCCTTGAAGGCAGGACTCTGTCCTCTTAGTCACCTCTGAATCTCTCTGTATTACCAGGCCCCCAAACCCCAATCTGGGGCTGACTGCAGTGCTTAACTCATGAAAGGTACTCAATATGTGAATGCAAGATGCACTCAAGTACTTTGCAAACCACGCTTAAAAAAAAATCATAAAATGGGAGTTCCAAGACAATTCTGGAGTCCATCATTAACTTAAAAATGCAAAAAGATAATGAAACTCTTTTCTGATGCCTGTTAGAAAAATTAGAGCACTAAAGGGACTTTTGATCTTTATTTCTCCACCTTTTACATAAAGTCTTGTTTTAAAAGCCTTAAAAATGCCTGTTCAGCATCTAGCAGACTGGTCAAAGAGGCTTCAGAGACTATTTTACATGCCTCGCAAGCCCTGTTTCTAACCTGAAAACACAATTTTGCCTGACTCAATATGAAAATGTGTCATCATTAGCATAAATGAGGATCCTGATAAAACCTGTGTGTTGGGCTTTTTAAAATCTTGTCTGATGTGTAAGAAACTTATATATGAGACTATTGACAGGGTTATATTTTTAATTCATGATCAAATTAGCAGGATGTGATTTTAGAAAGGAAACAATTGTGAAATGTTGTCCTCATACAGATGTAATTTTAGTGCATTCGTTCATTCAACAAATGTTAATTATATCATCTATGATGTGCCAGTATTATCTGTTAAAGAAGGAAGAGAGTAAGGGTGTGCCCAAGTGTTTGGCCTTGATACTGAAGTCAATGAGGACCCATGCAAGGGTCAGAAATAGGACAGAGGTCTGGTTGGCATTGTGCCACAGATGGGACAGTGCTATGGAATTAGGCTATCATCCCTGGTATGGGCTATTCCTTCAGCTTAAATTGTTGGCCAATTGCAAACAGAGATTAACTAGGTACCTGAAGAAAAACCTCAGTTTGTAAAAATACAACTCATTGGATGTCAGCAAACTTTGAAATTGGACTCTAAAACAGGCTGTCTGGGTTTAAATCTATCTATCTATCTATCTATCTATCTATCTATCTATCTATCTGTTTATTTTAGAGTGCATGTGCATGAGCAGGGGAGGCACTGAGAGAGGAGACAGAATCCTAAGCAGATTCTGTGCTCAGCATGGAGCCCGACTGGGGCTTGATTTCACATCCCTGAGATCATGACCTGAGCCAAAATCAAGAGTCGGATGCTTAACTGAAAGCCACCCACACACCCCAAGCTGTCTGGTTTAAATCCCAGCACTTTGGCTTCTTAGCTGTGTGACCTTGGACAAGTAACTGAACTGCTTTGGGCCTCAGTTTTCCCATCTATATAATGGGCACAATACCACAGTTCATCTCATACAGTTCTGCAGAATAAAGGATTTAACAAGGTAAAGCCCTTGGAATAATTTCTGGCACACGGTAATAGCTCATATTGGCTATGGGGGTACTTGGTGTTGGGTCCTGTGGACACAACAGGGAATAGCCACAGGTCCCTCTTCTCAGGGAGCGACCAGTAAAGATCCCAGAGGATTTCAGCACAGTGTTAATAGGGCAGTTATGCAATAGCAGCAGCATGACCCTGGTGAGGAAGAACAGGGGACCAGGATTGGGGAGCAGAGGTGTCTGGGGAGGCTTCTGGGGTCAGTGGAGGTAGGTAGAAAGGATGGATAGAAAGAATTCAGCTCATCCAGGGGGCTGTGGAGAATGTAGCTCAGAAGCAGCTGAATTTTCCCAACTTATGGATTATTTCATTAGTGGCTAAGCGTGGTTCACAGTTGTTTTATATGAATCCCTTGAAAGGTGTTAATGGGACCTTCCACAGCATCAATGGAAGCGTTAAAAATAATAATTAGTATCAGTGGTATTGGTGGGAAGTAGGAGATGCTAACTGGAGCATGGTGAGAAGAAGGAAAATCAAAACAATCGATTAGCATTTCTCAATCCAATATACAAACTTCAGAAATTATGTCCTGCACTTAAGAGGCTAAATTCCACCAAAAAAATTCAGGAAATCAAAGTGTACCAATCGGTTGTGATTTTTTTTTTCCAGCTAGCACTGAAGGATCTTTCTAAAACTTCCAGGAAATGGTGTTCAGTGACTGCAATAGACTCTTCCTCAAAAGAGCTGGGTATCTGGGAAGGTCCTAGAGGGTCTGTGCGATCATCACTCTTACCATTGAGAGTCTTGAGTGGAGAGCAGAGGGGCCAGGAGAACAACTTGTCTGTACACCTGGCGTATGCCCCAAAGTAGAGACCTTTTCCCATCATCTCTCCCTTCCTTTCTCTCTCCCTCCTTCCTTGTTTCCTTCCACTTTTTTCCCCACCCTCCTTTCTTACTTTCCTCATATTTTTACTTCTATTATTATCTGATATGTGTTAATGATCAAACATTCAAAGATTACAATAGGTATATATCTGAAACATAAGTTGCCCACATCCATCTTTAACCCCCTTGTTTCCTGTTCTGCCGATTGGTTTTCTAACTAAGGTTATGGGTTTTTTTCTGTTGAGAAGAACACGTGGTTGAGCTACAAATTTGAGCAAAAACACCATGGTAATCATAAGGAAGAACTCTTGCCTGATCCAAACCCATTCTAGAAGATGAGAGAGGGAGTCCTATGAAGTTTTTGAAGTGCTATGTGGCTCATCAATTTATCCCTCTCTCCTCCAGAGCACTGGGACACGCTCTCAGAAGGAGATTCAAGTTTGAGAGGCACAGATACAGTAAACAGCACACTGACTTGGAGATTAGACAGACCTGTGTTTGAATTTTGGCTTTACCCTCACTCATAAGCTGTATGATCCTCTGTAAATCACTGGACGTCTCTGAGCTTCAATTCAGAGTCTGTAATGTAAAATGGGAATTTTTTTTAAAGGTTATTTATTTATTTTTCAGAGACAGAGAGAGAGAGAGAGAGAGAGAGAGAGAGAGAAGGAGTCAGAGAGAGAGGAAGGTGGAGGGGCAGAGAGAGAGAGGGAGAGAGAATCCCAAGCAGACTTCATTCTCAGCACAGGGCCTGATGCGGGGCTCAGTCTCACGACTGCAAGATCACAACCTGAGCCGATATTAAGAGTCGCATGCTTAATCGACTGAGCCACCCAGGCACCCCAAAATGGGAATTTTATATCTACATCCTTGGATGATGAGAGAATTACACAGATTGATATGTAAAGCATTGCCTTTTTCTTGAGAAAGTAAACTGTTTTCCAGTTTCTCTAAGAAACTGCACACATTGAAAGTACATTTTGACCAGTGTTGATATGTGCATATGCTATGAAACCATCACTACAGTTGAGATCACAAGCATTTTCAATCAGCCCGAAAACGTCCTCATGCCCCCTTTACAATCCACTTCTCCCTCTGCTCCCTTCCCCGGGCAACCACCGATCTGCATTCTGTATTCAGAGATTAGTTTCCATTTTCTCAAACTATATATAAAGGGAGTCACACCGGGTGTCCTTTTGTTTGTCTGCTTGGCCTAGCTTCTTTCACTCGGCATAACGATTTTGAGATTCATCTATGGTGTTGGGAAGAACAATAATTTAGTGCTTTGTATTGCTGAGTAATATTTTCTTAACTGTACTTTTCAAGCCGTTAAGGCATGCCTTAACATATACAACATCCTGGAGATCTGGAAGCCAGAAAGATCTTGTTGTCTCTCATCCTCAGAAACTTTTGCTCACTATTATAGTCTCCTTTGATGCATGATGTCTATTCCTCAGCTAGACTATTGAGGCCCTTCATGAGTCTGCTCCTTGGACTGAACCAGTATCTTTCCCCTCTGCTGACCAGCCTAATTCCTCGTTCTAGCCCAGGCTGGGCCTCCCGGTCACCCACACTTCCCAGGATCTCTTTAGCGTCTATGCCTTGGCTTGGCCATTGCTGGGCCATGGCCAGGAACACAGTCTCTCACCTCCTCGCCTCTAAAAATCCTACCCACTCTGTGGTGGTCTTACCCCCTCCAGGCCCTGCTGCTTCTCCAGCTGTCCTTCGGCCCCTCTACCCAACATATAGGTCTCACAACTCAGCATGCGTAACCAAGCAGGCCCCTCCTCCCTTCAGTCAACAACCTCCAACTGGCAGCTTCACATCAGGCTGTGAGCTGAGCGTGGGAATAGGGAGAGAGGCAAGATATGGTCAGCCCCTTTGGGATGCTCACGGTCCAGGGCTGGGCAGGGAGGCAGCCAAGGGCTTCATCCTGCCTGTGGGTAGACGGAAGATAGAGGGAGAGAAAGAGACTGTGTGCATGTCTGTCTGTCTGTCTGTCTGCAATGGGGAAATGGGGATGGGGGTCATCCAACCATTCTTTTCAATTTGTCAGGGACATCACTGGAGCAAGGAGCAAGCTTTATACACCTCCTGTCTGCTCCTATCTATATAGGGCTAAACGGAGAAGATAATCCATAAATATTTAATTGATTCGTGAAGGAAAAAATGGACCAAAGAGTCTCCCCAGCTCTCCATGAAGACATCACACCTAACAATGAAAGAAACCCACAGCCAGGTATGAATCCGCAGGCTGCCAGTGTCACCTCTGTTCGAATTGGGACCTGGACAGAGAGGCTGGTTTCTTTAGCAGGGCTGCAGTTCTGGATGCTGCTCAGAGGTTGGGGATAAGATCAAGCCTCTGGCTCCAGAGGCTTCTCGAACACTTTGCTGTCAAAGAAGCAGCTCATCTTAAAGCCCGACACTAAAATCTCTCAGGCACTGCACCACCACCCTGACTCTCCACAAACACCCGAGGCAAGAAGGACTGTGCCCAAACTTCCCATTTGGCAGGTGAAGTCGCTGAGGCACAGGGGGTGGTGTGCTAAGACACCTCCAGCAAGGGTGATCGGATTGACTTGTCCCCATGTTCCCAGGACTGTTCTGGTTTTAACGCTTGAAACTGTCATGTTTCAGGACATCCCCTCCCCCGCAGTCCCAAGCAAATGGGAATGGTTGGTCACCGCAGCTTCAACTCACATCCTCTGGCCCACATTTTGCTTTAGTCCAAGGACTCCGGAAATGTGATCACCCGACCAGCGGCATGGGCATCACAAACCCTAGGGGTGGCCATCAGCAATCTGTGTTTTACCAAGCTGTCCAGGAGCGCCTCCTGCTGCCCACTCAGCTTTGTGAACCACTGCTCTAGCCACGTCTATTGCAAACAGCCTCACGCAGGAGTGTCTCACCAGCTTCTTCTGCCTCTGTTACATCCCCAAGAGCTCCTACTTTGCACCTGTAGCTAATCTGATGCAGTGCTGCCCGGAGAAGTTGGGGTGGTGCCTGTAGGAACTGCCTGAACCCACATAGGGAGTAACATCCCCTGAGGCGACAGGAGACAGAGGTAGTTGGAAAGCCATCCTTTTGCCACCCCTTCGGCCAGCAACTTGACCACGCAGTCTATACCTAATCCACAATGAAAATTAATTACGATGAAATAAAGGAAAAACTCAGTGGTTCAGTCTCACGAGTTGCATTTCAGTCATCCACGCGTGGCTGGTGGATGCTGTACTGGGAAGCACAGAGCGCATTCTCAGCATCACAGAGAGCTCTGCTAGACAGTTCTTATTCCACAGAGCCCGGCACACTGGTGACCAACTGGAGAACGTTGCATTGCATCGGCTTTTCTTCACTCCCTCTTGTGCCCCACGCAGCCCCCTCAATCTCGTCCCTTGAAATCATGCAAGCCTTTGTCTCGGGCTCAGCTTTCCTGGCACAGGGGTGGGAGGTGGGGGTGCAGGCACAGCAAGGGGAGCTCCCAGGGCAGAGCCTGTCCCGACTCCAGCCCCATCACTGGTCCCAGCTCCCACCATCCCTTTGTCCTTGGTGTCAGGCTGAGCAGGCCAAGCATGGATACGCTCTACCGCAGGCCCAGCAAACACAGGCGGATGATGGAGTCTTTACACTGAGAACTGTAACCTGAAGATGACGGGAGAAGAAAGCCTTCAGAATGAGCCCTTTTGGACAGAGTTTTGCATTGACTTTGAGAAAAAATTGGTGCTACTCGAGCTTTTCTTTCCGCAGGAAATAGGTCCCCATGGCAGGGCATGTCCGGACAGAATGGCTCGTGAGCTAGGAAATCCACAGTGGCCGCACACAGCCTTGATTTGAGACCCTGATTCCCACAATCCCTTGTAGTTTGTGAATAATGCTATTTTCTTAAAAAAAAAAAAAACCACTCTTATATTTTCTTTTCTTTACAACTCCCTCAATATTATATGTGTGGAACGGTCCTACAATTGGCTGTTTTACCTTAAAGACTGATTAAGGGTGATGGTGTCTTGACATCTTTTCAATTCAGTTCAATTTGGCAAGCATTTATTGAGTAATTATGGTGGGCCTAGTATAGTGCTTTCTACTTCAGCAATAATTTGAAGCCCAATTTGTTCTTTCATTAAAAATAATCTAATAGCATTTATATATATAAATATATATAATTCTTCATTTTGACAAAAACCTACCAGATTTTCATATGTTGTTACTGCGTCTTTGGAGTAACAGCTTGATTTCAATAATCAGTATTTCACTGCTTTCTCTTTAAAAAAAAAGGAGATGTTCTTTTGGATGACAAATTTATTTGATCAATAATTGCATCAATTCCTGCCAAAAGCACATACTAGCTGCCCAAGGTGAAATTTACCAGCTTCCAATTTTTAATTAGTCTGTATCTCCTTTACAGTTGGAGCTTCTACCAAGGAATCAGAGCAAAGTAACTCACTGAAGAAAGGCAAGCCATGCAGAAAATGCCAATATCAATTTTCTAAACAAGTCATAACTTAAATGCCACCCACCCAGCTCTCAGCCCTAAGCTTTAAAGGGAGACACAATCAAAGAAACTGATTGGGAAGGAAAATTATCAATTAATGAAAGAAGTTAAAAGGAAAAAAGAATGCATAAATAAACTGGAAAAACAAATTGCAACTGAGGCTTGTTATTTTCAGTCTGAGAAGGAATGACTTCTCTGTTTGGACTCATCTGTCTTTGCCTCTCAGTGGCCCAGCGCTAAGATGAGACAGTGCAGAGGCACCTGGGTGGCTCAGTTGGTTAAGCATCTGACTTCAGCTCAGGTCATGAACTCACAGTTCGTGGTTTGAGCCCTACGTCGGGCTCTGTGCTGACAGCCCAGAGCCCGGACCCTGCTTGGGATTCTGTGTGTGTGTCTCTCTCTCTGCCCCTCCTCTACTCATGCTCTGTTTCTCTCTCTCAAAGATAAATAAACATTACACAAAAAAATTTAAGAGGAGACAGTGCAGTTCCAGGAAGGGGATGCACCCTAGAACCAGGCGGAGGAGGCCTAGGGTACAAGTCTGGCTCTGCCACCATCTGGGGGACTTGTGACCATCTCCTAAACCCTCCTTAAGTCCTTATTCCTCCTTAAAAAAATAAACGTAATGCAAACATTCCCTTGTTCAGCCCCACAGACCCCACCTGCTCACTGGAGAGGCCGGACAAGATCTGGAGCTGAAAGTGAAGCATTGATTATCCGTGAGGAGGAGTGAAAACTCTGCGTGTGGGCCTGGATGCCTGTGTACGTGGGTATGTGCTCTGCTGCATGATGTCATTGTGTGAGTGTACCAGTATCTGTGTGTGCATGTGTGCAACCTACTAAAGTACATAGACTTAGGCTCTCAGAAAGATGAGGGAGTGCATGGAAATGGTCAACACCAACTTCCAGCTGATGAAAGCTGGAAGATTTGGTCAGAGAAGGTCACACAGGGCTTCATCTGCACTGGTGATGCTTTCTGTTTTAAGCTGAGTAGTAGGAAAACTCTGTTTTGTTGTATTAGTCTTTAGAAACTTCTGTATTATGAAATCCATCCATCCATCCATCCATCCATCCATCCATCCATCCATCCACCTTTCTATGCATTCATCCACCCACCCACCCTACCTACCAACCAACCAACCAACCAACCAACCAACCAACCAACCAACCAACCCACCTACCTACCAACCAACTGACCAACCGACAGACCAACTTACCTACCTACCTACCTACCTCCCTACCTTCTTACCTAAATAACAAAGGGTAAAACAAAGGGTAAACCTCTGGTTGCAGGAGGAAAATATGAGGTCTGAAGACCGTGACAATCGCCAGATGGGACCTCATCCCCAGCTCTCCTGTGCATCCCTGTATATCATTTTGGGGGGAGATGACAGCTCAGTTTTAGGAGAGAAAGCCATTTTGAGAAGTAATCATCACTTCCCCTCTGGAAACCGAAGCTCAGAGACTCTTTTGCAATGGAACATTCCCTTGTTCAGCTTTGGCAGGATGGGTTGCAAATGGTAAAAGTTGGCGTGCCCGAAATTCTAAAGCAGTACACACACTATAAGACAGTGTGGACTAGAGAAATGTGTGTCTCTTGTGAACTCAGACCTAGCTGCAAAACTCAGTTCCTCTGACCACCAGCTCTAGGAACTTTGGCAAATGACCACACCACTCCGTAAGGTGGCATCCTTGGTGTATACAGGATACTAATCCCCCTCCAAGCAGACAGAGATCACTCATGGGACAAAGGAAGAAGAGAGAGAGGAAGGAATCTTTGGGCCAAAAAAAAAAAAAAAAAGTAACAGACAAGTTACTTTGGTCTATAAAGTGTTCTAAAAAACTGGGGATTTTTTGGTCAGTATTTTTACACTCAAGAGATTTCATGGGAACCCCCAGTTTCCAGCTGGTTGGAGAATCCCAAGTCCAGCCTCACTGGCCTTCATTCGCATATGCTGTAGTAGGTGGTAGTTCTATAGGCACCACATGCTGTCCGGCCCATCCCAGCCCCTCCAGGCCCACTGCAACCCCTGTGTCACCATCCACACCCAGAGCCCTAGAGGGTGAGGCTGCTGTTTGTAATCTTTGAGGAAATATGAGTGAAGGACCTAGTTCAATGGCATATCCTCACCATCCTTTGGCAATCAGGATATGTAGTTTCTGGCTGATGTGCTTAGTGTCTGAAGGAACCCCACTGCTGAGCTTTATTTCTCTGGGATTGACACGGACAATTGCCTGCCTCCTCCAGGAAGCATCCCTGTCTGCATGCCTGTCCTCTTTGGACTAATTAGCTAATGTGATGCAGCAGCTTATGCATGGACGGTTGGTGGTTGAGAGGGGTGGGCTGGGCTATCATTGGGTTTCTGTTCGCTTTCCTATTTCTTGTGGTTTCTAGGCTAGTCTCCGTATCTGATAGTTTCTTTTCTAATCCCTATCAGAGGGCTCCCTCTAGGATTCACCCCCACCCCTCCTCTCAAAATTTGCCACTTCTAATCAGCTGTGGGGTGAGGAATCAGGCTACCAAGCTTTTTAAATGGAAGAGCTTTTATCCATAACATCTCAATGAGTGGCCTGTGAATGGGGGCCTGGGGGTATTTCTCAGAGTAAATTAATCAGGTAGGTAGAAGTGTTTCCCCAACCCGCCCCCCCTCCCCCATGCTTCTGGATGAAGAGATAATGGGCAAAATAATGGGGATTACACAACTCTGCACCCTGCCTCACCTGAAGTGAGAAGCCACCTACACACCCCTTCCCAGGCACCAGGAGCCCTGAGGCCGATGTGATAAGCATGAGCTTGATAGAATTTTATTTGTTTCTTTTTTTTTTGTTTTCTTTCTTTATTTTTTAATTTCTGAAAGTTTCTCAAACTCCATGAGCTCACTGAGAGCAGGAACCCTCTCCCTCCTGGTAGGTGCCACCATACCTTCGACATTATTGGCACTAGATATTTGTTAAAATGAAAACAACTTGTTCATATTAGACTCTGGCATTCAAGGAACCCATGTGCATTTATTTATGAGCTCACTCAGAAGCATTTTACAGAGTTCCTACTCTACACGAAGTGCTCTTTGAATGAGATTTTACATATTTAATGATGTCACTCACTCCTTGTGAGGCTGTCTGCCATACACGTGGACACACACGGTCTCACAGTCACTTGTCGACCTTAAGCCTTGAAAGGAGCTTTAGGGAAGCTCTAAACCACAGCCACGTGCTCTCTGTGGTGTGTGGGACAAACATCGTTGGCCAATCACGTCAATCATGTCACTCTTTTTACTGAACCTCGATCCTACCTCAAAATCCTCCTCGGTCCCAGGAAGACTACCAACCAATCAGAATTGGCCTTGGGATGGATGTACGTTATTTGCCATCCCAGATCAAGTTGAGTATACCAAAATCCTCACTATACAAAGGCGGGGCTGTCCTCAGACGTGCCGGGCCATTCGCTCCAATTCTCAAGAGTTTCCCTGCAGCAAGACTGGCCTGTCTGTGCCCAGTGCCCCTCCCCTACAAGCCCCGGTGTCCCTGCGTGTGAAGTGTGCAGGAAGCTGGCCGCCACCCCCCCCCACCCCCCAGCCCCGTGTGTGTTACGGCACACTGGAAGGTGCTCCAGTTCAACATCTAAAACAACTGAGCAGAAATGCAGTGTCTACTGAGCTGTCTCAGAATCTGTGCAAGGAGCGTTCGTCCACTATGCACAGCAAAACATCCTGCACATTCTCTTTCTCAGCTCCTCACAGGCATGGCAGCTGCTTCTCAGTTACTTTCCTTACTCTGCTAGCTCGGAAATTCTCCTCACGCCAGCCCGCCTTGCCTCATGCCGTCCTCCCTCCTTATACCTCCCACATAGCTCCAGTCTACTCTCTTCCACCAGTAATCCTATGCCTTTTTCAATGCAAATAAATCCAGCCTGACGTTCTTCCTCTCAATTGCCCTGCTCACCCATGGCCGTGATTCTGTACCAAAAGGACACAGGATCTGACATGACAGAGCTGACATTCCTCTTATGGGGCAGAGGAGGGGAGAGAACGTGGATGCTGAAATGGTAGTATTGACTTCTTTTTACACATATATTATTATGTAAGATTCAGGAATCTCAGGGTGTAGCCTACTTTGGAGATTTCTTCTTTCTTGTTAAAATTTTCCTTTATTGAGGAGAGGACATGGAAATTTCAGTTTGATGCCTGCACAATTCCCCAAGCTCCCTTTTCTGGCCCAGGCCCTGTGCTAGGGCTATAGGCACAGAGGGGAACAAGGCAGGGCCCTGACTCTGGGCATGAACACACTGCATGGGGATGGACAAGAGAGTGGGGGCTGGGCCAACTGCCAGGTGATGGCCCACTATGCTCCTGCAAGGTCCTGCTCACTTGTGGGGCAGATCAAGAGGCAATGATGGGTGTAGGTTCCCCAGGGCAGAATGAAGGAGGCCTGATCATCATCTTAAAGGTATTTGAACGAGCAAAAGGGGGGACTAGTTGCTCATTTTTCCCCCTTCTTTGTTCATTTGGCAGCTATTTTACTGAGCATATACTATGCACCAGGCATCTGATGGGTACTGGAGACATGGGGACAAATAAGGCAGACCACTGGCCTTGAGAGGCTCGTGTTCACTAGAGTTCACCAGATGTCACCTGATTTCTTGAATTCACCTAGTTAGGTCCTGAGTAGAGATGGCTACATTGTTACAGGGATCAAGAAGACAGGTCACTTCAGAGATGGTGACTTGGCAGAGCAAATCAGGGGTTTCCTGAGAGGACAGCCATCTGCCCATACCCATCACTGACCGTTTCTTCCTTCTCCATGTATTCCTTGCTCAACTCCTAGGAGTACATTCTGGGCTGCCTCTTTTCTTTACTTTTTTAAAATTTTTATTAAACATTTATTCATTTTTGAGAGTGAGAGAAACAGAGCGTGAGCGGGGGAGGGGCAGAGACAGTGGGAGACACAGAACCAGAAGCAGGCTCCAGGTTTTGAGCTGTCACCACAGAGCCTGATGCGGCGTTCGAACTCACGGACCACGAGATCATGACCTGAGCCAAAATCGGATGCTTAACTGACTGAGCCACCCAGGCGCCCCTTGGCTGCCTCTTTTCAATGAACCCAGGCCTCTGACAGCTCCAGCTTATTGGCTCAAGCCTGGTCACCCAGAAGTGACCTGAACACCATCCAAGTGTCCCAAACTCTGGTGTTGAGCCTGCAGCAGTTGGTGGGAGTTCTGCAGCCTTGGGCTTGTCCCTGTCCTTCCCCAGTCAGGGCTTCCCTGGAGGCATCTGAATAGGGAAGCCTCACAGTGGATGAGCTCGCGACACATAAAACACCACTGGGATAAGCCCCGGAGACATAATGTCGAGGGAAAGAAGTAAGACACAAGTGTCTCTGCTATATGATTCAATGTTTTACAAAGGCCTGCAACAGACAAGGTTGATGGATGGTGACAGAAATCAGAAGAGTGGTTACCCTGGGTTGGGAGGTAGGAGGTCTAGAAGGAGCAAGAAGGGGCTTTCTGGGGTGCTGACAGTGTTGCCAGACTTTATCTGTACAGGAGCTACATACTTGTACATATAGTAAAACCTAGGTTTGCGAGCATAATTCTTTCCAAAAACATGCGTGTAATCCAAAGCACTTGTATATCAAAGCAAATTTCCCCATAAGAAATAATGGAAACTCAGATGATTCGTTCCACACTCCAAAATATTCCTATAACGATGACTACGGTAATCTACAAGATAATAAAGAAAATACAAAATATAAGGAAAAACAAACAAATCAACTTGCACTTACCTTTGAAAACCCTCATGGCTGGTGTGACAGAGACAAGAGAGAGGAGGGTTATCGTGTAGGACGACTTTCACTATCGTTAACAGAACCACCGCTATCTATTGGCTCAGTGGAATCTCTTTTCATGCCGCTTTAACAAGGAACCTATCCAATGACACTTGCTTTTGCCTCCTTTTGAGGATTTCATGGAAATGTGACATTGCATTGACAATCACCCACAATCCCACAGCGAGCACACATGTGCGAGAGAGAGGAAGAGAAGAGCCATCGGCTCACTTGTGATCATGTGACATTTGGCATCACGTACTACTTGTATTGCAAGACATCAGTCATTTATCAACTTAAGATTTATTAGAAATGTTTGCCTAATTTGTGGAACATTCGCAGAACAAGTTATTTGCAATCCAAGGTTTCACGGTATATGTGAACAACAATCCTTCTATGCCTGTAAAATTATTGAACTTCACTATATATAAATTATACCTCAATTATTAAAAAAAAAAACCCAAAACCTTTGGACATTGGCAAAAAGGTCATTGTGAGTGTGCAAAGGTAAGTTCACTCAAGTACCAGAGAGTTCAGGGTACTATTCTTTCCCACGCTCTGTGCTGGGCCTGGGATGGAAATGAAGAAGCACAGGGCTCATTCCTGCAGAGTTCAAGGTCTGGCCAAGGATGGCCATGTTCCCTGAACCAGGATAGGAGGCAGCCAGAGGACAAGAGACAGCTGGCCGTGTCCTGAAGGGTGAGCAGCCACCAGCCTGAGGAGGAAGAGAGGCAGGGCTCTGCAGACAAGGAGGTGGTCTGCGAGAAGGGAGAGTGGAGGGGAATCTTGAGTAGTCTGCTGCATCAGGGCATGACAGAAAGCAACGCTGGGAAGGAAGGCAGGGGCCAGAATGGGCTGCGAGGACCACGTTGCCCGAGAACACCTGTGAGCACTTGCGTGTGCTCCTACTATCTCACCTCATTATTTAGGCCCCAACTATCCAGGAATCTAGAGAATGACTTAACATAATCCAGTGTAGACTCATCAGTCTTGAGTACCAAGTAGATGAAGGAGGTCTGGGAAGGGCCTTCTCAGCGCACCCTGATCACGCCTGCCACCTTATTCAGCAGACCGCAGACAGGTCAGTGGGGCTGGGTCTGCAGCAAGGTGCGCCTCGGACCTGCTATCTGGCCTGCACGGGGAATGTCATCTAGCATCGGCAGAGAGAGTCTAGGTTGCTCATTTAAGATCCAGGTTAATCCTTCCTCTGAAAGCACCACTGTCATGGCCAACAAAGAATTATTGCTTGTCTACATGTATTGTTTATTTCCTCCTTCAATAAAGCCTCACAGAACACAGATATTCCTTCATTTCCATTTCTATTAATTGCAGTGTCTTTGAGGTGAATAATAAGACCAGGCAATCAATAGTAATGATGGAACCACCGAGCACAAACAATATCTTCTCCAATGTCTCTCCCCCAGCATTTATCTGCTTTATTAAGTGGCAAAGTATATTATTAAAAAAAAAAAAAGTACACCAGTAGGGGAAACAAATCTACAAATAATTATTTAAAAAATTAATCGTGGTATAATTCAATTATGCAGCATGCAAAGCAGGAAAGTTCTCTTAATTACAACAGAATTGAATAGAACATTCTTTCCCCTTAACCTTGTTATTTTTCAAGGTGAGCTATTATGAACTAAATTCTAGCACGAAGTTTTCAATAGTTTCTCTTTGCAGCAGTGTCTGCAGAACTATTCATAAGGAATCTGTCTTGGGCTCGATGCAATTGGAGATGGCTGGAGGAAAAATAGATAACTGGAGGCTACAGGGGTGAAAGGCAAGGAGCACGGGGCTTTGATGCAGGACATGGAGGAAACAAAGCCAGTGACCTTGGAGGAAACAATGCAACTCCTCAAACTTGCAACTTACCTCATCCTCCCTGCCTACCCGAGTTCCAGGAACAATGAAATGGTTTAATATACACAGAGATCTGAGACCCCAGGTACTCATAGCTGATCTTACCAGTGCTTGTACCCATATCCCCCCCTGGCCCAGGTCTGAATTTACCTGCAGCTCCACGCACTGCTCTGTGTAAGGTGACAGCTTTTTACCTCAGGAGCCTGCACCTCCCTGCTTCTCTGGCCAAGAGCTTTCTGCCACTGTCTTTTGCTCAGCTGCCTAGGAGAGCAGCCCAGAAGTACTGACCCCCCCAGAGGCAGCACTCAACCAAAGAGGGACTTGTGTCAACAAATAACTCCAACTCCCCCATCCTTTGGCACATTCAACATGATACCAGTGATCAACCATCCGAGGCTACAAGGGGCTGAGTGGATTCTCGGTAGGCTAACGCCGGGTCAGTCTGGACTGACTGGGATGGTTGGCCACCCTAATGACATCTCAGGAGATCCCCAGTGGGATGGGGCCCAGATGCTCACAGCAGTAACCTATGCATTCCTTTACTGTTTGTTGGGTTTTCTCCCTTCCCTGACTCAAGGTCTCCACTCTTGCACTTGAGCTTCCTAGGGCCACTCCCACATCCAAGTCCTTGTGTCTGGGGAAACCCAGCCTGAGAGAGCACTGGCTACATGGTGGTTCCTTCCCTCTGCCCTAGCTTGTGCCTCCACTCCAGACCCTTTCTCACAATGGCCAAGAGTGTGGGCTGAGGTGGGCAGGGGCATGGTAATAAAACCACATGGGACAGACTGCCTGCTGGAAGTCAGGAGACTCTCGGGGACTCCACAGTGGGCAAGTTGAAGGAAATGTGCATACCCCACGGCCTCAGTTCTGGGCAGTGTCAGCTGGTTCATTCTCCAGACACCAGAGCTCGTTTCCACCTTGTGTGACTGAACTTACATGAATTCGCACCTTGGTGAGTTACAGGTCACACAAAGGATACTTCGTTTGCAGCAAATAAAGAGATCACAGGGAATAACTTCCAAAGCCATGACTCCCCGGGTAGGGGTGAGTGGGTTTCTTTTATTTAGTGTTAGGATTCATATTCGGTGGGGGTGCCTGGGTGGCTCAGCTGGTTAAATGTCCAACCCAGGTGTGATATCACCGTTTGTTTGTTGAGTTCGAGCCCCCCATCAGGCTTTGTGCTGACAGCCCAGAGCCTGCTTTGGACTCAAAGGGGAGCTTTGTCACCCTAGGTACAGGGGGACATAAGGTCATGCATGTGCCTTAAGGAAGCATGCCTATAAAACACTGTGTGTTATGTAAATAAGGTTTGTCCTCCTCCTTGAGCGTCTGTGTTAATATTCTTAAAATTTTTTTTAACATTTATTCATTTTTTGATAGAGACAGAGTATGAGTGGGGGAGGGATGGAGAGCGAGGGAGACACAGAATCTGAAGCAGGCTCCAGGTTCTGAACTGACAGCATAGAGCCTGAGGTGGGGCTCGAACTCACAGACCATGAGATCATGACCTGAGCTGAAGTCGGACGCTTAACCGACTGAGCCACCCAGGCCCCCCTGTGTTAATATTCTAACAAACAGGGGTAACTGTGGGGCAAGGGGAAGGGGCTGTGGGCATGCTCCTAGAGCTGGTATAAACTGGATGGGGTTTCCAGTGAGGAATACAGAACTTCCCTCACTTTGGAAACAGCAGTGGGAATTTTTATCACTGATTTATTGTCTCTGTTATGGTATGGCTAATTCCAGGCCCGGTAGAGACTTAGATTTTGCATTCCCTTTGTCCCCTTTAAATCCTTTACTCCTGAGGTTTTTGTGTTTCTTTGTAATTCTGACACCTCCTAGGCAATTCTGTGAGAGTTGTGCTTGGGCCAGTAGAACCCATAGGGCACAGATTGCAGAAGATAGATGGGGCTTCAAATGACTTCTCTTGTGTCCGAAAGCTAGGTCTCATCTTTCCTTTTTCTGGGGCCCCCTGACTCTTTCTGCTTATACTTCATGCATTCTCCACTGTTCCCACGCATGTGGAGCTACTTTGGGTGGGAGAGGAAAGGTGCATTCTTTGCTCCTGGGAGGAATATGGGAAGGCAGGTCTCCAGTCCGTATCCAGGTTCTCTAGCCAACCCACATGACAGCCTGGGCCACCAGACCTCCCTTGTCTCTGGTCTCCAGGCCCCCGGTACCTCTGTATCTTTGTTCTTAGGCCCCTCTGCTTACAACCTCCTCAGCCTCTCCAAATCCTACCCAACCAAGTATGAGCTCATATCACCCAGGAAGCTCTCCTTGAATGGTCACAACACATACCAACCTCAATCTTTCCATGGCTTGTGTCCCACTTTGTATTAACTCACCGCGGCTCATGGTTCTGCTGCTTCCCTAGCCAGAGGTGAGTGTCAAAGGGATGGAATCTGAGCATAGTTGTGTGAACCGCATGGGTCACACAGCGGGGCTCAGAACCTGCTTGTGAGGTGATGGGCCATCATGGACATGAGTCAGAGGCCCCTCTGGTGCTCCTGAGGAGCAGACCCTGAGATGCAGGTTCTTGTGTAAGTGATTCATTAAGAAATCCTCCCAGGGGAGATTGTAGGAGCTGGGAATGGCCAGACAGGGAAAGGTGGAAGACAGGCAAGGATGAGATCTCAGGCAAAGCCCCACAGAGAGTGGCTTTACTCGGATCCCGCAGGTAAGACCTGGAGAATGACACACAGCTTAGAGTTGTCCTGACTTGAGGCAAGGGAGCTGGACTTTCAAATTTTGTTAGACAGTCTTTGGTTCAAGGGTGTTGGGGCCGGGAGCATGGGTCCCCAGGCACTTCTGCAGATGAAGTGCTTCCAGCAGCCCAAACTCAGTCGGCCAAAGAAGAGACTCAGGTGCTGGCCATGGAGCCACAGACAAGGGGGCCCCTGCTGTCCCCTCTGGCTACGTGGGCACAGCAAAGCCTCGTACGCTACAAAAGTCACTGCTATGTAAAAGCAAGTATCTGACATTTCCTCAGTTCCCAGCTAAATTCTGGCCCACTTGGCCTAGCTCATCTTATGATCTGTGCCCACCCTTTGCCCTCTGACCCCTGATAGCTTTTCTTCACTTCTTAGGTCTGATGACACCACTGTCCCATGCACCCAGACCTCTGACTTGCCTCCTTGAAGATAAGCACACCCTCTCTCTGACTGTGCTACTTCTGGTAGCTCTGGGAATAACCCACCCTGCACTCTGGGAATTATCCTGGCTCATGACAGGTCTGTCCTGTCTCAACTCTCCCAACACCCTGGACATCAGGATTTTCAGGACCTGTGGATACGACTATTGCTGCCTTAATGTCCTGCTGTTACTGTGTGAAGATGCCAGCTCACCGTTGACTGTTTTATAAGGTAAGTCCTAATAGAGCCAATTTATATAAATGACTACTATCAAAACTGGTTGAATGGACAGAGTTGGGGTAGCGTCAGTCAGACTTTGGGGAGCCTTCCTCACAAGCAGCAAGAGCTGCCCCTTAGTTGTCCTCAGTCAGAGCTCTTCTCAGGTGCTCTGGAGAAGCAGTGCCCAAGTCTTCTGTGCCCCTGACGTCCCTTATCTAGGCATCACAGCTTTGTGTTGACCTGCATGGCCTCTGCTTTGTGCACGCATGCTGCATGTTCTGACCCTCCACGATGGGCTTGTGTGTCAAGCTCAATGTCAACATGCACATGCTTCCAAGAAAGATGTCTTCGAGGTGGGTTCCTCCTGGCTCTTACCCTGGCAATGGGCAGGGGTTACAAGGTAACCATTGCTCACTTGAGGATGCCAATGACCTCATTTCTGTGGCACTGTAAATTAACCATCAAACATCCTCTGAGGGTTTGTGAGCTGCTTCAGTCCTGTCTCAGACCCTCAAAGAGTCGCATGTATGGACAGGGAGACAGTGGGTGAGGAAACCCTTTCCGGTGATAGGAAATGATCAACTACAAAGCACTTTCCTACAATTAAGTATCAGGAGTAAACTTTTGGAAGCCTCTCTCCAGTGCTCCGTCACCCACACCATGAGTCAACAGAGAGGGACTTTGAGGGACTGATTTGTTGGGCTTTCTGAGGAGGCCCCTGGAGGGTGAGGAGAGGATCCAAAAGCAAAAGCATCCATTAGGGATGAATGTGATGACAGGCCCCAGGCTCTGAAAGCAGCTCACAGACTCCTCATAACAGCTTGTATAGATGTCTCCTCTGCACCTTAATATTACTATCCTTATGCATATGTGATATAGGAAAAAACTACGAATTTTGGAATCATGCTAATGCCCAGGTCACATATACCCATGAGGGTTTAGTTTCCTCATCCATAACATTGTGGGGAGGATTAACTAAATTAACACAAGTAAAGTATCTTACAGCATCTTGGATGATTGATATATTTAACAAAATTTTTTTTAATGTTTTATTTTTGAGACAGAGAAAGACCGAGCATGAGCTGGGGAGGGACAGAGAGAGGGAGACACGGAATCCTAAGCAGACTCCAGGCTCTGAGCTGTCAGCACAGAGCCTGATGAGGGGCTAGAACTCACCATGAGAACCATGACCAGAACCATGACCAGATCATGACCAGAGCCAAAGTCAGACGCTTAACCGACTGAGCCACCTAGGTGCCCCGGGTGAATGATATTTTTAAGAAAGAGAGGGAAATAAGTATATTTTCCAACCAGCAATAATTCAAAGATGGTGTGATTCCAAGGGCAACATCATTCTTGAGGAAGTTTGCCCTTAAATTAGTGTGAGATAATCCCCCCATCCTGGGTGCTCTTTGTCTATATCTGACTATATAACAAATGACAATGGAGTGAGAGAACCAAGGAGAACATAGGGGTGGGGGGGTCTGAACCCCCAAAGAACCGGGTCAGTGTATAGAAGAGATATTTCCTCTGAGATTCAAAAGTGAACCAGACTGAAAAGGATATTGTTAAACTTCCTTAAACACTATATAATTTTCCCACCAAGTAATCAATACAATGAGACGTAAAATACAGAATATCAGATTTTAAATAATCTAAATCTTTTTAACTATTATAATCTCATTGATTGGCTACTGTATGCCCCTTTCTATACAGGACATTCTTTTCACACTTATCTCATGAGCTATTTGTTGCTGACCTTATTCATGTCCTACGCATAATGATTAAATTGTAATTCTGTGTCTCATATCAGAGGGGAAGAAACTGAGGCCAGCAACACTAAATAACTTTACCAAGGTCACTCAGCTAGTCTTGGAAAATTTGGGAATGTGAACCTAGATGGTACTTGTTCAAAAGCTCTTGAGTTTTCTTTTCCCACATCACTCCATAGGCTTTTGTGAATTTATATGTGGGCAAAACACAAACAGAGAAGGTGGTCCTTTATCCGGCTTCTCCTTTGCCCCCTACCTCTATGCTAGAAAGGCAGAGAGTTAATGGCTTCACTTTGAAAAACAGCCCTGGCAGCTGCTTTAAACACAGCACTATTATCTTGACAAGCAAGAAATATTAAGGAAGGAGGTGGGAGAATGCAGAGTTGGTTTCTGTTTATACTTTTATTCTAGAAGCTAAGTGTTCGTTGGTTTAAGTAAACACATTTTGCCTCAGCTGGGAACCCACACACATTTGTGTATCTGCAATTCACAAGCCACACTTAGTGAATTTCAAAGGCTTTCCTTCTTTTGAAACTAATCAAGCCTGGTAAGCAGCTTCATGTGCTACTAAATACAGAGAACTTCCAATGAAATAAAGCAATTAGCCTGGAGCGGGGAGAGGCCGGCGGACAAAAGCACTCTGGATAACCTGCAGCTTGCCCTTTCCTGCCTGGGCACTAGCTGGCATTGGGACTTGTGCCCTCTTGTGTACCTGGGGCCCTGATGAGCAGAGGTGACCTCTGAGAGATTCGCGGATAAATGATCTCAGAATGCAATGGTGCTCTAAATCCATTCGATTGGGGGCAATGATGCACCGAGCCATCAGCTGTTTGGTGAGCCAGTACAAAGTGATTATGCTGCTCCCTGGGAAGGAAATCACCCAGAGACGCTGGTGAAGAATTATCTGGCATGAGAATGTTAGGGAGTAATTCCTCGTAAATTATTACTTTGTTGCAAGACTATCCAATGGTGCTAGCTTGTCTCCAGGCTAGGATGAAAGGTCAGATGCAGACATCTTCCTGGGTCTGTTGGAGGGGAGTGATGATGGGAAGGGAGCCGCAAGCCAAGCCCTCCCTTGAGACTACTCTGGACCACAGGTTTCAGAATCTGCTATTGGAAGCCAGATGATAATGCATGTGCTTTTCAACCACTCTGTGGACTGCAATGAAATCATTTGGAAATGGCTGAGTGTTTCTGTGGCACTGGCCATTTCCTGGATCAGGGTTTCCAATTGTAGATCCATAGACCCACAAGGTGGACAGGGCATATCCCTGCATCACTGTCCTGTACACACACAACCTGGCCTCGACGTAGAGGATCATGCTCCTTCCTGGCGCAACACACGAATCCTTTGGGTGGGGCACACTGGGATTGCACTGAGTTGACAGCGGATAGCACGTGTTCTTCCATTCCCACAACCAGACAATAGGCACATCCCAAACAAGGACCTTGTCTCATTTTGTCACAAAGGTGGTTGACAGAGCAAGTAGATGACTGCCATCTGCTGCTTAGGCTCCTGCCTCCCGTGGACACCACCAAGCCGACCGGGGCAGAGCCTGCGTTGTGGAGCATCCGGGTGAGAGCCCAGCTCCAGCGTGGACTCTTGACCTGAGTTTCCCTCTCCTCACATGTGCGAGAGGTTCCAAGGATGGCAGATGAATGAAGGAGGCAACGAACAAGTAGCACATAGTAGAGGCCACATAGTTAGTCCTCTCAGTGAATGAGAGCCATTAAGTCCTCACTAGGACATTTATGCAGTTTCAGTATTACTCTAATTTCCTTGGCATGTTCATCTGTGAAGGTGGGCTTGCTATCAGGTCTTTCATATGTTGGTTCTGAGGCTTAAATGTGTTCCTGTCTGTAAAGATGGGGGCCTGGTAAGAAGCATTGGCTCGAGAAACCATCCTGCATTTCCTCTCCCTTGTTTTCTGCTTGTCTGTCTTCACCGCTTCAGACTTTACCAAATCTTCACAAAACCCCTCTGAGATATGTACAACTATTATTATCACCAAATGAGTAAACTGAGACTCAGAGAGGCTTGGTAACTTTCTCAGGATCACACAGCTAGTGATGGGCTAGGCTTTGAACCCAGGAGTAAGACCCCTTTCTTAATACTCACCCAGATTCCCATGGGGCCAGAAGTACCCAGAAAATGCAGGTCAGGGGCTGCATTTCATGTTATCCCGATTTCCGACAACACTCGATTCTCCATTGGTTAAACATTGGGGCTATGCACACAGAGTTTAACTCAACAGTAGCAAAAGTTTTTCCTTCCAGAAGGGTCCAGTGTTTAATTACCTCCATTTCTGTGCATGCGCTGCAGGCTTGGGCCACTCTGCCCCATATGAGTGTTGATCATTAGATTTCTGTTAATTAATACCAAGTTTAATCTTCTTTGATTACAAACATTGATTGTTGCTGATCTTTCAGCCATCCCTGCCAGCGGGTATGTATCTGAGTTCCAAAACACTCAGGCACCATCATGCCAGGAGAAAGGTGAAATGAAACATTATGCTGGGTTTATGGTCAATTTAATTAATGCAAATGTTCAGCTCGGTTCATTTGGCCCAATAATGCTTTCCAATAAAGCTATTGGGGACAAACACTTCTTGACTGTTTATTTTCTGTGTCCTCTTTAAGAAAAATCCTGTCTGCAAGAAACTGAGCAAGGTATGGCCTAAAGGACACCGCTAAGTTCTGAGTTGTGTCCAGTTCTAACTCCATGGAAAACCTACCTCTTGACTAAAACCCTGAAAACAAAGGTGAGGGGCTCTCAGCAGAGAGAGAGTAAGCCTGTGAATTGGCAGGGCTGATGGCAGAAGGTAGGTGTGAGTGTGAGAGAGACAGACAGAGGGGAAGGGGGAGAGAAAGGGAGAGAGAGGAGGGAGAGGGAAGCAAAAATAGAAGTGGTTGGGGAATGCAAGGTTTACCTGCTAGCAGATTTATTAAAGATTTCCCTGATTAATTTATCAATAGACAAATCTCTACTGAATAATAATATTTCATCTGTGTTGAGCCTGCCAGGGCCCAAAGCACCGCTATATACATTAGGTCATTTGTTTCTCATGACAAGTAAGGTAGGTGCATATTATGGTTTCCATCCTGCACATAGAGAAAATGAGACTTTGGGAGGTCAAGTGGGTCACGTAAGGTTACACAGCATCAGAGTCAAGACGTGGGCCGTATATGCTTCCAGCCAGCTGCCACCGGGGTGCCGTGTACAGGTGTGCAGGCTGCACCTTGCAGAAGGGTGCCTAGGGGCTCCCATGGTTCACTGGCTAGGTCAACACCATGGCCGCATACTGAGACAGACAGAAGACTGGGACCCTTTTCTCTATCTGCACAGCGATGCCTCTGCTTGCCAAGCCACAGTGATGTCTGTAGGTAGTGTCTGTCCAGAAAAGGTGTCATTCTCTAAGGTGTCCCAAAGTGCCACGTGGTGGCTTGCAGCAGCCAGTGCTGCATGCTCACCTCCTCACACGTCAGATCGATCTCAGCACCCGTAACACTACTGGTGGGTAAAGCGCGATCCTTCCCCTGAGGATGTTCCCGGGGTGCACATCAGCATGTCCCCAGAGGCCAACACGGGGTTCGTAAACATGGGATAAAAGGTTGGTCAAAGGGCTGGGTGAGTGAATGCATGAACGCCATGCCCGGTGTGCTCCTTTCACTACAGGTTCCTGGCCCAGACCTCTGCTGGATGATCCTTCCCTCCTCTGAAGACTCAGGGCCCCCGGTCGCTCCCTTCTGGGTCTCAGGCCATTGTGTACTTACTGCTCTTACTAGAAAGTCAACTGTATGAGGGCAGCCACAGACTCAGGCCAAGGAGCCTTCTCGCCACCGTGCTCCAAGCCTGGCATTAAATGTTACTTCCCTCCCCTTTCCACTGCCTTCAATTCATTTCCCACTTTTTTTTTTTTAATTTTTCTTTTAACATTTATTTATTATTTTTGAGACAGAGAGACACAGAGCATGAGCAGGGGAGGGGCAGAGAGAGGGGGAGACACAGAATCCAAAGCAGGCTTCAGGCTCTGAGCTGTCAGTAGAGAGCCCAACATGGGGCTCGAACTCACAAACCGCGAGATCATGACCTGAGCCGAAGTCGGTCGCTCAACCAACTGGGCCACGCAGGTGCCCCCCAATTCATTTCCCACTTTTATGGGGTCTGTTTCTTAAGCACAAATAATATGCTTCTGTGACAGGAGCTAATGAATGTCGATATGGGTATAATTTCATTTCACAGAAATCAATCAGAGTCCAAGAACTGCTACACCTTCCAGGAATGCAGTCTTCTGGGGTGTTCTCCTGAGGCCTTTACCCACTGTTTTATCCCTATGCTGGGGCTTCTGAGCAGTACCAGAATTCCCATGCCTCCAAAGCTCAGGGCAAATGACACGGTGAGGTATGAAAAGGATGGCACTGTCCTTCCTCAGGCTAACCAAAATAAAAATCACTGGGGTTTTCCCTTACACACTCAAAGGTTTGCCTGTCTGTTGACCTGGAGCGTGACAAACCATGTGGCTTCTGCCTGAAGGAGGAAGCAGAGTAGTTCTAAGCACACTGCCCCTCGAGGATGTAGGTATGTCCCCATCTGGCACAGGTGTCCACCTGCCTTCAGCCTCCTTTGGTAACTGCTATCGTTTCACTCTCTCCATTTTGGTGAAGTTCAGCTCTTTTCCCCGACCTTCATTGTTACCTCAATGCACATAGACTTTCGTCTTGCTCTGCAACCCAGAAATGTGCAGCAGACGCAGGGATGGGAGGTGGTTAGGCCAGAGCAGAGGCTTTCTACAACCGACAAAAACTTAGAAGAGCAACACGGAGCTGGGTTTGCTCCAAAATCTCATTTATCTACATTTGTTCATTAGGCTACATTCTCCTCTACCTCCTTCTTAAGGAAGGATCTGAAGCTTCTAGATATTGGCAGGTGCTCAAACAAGTCTTGGTGGACTGACAGGAGGAACTAAGTGTTGTAACAGATAGGAAGATATACAATCTTCCCCAGCTACGCACTCAACTTGATGGCTTGGGAGGAATATGGTCCATTCTCCATCCACCTCAGATTTCCAGGTATCACTGGCTTCCAAATGTTATAGCTCTGATCCATGAATGAAAAACACAGGTCTCACTTGTCCTGATTCTTTCTACCTAAACTCATGGTAGACACTGCTAATTGATCATGACACTGTTTCCTACTGAGGCAATTTCAGCCTTCGAATTCTTTCCAACACAATGTTCCAGATGATAACTAACAATCAGAGTTGGCACATAAAATGCCAACAGTGCTCTTTCCATAGAGCTAAGGACAAATCACTGGTTAACATCCACGGCCAGGTGGAACAACCAGTGGTGCTTATAAACTGGGTCTATTTAAACTTACAGTGAAGGATGATCACTTCTTAGACTCATCAACATCCTGTGTGGTGACCATTAGCTCAACACTAAACTGTCCAAGCTTTGAAACCTGGCATACACTAGATGGATGAAACCAAAACACAAGAGTGGAAATCCAGTCACATTTTCACTTATTCCGCCTCTATTCAAGGCAGAACAACCTACTTAAAACAAATGATAAGTTTTAGCAACCAAAATGTAAAGAGGATAGCAACAGATACATCTTCAGATTGCTCTCTAGTAGCTGAGGACAGGAATTGTTCTTCAGGGATGCATACATGTGGGTGCAGCCAGGCATTTATCTCTTACACTTAAAGGAAACTTGGAAGATGCTCTCTTTGTTTCACAAGAACACCAAAACTACACTCTTATAATATGAGCTCAATACTTTTTCAAGTTTGCCGTTGTCTTTTTGGATCTCACTGTTGCGGGATTTCCAATGTTTTCTTTCTTCCCTTCCTTCCTTCCTTCCTCCCTCCCTTCCTTCCTTTTTTCTTTCACTCTCTCCTCCCTCTCCCTTCTTCCTTCTCCCCCTCCCCTTCCCTTCTTCCTTCTCCCTCAACCCTCTTCCTGCCTATTTACACTTTGATTTCATTCACCTATAAGATTAAGAATTTAGGAGCATCTGCTCAGGGAACCACCCCTTCCCTGCATTCTCTCTGGTGATGAGGGAAAACAAAGGTCAATGGGGAGAAGAAGAGCAAGCCAACACTAAGAATGGGTTAAGTCACCCTCAATAATCCAGGCCCCTGGTTTCTGGCTTCCTGGCGTTAGGCTACTGACTCAGGAGCAGCACTAGAAGGTTTCTTAGGAGCGCCCACGAATCACAGCTGCGTGAATCAAGGCAAGGCAGTGTTGATGTCTGCACCAGCTGTGTTCACCTAGTGAGGGGGCCCAAGACCCCCACAGCCTAATGTTCCCAGTATGGTAATGCCTACTGAATGCATCGCTACAGATCACAAGTGGGAGACTTAGACTGGCACAGATGCCTCCACCTGCCTAGTTTCCCTGGGCCTCTCACCCTGAATATCCTTTTGATGTGTAACATTCTTGCTGACTTACAAACCTGCCTTTTCAGGAGCTCTGTGTGGGAGTGGGAAGAACAGGGAGAATCTTGCCCTTACCTCAGAAACCTCAAAGCACTGATGGTCTTATTTTTCTTCCAGATAAAGCCGGCTTTTATTTCGTATCTGCAGCAGGAGAATCACTTTTAAAAGTCAATGCTGATGGAAAGTGCATTCCAACTGCACTTATTCACACTCAGCGGGGATAGGCTAGCTGGAATGATTGTGTTTTTTCGCCAGAATTTGTTTTCTTGAAGACAGGCCACAAGGGCCTTGGAAGGCCCATGCACAGCAGATCTCTGACCCCATGGTGTCTGCCTAGCCCCAGTCTCTGAGCCCTCTCTGCTATGTTGACAAGTTGTTAGTTCACACCTTCCCATCCCTACCTGAGTCCAAGACTCCTAGGTGAGATTGGCCGAGGGCTCCTGCTCCTAGCTCCCTCAGCCCCTGTGAGCACTGCCTGCGGAGAGCAACTATAGCTCGAGACCGTGTTTGTTTGTACTCTTGTCCCCCAACCAGGAAGGGCAGGGCAGACCCATGGTTGAAGGGCTGGCTGTCTGTAGCTCCACTGTTTGGACCCCGTTCCTGGCTCTGCCGTGTTGTGAGTCAGCTCAGGCAAGTGATCTAGCCTCAGTTACCTCCTCTAAAAAGTGACAATAGTAGAACTTCCTCGTGGGGTCATTGGGGAGATTACGTGGACTGTGATGTGGAATGCACTAAAACGATGACCAGCACATACCCAACACTTTGTGAATGTTGGGAGTGGGGAGGTAAGGAATCAAAGATGGTGAGCTCCTTGGTGGCACGGCCCCGTCAGAATCACTTCTGTAATCTCCACATCTAGTCTGACACAGAGAAAACTGTCGACAAATGTGCGTGGAAGCAGGCCTGTACTCTTAGATTCTCTCCCACTGGGCTGGTTCTCGATGAATAGCCACCATTCAACGAGAACCACCACACCAGCTTCTCAGTTGCCCTAAAAACCACTGACCAGTCCTTTTGTCTCTTTCTGTCACATTCTCCTGGGTCACTTGCCTAACAGGCTAGAGATGATCTCTTGCTACAGGTCAACATAAGGCAATGCAAGGAAATCATCCTCAAAGGGAATCATCATCAACCATAGTCAATTCATGTTATGTGCAGTAGTTATGCTCTATAAAATCACTACAAACACTGGATTAGTGAATTCTGAATCATTGCCCCTAAGGGAAATACAGAGTCAGATTCCTGAAAGCCTCTGATCACATTTTCATCAACTGATGAATATATAACCTGGTTTTATGTGTGTTTCTGTTTAAAGACACCTTCTTTAATACATATTGTTGATTCATTAACACTGAACTCATGACCAATAGCACTATATTTCATGCCTGAACAAAGCTTATCAAACACAAATATTTTTTCCATAAGGTACATCAAAGCCTCTTGTGCTTAGATACACTAGACAGCATTTAACACTATGCTTGAAAGCAATTTTAAACAGCAAAATCACCAACAGAAAAACACTAAAATGAAAAAAAAAAAAAACAGGCACTAAATAGACTATGACAAGGACATTTGTTTACAGTACAAAAAGCTAAAACAAGAGGGCAGAATATCACCTTGTTCAGCCTTAGCTAAAAATGTAGACATTGGGCAACTTAAATTTTGCCACTTTGAATGTACTCAGAAATTACTGTGAAGGCACCATGAGTAATGATATTGGAATTGCAAATAATTTCTAGGAAGTAGGTAGATTTGCAAATACAGAATCGGTGAATAGTGAGGGTTGAGTGTATATGATCTTGAAATAAGAAAGCAACATATTTAGCATGGCATTTGTAATGAATGCCTGTAGAATTGTATCTGCAAATGTTCTCAGACTCAGAGTTCACCTTAAATTTCCTTTCCGGGATTTTTCCCCCCTCATGGAACTTTCAATGAGTAGTTAATATGAATGTTTTATTGTTCTAATAAGGAACAGAAACATAAGTAGAAGAGCAAGCTCTAAAGACATTCTGATAGCTAAGAAAAGCCATGAAAGATACATGGAAGCTAAGAAAAATTGCCAAAGGGACCGACCCAAATGTGAGTCAAAAGTATGGTTCACAAGCACCAAATTTGCAGAGTTATCCATATATTACTGCAAGGACATGTCTATGTGTTACTTAGTGCCTCCTCTCTATAAACAGTCATAATGTTATATGCATATCATGATTTTCATCAGTGAGAAAGCTGATATGGTGAATAGGTTTTGAAAATAAAGATAATTACACAGAAGACTCTTCTTCAGTATGCTTTGTCATCAGACAGCTTCTAGTAATCATCTGGCAAATGTCAGAATAATGGAAATTTCCAATGTATCGTTGAAATTCAAAGAGGTCTTGTACCCCATAGAAAACAGTTCAAAGATATTAAGATGGAAGTTTCAAAAAAAAAAAAAAAAGACAGTAAAGGAAGGGTGGGGTGGGGAAGATGAATAAGGAGGAAGTAATGAAATTTAACTTGAAGTAGAAAATTCGGCCTCGCTTCAGGTTTGTAAAGAATACATATCAGAGCAGCAAATGCGGAATGACAAACCTTGCATCAGAAATACGACTTTCATTCCTGTGGTGGTGCATTTACAGCTTTTCCAAGAATTGGACTAAAGAGAGCCAGAAGAAGGAAAAAGGAAAAGACAAATGAATTGGAGATGACCTCATCCATTATCTATGTCCACATAAAGGAAATAATGCCTTCCCAAAGCTGGGCCATGGATTAGCTGTCAAATAAAACACCTATGGATAAGTACCTGACCTAAGCACAAAGCATTAAAGTAATTTCAGCTACATACATCTATGAGGAAGTCACTGCCCATGTGGAATTAGCAAATTAGTAGAGAGAAGTTTCCACACAGGGCCTTCTTCTCTTAATCTCGAGGTATAGTTTAAATAATTTTACAAAAGGGAGCTAACACAATAAAGGATGCTGAAAACCTATGAATAAAAATGTATAAACGAGGAAATTAAAAATGCCATTAAGCATTGGAGAAAGTGCTTAATTAATAATTAAGGAGTAACAAATTAAAACAAAGATAATTCTTTCTACCAACGTAGAAAAAATATATAATATTCAACACTGACAGAATTTGTCAAGGGGAGAGCACCTGAACACCGTTGGTGGGAAAGTAAAATGACAAATCTGAAAAG
Organism: Panthera leo; assembly: GCF_018350215.1. NCBI lineage: Eukaryota > Metazoa > Chordata > Mammalia > Carnivora > Felidae > Panthera > Panthera leo. The sequence continues at coordinate 122,785,257 of NC_056687.1, forward strand.
AATATATGTGAGGGGTCTTAAAGATATTTATATCTTTTGACTCAGCAAGAACCTCATCTTAAGAAAAGAATCTTAAAAGGAGACTAATATTTTGACACAAAAGTGATCACTATAATACTTTAAAAAACATTTCTGTTTATATCTGCAGAGGTTTGGAAACAACCTACATGCCAGCAGCAGAACTGTTAATTAAATTATGACACATCAGCAGTTTGCAGCCATTTAAAAACGCATTTTCAAGGGGCTCTTGGGTGGCTCAGTTGGTTGAGCATCCGACACTTGATTTTGGCTTGGGTCATGATCTCACGGTTCGTGGGATTAAGCCCCACGTTGGGTTCTACACGGGGCATAGAGCTTGCTTGGAATTCTTTCTCTCCTTTCTCTCTGCCCCTCCCCCCCCCAACCCCCACATATTCTCTCTCTCTCTCTCAAAATAAATAAACTTAAAAAACGCATTTTCAAGATGTTTTCAGTGACATGGGAATAGTTAATGCTATATAGAAAAGCAATTTTGAATTTTGTTAATGTTTATTTATTTTTTAGAGAGAGAGAGAGAGAGACAGAGCGTGAGTGGGAAGGGGCAGAAAGAGAGGGAGACACAGAATCCGAAGCAGGCTCCAGGCTCTGAGCTGTCAGCACAGAGCCCAATGTGGGGCTCGAACTCCCAGACCACGAGATCATGACCTGAGCCCAAGTCAGATGTCCAACTGACTGAGCCACCCAGGCATCCCTAGAAAAATAATTTTGTACACAGAATGTGACCTCATAACAGATACACACATGTGTGTGCACACCCATGCATGTGTACCCTTATATACACCGAACCCTGGAAAGAAAGAGGGTGGAATGGTGGAATACTGACAATGTTTGTCACTCTGTGCCAGTGAGGCTACCAGTGATTTTAAATTTCTTCTTAATAAACAACTGAGCAATGATGAATTTTGAATACAAGAAGATACTATCGTGACACATATGATCTATAGTAAGTTTTTTCCATCATTTCTCCAAGTACTGTGAGACCTTCCTCATTACCCAGGCAGGCTGTGTTACTGTTGATTATTACTTGCCCACTGGATCATGGTTTTCTCCTTCTCACCTAAATGCTTCCCCTTATTAAATCATTTTAATGTCCTAAGTGATCCTCAGAGACTGTTACACTTGTAGTGTGAACCAAAGGCTATTTATGGAGCATACACTTCATTACTGTATTAGTTTGCAGCATATTTGCTTTAAAAGTTTGAAACTGAGGGCACCTGGGTGGCTTGAGTCGGTTGAGAGTCCAACCTCTTCTCCTCCTCCTCCTTCTTCTTCTTTTAATGTTCATTCATTTATTTTCGAGAGCGAGAGAGCACAAGCAGGGGAGGGGCAGAGACAGACACACACACACACACACAGAATCCAAAGCAGGCTCCAGGCTCTGAGCTGTCAGCGCAAAGCCCGACGTGGGGCTCAAACTCACAAACTGTGAGATCATGACCTGAACTGAAGTCAGATGCTTAACTGATTGAGCCACCCAGGTGCCCCAAGCGTCCAGCTCTGGATTTCGGCTCAGGTCATGATCCCAGAGTCATGGGATTAAGCACCGTGTTGGGCTCTGTATGGAGCTCATGGTTAGTGCTTTACAAATGTCATGCAATGGTTCTGATGATATTTTAGTTAATGATATCTATCTGGTTGTCTTTCTGTTGAACACAAGCAAAGAGAAGTCTCAAATGATCAGAATTTTTAACCTGGGGTCAACCAAGCTCAAAAGGGGGGTGTTGTAAAGCCTAGAGAACCATTTCTTCCCTAGAATGTTAGATCCAGCAATATTCTTCTAGGATATAAAGCAGGGATGACAGAGAAGGGAAATACCAACCTGAAACTCACTCTGAAAGATATCAAGGCAAATGACCACTTTTGTGCTCCTTCTCTGGGCCAGGGATAGTGATGACACTTTTTAATTTCATCTCATTCAATCTGCACAAGTCACTCAGTAAGGTTGATACGATGATACCCTTTTTCAAGAGCTCAGAAAGGTGAATTACCAGACTTCGATTCATATGTTGAAACAGGTTGCAACTAATCAAATATGTATTTTCCTCTAGGAATTAGTTTGATCATGAAAACTAACAACATGGCATTTCTTATGGTTACTTTTGGAGCAGCATGGCTCAAAATGAAGTTTAAGGTCTACCTTCATCAAAAGGGGGTAGACAGCTGCATTTTGAAAGGAGAGGTCCCAGTGTCCAGGAGAGGACTGGAATAAAGGAAGGGTGAGGGAGCTCTTATGGGTATTTTTGAGGAAAGGTCTCTCTTGTCTTCAGCCATCATACCTAGGACTAACTTTGACCTAGGAATAGCTTTTCATCTCACACTATCCATGACCCTCATATCTGCAAAATGTGGGGAAGGGAATACTTGGGTTGGCAGAAATATGACTTGCATACATAGAAATCAGTTCTCCAAATTCAGGGTTTAAGGATTTTAAATGTTTCCAAATGTCCAAATGTTCTGGATTATGTAGAAGGAGTCAGTAATTTCTGTTCCTAAAGCTGTGCTAGAATTGAAAGATCAGGAATCGGAACCCTGGTTATGTGTCCAGTTTCTCAGAATCAACAGGCATGTGGTTGGTGAGCAGTGAACACTTCTTGGCCTCAGTTTTCACATTATAAACTAGGGATGGTAGTTTCTGCTCTGCACCATTCCTAAGGAGAACAGGAGGACTACACAGTATATATCTAAAGGCCCTTCATAAACCTCAAATCATTAAAAATTCTCCAAGTTCTTAAGCTATTTTAAAATATAGCCTTTGCAATTCTATGAATGGTATAATTGTGCTTCCCATAAAAATGTTCAAATGCACGTATACAAAAATTGTAAACAAAATTATTTCAGATAGTTCATGGAATCCCTAAAGCCATAATGAGTCTCTTGTAAATTAGTGATGAGAAACTCTCCTAGAAGTCCCCTCCACAGAGTCCAAGACCTCCTCACCCCTATATGTGATGATTTTTCCTTCCCGCAGAAAGCCAAGACTAGTAATTTGACTATTTCTATCACTTAAATAAGGTTTGTAAGGATCTGCACCTTTTCTCAGATTTGTCACATATTTACAAGAAGAGGTGAGAACACGGGAAGTCTGCAAATATCTTGTAATGAGTCCCTCCTTACCTATTTTATGATTTCTAGAAAAGGATGGGGAGAAATTAAGTAAAGGCTCAAATTAAGTAAGGAACTTAGAATTTCTGCCTCAAGGAAAGTTCCAAAGGAAACAGAACATGGCTCCCTGACCACTATGGAAAGTTACCCAACTGCCCCTAACAAAGGGCTGCCTGTGGCCTTGAGCAGAACACTGACACCCCCATCACCACCCCCATCGCCAAGCATGGGCGCTCCAATTCCAGGAGTGCCACTCAATCAAAGAATCCCATATCTGTCAGAGAAACAAAAAGGCAACAGTCATGTCTGGATGGTGCATTACCTGGGAGAAAAAAACAAAGACTGAAACTCTGAGTAGATCCCTGTGTCCTGGGTTCTTGAACTCTGTATCTCCTCACATTGAAAAGAATCCAACTAAGGTCTGTCCCAAAGAAGGGAGTCATCCCTGATTCCGGCAGATTTGGAAACGGCTCTTCTACACGTTTCTGGCTGTGTTCTCTCCCAGCATACATACCCTTCCCTTGTGAGGAACAGCCTGGAACGCCAACCTGTCAGGGGGACCCTACTCACAGTCTCCCTGCTGGAACTGTGCTCTTTTGAATTTTTTAAGTGAGTTATAAAAGAGCAATTATACAAATCTGATTACATAACGTCATAAGCAAATGTAGCTGCTGCCAACACTAATTAGGGAGATCAACTACTCAGGTGTCACATGCACAGCGCCTTTGAGCTCAGAGAGGCTCACAACAGGTTTCTGGCTATGCAAACAGCTCCTGCAAGTACCCTGAGGAGGTAGCTCCCATGATCCACCCTCCCCAACACTGAAGAACCTGGCAGTGATGACAGAAGAGCTCAAATGCTGAACTCAACTAGTCCCCATCTTACTCCTGCACCCTGCCCATGACCAAGATTTGCTGATTCTGTCTTTGCAACAGTAACTTTGCAATCTCCATCTGTCTTCTGCCTTCTATCTCTCTGCTTCTGACCTTGGGTAGAGCTCCCACTGTCCCTTGCCGGGTGTACCTGGACTATCCAGGTGGTCAGACAGATCCTAGTGATCAAACTCACACATGGATAAACAGGTAGTCTTAGGCGGAAAAGCGCATTTGGCTGACAGTGACACAGTATAGGCTGGGGGTGGGGGAGATCCAGGGATTGGTGTTAACTTAGCATGCAGGTGTGGGCTCCCTGGCTTCCATGCAGACAATGGCCAGCAGATCCAGCTGTCAAGGGCTTTCATAAAATGGGCCAGGTCAAGGCTGAAGAAAAGCTCTCAGAATCTCTCACTGGTCCATATATCCCTTCAAGTCTCTGAGCCATAGCTTCTACTTCCTTAAACAACATAATCAATCCAACAAGATGTACCTGTGCACCATACTGTCCTGATTTGCTTGCACCTTACAGAGCTGTGTTCCTCCTTCCCGTGATCCACTAAAGACGTGTTCTCAAAGTTTCACATAGACATGAATGACCCAAAGAGCTTGTTAAAATGTAGATTCTGATTCAGTAGGGCTGGGTGGGTTCTGTGTTTCCAACAAACCCCAGATGGAGGCCGTGTGGCTGGCCTGTAGGCTATGATTTGAGTAGTGTCTCTGTGGGCTAGTTTGGGACCTCCAACAAGGGTGGGGTGCTCAAATCTTTACACATGGTATAATTATAAGCCTTGGGTCATAGTCTAGGATCTGCACCTTATTTTCCCCCACTCTCCATTTAACCTTCCTCCTAATCAGCTTCCTTGTCTCTGGTCTACTCTCATCCATCACCACTTCTTCCAGTTCTGTTTCCAAAATTTTCCTTATAAATAAAACCCATGTCTCATTGTGTCACTCCCTTGCTTAAAATTCTTCAGTACCTCTCCACTGTGCTTAGGAAACCAACTTCTTAATATGGCACCTGTGGCTCATTGTAGCATAGGCCCTGTTTCTCCACCACAACCTCATGTCCCCCCACTGCTGTCTTCTTATCCTGAGCTGGTGCAAATTTAGCACCCTGCAATCCCAGCGTGTCACGGCTGTCTGCCTCCAGGCTTTGAGCATGGTGCTGTGGTCTCTGAAACCTCCTCCTTCCAGCCTATCTCCTTCTCCACCAGAGAAAGTCTTCCAGGCTGCACAGATTCCATTGCCTCGGGGTACTAGGTCCATTCCTTTGTGTTGTCTGTTTCCTTCTCTGTTTCCCTCACTTGACAGAGCTCCATGAGGGTGGGAGCTGCATGTCCCTTCCATCACACCCACAGTGGACTGACAGCATAGGGCATGGGGCTTGGCTCCGAGAAGTGCTAACTCTTTGAGGGAGGGAGGGAGAGAGGGAGGGAAGAAAAGGAGGGACCCAGCACCAGCCCTTGGTGATTGGCCTTTCCCTTGCCACCCCAGCCAAGGAACCAGGTGTCAATCACCAGGCTTGAGTAAAGACGTTATCTCCAAACTAGATGAAACATTTTTAACTTTTCCTGTCAGACTTTCAAAGAAAATAAACGAGCTCTTCAGACTCTTAGTCACAAAATATTCATTTAATAACTAGGCAGACTACCAAAGTATAGAAACAGATGCCGAATAAATCATACAGGCTGGAGAAAATGTTAATGGAAGAAGACACTTAGGATTATTCTTTTTGAAAATTTCTTACAAAAAACAAACTCAATAGCCTTGCCCCAGAGGGGATGCCAAATTTTAGTATTGAGAACAATGGAATTACCTTCTGGTAATGTCCTTCTTCCCTCCTTCCCTCCCTCCCTCCCTTCCTTCCTCCCTTCTTCCCTTCCTTCCTCTGTTCTTTCCTTCCTTCCTTCCATCCTTCCTCCCTCCCTTCCTCCCTCCCTCCCTTCCTTCCTTCCTTCCATCCTTCCTTCCTCCCTCCCTTCCTTCCTTAGATCCTTCCTTCCTCCCTCCGTCCCTCCCTTCCTTCCTTCCTCCCTCCCTTCCTTCCTTCCTTCCTTCCTCCCTCCCTCCCTTCCTTCCTCCCTCACTTCCTTCCTTCCTCCCTCACTTCCTTCCTTCCTGTTCCCTCCTTCCTTCCATCCTTCCTTCCTCCCTCCCTTCCTTCCATCTTTCCTTCCTCCCTCCCTTCCTCCCTCCCTTCCTTCCTCTGTTCCTTCCTTCCATCCTTCCTTCCTCCCTCCCTTCCTTCCTTCCATCCTTCCTCCCTCCCTCCCTCCCTTCCTTCCATCCCCCCTTCCTTCCTTCGTTCCTTCCTCCCTCCCTCCCTCCCTTCCTCTGTTCCTTCCTTCCTGTAGTACCTGAATGCCTACCAGGCTGGACACAGAGAAAGCCAGAGAAGATGTGGTTCTGGCACTCACAGAGAGGTACACATACTTATGCTTCCCCACACACATGAAGCCTGCAGGAGTCACAGTCAACATATGCTGGACACAAATGTCACAGCATGGACACATCTGCCATATGGAGAACCAATCAAAGGGGAAAAGGCTCTTCTCAAAACTCGTCTGCTTAAGAAATCCTTTATAATTCCATATTGTCATTTTTGGATTTAATAAAGGTCACACAAGAAGCAATATTCTTTTCTTCTAAGAAACCAGGCTTTGAATTAAGGTCTGCCTAAAACCACATTTCACTTTAATGAAGACTATATTATTAAAATGTATTTTAATTTTAGTGTTTTACTCTTAACTTTGGAAAAACAGTGATTAATTAAAGAGAATACTTTCCTTTCTTTTCTCCCCCCCAGGTGGGTTTTCTCACCCATTTGGCCTAATTATCCCTGGCCGGGGGCACACCCACTTGCAGCTGAGTGCAGCTTGGCTCTCCCTGTGCGGAGAAACATCTGGCTGCAACTCCAGGGGCTGACGCACTTGCAGGGACAGTGGCTCTAATGCCACTCTAGGGAAGCCCGTAACGAACAGTATTACATCAAATGATTATGTAAATTTGACTTCTAAAAAGTAATTGAAATAGATTTTCTCATTTCGTCCCTATGAAAACTCCATGAAGCATCAGCCCCAAGCCCCCAAAGAGGCCAGCCAAATAGCTGTGACTCTCAGCTGTAACCGACTGACATGGAAATATTCCCCAGCTTCTTCTCAAGGGATCCACCTCCATTCCACCATTAGAGCATGGCGTATTCTTTGGAAGGCCCCGGAGGAGTATGGCTCTGGGAAGGCAGGGCCGGACCTGGCTCACTCAGGGTTCCCACATCCTGGTACGGCACTGGGCACAGGGTGGGCACCAGTGAAGCCGTGCTGAGTGCACGCACGGTCCCTCACACATGCTTGCTGCTGGCTCTGTCTTGTTGCCAAACGATGCCTGTCTTCCTAGTATGTTGTCTGTTTGACTTGTTACCATAGATCCCTCCATAGTACAAATTATTCCCAAGCTTCTAATAAAAAATTAAACGAGGTCTTCTCATAAGTGGCCTGAGGTGATCTCTGAAAATGGATCTCTATTCACTTGACCCAGAAAATCCCACAAAATCATGCAAATCAAGAGGTTCAACTCTTCATGTCCAATTTCAGAACACTCATGAAACTGCCCAGGCCATCAGGGTACGCCTATGTGAAAAGCTACCAAGTATCTGAAAGACATCATTTTACAGATGTAGTATGTGCCATTCTCTCCTTACATGGTGCAGCTGGTGGGTAGGCCCAGGCCAAACAGTAGGGCTGGACATAGGGTCGGTGGCCCAAAACGAGTGCTGAGCTTTTCCTGTATGTGTTTAAAAATGCACAGAGTAATGCTGAACATAAGAATTTAGATGTAGAACCTTTGATCGTAAAGCACATCCAGATGAACATAGCCCCCAGATGGGCCTCTGTGCTTAGAGAGCTCGTAGGTAGAATAATCCATACATGAGCTCCACCTGTCACATTGAGATGATCCTTCCTGAAGAAGAACAGATTGTTCCTAAACCACCAGAGGAGATTGCACAGAAGAAAAATACGTCTCAGAAGAAACTGAAGAACAAAAAACTTATGGCCCAGGAATGAATTCAGCATAAAATGAATGCAGAACAAGTTTAAAGAAATTAAGCAGGTACCTCGTGAAGGGGGGTTATTCACTATTTGTTAAATTGACGTGATTCCTGGCTAGCACCTGAGGTCACACTGCTGTCTTTCGGGCTCTCCCAGCCAGCCACAGGCTACAGCCAGGATGCATGGCTGTGTCAGTGCTTCTGTTGCTGCAGCCCATTGCCCTTCTGGGCAGGGCTCTTTCGTGACTATCCTAATCTGACACCTTTCCAAACCCCTCACTGACATCTCTAACCTCCTGCACTCCCAAGTTCCCTTGACTGGCACCCATGGATTATAGTTTTCCAAGAATGGTGGGTGAAATAAGGATAGCCAGAATTTAATACTTAATGGAGGAAAGGAGATAGACTTTCATGCCACACTGACTGGGGCATGAATCAACTCTCCTCTTATGAACCTGCAAGCCTTAATTTTCTCACCTATGAAACAGATCATAATGCCCTAGGGTCTGGAAGATAATTAAGTGAGATAAAGTGTGCAAAGTGCTTACACTGTATGTGAAACATAGTAGGTGCCCGGTATAGAAGCCATTGCTGTTATCCCCTAGCTCACTCAGGTCCTATCAACCTGTTAAACCAGAATCCATACCCCTTGACTCCCCCTGATCATTTCAGGCCTCAGAGCAGTGTAGTGCCAGATTCTCCCTCTGCCGAATGTTCCCTCAACCCCCGGCCTTGTCAGACTTCTCAGACTACAGGCTGGCCACGTTGACTAAATGTTCTTGTGTGAGCTGTAGGGAAATTGCTCTGGCTAGAACAGCTGTCGGTGTCAATTTATCTTCATCTAGGCTGAGATTTGCAGCTGGAGTTGTTTGAGCAGGGAAATAACTTTAGGGGCAGGACAGTTTCTCTTGGGGCCCTGTTTGTTGGAATGACATCTTCACAGAGGTAGCGGGGCTTGACGTGAGTCAAGCTGGCTGGCATCACAGGCCCTCTGAGGCTCCAGGAGTTGCAGGGATGTGCTTAGGAGAAGCAGGGATGGAGTAGGGGACTACGAATGAGAGCAAGGAATCAAAGATCCATGGGCAAACACTTCCTGAAAACCCTCTTTCTCTTTACAAAGATACTGTGGTAAATTTATTTTACTTTTATTTATTTCTTTAATGTTTATTTATTTTTGAGAGAGACAGAGTGTGAATGGGGGAGAGGCAGAGAGAGAGGGAGACAGACTCCAGACTCTGAGCTGTCAACACAGAGCCTGGCGCGAGGCTTGAACTCAATAACCGCGAGACTATGACCTGAGCCGAAGTCGGATGCTTAACCAGCTGAGCCACCCAGGCACCCCATATACTGTGGCAAACTTGTGTGTCATCTTGACTGGCTCCAGGGTGCCCAGATGAAACATTACTTCTGGGTATGTCTGTGAGGGTGTTTTCAGATGAGATTTTGCCATTTGAATTGACAGACTCAATGTAGTAGATTGCCCTCTCCAGTGTAGATGGGCATCATTCAAGTCTTCAGGGCCTGAAGAGACCAAAAGGCAGAGGAAGGAGGAATTCATCCCTTTTTTCATGCCTCACTGATTGCACTGGGGCAACTCACCTCATCTTCTCTGACACTTCTCTGCTTGCAAACTATAGACTGTGAGACTTCTCAGCCTCCACAATCACACGAACCAATTCTTCATAATAAACATTTATTTGATGAGCACTGGGTGTTGTATGGAAACCAATTTGACAATAAATTTCATATACTGAAAATAAAATAAAATAAAATAAAATAAAATAAAATAAAATAAAAAAACACATTTATTTATCTATAGATGTATAGATATAGATCCATGCCTGTTGGCCCTCCTTCTCCGAAGAACTCTAATACAGAAACTGAGCTAAAAAAAAAAAGTCCATGAATTCCAAAAGTGTCAGTGCTAAGGGGTCTCCTAGATATCACCTAAGCCACATTTCGCATTTCAAACTTGGGCAAACGGAAGCCCAAGGAGGGAACATACCTTTCCCAGGGTCATTTAATTACTTAGTGGGAGAACTGAGGTTGAAACCTGAGCTCGAGATCGGTAGACTGCAGTTTCTTCTAGCTCGTGTGCAGACAAAAATTTTATAATAAATTAATCTTCAAACATTACGAAGGACCTCCATTGGAAGAACGCTGTAAGGACGTTTTGTTCATATGCTGATCCTGCATCAACAGAAAACTGGTAAAATTGTTGTTGCCGGGCCCCAACCCCTGGGGATCTGTAATGAGCTAGTCTCTAGTCTTTCAGTCCCACCTTCCTAGCCACAGCTTGTCAGCCACCCCTCTTCTGACCACCAATGCAGGTCTTGCTGGTTCTTATAGCTGGACATTCTCTGGGTGAGTCTCATACCCATTTGAGAGCAACTCCACTTAACACATGATGGCTCAGCCAAGGTCTGCTGCCCACAGCATTTGGGAAGGATCCTTAGCCTGTTCTACCACCACTACCTCCTCCTTTGTGCTTGGGGCTGCTGTCATTCTGCAGACCCAGCTATCACTGCCTGCAGGCTCCAGGACAGGGAGCCTTGTTCCTGATGTGTGGCACTCCCTCCCCAACAGGGCCCCTAAGCAGTACGGCTTGTGTTTCCACTTCAAAATGGCCCCTTCGGCTTAACCTGTACCCCCATTGTTCTGTGCGATGTCAAATCTAATGCTTTGTTCGACTCAGGGAATGACATCATCGCCTCTCATCTCCCCTCAGATACCCACAGACGGGTCTTTGAAGTTCCCTTCTCACATGCCTATTAATTTGTGCCCTCAGATGCCTGGGAAGTAGCAGGTCTGAAATGTGCTGGCATTTGGAACCACCTACTGTTCATACATCCTGTTTGATTACAAAAGTGATCTCGGTTCTGGCAGCATGTTGGAATCACCTCAGGGAGCTTTTAAGGAATCCTAATGCCTGGTCCAATCTGGGATCAATTAAATCAGAGTCTCAGAGGGTGTGCCCTGAGAATCAGTATGTTTGAAAAGCTCTGGAATGCAGGAAGAATGGTGCCTCTGGGGTACTACCTGGGCAGGGGTGTATGGGAGACTGCAGGGTGCCCCAGACACTCCATGTCTTTGTGTCTTGCTACACGAGGAGCCAAGGAAGGTTTTGGGAAGGTTTGGGGAAGGTTTGAGGGGTGGGGTTTCTCATTGTCCATGTGCTCTGCACCCCTTCAAACATGAAAATGCCTGCATTTCCAACTCAGTGATACACATTCAAAAACAAACAAACAAACAAATGAGCACACCAACAACCATTAGGAGGGAAGAACAGTGGCAAATAAATCACATCCTTTTGTTTTAGAGACCCAGGTGTTCTGTGTTCTTGTGCTTGTTTTTTAAACGAAAGATATCTAATATGCCAGTTTGAAGTTGACCTTTTTTTCAGGCTTAGGAAAAAAGGGACTTAACATAAATGTAATTCTGGGCACCATAAGGATGCCAGGGCTTTACAAGGGTCACCTCTCATCTGCAGGGTAACAATTAGGGGCATGAACCATCTAATTTGCCTGGAAGAGGTTGTTTCCTAGGACACAGGGCTCTTACTGCTAAAACTGGGAAAGTCCCAAGAAAACTTAGCAAGTTGGTCACCCTACCAAGAATTAGGTCCCAATTGCTGGATTCTTGACATGGCCATGAAGGAAACACAGAGTTAAGAAGTGGACCCTCTTGGGACAGATATCATTGATAGCCAAGTCAAGATCCCAAGATCTATGTCAATGCCCTTTCATGATCTTCAGCTCACTTTTCTGAAAACCAGCCACAATCTCAATGGAATTCATCTCCAATTTGAAGAGGAATCTTCATACGCCATTATGGTGGTTGTATCCCCCATTTTATGTTTTCTGGTATCAGTTCATAACCACAGCTCCCAGGTACCTGGCACCAGGAATTTAGATGACAATTTTATCCATTATTCATAATCCTCAACAATAACTAAAATAGCATTATTATACCCATATTAATAACTCTAGAATTAGACTCCAAGTGTATCTAAATTCACAGCCCATGCCCTTTCTACTACATCATGCTGCCTCTCAGGAGTAAGGATGCCTAACATCCGCTTCTGAAATTCCTCCAGACGTGCCTTCCTACCTGCCCAGATGTGCCCCCGATCCTCTCTGCCAAGCCCTTCCTGAGACTGGTTTATTAGTTTGAGATTTCTCATTTGTACTGAGACTTCAATAAAACAACAAGAACAAGAACAACAACAACAACAAGAACAACAACAACAACAACAGCAAGTATGAGGTGGGCACCATGCCCCCTGCACAGCTGAGGGAACTCAGGCTCAGAAAGATGAGATAACTCATCAAAGCACGTGCAGCTACCCCATGGGAAGGCTGGTTTTCAAATTCACATATGTCTGAGCCCTTCTCCTGGCTCAGAAGGGGAAAGGCATCCCCGGGGATTCTTGGGACTCATGGCAGTGGAAGCTCCCCCGATAGCAACTGCTCACTCAGAACCACAATTATTTAGTAGGAATATCCTCTGATTGAAGGGGCAGGAGGTGCATTCAATTAACATTTCATGCAGAGTCAAAATTCATGACTCTTCCGGGGAAAATAATAAAACGTCACCTTAATCATAATTAAAAATGATACTCAGCTTCCATCTGATGTGCATCTAAATCTATTTTAGTGTTATTAGTATGGAAACAGATTCTCCATCAGTGTCATCCCCGGCTCATAAATAAACTAAAGTAAAAGCAAAATAAATTTTAAGTTGGAAGTATCAACGTAAACGCATTTTTACAAGTTGTCTTATTTACAGTCACTGAGATTCACAGTTTATTGATTGCAAGTTAAAAAAAAAGTTATGCATATCGTACTGCATAATAAGAAGACTTTAAGAAAATGAGAGATTCACTGGCACGCATGACCTCAGTAGATGCCCTGCTGGCTAAAGCAGGGGCCATGCGCCATGGCAGCGTCCCTCAGGTCCTGGACCAGCAATTCAGTGTGAGCTCACAGGGGTGAGGCCACTGTCCAAAGCCACCACGGATCCCTGAAGTCAGGAAGTGTGGTGCCTTCCTGGATCAGAGTAAGACATTGTCCCCACAGAGCTGCACTGCCTCTAGGAAAGTAAAGAAGTGCACACTGTGACCAAGGACACTCTCAACTCCAACATCTGTCAGTCTTTACGTTTTCCTTTTTGGAAAGCGCTAGTCTCAGGGACATGGCAATGTGTTTCCACCAACGTTTAGAAACCCCTGACCATCCAGGACTCTCTCTCTGGATTGTTCTCCCCTATGCTTGTCACCCTGGTAAACTCACTTACCTTTCCAAAACCTACTTTAGTCATCGTGTAGGTAAAGGATTAAACACTCCTTTTCCTTTGCAGCCTCTAAGCCTCATATATCCACCACTTGTTCCACTTATCCACAGTTGGGCAATTTATTCATTTAAATGGCAGTATCTCCTTCAAGCTTTTGAGCCTCCTGGAGGTGCAGGTGAGTTTCCTTCATTTCTGTATTCACCACGCCTACCACCACGCCGTGCAAGACACGGAAGCAGTTACCTACACATTTCACCGCACTGGATTAAAACTAAACTGAATATGTTTTACCCTGAAATTTATGTCTGTTTGACTTTCTCACAAGCTTACTTTTATCTCATTAATCATTAAAACAGGCACTCCTTGAATACCTACTATGTCCTCAGCCTTGAACACTAAAAGCCAAGTACAAAACACGTCAACAGCCTCGTAACACGTGGTTGCCAAGTTAGGAGACAAGTGACATGCATACCAAAACAACTCGATTTGTATTTCCCAAAGTGTCTCCTGAGAAAGCAAGACTCTCTCTGAGAAAGAGGATCTGTGGTGAGGCAAGTGTGGGGAGCCTTGCACAGTCCTGGGGAGTCAGCCTGCACGCTCGTGCAGCTCAGGTCTGAGAAGCCTTGTAGCCACACACACCGTGGCCTTTTAAAACCCTAATATTTCAAAATTTATTGGGCAATGGGAACTTCTTAAAATATAAATAAAATTAACATTCTGTAGGAGCAAGTGTTATAGAGAACAAATTACAATAAACCTCAAACTAGAACTATAAACCTAATAAAATACAAGCACAAATGAAAATCTGTTTAGGAAGAAGTTCAAAAGGTCTGACCTCTCCTTTAGATAAGTGAGGCCTTAAAAAAATGTGTGGCTCCATTGATTGAGTGTCTGACTCTTGATTTCAATTCAGGTCATGATCCCAAGGTTATGGGATAGAGCCTCGCGTCGGGCTCTGTGCTGGGTGTGGAACCTGCTTAAAATGCTCTCTTTCTGCAAGATTTTCTCTTGCTGCTCCTTTCCCTCCTTTGTGTGTGCTCTCTGTCTCAAATAATAATAAAGGAAGGTAAGCGAGGCCTTGTCTTGGAGAAAGTCCTCCTTTGTTCTGCTATTGCACTTGGGTTTACTCCAATAAACTTGTATTGAGCAGCTATTATGTGGCAGGCATGATCCCAGGGGCTGTGGCCACAGAGCTGAACCAGATACCAGATCAAGTATAAAGCTGTGCCTAGATTTGTGAGCATGTGAGTGTAGATGTACAAGTGTGTGCGACTAAATGTGTGAGTGTGTGTGTGTGTGTGTGTGTGTGTGTGCATATGTGGGCACGTGATGCCTAAGACAGAGACTCCTCCTACAAAGAGCCTAGACTCCTAGGTAGATGTAGAGTGAAGGAAAGGAGAGATGACATTTCCTCAGGTGTGAGGCAGGGTCTCATATGACATAAAGTCCCGAATGGCTGTGATGTGAATTTAACTTCATGCTAACGTCATTCTCTTGATAATAACCACACTACAAAACCCACCCCATGCCAGGCAGCCCCACTCTGCAACCATTCCATTCCCTGCCACACTGGTCGGCCTGCCACCCAGAGGGCCACCCAGGTACAGGCAGCACCAGGAAGCCCTGTGGCATATTGCTGCATAGCCCTGGCCTCAAGGCTCTAATCCTCTTAGCTGTGACTGAGGTCAGATGTTAACGCTCCTCCCTGGCACTGAATGCAGACAGCCTTCCTCTCCACTCCCCCTGGCATTTCTGACGGACAGACTGCACTCCTTATAGGAGAGGAGCTGCACACTGGGCAGAAGAAACATGGGCACAGACCTGGGCTACACCAAGGAGGACCAAAGTGTGCTCTGAGCATTACCAGGCCTGGTTGTGGTTCCAGCTCTGACATGGACTAACTTTGGTGTTAGTCTAGGCCTTTGGAGTTAGTTAACTCTAGGCCTGCTTATCACCTGTGCCATGCAGGTAGTGGACTCTAGGCAAGCACTGCCCAAACATCCATGTGCTTGTGAATCACCTGGAGGCTCCATTAGGATGTGAATTGACTCAGTAGATCTGGAGACCTGAGATTTTGCATATGTAACAAGCTCCCAGGTGATCCTGAAACTGCTGGCCCATGGACCACACTTTAGGAGGCATGACAACCCTCTTTTCCCTCTCCCAGAGCCTGCAGTCCCACTTCTTAGCACTCCCTGGGAAGGCTGAAGCCATGGAACTTATGGAGGCTCTGCGTTGTATATAGTTATGATCATTACCTATGATGTCCCAAGACATCAACACCCTTGCATAACACACTTCTGGGAAGCACACCGCTAGCTGACCATTTACCTGGAAATGGCTTTCTTTCTAAAGTCTGGATTAAAATTTTGAGCCCTGAATTAGCCTTTTGACAGTGAGCATTCACATCCTAACTTGGAAAGGGGAGACCAAGAGCACATTGCTGTCCCTGTCCATTGGTAGGGGGCTTTAATGCATATACCTCCCACTGACTTTGTGCTACACTCCAACATGATGGGGAAAGACTGAGCCATGAGATCTGAGAAGCTCTTTGTTCCTAGAGCGTGGTTGAGAAAATGGGACTGATATAGATAGGAAACATGTGCTTCCGAAAATCAGGGAAGGAAAAAAGAACCGTGGGCTATAGTGGCCTGGCAAGGGTTCTAGAACAATCAGAGCTTCACAATGAGTGAGGTGGAAGAAAAAGAAGTGGTGTTGATGAAAAGCAGTATATAAAAAGTACAGATAACCATGGCAGCACGTATATGTACTTCTCTATGTGAATGGAGAGTGAGGGATGATATGGGTAAGCTCGGGCCCTTCATCTGGGGAGGGGCCTGCAACACAGCAATGTTCATCCCCAAGAGAATCACTTCGGGAATATGCACTTTTCCTCCACAGGCTGTTGGGCAGTGAGGACTCCGTCAGGCCCCATTGCCTCTGTGAATGCCAGACATGGCAGCCTGGGGAATGGGAGTCATGTCCTCTCATAAAGTTCAGAGTCCCGTGAGCTCTTGCTGCTTGTAAGCTTCCCCGTGGGAAGGTGATGGCTGAGTGTCAAAACCCTCCAGGTCCATAAAAACCCTGTAGTTACCAACCAAGTGGGAAGTCACTGTGGTGGACGACTGCATCTCTGTCTTGTATAGGCAGAAGTTAGCTTCCCTGGTCTCTGGGAAGCCAGAGCACAGAGAAT
Source organism: Panthera leo (assembly GCF_018350215.1). Classification (NCBI taxonomy): domain Eukaryota; kingdom Metazoa; phylum Chordata; class Mammalia; order Carnivora; family Felidae; genus Panthera; species Panthera leo. Next base: position 122,801,803 of record NC_056687.1, read on the forward strand.
GATGTTCAGCATAGAGCACACGAGCCTTTCAAAATGCAAAGTAAACTTAAGTAAAAAATACTCTCAGATGTCGGCCCATGGAAGACACATGGCCACACTTTTCAATATTATATTTCAGATATGCTTTCTTCATATTTCTGCTCATATATCTCATAGGCAGGTTTTCCTGAAAATAGTGAAGATGCATTTTAAAACCACGATGTGGTTTCTATGAGTCTTTCTCAATGAAACCTTCACTGATTCCTGGAATAGGTCAATTTCCCCCACTTTTACATATTCACAATATACTGTATAGGTCCTCTCCTCTGCAGCATGTAAGGCAACTATATTAAATAGTTTGTGTGCTTATAGAAGGCCCATCTTCCTTCCTGACAGAACTCCAGGGCCTTCATCTGTCTTGTTTATTTCCTAGATTCAAGTACAATTCCTGATACATAATAAGAACCCAAGCAAAATTTGCCAAGCAGAGTCTGAGGCCAACATGGCAGAGAAGTAGGAGAAACCGTATTTCCCATGTCTCTTAAACAAAGAAGGACTGAAGCCAAAGGACTTTGAACCCCAAGAGTCTGGGGGGAAAAGAGACTGAGTCTAAAAGGAAGACACCGGGACATCCTCGATGGGCTATAGGGCTACTTCAAGGAACAAATCAAAGCACACCTGGTGGAGGGTCCAAAACATCACTATGAGTAGGGAAATAAATAACCAAAGTCACAACAAGAGAGAACAAGTAACACTCTCCAAAAAAACACCTCCTGAAGGGCTAGGCCCTGGACAGTATATGAACCCCCTCCCCCTCTTTAAGGTAGCAGTGCTTGTAGGTGCAGAGCACATAACAAGCTTTTAAAACTCTTAAGGGACAGAAAACTAGCCAAAATGACAAAACAGAAGAATTCTCCTTAAAAGAAATTGCAGGAAGAAGTGACAGCTAAAGAATTGATCAAAACAGATATAAACAACATAACTGAACAAGAGTTTAGAATAATAGTCATAAAATTAATCGCTGGGCTTGAAAAAAGTATAGAAGACAGCAGAGAATCTACTGCTGCAGAGATCAAGGGACTAAAAAATAGTCACGATGAATTAAAAAATGCTATAAATGAGGTGCAAAATAAAATGGAGGTGGCCACAGTGCAGATTGAAGAGGCAGAGGGGAGAATAGGTGAATTAGAAGAGAAAATTATGGAAAAAGAGGAAGCTGAGAAAAAGAGATTAAAAAAAAATCCCAGACCATGAGGGGAGAATTAGAGAACTAAGTGATTCAGTCAAATGCAACAGTACCCATATCATGGGAATTCCAGAAGAAGAAGAGAGAGAAAGGGGCTGAAGGTGTACTTGAACAAATCATAGCTGAGAACTTCCCCAATCTGGAGAAGAAAACAGGCATTGAAATCCAAGAGGCACAGAGAATTCCCTTCAGATGTAAATTGAATTGATCTTCTGCACGACATATCATAGTGAAACTGGCAAAATACAAGGATAAAGAGAGAATTCTGAAGGCAGCTAGGGATAAATGGGCCTTAACATACAAAGGTAGACACATAAGGGTAGTAGCAGACCTATCTACTGAAACTTGGCAGGCCAGAAAGGAATGGCAGAAAATCTTCAATGTGATGAACAGGAAACATATGCAGCCAAGAATCCTTTCCCAGCAAGTCTGTCATTCAAAACAGAAGGAGAGATAAAGGCTTTCCCAAACAAACAAAAACTGAAGGAATTAACCACCACTAAACCAGCCCTACAAGAGATCCTAATGGGGACTCTGTGAGTGAAGTGTTGCAAGGACCTCAAAGTACCAGAGACATCACTACAAGCATGAAACCTACAGACATCACAATGACTCAACCCAT